>NC_092804.1:61362473-62831417 GCF_040954645.1 Diabrotica undecimpunctata | reverse complement strand
GTGTATATTTTCCAGTATGTTGTTTTCCCAAGTTTTCCTCATCAATAATTTATTGGTATTTATTGTTGAGTTCTTCAAATTATTTGTCAGTGTAAATAGGGTATCAACTAAAAATATACATACAATATTTTGTCTTTTTTTTTGTTTATAGGCAATTCATGCGGGGTGCAGTTTAACATCGTTTACTTTATTTATTTAATAGTAAAGATCATATACGAAGTTCAAAATTCCGAAGTATCTACGGCAAAAGAAAGTTTAACAACAGGTTTTCCTTTGACTTAAATACCGCTTATTTTCTTTCATTATACTTCTTAAAAGATTAACGTATAATATGGTAAATACAATTGTTATCCTTTAAATTATCCAAGATACTTACGTAAGAAAGTCTCTATTAGAACCTTCTCTAGTTCATTGTAGAAAGCACTTTGGAACAAAGAGTTTTAAGGACAAAATAAACTATCTAGTCTTTTAAACGGAATTATGTGCCACCAATATCTTTCTTATATATTGTATTTATTTTGTACTAAAAAATGTAAGAACATTTCGCTAAAAAGTCACTTTTAAGTTGATAAAAATAAAATGTTCTCTTTGTTTTGTCTTTGGAGGGTGTAAATCGTTAGTCTTAGCTGTAAGTTTGTTCGTTGGCTGTTTTATTTTAATAAACAGATATTTTGTGTATCGGTATATCTTATACATTTATATAGTTAATTAACTATATATCTCTTACCATACTCCGGCCTTTTATTGCTTCTAGAAATTCTCGCTGAAAGATCGCTGAACTGGATCGCTGGATTCCAAGACACTAAATTTAAAAATATTTGGTGGGAGTTTTGTTCTTTTATTATGAACACTTTCCTGTATACTTATTTTATACTTTATATATAAAGAGTGTCCAGAAACCCTCCTGAAAAACGAAGACAGGAGATTTTTCAGATAATTTTAAGACAATTTAACCCAATTCACCTAGTCCGAAAATGCTTTCTAAGGGCTAGAGCCCTTTGAAGATGGCGCCATGTATTTAGTTTTTTTAAATACCTCCAGAACGCTTCTCTTTAGAAAAACGACAACTAATACAATTATTTATTCTTCAGAGTTAAATCGATTTTATTAATTGTGAATTTCTAGTACCGATCATGGGAGTCCGTTTTGGGTAGGCCAACGGTTCTTTTAACCTATAACTTTTTTGTCTTTAGATTTTAAGCATTTGAAATACTAGATTATTAAATTTTTAATTATTCTAGTACTAAACGGCACTCTTACTCTAAGTCAATAGGATACACCGTTTTTTAGAAAAATCGATTCTACAATTTTTTGTTTTTTCGTCATGTAAGTTAAATTAATATTTTTTGCACTAGTTGGCCGTGACCTGTCAACAAAAGTATAACCTACGTTTTTTATTGTCAAATTGTGTTCAGTTCGTGAAGTTTATCTTTTAGTTTTTTACTGTGGTATTCAAATATAACAATTTCAATTCAACAAAAATAATTTTTACTAATGACGAATATGCTTTTATGCTTTAGTTTATAGAGAAATAAGTTGTCACACTCGACCAGCAGTAGATACCCTGAAAAATTTCCCCATATGTATTATAGAAAATGCTTAAAAATTTAAGACAAAAAAGTTATGCGTTAAAATGACGCGTTAACCGGTACTAGAAATTCGCAAACCTATTGCAGGGATGTTCTACATCTCCGACACTGTTCAAGATATTCCTCGAACAAATATTAAAACCATGTAAAATGAAGTGTAAAGGGATGGGAATACCAATCCGGGACAACTTCTTGTACGCATTAAGCTTTTCAGATGACCAAGTGGTAACGGCTCAAGATGAAGAAGATCTGTGCTATATGCTCCGAAAATTGAAAAGAAATACACAAAAAATGACAAATTCAAATATTTAGGATTCATTCTCTCAAAAAATGGAACCACCGAGCAAGAGATAACCAGCAGATTAGCACAGACAAGAGCATGTATTAAACAAATGAACGGGGTACTGTGTGATAGACAGATTACCAGAAATACAAAGAAGAGAATTTATAACACCTTGGTATGCAGTATAATGACCTATGGTGCAGAGAATTGGGTAATAAATAAACGAAACAGGTCCAAAATCACAGCAACTGAAATGGAGTTCATAAGAAGAAGCTGCAGAGTGACAAAAATAGATCGCATCAGAAATAAGGAGATAAAACAAAGAATGGCAGTAGAACAAGACGTACTCAGCTACATCGAAGAAAAATGTTTAATTGGGTATGGACATGTGAGAAGAACAGATCATAGAAGGTGGATAGCAAAGATTTCGGATTGGAGCCCAATAGGAAGGAAGAAAAGAGGTAGACCCCGAAGATCATGGAGGGATGAAGTGGACGAGGCCATGGAAAGACGAGACCTTAGAGATGGAGAATGGCAGAACAGAAAGGACTGGAGATGTTGGCTGAAAGAAGGAAGGCGGTGACAGCTGTAAAAATCCTTACATAGATAGAGATAGAAATTCACAATTAATGGAATCGATTTAACTCTGGATGATAAATAATCGTACCAGTTTTTGTGTTTCTAACTAGAAGCGTTCTGAAAGTATTAAAACAAAACTAATTATAAGACGCCATCTTCAAAGAGTTCTAGGTCCCTCAGGAAACATTTTATATTATATTTATTATTAGCATATATATATATATATATATATATATATATATATATATATATATATATATATATATATATATATATATATATATATATATTGTGACAATTAGGGTTTATAGAAAATAATTTATAAGTTATATACTACCTAATATTAGATATTTGGTTGTTTTAAATAAGTTATATACTAGAGAATTTTATAAAAATATATTTATGTGAGGGCATTTTTAATAAATTAGCATATAATAATTGTAAAAAGTTGTATTTTAGTAATTTTAATGTTGTAAATAGATTTAAGTGAGCCATGTGCCTAGGCAACCAACTATACATACTCCAAGTGTCAAATTAAGAATCATAATTACGAATATAAGTGGGGTTATATTGTTTGAAATGTGTATTTTATTAAATTAGAATGTTAGTTACTAATTTGAATGTTTATTCTGATCTAAAAAGCCTAAATGTCAACAAAATTATTAATAGAAAAGAATGGAATTCTCTGGATCTCCGGAGATGGCCATGTTTGCGAGATGGTTTGTTCCAGAAAATTCAGACATGTATATAATAGAACAAATTGGAACATGATCTCTTACCAGATGGTTCTAGAAATCCAAAAACATATAAATACCTGTGATTTGGATTCAAGATGGCAGTTTTTGGCAGTTTTTAGTTAGAAGTCAAGCAGTTTATTATGAAAGTTAGTAGAAGATAGACACAATTAATTAGTGAAGTCAATTGTTCACAGTTTTAGTAAATCAGTCAAGCAGTTTTATAAGAAATATGAAAGTTAGTTGGAGATAGTCCAATTGTTTAATATAGTGAGTTAAATGAAGATTAAAAATTATGCATATAATTTAATGCACATTTATAATTATACACAAATAATTATTGAAGATTAAAAAAAGTATTGTTACGTAAAAATATGAGTCATAGTTTTAACCTTTAAAACATGTTTTTAATCTAATATGTTGTAGAGTTGACGAGAGGCCTCGATTTACCTGAGCGACCTTCCAGAACCGATATGAGGGAAATCCAGTTTGCCTTTACCGTTTCGCCATCGAAGGTTTTAGACTATTCGAGATAACGGCACTGGTATATAATAACGGAACTTTATTTGGAAGGGACAGTTAATAAAGAAGATTCGCGCTCGCGATATTATTATTGTTACGCTCGCCTACTAATAAATTATTGTATATTTAGTGATAAATAAACTTATATAAATTATCGTGCCTTTTAATAAATTAAAGTAGGAACAATATAATAAATTAGTAAAGACATTATAAATTAAAGACATAACAATTAATAAATTCCTAACAGTGGTGCAGAAGTGTGATATAAAATAAATTGTGAAAATGGCTACGATTTATGAGCTGACAGTGACTAATTTAAGAAGACATCTTGAAGACAGAGAATTAGCTTCTACCGGAAAAAAGGCTGAGTTAGTCCAACGACTAAAGAACGCTTTGCTAGAAGAAGGACTAGATCCAGAGACTTATATATTTGAAGATGCTGTCCTCTCGTCGATTTCGAAAGTTTCTGGTGACATCGCATCATTAGAGAACAAAGTTTCTGACGATATTTCGAAAGTTTCTTCTGATGTAGCCAAAGTTTCTGGTGACATCGCGTCATTAGAAAACAAAGTTTCTAACGAGATTTCGTCCCTGGAAAGCAAAGTTTCTGCTAACATCTCTTCGGAAATCTCTAAAGTCACTTCTGAGATGTCTGCCCTCGACGATAGAATATCTTCGTTAAAAAACCAAGTTGCTGCCGATATGTCGGCCTTCGAAGAAAAGATGAAAGAGATGGAAAAGAAGCTGGAGGAAACAGGGACAGCAGAGAGAGGAAACAATCCAATTACAGCAGAGATAAAAGAAGACGAGACGAAATGTAAGTTGGAAACACGGCCGAAATTTGAAGGAAGTGGAAGTTCTGTGCATGTCAAAGTCCCAACTTTCGACGGAAAATCGTCATGGAACAACTACATGAAACAGTTCGAATCAGCTGCAAGAGCGAATGGATGGTCTGAAAAAGAAAAGGCTGTAAACCTGACTATCGCTCTTCGAGGAGATGCCTTAGATGTGCTTCAGACCATAGCCGTAGAGGAGACCGATGATTTCGAACAACTGAAGAAGAGGTTAAATATGCGATATGGCCACGAACATTTGGAGCATGTATATCAGTCGCAGCTTAAAAATCGTAGACAGAAGAAAGATGAGGCTCTTCAAGAATATGAAGTAGATATTGCCAGATTAGTACGATATGCTTA
This sequence comes from Diabrotica undecimpunctata, assembly GCF_040954645.1. Taxonomy (NCBI): domain Eukaryota; kingdom Metazoa; phylum Arthropoda; class Insecta; order Coleoptera; family Chrysomelidae; genus Diabrotica; species Diabrotica undecimpunctata. The sequence continues at coordinate 62,826,514 of NC_092804.1, read as the reverse complement.
TCCAACAGCTCCCGAAGACATGATGGAAAAGTTGGCCGTTCAAACGTTTATTGATGGTCTTCGTGATCATGAAATGCAGAGAACACTACGATTAGCTCGTCACAAGACGCTGGTTGATGTCTTATCCGCCGCCCTCGAATATGAGTCAGCTACGCAGGCCTCTGGCGGTTACAGTAAAGTTAGGACTGTAAAAGAGGAAGAAGATGAAGATAAACTTGACCAGCTCGTTAATATGATAAAAAGCATGACATACAAGAAAACGAAGACCATCAGATGCTGGAATTGTGGCGAAATAGGACACGTACGAAGCTCCTGTAAGCACCCTAGGTACGACGCAAATCAAGAAACTCACCATCAGGAAAACTAGAACGGGTCAGCCTTAGGGGGGCAGCTTCGACCCAGAACTTTTCCAAAGACCCTCTCATACTAATAGCTTCTTTGAAATGTCGTGAAGATAGTGTATATGTAGATGGAGACATAAATGGTAAAAAGCATACGTTGTTGGTGGATACCGGAGCGACCAGAACCATTATACGCCCGACAGTTATAAACAGCCGAAAGAAACTGTTACCAACGAGGTTACGACTTCGGACCGCTACAGGTGAAAATGCCAACATTCATGGAGAAATCCAGGTACAATTGGGAATTGGGGCAGAAAAGTTTGTCCATACTGTTATAGTTGCTGACATCGAAGAGGATGTTATATTAGGAATGGACGTAATGAATATGCATGGATTCCAATTGGATTTTAAGAATAAGGTAATCAAAGTTGGCAACGAGGAGGTATTTCTCCATCCACATAATGACAACACTGTGCAAGCAGCCATTACAGAAGATACAGTCGTGCCTGCGAGAAGCGAAACGATCATAGTAGCGCGACTACAGGGAATTGTAGACGAAGGGAGACCTGTTATGATGGAGCCTTGGAACCACGACGATGAGGTTGGCCGTGGAATCATAATTGGAAAGGAATTGGTGATTTCGGCTAAAGAAATTCCTGTGAGACTTATCAATGTCAACGACTACCCAGTGACCATAAAGAAAGAGACAAAAGTAGGAACTTGTGTACCTGTGACATCCATAATTCGTCAGGCGACAACATCTGATAATTCCAACGACAAATTCGACCAAATGGTTGCAGTTGCAGGACAATCTCTAAATCAGATGGAGAAAAGGAAATTAAGGGAATTTCTTCGGCAGTATCGTGATATTTTCGTACCGAAAGGAGGAAAGACGGGAAGAACTACCGTTGTTAAGCATAAAATTGATACTGGTAATGCTAAGCCAATTCGTCAAACAGCTCGACGATTACCACAGGCGAAGAGAGAGGAAGCTGAAACGATTGTTCAGGAAATGAAGAAAGACGGGGTGATAGAACCTTCTACGAGTCCATGGGTCTCTCCGGTGGTCCTGGTTAAGAAGAAAGACGGAACGACGAGGTTCTGTGTGGATTACCGTTTGTTGAACAACGTTACCAAGAAAGATAGTTATCCTCTGCCTCGGATCGATGACACATTGGACACATTGGCTGGAAGTAAATTGTTTTCTACTTTGGATTTGAAGTCTGGATACTGGCAGGTAGAAATGGACCCAGTAGATAAAGAAAAGACAGCCTTCACCACAGGATCTGGATTGTGGCAATTCAACGTTATGCCATTTGGACTCTGTAATGCTCCTGCGACATTTGAGAGGCTTATGGAAAATGTGTTGAGAGGGTTATCTTGGAAAACATGCCTGGTTTATTTAGATGACATAATCGTCTTGGGGGAGACATTCGAAGATCATTTGAGGAATTTAGAAAACGTTTTTAATCGACTTAAAGCTGCCCAATTGATGCTAAACCCCAAGAAGTGCCAGCTATTTCAAGGTAAAGTCAATTATCTGGGTCATATAGTCAGTAAAGAAGGAGTGGCCGTGGATAAGGGAAAAATCGATTCCATTAAGGAATGGCCAAAACCAACTGACAAACATCAAGTGAGAAGTTTTCTTGGACTATGTACTTACTACCGGAGGTTTATTAAGAAGTTTGCAGATATCGCTAAGCCCTTAACGCGACTTACAGAGGAAGCAAGAGAATACCGCTGGGATATAGACTGCCAAAATGCCTTTGAAACGTTGAAAAAGCATTTAATAACAGCACCAATTTTAGGGTATCCACTGCCAGAAGGAGAGTTCATCTTAGATACGGATGCAAGTAATGTGGGAATTGGAGGAGTGCTGTCTCAGATTCAAGGAGGACAGGAACGAGTCCTCGGATATTTTAGTAAAGTTCTTTCAAAACCTGAGCGGAATTATTGCGTCACGAGAAGAGAACTTCTAGCAGTAGCTAAATCAGTAGAGCACTTCTATCAATACCTCTATGGCAGAAAGTTTCTAATCCGAACCGACCATGCCGCCCTTAAGTGGTTGATGCAGTTCAAGAATCCAGAGGGTCAGATAGCCAGGTGGATCGAACGACTCCAAGAATACGATTTTAAGATTGAGCACCGGGCCGGAGTTAGCCACAGAAACGCTGATTCTCTTTCCAGAAGGCCATGCCCAGCAGAGTGTTCCCACTGCAACAAAACGGAATCCAAGGAAGCAGCAGTGCTAAGAACGACGATTGTCAACGACGACTGGACGCCTACTAAAATCAGGGAAGAACAAGAGAGAGATCCAGTTATACAGAAAATCCGAAAATGGAAAGAGGAAAACCGTCGACCACCTTGGCAAGAAATATCAAACCTATGCTCAGTAGTTAAGACGTATTGGGCCCAGTGGGACTCATTTATCATCGAAGATGGCTTGCTCAAACGAGTCCTGGAAAATGATGACGGTTCAGAGAAGAGAAGACAGTTGGTGATCCCAAAGAGCAGAATAGCCGAAGTACTTCGTCAGTTACACGACAGTCCATCGGGAGGGCATTTTGGTGTAAGAAAAACCCTTCAGCGAATTCGGGAACGGTTTTATTGGATGAACAGTTCCGACGACGTAAAAGACTGGTGTAAGAAATGTACTATTTGTGCTACGAGTAACGGGCCTCACCGAAAAAGGAGAGCTCCTATGAGACAATATAATGTTGGAAGCCCGTTTGAAAGAATAGCTTTGGACATCGCTGGGCCATTTCCAGAAAGTGAAAATGGAGGCAAGTACATGCTGGTAGTAATGGATTACTTTACTAAGTGGGTCGAGATTTACGCACTTCCCGACCAGAAGGCCGCCACCGTTGCAGATAAGTTGATCCAAGAATATATCAGCCGATTTGGAGTGCCTTTGGAGATACATAGTGACCAAGGCAGGAACTTCGAAAGCGATCTATTCCAAGGAATATGTGATAGACTAGGCATGAAGAAAACAAGAACTACCGCGTATCATCCGCAATCGGATGGTATGGTAGAACGAATGAATAGGACAGTTGGCAAGTATTTGACAAAGATGGTGTCCGATCATCAGCGAGACTGGGACCAATACCTTCCGTTCTTCACAATGGCCTACAGATCTGCTGTTAACGAATCAACAGGCCAGACACCAGCCAAAGTCCTATTCGGACGCGAAATGCGACTACCTTGTGATCTCGAGTTTGGATGTAAACCTGGAGAAGATGTAGCAGGTGAAGATTATGTGATCGAATTACGAAGAAGAATGGACGATGTACATGAGTTGGTCCGTTCCCACCTTCAGATCGCTAGCGACAGAATGAAGAAACGGTACGATACACAAGCCGAAAAGGGTTGCTTTAAGAAGAACGACAAAGTATGGCTGTATAATCCCAAGAAGCGAAAAGGTTGTTCTCCCAAATTGCAGCAGTTTTGGGAAGGTCCATACCTCATTATGGAGAAGATCAACGATGTCATCTACCGAATAAGCAAGATTCCGAGGGGAAAGCCGATGATAGTACACCATAACCGGTTGGCGTCTTTCGAAGGTGACCACAACGTAGATGAAGAAGTGGAAGTAAACCAAATCCACGATGTGTCTGACCTCACGTTTGAGGAATTCATGGGTGCCTATGGAGGTACCGGTAAAGCGAGACATGGTGTTACCACTGAAGAAAAGCAAGATCTACTCGAGCTCCCCGATGACTACTCGCTGGCCCTTACCATCCCGGCCAGTATCAAAGACGCACCAGGGTTGGCATCCGTCTTTCGAAGGAAGTTTGGTCGAGTTGCAGAACTTCAATGCCAAGTGCCAGCTCCCGGTAAAACCTTGAAACTCCAAGATGCATCACGTTACCTTTTCTACCTGGTAACAAAAGACACTGCCCGTGACCAACCTACCTACCGAGATGTATGGGAAGCCTTACTTCAATTGAGAGGGCACGTACTAGAGTCCGACGTGCAAAAGTTAGCCATGCCAAAGTTGGAGTGCCGCCAATTAGATTGGAGGGTTATCCGAAATATGGTGGAGGAGATCTTTAAAGACACCGAAGTCCAGGTGTTAGTCTGTTGCAATCCGCATAGTTACTGGTGCGGAGAGAAAACCGTCCCTTGTCATTTTTATACAACTGGAAGTTGTAAAAGAGGGTCCAGTTGCCGATACCAGCATACCGTTCCAGTTCTAGTCCCAACAAGGTTCCAGGAGGAACCATCTTTTGAGAGGGGGGCAATGTTACGTAAAAATATGAGTCATAGTTTTAACCTTTAAAACATGTTTTTAATCTAATATGTTGTAGAGTTGACGAGAGGCCTCGATTTACCTGAGCGACCTTCCAGAACCGATATGAGGGAAATCCAGTTTGCCTTTACCGTTTCGCCATCGAAGGTTTTAGACTATTCGAGATAACGGCACTGGTATATAATAACGGAACTTTATTTGGAAGGGACAGTTAATAAAGAAGATTCGCGCTCGCGATATTATTATTGTTACGCTCGCCTACTAATAAATTATTGTATATTTAGTGATAAATAAACTTATATAAATTATCGTGCCTTTTAATAAATTAAAGTAGGAACAATATAATAAATTAGTAAAGACATTATAAATTAAAGACATAACAATTAATAAATTCCTAACAGTATATTGGAAGAAATTAAATTATATTATGGTTGGAGATTAGTATAAATCAACTTATAATAAGTGGATATTGGTATATTGAAAAGAAGAATAAATATAAATGCTGTTTGCTGGTTTGGTTGGTGGTGTATAAATGCTGGTGAAGAAAACTATATCTTAAATTGGTAGAAGCTGATAATTGGAAAAAGTAATTTCACAAAAAACAAGGATAACTGAAGTACGAAGACATTCAGTGGTGATTAGAATCTATATAGTAGAAAACAGTTCATTTAGGCATTCAGTGAAAGAAAGGTACAAAATTTTGTTAATATAATTTAGTTAGTGTCATAACAATTTCAATTTTGAAGATAGTTTTGTTTAAATTGTAGATTGTCTATAGAATTTAATTAGTTTTATAAGAATATCAATTTAAAGATAGTTTATTTTAAATTTACATTGGCTAAGTTAGATATATATGTGTGTTTCATAATAGTTATAATAAAGATAATTTAAAAAAGTACTTACAAGCTAATTCTTTGAGAACCGCGATAAAAACCCTATATTATTAAAAATACTCATTGCTCATCATTCAAACAAAAAACACATCATAACAATTTGGCGCCCAACGTGGGGCTCTTTATTTAAAAGAATTAGTTTGGGAAGATAAGTGCGCTCATATAATTAAATTAATTATCAGTAGAAAGAAAAAGTATAGATTTTAATTTTAATTATATTTGAACAAGTAAAGTCTCAAAATGTCTCAAGGAAAGAAAGGTACAAGAAGCAAAAAGAATGAAGAAGATGTGGAAGTAGAAACACAACCTATACAAGAGGAGAGTTTAGTTCAAGTTCCACAAGATACTGCAGAAATGAATCCAGAAAGAGAGGAAAATGTCAATATGGCAGCTTTGATGTCATTAATGATGCAGATGAACAAGACAATAGAAGAGAATTCAAAAGAAGTCAAAGAAGACATGAAAAAAATGGAACAGAAAATGGAAGAGAATACGAAGAAAATGGAAGAGAATACGAAAAAAATGGAAGAGAACACGAAAAAAATGGAAGAGAATTATAGAAAATTAGAAAAGAAAATAGAAGATAATAATAATAAAATTGTAAAGCAAATAGAAAAACAAATGGATAAAAAACTTGAAGCTGCAGAGAAAAAAGTAGCAAATGAAATAAAAATTATACGGAATGACTACAAGAAAAGGATAGAAAATGAGAGGACAGAAGTAAAGAGGATTATTCAAGATAATAAGATAGATATAGAACAGAAAATAGAGTTACAGAAATGTAACTTAGAAGTAAAAATTAACGAGGACAGGAGAAGCACAGAAGAAAAATTAGACGATATACAACAAAATATCCAAATAAATAGTAATCAAATAAGAAATGTGGAACAGAGAATAGATGATATTTCACAAATGAGAGACATAGGGAGACCTTACTTAAATTTAACAAATGAGACTGGGATTAAATTCTCTGGTAATATAAAAAATTTGCATCCTAGAGTATACATAAATAGTTTAAAACATAAATTAAGATTGGTGAATAATATTAATGATATTAAAGATTATATTAGAATGACATTAAATGACAATGCAGCAACTTGGTTTGCTAGTATTGAGAATGATTTAGATAATTTTCAAACATTTGAAAATAAATTTTTAAATTATTATTGGGGTGAATTAGAGCAAGCCAAGTTTAGAGAAATTCTATATTTTGGAAAGTATAATCAAAATTTAAAATCAAATATGGTAGATTATGCATTGAAATTGATAACAGTTGCAAAATATTTAGAACCACCACTTAGAGAGGATGAAACAGTCTTAAATGTATCTAGACATTTTGATGCTGATGTTGTGCAAACCGTAACTGTACAAAATATTCAAACAATAGATAGTTTTATTAATTTTATTCAAAGAATACAAAGAGGCAATATGACAAGTAATAATAATAACAGAAAAAACAACAATAACTTTCAATATAATAAAAATGATAATCAACAATATAGACAATCATATAACAATAATACTAGGTATGGTGATAGTTTACAAAATTTTAATAATACTAACAGTAATCCAAATAGACAGAACTTTAATAATAATACTAGTTATAATAGACAAAATTTTAATAATAATACTAATTATAATAGACAACATTTTAATAACAGTACTAATAATAATAGACAAGATTTTAACAATAGAAGAAATACAGAGCGACCTAACTATAACAGACAGGTAAATTGTGTTCGAAGGAATAGAAGCTGCGAAGACAGGGAACGAAATAGTACAAGGCAAGAAAATGTGAGTAGAAGTAATAGTAGGGAAAGACATAGGACATCAGATCCAAGTGGTCAGATACAATCTGACAATTCTAATAATCAAAATTTTGTGCAGTAAACTTTCTGAATTACAAGTTAGGCCATTGCTATTATGAAAAACCTTCTGAATTTATTTCTTTAGATGAAGAGAAAATTATTGAATCTATTAATTTAATTTATATAAATGCTTTGGCCAAAAATAAAATGATTAAAATTATGATAGATACTGGTTCAGAAAGTACTTTAGTCTCGGAGAATTTTATTTTTAATACATTAAAACTATCAGATATAATAAAGATTCCAAAAATTAAAATTATTGGTGCAAATAATAAGAAGTTGGGTGAAATTGATAAACTAGCCAATTTTAAAATTAATATTCTTAATAAAGAAATTAATATGCAAGGATTTATTGTCAAGGATTTATGTGTTGATATATTAATGGGAAATGATGAATTGGAAAAGAAGAAAGTAAAGATAGATTTTGAAGAAAAAATGGTAACTTTGGAAGGGCAAATAATTAAATTTATGCAGAAAGATGAGGTAGAAGAAGGAATAAGAGTTGATAGGATATTATTAAAAGAAAATAATGATGTTTATGAAGAAGAAATGTATTTTGATGATAGGGAAATGTCCCAGAAGAATGTAAAGAATAATTATTGTAGTGAATATTTAAGGAATAGAAATTTTAAGCAGATGGATGCCTACGAGGCGGAGTGCGTAAAATTGGAAGCAAGGAATAATGAGTACATAATGAAGAATAATGTTATTTGTAAAGAAGAAGATATGATAAAAGTTTTAAATTGCCCTGAAGAATATAAATCAATAGTCATTTCCATATTGCAGCAACACAAGGGACTTGTCAATAAAGAAAATAGAATTGCACAAAATTATATTCATAGTATAAAAGTTAAAGAAGAAAAAGATTTTAAAACAAAATCATACCCAATACCATATAAATACAGAGAAGAAGTAAACAAAACAATTAATAATATGTTAGAAGATGGGATCATTGAGAAGGCAGACACACGTTTTATTAACCCCATAGTAGTAGTACGAAAAAGATCAGGTGAAATCAGGTTATGTTTGGATGCAAGGAATATTAACAAGATTACTGAAAAGCAATTTGAAGCACCAATGAGTATAGATGGAATATTAGGAAGAATTACAGGAATGTCATTTTTCACTAAAATCGATTTACAGCATAGTTTTATAATACCTCTACAAAGAAAAAGTAGACAGTATACAGGATTTCAGATAGATAGAGTAGTATATCAATTCAAAATAGTACCAGTTGGACTTCAATCATCTTGCAGTGTTCTATGTAGATGTCTTCATGATATTTTGGATCAATATGAACATTTTGTAATTCACTACATTGATGATATGTTAATTTTTTCTAAAACGGCTGAAGATCATGAGAAACACCTAAAAATTATAATAAATAGATTAGACAAAGTTGGACTAAAAATAAATCAAGAAAAATGTACATTTTTTCAAAAAGAAGTCATATATCTAGGTTATAAACTTAACACTAAGGAAATCGAAATGGATCCAGAACGGACACAAGTCATTCAGGAATATAAAACACCACACAATTTAAGAACTTTAAGAGGATTTATTGGAATAATTAATTATTATAAAAGGATGATACCAGATCTAAGTATAAATATCATGAAGAGATTGAATAATGATTTCTATACCTTTAACACAAATATAATAACACTAATAACTTACTGATATATCCATTTTATTCAATAGACTTGATTTGTTAAATAGATGGTAGATTTCATTATTTTGAATCAATTTGACATCATACTTGTTGAATTTTGTACATATGGAAATTGTTTGGTACCCTAAAAATCATAATTTGGGGTTAGATACAGAATTGATTGTGTAAATGTCTTTATAAAAAGTGTAAAACTTACCAATTCATATGGATAAAAGCCTGTTGAATGGAAATAATTCCTAGATTTTGTCTATAAATAAACAGAACACAATATCCATTATATTTTTAATTAAGGTTATATTTTATTCTCTCCATTTGACATGACAGTTTGACCATAGAATAGCCGAACTGTGATCCGTTGTTCTCTGTTGTGATTTGACATAGACAGCGAACAGGGATGTATTTAACACATTTTAAATAAAAAAAATTTTGATTTATTAAATTTAATAAGGTATGAGAAAATTAATATTTAAAAAAATAATAAGTAAATTATTTATTTTAAATATTATTTTTGGGGTATTGGGACAATTAGGGTTTATAGAAAATAATTTATAAGTTATATACTACCTAATATTAGATATTTGGTTGTTTTAAATAAGTTATATACTAGAGAATTTTATAAAAATATATTTATGTGAGGGCATTTTTAATAAATTAGCATATAATAATTGTAAAAAGTTGTATTTTAGTAATTTTAATGTTGTAAATAGATTTAAGTGAGCCATGTGCCTAGGCAACCAACTATACATACTCCAAGTGTCAAATTAAGAATCATAATTACGAATATAAGTGGGGTTATATTGTTTGAAATGTGTATTTTATTAAATTAGAATGTTAGTTACTAATTTGAATGTTTATTCTGATCTGAAAAGCCTAAATGTCAACAAAATTATTAATAGAAAAGAATGGAATTCTCTGGATCTCCGGAGATGGCCATGTTTGCGAGATGGTTTGTTCCAGAAAATTCAGACATGTATATAATAGAACAAATTGGAACATGATCTCTTACCAGATGGTTCTAGAAATCCAAAAACATATAAATACCCGTGATTTGGATTCAAGATGGCAGTTTTTGGCAGTTTTTAGTTAGAAGTCAAGCAGTTTATTATGAAAGTTAGTAGAAGATAGACACAATTAATTAGTGAAGTCAATTGTTCACAGTTTTAGTAAATCAGTCAAGCAGTTTTATAAGAAATATGAAAGTTAGTTGGAGATAGTCCAATTGTTTAATATAGTGAGTTAAATGAAGATTAAAAATTATGCATATAATTTAATGCACATTTATAATTATACACAAATAATTATTGAAGATTAAAAAAAGTATATTGGAAGAAATTAAATTATATTATGGTTGGAGATTAGTATAAATCAACTTATAATAAGTGGATATTGATATATTGAAAAGAAGAATAAATATAAATGCTGTTTGCTGGTTTGGTTGGTGGTGTATAAATGCTGGTGAAGAAAACTATATCTTAAATTGGTAGAAGCTGATAATTGGAAAAAGTAATTTCACAAAAAACAAGGATAACTGAAGTACGAAGACATTCAGTGGTGATTAGAATCTATATAGTAGAAAACAGTTTATTTAGGCATTCAGTGAAAGAAAGGTACAAAATTTTGTTAATATAATTTAGTTAGTGTCATAACAATTTCAATTTTGAAGATAGTTTTGTTTAAATTGTAGATTGTCTATAGAATTTAATTAGTTTTATAAGAATATCAATTTAAAGATAGTTTATTTTAAATTTACATTGGCTAAGTTAGATATATATGTGTGTTTCATAATAGTTATAATAAAGATAATTTAAAAAAGTACTTACAAGCTAATTCTTTGAGAACCGCGATAAAAACCCTATATTATTAAAAATACTCATTGCTCATCATTCAAACAAAAAACACATCATAACAATATATATATATATATATATATATATATATATATATATATATATATATATATATATATATATATATATATATATACTCCATATACTTATTTGTTCATTATTTCATACTTTCCATTTTCATTTTCATTCCATATACTTATATAAATATGTATAATCATTTTTTCGTTACTGCGCAGTGACGGAAAAAAATTGTACTTCACAGTTCCAGCAGTTATTTGTTCGAGTGTTACTATGCACCTTATGCCTTGACATTTTTTGCCCAAAAATTAATAAAAAATACTCTTAAAAATAGTACATATTTATTTTAATTAAGAATAGAATAGAAATTAGAATTACTTTAAAGGGATTTTCTCGAAACCATGTGTGTTAACTATGTGTCACTCACATTTCGAAACTAGTTCACATATCAAGATAAACCAAATGGCATTTTACTCTTTAGATGTCACTCTATGGTCGCTACTACAACCAAACATATTTACTGATGAGACTTAGGCAGCCATTTTCAGAGCCGTCATTTTTAAAAAGTTGTAAAAAGTTTAATTTTTAAATATCTTTTTTACTATAAATAAAATTTATTTAAACAAAAACACGGTTTTTAGATGAACCTGGCCTTAAGTTTAGATAAGGAGACTATTAAAAGTTACCAGACTTTTAAGTATTTAGGATTGGTAGCACATAGAAGTATTTTTACCATATATAGAAACAAAAAGAGTTCAGGAAGAGCAAACTACAAGAACACTTAATATGTTGATATCGAACACCCTCATCAAAGAAAATAAAAAAAGAATATTTCACAGCATTGTGGAAATTATTAAAAAATACTGAGCAAAAGCATCGCCAACGACAACTGTAAAAAATAAAATAAGAACAGTCGAATTAAACTATATATCAGAATGTCTTAAAATTACCAAAAGGGATGAAATAAGTACTGATGAAATATGTAACCTGATAGAAGTGAAATGCTCAATAACAAAAAAATTAAAAAACGGAGCACTACAAAAGGTAAAACGATTCGTAGTAAAATCTGACAGAATGTGTGCAATTAGAATTAAAGGAAAACAGAACATGATATCGTTGATAAATATACATGCACCGACAGAAGAAAAAGAAGAAGAAGTGAAAGATGAATTCTATGAAGAATTAGAGTCATTGTGTGAAGAAATGCCAAGACAAGACACTAAAATTATTATAGGCGACGCCAATGCAAAGGTCGGAAGAGAAGATATATATATATATATATAAACATAACAGGGGGTGAAAGTAAACATTTGAATACAAATGATAATGGGCAGAGATTAATCACATTCGCAATTGAAAACAGGATGAAGATAATGAGTACCCATTTTAGGAGAAAAAATATATATAAAGGAACGTGGAAAATTCCGGGGTCAAATGGAACTAATCAAATAGACCACATCTTAATACAAGAGAAGTTTGCGAATTTAATAACAAATGTGAAAACGTGCAGAGGGGCTGACGTAGACTCAGATCATTTTTTGGTTAGAATTAATATGAGAGAAGCAATAATTAAAAAGCATAAACGGAAAAAGAAAGTGCAACGTAAATTTAACTTTAAAAAACTGCGAAAATTTGAGGTAAAGCAGGACTATCAAAAGGATATACAAGAAACCTATGCCAAACAAGATAGTACTACTGTGAGTAACATACAACAAAAGTTCTTGAAAATGACAAACACTATAAAGGAAGCTACATCGAAGAACATACCAAGAGCAAAAAGATTTAGAAAAAACCACTGGTTCAATGACGAATGCAGAACAGAGTTAAAAAAAAGATCAGATTTGAGATTAAAAAGTTTACGTTCGCAAAAACAAGACGACCTAGAAAGGTATGCCGTACAACGAAAAAAAGTAAAGAGAATCCTAAGGGAGCGGACACGAAAGTATATGGAGAATAAAATTAAGCGCATTGAAGAAAATTACAAGAAAAATGAAATAAAAAAATTTTTCTAAAGAAGTAAAATACATTAAAACTGGGTACCAGGGAAGAACGATGAATGTAAAAGATAAGCAAGGAAACCTGATAGTGGATGAAGACCAAATATGTGAAAGGTGGAAAGAATATTTCGAAGGGATACTAAATGACGAAGTGACTACTGAAGAAAATTGTTATGTTCCTAGACCTCAAATAGTAATAGAAGAAATACCAAAGCCCACAAGAGAAGAAATTGAAGAAATAATAAAAGATATGAAAAACCAAAAAAGTCCCAGGGAGAGCGGCATTGTGGCAGAGAACATAAAATATGGAGGAGAGGTCTTAATTAACAAACTTGGTGAGCTAATACTAGAAGTATGGGATGCCGAAGAAATGCCTCAAGAATAGAATAAGTCGATTATAATTCCTCTACACAAAAAGGGAGATAGAACTGAATGCACAAACTATAGAGGAATATCCTTATTAGAGGTAATGTATAAAGTACTCGCCATACTAGTTAAAAAACGATTAGAAATATATATAGAGAAGAATCTAGGAGAATACCAGGGAGGATTTCGGAAAGGAAGATCAACAACCGATCAAATTTTTATGCTAAAACAAATCCTGACCAATTGCTATGAATACAACATTTCAGCACAAGTACTTTTCATTGATTACAAAGCTGCCTACGATACAATAAACAGAAACAAGTTAATAGAAACACTAAAAGAATTCCAAGTGCCAGAAAAAATAATAAGATTGGTAAAAATGACAATTAAACTAACCATTTGTGCTGTGAGATGCAACGGTACAGTCTCAGAAGAATTCGAAGTTAAAAAAAGGTGTTCGCCAAGGAGACCCGTTGTCTACATTGCTATTCAATATAGTTCTAGAAAAAATTGTAAGGATTAGTGGGATAAATAGGTCCGGTACTATTTTATACAAGGAGCACCAATGCTTAGCATACGCTGATGATGTAGTTCTCATTGCAAGAAATGGAAAAGAACTATCAAATATAACAAAAAGACTGATTCGGGAAAGCTCTAAAACGGGACTGAAAGTTAATATTAATAAATCGAAGTACATGGAGATCTCGAGCAAAAAAGGAATAAGCACCAGGGGATCCTATAAATTGGAGGTGGAGAATGGATCAGTTGTAGAATTCGAGAAGGTGGATGAATATATGTACTTAGGTACTCTTATTGATCAGACATGTAAAGAAGAAACTGAAATCAACCTGATACTGACCAAGAGCAACAGGTGTGCTGCAGCCATGAGTAAAATAATTAAGGCCAAAGATATATCTCGTAATACAAAAATAAAAGTATACAAAACTATAATTAGACCCACAATGCTATACGCTGCCAAGACATGGACTATGAACAAAACCGTACAGAACACATTGGAAGCATGGGAAAGAAAGATACTTCGCAGAATATTTGGTGGAAAAGTAGTAGAGGGAGAATGGAGAAGACGAACTAATGCAGAAGTGTATCAGTTGTATGCTAACCCTACAATAACAAAAGTGGTGAAAAAACGTAGACTAGAATGGCTCGGCCATCTAGAAAGAATGCAAGGTAATAGCCTAGTCAAGAATATTGCTTGGAGAGTACCTGAGGGCAAAAAAAAGAGAGGAAGATCAAGAAAGAAATGGAGAGATGCAGTAATGGAAGATGTCAGAGGGATGGGAATCAGAGATTGGAAGCTGTTAGCTAAGAATAGAAAACGATGGAAATTATCCATCCAGCAATGGGCCTAAAAGGCCTGTTAACGCTGTACATACATACATACATACAGAAGTATAGTCATCTTCTAATAATGGTAAGCCATAGGTGGCCAAAACGAGTAATGGAATGAGAACCTCTAGAAAGAAGACTAAGGAAAAGACCAGGTATGAGATGAAAAAGATATATTAAGAATGTGATGATGAAGAGAGCTTTTAGAGAAGGTGACTGGGAGGATAAAAAGCTGTAAATTATTAAAACAGCCAACTCATAATGGAAAATGCCAAAGAAAAAGAATTATTTGTTGTGAATTAACACTTATTTTAACAGCAAAATCATCTAACTAAAAGAACCTTAACTATTAGATACAAAATTCTAATATTTCTTAACTAAATTAGAAGTATCTAATAACTCCCCTGTTCAATAAATATGAGGTTTACTTTACATATCGAGCCGGAACTTTAACGGAAATGTCAAGTTTTTAAGTTTTTGTAACATGAAGAAGATTTACTTTAAAACAGTATGTATAATTTTTATACAATAAATATATTTTTTAATTCGGCAGCTGTCCAATCCCGCAAAAATAGATTTTCCAACATTTTCCCTAACTGAGTTTTTCATCCCCAAAGTCTAATCCTGCTGTTTTGAAATGTATTCGTATATAAATTAAAGAGTGAACGGGCGGCTTCAAAACCTGATAGGGAGATTCAGTCAAGAGATTCGGTTAAATCATGTAGAAAACTCATGAATAAAACATTTTGGAAACTCTAAAAAATAATACAATTTCCATTGTCTCTGCTTGCATCTTCATTACTGTTTTGGGGACGCTTTGTCATTTTTATGTTTTTACCACCAAAAATATCAAATAAATCTTTTACAATAGAAAAAAATTACCAACTAGGAAGCGTTCTCAGACTTCAAAACAATAGGCCATAAAAGTATAAGATTTAATGGTTACATCAACGACAGGTACAGCGTTTGGAATTTTTTATGTATATACTATCAAAATTCTTTGGTTAAAAACATTTCTTTTTTCGTAACAATTTTTAAAATTTTAAAGTGTGTGTGAATATGTAATCTTTAAATAAAGTTTCAAAACTAAAATTAAATTATAAGAATTCTCTCCTTGTTTAGTCAAAACTAGAAATTATGTTTTAAATTTCTACATTAATTAATTTTCTGCAAGTCTCAGGTGTCTATTTGGAAAACATTTATTTTTATTTAAATTTATAAAAACCAATTTTAGAATAAAACAATTAAACAGAAAAGATAAATTTTGCATTTATAAAATACTATTTATTACTGTTATTTCTTTATCGCGGTAAAATATAAAATAAGAGACATTTTAGTTTATTTTCTGGATTTTGTAGAAAATCTTGTTGATCAGATCTTGAAATTACAACTAGAGTATTGAGATGCTAAGTGTTCTCTGTCTCTGTATGGAGTTGAGGCCTAGACAATTACAGAGGCAAAAGAGGAAAACTCATTAACTTTGAAATGTGGTGTTATCGATAAATGTGGAAAATATCTTGGACACAACACATAACAAATGCGGAAATGCTACGAAGAATGAAAAAAGATAAAGAACTAGTCAACACTATAAAGAAAAGAAAAATGAGCTACTTTGGTCACATACTAAGAAACGAGAAATACGAATTGATGCGGCTGGTCATACAAGGCAAGGTGGAAGGCAAAAGAGGAACGGGGAGAAGACTCACGTCCTGGCTGAAGAATCTGAGACAATGGAGTGGGAAAACGTCAATACAACTTTTCAGAACGGCTGCAGATAGAGTCAAATGGGCCACGATGATCGCCAATGTCCTTAAGGATGGGGCACGTTAAGAAGAATTGTTACAAAATTCTAATCGATGTCGATATTTATTGGGAATGTTTCGCGTTATGTCGGGAATGTTATAAAATATATATATATATATATATATATATATATATATATATATATATATATAAATATATATATATATATATATAAATATATATATATATATATATATATATATATATATATATATATATATATATATATATATATATATATAACAAGCGAGTCTTCTACAACTGGCGCCGCTTCTCGCATCCTTATTTCTAGCGTTTTCTGTCGAAGCAATCTTCAGTTGTTAGATCTCTGGCGGTCATTGCATCGTCGACATCGTCTCTCCAGGATCGTCTTGGTCTACCTCGTTTTCTTCTAGTTGGCGGAGTCCATTCTTCTATTTTTTTTGGCCATCTATTTTCAGGCATTCTCTGAAGGTGTCCATACCAGTTAAGTCTTTTGGCTTCGATTGTGTCTATTATGTCTAGATCGATTTCCATTTCTCTCCGAATATCTTCGTTTCTCACCCTATCAAGTCTAGTGAGCTGGCAACATCGTCTCCACTAGTTCATTTCCATGGCCTTAATTTTTGATTTGTTTCTTTGGTTTATTTCCCAGAGTTCGGCGCCGTACAGCCCAATACTTTCTATTATTGTTTTATAAATTCTTCTTTTATTTTCTTTTGTTATTTTTTTATTCCATAATAGTCCGTGTAGCTGTCTGGTGGCTGATCTTGCTTGGCCACTCCTGGAGTGTATTTCTTTGCTACTTCCTGCTTTTCATGTTATTTGGATTCCCAAGTATTTAAAATTGTCTTTTGGTTTTATAGTTCCCGTTTCGATTTGTAGGCTTTCTGGTTTTTCTCCTACAATTAAGTACTCAGTTTTTTGTATATTAATTGTAAGGCCCCATTTGGTATACTTTATACGTTTTCTAAACATGTAGCCTACATCACTCTCGTCTTCAGCTAGAATGGCTTGGTCGTCAGCGAAGTGTATCGTGTACAATCTATCATCTCCGATTGGGATGCCCATATTGCAGCACTTTCTTCTCCACACTGAGAGTGCCTCATTTAGATATATTTTGAAGAGTGTAGGTGCTATGCAGCAGCCTTGCTTTAGGCCCTTACTAATAGGAATTTCTCTAGTTAATCTATTTCCAGTTTTAATGTTTGCCGTCATATTTTTGTAGAGCTGTTGTACTGCTTGTATATTTTTTTGCTGATTCCTTATTTTTCCATTGCTACCCAAAGCATTGAAAGTGGTACACTATCGTATGCCTTTGTCAGATCTATAAAGACTATATTAGTTGAAAGGTTGTGGGCTAATCTTTTCTCGATAACTTGCTTTAGAGAGAATATACTGTCCAGACAGGATCTGCCTGCACGAAAGCCATTCTGTTCTTCAACATCTGTCATTTCTTTTTCAATTTTGTTTTTTATTATTTTTCCATACAGTCTTGAGAGTGAATTTATGGCACTCAGCCCCCTGTAGTTTGAACAATTCTTTCTATCTCCTTTTTTGTAGATGTTGTTAATATGTGCTTTTGTCCACTCCGGTGGTAAGTCGTGTCCATTATAGAATAAGGTGAAGACATACGCCAGTAATTCCCGTAATACTTGTGGGCTATGTTTTAATAATTCATTTGGTATACCTTGTGGTCCGCATGACTTCCGATTTTTTAGAGTTTGTATTGCATTTTCGACTTCCTGTACTGTTATTTCATCGTCTTCACTAAATTCTAGTTCATATGTTGTTGTACTGATGTTCGTGAATTGAGGTCTTGTTTCAGTCAAAAGTTGTGAGTAGTGTTCGATCCAAGATCTTTCTTCTATTAAATCTATTCTACTCGTTTCTTTTCTGTTTGTTCTCAGATTTTTTACCGTTTTCCATGCTTCTCTTGATCTTGTTGACCCTATATATTTGTTGAGTTCTTCGCATTTACTTTTTCAGGAAATATTTTTTGCTTCAGTTACTAAATTTTTTACTTCTCTGTTTGATCTTGCATATGTTCGTCTATCATCTGGATCATTTGTTTGTAGCCACTTTTGATATGCTTGTTTCTTGTTGTGTACTGCATTGGTGATGTCATTTGTCCACCACAATGGAGTATTCTTTTTGTTCTTTTGGATTCTGCCGAGCGCTTCGTAAGCTGCTTCATTGATTTTATTGATTATCTCTTTATAGGTATTCTGGGCTGAGGAGTAGATCAGGTTTGCCAATTTTTGGCTGAGTCGCAGCTTATATAAGAATGATGTCGAGTCGTTTTGCAGTACATCAATATTGTATTTAGGTGGATTCGATTTCAGGGGTTTTGATTGAGCTAGTTGGTTGTCATTTTGATTTAGTAGCCGAGTCGATATTGTAGGTAACATTTTGATCTTACCATATAATGGTCAGTTCGGCACTCCGGTCCTCTTAATACTCTTATGTCTTCAACTTGTATGTGTATTTACAGAATTCGATTAAGTGTTCCCCATTTTCATTTGTTTTAGCGTCACCATATTTTCCTACGTCTTTGTCATTTGTTTTTGTGCCTGTCCAAGCGTTAAAATCTCCCAACAACACAATTTCTTTGCGGCTATTTATATTTTCAATGAGTTCCGATAAAGTTTCGTAGAATATTTGTTTAGCTGCTTTTGATGCATTTTCTGACGGAGCATATATTCCAATGATCTCGAGGTCGTGCCCTTTCCACGTAATAGATACTCTGGGAATGTTATAATAACTTATAATATGTATAACTGCGACAGAGAGGCACCGTAATATATTGCGGCACGCCGCCACGGCGGCTTAAAGATCGAGTGGGTGCGCATAATTAACAATTAAAAAACAATGATCTAAATTGAAATAAGCTCTGGTTGCTCTTCAGAATCTTGAAACTTAATGTTTAAACATCAATTTAACTCCTCTCAGATGACCCCTTTTGATTGTGTAATAAAAAATTAACGGAATTAGTGCAAAATGGTCGACTATTGTTTATGTTGTATCGTTAAACTACCTTCAACAATTATATTACTTTTAGATTGTCATTATTTTTATGAAATTATTGTAATTACTTCTTATTTATAATTGTAATTTAAAGATTACATAAATAATACCTATTAACTATCTGAAAACACTATATTAACCGAACTATTATTGTGATCCGCCTTTTGTCACGATATCTGTTAAGAAATCGAACTCTCTCATATAAAAAAAAATTAGATAATAATTAACATACCGACCGCTGACTAAATCCTTTACAGTTTCTCATGGTGTCAATCTCAAAAATCTGTTAAGGTTATATAATAATGGTTCTTGATAAACGTTTAGAATTTGGAGGTAGATACCTGCATAATTTACATATTTAGCAAGTTTTATTCATTTAGTGTTGTAACTATGCAAAGAAGCTGCAGGGCAGATGTACGGAAAACAGATTTTAGCATAATTCGCGTAGAATGTTGTATATATATACGAAATGTAAATATATGGAATAACATCGAATTTCGCGGTGAAGTTTTTGTAGATATTTTTAACTAAGTTGTTAACTAAGTTAAGAATTGTTTTGTTTCTTTGTTATGAAAGAAATTGCATAATAAATATTTGAGTTATCATTATTTTGTTAGTACTCTATTGTGTTTTATTTAGAAAAAAAAATTATTTGAAAAATGCATATTTTTTTCTTTTTAAAATTATTTTCTTTCTTGTATATGATAAACAACCACTTGTTAGCACTGCTCTATGCTTAAAATACATTATTTTTTTTTATTTCATTTTTTCACATAAAAGTATTTTTCTTTGCATATGAGGTATAATAAAGTTTTGTGTATTGTATGGTTAAATTTTACTTTTGAGTAGACTTGCCTGTTTTTAAATCTTTATTGTTATTTCAACCTCTTCCATGCTTAACCCTTCAACGGCTATTGTTACCATATGGTAACGGTAAACAACCCCATTTTAGAAGTGGCAACACGGCTTTTTGGTTCGATCGGAATGCATTGGTTATTTGTGAACACGCTTTTAGTAAGTGAAAGAACACTAGTCGATATCTGTTTAGCAGTTTTATTCAAATTTTAAAAATTTTACAAGCTTTCAAACATGGATATCCGTCTACAGTAAGTATTAATTGATACTTATTCTTTAGTTTTAGACCAAATTTTGTTATGAACGTATTTCAAGTTTTGTAACATAATCTCAAAAATATTGGTGTAACCGTATGGTAACACTAGCTGGCCCAGGGAGCCAAAAAATATTGTATGTGTATAAACGTGTTGTGAATGTGGTATATATGCGATCAGAAAAGCTAGGCGTCTTGTTTGTGTGTTCATAATTGCCTAGTATATTCATTTGATACTTTCAGTCCTGGGTTTACGCTGGAAGAAGCACTTCAACTGGTTTATGAAGAAAACCTAGACGTTCACGAAATATTCATCGAGCTTCCTGATGCTAACGTTCTGACCGACGAGGATTCTAGTGTTGAAGATGGTGGCGGATTTCTGGATAATTTAAGCGGTTGACAGTTGACACTAGCAGCTGAATTAGTCCCTCCTCGTGCTGTCAAAGCTTTCATCGACGTACCTGAATCATAGCCAGTTTCAAATATGGTCCGCCCTGGGTCAGAAAAAATATCCTGGATTGAAGGTGACTTTGAAAGTATGAGCAGGGATTTTCCTAAACCAGATTATAGCAAATATAGTGATATAGACTATTTATAGATAAATTCACATTCAGATGGCAGCGTTCCAGAGATAGGCCTGTACTTTCTATATGCCAGAAATAACTACATTGTTGTCAGTTTTTAATCGTACCTACAATCGTACGTTATGGGCCGGCTCCTATAAAAGAATTATAATTTCGGAAATATTTATGAATGTGAAACGGAAAAATACTACATTTTTTAATTATATAATTTTTCTGTTGGTATTTTAAAAATAGAAAGTTATATTTCGGAAATCTGGTCTTTTCGGAATTATATCTTCTGTTCAAAATTGTTTACAATTCGTGGAAATGAAATAATTATTTGTATAATCCGTTTTTGATCTTAATGTCCTTTTAATGACACACTTTCTCTACCTGCATTTACAGTTACAGACATTAAAAAATAATTTAGAATTAAAAAAATATACCTATTTATAAATTCAAAATTATTGTCTAATGCCAGCAATTATAAATTCAGGTAAATACTTGAGAGTCATTAAAAGAATTTTCAGTTGATATCAGACGTTTGTGTCGTGTCAGTGTCAAAATGGCCGCGAGTGTAATAAAATTCAAAAACGGTAATTTGTTAAATAGTGAATGCAAAAAAATAGTGTTAAATGTTTTTAACTATTTATCAAACAGTAATAATGATAAAAGTGTATCAACAATAGTGCGGGAAGTTTCTGCTATGACTGGAGTCTCTGAGCGAACGATATTCCGATATAGAAGTGAAAGTAAAAATGGTCCACTCGTAACTCCTATAAGAAAAAAAAGAACCGGTTATTTGAATAGTCGTGAGAATAGATATGATGAAGCAACTCGGTCTAGAATAAGACAAGTAGTGCACGGTTTTTTTATGGACAATATTCCTCCAACTCTTGACGTAGTACTAGAAAAAATTAAGCAAATGGAGCATCTTCCGAATTTTTCCAAGAGTACGTTGAGAAGACTATTGCACGACATGGGTTTTATATATGGCAAACAAGGTAGAAATTCAATATTAATAGAAAAACAAGAAATAGTCGCTTGGAGGCGTCACTATCTCCGAGAAATAAAGAAACTGAGGAACGAAGGAGCCAATATCATTTATATGGACGAATCATGGGTTAATACTGGAATAACCAATGGGCAAGTATGGTAAGATATAACAATAAAAAATAGCCGACAGGCTTTCGTAAATGGACTTACCACAGGTTTAAAAACTCCCACCGGAAAAGGACCAAGATTTGTTTTAGTCCATGCAGGAAACAAAGACGGATTTGTTGAAGGTGCTGACATCACTTTTCTTGCCAAAAAAGGTGCTGAAGATTACCATGAAGAGATAGACGGAGATCTATTTGAAAAATGGTTTGAAGAGATGTTAATACCGAATCTCCCAAAAAATAAAAAGAATGTCATTATCTTGGACAATGCATCTTATCACTCTAGGAAATTAAATTTTCCCAAACAATATTGGGTGAAACGTCAAATTAAGGAGTGGCTCTATGAAAAGGACATTTATTTTGAAGAAGATTACTTAAAAAATGAACTTCTGGAAACTGCTAATGTATTTAAAAATATTTATGACAAATACAAAATTGATTGTATTGGTGAAAAATACAGGAATCACAGTGACGAACAATTCCGCGTAGATGTACATATCTTAAGACTTCCGCCTTATCACTGTGAACTGAACCCAATAGAAATGGTGTGGAGTGAAGTGAAACGGTACGTGTCCTCTAAGAATTCAAGTTTCAAACAAAACGACGTTAAAACATTGATTTATGAAGGTTATGATAAAGTACAGAACAATGGACATTGGAAAAATTACGTCAACCATGTTATAAAATTGGAGAATAATTTTTGGACAGTAGACAACATTCAAGATGACATTGAACCTATTTAAATTTCATTAAACGATGACTCTGAAGATGAACTAGATTATGAAAATGAAGATGATTGAAAATTGTTTTTCGGGGGTATTCTTTTCTCAGTAAAGGTAATAAAATATTTAGTTGATCTGGTTGAAATGTAGCACACTTAAATAACTCATTAATCGACATAATTTCAAGTAGTTATATTAGACGTCATTATGCAAAAAATAAAGTTATGAACATTTAATAAATTAGTGCACAATTGAGGCCCCTAGAACACAAGGGGTGTAAGTGCCAAAAACAAAGTTTTGAAAAATCTTTTTTCAAAGTTCGATATAAATTTAAAAACCTAGGTAGCACTTTTTCAGTTTTTAGCATGTTTTCAATGACATATAATTTTTGATGGTGTTATTGTTGTTAATGTAGAAAGTTTGAAGCCAAAAGTACGTGCCTGTTGTTAGATATCAGTTGCTAAGTGATAAGCAACTGCACTTACACCCTTGTGTTCTAGGGGCCTTAATTAGGGGTTTTTTGCAATTATCTCAGTCATTTGTTTATGTATTTTAATTTACAAACTAAAAAATTAAAAAACTGTTTAAGATCTGCAACATTTATTTGAAACATTTTTCCCTAAAATGCATGAGGAACAAAATAGGCAAAAAAATGATTTTTTCCAAACTTCATCTTTCTTTAAAAAATAAACAAAGCTAAATTGGCTGTAATTCTTCAAGGAATTATCATCAGTTATCCCTTATCTACCGTTTAGAACATTAAAAAACCTGTAGAATATTTTTCATATTTTTTTCCCTATTAACTGCGATATTATGTATAAAAGCATTTTAGGAATTATTACCATTTATTTCATTCACGAATTTTCTATTAACAACTTTAGCTTACCTAAACATATCTTAGTTTACCGTGAGTTTGGCCCTGCTTATTTTACAAAAGTAGCAAAACTTACAATGGCAGTAGAATTGGCAACGCTGTTATCCTATATCCGTACACTGCCATCTCAACGTGACTTTATCTATAGTTATATTCGAGATGTTTATTGATAGGGAAATAATTGAACTACTTGTGAACGAATCAAGAAAATACGCACTTTTCTGCAATAAACTGGATCCAAAAATTTGTCCACAGTTATAATCTGCTTGTCCAATAATTTTTTGTATACCATACCCGGCTAGCGTAATGGCATTTTTTGAAAAAAGTACATTTATTTTGCAAAAAATACTTGTAGCAATATGTTAATAAAGTGTTTAGACCAATGTCTCTGATTTCGTTTATTTTTTTTGCAAAAAAAAATTCCGCCGTTGAAGGGTTAATACTGCGAGAAAATTTTTAGGTCTTGTATTTCCTATTTCTTATTTTCTTGTAAGTTTAAGTCCTGTTTAGTTTTATTAGTATGTTTTTAACGGAAGGGACCTGGGATAAGTTCACTGTTTTGACATCTAGCTGATCAAGAGTAATAGAACTTGTTTTGTTGTTTATTAGTATCGTACATAAATCAGAAATCAGAAATTTGATGAACAGTAGAGCAATCAAAAGCAGCTTTTTTGAAGATAAGGAAATTTTCTTAGAAACTAAAGATTTAATCTGCAACTCCGTTATTGGATGGTAAAATTTTATATTCACTCTCTTCTGCTTTATGGTGTCGAAGCTTGAACTGATAATGTTGTAAGGAGAAAGCTGAAAGCTTTTGAGATGTAGCTTTTTAAGAGAATTAAGAAACAGAGAAATTTTCACCACTTTTGACCATTTTGGTAATTTTAAAGCTAGTTTCTTTTATAATTTTTTATACTAATTTCTACTTTAAATTCTTTCTATTGGTCTGTAAAACTTTATAGGTTTATATTCTTTTAAATTTTACAAATTTTTGTTGTACATTTTTATTTTATTTTTATTGCTGCTTAATAGTCGTTAGTTCCTATTTATAATTACGTTATATATATATATATATATATATATATATATATATATATATATATATATATATATATATATATGTATGTATGTATTTTGCTGTATCAGTTCAGTATATATACAGCAACTGTACCTCTAACTAAAGGATAATAAAATAAAGCTGTGTAATTTCTAAGGCGTATTCATAATGTACTGAAATTAGATTACAATGGTGTCAAAGATGGTGTTGAAAGTGTTAACCAGTCTATTATATGCCGATATACTTCTTATATTTGCAGAGCATTGTTTTTACACAGCCTACTTAGCGGTATATCATCTGAAGGATTTCTGTTGAACTTTTGAAGTTCCAAATTATCAGTGAACATTACTTAAAATGTTAAGGTTAAAATGTTTAAGACCCACTTAACTTGTTCCTACCAGTAGTTACGTTTGATCTAGGGCCGGCCATAACGGGCTTGCAGGGGATGCACTGCAGGCGGGCTCCTCTATTTGTAAGGTTTTTTTATACAAAATAGTAAAATAGAAAAGTTTTTTTTTAAATGTGGTTTTAATTTCGGTCATAAGACGCTAATCTGTGTTGGTTATTTTTGCACTCCATACACGTAAAATATAAAAAAATATACAACGCCTAGAATAATAAAATTTATTGGTAAATATATTATATTTCAAAAAGCAAACAACTTTGATTTTATTTAAAATGCTTTGTTTACTTTCTTCAAATTTCTTTGAAGTTGTTAAAAAGTCTTTTGTCAGCAGCTTAGAGCGTAAATGCATGATTTGTAATAAAATAAACATTTTACATAAAATTTAGTTTATCAGGAACATTGTCAACTTAGTATTCTATGTAGATACTATTTTATTGGAAATAAGCTACAATTAATGGTTAAAATAAGTTTATTGGTGTTTCAATTTCCACTTTGGAAATCGTTCTCAAAATAATTTTTTGAGAACACAAATTTTGTATTTGGAGGACGATTTCCGAAGTGAAAGTTGAAATATCAATAAACTTATTTTAACCTTTAATTGTGGCTTATTCCCAATAAAATAGTATCTACTTTAAAATGTCACAAGAAAATAGCTTCAGAGCAATATCAAGAAACCGTTATGGGCCCAGCGTTATTTTAAATTTTCGGAGATCGGGAATTTTTTACAAGAAACTAGCACATTGTCAACATTCGATAAAATTTTTACGAAGATGTAGGTTGCAATTTCATAGATCTAATTTATTTCTTGTTAAACAAGATATTGTAAGTATTGAAGGTTTGCTTTTCAATGTCATCAAATTCTGATTTTGATCAAATTAATTTTTAGTTTACATATAGTATATAAAAATTGATATAAGAAACAAAGAAATATACATTCAAATAAATTTAATATTCTTTTAGAACAAAATATTATACATACTTTAGATAACTTTAATGGAAATAATGACACATTAGCGACAGTTCTCAATCTATAAAATAGACATTTAAATGCAACGAGAAGTTTAATACTGTCAAAAGGTCTAAACTTTGCTATTATTCATCCATATATTCCAAAATTAGACATAATAAGAGTAGTGGAAAAATATCTCAATGTTTACCAATCCACGAAAAGGAAGAATACAGAGTATTATGTGAACTTGAATTGGAAAAGTCTAATATAATTGAACAAAACATACGCAAAGAGAAACTAAAGGCTATAAGAACTTTAAAAAAATAACCATACTCCATAATCATCAGACTCCATAATCATCACACCATCAGTCAAGGGGAATGCAACTGTGATGTATATATTTTTAAAACGATTTCCGAAGTGAAAATTGAAACGTCAATAAACTTATTTTAACCTTCAATTGTGGTTTATTAGCAAATAAAATGGTATTTACTTAAAAATGCCACAGGAAAATAGCTTTAGAACAATAGCATTCTATGTGTTTACTAATACATCCAGTTAAACCATCCAGTTAATCCAGTTAAAAGATCATTATCTAGTGTTGCATTCAATGAACATAAAAATGTATTTGGTTATTATACTGTACTTTTATTAAATTACGGTTTCGCGTTACTGCATAAGCATAATATTCAGGTTTAAAATTATTATTTTTATTTAGTTAAATAGGTACTAAATTTTGTAAAATTACCAAAAGAATACTTACATAAAATAATTAAATTTAAAAAAATATATACGAAGAGTGCCTCTACTAGTTTTGCAGGCAGGCACCTTATATTCTAGAACCGGGACTGGTTTTATCCAGTCCATCCAGTCCGATATGATTATCTTAGCCTTGTTTCTTGCTAAGTAGGTCGGCTTTTTCGTTACTTTTAATACCAGTGTATTTAGGCACGCAGAGTAAACTTACTTTGTTACTTTTTTCAATGTGAATCGGATTCTGCAGATAGTTCCAAACTAACTTAAAGTTAATTCGATTTAATTTTAGTAGCTTTAATGCCGCATAACTTTTATAGATTTAATAGATTAGGCCCAGTACTCCTTTTATTAGTTCCTGCACGCTCATCTTTATACCATTTTCCGCTTTGAAGGTAGCGGAGTAATTACTTAGGCTTTTACTTATAACTAGCCTTAGTTTCCCTCCGTATAATGTACTGCCGACTCCTTTATCTATGTAAACTGTATACCAGCACTACATATATAAATAAGTGTTTTGTATTTATTTATACAAAGTATTATTTCTGCTTTCTGGTGGTTGATACTGATAAATAACTGATAAACTGAATAAAAACTGAATTTATTTTCACATTGCTTACACTGTTATAAGATCGTTACATGATCGACATGATTCTTTTTAATGCTATTGTCATGCGCGCTGTCATCAGCTGACATGCGACGAGAACTTATTTGCCCTACACTTGTGTATTCTGCAACAACTGCGGAAAAAATTAAGGAGAATAAAGATAGTTGCCAAATATTGTACACTGAACGTGATTAACAAATGTAAACCAATTGAATGACCTGAAGTTTTTTTTACAGTAAATTTATTAAATATGAAGCGTATTTCACCACAATGATTAATCAATCATGATGCAGTAATCTTTTTAGTATATATTATAAAATTAGATATCTCCTTAAACGTTTATATTTTGTATGTAATCGATCTTGATTATAAATCAAAATGAAATAAGATACTTATACCTACCTTACACAAATCTAGGCTACTGCTTCGCTTAAGAATACTGTCTAATAAATTTAAACCAGTGAAAGATTCTATAATATAACCTGTTTGGGATAGTTTAATGTTTATTGAAAATGATTACTGTACGATTTGTAGGCATAGGTAATCGTGTTGAGGTCATGCCTCTCACCGGCTATTGCTGAAAAATGTTTATAATTCGTAGGAGTGAGTGGGAAAACTTTCTTACAGATAACCATCACTAACCGTTACTGCAATAAATAAAACTATATGTAGATCTACACCAAGGTGAAGTTTAAGTATACGTACGGACAAAAACTTTTTTATTTATTGACATAAACTGTATGACCTATTAATTTTGTTTTAGTATAAAGGTCAATTTCTTTTTTTTGTGATTTGTTTCTTAAATATATCTCTGTCATTTTATCAAATAATTTTATATTATTGTTTTATATTTCTTCTTTAAAAGAAATATCCTGCTATCATCTACTACAAGCTCTCCTACTTTAAAAAATTCGCTAGAAATATTACTCCCTAATGACTAGCTAACATACAATATATTGCATAAATTGTTAAAAATATTGTAAGACTAAAGTAATACTAAAAATGGAGGAAGATAAGATCACCTGCACAGATAAGGAACGTATCTCCGGTTGCTCAGTTCTAAAGATATTGGGAGATTTTTTAGAAAAGATATTAATCAGAAAGTATCATATGTAATTAATACATTCTCAAAACAACAAAATTTTTAGATATAAAAGTGTGGGAGAGAGATTTTTGGGCACCACCCGAGTTTTTAAATGATCTATTGGAAAACCTTATTAATAATACAAAAAAATAATATACTACCACACAAGGAAATTTATTATATTCTTTACGTAACAAAAAAACAATAACAAAATACTTTGTCTTATTAATAAACATTCTGTAGAATGTCACCAGGCAACAAAAAATTATTATATAAGTATTGGGAGGATTTAAAATTAAAATACTTATTATCAAAAGAAAACGAACATATTTTTTTAGTATTTTAGAATAGAATATCTTTAGTTAAAATACTTATTAGATTTTAAAATTAAATATAGATAGATCTTTTTTCTTCTTAGCATATGAGTTTTCAAGCATTTTACAATGTAACGTATTTATGGTACTTACAACTAAAAATAAATGTTACACCTACAAAGCTTTATGTGAACTAAACTTTATAATATACCCTAATGAATTAAATAATAACAAAACTTAAGCATTTGTCCATATTATTTTTTATATATTATATTAAAAGAAACACTTTACCGCCGGGAAAGTAGAATGAAAAATAAAAGTAAATATTTGGGGCCACACCCAACAATGAAAAATCTTAGGTGCCGGAAAAATCCACACAGAGAAAAAAATTATCCAACTGTGTGGTGGGACCGCTTCGTATTTTCAAAGATTATAATCAGCCTTTATATAAAATACCCATGGTTCGCCCTTATCTAGGGGATCTAGGGACCCGTTATGTGCCGATAACCATCGACCACTTTTACCATGAATTTAATAGAATAATCAAATATTTTAACATGACATAATTTGCTCCTAAAACAAAATGTATGACTACAACTAAACTACACCTGAGATGTAATTAGTAAGTATATAAAGTAAATATTAAGCAATAAATAAAACTAAAATATTAAGATACGGCATACAATATCAGTGTTTGGCAATGTATTAAAATATGAGAATAAAGGATAACAGCAGCAAAATCGTTAGTACTAAGACCAAATAAAAAAACTACAGGTCATGTTTAAAACATGTCATAAACACATAAGCGAATGGAACATCACAATCAAGGAATTTACCTTTGAGCGCGTCTGAGAATATAAGTATCTTGGAACAACACTAACTGAAGACAGTAACTCATCACAAGAAGTAAATAATATACTAGCTGAGAACAGATGTCTTAAAGTACTTCATAACCTTTTAAAATCAATAAAGACGACAAAATATAAATATCAAATAATCATAGTCATAAGACCAGTATTGATTTACGATAGCGTGACGTAGACGATAACAAAGGCAAAGAAAGTGCTATTACGTAGACTACGTAGTTGTGAAAGAAGAAGCATAAGGAAGATCTTTAGAACAATACTTTGGATCTTTAAAAGAACTATATGTAAACGTCAACATTATAAAAGAAATAAAGTTTAGAAGACTTCAATGGGCACACACCTCAGAAGATATTCTGACGAAAGAATAATATTACTGGTATGGGAAGAAGTCCCAACTGAAAGAACGTTATGTGAATGATCTTGACTCCGGTGGCTAGATAATACAGCAGGAGATCTTAAATCAATTGATGAGGAGAACTGAACGGATATTGCACCAGACCGAAAGGATTGGTGCTGTCTTGTCAAGTCGGCTAAAACTCACAGATTTGTGTTGCTGGGAACCATCTATTCTGGGAAAATTTCACTTCGCGATTTAGATTTCTTTTTGTTACGTGAGGTTCATTAATCTGATAACACGTTGTGTAGGTATGGAGGTTAATATAATTATTTTCTGTTCTCTTTGCTTCTAGAAATAGAATTGCTTGCTTTATCAACGTTTATAAAAAAGTGATGTTACCGTATAGTTACAACAAAGGCAACGACATTTCACTTTGCATTGACGTGATGTACTCAAGTTAACCCTATCTAATATTTTTAACGGATTCTTTGTTATACAAAACAAATGTTATTAACATATAGGCGTGGATTTCTAAAACTATTCACATAACAGAAATTGTTGAGCAATTTCTCTAATTTATCGATATTGAATATTACATTGTATTCTATTAAAATGATCATTACATGACACAAGTTTGACCTTTTCTTTGAAAAAAGTCTTAATGAACATCCAACAATGATATTTAGTGGTGTTTCATTTGTTAGAAAGTGTAATAAATAGCACCTTGAGTTTGCCAATGATGATGGCTAACAAAACAAGCACATAATTAATAAAAATTTGCTATAAAATTTTAAGGTCATGATTTATGTGTGATATGAGCATTACGTCGACATTATTATATTGATTTAATTTTAATTTTTTTTTTTGAAAAAGTTAAAAAAGTTTGAAAACTGTTGAATCAATAAATAAAAAATATCCCGATAATAAAAATTTACAACTAGGTACAAAATAAATAGAAATAATGTAGAAAAATGTATTCAAAAACAGCTTATGCAGAAGGGCTAATAAATACTAACAAAAATATGTCAAAAAATTTATGGAGATGTGTAAATAAGCCCTGTGGAAAAACAGGTTCAAAATCAAACATAAAACTGATAAAAACACAAAATGATAAAATACTAACTAATAAAAGAGACATATTAAATGAATTTGTAGACTACTATACCAATTTGGGAAAACGATATGCAGAAATGATTCCTGAGGCAACTGAATTTAGAGAAAATATATTGGAAATAAATAATACTATGTACCTATTTCCAACGACTAAAATTTAGGTTAAAAAAATTTACCAAATCTTTGAAAAACAAAAAAAAAACTATAGGAAATGATAATATTAAATCTGAAACTTTAAAAGAAATAATTACACAGATTTTAAAACCCTTACATTTTTAATTTAGGCATTTTTTCAGATATTT
Source organism: Diabrotica undecimpunctata (assembly GCF_040954645.1). Lineage (NCBI taxonomy): Eukaryota > Metazoa > Arthropoda > Insecta > Coleoptera > Chrysomelidae > Diabrotica > Diabrotica undecimpunctata. The sequence continues at coordinate 62,794,889 of NC_092804.1, read as the reverse complement.
TAAAAACTAAAACTATTAAACCACTATTCAAATTTGGCGTAAACAGAGTACCTATCTACAAGTGAAGAAGACATAGAAGATCCACAGATTGATGACAACGTAACAATTAAAGGAAAGGATAAATTCAAATACTTGGGGTTTATAATCACGAAAAAGGCAACAACAAAGAAAGAAAATACACAAATATTAGGACAAACTAGAACAGCAATCCGACAACTTAACTCAGTATGGTGTCATAGACACCTAAATATAAGACAAAACACAGATTTATATAACATTATTGCGAAGTACTATAACATATGTTGCTAAAATTGGATCATAAACAAGAAAAACAGCAGTAAGATAGTACCAACAGAGATAGAATTCCTGAGAAGATGCTGAAGAGTACCAAGAATGGATAGGAGAAGTAATGATGAAGTAAAGCAAAGAACATCAATAGAAACAGACATACTAACATAAATAGAACAAAAAACCCTAAAGTGGTATGGACATGTAAGAAGAACTAGCGACGGCAGATGGATAAAAAAAATAACCGAATGAAGGAAGCAGGAAGGAGGAAAAGAGGACGACCCCGAAAATCCTGGACGAACGAAGTAGACGACGCCATGAGTAAGAAAGGCCTAAACGATGGAGAATGAGACAACAGATAGAGATGGAAACGGTTGAGCGAGGGAAGGCAGTGGTATACCTGAATATACCATCATTCTTATCTTAAATATAGGCAAAATATTAAAAAAATAATTAAGAAAAGACTACAAATTTCAAGAAAAATCAATATACTATCTAAATGTCAGTATGGAGTTCAAGAAGGAAAATCCACTAAAGATGGCAATCTGTGTTTTAACAGCTAACATCTACAAAGCTCTTGATATTGCAAGACCAGCCCTTTGTATATTTGTAGATATGATTCATGGTTCGGGCTGGTATAAGTTCCAAAGCTCGTACTGACTTAGTTCTGTGGATGGAGGTTCTATGACAGGAGCAAAGTATATATCAAATATTTTAGATTAGCATGTGATAACTTTTGCGCTATTCACAGGACCTAATTTTAATTCTATAGACAGTAACGCGCGTCCCCACTGTACTAGAATCGTCAATAAATACTTAGAAGACATCAGGACTTTCCGTATGAAGTGGACAGCTTCCAGTCCTGACCTCAATCCAATTGAACAACTATAGAACATGCTAGGAAGACGAATTCAAGCTCGATACCCCGCCCAAATAACTTGCTAAGCCTGAACCTAGTATGGCTCTTGTAGACAATATTAGATAAATTGGACAAACTTTATGTTCAAAATTTAATTACGACAATGCCAAAACGTATGCAGCGTATTAAAAGGGACCGTGGAGAAAATACTAGGTATTAATATTACATAAGCCATAAAAATGCTTTTGTGGTAATTGTTATTCTGAACAAAGTTACTTTTCATTCTGTCAATTTTTGAATGTTTTTGAAAAATAAATAATTTTTTTACTTAAATTCTGTTCCTTCTTTATATTTGTTGTTCCTTCTTAAATCTATGCCCAATCTGTAAGTGGCATCTCCAACAAGTGTCTTTTTCTCTAAAAAATAGATGTGGATTGAATTTTTAGTATCTGATCATATAATAATAAAACTTTTTATATAGGATCATAAATATAAATATAATGCATATACTTAAAACTTAATATCTAGCTAAATATACAGGGTGTTTCAAAAAAAGGTAACCCCGTCTCTAGGGTAGGTAAAAAACTAAAAAATTTTACGCATTTTTTACGATTTTGCCGAAACTACTGGCAACATTGTAATGAAATTTTATACGAATATGTTTTGGAAGCTGATACATCCCATGAATTTGTTTTTATATCTGATTCTCATAGAGGGCGCTAGTTACACGGATCGTACCAAGTATTAGTCAATATAACTTTTTTAAGAGTATAATTATTAATCAAAATTTCAAGTTAACTTAAACATCATTCAATTTTACACGAAACAGGTACTCTTGGTAAAACTCGATACTATGTACGGTTTTCAGAATATTTTGATTTGAAAATTATGAAGTAATAATTGATGCTGGTATAAAATAGTTAGTAATTAAACAAAACTCACAAGAAGAAAATTAAATTAATGACTAAGAACATAAAATAAAATTTAATTACAGTTAGTGTTCAAAATGCTCTCCATTTCCGCGAATACAAAAGTCTATTCTTTTTTGTAAAGATTCCATTAACATTCTAAACGGTAGGGGATCAGCTATAATGTCAATAAATTGACGTTAAATTCTTTCTTCCAATTCTTGGCGTGAATTTACCTCTGTAGCATAGACTTTTTCCTTAATATACGACCAAACTGCGTAGTCCAAAGGGTAAAAATCGCATGACCGAGGAGGCCAATGAATCGGAGCTACCTCTACCAATCCATCGATTCGGAAAATAATTACTCAACCAATTACGACACCTTCTATCAAAGTGTGATGGAGCTCCATCGTGCATAAAAAATAAAGATCTTCGCTCATTTAGCGTTAAATCTTCTAATATCTCGAATAAGGAATTGTTTAAGAAATCAAGATACATATCACCATTTAAATTTCCAGGTAGAATATGATAACCTATTAATTTGTTACCTAAAGTTGCTGCTCAAACATTAACTTTAAATGAGTGTTGGTAATGTGATACCCTTTTGACTCGTGGATTCTCATCACACCAGTAGTGTGCATTATGGGAGTTAAACATACCTTGTCGCGTAAAGGTGGCCTCGTCCGTAAAAAGAATGCATTTTAAAAAATTTGGATTGTGAGCTGTCCTTTGTTGAAATGTTTCACAAAAATCCACTCTAACCGGTAGATCATCTGGCAAGAGCTCTTGGACTTGTCTGTAATGATAAGAATGTAATTGCTGTTCTTTCAGTATCCGCCAAGTACTTGAAGAAGAAGTATTTGTTTGTCTTGCTATATTCCTTACGCTAACTGTTGGATCTTGATTAAGTAAATTTAAAATATTATTTTTTTTATTAATTGTTCTTGTTGTTCTTGGTCTACCAGAATTTATTTTATTTGGTCTCACATTCTCAGTTGCTCGACAACGTCGTTCAACGGCTCTAAATGTTTTTTTTTTACTTGGTAAGTTTCTTCTAGAAAACTTTTCTGCATAACGTGTCACAGCTGCCCTAGAACATCCTAAACATTCGCCTAAGGGTAATAACATGTCAGTGTATTCAACATTTGAGTACATTTTGATTTGATTTTACAAATAACACGGTTTCAAAACTCTAATTATTGTTGATTTATCATCACAACAATCAATAAATGTCAGGTTTCCATGGCACACTTAGAGAAAATATAGGTATACCTATTAGAACTTGATCATTACTACCAGCATCAATTATTACTTCATAATTTTCAAATCAAAATATTCCGAAAACGGTACACAGTATCGAGTTTTACCAAGAGTACCTTTTTCGTGTAAAATTGAATGATGTTTAAGTTTACTTGAAATTTTGATTAATAATTATACTCTTAAAAAAGTTATATTGACTAATACTTAGTACGATCCATGTAACTAGCGCCCTCTATGAGAATCAGATATAAAAACAAATTCGTGGGATGTATCAGCTTCCAAAACATATTCTTATAAAATTTCATTACAATGTTGCCAGTAGTTTCGGCAAAATCGTAAAAAATGCGTAAATTTTTTTAGTTTTTTACCTACAACTACAACTTTGTTTTCTTCAACGCCCTGTATCTTGAAACGGATTGCGTTACAAAAAATTTTTACCAAGCAAACCCCAATTATTTTTCAGTTTTTTACTGTGTTTGTATTTACTGGTATCTTTATATTTTCTATTATTCTTGTACTACTAAATTATACCAAGCAGATAAGTATATTATATCAAGAACTATAAGGAAGTTAAAGTATACACTGAGATATTATCGTTTTACACACATTTTCAAACAAACGATAAAATCAAAAATTCAAAAATAAAAATAGAGTTACTGGTCAAAGTTTTGGTTTGCGATTATATAGAATATTCGCAGTTAGGAATATATAGGATAGAATTTGCAGAAAATTAGCTGATTTTTAATTAAAATTTTATAGGCTAAATGTTAGTCAGTTTCCAAACCAAAGTTCCGTTTAGAATTAGTAATGTGAACACAATTATTATTTATATTCAATAAAGGAAACTCATTACAGTTGCAATATTGATGTAACTCACTTATCAGGGCATCGATGTTTAATTAAAATTGTGCACTGATGCCCCTACCGATATTGCATTAATTCGATTAAGACTCGTAACAGAATAGTTGCCAATTACGGGTATTAATAAATACTGAAAATTTAGAACGGTTTAGTATGATCCGAGGACAAAAATATTGATTAATAAGGTATTTTCATGAAGTTTAGTTTATTGTTAAAATCAAGACAAGGTCGTCATTAAAGTCACATCTTATTTGACTATCTGAAGCACTATCTGAGAAAACGATTTCTCTTGAATTACTACTAATTGAGTGAGTTTTAAACCCAACAAAACTATAAAATGTATGTATAGCATCATGAAGAAAAAAAACCTAAACAAATTTACAAAAGATTTAAAAAAGTTGGTAAAATTGATCTAGAAGAAGTACTCAAATAATGTATGTTCATCAGGTCAAAAATTTATTATAGCGTAAGTAATTAAAATGTGCATGATCGTTCGCATACTGATAACTAGAGAATAGAATATATATGAAACAGAAAACAGAGCCAGTATGCGCATGTATACATAAAATTGGCGCAAATATGCCATTGTTTAAGAATATGCCTAATATATGCAAATATGCAGACTTTAAGAGTTATGGATTGTCTACTTAATAAATTTTGCATTAAAAAGCAATGATAATAATCTAGAATGCCTTCCTGATAGCATATAAAAAGCCGTGTTTTTTATATAGATTAAAACTGCAGTAATATTGAAATACAATTTAGACTTTTATTTATTTTAATATATACAAAATAACAATATTTTAAGAAATAAAGTAACCATACACACTACAGTGGATAGGCAATTTCACAACCTAATCTTATCGTTGGTAAAACAATTTGTTTTTCATAATTTGCAATTAAAATATTATGCTTTCTATCTGTCATAAATGTTTATAAATTAAGAAACTTCTCTCAACATCAACAGAAATCATTGGTGCATTTTTAAATTTGTTTATGTTAGAAGGCAGTAATTCAAGATCTCGTACGGGATCACATTAATGAACTTTTGCAACTTTTTTCAAAATAGAAAATCGTGAGTTTTTATTTAAAATATATTGCAATTTATTTTTCACAGATATACCTAGGTCTCCTTTAACCATATGAAAAGATTCTCTAACATAATTAATCAAATCGACTGATTCACAAAAAATCAACTTCTTTTATGTCAACAAGAAATTTACAATTTAAGCTTATGTATTTGCTTTGCTTTGCTTTATGCTAAGATAAATTGGGTAATTGAACCAGACGATTACATTTCTCCAGAGCTGCAGAAGTGGAACCTGTTCTTAATAAATCTTTTTATTCCTTAAAAATATTTTGCATAAAAAATGCTCTCGTCATAACAGGCAAAGGGACCAATGGAATATTACCCCGAAGTTCTTTGTAAAATTTTACCCGTAATGGCGATTTAATAAAAGTTTTTAAAATTATTTATCAAATCATTAACGTGTGGAAAATTTCTTCTTATTTCGTCCCCGACATGATTAAGCCCATGAGCTAGACATGTTACATGAATTAAATTGCTACAGAATCTATTTAAGTTCCGTGCTGTATTTACCATATAGCTTACATTCTCGCTTAACATTAGTAAAACTTTATCGTATAGTTTACTTTCCGATAGAAAAATAATGGGACAACTCATATTGAACAAAACGTAGTATGTTAAATTATTTTTTTTCTAAAATTGTTTTAACGCTATGAGGTAACATTTATTTTTTACATATTTGTGTAAAAGTCTTATTTTTAAATGTGCCATATAGCGCCCAGTGAATCAATACTTTCGTCAACTATAAAATAAATGGAGTTATCGCCAACAATTTGTTGACTTTTCTCATGATCTGATCGTTGTAAATCTAGATATATTTTTTCTTAAGGTGATTTTATCGGGAATGTGAAATTTATAATATTTCTGCAAAAATAAGGTAAAAGTAAAATTGTTCACATTGTGAAATTAAAATTTGCGAAGATAACAAGGCTCTGCAAAGAATCTTGTTAAAAGCTGCTGCTCGTTTTTTGAATCCCTAAGCCTTTTTGAGGCCCATTCTTAATTTCCCCATTTTCTATCGAAAGATATCTGAAACAAAAAGGCAACGCTTATTCACACAATGTTTTTAACCAAAACACGCGTTTACAATTGCTTGCACTTGTCTTAAAAAGAAAATAGTTACAACTTTGGAGCAGTGTTGTAACAAACAAACGCTGAAGATGTTCGGGGCACAGAAAATAAACGAGGCCGCGTTGCTCAAAATCGGCGGAAATGTGGGCGTGGTTCTTTGGATATTTCCTTTGTTACACAAACTAAAGTAAAACTGGGGAGAAAACAAAAAGTTTTGTCTTTTAAGCTTCTAAAAAAATTAAAAAGAGACGACAACAACATACATGTTATAACATACATACAATAATTATTAGATATTTATCAACTTACAACAAGTTAAACATTACCAAAATTGTAATTACAAAAATTCTGAAAATACTTTGAATCTACTCTAAATAAAATGAAAAAAAAAACAACAACCTTAAATATTTTTTTTTATTCCTTCATAATATTTTCTGACCTACTTTTATAAATTCAGATACAATGTAATAAGTTAAGTTAATTTAATTAAATTCTTCTTTAGAAGCTAGCACCTTAAAGAGTAATCTTCACATATTTTCTTATAAAGTATTATAATTTTTCCACAAAGTTAAAAAAAAATTAACAAGAATTAAGAAATCAAAATTATTTAACATTAGAATTATAAAAACAAACATTATATTTGAATTTTGTTTACTTCTTCTATGATGCTGATGCTAGGGATTTTCAACAAAATAAAAAAGAATGAGGAACTAATCTGAATGGTACATTATTGTCTCGGTCAGAAAAAACAGGGATTTGTGGTCTATGGATCCAAAATTCTAACAAGAGTTATCGTGAAGTATATGCATATAATTGATCAGTTTGTGCATTCAATAGTTTGTTACACCAGAAGGAATATTATTGAAATTGACAAAGGTGTTATGTATTTTTATTCCTTCTGTAAGCAAACAGAAATAAAAGGGCTAAAAGGGATAAAATTAACAAAAACTAACCTGGTGGACTGAGATGAAGACACACGGTATGTACGTACCAATTTACACAAAAGTCTAGTATCAAGTAACGATACGAATTTTCCAAGTCGGCTTTCTGCCGAAAGAATTACGTCAGATTCATGTCATGTGGCCTCTCTCATCTAATTGTATATATTAACCAAACGTAGTTTGGAAAACGGCAATTGTTTATTACGACTTTAATAAGTATAATAAATAATAGTAACAGCAAAAATAAGAATGAAGAAGGAAGACCTGAACATCATCGGAGTATACGGCCCAGAAAATAACAAGCCTCAAGCAACAAGGGAAGCGTTTTATGACCAATTACAACAATTAGTAGATCAAGTCAGAGGAAAGATAATAATACTGGGTGATTTTAACGGTCGAATAGCCAATCAAGTAATACCCGGCATTAAACAACAAAGTAACGAGAATGTTAAAAACGAAAATGTAGAACTAATGATCAACTTCTGCACGAATAATGAACTAAGAATAAACAACACATTTTTTGATCACAAAGACCAACACAAATATACATTTAATAACACCCGTGGACAAATATCTATGATAGATTATGTTATAACCAATAGAGATATACATCCATCGAAAATAATCGACGTAAGATGCCTCAATTCAGCAGAAGTAGGTAGCGACCATAGCCTAGTATTATGTAAAATAAGAATCATCCTGAAATACTTCCCACCCAAGAGAGCGGAGCCAACACAAACAAAAATCAAAGTCGAAGGACCAAATACGGAATCTACGGAATACTTATACAGGAACATAATATCAGAGAAGATCTCTGGGAATGAAATATTAAAAAAAAAATAACATCGATGAAAGCCGGAAAAAAATCAAAAATAACATAATTAACGCAGCAACAAAATCACTTGAAGAGAGGAACGTAACGAACACTAACATATCAAAAAAGAAAACACCATAGTTTAGAGAGGAAGTGAAAACAAAATGTGAAGAAAAGAAGAAAGCCTTTTTACAATACAAAACACACCAAACACAACAGGCATATAACCACTATAAACGAATCAGAAATGAAACGAATACTTTAGTTAGACAAAAAAAAATGAACACTGACAGAGTTTCTCAAAACAGATGGAACACTATTTCTAAGAAACACAAAAAAAATATGCAGAATGATCAGAGGACAAAGAAAAGAGATGAACGAACTAATAAAAACGAAACACATTCAGATGGAAACATGGGTAGACTACTTTCGATCCATATTTGCTAAAGCTAACGATAATGAATCACCAACACCAGAGGTGAAGACAAACGAAGAAATAGATATTGCGGAGGAAGAGGTAAAGAAAGCATTAAGGAAATTAAAAAATAGAAAATCACCAGGAGAGGACAGAATACCGAACGAACTCCTAAAATATGGAGGACCAGATCTGACCAAACAACTATTAAAACTAATCCAAAAAATAATAGAACAAAACAGAATTCCTCAAGAATGGAGATCAAGCATCCTAATAACTCTCTTTAAAAAGGGAGACAAATCGGACCCAGAAAATTATAGAGCAATTAATTTATTAAACACAACACTAAAATTAACAACCAAAGTGATAACAAATAAATTGAATAAAAAAAACACTAGCAGAAGAACAACAAGGTTTTAGGTCGGGAAGATCATGCACCAACGCTATATTTATTATGAGGCAAGTGCAAGAGAAATCATTAGAATACAACAAACCGGCATATTTGTGTTTCGTGAACCTTACAAAGGCATTTGACCGGGTCAAATTAAAAGACGTTATCCACTTACTGCATGCAAGAGAGATACCTCTAGGAATAATCAAAACGATCGAAAATATCTACCAAGACAACACAATAAAAGTAAAAGTAGAAGAAGAACTAACCGACCCTATTGAATCTGGCAATGGAAGAAGACAGAGAGATTCCCTGAGTCCTCTATTGTTCAACCTGATTATGGACGAAATAATAAAAAAAGTAAGAACTTAAAAAGGATACCAAATGAAAGAAAAACAACTTAAAATAAACTGCTATGCAGACGACGCAATACTACTCTCTCAAAGTGAAGATGATTTACAACGTAAGCTGCACCAATTTAATATAACTGCCAGAAAACTTAACATGGTAATTTCCCCCAAAAAGACAAAATGCATGGTTACAACAGCAAATTTAATGTAAATTGGAGCTGAAAGGTCAGATAATAGAACAAGTGATGGAGTTTAAATATCTAGGCATCACATTATCTAGCTACGGAAAGCTCAAAATTAAAGTGGAAGATCAGTGGATAGAGCAAACAGAGCCGCAAGCTGCCTAAATGAAACAATTTTAAGAAATAAAAATATCGGGAAAGAAACGAAAGGCAGAATTTACAAAACAGTCATCAGACCAATAATGACAAACACGGAAGAAACAAGACCTGACACAGAGAGGACAAAAAGTATGTTAGAAACAGCAGAGATTAAAACACTTGATGAAAACACTTGATGAAAAATTGGGGGAGAACATCAAGAACTGGGTAAGAAATAGAAGAGTGGAATGGAACGATCATATAAGCCGAATGACAACAAATAGAGTAGTAAAGACGGCAAGAGACGGTTCCACAATAGAAAGACGGATCAGTAGGAAGACCACGAAAACGATGGAACGACAACTTACTGGAGGCACATGGAAAAACAGACAGAGTCATGTCTATATAAAAAGAGGAAAAGAAGAAGAAGACTTAAATAAGATCTTTATTTTCATTCGTTTAAATGAATAATTGCAAGTCGCAGAAAATTTTAAAGTTATATAGGGGTGGACAAAAGAATTTTTCGAATCGTTACAACGTCGACAAAATAATTTTCCTCCATGCAGCTTAAATTCAGGATATGACTAAATCTAAGCACTTATTTTAGACATCGCGGTATAAACAAATTAATGGAGGCACCGATAAAAAAATGGCACCGGGTAGAAAAATTACACTATAAATGCATTTTTAAAATTTGCCCCAATACATAGGTTTACACTTTTCGACGCGAAAACCATAAATAAAACTAATCTAAGCTTTAAAGATTCATAGAGCTACTTATTCTTAAAAGCATCGTCGACACTTCCACCTTTTTTTTATTTCGGAAAAACCCGTTCCACTAAATGTTTTTATGTATGTTTCATTTTGTTTGTATATTACGGATATTGACTGTTTACCAGTTTACCTAAAACCTTATATTACAATAACAGATACGCTCAATATAATCCAAAGAAGCAGTTTTATTATCTCTAATTTTAAAAACACGTCGACACATTCAGAAAATATTGGAATTATACATTTTCTTTATAAAAATATGCAGATATATGTAAAACCTGCAAAAATATGAAATTTATGCAAAATAGGACAGATATGCATAAAAATTAAATACAAATTAGAGTGACACAATCAGTTTCGGCATTTTGTATAACAAAGTCTTCCTCGTTATATATATCGTCTTTTCCAACTGTCTGACACACATGGGATAGCAGTTATGATTACTTTTTAATTTTGACCTTTTGAGAAACATTACAAATCAAATTCTAGTATCAATCTTTTATTTTTTTTTTGTTTGTTTAACAATATCTGTTATTGACATTATTCTTTTAATTTTTTACTTATTAAATCTTGAATATGTTGCCTATTTGAGTCCATTTTAAATAGGTAAAAAAAATAAGAATAAGACCTACAATAAATTTATTCTACCACCAACGACCGATTTCGCATACAGTCCATCTAATTTACTTAGCGTTGCACGTCATTATCATTGACAGAGATCGAAGTTGACATAGCTGCCAAAGTATAAAAAAATCCTGAATACATTTTAAATCAAAAAGGTCACATAATTATTGCAAAAGTAGATTATACAACAAAACAAATTAATATTTAATATAAATAAACAGAAACAAAACAAGAGTTAAAAAATAATCTTGTTAAAAACAATTTGAGCCGCTTGTATGGGTCGTATAAAGATGTAAAATGGAATACTTAAACAAAAACAACACTTTTTTCATTACTTATTTACTTTGAAATGTTTTGTTACAACTAAATGTTCAATTGCTTTTTTCTTTTTTCTTCAGATTTATTTAAATTTCAGTTCTCTGATCGATAATAATTAGATAGAGATCGATTATAAGATTTCGTTTCCATCCAAACTTCCATACACATTAAATAATAAAAAATTATAAATATTTAAATTCTTACGTGACATTTTTGAAATAAAACACAAAAATTTTGTTCTAAAAAGAACAGATTTTATTAAATAGGTAAAAATATAAAAGAAGAGGTATTGACTTTAAAATTCAAAATAATAAAGTACAAAAAGTGTCAACACCGCAACTGTAAAATAAGTGTTACCAATTTGTGCCAAAATATCACCTTCGTTCGATTATAGTTACAATGTGTTCAAATGTTCTTCATAAAAACACTTTATAATTCATTTATACAAATTAAATGAAACATATTATTGTGTATTTCTTTAAGTTAACATTAATAGAAATCTTTAAATATTATTTCTACACGTGTATAATAAAATATGTCTAGTGGCTGTAATGTCAGTGTACACGGCAAAGTAATTCTAAAAAAGAACACACCTACCGCCTAAATATTTCCAGTTGGTATCATATTACCTCACGGACTATGACGCGGATGACGTGCAACGGTAAGTAAATTAGATGAAGTATACTATAATTTGCTATGAATCTTCAGGTCAACGGTACAGGGTAAACTAAATGCTGAAAATATAAGCACCCAGACAACATCTTTATACGGATTATTATATTTTTAGCATTTAGTTTACCATTTACCGTTGACCTTACGATGCATAGCAAATTACAATATGCGAAACCGCTCGTTGGGGGTAGAATAAATTGATTGTCAGTAAGTCTTATTTTCTGTACCTATTTTTACTTTGCATTTAATGTCTGTATTTTGTTAGTTATTTCATACTAATATATCATACCACACATATATAGTGAGACAAATGGATAACGTTGCTTCAATACGGGGAAAAATACTTCATCCAATACCTAATCATTTCTAATAACTGTTGTGTTTTTTTTTGACAAAAATATTTTTATTGTCAATATGAGAGAGAATCTAGAGTAATGTTGATCTAGAATTTACTTACTTGACATTGCATAGACTTAATCACAGTTTTGTCAATATTTTGAACAAAAATTTAGATTTTTAAGGGTTAAACTTTATTTTTAAAACTTTTAATATTTTCAGAAAATATTTCTTTATTTAGCATTGAGAACATATTCGATTCTTTAACTTTCTTAAAATTTTAGCCTCTTAGCAATGTGTAAACGTAGTGTACGAAACGGAACATTGTAATGGAATGGAACATGTTTGTATTTTGTCCTCCACATGAATCACAAAATATGGCTAAGTGGCGTATTTTTTCAGCAAGACACAAAAATATAAAATTATGATTGAAATCAAAATATCAAGTTTTATTTGAGCCGTTTCCTCAAACTGTCTCTGGACAGCAATAAAAAATTGACTGATTAGTTAACATCGCATGAATATTAAAAGAAATGAAATTGTTTTTTATAGTATACTTATATATATCCCGTTTGCAGCGTAATCCGCCTTTGGGTTCCCGTTCGCCAAGCCTGTCTATTCTGCCAGTCTTCTTCAGATAGATTTCTTGCTGACATTGCTTTTGAAATTCCTTGTATCAATGTTGTTGGTGGTCGTCCTCGTTTTCTTTTCTTTGTTGTATCCATTCTAATATTTTTTTTTTGTAGTCTTTCTTCCCCCATACATCTAACATGTCCGTACCATGTTAATTGTTGTTTTTCGATGTCTTCTATAATTAATCTTTGTACATTCATTTGATTCCTTATATCCTCATTTCTCATATGTTCTAATCTAGAGATTCCCGCTGCTCTCGTCCAAAAATCCATTTCAACTGCCAATAGGTTACCTTTAAGTTTTTGTGATAACTGCCATACTTCTGAGCCATAGACAATTACTGGTTTCAATATGGTATTATATATTCTTTTTTTCGTTTCCAGTCTTATATTTTTCTGCAGTCTGGAGTCTGGGTAGTATACATCATTTGTTATAATATTAGGAAGATTTAGATTCTTTTGGTAGTCTAAAGCAACTGCTTCCATTTCAACTGTTTTCATTGCTTTCTTACGGACAGATCTCTTTCTTTTATAAAAAGCTTTAGCTTTTGCTTTCTGTACACTTTTGGCAATATGTAACTTTCCAATCTGTGCTTCTGTTTCTTGCTTTGAGACTTTAGTACCAACTGGAAGGTGTTCTAAAGATAGTTTGAGTGACTTCAATTCGGCTAAGAATTTGTTACACTTGCTGCATATTTTACTGCGTGGATACCCGAAGAAAATGTTATATTTTGTATGAAATATCTCTTTATAAACCTCGTATAAAAAATGGGATTTTGAGAAACTTTGTACATTTCATATATTGTTTTAATATTTAGTTCATCAGGTAAGTATTATTTACTGCTTTAGTTTCTGCTGTAATGGCCTTCTCTACCCTTGAAAGATTTAATATGATTAATCACACAATTATCTACCTCCTTCAGTTTTTTGTTGGGTTTTTTAGTCAATTCACGTTTGTCTTTTAGAGCAATTTCAAACCCAAACCTTTTCATGCTGGATTAAATAGTTTTTAGCGTGATTTTTCAATATTGATTTTTCGTGATACCGTGAAGAGAGATGAATACTAAATAACACACACCGATTTCTTTTATGATGTTATCGGCAGTATATCTATAACTTTTTAAGAGTAAGATGCATCATTTAATTTAGCCACCTCTTCTGGTATCCTACTTCTTCGTTGAACAAATGGTCGTACAAAAATAAGACCACCCAGATAATAATTTTGCCCATTATAATTTTGTGAATTAAAATGATTGATTATAAAACGCTTATTCTTTTCTGAAATTTTACTAAAACATTGCAATCGTTTGCACTTACAGTCATCACCTGTTTCATGACACTGAACATGTAGTACTTTCATAACATCCGTCATGCGTCCAGTTTTTCTTTTTTTTTTCTTGGATGGTTCCATTTTATTATATGCACAAAATGTCTTAAACACTCTTTAATAATTACTATTTAACTACACTAAAAGTAACATTAGGTGACAAACAAAATAAACACATAAATAGGTTAAAATAATTATTCTAACCTTTTTTATTACTTCAACCGCTAACAGCAAATAATGGCATCTAATGACGTGACATTCCCTCCTTGTTGCTTGGTTCGTTCTGACTATCCCCGTTTGTGCTTGGTACCATTTATATATTTAGACGCTTTTTTTATCAGTGACTGTCACTTTTTCAGCTTTAAATGATAGTTGACATTAATCTGCTATACTCAGAGTAACTGTTACCAACCTTAACTCGAAAAATGAAAAAAACTGACATTCCTTTTTGCTGTGTACTTTTCCAATGGAGTCAAATTTTAACCCTGTTTTAAACTTAAACACATCTATATTAGCACCTATTTTTTAATTTAAAAAATTAGACATTTTATTTTACAATTTTAAGTTTACAATAATTGTTTCATTGAAATATAAATTAGTCCTCAATAATATACTAAATGTGAAATGTTAAAACAACGTTATAAATTTGAAATTTATCTTGAACTGTAATGATTTCGAGGCTCTACAAACTGGCCTTTAATCTCAATTGTTCAATTAAACATGTTCTCTAATTAAAACTATCGAGTGTAACAAGCTATTTCTTTTTTGTTTCAGAATCTGTTAATTGTTCCGGAATCAGGAGTGCTGCCGTTTCGCCTTCGCTCAAATTGACAATTTCAAAAGTAGACAGACACTGTTGATTAAGCGAGCGCTGTGCTAACAATTCTAAAAGCAGCCAAGTTTGTTCTTCACTCTTTCGAAACAACAGTCTAGTAGAAAGGATCAAATACAATTAAAGTGATTCTTAGTGTTTGCTCAGTGAATTGTTATGTATTAAGTTCGATTTAAGGCAGCAAAATGGAGACAGAAGAACTTATTAAACTGGTAGATGGCATTTATAAGGTTAGTTGAAAATATTTTATTAGCCATGTAAAGGGAGATTAATTTATTATTGTTTGTTTGTTCTTAAAAATAAGGTTTATTTTTATTCATTAGTAAATAATAAAAATGTATTTAAGTGTAAATTAAAAAACGTAGATATAAATTTAAAATATCAAAAGAATATAATTAATATTCCTCTTTTTTTAAGAAAAACATATTTTTAAGGGCATTCCGTTTAATTAGTAAACTTGCAACGATTTAAATATGCCATCAGCTACCACGCCTTATTCCCCCTAATGTAATCCTTGTAATAAATATAACCATATATGAGGGTCCTAGTAACAAAGTCGGTAATCTCCATCATTTTATCGAAATAAATGTAGTTTAATTTATAAGACAATGGCAAATGGCAGGTAATGGTGAAGAAACTTTACCTAAAAATAAAACGGCAGCATTTTGTTTTTAAAATTAAGTAACTTAAGAAACAAAATATTATATATTAAACTAAAATAGAAGGAAGATCTTAAAAAAAACTCACAAGATGCTTTCTCTATTATTTCTTCAGAATCTGCAACTGTATCAGCACTTCTTTCTTACGGAGAAGTGGTTTGTATTTTTAAAAGAAAAACACTTTGCAATTTGGCCCTAGTAAGTTTATGTAGCTATTTTTAAAAACAATTTCAAATACGTTTTTGGGAGCCATGTAACTTCCAATTTTTTAATATCTTTTTCAATATTACTAAAGACCAGCCCTAAGCTAAATTTTCCAAATTCGTCCTATGTCCAATACAAAATACATTTCTTTAAGTGAGGTTTGATTAAGATGTTTCCTCGACTATCGCAAAATTATACAAATACAGTTGCCTAGAGTAGTAGACATTTTGATAGGGGACCTTAAAAAATACAAGGTTTTTTTGACCAGCGAAAGATAGTGTTATCAAATCATCTCGTGACTATTTAAGTAACTCAAAAAATGCATTAACCCTTAACTTATGCATTTTTCTTTCAACAATCAATGTTGTTCTCTCTTCTTCATCTATAGATCTTTTTATTTTTTCTGCAAACTGAATGCATAGACAATATACATCCGTACGGGGAGTAGTGAAGCTAAGAATATACTTAGTATAAAAAAACGGGTGTGGCTGCCGGTAGAAGTTATACTTCTATACACGCGTTCGCCGTTACAAATTTATATGGGAGTCAATCTGCACAATCATTACATATTTAATGCTATAGGTAAGAGAGAGCAGAAAGAGAAAAAGAATTAGGTATATAGGTATATGGTGCATCGTTTGCTGTATATAAACATTTGACCTGTAATAGGAGTATAGTAAATGAAGGATTGTATCAATATTTTAATGAAAATATATATTTTTATTTTCATATATGTATAAAAGGAGTTGAATGCAAAAAATTTTTATTACACATACTCTGCAGTAAAATTCATTGTTTATTTTGTTATTATTACATATAAAAATTACAATACAATACACTGCAACATAATTCAATATATTAATACAATACAAATTAAAATGCAATATTCATAAGTATTTAAAACTGGCAATATACATAACTTACTATACGAAGATAAAAATAAAAAACCAACAACTCGGATTATGTTGTAAATTTTCATTTTATTTTAAAATTTAGCATTTTTGCGTATATTACATATATTTAATAACATTAACGTGAGGTTTTTAAATATTTCAAAAATAAAAAAGGAAGTTCATTATGGGATTCGAACTCACGTACACCAGCGTATGAACCAAACACGTAAAAGATTTGCCAATTAGACATGATACTAACGGATTTCAAAATTGACAGTTGTCTGTCATACAGTGATTATTTTGAAATACAAAAGCCTAAAATAATTATGAACATTTAATAAATAATACAAAACATATCACATAAATAATAATATTAATATATATTATATTATAATATATATTATTATATAATATAATATAATATAATTATAATATTAAATATATATACAAAAGGAACATTTTTATTCTCGAGAGAGGAAGAGAGAGAAAATATATCTTATGTCTCTCTCTTACTCATTATCTTACATATGTAATGGTTTCACAGATTCACTCCCGTGCAAATTTCCAACGCCGACCGTGCGTATAGAAGTATAACTTCAAAAATCATTCTAAAGCATGATGGTTTTACTCTCTTCTGTGGAGAACACTGATTAATATACATTTGGAACATCTTTTTTATTGACAAAAATCTTAAGAAAGGTAGCACGTACGTGTGGAAGACCGACAGTAATGCGATTCAATACTTTTAAAAGTATTAATAAATTTTTGAAATGATTCTTGTTTTCCTTTAAAATTTGCAGTTTTTCTGTCACCCCTTATTTATCTGTAGGTGTTTCTCTTGCTTTTACAAATGATTTCATAATCTATATATGAGGCAATGTTTCTTAATATTTAGTCAATTTAAAAAGGCTTTTTGGCACACTGAAATATTTTACTTCATTACAATATTCCTTACAAAGCATTTCAAAGATGTTGTCTTTGATTCATGTCTAGAGTTTTTTGGACGGCAACGTTTAGGTAATTGAGCTGTATAAAATTTTAGAATAAAGTCGCCCAGATACCTAATTGTTTGCATTTACAAATGGATTAGAGGGGACACAAAATGATCAACCCTCGTATAAAGCTCATATACCACTTAACAATTCCGTGGTACTATATAAGGTCACTATATTTTGGTATAATATTGTCTGAAATTTCAAAGAATGTATTTTAATTTATTATAAATAAAATATTTGCTAGGTCTCAAGTTTCTATATAAAATATTGGTTTGGCGAGTTGCTTACTAAGAGGATTTTCATCTAACAGATCTATTATACTTTGGCACGGATTCACGAAATGCATTAAACATGGACGTTAAACTATTCTGTGCATTGCGAAAAGTTTAAAAGGAAACGTCAGTCACTGTAACGAATTGGGCCAAACATGAGCTTGGACTTAATAATGGAATAAATCAGCGAAGTTGTTTATCACATTTAAAGTTTACATTCTTAGATATTGTTTGCTTGATCTTAAAACAAATTTGTAAAGAGCTATTGAAAATGAAGTAATACGACCACACAATTCCTTGTTTAACATTATATTTGCTTCTCTTCCTATTATTAAACTTCGGTAAACCAACTTTGTATGATGTTATATACTTGCTTTTTAACGAAGAAATTTTCTTTTGTACTCCAGAACTTTGTGCGTAAGTTATTTTATTTTTGCTTTAATTATATTAAACGATAATAAAGCTAACTAAACGAACAAAAATGCTTATGTATTTTGTTTTATACATAAATATCACATTGACTCACTAATTTTTTAAAGATCTTAATAGTGACTGTACTGGGGAAAATATAAAATAGAAAATTTCAAAGATTATCTTATATGTGGACCATATTTACCAGAGACTTTTTTTCCAAAAAGACATGTTTGGATGAAGAAAATTTATGGTTTATTCTTGAACGGAAATGTCAACATTTCTACCCGAATGTGGTATTAAAGATTATCTGTTCGATAAGGAATGTACAAATTCATTTTGCTGAATGGGTGTAGAGATTTTTAATTACACATTTAGAAAAAAGTTAATGGATCAAGTTAGTCTACAGTCTACGGGGGCTATACTATCAAAACTGTGAAAGATCTAATAACAAAAATGCAAACTGCAGCATATTACAAAAATACGCTTTTTTCCGTATAAGGAAAATTTTAACTTTGCCGTTAAATGAAATCCGTTATGCTTTGAGTTAGTTTATATAATATGATATGCACTATGTATATGCATATTAGTCCATTGAAATGTTACATTCTTTATGCCTTAGTGTGCATCTTAGAGGACGCAATTTAATTTTTTTGATGTGTTGGAATGTTAAGTATTAGCTTAAGTTTAAGTTTATGTTTTACAAACATTATTTGTAGCAAATTAAATTGTCTTAACTTTATTTTTGTTGCTTTTAATCATTAAATAAAAAATACAAAAGTTATAAACAAACATAACTAAAAATTTTGGAACAATTTTTTTTTGGGAATATTTTAACTTTCTTCTCGTAATTTTACAATAAAATGACAATCAAACAATATTATAGAGGGTTTGTCATAGAATAATTTTTACTACGAATTTGTTTAATTTTATATTAATTTCTCTGGATTGTACCTTGAATAATCGCCACCTTGGAATAAGGAGTCAAACGGTTTTCGCGCTGTATATCGTAAACTGGCAATCCTACAGATATGACATTATGTGTAGCAAATTACATTGTCAACAAACTTATTTCCATTGTTTTTATGGTAACGTGGAAAATAAAAAAGTTATTGACAAAGGTAACTAAAATTTTTTTAACAAATTTTTCGACGTCAAATTTTTCGTTTTTTCTGACGTCATTTTCCAATAAAATGACGTCAGAACAATATTATAGAGGGTTTTGCAATTAATTATTTGTACTACAAATTTGTATAATTTCATTATTTTTTCTGAGATTTACAACGCTCCAATATTGATCGAGTTCTTGATTACTCGTAAGAATACGATAAAAACAAACCAGTAGACTTAGAAATATGTATTTTTTATTCATGTTTTAAATGAATTTATTATTTTCTTAACATTCCTATATTATTATTAATTTATTATCGACTCATTCTACCACCACAAAACTTACCCTACTTCGTGCGCTTGCATCGCAAAAAAAGCTCCAATGGACAGAGATAAAGTTTAATAAAAGCACCGTACCAATATTATTCCATGATAAATTTCTTATTAATGAAAAGAACAAAACAGACCCAATAGATTTTCTTAAAACTGCTCTATAAGAAGTTGGTTTTAGTGTCCACCAGGCTGAATTTGTCCAGTCCAATGTTGTATGTCCAAAGTGTCCAATTTTTTTAAACCTTTAGAAGGGTGTAAGTGGCATCAATTTAAAAGGCAATACTGTCCCTTAAGTTTTATATATAGCAACGTCATTGCAGAAAATTTGCTGTTTCTAAATGCTTTTTCAGGAGACGACAGAACATTAGTAGCTTACAAGATTGGCAAACTTCAATGCATCAAAATTTTACAGAAGCAGCTAGCGCAACAGCATTCTTTTTTAGTGAGAAAGCCGAGCCATCTTTGCTCACTATTATTGGCGAACGTTTAAATTGTCCCTTTATATGGTTGAAATCATAATGATGCTGTAACAGCATGAGATACAAACGATTTGCCAAAACAGTGACCAAAATAATATTTAACTTATCATCGCTTTCGCCAAAAAAAGATGTAGCTCATTTCCACAGTGTTAGGAGGTAATCACCAGCAAACACTGCAATTCTAAGGACTGGGACTGAGAAAAGCATGGAAAAATTTGGATTTCAATCAAAACTTTTAAAACTTCAGCACCCCAGACTTAACCCTTAATCCAAAACATAGTACTTTTATTGCTAATGCGAAACATATGGTCTATTGGACTAGTATAGGTAAAGATTAAAATAAATCAAAATTAAATGTAGCATTTGAAGAGGAAAGCAAAATATTAAAGGGTTTATTAGGTATAAACGAGCGAAAAAAACTTATTGATACATAATACTTACATAAAACAAAATGTGTAATATAGAAAACAACATTATTAGGCGTAATTAAGTAAACAAACATATATATTTCTAGATAAAACAAAAAAATACTACAGCTATCTACTAATTTTGTCGACAGGTAACACAAACCTTTCTACTACACTCCAAACAAATAGCATTTGAGCAACGCACACATTTATAATTTGTCTTCCTCATTTATAGTGATGGACAAATGCTACATCATTTTCTTTTGGGAAGCTTATCATCTAGAACATTGTCGCCGATATTCTCGACAGGCACTTCGGGATTTATTCCCAAAAAAATCTCTATCTGCTTTCTAAGGTCTCTGGGAAGATTTGTTTCAAGTCTTTGCCTTAGATGAGGCTGAATTAGTTCAAAGGCCAAATCTTTTACAAATTTAAAACGTGGAAGTAATTTATTATCTTTGTAACAAAGATTAAGGATGTAACTGTTGACTGAACTTATATTTATAAGTGTATAAAATACAGCTAAGAGCCAACGCCTTGTCCGGCAGTATGCACTATAATCGGCACACTTCATGTCTAAAATATCAACTCCCGGTTTTGTACTGTTATAGTATCGAATTATTTCTGGTTTTCCTAATTAATTATCTTTGCTGTGATGCACAGAGGATAATAAAAGAACAGCTCTATTTTTTTTCGGTACATATGATAACTATCAAGGTTATGTCATTGGAGAAACCATAGAGTGTTGTACCAATTTCCCTACTTTTATAAGCCTGGAATTCCAAAGGAACTTTACGCTTATTTTTTTTACTGGACCCTAATACGTGAGGTGGCGTTTTTGCAACTCTGTAACTAACTCTATTAAAGAAAAATAGTTGTCAGCAGTAATATTTCGGTTAGAGCCCTCTATTGGTTTGGATAGTCGAATGACACATTGAGCAGGCTTGTAAAGCAGTTCTTCTTCTAAAAGTCCAACACCATCCGAATCTTTCCCTGATATCCATTATAGAAATACGAGCTCTTAGCATCTGTCATGCACATTACTTTTATGCGGTATTTCGCAGGTTTACTGGGCATGTAAGTTCGAAAACCACAGTGACCTCTAAATGGAAGTATCATCTCATCCACAGTTACACAATCTGACAACGTGTACAGCCTCTGGCAATTAGTCACAAAATTATTGAAAATATTTGGAGTAGCCGCTGTTTTATCAGTTTTCTTCCACTCTTCGCGATCCATGCTTTTGTCAAATCTAAGACACGACAAAAGTGTTTCAAATCTTTTCAAAGACAACGTCATTCTGAATATTGGCCGACCCAAAACATCTTTAGAAAACAGTTGAAACATATCTTCATGAGAATATTTTATAATTAAAGATAGCATAAAAAGCCCAAGCAAAGCTTTCAACTCAACTATATTTGTGCTTCTGTAGTTTGATGTATTAGTCGAATCAGATAACTTTTCTCTCATTATAATAATTTTTTGGTTTGTCCATGTTACAATTTGTTCCAACATTACATCAGTAATCAACAACTTCCAAATATGTGATTTAGAAGAGCTATTTCCCAGAGTCCTGCTTACCGCTGTTAGGCCTCGTAATTATCTAATAATATTATGTGTCCGTGTCCTTGTATTTCTCGGAGGCTTCGTTCCCTGCCACTGAAAACCATTTTTCCTTTGAATATGTTTACATCCCCTTCTACTTGTAAAAAGTCGGTTTTGGATTGTTAATAATTCGACGGTTCATCTAATTCCAAAAGTTCGTGATCTGAATTCGATTCTTCACTGATAGAGGGTTCACTTTGCCGAATTACATAGTCGGGATCTTCATCCGAATCATCTATAACATCTTTCATGTTCTCATCACTCCCTTGCTATGATAAATATAAATCTTGATCGTCGGCAAGTAGTAATCTTTGTATATTCTTTTCAAAATCTGGGTCAGCCAGATTTACTTTTTTATTACGGCCAGTTCCGCTAGGTCCTGCTCTATCCATTATTACTACAAAATTAAAATGTTTTAGAGTAATTATGTTTATTATACAAAAAATATGAAATACCTTATTGTTTATCAGTACACAATCCGTAACAAGTGGCCTCCTAGACCTATTATAAAAACACTGCAATTCGAAACACCTAGCTTACTAGACCTACACGGTTTGAAAACTACTGTTACTACGACGTAAACACTAAAGCGATCGCTACGATACTGCAGAACTATGCTTGTTCTACACTATAGTTTATTCTTATGAACGAGAGAGTAATTAGCATAATTTTAACTGGTAGCTCCGACCACTCCATGGGCGTGCTCAAGATTAATTGAAAAATTACATTGAATAATTGTAAAAAATAAATGAATTATTTCAGTGTTATAAAGTGTTATGTGTATGTAAACAAAAGTGACCTCTTTTATCACACACTATATTAGAACTGACTGGCCTACATTGAAAAGGGATTTAAAAAATTCACATTTTTTTTAATTTTTAAAAATTACAAAAGAGAAAAAGAGTTTTTAAAACCGTCTAAGGTATGTTAAATAGATGAATAAAAATATTAATATAAAACTTACAGCTACTTGTTACAAATCCAAATCAGATTCAGAAGATGAACTTTCACAACCAAGATTTATAATAACTGGCTCGATCATTTTATCAGTAATATTGTCCAGCTTCCACATTTTTTCCTCTTCTTTAATAGTGTAATTTACTGCCTTTTCCCAGTTTTCATGTTTTACATTATTTACGGCCTCCAAAAATAACTGTTTAACATCATGAATTTTAAAAGTGGTATTTTTTCTTGAAACTTCACTCTTTATCTGTGCCCATACCAGTTCAATCGGGTTTAATTCACAATGATATGGTGGGGATCTAAGTACTGTCATTCCACGATTTTTGGCAATTTCATCAATTTCGTATTTTTCAAAATTTTTCTTTATGAAGGGCACACAACGAATAAAGTTCCTTTCTTATAGATCCGGGATGGTACGTAATATTTTTTGAACTCAGCCAATTCTGCAAGTCTTTTTTTAACCACTTGGTTGTGGGCAGTCCTTCTGTAAGTCTGGAGTGATAACTTGCATTATCCATTACTATTACACAGTTCTTAGGAAGAAGATCTATCATTTGTTCGAACCATTCTTGAAAGACATCAGCGTTCATGTCTTCGTGGTAGTCACCGGTATGAGTTGATTCAAAAGTTAATAAACCACCTTCAACAAAACCGTCTGAACTGCCAATGTGTACTATTATCAGCCTGCGTCCCTTTCCTGATGGTGGGTTTAAACCAGTAGATAAGTTATTTACAAAAGCGTGCCTTTGACTTGTAACAGTTTCATCCTGCCAAAATTTATTTGGTGTATGACCCTCGTTGATCCATGTTTCATCAAGATAAAATATTTTTCTTTTTTGGTTTCTCATTTCCTTTATGGTTCTTAGAAAATGTCTTCTCCATATGACAATATTGCTTCTTTCTAATAAAATAGACTTTCTGGGATTCTTTTTCCAGCGGAAGCCTATTTCTTTTAAAAGTTTCCATAACGTACTTCGACTCATTTCTGGGTAATCCTTATCATCTCGAACTGGGACAAGAACTTTATCCAATGTTGGAAATTCTTGTCTAAAGAAGAATTCATGCACTTTCCGTCGAAGTCCTTCTTTAAAATGATATTCTATTTGAAATTTTGGTTTCCCTGGAGCATTACGTGGCATTTGAAAACTACCACATTTCTCTTCTTTAATAACTCTGTAAATCGTAGATTTCTCAACACCAAGTGTACTGCTAACTAACTCAACGGTCTCATCAACACTTTCACATAAACGTTTGTCTGTAAATGATTTAAAACAATTAAATATTAATGTTTTTTCATTAACTGTTAGAGGACCAATTTTTCGGCGTTTACACGGCACTTCCAAATTTTCCATAACACTAGTATACACAATAAACTGCACCTTGCAACTGAAGCACCTACTTTTAGTGAACTGTTAAGAATTTTGAATACGCCACTTGGACCTTCCTATATACAAAATGGAAAAACCCACTATCACATTTTCTGTGGAATAAGTTTAGAAGGTAATTATCTAGTCAATTACTGTCGTAGATTCCTGGAATTAAAGAATTAAATGTTTGATTGTTGAAACCCTTACTTCGTGGAATGCACTCATTTCAGATAAAATAAAACGTTTTATTTTATCTAAAGAATTAAACTTTATTTTGCAAATAGGCAAAGAATTAAACTTTATTTTGCAAATAGATAAAATAAAACGTTTTATTTTATCTAAAGAATTAAACTTTATTTTGCAAATAGGTAGGTACTTATTAAACTTTTATTGGTTATATATAACCAATAAAATAAACATGTTACATTTCTTGCATATTCATTAGTACCTGTTAACCTCCATCACTCCGACACTGGCAACCTTATTTAGGGATTAGTAATCCTCACAATTATTGTATTCTATTCTGCTTCAAACTTTATACCTGGTGGTCATACTCAATTTAAAATTGTTTTCCTATATACTTCTGTAAACTTGTTGATAAATATCTGTTTTTTATTGAGTCACCCGTATCAACAGTTTAGGGATTTGCATACATAATTTATTGTTTTATTACTCTCTCATACATAAAAATACACTATAATAAGAAGGTATTTAAAAGGACAGTGCATGCGGCCCACACTGTTGCCGCCATTAGCAGACTATCCTTTCGCTGTGGTCCGTTAGACCAATGTTTCGGGTTAAGGGTTAAGGAAAACTGTGAAAGTATGTGTGGTTGTCGACAAGTAGACCTTAAATACTCTGCAGTTTGCCCAGATTATGCTGGTGAAATATTCAGTGACATCATTAAAATATTAAAATTAGTCAAAAAATTCGAAGAATGTGAAGATAAATTACCTACAATGACGCCAATTCTATCTTTTCGTCTAACCTAAGATTCCTAAAAAAATGTTAAGAAAACCATCTTTTTGGTGCATAAACAAAGAATCTCACATTTGGCGGCAACACAGAAACGTCAATCAAATGTTATTTATGTCAATATTGATAGTAATAGTACAATAGCGACATCTCAACAAAACTTAGCTCACTACTGGAAACAGAATTCTTGTTTTCAATTAAAATAATTGGGATGTTATATAACGAATAACTAGCAGTGTCCAATAACTGGTATGTTTACTCTATAAGCTTTCCTTCGATATATAATTTGTCAGTCTATCTGTTTTAAATACCGAAGGAGATGTGTTTGCGGACGGACAGACATACGTGGATAATTCAAGGGTTTCTCATTTTAATGTTGTAAAATGGGTGAAAACAATACACAAAGAGAACATGTTTTTATTATTAAAAAATTTTGTTTTAGTAGCCACACGGTAAAATTTTTCATAAGTTACTCGATGTCAAAATACTATCTTTTTAATAAGCATATTATTCCCTAAATGTAAAGATATACTCACATGTTCTAAATAGCCTGTATCTCAATAACGACAAAACTTATCACTATGTTATAGGTACTATTAGTAAAATTGAATAACGGTATCAAAAGGTACTTTGTATTTGATTGCTTTGAAATTACCCTGTATACTATAAAAATTTGAATTATTTTCCAATAAACAGAAAAATTGTTCTTTACCGTTATTAAACTATAAAAAAATTTAAAGCTGAAAATTATTTTAAATTAATTTCTTCAATCTTTGCTTTAGTTTTTTTACGTCTTGGTAAATATTTTACTTAATACCATAAAATATAAAGTCTAAAGAAAACGAAGTCTCGGAGAAGGTGGTAGAAATGAGGAAATTAGCCAATCAACGCTGGGGTCGTAATCCGAGTTTTCTTCGCATTACGCTTACTTTCAATCTTCCTAGGAATATTGCAATTTCCCGATAGCTAAAGAAGCTTTATCATAATTTCAAAATAAGGGGTCGTTCCCAAAGTAGAGAAATTAAATTCTGTAAATATTGAGATCCTAAAATACATTAAGTAAATTAAGTTAAAATTTTCGCTGCACTGGTGTCTTTAGAGTGTTTTCTGGCTTGTCTTTACTGTATACAGTGAGTGATAAATATTGAGCAATCGTAAGAGTAGGTGTTTAATGTATTAAGTTGGTACTTGTACAACTGTAACAGAGTAACAATAATTGCTTACATTTCTTATATTAAAAACTATAGTGCAGTAATCATCATCATCATCATCCATCATTTCACATCCATTGTTGGATATAGGCCTCCTCCAAACGTCTCCAGTTCTCTCTATCTCTAGCTGCTGCAATCCAGTTTGTTTCTATTCTCCTTAGGTCGTCGGTCCATCGGGTGGGTGGTCTGCCTCGACTTCGCTTGTCGGCTCTTGGTCTCCACTCCAATAATCTCTTCGTCCATCTTCCGTCTTCCATTCTAGTAACATGTCCAGCCCACCTTCACTTTTGTTTATAGATTCGCAGTATATTATCATCTACGCCAGTTCGTCGGCGTATCTCCTCTTTTCTCACGCGATCTTTCAAGGTCAGGCCCAGCATTGATCTCTCCATTCGCCTTTGTGTTACCCTAAATTTTTCGGCAGTAGCTTTCGTTAAAGTTAAGGTCTCTGCTCCGTAGGTCAAGACTGGTAAGATGTATTGGTTAAATGCCTTCCTTTTCAGGTGAATTGGGGTATTTGTTTTAAAATGTCTCTCATCTTTCCATATGCCGCCCATCCCAACGTGATTCGTCTATTTAGCTCGCAGGTTTGGTTGTCTCTGGTTATTCTAATTTCATGACCCAAGTATGTGCATTTATTGATTAATTCTACCTTGTTGTTATTGATCTGTATCTCTTTGCTGGGACCATACTGGTCATAATTTTGGTTTTCTCGAAATTTATCTCCAGCACAGTTTCTTGTAGTATGTCATTCAGTTCTTGGAGCATGTCTTTGATCACTCCCAGATTATCTGACAGAAGCACGATATCGTCCGCAAAACGTAGATGGTTTAATCTTTCTCCATCGATGGATATTCCTTTCTGTTGCCATGTTAGTCTTTTAAATGCTTACTCAAGAACGGTAATGAACAGCTTTGGTGACATGGTATCACCTTGCCTGACTCCCCTTTTTATCTTTATTTTATTAGTTGCTGAATGTAGACTTGTGGTTGTTGTGGCATTTTCATATATATTTTTAACTATATTACAATATATGTGGTCAACCCTGCAATCTTGTAGTGCTCTTAAGATGGACGGTAGTTCCACTGTATCAAACGCCTTTTTAAAGTCTACAAATATCAATGCCAAGGGACGGTTATTTTCGTTAGTTTTTTCTATCAGGGTTTTTAAGCACTGCAGGTGATCGTTTGTGCCGTAATTAGGGCGGAAACCGGCTTGTTCCCGAGGTTGGTAAAAATCCAGCTTTATCTCTAATCTGTTCGTTATTATTCTGGTGTATTATTTATAAAGATGGTTAAGGAGACTGATTGGTCTGTATCTTTCCAGGTCTGCTATATCTCCCTTCTATAGTGCAGTAAGCTGATGATTTTTTTGCTGTTGTGCCATCCTGAATTTGTTTTAGATAATTTTTTTTAAATTACATTTTTGGTATCCATGAAACGGCTGATAAACTTAAATTGTAACAACATTTTACATATCACATTTCAGTGTAACTGGCTCAAAAAAACTCTAAAAAGTTACTAATGTGCTTGTCTGGTTATTGTGGTACTATTTTAAATTGTTTTTGGCACAGTCGAATATCCTTCTGAAATAACATACAACAATTAATAAGCTTTCGAGACAAATAAGAAAAACGAATTGTCATTTGCATATTTAAAACAAAACAATAACTCTTTAACAAAAATTAGAATTCAGTTTGGCTCAACGACTAATAACGTATAGCATGTTATCTGCTGCTTCGAACTGTTTTAAATCGTTTTAAACGGAAAAACAAACTATAATTTTATATTTTATATCTCTTCTAAAAATTTAGATGACTTAGCGGACAAGACAAAAAGCGCGGGTTCGTTCGAAAAAATATTTCCATTATATTATTTTGCATAATCACTTTTATGAGATACCCCAACATACGGTTCAAGAGGTCGGTCAGGCAAAAAGTGGTTCAAATTGTTTTAAATTTTTTTTTTTTAAATAAATTGTAACAATCAATTTTTTCGACTGGAACAACAATTTTTTTAAAATTTATTGGAAAATCCTAAACAAAATAGGTATCTTATAATTTTTCTCTAAACTTGATCGTTCTTGAGTTATAAACAATTTAAAACTGAAAAAAGAGCAAAATTACGATTTTCATTGCTCCAAAACAAAAGTAAAAAGTATTATTTTTAAATTCACTAAGGACATAAATTCAAGCTCCAACTTAGTTCTATCAAAATTCAAAATATTACTCCAAACAAAAAGAAACTGAAAGAATTGAGATCCCAAATCCAAATAGATCCAAAATAAAAAGATCCTTAAGAAGAGTGTAAATTACCATTTTAGTTCTCTCCAAACTTTATTAAAATTATACACAAGTATGTACCTATTAGTTATATAATAATATAAAAAATGTCCAACTTTTAATTGAGCAGATAGTCGACTCCTTGTTCTTAACATAACATAAAACACTAACTTGAGTTGATTTTTATGAGGTAGAAATAAATGCCAGGTAGGTAGTAAAAAATATTTCTGACAATATTAAATCATACTTTTACAAATAGCCTGACATGACAAGGGATAATATACAAACCAACAAAATTAAACGGTTGTCTAATCGTACACCGCAGAATTCCCGTAAAATTATATAATTGATTACTTATGTCTTACATGATATTTTGTATACACGAATAAAAAAGACACGGCTGAAGCCAAACATTTTATGCGACCATTCAACTCAAGTTATATAATTTGGTTTAAGAATGTTGACATAATCAATGTACAAGGTGCACCCGTTGTAAATTCTGTTAATGTATAGACATGAGTTTTGAGAAAAGTGTATATTTTTTTTTACTGTTTCTTATAAACTAAACTAAAAATAAATATGATTTGAATCTGCAAACCCTAATCAAATATATGGAAAAAAACTGGCAAAGACGAAAAAACTTTTAAAGCAGCATTATCTTTTGCCGCAGTTCCGTATATCTTCTTCTTCTTTGAGTGCCGTGTCCGTATTCAGACGTTGGCCTTCATCATGTTTACAATTTCCTGAAACCTTTCTCTGTCGGCTGCTGCGCGAAATAATTCTTCTACTGTGGAACCACACCATTGTCTAATATTACGCAGCCATGAAAGTTTCTTTCGACCAATCCATCTCTTTTCTTTCACTTTTACTTGTATTAGAAGGCGAAGTAGATGGTATTTAGGTCCTCTAATTATATGGCCGAAGTATTTTGTTTTTCTCCTCTTTATGGTATTTATGAGCAGACGTTCTGAATTGATGATTTGAAGAACATCTTCATTATAAGTGTGCGAAACCCACGATATCTTTAGGATTCGTCTATAGCACCACAATTCAAATGTTTCTAACTTGTTTAGCATTGTGCTTTTTAACGTCCATGTCTCACAACCATATAATATGATGGACCACACATAACATTTCAGGACATTCTTACGAATATTCATCGACAGGTTTCTGTTGTATAAAACTGGTTTCCAGGTCATAAAAGCCTTACGTGATAATTCGATCCTGGTTATTATCTCTTCATCAGAGTCACAATTTATATTTAACCAGCTGCCACGGTATTTGAAATGATTTACCCTTTCGATCTCCTCTCCATTAAGAGAAATCAGATCTTGATCTACATATATTGATCTTTCCAACTGCCATCCACTTTGTCTTTGAAATGTTGATTTTTAGGCCTCTCCGATAACTTGCTTCACTGACTAGATTTAGTAATATTTGGAGATCTTGTAAATTTTCTGCAAGAATGGCTGTATCGTCAGCGTATCTCATATTGTTGATTACTTCTCCACCTAGTTTTACTCCCTATTGTCTGTCATCCAAAGCCTCCCTAAAGCTTTCTTCAGAGTACAGATTAAAAAGAGTGGGTGACAAAACACAACCCTGCCGTACTTCACGTTTAATGGATATTTTTTCAGTCGGACTGTCTTCAATTTGGATAGAGGCTACTTGATTGTAATATAAGTATTTCAGCAGTCTTATATCATAGTGGTCAAGTCCTGCTGCCCGTAGGCAATCGAAAAGTGTATCGTGTTGTACTTTGTCGAACGCCTTCTCGAAGTCGATGAAACAAACATAAACATTCTTTCGAATTCACAACTTTTTTGTAATAGAACGCGCATACAGAATAGTGCCTCTCTAATTCCTAGACCGTTTCTAAATCCAAATTGCTTATTACCCATCCTACTTTCACATACAAGGAATACTCGGTTTTGTATAATTCGTAAGAGTATCTTCAGTATGTGACTCATCAAACTGATTAGTCTAAAATCGCATTTGGTGGGCCTGCTTTTCTTTGGTAATGTTATAAACAGTGACTCTAACCAATCATCTGGTATTTTTCTTTCGTTGTAAATTTTGTTGAAGAAAGTGGTTAAGCAGGAAATGCTTTCCTCATCCAAAAGTTTAAGTAGCTCAGCAGGAATTTGATCTCGTCCAGGTGCTTTATTGTTTTTGGCTTGCTGTATTGCCTTTTTGACTTCCGAATTCAGTATACTGGGACCTCTGTCTAACTGGTTGTCACAGGCAGTATTTGGAGCATTTTCTCTAGAAGCATCGTCAAAAAGGTCAGTGATGTAACTCTCCCATTCTTTGCACTGTTGTTCGTGATCACAAATTTTTCCGTCCGCGCTTTTAAGTATGTGAGCATTTTTCTGTTTTCTAATTCCTGCAGTATATTTAAGTTTCTTGTGAAGGTTGAAACTGTCATGCTTTTTTTGGAGGTCTTCTTTACATAAATTCTCAAGCCAGGATTCTTTGGCTTGCTTAATTTTTCTTTTTATGCGTTTATTGATTTTACGGTATTCGATAATGTTTCTATTTTTGTGTTGCCGTCGAACTTCCATCAGGTCTAGAATTTCTTGTGTCATCCACTCATTGTTTGCCAACATGGTAGGTGTTTTCAAAGACTCTTGTACGTTCTCTAAAATCGAGTTTTGAATATCATAGATGGCCTAAATAAAATTACCAAGAAATGTAACGACTTCACATGAACACACTTTTACCAAAAACTGAAGCAAAAGCTTCTAAACCTAAATGTACAATAAAGATCTGATGTTTAAACCAATTACCTATATAAGGAATTGCTATTATTAAAGTATATATATATATATATATATATATATATATATATATATATATATATATATATATATATATATATATTATATATCCGTTAGCGCTCTGATGATGTCATTCATTTGTTTTTTAAATGAAAACCTATATCTTTTCTGTCAAAATTAAATAGACAACAGAGTTTTAAAAACAGCAATCTGTAACACTATTGCCTTAAAGTTACTTACAAGGCGTTGAAATTTAAAAATCAGTAAGGTTTGGCAACCTATAACCTTAGAACCTTAGAATCAAACGACGAGAAAATATTTCATTCAAATAATTATGAACGGTCGCATAATAATAGGTCCTAGTCGTATTGATACCACAAAGCTCAATTTAGGATGTTAGGGTTGTTATCATTTAGAAATAGCGCGATTAATTAGCATTTAGTTTTTCCAAAACCAGATTATATAAAACACAGTTTTAACTGCTACTTACAGTCCTTTAAAAAATGTAATGGTTTAACTTTGATTGCTTTAGACTTGATCTCTGCTGTCTCGACCAATTGAATTTAATATTTTCATCAGTTCGTCATGTTTTATTCTATCAAACGCTTTCTGGTAATCAACAAAACACACACACACACACACACACACACACATATATATATATATATATATATATATATATATATATATATATATATATATATATATATATATCACAATTCACGTCTCTACATCTTTGAAAGAGAACTTGTACTGCAAAAAGTGCCTGTCGAGTGCCCAATGCATCCCTGAAGCCGAATTGTGTGGTTGTCATGTGTTCTTCACACTTTTTATATATTCTTTTATGTATATTTTTAAAAAAGTTTTTAGGAGATGACTCATAAGGCTTATTATTCGATAATCTTCACATTTTTTGGCATTGGGTTTTTAGGCATTGTTATAAAAGTTGATCTTAGCCACTGTTGGGATATTTTTCCACTTTGGTATATATTGTGGAGTATACCTTGTAGATCAAGGTAAGTCTTTTTATTTCGTCTTTATCCATAATTTTCAAAAATTCTGAGTGGAACTCGTCTGGTCCTGCGGCTTTTCGCTCCTTAATGTTGTTTATAGCAGCTTCTACTTTCGCTTCGAGAATAGGTGGTCCGGTATCGTCATTTTTATTTTGTGTGATGGTGACATTCCTATCGTCTTCAAATGTTGTTGTCACATAGTTCATCCATATTTTTTTTGTTTCTTCAATATCAACTATTGGATTTCTTTGAGCGTCTGTTACAACAACTTACGACAATACAAATGTTATAATAAACACAGCAAAATATTACTTTATTTCTGTGTTTTAAGAATTTAATTAATATTTTTAAAATTGACTAAAAAATGTTTACGGACTCTACTTATCGCGTAAATGGACTCTTCCCACCGTTTACTGTGACTGCTATTTTGTAAAAAGTCATACCTAATATGTGCAGACTTAAAAATTGCTTTCAAAGTATTAATATTAAGAAAATTTAACTTAAAATGTATTAATATTTATTTTTATCGCACTTTAATACAATAGTCGAATTGATAATTGTAAAAATTCGACATATTTATATGAAATTATTTTAAAACGAGAAAATTATTTTAAAGTGCCTTGAATAAAAATTTAAACAGATAATTCAGTATTGTTATTAATGGGATGACAAATATAATAACTTTTAAATTTTGACTGTTCGAGAATCGTTACGAATCGAATTTTAGTCTCGATCTTTTATTTTTCTGTTTATTTTACTTCATCTTTTCTTTTATTATAAAATATTCTTGTATAATAATATATTATTTTAATAATATTTCACTTTTTGTTTAATGTGTGTATTTTGGTAGTTATATCTCATGTAGGTTTTTAATTTAAACCTGCTTGTAATAAAGATAGGATGACCAGAGTGGTAAAAAACACAGTCACACAAGCAAAAGCAAAATTATGAAAATAATTTGAAAAGGAACTACAACAAGGATGTGTAACAAATAATAGAAACTTTTAGACGACAACACGACACACGAAGGGAGAAAAACAAAAGCAAATAAACGCAGTAAGAGATACATCAAAGCAAATCCAAATACTCAGAATAAATGGCTATGGTATGAAAAGAATACTATAACAGAAAATTTGACAACGAAGTAATAAGTGAAGACAATGTAATAAATGAGGGCAAAGAAAACATTAAGCTAGAACAAATAATTTTATACTTTGTTGCAATGCATGTACGCAATTATGCAGTGGTATGCATTAATATATATGCAAAAATAATAGAGAAGAGACTAAGACAAGAACATAGACCTACATTTGACACGTAAAAAACAAATTATAGCGAAATGCTTGAGGAAAACAAATGCACCAAATACACTGGTAAAAATTATCGAACGTACTTACAAAGAGTAAACGTGGAAGTACAAATAACAGGGGAAATATCGGAAGAATTTAATTGGAGTAGAGATATTAAACAAGGAGACAGTCTCAGCCCTTTGCTATTTATAATAGT
Source organism: Diabrotica undecimpunctata (assembly GCF_040954645.1). Lineage (NCBI taxonomy): Eukaryota > Metazoa > Arthropoda > Insecta > Coleoptera > Chrysomelidae > Diabrotica > Diabrotica undecimpunctata. The sequence continues at coordinate 62,760,345 of NC_092804.1, read as the reverse complement.
AATAAACGAATTAATAAGAAATAGTAGCGTAAGAACCAATCAACTACAGAAAATAATAGGATATCACAGATTACAACCCGTAAGAAGATTTCAAGCATAATATGCAGAAACTAATGGATATATGGGTATAGTATGTTTCATAAAAAAATGCGTGCACGTCACAATTTATATAAAGTGACGTCACTTATATTTAAAATTCCTAGAACGTCAAACTTAGAGTTCAAATTTTCCTAACAAAGCTAATAATACGAAACCCATACGGAACTGCTCGATCTTTCATACGCGTCAACATGGTATAATAATCAGAAAAATGTTAATCATCATTATATTGGAAATTTTAGAATTATGTTGATTAAATCACCAAAAACATTTGTTATTATTAATAATACAAATTTTATAAAATAACTCTTTAAGTCTAACATTCCACAAAATAATAATTTGAATTAAATAGATTAGACAATTTTACGCAACTGATATGAGAATACTTCAAATTTTATTGACAGTTAAGCGTGTGTCAAAATTGTATGAAGTGTTGCCGCTTTTTTAGAGTAGGAATTTTGTTTATGTTTTGATTTCTTACACAATTTAATCATAATAGAGTATATATTAATAAATTGTATTTATAAATACCTATTAAATTTAGATTAATAACTTTAAAAACTAATTATTGTTGTGTATTGTGATTGTGCTATGCCAAAACAACTGAATAGTCTGTAGGAAGCTGATAAGCTTTCATATAAAATATATTATTTTGAACAAGAAATAATGGTGGGACGTTTTTATTATTAATGCTCTAAAAGTGGTAAGTTTAAAATTTAGAATATATAATTTTGTATTAAAATGGTTTCTTATGTATTTTAGTGTGTTCCAGTAATCTTAAAACTAAGTGTATTTACTGTTAATATAATAGTTTGACAAATAGTTGACATTTTAAAAATTCCTCACTTACTTAATATTCTGATGTTTTGTCAACACTGTGGGGTTCTGACGTAGTAAATCTTGAATGACGTGCACGCATTTTTATATGAAAAATACTATAGAACAAATAAAAGAAACAAAAAATGAAAATTAACTAGGGAAAAAGTAAGGTAAGGATAATCAGTGGCAAAGAAGATAAGGAAGATAATGAAATAAAGATAAAATGTAAAAACTCAGAATTGGTAATAGTTACAACTTACAAATACCTGAGAAGTATAATCACTAAGGATGGAAAAAAGACTGGAAAATAACAAATAGAGCAAAGAAATTAAACAAGTTATACTATACGTTAGACCCAATACTACCAAAAAGGGAACTTACACGAGGGAAACAAATAAAAATATATAGCACAGTAGTGATACCGACTGCGCTCTATGCAAGTGAAAACTGGACAATTTTGGAAAAACATAAGAGCAGGATAAATGCAATGGAAATCTGAAAAGAATAGTTGTAAAGACGAAATGAGATATATTAAGCAACGGGACTATTAGGAGAATGGCCAACCAAGAACCAATAATGAATAAAATAAACTGGTAAATAAACAAAGAGACAAATAAACTGGTATGGGCATCTGATGGGGATGCAATACAATATAATTACACGAAAAGTCCAAAAGGCAAAGAATATCGCAGAAATAAAAAAAAAACAGACCAAAAAAAAATGGATACAGCAAGTAGTAGAGGCGCGAAACGTTAAACACAAATCTGAAAATCTAGTGAAAAGAAAAACTTAAATTAGCTAACCCAAATCAGACACCCACACAGGGTAAAATGAAGGGGAGAAAGAAAGAAAGATAGAGAGAAAGAAAGAAAGATGACGAGAAACGAATTGATGGAAAGTAGTGGATTGATCTGAAGACCGTTATTTCGTGGTACTACTTCCGTGAAGCTCGCCTTAACATTTTACTATAAAGAAAAAGTAATACAATATCAGTGTGGAAGCTTTGTTTCAATAAAAGTCTAGTAGAAATAGAAAGTTTTGTTTTATAATTAAATGAAACATTTACATGTTGTAATAGGAATTCCCCTTGTAGAGTAAACTGACTATTCCAACTATTTTGTGTCATGACGATCTATTCTTCATTTTACTTACTATATAGTATAAAAGCTTTGCTTTAAAAATTTATTAAAATAATGTATTTATACAAGATTTGTTAATATAATATTATTTCCTCTGTTGTATTTGGCATTTTCCCCCATTCTTTTGCACTCTCCTTCTTCTTATTGCTAGAGTTGCGTCTTCCTACGGAGGTTGGCATATAATAAAGGCCATTTTTATTTTTCTACTTGCTGCTCTATACAAATTATTCGATCTGAATTGATAGCAATCACGTAGATTTTGCAACCAAGAATTCTGCATTCGGTGAACAGATCTTCTTCCTGTCTCTACCTTTCCCTGTATTATGAGTCTCCAAATTTCACATTTTGATTCTCTCATCACGTAGCCTAGGGATTTCGGTTTTTTTTAATTTATATATTGGTTGTTAGTTTTGTTTCTTTAACAACTCTCTCCAGTACTTCTTTTGTTCGTAATTCTATCATTCCATGATATTTTTAATACTTGACGGTTCATGTTCAAAAGCCTCAATTGTTTTTAAGATTCATAAAATAAAATTGAAAATATATAACATCAAATGGTACGTAGTTTGATTTCCAAAGTAAGATTTCCGCACGTTAGGAGTGGCTTCATTCGTATAATGCTGATCTGGTAATCCCTATTCGCCTATTTATTTCTACGGTATGACGATTGGTTTCATTGACCAAAATTCCCAAGTACTGATATTTTTCTCCCCGTTACAATTTATTTTCAATATGTGGTGTTTATTTTATGCCATTTTTGTAAATTATATATATATATATATATATATATATATATATATATATATATATATCGTTTTTTAGCATTTAAACCTATTTATATTTCAGCACTATTCATACTTAAGCTTTTGATTAGAATGTTGTAGGTCCTCTATGATTGTTGTAATGATCGCAGTGTCATCTGCATATCGCATAAGTTGTTAATTAATTTTCGTTAACAGTGACTTCCGGTTTGATATTATTGAGTATGTTTTTAAAAATCTCTTCAAAATATAAGTCAAACAAAAGTGACGATAAAGCGCATCCCTTTCTAAGTGTTCTATAGATCTTCATTTCTTCTGACTGTTGCCTAAAACTACGACACTTTGGTTCCAATATAATGTTTGAATTATATTTATGATTTTACTATCAATAAATTTTGATATCCTCCTTCTCATATTACTTAATGAAATGATTTTAATTTAATTATTAAACGTGTCAGCAAAATCTTTAACTACATTGATGTAAAGTCCCCTTAATATATTCATTTTAAATATTATTTTTATGTGTCACTTCAATCACCCATACAGTTATTTTATTTTGGCATCCATTTTATTTTTTTCCTGTGTTATTTTATAAAAATTCAACATTGTACAAAATATTTCAGGAGTGGAAGGCCAGAAATAGAATTTTTAAGCTTAATTGAAATGTTTCTGTTAAATATCACTTGAATCCTCCCATTTTGTTTGTCAGATCACAAATGCATCTAGTATGTCATTTATAAAGTTCTGCAGAATATTACAAATAAAAAATTTATAAAGGTCTACCGACCTAAAACTACTCTTTTTAAAATTATTTCATTATTTAAATTTACTATTTGATAATATAGAAATTTTTCCGCTACGACTGCAATTAAATGCTCTATCGTTGCTGTGATAATACAAATCACCTTGTGCATTACGAACTAAAAAATATCGCTACTGACATTTTTCGAAAGCATTTAAGACAGAAAGCTGCTAATCATTCTACATGTTCAAGATTGCGTAGTGATTGAGGCCAATGGGTTCCAGACCGCTGAATTCTGTCAAGAAGTATTTTATCTAATATTTTTAACATGGGGAGTACACATCCGAAGAGTAAATTCTGACGCGCAGGTAGATCGCTACATTTCCCAAGTTCTTTACGTTCCTTCACCCCATTAACTCCCGCTCCTGTAGGTAATATTTTTGTTGTTGAAACTTAAGCGTGGCATTTTTTTACTGCTTTAAAGTGTCAGGCATGTTTTTTTAGAAAAATACCGTATTAAGTAAAACTCTTCCGCAAGCATATATATATATATATATATATATATATATATATATATATATATATATATATATATATATATATATATATATATATATATATATATACCTATGTATATATTAGAATTTTTGCCTTTTTGTTATCGACCATATATTATTTAAAATAATTTTTTAAAAATCTCAGGTTTTTTTAGTCGGGAATTAAAACAATTATTATAAATAGGTAAAAGAAAAAATAAGACTTACTCACAACCAGTTTAATTTTACTACCAAAACTACTGGTTTCGCTTTCTATACTTTGCACAGCATCTTCAAGTCAAACGGTACAAAGTAAGTTAAACGCTGAAATTATAAAAGCCCATATTAGGGTGCTGTCTTATAAAGATAAAGATCAAAAAACTTATAGTCATTATACTAATATTTCATGTCTGCATTTATATATATATATATATAAGCGGGGATCCTACAGCTTCTGCCGCTTCCCGCATTTCGATCGCCATCTTTTTCTATTTCTCCAGGTGTCTTCATCAATGGCTCTATCTTTCATGGTTTCAATAACACCTTGTATCCAAGACTTGGCTGGTCTTCCTCGTTTCCTTCTATTACTTGGATTGTATTCCATAGCTCTTTTTGGCCATCTGTTGTCGTCCATCCTCTGTACGTGTCCATACCATATTAACTGTCTAGTTTCTATTCTTTCAGAGGTTGTATGTACTCTATCTGTTTTTCTTCTAATTTCAGAATTAGGTATACGTTCTACTCTTGATATACGGCAAGCTCTTCTTAGGTAGTCCATTTCAACCGTGTCAACTTTTTTCTTTCCTTTTACTGTCATTTGCCAACATTCTGCTCCATATGTAAGAATGGGCTCTACAATTACTTTGTCTGCATTTATTAATATGCATAAAAATGATTAAGCAGACAAAGCAAAACCCACAAATTGGTAAGAGATAATCTATTGAATTGTAATAAATTAGTAACAAACATAATACTACGTACATGCCGGTACAAGAATTATTAGTTAATAATTCGTGGTACATAGTTCAAACTATCCTGTATTGCTGATGATGGGTGATCTTCGGTTATTATTGTAACTGTCTGACAATTAGCAAGGAAGCTTTTTGAGGCCCCCTACGAGAAGCAGTTAAGTTTTCCTCAAAAAAATATGACCCTACAATTTGATTGTCTATAACGCCGGCCCAAATATTCACCTTCTCGGATATTGTGTCCTATACTGTTCCATCCAGTGTGGATTTTTACTTGCCTAGTATGGATATGTCTGGCGATTTACGTGACCATTCAGCATAAAAGACGCTTCATCAGAAAAAAGTACCTTTTGTATGAAACCCTCATCTCTGAACATAACGGTTTCGCAGAATTCGATTCTCCTATCAAAATCATCTTCTAATAGCTCCTGGACTAGATGTACTTTGTATGGATGCCACTTCTCCATTTTTAGCACTCTTACAACAGTTGATTGGTGGACATTATTATCTAGTGCGACTTGCCTAAAGCTGGTATGGGGATTTTCTTGAAACACCGGTATAACGTCCAGTTTCTTGGCTTCGGATATTGATTTTCTTCCACTTCTGGGAAGATCTTTAACATGGCCCGTTTCTCTAATTTTTTTTTCAATTTTACTTACTATTGATTAAGTAATTGGTTCGCTATTGGGGTATTTAGCATTATATAAATTACGAACTTGAGTCCTTACTTTAACTCCATAACCACTCATGAATAAAATATCGATTCGTTCTGTTCCTGTTAGTTTCATTTTTGTAAATACTGTTAATAATGTCGGCAAAAAACTCGAATAGTAAAAATTTGACGTCTATTATTTGACAGATTCACAGATCATTGACAAATAAAGACGAGTCAATGACAATAGTAATTTAAATATTTTTGAAAAATAACTTGGAATACTTACTACAATAATTAATTTCAGATTATAATGTAGCATTGTTTGTTATCAATGTATTTTCTTTTTCGGAACCAGCAAAACACACTATTTTGTTTTATTCCCAGTGGCGTTTCTTAAATGAATATTTATTGTAATTCCATGTTACTTAACAAACTTCATAATTTTGGTGAACCCTGTAGAAATAAATATTTAAGTGATTAAATATATATATATATATATATATATATATATACATATATATATTTATTTTATTCGTAAATATCCAAGTTTATAGTTTTTGTATCAAACATAAGTCCAAGTTTATATACTTTTGAGATATATTAGTGTTATTGTGTTTAATCTGCATAAAGTGTTTTAATTCAAACACTCATAAGTCCTCTAATTTATTATTAAAATCTGTCGAGATAATACCGGTTTGTTTCACAATCAAGTAAGTACAAGCGAAGTTTTTGAACAAACTTCTTTTTTGTCTAAATAAAACATTTTCATTCGCGTTCCTGTTAAAATTAAAGTGAATATAGTAAATATGGTGGTTATACATTGTTTATACTGAATGTAAGGAGTAAGGAGGAGTAAGAATTCATACAGGAATGAACGGCACAAATAAAACTTGCTTACCAAGCGTGAAAAACATCTAAATAATACCCACTTATATTGGTCAATAACTTTCGTACATAACTATTAAAATAAAATTTTTTGCAAAAATGCAAACATTCTTAAATGATCAAAATAATTTTCTTTAGTAGGGATACAATCATTTCAACGCTTTTATAATTTTTAGATGTCCTCCCCGTAAAATTATTTTTCTTTGCATATGTTTTAAAATATGTTGTAATTTAGGCGATTACTTCCTCATCTGAGCGATATCTCTTGACACGAAGCATTTTTTTTAGATCGGAAAAAAGGTGGTAGCCGTTAGGGGTCAGATTTATAGTATACAGTAAGTGCGGAATCAATTCAAAGCCCAATTTGCTCTTTTTTGCCACTGTTTTCATCGACCTTTGATGCATGCCTTTTCTCTACGATTTGGGTTTTTGAATGCTCCAATAAACCAATATAGTAGCCGCTGTACAATTTGAAAGTATGTGGTATCTCCTGCAACTTTACTTTGCGGTTTTTCATAATAATTTTTTGCGTTTTTCATTACTTTTGAAAGTAACTGCCCCATTTGGCCTTCCAAAGCGCTCACCATTATCAGTGTTCGTACAACTGCGTTTGAATTCAGCACACCATCATTTAATCGTTGTAATCGATGGAGCAGAGTCCTGGTAACACTTTTTAAGCCTTTACATATTTTGGACGGTTTTTTTCACATCAAAAAAGAAAAGATATAAATCGACACGGTAACTTGATAGATAATAATTGGAATAACCTGTAATTTTGACAGTATGTCATTTTTACAGTATGTTATATGTTATTTTACTATTATTATAGTATCAGATCCCACTGCAGGATCACTACGGTTATAACATAGTTCATCAAACTCACATTTTTACATGCATCTAAAATTAGAAGAATACATTGATAATAAGCTATCAGTCAAAAAGTGGCCGCACTTATTTTTAACTAAATTAATAGTAATTAATTTTTGACAAATATTTTATTTCGTTCATTTATTTTTTAAATAAATTACGCTGCTCATGACGTATATGCATGTTTTTTTTAGGAAATTAAAGCTAGTTTTTTCCTTATTATGACGATATAAGGTTGCCTGATAAAAAATAGTCAACAATTAGGGTTGCTAGCTGTCAAAACGACACTAGTTTGAAAAATGATACTATGTATATTATTATATATCTATCGACGCATGCTTTAAAAACTTACCCAACTGACACTTTTAACCAGTAGCGTTTCGCGCTGGCTTTATTTTATTTTATCTTTGACACATCGCGTTTTTAACAGCTGTCAACCATAATTTTTAACCATTTTTTTTCCAGACAAACTTATGTTATCATATTAAGAAAAAAATTAATTTTAATTTTATATAAAAAACATGCATATACGTCATAAGCAGCGTATTTTACTTAAAAAAGTAAAATACGCTGTCGTTTTTACGAATCCGCCACTTTTTGATTAACAGCCTAATATAAATATATTTATGTTCTTCTAATTGTAAATGTATGAAAAATTTTTAATGAGTTTAATTAACTATGTTATGAACGTAGTGATCCTACAGTGTAAGGTGACTCTGAAAACACTCGACACTAAGAAGTGGGCAGATTGAGACCTCTGTACCGTTTGACGGTTCTTGTATTTCTACAGAATAAGATACTGGTAAGTCATGAGTGATGGGAGTAGGCAGATCCTACCCGAGATATCGAACTCGAACGAAACCGTATCCTTGTTAATGATAGCTCCAAAATGGGTGCCGAAACGTCGAGTAATAAATTCTCAAGACGGTTCTTTCCGAGAACTTGATAATTTTCATTTACCTGGCCGAGGAAATTCATTCGAACATATATATATATATATATATATATATATATATATATATATATATATATATATATATATATATATATATATATATATGCATAAAATTGTACTTGGCTAACCAGAAAGCATTTACCAAGCTCTTGTGTTTAAACTTACCTAAAATCTGAGAGAATAATTTGGCTATTAAGCCTACAGTAATTATTGTGGTGAATGAAAATGGCACATTAACTATTGTTTTGTAAAACCAAAAATTCCATTCACGCCGTGTAGAGACAAGTCGTATTAACAACCAATTATCAACTTGACACAATCCAATTTAAATGAACCTATTCTACTAAATATTCACTTAATGCTTTTACACTTCCCTCCATTTATTTTCCTTGACATTCACAACGATGCAGAAGTAATTAAAAATAATTGCATCACATCAGGGAGTTACCCCCCTTACCGGCTTGGGGGTGAATTAGTGGCTTCCGAAAAAGGGGTTGTAACGCTTTCTGCATACAAAAGAATCATCTGGTTTAACGCGAGAGTTCTTTATTTCGTTCGGGTTTACGTTAGCTAACCGGTCGTTTTCGAAACCGAAATTAGCTGGTAATTTGCAGAGCAGAGCATTTTTATTTGTTTATTTAGTTGGTTGGTAAAATATTTCTCCTTGCTGAATATAGCTCAGTCTGCCCAAACCATTCACTGTAAGTTTTTTATGCTAATTAACTGTAAAATATATTATAGATGTGAAAAACTACTAATTTAAACTAATTAAAACAAAATATTGTAAATAAATTTTAGGTACATAACTAAGTACCAAAAAAACACAGAAAATACATATTATATGAGTATGACTAGAAATGAAGAAGAACCATTTTACCCATGCTCTCTCTTTTTGGAGTCAATTAGTGTAACCCCTAGACGTTCTTTAATATACTCCTTCCTAATTTTATCATATTTTGTAACTCATTTGATTTATTTACATGAATTTATTTATTTTTTTTAGCTATAAAAACATTCAGTTTCATACATCATAGCTGGTCTTACGACAGTTTAATAGATTTTTCCTTGCTGTTTAACTGGACTATTTATGTCAAAAATTACACCACTCGCTTCCTTCCACTTCTCCTTCCCGCTTTACCTCTAACTTTATTCATCTCTATTAATTCCCCCATTTCTCTTACCCTAGATACTGATCTTAGGTACTTACAACTAATACTTTTCATCATTCCACCATCCAATGTTATTATTTTATTTTTAGTGGTACCTCTACCTTTAAGTGAACATTCCAGATACACTGTTTTTTTGTACTAAGTTTTAAATATGTTTTCTTAAGGGCTTGTCTCCATCGTTTCAGTTTTTGTTTTAAATACCTTTTAGTATTTTCTACTAACTCCACATCAGGAGCATACATTAAGCACCAGGTAATGTTACTTTTTCGTTTTCGAATACTAATAAGAATAAATAAAAACTAAGCAAAAAGTCCTCTTGCAATCGGACTTTTACATGAAATTTATCAGGCTCTCCTAGACCTGTGCCAACATTAGTTGTTACTCTGTCATACATATCTCTCACAATCTTTACATACTCACTGTGTAGGGTTGTTAACCCTTGATTATTAACCACAAAAATAGTCTTCAAATGTATTAAAATGTCACGCTAAGGATTGTGCGTATGAATCAAAGCAGAAGATATATGTATGGTATATGAAATATAAAAATTAAGTATAAAAAATGATAATCAAGATATATGTATGAAGATGAATTATATTTTCAGGTAAACTGTAGACGAAATTACTAAACAATTATGAAATGTAGAAATATGTAGTTATGGAGTACCTTTCAACAACTGGAAACTCCTATCTTATTGCACGCCCACCATAGAACCTCTAGAGGAACACTCTCATTTAATTTCTTAAGATCTAGGAATATGAATTTCTTTATTTCTGTATTTTTCCATCAACCACGTATAATAAAAATTGCATTTGCTGTTAATCAGCCAACTGATTTCCGTTTATTCAAGAATCTGTCTATCGGTTATTTTCTCTTATATTTCATGGTGTGACTAAGTAGTTTTATAGTCCTGTAGTTTGTGCATTGTTGTATACAGGGTGTTTCAAAAAAAGGTAACCCCGTGTCTAGGGTTTTCAAGATACAGGGCGTTGAAGAAAAAAAAAATTTACGCATTTTCTACGATTTTGCCGAAACTACTGGCAACATTGTAATGAAATTACGAATACGAAAATACGAATATGTTTTGGAAGCTGATACATCCCATGAATTTGTTTTTATATCTGATTCTCATAGAGGGCGCTAGTTACACAGATCGTACTAGGTATTAGTCAATATAACTCTTTTAATAGTATAATTAATAATCAAAACTTCAAGTAAACTTAAACATCATTCAATTTTACACGAAAAAGGTACTCTTGGTAAAACTCGATACTGTGTACCGTTTTCGGAATATTTTGATTTGAAAATTATGAAGTAATTTTTGATGCTGGTATAAAATAGTTAGTAATTAAACAAAACTGACAAGAAGAAAATTAAATTAATGACTAAGAACATTAAATAAAATTCAATTACAGTAAGTGTTCAAAATGCCCTCCGTTTTCGCGAATACACAAGTCTATTCTTTTTTCTAAAGATTCCATTAACCTTTTAAACGGTAGGGGATCAGCTATATTGTCATTAAATTGACGTTCAATTCTTTCTTCCAATTCTTGGCGTGAATTTACCTCTGTAGCATAGACTTTTTCGTTAATATATGACCAAAGTGCGTAGTCCAAAGGGTTAAAATCGCATGACCGAGGAGGCCAATGAATCGGAGCTTCTGCACCTCTACCAATCCATCGATTCGGAAAATGATTACTCAACCAATTACGACACCTTCTATCAAAGTGTGGCGGAGCTCCATCGTGCATAAAAAATAAAGATCTTCGCTCGTTTAGCGTTAAATCTTCTAATATCTCGAATAAGGAATTGTTTAAAAAATCAAGATACATATCACCATTTAAATTTCCAGGTAGAATATGATAACCTAATAATCTGTTACCTAAAGTTGCTGCCCAAACATTAACTTTAAATGAGTGTTGGTAATATGATACCCTTTTGTTTCGTGGATTCTCATCACACCAGTAGTGTGCATTATGGGAGTTAAACATACCTTGTCGCGTAAAGGTGGCCTCGTCCGAAAAAGAATGCATTTTAGAAATTTGGATTGTGGGCTGTCCTTTGTTGCAATGTTTCACAAAAATCCACTCTAACCGGTAGATCATCTGGCAAGGGCTCTTGGACTTGTCTGTAATGATAAGGATGTAATTTCTGTTCTTTCAGTATCCGCCAAGTACTTGAAGAAGAAGTATTTGTTTGTCTTGCTATATTCCTTACGCTAACTGTTGGATCTTGATCAAGTAAATTTAAAACATTATTTTCTTTATTAATTGTTCTTGTTGTTCTTGGTCTACCAGAATTTATTTTATTTGGTCTCACATTCCCAGTTTCTCGACAACGTCGTTCAACGGCTCTAAATGTTTTTTTACTTGGTAAGTCTCTTCTTGGAAACTTTTCTGCATAACGTGTCACAGCTGCACTAGAACATCCTAAACATTCGCCTAAGGTTAATAACATGTCAGTGTATTCAACATTTGAGTACATTTTGATTTGATTTTACAAATAACAAGGTTTCAAAACTCTAATTATTGTTAATTTATGGTCATAACAATCAATAAAATTCAGATTTCCATGGCACACTTATTACTTCATAATTTTCAAATCAAAATATTCCGAAAACGGTAGACAGTATTGAGTTTTACCAAGAGTACCTTTTTCGTGTAAAATTGAATGATGTTTAAGTTTACTTGAAATTTTGATTAATAATTATACTCTTAAAAAATAAAAAAGTTATATTGACTAATACTTAGTACGATCCGTGTAACTAGCGCCCTCTATGAGAATCAGATATAAAAACAAAGTCATGGGATGTATCAGCTTCCAAAACATATTCGTATAAAATTTCATTACAATGTTGCCAGTAGTTACGACAAAATCGTAAAAAATGCGTAAATTTTGTTTTCTTCAACGCCCTGTATCTTAAAAACGGATGGCGCTACAAAAATTTTTTACTAAGCAAACCCCAATTATTTTTCAGTTTTTTACCTACCCTATAGACGGGGTTACCTTTTTTTGAAACACACTGTATATCCTTGGATTTTATAAACAGGTACTAATATACAGATTTTCTATTCGTCTGCCATTTATGCCACTTCCATAGTCATTGTAAAGAAACCGGTTGCCAACTTTGTCCAGTCTCTTTATCATCTGGTCCAATTGTTTTACCTTTCTTTATTTTTTATAGTAGTTGAACTGTTTTTTTGTCAAATTCTTTATTTAATAAAGGGTCAAAGTACTTTTTCAGTGGCTTTTTATTGTTTTTTTAGCAAACAAGTATTTTAATATTTTCATGGCTGATACATCTAATCAGATAAAAATCTTAAGTAAACGTATATTTACATTACTTTTTGGTAATGGCAAAACCACTACATTTCTAGTTATTTTATATAATTGTATAAATGAAATGAAACTTCGCCTGATGAGATGTTATGTACTTTCTGTGTTGTTCTACGGAATGGAGTCATGGACGTTGAAAAATATTGATACCAAAATATTAGAGGCATTTGAACTGTGGATGTATCGCAGAATCATGAGAATATCATGGACCGAGAGAGTCACAAATGTCGAGGTCTTGAGAAGAATGAATAAAGAAAAGGAAGTCATATTTACGACCAAAAAACGAAAACTGCAATACTTGGGACACATTACAAGAGGAGAAAGATATGAACTGCTTCAAATAATTATGCAAGGGAAAATAGCAGGAAGAAGATCCATAGGAAGAAAACGAAACTCCTGGCTAAAGAATCTACGGGAATGGTATAGCTGTAGCAGTAACGAATTGTTTCGGTCAGCAGTTTCGAAAATACGTATAGCCCTGATGATAGCCAACCTTCGGAACGAAGATGACACTTGAAGAAGAAGATATAAATATTATATAAATATTATATAATTTATATAAATATATAAATAATATGTATAATATATAAATAACTCAAATCATTTTAAATTATCTCTTATTGAAGATTTTATTTGAAATCCATCAGAAATCTTCAAATTAAAGTTAGGCTACTTTTTGTACAGAGTGAATTACTGGCTTTGTAGAGTATTTTAATAAACAACTTTTTTTACGAACTCCTTAATACACTCTCATTAAAAATTAAAACGATTTAAAAAGACACTGATGATCAAGACGAGCTCTAGACAGCACAAAAAATAGGAATATCTGAAATGTATAATTTTAAGTGGAAAAATACAAAAATGTATTAGGATGAACAAACGAAAGAATAAAAGTAAACAAATCCAACACACCATTGAAAATAAAGTTTAAGTATATATCTTCACCAACAGAGATGAATTGCTAAGAATGGTAGAAGAATTTCTATTCATAATTATACAAAATTCAACAAAACCATGATAAGCAACTCACATAAAATTAGAAAATTCAAGAAAAAGATAAAGAAACCAAGGATTGAAATTAATGCCTGATGTATTAACAAATGAAATAAAAAACACACTAAAAACATGAAAAAAAAAATAAAGTCCGGGAGAAAATAATATCGTTGTAGAAGCCGTAAAGATTGGAAGAGACAAATTTTTAGAGAACGTAAAGAAATTGTTTGACGACGTCAAAAAAATCGCTGAATCGCCAATCAGAAATTGGCTGAAGGAAGCTCAAGACCGAGAGAAGTATTGGAAATTAGTTTTATCTATCTGTCTTTACATGCAGTTTTTGTGCAGTTTTTATGCTCTAAGAGTGTAGAAGAAGTATAATATTTATTGTAGTGTTTATTAATATACTAAACGGTAATCTTTAATTAAGTTGTTTAATATCTTATAGCTGCAAATATTTCACTTTTGCAATGGACAATGCAGAGGACCTAGAGTCTGACATTGAATAAAAATTTACAAAAATATTTTATTTGTATGTGTATGAATAAGAGAAAAAGAGAATATTTGATTGAAAATAATCTTTATTATATTCAAAAAATAAAACCAATTTTTTACCGTTTTTGTAACAAATCACAAAGGGAAAAAACACTTGGTGATGAATTACTTCACCTAAGGCACACATCTTATAAAACACGCTCGAAAAGAACTGAAAAACCTTGTAAATAATATATGATTTTCTTCTTCGAATCCAACACCTTTATTACATATTTCCAAGTTTTTCAGCTCTCGTATAAACCAGCCAATTTGAAGACCTCTCTCCATTATAAAATCTGACAGCGCGGAACTGAAACGGCATCCAGATAACTTCTGTATTTATGATGGAATTGTGGTGTTGCCAAGCGTTAAAATAATAAATATAATACCATATAAAACTCTATGGCTCGGAAAATTGTAAATCAGATTGGTAAAAAATCAATAGAGATAGTGTCGAATTTTGTGTTGGCATCGATTTTAATTATAATAAATATTGTTCCGAAGAAAAAATTTACTTTATGAAAAAGAACTAACAGTATACAATATAAACGTGGAAAAAATAGATATTAAGAAATACCATATTCATAAAAATTAATAGAGGCTTTATCGTAAGAAGTAGAAATTAGTTTAAAAATTGGATCTACGTCATATCCCAGCGAGAAGTCACTAACTAACATTTTGTTGTTATGGAGATATTTGCAGTTGATAATAAAATCTTCAACGAATGTAAAAATTCCTAATAAACTCTACGTTATCGTTGGATATCCGATACCAATTTGTAAAAACGTTTATTTATTCCATATTGCTATACGGAGTGGAAGCATGGACTTTCGAAATTACAAGTATGAGGTGTATAGAAGCCTTTGAGATATGGGTTTTTCGAAGGATGCTGAAGATCTCTTGGACAGAGCACGTGACCAACAGCGAGGTGTTAAAAAGAATGGGTACTGAGAGAGAACTCCTAAATATTGTAAAAAACAGAAAAACGAGTTATCTAGGACATTTTTACAGACGAGAAAAATACAACTTCCTACGACTTATAATGGAAGGGAAAGTGGAAGGAAGAAGAGGTCCAGGACGAAGAAAATGCTCCTGGTTGAAGAATGTAAGAGACTGGACAGGCATGGACACACATTCGATACCAAGAACAGCTCAAGATAGAGAGAAATTTGCTGTAGTTATAGCTAACCTTCAGTAATGGAGAAGGCACCTTAAGAAGAAGATAAAATCTTCACCACAGAATACTCTACCCAACAAGAAGCGAAAGCTTTGTCGGTACCTTTGATTTTCGTCGGACAGAAGTTTCTGAGTGACAATGACAGTTAAACTACTTTGTACACTAAAAAAAGTAATGAGGAAGTCGTTCAAAACTGTAGTCAAATTATAGTTACACTGAGAAACGAAGTAATCATTAAAACTAATGTTTTTCAAGTAGATCTGTTTTGTATAAATTTTATTTTTTACTAAAAAAACTGTATTTAACTAAAATATAAATGTTCAGATAACTTTTGTAACGCGTTTGAATTTCCAATTGATTTTGGTTACCTGCTACGATCTCTCGGTATTAAAAAGAGACTCACCTATTTCCTCACCAGATTTAAATGGGCACCCACGAACAACACAATAATCTTTTTTTACTATTAAACAACACACACGAAACAACACTTCTCAATACGTAAACAAATAACAAACTTCAGTTTTCATAGGTTGACAGATAAATTATTTAGAACATAGCGGATTGTCACAGAAATTAGGATTTTGAAAAAGCCCTTCGTTTCGCTTCTTGTTGGGTGATATATTCTGTGCCTTCACTATAAATCAGATTTTTAAAAAATTCTATTACAAACTGGTAAGGTGTATTTAAAACTTTTAGATTTATTCAGCTGAAGTTACTAATACTTTGAAGATACTCTGCTATGTATTTTGTTCAATAGTATCAGTTAGTGATTTTTTGCATAAACAACAATAATGAGTTTTGGTTTTGATTATTTATTACATATAATATAATTATTACATATTATTATATTTGTTACATAATACATCATAATAATTTATAATAAAAAAGATATTAAAAAAGTTCCTCTTCTTCGTCATCCCCAACGGCTGCCTCGGTTATTGTATCTGGTATATTATTGGCTGTGCGTAAAGATACATATCATCCTCCAGTTCCTCCTGTATAATTTTTTTTTACATAACTTCATTAAGTCCATCTTTTTCTGGTTACTTATAGGTAGCTTTTAATTTCATTCTTCCTACCTCTTCCGGCTACGTTGAGTACAATGTAGCGCTCTGTGTCTTCTTCTTCTTCTTCAGCCTTGAGTAATGCAACTTTGGCCATAGGCCTCCCCCAAATTAATCCAGTGATTTCTATTTTGTGTTACTTGCTTCCAGTTGTGTCCTTCGATCTTCTTAATATCATCAGCCCATCTTATTTGTGGTCTTCCTCTGCTTCTCTTTTCTAACCATGGTCTCCATTGTTATATCTCGTGGTTTTATCTTTTATCCTTAGGGCTCTCTGTATTACACAGGGATCTGTGTAACTGTAGCGAAATTTTATTATGCCTTAATTAGCTTTTTCATATCGCAAAGACTTGATTTTAAGCCATCTGACTGTGTTGTCATCGTCATATTTTAGACGATTTTTAATTGTGCGTTTTAAGAGATCTTCAAGATACAACATATCAGAAAAATTCATCTCTTTGGCATGATAGAGATTGGTGGAGCTTATGTTTCTGTTTTATCTGGCTCTTTTCATTAGTTTATTCACTCCATAACAGAATTAACAGACACATGCCTTTTTTCCCTTTCAATGGCACTATGCATACTGTTAACTTCAACAAAAGAATGTCCGAATTCTTGGTATTTCTGCTCTATAATTTGAATATAAGTATTTTGTGTCAAATACAGTAGAAGCGCAGAGATATACTGATTGCGATTTTGGCCCCCACGGGTGTGTAAAAACAATAAAAGCTGTTTAATATTCTTTGGAAGTCCATTAATCTACTGCAGTAAAGCTGTATCAATTTTATTGCTGCCTCTTCTAGCATTCACCTTAGACCACAGCATACAATATGCTCATTTGGAAACCGTGACTAATAAACAGTGAAGTTATAAAGTGGGGTTATTTTCAGATATGATCTTATCTTCTTCTTTAGCATTTGTGACCTGCCTTTTTCTGGCTAAGTGGGGGTTGTATTTTTGTTCCAATTTAGTTGTTACAGAATCTATATGTTTTGCGTCCCTAAATTTATTATAGAGGGTACATTGATCTTTTCTTATCTTGTATCTTGAATCTTAAAATTGGTACATCTAATAAATATCTTTTTCTGTTACTACCAATTCTATTATATTAAAAGTGAGAAGATAAATAATATTGTAGGTACTAAGTTCATTCAAGGCTAGTTGTACCATTTTAAGGATCGGGAACTTATATTTTTAACTATTAATTTTCAACAATCAGTTGGTATAACAATATCATCTACATAACTCAATTTAAATAAAGACCTAATTTTTTAATAATGGTCATAGCCTTTTTTTCTGTTTTTGTCCTGTAGATTCTGAATCTTTTCCTGTTTGTTTGATTTATATGATGTTAATTTGCATTTTTTCAAGTTAATTTGGATTCTTTAATTACTGTAAAACAGTAGATTTTTGTGTGATATACATATCACTAAAATTTCTACATAGTTGCAATACTTCACATTTTGTGGATAATAGAATATGTGCTTATAAATTTATCAGTTTGTTACTGATACTACTTGTAAAACTAGACTAGTAGAAAAAAGAATTCATCGGATAATAAAGAAGTTTTACAGCATTACACCGTCTATGTATTTATACAGTTCTGAGTAGTTTTATCAGACTTTTAATTTACATTAGTTGTATTCGTAAAGTGATTTTACGGCATTTGTGTAGGTGTTTTCTACTCTGTATGTACACACATAATACACTGTACAAAACAGCGATGAATGCTATTAGTAACTCTATGACTGTTTGTAGAAGGAGGTGAGGAATCGAAGTACTAAACCTACCAATTTTCCGCTGCAGGATTTCATTCGATTCAAAAAAGTATCAAAAAAGTTTGTGAGTAATATTCATGACGGTGAAATGAAAATTGCATTTTGTGCATAAGAAAAATGCATTTTTAGAGAGCATAGAAAATAAAAAATGTACAACTAACAAAAAAATCGACAGGAATAAGTTTAATAATTGGGGGTTTTCGATGTCGCTGAATACCACGGAGAACAAAAATCCTTTTGAAAATAGTTATCTTTTGATTTGTAAACACAAATTATCAAACGATTATAAAAAAAATTTTAAAACTATGAACATTAAATCTCCGATTTATTGTTTAATTACGCAGTTTTATTTTCTTAATAAACTGCGTATGAATAACTGTTAGTTTACAAGTAATAATGGGTATGAGCACGTGTGCTTGGTTGTATAGTTATTTCTACAGACTTCTAGTCTGTTAAAATGCAATTAACTTTGTAAAACAATAGTCTATTTACTAGATATTTGGTACTGGGAATAGGGAACCGACTTTATTAAAATTTTAAATATACCTATTTTAAAAGAAATACATTCCCCACAATTCCTTTACTGAAGAAATATATTTTCAAATAGTGTATTGGAAGACGATACCTACGGAATATTGTATGATCCGATAATATATTCTCCACTAAAATATTCACCGACATTATGGGCAAGGCGAACGGAATCTTGCGTGGGATTAACTTACTTATGTATACAATGTGCCTGTCCTACATAAGAATGCACAGATTTCTAGACTGAAAGATAAAACATCGAAGATATATATATTAACCCTATTAAACAATAGTTGGAGGTATTTTTAATAAGATGGCAACTATCATTTTAATTTGATGAAAAGATTCTTAATAAAAATGATTCTGAAAACCAAGTAGTGAATTAGAGGTTGATTAAATATAGATATATGGTAAGCCTTTTAAAATTTATTGTTCTTAGTGTCTCAGATTAATAAACTTATGATACAATGTCAAAATATAAATAAAAAGGTTTAAATATTTTTAGAAAGTGATTTTTTAATCACAAATTTAACCCCTTAATTTGTAAACTCATATTAATCCCAACTTCATAATTTTACCTATATAATTGTAATAGATATGCATATTTTTTATAAGATTATTTACTAGTCCAGTCGTCAGACAGTTGACCCCTAAAAATCATACGAACAATAAAGGGGTGATCCTTTCTTTTGGTCGCATGGCTCCTGTAGATCCAAGTAGTCAGAAATACGTATCTACGGTTGTGTTCCACCTGCATCCACTTCCTTTCATACTAAGTTGCGAATTTTACACTGACTTTTCCTTCTCTATCTGACATACATATATATATATATATATATATATATATATATATATATATATATATATATATATATATATATATATATATATATATATATATATATATATAACCAAATATAAGGAGGAAAAATTCGTCAAATTTCCCGTGCTCGAATCGGCATCGAGTTTTATGACGACATTTCAGCATCCCTGCTTCATTAGAGACTTAAGCTGATACAAATTCCAACTCGGAAAGTCCAACAAATATTACCTGAGTATTTGCAACTTCATTGAGTAGCGAACAAAGTTGCCATCCACTTTGATAATCATGAACAAAAACGATTTACTTCGGAGAAAAGGTAATTTAAATGCGCCTATTTCTTAATAATATGTTGTCGACAGGATTTTAAATTGATGCCACATGAGAGAATAGAAAACACACAATATTTAAGAATTTGTAATCCTATTTATTTGATCAAAGAGTCCAAAAGATATATTTTTTATTTATGTTTATGTTTCAGTTATTAGTTCTTCACTTTTCGTAAATTACTTTCATAGAAATGCTTCAATTCACTTTCAAATTTCTATTTCCTTGTTCTTTTCGAAATTTGATACTTATTGAAATCTTTGCATGTTTAATAACTATTTAAATGGGAATAAGCCACAATTAAATGTAAAATTACGTTTATTGACGTTCCAATTTCCACTTCGGAAATCGTTCTCAAAATACAAACATTAGTAAATTATTTACTAATGTTTGTATTTTGAGAACGACTTCTGAAGTGGAAATTGAAACGTCAATAAACGTAATTTAACCTTTAATTTTGGCTTATTCCCTTTTAAATAGTAATTACTTTAAATGCCACAAGAAAATAGCTTCAGAACAATATTTGCATGTTTAATTCGATAATAATTATGAGTAATAAATTAGAATGAAATAATAAGATGGAATTTAAATGTAATCTCCATGTTGCTGTAAATTGTTGCTTAAGAAGCAGTCGCGGTAAGTGCAGTAGTTTTACGGTAACACCTGTCTTTTTTTTATCTTGAGGTCATTCGAGAAGTACATTCCGTTGGTTATTACGCATGACATAAGGTGTGTCTTAATTGTTCATGCAAGGTCGTTACAATACGAGTATGTATGATCGGTTGTTTTTAGGAACGACTAGTTTAAACAAATAATTTTTAACGGGTAATAGGCGGCTAAAAAGGTTGACAGACTTTTAAAAAAGGCTTAAGATAAAACCAAGTTTAATTTACATATTATATATATATATATATATATATATATATATATATATATATTTATATATATATATATATATATATATATATATATATATATATATATATATATATATATATATATATATGACTTAAGTGACAGAAAAAAATATAAATAAAGAATATTCAGACTTATATCTAATTAAATCAGGAATATTGCCATGCGTGTTACGACCAATGTTTACTATTAAGTAAATTAGCCTGTTATTAGTTTAATCTTATTTGCTTTAGGAATAAAAATCTTTACTTCACTTTCATACGTTATTAGAGTTCACAAATGCTAATTCTAATGTTTGTTTTGTGTGTTATATTATGATGGTCCCAACGTACTAATTTAAGATTTCCATTTACATCGAAGCACATTTTAACATATTATTTAAATAACAAAATATTTAATATTACTTAATGTCTAATTATTTTATCAATTTTAGTTTTGAAACACCTTTCCATTTATTAACCAAAATGTTAATCAGCATTTAAATTATTCTAATGCGATATTATTTTCTCAGAAAATATTTAATATTGACATAATAGTAATTTACGTAATAAGTTCCGAAAGTGATATTTCACGGGATGACCATATTACCAATTCGGCATCACTTTCACACAGGGGGCACAAATCTATGATTGATTTTATAGTCACTAATAGAAAAATTCGCCCAAAGCAGATTATAGATATCCGAACTTTAAACTTAGCAGACGTAGGGAGTGAACACAAACTAGTACTAGGAAAAATTATAAAGAAAATAACACCAAAACATTGACAAAACATACAGAAAATCACTATGTAAAGAGAAACGAGAGGCCTAGACGAAGTACAAAACTTCAAATACTCCAGAATCCCGAGACACCTATAGAAGAATACGAAATGAAACAAAGCAGTTGGTAAGAAGAAAAAAGATGAATACTGGGAATAGTTTACAAATAGAATGAAAAGCGACTTCTACGATACACAAAAACAAATATGGAGATTCATAAGACACCAACGGAAAGAAATGGCAGAACTGAAGGAATACAATAACATACCAGCAAAAGAATGGGAAAAATACCTGACGGAACTGTTTCAACACAATAACGTACCTGAATTAAGACACGAAATAGAAATCAGTTTTCAGGAGGTAAAAATAACCATAAATTTACTCAAAAATAAAAAGTCACCAGGACCAGATGGAATAACCAATGATGTTCAAAACACGGAGGATATGGCGAAGTATAACCCAAGAGATGACAAAAATTATACAAAAACTAATATTGCACTGCAAGATACCAGACAAGAAAGGACATACAGAAGACCCAAACAATTATAAAGGTATAAATCTACTGAACACCGCACTTAAGCTTACCACAAAAGTTCTAACCAACAAAATCAATAAAGTAACAACTTTATCAGATGAACAACAAGAATTCAATAGACGCCGTATTTGTACTAAGACAAATCACAGAAAATACCATCAAGTACAATAAACCAGACATGACAAAGGCTTTCGATCGCATCCAAGAAGTTGAAGACGGCTTACACCTGCGGTATAAAATATACATACCAATCAATATTATACAAACCATCGAAAACATCTAGTTCCATAATCAAATACAGGCAAAGATAAACTGAAAACTAATACAGTGTATACCATTACAAAGCGGAGTCAGACAAGGTGACTCGTTAAGCCCACTTTTCTTTAATATTATAATTGACAAAATAATACAAGCAGTACGTAAAGGTTATAATTACATAATAGGGAATAAAGAAATTCAAATAATATGTTATGAAGACGACGCCGCATTAATCACCGAGACAAAAGACGAGCTCCAAAGATTAACACAAACATTCAATACAACAGCCAAAAAATACAATATTATGATAATATCAGACAAAAAAACCAAATGTATGACAACATCTAAATGTCCACTGTAATGTAAAATCGAAATTGATGAAAAAATAATAAAGCAGGAAGTAAGGTCTAGATATCTGGGAATAGATATAACTAGTTACGGAGATGTTAAAAAAGAAGTACGACAACAAAGCTTAAAAGCAAGTAAAGTAGCGGAATCTCTTAGTGATGTCTGGAAGAACGAACACCTAAGACAAGACACAAAAACAAGAATCTATAAAATAACAATTAGACTAATAGAAAAATAGAGATGAAAATACCCCGACAAATATTAGGGAAAAGTCTGTTGGATAGGGAGAGAAGCAAAAATATAAGAAGAGCATGCAATATAGAAATATAATAGACATAAATAGATGGGCGGCAAAACAGAAACAGGAGTGAAACGAACACATTAGTAGAATGGTAGAGGATGAGATAGTACAAATAGCACCAGAGAAGTCACCAAATGGAGGAAGAAGTATTGGCAGACCAAGAAAAAGATGGTGCGATAATTTAAATAATTTAGGAGACTAATATTGAAGAAGAAACAGGCTTTAAAGCCTACAAACAAGAAGGAAGAAGAAACATTTTTAGAAAAAAGCAGAAAACGCATAGCCATATGCACCGTTCACTGTCATCAATTCACTCACTAAGAACCTAAAGTTCATAAGACACAATAGTCAATGAGGTATACAATCACTGTCATCAGCTATTAACTTCGGGCACCTCAGTCTCTATACTTTGGATCCCTTTACATGTAGCTGCTACTGGTAATAAAAAAACGGATAAAGCAGCAAAAAAAGCTTACTGTCTCACTTTTCCAGTCCAAAGAATACAACTCCATCAAGAATTAAAATATCTCTTTAAGCATTTAGTATTTAAAAATTGTCAAGATCAATGGAGTAAAAGCACATCCAAATTATACCAAATTCAACCAAAAATACGATTACCATATATCCGTATACAAAAAAGACGAGACAAAGCAATAATCAGAAAAATAAGAATAGGTCACACCCGACTCACTCATGGTTACCTCATGTGTTCTGGAACTTCACAAGTTTGTGAATGCTGTAACAACACATGCCTTTGCATCCAGCATGTCCTACTTGAATGCAGTACTTTCAGTTTCATCCGACAGCATAATATTAGTGATACCCTTAGTGACATACTTAATTCACCTGGTTTAATGAACTCTTTAATTACTTTTTTGAGAGACTGTAACTTATACAATTTGATATAGGGTAAGATATTAAAAAATTTTGTATATGTATATATATATATATATATAT
Organism: Diabrotica undecimpunctata; assembly: GCF_040954645.1. Classification (NCBI taxonomy): domain Eukaryota; kingdom Metazoa; phylum Arthropoda; class Insecta; order Coleoptera; family Chrysomelidae; genus Diabrotica; species Diabrotica undecimpunctata. The sequence continues at coordinate 62,736,119 of NC_092804.1, read as the reverse complement.
ATATATATATATATATATATATATATATATATATATATATACATATAAATTGGAACTTTCGATTTTGAAATTCAAATTCATTTATTGATGTAATGATGTAATTTTGCCAGTAGCCTAAGACACGTCAAAATAAGAGCAGAACAATAGTTCTATTAAAATATCTTAAATTCTAATTACATAAAAACACATATGAGATTGAGTTAAAATAGTTTAAAATTGAAATTTAAGATATTTCTCACTACTATAAAATACACTTTTTATTAAAATTTTCTTAATTTTACTTTTAAACTGAGTTTTGGGAAGATCGTTTACGGTATCAGGCAATTTGTTATAAAATTTAGTTGCCCAATACCCTGAACCACCTGTTTGACACCTCTTTAGCCTCCAGTACACTGGAAAAAGATCACATATGTGTCTAATATTTTGATCGTGCACCTCTTTATGGGCCCAAAGCGCCTCCCGCTTCTCTTAATAACCATAAGGTTCTCGTAGATAGACAAGGAGTGCACAGTAAGAATTTTCAGAATCTTATATGCCAATCTGTAATCGTCCCTTAACCTAAGGCCTGCAAGAACTCTTGTAGCATTACGTTGCAAACCAAAGACTTTCGGCACTCCCACCGAATGCCCCCAGACCAAGAGTGTAGATATTAGATGAGAATGAAAAATGGCATAATAAGCTGTTCGTAAACCTTGTGTGAAACGCACGATGCTAAATTTCTGAGAACATATAAGTTCTCTGATAGATTTTTGCTCTGATAGTCAATATGTTGACCCCATTGAAGCTTGGAATCTAGGTGTACTCCAAGAAACTTCACACTTTCACAGTTGCTTTTTCAGCCTGGGTGTTTCTAAAAGCAAAAACAGCCTTCTTGTTCTTTGTTTCATTAAGCAACACCGAACTACTTTTTAGTATCGACAGTGCAGACCTGGAACTCCTAAAGAAGTCCTCAAGTGTGTCAGATGAGAAGGAGACTGTGGCGTCATCGGCAAACAGTGTGTATGTAGCGTTTGATTCAATGCTTATAAGGTCATTAATAAATATATACTAGAAATAGTATGGGTCCAAGAACGGAGCCCTGAGGAACACCAGTATTAACAACATTCTCCCCTGACAGCACCTCAGACACCCTCACAAATTGAACCCTGTTCTCGAGGTATGATTGGATCAACTTGACACTCTGGGGACAAAAGTTGTACCTCTGTAATTTTTTCAGGAGTATCCCATGGTCCATATAATCAAATGCCTTACTTAAGTCACAAAATACAACAGTGTTGAATTGCATTCTATGAAAGGATTCCAAGATGCGGGACACTAGGCCAAGAATGCCAATAGTTGTGCTTTTTTCCTTTCTGAAACCGAACTGTGATTCTAAAAAAAAATTACTACTTTCAATAAAGCTTAGAGATGACTTGGAGCAATGTGACAGGTTTATAGTTTTTAGGGATGTCAATTTCTCCTTTTTTAAATATGGGTGTTATAATAGAGCTTTTAGAACTAAGGGATATATATTCTCTTTAATGTATTGATTTATTAAGTGTCTAAGAGGGTTTATGATAATATTTTTATCATCTTAATAATGGTAATACTTAAGCCATATATTACAACTTTTTTTGTTTTTTAAGCTATCTATGATTTCCCGGGATATCCAAATATTGTAATAAAATATTCATTGTAATCTATAAAAAAAAGTAAGGAACCTAATTTAACATACTCGTACTAAAATAAGTAAATAGGATAAAACAGATGGTCTGGAAATAAATGTTTATTTTCGTTTATAAGTTTAATTTAAAGTTGGAATGAGTTTATGTCTTTATCCGACCTGATGAGTCGGTTAGCTACTATTATCAAGAGATTCCACAGTAACAGATCACTACTTCAAGGGAATAAATAGATGGTAGAATTAAATTAAATTTAAGTTAGATTAGTGTCGTAAAAAGAAGTTAAAAATAATTAAAATGCCCACATTACAATGTAAGGATCAGAATTTTGTTACAAAAAGGAAGAACGATAAGAGATAAAGAATACTTTTTCTATAGTTAGTTATTGCAATTAGTCCAGGATATGACGGTAAAATAATAGAAAATCTCAGAATTTTTTTCATATTCATCGATTTGTATAAAAATATGTCGGTAAGCTTAATATACCCTCCAAATTAAAAAAAAATGTATGCCAATATGTTTTAATTATTTTTTGAGGTGAAAATTACCCTTTATTTTTCAAATTTATATTCGCTGTAAGTAAGTACTTGAAGGGGATACGAAAAACGATCGTGCTCGTGCAGCAGTGAAATCTTGCAACTTTGTTAGTATATTCCATAAGTAGTTATTGAAGAAAATGGGATTTCGCAAATGCTGTGTTAAAAATTATAAAAGTACAGCAAAACATTGTAAATTCAAGTTTTATCGGTTTCCAACTACTAAGCACAAATTACTGCTACAAGAAAAGTGAATTTATACATAATAAAGCAGAAGTAAGCAACATCACTTAAAATCTGGTTTCTTACGCCCGATTTCGTAATAAATTTAACGGGAACATTAAATTAAAGTTCACTTTAAAGTGTAAATTTCAATAATATAAAGTTTACTTTAAAGTGTAAAAAGGCTTCAGTGCAGTATTCTTTTTTTTTTTCAATTGCATCTCTTGCTACTTTGGCAACCCTGCTTGCAGTACCGCTCCATTGTTCCATATTGTTACCTCCAAGGGGTGCCCTTCAAATGTCCTAGAGATAATGGAAAGCAAACTGATTCGTCAATAGGATAATAGTTCTTCTGGATCTCTATTTGGTTTCTGTATTAGAAAAATTTGTGTCATTTTTCATTGAAACAGAAAATAGCCCTAACCTTATGATATGTACGTAACTAACCGAAGTCCTTCTTCAGGTAAATTTTTGCAGATTTCCGATATTAAATGATACCCTGAAGCTTTTTTAATGATATTTTTAAAGAAAATGTGTGTTGATAAAAAACTTGATGATCAGCGAATGCTCGTGCTTTATTGTCATCGGCCTTGGCACAATCACCTTCTTCCTTTCCAATGGAACCATCATGTTTAATCTGATGTTTAAGTTTATTAGATAGTTTTCGAATATAGTAATTTTTATCATCCGTCGCGGTAAAATGTTTTAGAAAATCAATAATGCCTTGATCTTTGTATTTGTGTAGTTCTCTTTTAAGCAAGCAAGTAGCCTTATTTAGTTGACTTTTGTGTTCGGGAGCTATGAAAGTTGGCCACGGTTTTCTTAGTTTTCTCATTTCGTTTTTATATGATGTGGATATGGTGCACTGTTATTACTCTGATTTAAAACTGGAGTTACTATCCAAGCTACCTGTTGAACGACTTATGTAATGCGATGGACTACTTTCTCAATATTTTCATTTGTTTTAAGAGGAACATTTTAATTAATTGCATTTTGAATATTAGTTCTAAACACTCGAATTGGTTTTTTGATTTAAAAATGTGGGATATTTATTTTTATTATATACATGTTCCATCACATCAATAAATATTAGAGAATGGTCGAAAGAAAGGTCAAAGGATGGTTTAATATTTAAAAAATTGTTACTAATTCCTTCTACGATAACAAAATCAATGAGATTGGGAATTTAATTTATAGCCATAGACCAGTAGTTTGATTATCCAGTAGAAATTGGAGTCAAATTATTGTCAGTTACGCTTTTAATATAAGTTATTTTTCTCCTGTTGTTATCAACCTTGAACCCCATCTTATATGTTTTGCATTAAAATCATCTGCTGCAATTAAGTGGTGACCAAGCCCATTGAAATAAGTAGAGAAATGTTTTTCTTTAATTGTTTTATCTGGAGGACACTAACATTGTTATACCCTTGGCTATACATGTCCATGATAACCTTTTTCAATTGAATAGGGTGTGACATAGGTAAAGAAATGTTTATAAATGCCCCAACCTCCTTATTATGGTTTGTGAGGCCATTTGCGATCCAATATCCAACATTAAATTTTGATAGCATCGTTATGAGAAGCTCGAATATATTATCCATTCTCTCCATAAGTTTTTGGATAATTAATTCTAAATTATTACTTATTCCTGTTGAATTCAGTTTTTTTTATGTAGTATTTGGGACAAATTCGGTAATAAGATTTTGTCCCTTCACAGCGTTTGCATATTTAATAGATGAGAGATGAGTAATTGAGTAACTTAAAGGGTAATGAGATGGTATGTTCTCCCTTAACTTGAAAATTGTTTTCTTTGGAGCTCTTTATAGAGTTGGCAGGATAAATCTCTTGAAAATTTGTGCACTTGACCTCTTTATAATTCGTGTTTGATTTGGACATTCGGATGACAAGTAATTGGCTGTAGATTTTACGAATCGGGGCATTCTGTTCCAATATTTGTGAGTATTTTTAAAATGTGGTGGTTCAACTTTAATTAATAAGTTAAGTAGTTTATGACCTTTATAAATATCTTTATTATTTGTATTGGCAAGCAATTCTACTTGAAAAAGTGACAGTTGGTTTTTAGTATGGTTTTGTTTTACGTTAGAGATATTTTTGACTGAATCTCCTAGTTCTTCGAGTGCCCTTCAAATATCATCAATTTCTGTTGAAGGATGAATCTTACGGATAACCACTCGCAGTCCACGGTCCTGTTTTATCTGATATGTGTAAAACTACGTTTTCTTCCTATTAACCTTTTAGCGATATCCGAATAGTTTTCAGGTGAATCTACCTGAAGTGTAATTTGGTTACCCCTAAGGCATTTAATGGAATATAGATTTGGTATTTTTTCATCAAGCAGTTCGCGTAGCGGTTTTATATATTCGACATGATTATTTGTGGATAGGTTGGTAGGATAAGTATTTTGTATTTGGAATTTTTATTTTCTTTTTGTATATCATCAGTAACTAGAAGGCTATATCTATTGGTTGTTGTCGTGGTATTCCACAAATAATAATCCTAAATAGTAGCTTGCTTTTAATTTTATTCGGAGGACTATCTTCTGATAGCTGGCGCTTCTTATTTGGAATTAACGTCCCACCTGTATCATCATTATGCTAAAGAGATTTTTCAGTGGCTTCTGTATTAAATAATTTCATCATCATTTTTGGAAATTGTTAACTGTTTGCTAAAAAACTTATTATTATGATTTTATAGTTTAATAATTAATAGATTTGTTTTGTTTTCTACTTTTATATGATATAAAATATTGTCATTTATTCAATGCTTAGTCAACATTTACTTTATCCTGTACATTTAGTTAAATTATTTATTTTGTAGTAAATTAGCTGATACGTTAAAGTTTCTCACGCCTGATATCGGCATCAATAATTTACAATTTTTCATTTAAAATCAGCACGTACTTCTTGATCGATTCGTACGACCTAAGTAAAGTGAAAGTGGTAATGTAGTGTTTTTCATGAACCTTTTAAAATAGAAATTAATCGAACAATTGTGTAGTTAAAATGGTATACTTACTTTCTGGCGAAAGTTTAGATAAATCTTATAACCTCATGTACGTAAATTGTAGATAAAATTATAGCTATTGACAATAAAGAAAATAGGGATTGGTTAACTAATAACAGTAAACGAATTTGTACCGTAGGTCAAACAAGGTTAGTACGTGTAGGTAATTACTGTATTGTCTAAAGATAAGTAAGTACTTATAAATGTTTATTGTTTTTGTGACCACTTAAGTTCCGAAATTATATGCGATGGAATTTCCTGTAATAGAAATTTTCTCTTATGTTGGACTAACACCATCACGATAGCTGATGAAATTACTACTATGAATATAAAAAGTGTAAATTTTAAGGCATTTTTAATTAATTTATTTATTTTTTATATTTAGAAAAGAATATGCATACAACCACTATAAACGAATTAGAAATGAAACAAATACTTTAGTTACACAAATAAAAAGGCATTTAATCAATTTTTTTTTTGTAACTTGAACATCATAGTTTTTAAATATCAAAGATAGTTAATAAAACTACATTTAAAGAGTTTTTACCCACATATTTAGTGGCTTTAAACATGTCCATCCAGATAGCACTGATAATGGAATTTTTTTTATAAACAAAATCGCATCAGCCAAATTGGCTATTAGCAAAACAGTCTTCTTCTTCTTTACGTGCCATCTTCGCGACGAAGGTTGGCAATCATCACTGCTATTCTAACTTTTAACACTACAGCCCGAAAGAGTTCAGTTGAGCTGCATCCAAACCATTCTCTGAGGTTTCTCAGCCAGGACATTCTTCCTCTACCTATACTGCGCTTTCCTTGAATATTTCCCTGCATCATTAGTTTTAGGAATTCATATCTGTCACCATGTGTTATATGACTCAGATATTGTAGTTTTCTTATTTTAATGGAATCCAGTATCTCCCTGCTGTTCTCTATTATTCTTAGTACTTCTTCATTGGTTGTTTTGTCTGTCCAGGAGATTCTCAACATTTTTATGTCCACATTTCAAATGCTTTTAATTTATTGAGACATTGGTGATTTAAAGTCCATGTCTCCACACCATATAAAAGAACAGACAATACATAATACTTTAGTACTCGTTTTCTAAGGTTTAAGCTGAGGTCTCTATAACATAATATTTGCTCCATATTATTGAATTCACTTCTAGCCTTTTCTATTCTAACTCTAATTTCTTTGGTATAATCGTTTGTTCCATTAATGTTTGTCCCTAAATAGATATAATTCTGAAGTCGTTCTTCTCTTCTTCTTAGTCGTTAACCTGATGCAGGTATCGTGATATCATGAAGCTATTAACTAAATTTCCCAATGTTCCTCCACGTTTTTCTATCTTCTGCCATTCTAGCACATTCTGACAATGGAGCACCAATGGTAGCAACAATATGGTCCGTGTATCGTGTGGGAGATCTACCTCTATTTCTTTTGCCTTCTACTTTTCCCTAGTCGTTCTATCGTCTTATTATTTACGTGTAGATTGCTTTATCTAATCTTTTTCTTTGATATTACCATGAATTTTGTTTTCTTTATGTTTAGTGACAGACCAAATTCTTCACTCGCTGCAACAACCTTATTTTCTGCTATTAGTATTGTATCATCAGCATATCTAATTTCACGTGTAGGTAGGCAATTTTTCATTTTTATGCCTCCTACTTTATCTTCTAATGCTTTTTTGAATATTTCCCCCTAGTATACATTAAACAGTGATGGCGACAAGACACAGCTCTGCCCTAACCTAACCTAACCTAACCTTTTTTTTTGTTTGGTGGTGGAAAGATTTTATGTCCGAACTGCAGAGCTGAAGGCTTTACAGAAGAACAGTGCCGGACTGGAGTCAAAAAGGCTCGCTACCAGCTAAAACCACCACCGCCGCATTCTCCAGAGAACGCTAAATAGAACCATCCTGTGTGGATATAACATCTCATTGGAGACTCCCAGACTTATACACTCACCTCTTTGCAGGAATTTTCCCGCTCTATCAAACAATCTGCAAGGTATCAGGAAGGTGTACCCCTGACTGGTACATATCACAACTCTCTACGCTCGAAGTCCTTACTCTCTAGAATACTCTGGGTATATGGCCAGATTTAACTGGGCAATACCCCTCTTTGGTTACATGCACACACACGGACAAATATTGTATAAATAAATAAATATTATTTCTTTATGTTTAGTGACAGACCAAATTCTTCACTCGCTGCAACAACCTTATTTTCTGATATAAGTATTGTATCATTAGCATATCTAATTTCACGTATAACCTAACCTAACCTAATCTAACTTCTCTAACACCTCTTTTGATTTTTAAATTATTAGTTTTTAAATTATTTATTGTTACGACAGCTTCTTGTTGATAATACAGATTATTTATTATTCTTATATCCCGTGTGTCGATGTTTTTTGTTCTCAGTAGTTTTATTAACGGATTATGTTTCACTGTGTCGAATGCCTTGTTATAATCTAGGAAGCAGACATAGATTTCCTGGTTTACATCTAAACATCTCTGTATTTGCACATTTACTGCATATAATGCTTCTCTGGTTTCTTGAGCATTTCTAAATTTGAACTTACCTTTTTATATATTTGACGATGAATAATCTTTAGCAATAATTTTAGTATGTGGCACATTAGTCTGATGGTACGGTGATCGCAACATTGTCTGGCGTTTTTCTTTTTTTTTTTAATGGCGAAACAATAGTAGGAAAAAATAATTTGTATTACATTAAGATAGCGTTTAAAATGTTAATTGAATTTATGAAACTTTTTTTAATTTAAGAATTTAAGAAGCAAACAAAGAAATACATATTGAGGAGGAAGAGGTAAAGAAAGCATTAGGGAAATTAGAAAATAGAAAATCACCAGGAGAGGACAGAATACCAAAAGAACCGAAAGTACGAAGGGCCAAATCTGACCAAACAACTATTAAGACTGATTCAAAAAATATTAGAAGAAAACAGAATTTCTCAAGAAACAAGATCAAGCATCCTAATACCTCTTTTCAGAAGGGGAGATAAATTGGACTCGAAAAATTACAGAAAAATTAAATTATTAAACATAACACTAAAATTAACAGCCAAAGTGATAACAATAAACTGAATGAAATTATACCACTAGCAGAAGAATAACAAGGTTTGAGGTCAGTACAGGAGGCAATGGTTAGGAGAGTGGTTATCTTTTTAAAGACAAATCTATGCTTTTTCTGACGCATAGTCTTAAGATAATTTTGATTTCATGTAATTGAATTAACTATCTAACTACAATAAAATCGTCCCAGTTACGCCGGTTAAAAATATTGGCAATATCATTTTAAAGTCATGTAAAATACAAAAAAATTAATAATTTATGTCTGAATCGTTAATATGAATACGTCAGATAATATTAAATTATTAGAAGAATTTTTTACCAAACATCAAAAACAAAATGTGTTTAATTTATTAATGCTTTGTAGTTTAAGAAAGATTTCTGAAGTAGATATCGAAACGTCAAATAAACTTAATTTTCTTGGCTTATTCCCAACAAAAATAGACAAATCCACTGAGGTTAAATGTTAAAATTAAAAAAAAAACTGGTTTGGTATGAAAGGTAAGCTTATGGGTATCCATAATTTTTTATTGGTTAAAAGATATGTTTCTGAATTAAAAACCATTTGTAATTATTCTAGAAATACGTAATTTTAAATAAACTTTAAAAAACAAAAATGGACTTGTCGTGTTTTGATTTTTAACTACGGATCTGTTGGGTTCTGAAACTCAAATGTATGGAATTGTCGAAGTTAGAATTATATCCAGTGAAACATAAAAACAAACATTGTTGTTCTATCATATAATTGGTTTTACTTTGCCAAAAATCATTACACTAACTATTAAATCCGGAACTTCGTCAACTGATTCACACTAATAGTGATTGTTGGTTATCTCTGAAATCTCGTTGTCTTTAAGAGTATCATATTTTTTGAAAATATCATCAAAGTATTTTAGAGTTTTATTGCCAATTTCCTCCCCAATGTTTTTTAAATAAGCTCTTTACAACCTGTAACTGTAGATTGGAACATACTTTTAACGGATTTTCCTTTTTTAAATACAGACTTATATTTCCCTAGATCACATTTATAAGACTGTTCCCCTCTAATAGTTACAACTTTGCTTTTTCCACGTCTTAATAGAAATCTTTTGCTCATATTAAATCGAAAGTGCCACTGTGCAGAAAGTTTAAGTGCAGTTTGGCAAACCTTTTTCTATCAGTACACTGTGACATCTTGACCTAAGATATAGGGAATTCCATGGTATTTAAAAATTTAAATGAACTCTTCCGAAGAAACGGTGGTGTCTTTTTTTTAAACTTCGATCTTCGCAAATACTCTGTCTGGGGAAATAAATAAATGTCCAGCCACAGGAAATATAATCTACAAGTGTTTTATAAATAAAGGTGCATCTACACTAAGCCATTTAGTGTACATGGTTATCATGATGGAATTTTATTTTGTCCTCTGCACCCATCTGCAACAAGTCGTACAGTGCGTATATAGTCATCAGAGTTTGTATGGCAAAGCTTGTGATAAACGGCAATGGCCATTTGGGAATAGGATGACCCAGTTACAGCAGCAAAATTTTACGTATATAAAGTCCTGCTGTAATAAGTAGTCTGCCTGATCAGGAATCTTTGGCATAGCCTGATTTTTTTGACAGTTAAATGATATGGTTTTAAGGCCTTGTTTTTCTTCTTGGAGTAAACTAAAAAAAGCTTTTGCTCGTAACGTATGTATGCGTTTTTCGGTTAATAATGTATTTTTAGGTTTATATTTTTTCAACCTTTCTGTTACCTAAAGGCACGTAGAACAAACATCAGTTCTTGGGGAACCAAAGCCAATACTGTAGCAGGTATTGAAAATATACCGAAAGTAAATTTTTTTTACCACAACACATAAATCATGCTCTACTTCTTGGAAATATAGTCAAAATATTTTGGAAATATTTAAATCGTACGATAAATAAGTTCGATTACTTTTGCCTCTGCAGTAGTGACCTTCAATAGCTTTAAATTTTTCAATAAACTTCATTACACAAGATCGTTTTTCAGCAAACTTTAAAAATTGACGGTCACTGCCTCTGTTTTTACTAGCCATTTGTTATCCGTCATGATATCTCCTCAACACACCGAGTACTCTGTCTTTTTTTACTTTTAGAATATTCAGAAAGGCTTGTTGACAAACAGGTATTTTTTTGTTAGACTTAGAAATGTTAACATAATATTTCATTGATTTTTTTTTGTATTTTACTTATACTTTATTATATAGGTATCTTGTCCTATTTATATCACATCCCGCATTATAAGAGTGGATCATCTATATGTACAAGAATTATACAGAGTCTCTTAGGCACAGACAAAAACAGGAAAATATCTAACGGAAGAATTCCTGGTTAAAAACGGCTTGCGACAGGGATGCTGTATCTCACCAACCTTGTTCAAGATATATGTTGCAGCGGCATTGAAAAGATGGAAAAGAAAGGTACATAGGATGGGTATAGAGCTTAGCAATGAATGTATATATACACTCCAGTTTGCTGATGACCAGGTAGTGCTAGCGACCGACAGGGAAGACATGCAGTACATGCTAAGAAAACTGATAGAAGAATATAACGACTGGGGAATGAATGTCAATACAACAAAAACCAAATATCTTTGTATTGGAAACGAGTCAGATAACATAGACCTCGAAAACGGACAACATATTTCCTGCTGTCAGAGCTATGACTACTTGGGTGTTGCCTTTGACAATACAGGAACTGATACACGGGAAATAGAAAAACGAATCACTCAAGCAAATAAAGTCTTAGGATGTCTCAATGGTATACTGTGGAGTAAAGAGATAACGAAAGGTAGGAAATTTAATATATATGAGACCATGATTAAAACTACTCTTCTTTATGGCGCTGAAACATGGAGAATTAGTGAAAAGAACAAAAAGCGAATAGAAGCAGTAGAGATGGAGGCAATGAGAAGATCTTTAGGTATTTCCAGACGAGACCGAATCAGAAATGATGTAATAAAACAACGTATGGGAATAGAAGGAAATATAACTCAAGATATAGAGAAGAAACAATTAAGGTGGTATGGGCATGTTCAACGGATGCCAGCATCAAGACTCCCCAAAAAAGTAATAGAATGGCAACCGATAGGTCGACGGAAAAGAGGAAGACCCAGATTAGAATGGGAACACGGCGTAAACAAGTCCATGAGCGAAAGAAATTTAACAACAAACGACTGCGAAGATAGGAAGAGATGGTGTTTAGGTATCGGACAACGTCGAAAGACGTTCTAAATCGACGATAAATATATATATATATATATATATATATATATATATATATATATATATATATATATATATATGATATGGTAGTATGTTTACAAGATGGATTCGACGGCAAATCATGTGCTTTGTATCTAAAAAAAAATTTATTTATAAAGTAAACTGAAAGTGCAATTCAATATATATTGGGCGAATACACCAATATCTGCATAGAAGGGTTTTTGAACACAAACATAGTATACAAACAAAAAAATGGTTACGAGAAGTATGAACGTTTGTTACCAATTCTCCTCAGGAGTTTTCTTTTGGTAACCATAAAGGCGTGTTTAGGCTAGTACTACATACAGGTGCAGGAGGATAAATTATGAAAAAAGTATATGTTTGGGAAAGTATATACTATTTGTTTTCATATTTTTACATTTATTATTTTTCTATTACGGTACTGTAATGTGATCTAATTCAATGCTATGTATTCTAACGACTTTGGTAAAATATATTGTTTCCTGTTATTTCATAAAATTGCTAAGCTGTCTATCTCATCTATTATGTTTTAAGTACAGAGAATTTGACTTCCTTGGTTATTTTTGTCTTGTGTCGCCAATGCACACAAGTGTACGGTCACAATTAACTTAAATTATCGCCACTCAAAATCGCAATATAATAGAGTGATTTATGGGTTTGCCCTCTTGCTACCGACTACCTCGAAGCATGGTCGGAGGGTGGTTTCTGAAGATTTCAAGACACTTTATCCCCAGACAGCGAACCAAATGGACCTAGTGTGTTATAGGTTCTCGCCATCGAGCGTTGGGGGGCGCCCGACGCGGTATCAACGAGATTTCCCTGGCTAAGAAGACATCAATATTTCAAGGGGTAAGTCTATATTCTTTGTACAAACATCAATAATGAGTAAGACCAGTTAATTTCTTAATTTACTGACAGTTGTGTTTGCTTTTTGTCGCTAATTTATTCACAAACAAAATATCGCATTTTTACTTTATAATTATTTATCTCATATCATTTAACCAGCGACCTCTTAAGTTTTATACAAAACAGTATAGTTGCGATTCTACTGGATACATATTAATTGGATTACATCGCTTCCTGGCGATTTTACTCTTGGAACTACATCTTAATTGTGGAAGAGAAGCACTGGTGAATATATATTATTAAACTTGTAATGTATCTATTTTATTCGCTGCTTATATAGATGAAATAGCTTATCCATGACATTACTTATTTATTATGAATATATACGTCTCACATTACAAAACACAACTAAACTGGAATACGAGTAATGACTAAATGAATAATATTCGACTGCAGGTCTGTTTACGATTATATAACATCGAGCTGTGACGCTTCGATTCTCATTAATTAGTTCATAAATATAATCAATATTGCTGATCGTGCAAGATTGAATTTGGAGTCCAACTCAGAAATTTTGTAAAAATCTAAACTTAATATATCTTATATATCTTAATATCTCACCACAAGGGTACATGAACGTATGTTTCCTAATTTATCTTATATGCGCGTTTTCAATCGTAATGTTCTATTTAAGTACATATTTTTGTAAATTCTACTTCCACCGATGGAGGACTAAACCCCTTTATAGAAGTTATTCAAGTTAAATCAATAATTAAGTTGTTTAAAAGTTATCACAAATTTTCGATATTATCCCATATTTAACGCAATTGAGGACATCCCCGGAAAAAGAGCCCATAAGCCTATGGGCCGTTTTTTCCATTTATGATGTAAAGTTCATTTCGGCCAAGTTTGGCAACAATGTCTTAAACCTGTGTCATTTCATAAACAAAACATTTAACACCATTTTAACAAAGTTGTGTTCGCGTCCGTTGTTCGTTTGCTTGTCGTTAACGTAAGTGTGTTTATTGAGCTTTAAAAATGGATTCTGACGAAGAGGTAGTTAGATAAAAACTGACAAGATGTAAGAAGATTAATGTGACGCGAGAAAAAAGAAAAGTTAAAAGACAATCAGGTAAAATATACGTCACCTGGACAGGTCGCGATCTTGCAGCTAAGTCATTTCAGTTAATCACAAAATGCTGCCTGGACAAATGTTTTACCCGTTTAAGTGTCGATGATCAAAAACATTAATTTCAACACTTTTATTTACAAGCAAAGCCTCAACACGACTCTTTGTTGGCTCAGTGTATGAAAAAACTTAATGTGGACCGTAAACAACTCAAGAATAATCCAAAAGTTTTACGAGCGTATACATGGGAATATTTCGTGTCTCAAAAGGGTGTCGGACCATGATCCATAAACTTTTTCGAGTATTTGTGAAGCGCATTCGTGTAGTACAAAAGAAGGTAATTGAGGCATTTACAGAAAAGCGAAGGACACATGCCAACAGACCTCACAAATTGGCTCCCAATGGTCATTCCTTTAACCAGTGCGATCGCAATTTTGGGCTGGTAAAGTCATCTTTAAAAAATAAGGAATACATAGGGACAGCAAAGCCATATTTGGAAGCAATAGTGCATTGTCTGAAAATCCATCTTCTTTTAATGTTGTCATGGACAGAACGCTAATCAAAAATTGGACTGAAAGTTTGGAAAGACTCTTTCTAAATAAGCCAAAATCAAAGGGACTTGTTTTTAGTATTCAACAGTATGTACAAATGAAATACAAAAAAGACGGAACATTGGCTTGTTCTCAACCATACATGGAAAATTACATACCATTCACAATTTGGAAAGGAAGAAAAATAAACACAAACATTGCTCTTCAAAGTGTTCCAGTGGTTGGAATAACGCCGGCGAAGGAAATTTACGCGAGAGAACTATTTTCGTTTTTGTCCCAAGAAGATGAACAATAGATATGTTGGATACTAAAAGAAGTTTCTGTATAAAACTTTCTTTGTATAATAATAACTTATTTTAATGTTTATTTTTTACGTCATTTGCCAAATTAAGATTTTCTTAAACTTATTTCATACTTTCGCAAATGATATGTGGAAAAAGAGCCCATGACAAGCTAATGTAAAAAAATTATATTTACATAAAAATGTGTCTATATCTTTGAAACATCTTATTGTAACTTTAGTTTAAATAGAATACTTTTATTTTAGCTTTCAATAAAGTTCAAAGTTTTAATCTTTATTTTCAATATACTCGTTAAATTTTCAATTGCGTTTTTCTCAAAAGCGCCATTTGGCATATGGGCCCTTTTCCGGGGATGGCCTCAATTATTGTTTAAGAATAATATTATAATATTTTCAAGTTTACTCTTATATTTTTACCCTTTATGTATTTATTGTTGTATGTATATAAATGAAGTCAAATATGTAAAATTACTGTTTATTGGGACTGTAACTACTTGAAAATACCGACTAATATTGTTAACATTATTGCATGGATTTTTTTATCTAAATCGTTGAAATCTACCACTATAAATATATGTTACCCCTTTAAAAGATACATAGAACTACAGCGTTTTAAAGATGACGCCCCACACTTTATTTAACCCTAATATTTTTAATGTATATTTTTCCGTAATAGAGAATTTTTAAATAAAAGTAACTAAATATAAAAAATACATATAAATTATAGCTAAAACAGATTTTAACGCTGAAACAAAAAATTTCCTAATAATATAAATCCAATTATTTCTTTTAATTTGTATATGTACATTTAAAAATAAAACTAATAAATTTGTTCCGATAGCAATCCGGCAGGGAAATTTAATTTTGATTGCATTATATGTGTGAACTGTATTGCATTTAAATTTATTTGTCTAATTGTATATTGGTAGATTTAAAAAATACGAACAAAGCAAATTCCGTTGTACTATTTTATGCATTTAATGTTTATTGTAATAAACATCGAAATATTGTAACAAAGATTTTACTAAATTTAATAATAGGTTATACTCTATAATCGAAAACTTTTACTAATAAATAATTGAAATTTCCAAAAATAAAATAATACAGTATGTCCAAAAAGTCTCTTGACAAACGAAGACCGGAGATTTCTCCCCCGAAGTAAATGTTACATTCTTTATCTATGGGTACGGGTGGACCCAGTGGATAAAACTCATACCTCTTGCGGATTAAATTCCAATTTTTTTTTATTAGTTCGTAGAAGCTTTTTTAGTTTCATGCTTTTTTCATAGTTTTGTAATAAAAAATTTTGTAAAACTGTATATTCAATTAAAATTATATATTTATTCAATGCAACTTTTACAAAAGATATTTGAATGATCAGGACAAATAAACTTCTTACATGCTTCCACGTTTTGGACTTTCATTTGCATTTCCACTGGTTCCAGCTACTGCATGTAAATTTATTTGGATTTTGACGTGACAACGTCTTAAATTAGGTTGTGGCTCGGAGTCACTCATGAAAAAGTGTAACGCCCGCTCACGTCTGTTACGATGAGTCACCGAACGAGAGAGGCCCGCCGGACCGGCGAATGCCTTGCGTCTCTCTCCCACTCAAACATGATCGGTCCGCTGGTGCGATGCTATTTCTCCTATCATTGTCCTATCCTCAACAAAATCACTCAAATAGAAATTAGTTAAGTTTAAGTTTACATGTACAATGTTTTAGTAAACAAAATATGTTTCTATAGTTAAAATTTGTGCAATTCTTATTTTCATTCAATTCCTTGTTCCTATTGTGCAATTTAATAATATTCATATCAATAAATATTCTACCGAGAAAAAGACGTTGTCACGTAAACTCTTCGCCCGTAAAACCGACTTTACAGGCAACCGATTTTTTTTGTAGAACGTTTGTTGTCAATCAAGTAGTTCGGCATTTTTCTGTTAAATTATATGCCAATTCTTTTATAAAAAGCCTTCTTTTATGTAGTTCGTTCCTATTATATTGAGGATTACACACATATATAACACATATGCGTTAATTATAGCCAAATCTAAAATATTATAAAATAAGCAAAGTGGCCACCTTTTGCCACACTCTAGAGGAACTCTAGTTCCTCTTTTGCAGGTATAAGCTGACGCTAATTTATCTGTTGTATCTGCACCTCCTTTGGTTTTATTCCTATGTTCTTGCAATGACACCTGGTCATCTAAATGCATCGAGGACAAAAGAATAACAGATTTACCCTTTTTAGGACTATATGAAACCCAAAAATTGATGATACTGCTCCTTTACTTTTATTTGGTAAAAATTCAAGTGGAATAAAAGTTTTGTTCTTCCGTAATGTTCCAATTAGTGTTAGTTTACGTTTTAATTATTCAGTCGCTAAATGGTAGTCAGTAACAAAATTATCCGTGGTTATGTTTCGCCCAGAATTCTGAACATCTTTTATAAGTCGTAAAACCACATTTCTATATACACTTTTGCACAATACACATACGCTATTTTGACATCAGATTAAAGCCCTAATTTAATTCCATATTTCCCAAGTGGTTTTGTTGGAATATACTGTCTGAAGGCACATTTACCTCTAAATTGTACAAGTTATTCGTCGACATTAAGGCTTTCATATGGAACAAACATTTTGGGAAGTTGGGCTACAAATAAATCAAAAAAACTAACTTATCGTGCCTCCATCGAATAGGTCTATCCTCTTTATTATCAAATCGCAAAATGCGGCTGATGTTACAAAATCGTTTCAGAGACATAGTAGGTCTAATAATGGGCCTACCATCAGAATTGTTCCAAAGTTCCTGCAGAGATTCTCCGTCACCTTTATGAACACCAGCCAGAAGTAAACCTTGAATAGAAATGCAAAATTTCAAGTTAATTTATTTTATAACCGTAATGAAAGTATTTACCTCTTTCAGTGATATTTCTTTTACAGTTAACATTTTTTCATTACATATGCGACCACGTTCGTTAGTTAGTTTCCACTAAGAGTAAATTGAGCATTTTATCAGTGAAAAACAATCTCAATGAAGATATAAGTTTATCGGTAATTCGTTGAGTGGCATATCTGGTGAGAGCTGGCACAGGATTTAGTATATTGATGAATCTAAACAATATACAACGCAATTAGTAAAACCCACAAATTTAGTAAGAAAATATGTGTAGTACTTGAGCCACCACTTACCTTACACGTGACTGAGGTGGTGGATATTTGTTTCAAACTGTCCTAACGCGGGTAGTATATTGTAAATCTTCTTGTTCAGGAACTTCTATTTGATTTTCCGAATTTTCGCTTTCATCTTTGTCATCATCAACCATAAAAACATGATCTTCTTCAGAAAATTCTTCATCTACTAACTCTTCATCACTAGAGACGGTTTATAAATTGGAAGATTCATCTTCATTTTCTGAGTCTTCTTCAAGGATTTTTCGTAATTCCTCTCCTGGAGCTCATTTTTCAACAAGCGCTTATTATTGTGTTTTTCACAAATGATTGTAAACCATACTATCAACTTCAAACTTTAAGCGATCAAGTCTGGTACAACACTAAAGATACTGGACAAACGCTTTCGAAAATAGAACCCATAAAATCTAATCAACCTTCTCAGAAAAATAAACAAAACAAACATCTCGTACATTTGGAAACACTTCTGGGTACAGGTGGACCCATAAACAACAGATGTGTTTCTTTCATTTCAAATAAAACTAAACTGATATTTCAAAACGCAAATATGTTAAATTGTACATAAACTTTATCTTAAGGATATCATGAAACATCACGTCTCAAATTTACGATATAGTAAATATATAAACATTTGAATTTTACTACTGGGTCCAGGCGTACCCAAAGACAATACAAAGCTTAAGTCAGTCGGATACGATTTTTCGTCATGAAAGTTAAATTAATATTTTTGCACTAGTTGGCTTTGAACTGTCAACAGAAGTATAACCTACGTTTTTTATTGTCAAATTGTTGTCAGTTCGCAAAGTTTATCTTTTAGTTTTTTACTTTTATTTTGTGACATTCAAATACTACTAACTTTTAAAGAAAAAAAGTGCAGCTTTTGTAAGAAATTCTTGTATTTTGGGACAAATAAAGTCAGTTTATATAAAACTGCTCAATAAAAATAAACGTTGCGAGATTTTCGAGACTTTTTACGATTCTTATAAGATCAATAAAATGTATCACTTCCATTGACCTGTAGCTATAGAGTTTCCATAATTAGAGCCTAATCTTAAAAACCCTTAACACGAAATTTCGATTTTGTTTTTTGACAAAAATATAAAGCATTTAAATATGCATAAAAAACGCTTAATTTAAACTTTCATAATACAAACGATCTTACGTCACGGGAAATATATTTGTGACGGAATTGGGTAAAATTTGGGTAAAAAGTTGTGTAGTTTTGAAAACCGTACTTCTCTAGTCGAAAAGAAGCAGTTTGAAACGTTTTGGATCGTTTGTAATTTAGCGTTTTTTAAGCATACCTATTTCAAATGAATCACATTTGTTGACAAAACTCAAAACCGGAATTTTATGCAAACAGTTTTGTAAAGATTAGGCTCTAACAATGCACATTTTCTAGTCACTGGTCATTAAAAGTAATTAATTTCAATAATCTCACAAAAAACGTTAAAAATATCATAAATCGCGAAGAGTTTATTTACTTGAGTTTATATGAATTTTTTGTAAAATTGATTTTGCGCGCGTGACTGGCATTCAAAATCGCCGGCTGCTCTAAGCTTTTTTTCTGAGAGAACGGTTATTTCTGCACATAAAAAACTGATAAACATTTTTGTTTAAAATCATCTTAATTACATCATACTTTTTTCTACGGCGTACAGATTCTTGGTAAATCGAATTTTTTGATTTTCCCCGTCGATGAGGGAAGTTTTAGGTGGAAGCCGGTGATACGAGTTGTAAACTTTTTTCCATATGATTTGAGGTCCCTAAATAGATATTCTCAGCAAATTTCAGTTTGTTCGTATTTTGTAGAGGACTGGAGTAAACCGTAAAAAAATCAATTTAAAGTCTTAAAGTTCTTATAAAAAGTATTTTCAAAAATACACTAAAGTGCAAAATTCACCAGATACTCAGATTTTTTCTAAAAACTAGCGTTTAAAAAAGATTAAGATGTTCCCAATTAAATTGTATTTAATAATAAACAAAATTTAAAAGTAAATTTACTACTAATCAAGAATTTAACAAAAAAAAAGAATAAAAAATTTAAAAAAAAATGAAAATCTGCAATGAAACAAAAATAATTTTTTTTAATTTTAACCATTTTTAAATGAAAAACCTCCTCGACCACTAATTACGGCTCTCATTCGATCGGGTATACTTTGGATTAAGGCAGAAAATTCTTCCTAAGGGATTTGTTCCCATGTATCACGATACTTGCTCCAAGTCAATAATGAATTAAAATTCATCACGGTTACGTCGAATACGTCGTCTTAGAATATCACATATGTCTTCTATTGGATTAAGGCATGACATTCTTGGGGGCCATGATAATAAAGGCCCAATTTCATTCAAGTGTGTTATTCTTGCAATCTTCGAACGAACATTATCTTCCATCAGACGTAAATTTTTGTTCAATATAGCGATCAGCATTTTAATTGTCCACTCGAATTATAACAAGTTCTGTATGAGCCCCTAGGTAAATGCCTGCCCACACTATTATAACACTTTCACGAAATAGAACCCTCGGAGTAAAACATTGATTTTAATATTCATCAGCTCTTCTCCAAATTCTAGGTCACGCATCTAATAATTATTTGTTAAATCTCGATTCATCCGTGAAGAGCACCGCACCCCATTCCTCAATACTCCAATTAAGATGTTCGCTAACAAAGTGTAAATGTTTTCCTCAAATTTTCTGCTGTTAATAGAGGTATTCTGGACCTTAATCTATATTTATTTAATCGCCATCGAATGGTATACACAGAAACCGTGTATCTATGGACATTATTTAATCCCTTAATAAGGACTGGTCCGATGGTGTAACAATTGCAATCTAATAAAGTGATTCTTCAACTTGACTTGTGGTTCTTCGTCTATCTTGACGTGGCCTACTGGTGTATTGTACTGTTTCTCGAAATCTTTGTTTTGCATTAAACATTGTGCTTCGAAAAATTCCTAAAGCATTTACGTTGTAACGAGTGCTTCGCTCATCGCCCATTAAAGCAACAGCTACTACTTCTTTTCGTGTCATTATTGTTTTATTGAAATATTTAAAAAGAAGAAATCAAAAAACTATTCTTAGCTGGTTCTTAACTGGCTTAAATAGGAAAAAAACGTTACCCCTTATAAAATAGAATTCAAAACAATGAAATAAGTTTTTATCTAAATAACAAAAAGTACATAAAAATCTGAGTGTCCCGTTAATTTTGCACTCCAGTTTATATCTGCTATTTTACCAATTTATTTAAAATTTAAATATAACAAAATAAAATCGTGTTAAATTTTTCAATTCGAGAATAAATTAAAAGTACAAAACACAAGTATTTTAAAAAATAAATCAACAAAGCAAGGGGAGAAATAAACTGCTATAAATATACATTGGAAGGTGAAAAGCATCTAATCACCTATTACCATTTTAATAACAGTTTAAAAGAGATTAATTTTATTTCTGAAAATTAAACGCAGCGAACTGATTATACGATATTTCTGAGGAAGACTTCTTCTTTAATATTTCAATTAAAAACAGATCTACCGATAGGCCTCTCAAAGAGGTATGCCTTTCGAGATAATTATGTTTTACTAGTTCTATATGCTAATATTTTAATTAAAGACTTTAATGGATAAAGGTGTCATTTCGCATTTTCAAAGTTTTGAGTAAATTAACAAAACGCGTTTTTAATTGTAACTCGTTTATTTTGTTTTTAATCCCAATGAGTGAGACCTTAAAAAATAAATAATGTTTGTGTAGTAGAATTGGGGTAACTTCCTTAGATACCACCTATCTATTATGTTTTTTGTGTAAATCGACTTGTAAAAATGAAGTAAAATGATCCAAGTTTGTTTTGTAAAAATAAAATCCAAAGTTATTTGCTCTTATTAATCAAACGTTATCTCGTAGATTAAATTTTCCATTACCTAATGGTGCTATTCAACTTTTTGTTTTCGTTAAGTTTAGTTGGAGGCACTTCAAAGGTATAAAAGAGATGTTCCACATTTAAACACACAATTTTTAGTATTTCCACATTTAATTATTGCCATCTATTGTTCTAGAACACAAACAATATTTTGATGTTTTCTGTGTACTTTTTCGATACGCCGTAACCAAGAAAGTAAGTCTCTGTCGTAACCAAGAAAGTTGTGTCCAAACCCGGGAAACTTATTCTTGATCACTTTAAAACGTTTATTAAGTATGGATAAATGCGAAGCATATAAAAGTTGTTATTTTGCCCTTCCCATAAATTGGACCAAATTATTAAATGGTCAATTTGAGGATCATCTTCTTTAAGTAATTTGCAAAATCGTAACACAGAGCTTGCAATTTCATCACATTCTCTATGAACAATATCTTCTGTTCAATTAAAAAAAATATGATTTAATGGCCTGAATGTGTAGTACTATGCATAGCAACATTGTCAAACCACATCTGCCTTAAATAAAAGGCTTTAGATGTGGATACCTTTGACAATGGCATGGTCTGCTGTAGATACATTGTCATGTAGCATGTTTTTCTATTAATAAAGTATATTTTTCCATCTACTGTTTAAAAATAAAAACCAAACCTTCAGTTTTCTTTATGCTGTTCCAAATTATCTCCGGCATTGCAAATAGTACATGTTTAACTATTCGGGTAACCAAAAGTTAAATTTAATTTTGTTTCGAAAATCTATCTGTAGAGGACACCGTAACCTTGAATTTGTCATCCAGTTTTTTCTGTTTAGACTGATCTATTAAGTCGATGATTTAATTTAACTTATAGTGGCTCATGCAATCAGTAACGTCATTATTATACCGTATCATTTATCTTATATGGACGCTCTTGTGATGCGCTTGAATATTAGCTGATGGGAGTGATGACCAAGTTTTAATAATTCATTTTAATAATAACGTCGAGATGTTCTCTTTCTGTCCCACTAGTTTTAATTTCTTGTTTATTAGTTTGTACTATAAAAAAGGCGTGCTCTTATTATTCTTTTTATTAGAATACTGTCGTATTATTTATTATACAAAAATAAAGGTGACAGAAAAGATTGTACCAACTACCGAGGGCATAGTGTAACTAACTCAATCTGTAGAGTCTACAGGAAGATAATTAAAAGCCGAATTGAAGATTGCTGGGAAGACGCTGAAGATCAGAGTGGCTTTCGTACTGGTCGTTTTTGTATATACAATGTGTTCTGCCTAAAACAAACAATAGAAAAGCGTTTGGAACATAATATGGAGACACACATGGTATTTATCTTCAAAAAGCGTATGGCAGTGTCCCATTAGCCAACCTATGGCAGGTGCTAGAAGACAAGAATACTCCACCGATTTACATTAATGCTGTAAGGGAGTTGTACGATGATATGACGAGTGTAATAAAGATTGGACAAAAAGTGACAAGAAAGATAAAAGTGACCAAAGGACTTCGCCAAGACTGCTGCATTGCATCTACACTCTTTAAGATTTATTTGGAGGGGGTTTTGGATATTTGGAAAAGAAAATGTGAACGTATGGGTGTTAAAATTGGAGACCATACACTGTACAGCTTGCATTTTGCTGATGACCAAGTAATACTTGCAGAAGATGAAGATGATATCCACTACATGTTACAAAAAATAGATGAAGAATATACTAAGTGGGGCTTATCAATTAATCCATCAAAAACAGAGTACGTAGTAGTGGTAGGTGAAGGAAAGCACTTAGAACTACGAGGCAAACAAATTCAAAATACTGATAGCTATAAATATCTCGGTGTAAACATTACAAACAATGGTCGGAATACAAAAGAAATAGCTACTAGAGTTGGTCAAGGAAATTCAGCAATACGTCAACGAATAGTATACTTTGGAATAACCACATCACCCGAAACACAAAAATTAGGATATACAAAAGTATCATAGAAAGCATTGCTACGTATGTTTCAGAGCTTTGGGTAATAAATAAAAATGACGCATCCAAAATAAAAGCAATGGAAATGAATTATTGGAGAAGATGTTGCCAACTTACTAGAAGAGATAGAGTAAGGAATACTGAAATCAGAGAGCGTATGGGCATATACATTGACGTCCTGGAAACTATAGAATGCAAAAGGCTGAAATGGTATGGCCATGTAGAAAGGATGAATGATCAACGATGGCCAAAGAGAATATTACAGTGGGTCCCCACCAACCGCAGGAAAAAGGGAAGACCAAGAACATCGTGGAGACAAGAAGTAAAAGGTGCAATGGAAGATAGGGGTCTACAAGTAGATGACTGGAACGATCGCAAGCGTTGGAAGCAAGGTTGCAAGAAACGGCGGCAGCTATATATATATATATATATATATATATATATATATATATATATATATATATATATATATATATATATATATATATATATAAAATACTGTCGTATATTATGTTGTAGTCGCTTAAAAAAACTTAGGCACCAAGTAGCTCATTAGAAATATTATCAGTTTAACTTTAAAAAATTTCTTGAGTTGGGCATTGTATGCCATTATCCATATGTCTTTTACTGTCTGCCATTATTTCTTGGCTTAAAGTGATGTTTAAAACCACTTCTATAAATAAAAAAAACCTTAATATGCACTAACTCAAACTTTTATAAAAAAAATGACTTACAATGATTAGAAGAACTATAGAAGAACGTTCAAGAAAGAAGATAAAGAAAATCCCAATAACTATAGAGGTATAAATCTACTGAACACTGCACTTAAGCTTACCACAAAAGTCCTAGCCAATAAAATGAATAAACTAACAACTTTATCAGATAAACAACAAAGATTCAGATATTTGTACTAAGACAAATCACAGAAAAGGCCATCGAGTACAATAAACCAGCATAGAACATCTTAAACCTATTGTGTATAAAAAACATATCAATCAATATTATACAAACCATCGAAAATATCTACTTCTATAATCGAATACAGGCAAAGATAAATGGAAAACTAACACAGTCTATAAAAGTACAAGGCGGAGTCAGAAAGGGTGACTCGTTAAGCCCACTTCTTTTTAATATAATAATGGACGAAATAAGATAAGCAGTATGTAAAGGTCATGGTTACAGAATGGTGAATAAAGAAGTTAAAATATTATGTTATGCAGACGACGCCGCATTAATCGTAGAGATAAAAGACAAGCTCCAAAAATTAACACACATCTTTAATACAACAGCTAAGAAATACAATATAATAATATCAGATAAAAAAACCAAATGTATGACAACATCTAAATACCTACTACGATGTAAAATCGAAATTGAAAAGAGAATAATAAAGCAGGAAGTAAGGTTTAGATATCTGGGAATAGATATAACTAGTTACGGAGATGTTGAAGAAGAAGTACGACAACAAAGCTTAAAAGCAAGTAAAGCGGCAGAATCTTTTAATAACAATCTGGACGATCAAATACCAAGATACAAAAACAAGAATCTGTAAAGCAGCAATTAGACCTATATTAACATACACGGCGAAGAAAAGACCTGACATATCTAAAACGAGATGATTACTAGAAATAAAAAAAATGAAAATATTCCGACGAATATTGGGGAAAGTCTGTTGGATAGGGAGAGAAGCGAAAGGGAGAGAAGAGCATGCAGTATAAAAGAAATAAATGGATGGGTGACAAAACAGAAGCAGTAGTACGAATAGCACGCGATAAGTCACCAAATGGACGAAGAAGTATTGGCAGACCAAGAAAAAGATGGTGTGATAATTTAAACAATTTAGGAGGCTAATATTGAAGAAGAAACAGGTTTTAAAGCCTACATACAAAAAGGAAGAAGAAGAAGAAGATTAGAAGAACAAGACTTCTTGTCTTTTTCTTTTAATACTGTTTGTAGATTTATAGAATTCGTTTACCTTTACATTCCATTATGATTTGTTATTTTATTTACATTAAAATGGTCTCTTATACGGAACAACAACATTAACCACTGCGCACACAAAAATTAAACACAGTCGAAACAGAACCTTAAAATATGACACAGCATCCTTGCATTAACAAAACCTTGCGAATTGAGTAGTATATAAAGGTGGTATGTATCAAAAATGCAATATATCACCTTTATCCACTAAAAATATATGGTGTACGTGTAACACAGCGCCTTTATCATCAAAAAATTCTTTAAGACATCATAGATCTAAGATTTATTGGTATTGAGAAGTTAGATCTATATCAACAAAGTTCAAAAATTGCAAAAAGTCATTTTTTCAAAAAATGTGACATGACACCTTTATCCACTCATGTCTTCAATTTAAATATTTATAGCTGCGCTTTAATAGAACTTATTATAGTATACATTTTCTTCTTTACTAATACTCATAAAATCACGACCCTACTATGGAAATTTTCTTGACTGTGATCTAAAAGTATGAATGCTGAATGACTTAATATTCGATTCAGTAAACATTTCGAGAAATGTACCCTACTTTTCTCGATATTCTCTGCGTCGTAGTTCTAGGACAATATTGATTCAGACGGGGACATAACATCTCTAAAATATCAGAGGGTCATAAAATTTATATTTGCTTGTTACTACTACTATTAAATACAACCAATATTATACTTACACTGCATGGCTATTAAAATGTCCGTATCCTTACTTTAAAACTCATGTCCTAATCGAATTACATAAATGTCTTTACAATGTCTTTGTGATTTTATGTTTTTTCTTTTTAATAGTTCTCAAACAATTTTAACTACTGTAAATACTTAAGAATTAAAAACTTTCACGTCCGCTGTTTCGTAATAGGTTTCGGACTTTTAGGCAGTGCTGTAAATTTTTATCTTCCTGACTGAGAAGATAGGTTCGACCGTTATCGCATTGCCTTTGATAATGTATGCTTTCAGACGCAAACAATGTTAGGCTATTATAATACATATAAAAAAATATAAAAAGTGTAATTAATTACTAAATAATAAGAAAAGGGTATAGGTCAGATCAAAAGGTTGTCCAATTAATATTTGATAATCATAAAAACTATTACTATACGATAAGATGTATTACGAAATTAGATGAATTTTAGAAATCACGAAGACTTTTTTTTCTCTTCTTCTTTCTTGTATCTAGGCTTTAAAGCCTATTTCTTCTTTAATATTAGCCTCCTAAATTGTTTCAATTACCAGACCATCTTTTTCTTGATCTGCCAATAATACGTCTTCATCTATTTGGTCATTTATCTCGTGCTATTCGTACTATCCTATCCTCTGCCATTCTACTAATAGGTTCGTTCCATTCCTGTTTCTGTTTTGTCACCCATTCATTTATTTCTACTATATTGCATGCTCTTCTTATGTTTTCGCTTCTCTTCCTATCCAACAGACTTTTACCTGATATACGTCGGAGTATTTTTATTATTTGTTGTTTCTAGAAGTCGTCTCGTCTTATATGTGTCAGGTCTTGTCTTCTCCGTGTCTGTTAATACAGGTCTAATTGCTGCTTTATAGATTCTTGTTTTTGTGTCTTGTCTTAGGTCTTTGTTCTTCCAGATTGTGTCATTAAGAGAACCTGCCGCTTTACTTGTTTTTGAACTTTGTTGTCGTATTTCTTCTTCAATATCTCTGTAACAGCTAGTTATATCTATTCCCAAAAATCTAAACCTTACTTCCTGCTTTATTATTTATTTATCAATTTCGATTTTACATCGTAGTGAGTATTTAGATGTTTTCATACATTTGGTTTTTCTGCTGATATTATTATACTGTATTCCTTGGCTGTTGTATTGAAGATATGTCTTAATCTTTGGAGCTCGTCTTCTGTTGCGGTGATTAATGCGTCTTCTTCTGCATAACATAATATTTTGATTTGTATATTCTCCATTCTGTAACCATGACCTTTACGTACTGTTTGTATTATTTCGTCTATTATTTTAATAAGGAGAAGTAGGCTTGACAAGTCCCCTGTCTGATTCCGCTTTGTACTGGTATACACTGTGCTAGTTTTCCATTTATCTTTGCCTATATTCGATTATGTAAGTAGATGTTTTTGATAGTTTGTATAATGTTGATTTGGATCTTTCTTTCATACAGTAGGTGTAAGAGGTCTTCAAATTGGATGCGATCGAAAGCCTTTGTCAGGTCTATAAAACATAGATATGCTGGTTGATTGTACTCAATGGACTTTTCTGTGATTTGTCTTAGTCTACGGCGTCTTCTCAGGATCTTCTGGATCTAAATCCTTATTGTTGATCTAATAAAGTTGTTAGTTTATTGATTTAGTTGGTTGAGACTTTTGTGGTAGGCTTAAGTGCAGAGTTCAGTAGATTTATACCACTATAATTGTTGAGGTCTTCTTTATCTCCTTTTTTTTATCATTGGTATTACTATGTTGTTTTTCCATGCGTCTGGTATCTTGCAGCGCAAGATTAGTTTTTGTACAAGTTTTATCATCTCTAGGGCTATATTTTCTCCTACGTGTTTTAGAAGCTTGTTGGTTATCATGTCTGGTCGTGGTGACTCTCTATTTTTGAGTTAATTTGATTAATTAATTTGATTTAAACTGATTTCCACTGCGTGTCTTAATTCAGGTACGTTATTGTGTTAATTATTATTTTCCTTTCCTTTAAACAAATCCGTCAGGTATCTTTTCCATTCGTTTGTTGGTATGTTGTTGTATTCATTCAATTCTGCCATTTATTTCCGTTGGTTTTTTATGAATCTCCATATTTGTTTTTGTGTACTGTAGAAGTCACTTTCCATCCTTTTTGTAAACTGTTCCCAGTGTTTATTTTTTGTTCTTCTTCCCAACTGCTTTGTTTCATTTGGTATTTTTTTATAGGTGTCTCAGAATTCTAGAGTATTTGACGTTTTGTAATTCGTATACGCCTCTCGTATCTCTTTACATTTCTCTTTTATTTATTTTTGAACCATGGTGTATTGTTGTTGTTTCTTTTGTTCAGTTTCTGTTGCTGCTTGTTTAATATTGTTTTTAATTTTCTCTTCTAAAGGTAAATAAAGTCATATTTTGCTGGCAGACTACTGCTTGACATTAATCTGTGATGCTCTAGCGACTAAGTATCCCCATAAAACATCTCCCACAATGGCAATCACACCACAAAAAAAAAATACTAAACTTGATATTTACCCCTACAATGCACAATTTTTCGTAGCAAATAAAGTGTGGGTGATAAGACAAAATTTATGTTTATTTTTGGGTTTTCTGATGATAAAAAAATGATTTGTTTGAGCAGTGTAATAAACGAATATCTGATTATTTTAATATTAAAAAAAAATTAAAAAGACTATATTAGTGTGATAATCAAACTATTTTTCCATAGTTGATGTTAAAGTGTTGCTATAACAACTGTTTTGAGTAGATAAAGTATCACTTTAACCGCAAGGGTAGATAAAGTGACACTTTAACAGCAGGAGTAGATAAAATGTTTTAACTTTTTTTTATTCAATAAAATTTACAAATTCAAACACATTAAGGATTATAATCAACTGAAATTTTACAATTAACATTATTAGAAATATCTATTTTTGGAGCATCACAACTTGTACTCGTTTGCTTAAACACTTGATTCGAGGTACTGGATTGATTTTCTGGTCCGCCAAGTATACACTTGGATACAGCAATCTTATTGCTTATTGACTCTTCAATGTAAGATTCTGTATTCATTTCGTATTTATTCACTTTGTACACAAAACGCAACAATATTCTCCGCAAAAACCAAAACGTAACATTTGTTTGACATTTGTTGACAGAGTAATTCATATCCCTAGCAACGGAGCAACATAATTGCGATTTTTGTGCTAAAAATTACAATTTTCTTTGAAATTCTATTTTTCACCTGAACTTGGAAGTCTTGCTATAGAAAAAAATGTTATATTGCACACGACGATAAAATCGCATTATCTTCTCGAGCATAATTAGCGTCTCGACTGACGTCCCGACTCTAAAAAACGCTCTCGAAGATAAAGTACAATTTTATCGTCTTGTACAATAAATAACTATTTTGCGACTTTATTTCTATTAACTATGCCTTTTTAAATATTTAATAGGTGGAATATTTTTAATTATTGTTTTTTAAATACTTCTTTTAACAAGTCATTATATACCATAATAAATCTCCAGTACATTATTATTTGCTAAGACTAAAAGTAAATTACTTTAAAAGCTATATTATTTTATTTCTCTTTCATTTGGCTTTGGTAAAAAATCTTTAGCCACTTATGTTCCTACGTTAAAAAACGACTGTGTATAAAATCACTAATTATGTGATTCTTCACCATTTTTTTCTTCTCTGGGGGTGCATAGGTAGCTATCCATTACGACCTTAACTCCATCTATTTTTAATAACTCATGTATCATACTTTATCACATCTCAGCTAATATTCTCACATTGTGAAGTTAAAGTCAAGGGATAATTATGTAATTGTATAAATATTTATAGAATAAAGCTTAAACAAGCTTTTTAATTCATCTTCTTGCATGGAATCACGTTAAATTTAGCACATTCTACACTATATCCTGTAATATATTCTACTATACAATATTAATATTATTTATTTTTAAGCGTATTTGTGTTCATTTATTATTACAAGCACATTAAGTTGCGATCGTAAACACAAACCACAACTAATTCCATAACGTTAATTGTTAAGTAACAAAATACTAGGTAGGTACTCGGAAACTCAACGTGCAGTCCACTCCTAACTGTTAAAGTTAAAAACAGACTGCGGCACTATGAACCGATTACCATTCTGTTTTTCTTACATTATTTATTACCTAATTCCTACTAGCTAAACTTTAAATTAAAATCTAAAGTTGAAACTAGAACGAATGTGTTAACTATACTATTAATATATTTACCTAACTTTGTTAAAGGATAAAAATATCGCCTCTACACCTAATCATTTTGCTCTGAAATAAAAATCTTAAATATTAATATATAAAACGTGTCAATATATTTTTAAATAATATTTATTTTCATTTATATTTATAGTTATTTATATTATAATTTTTTGTTTTAGGTAAGAATTGGTCTACGTTTTTCCATTAATATTAGTAAGTATTAAATTATATATATATATAAATTTCTTAAAGCACTTATTTGACCATACTTTTACCTCGTGATAAATTTGTTATTACTTATTGCAGTGTCTAATTATGGTAAAATAGTTTAAATGAAACCTAAAATAGGTTTCTCTTTATTCGCCTTATTATGACGAAATTTATGTTTTTCCGTGTTTTCTTTTTCGGAAGCCGCATGTTATTAAAATATAACAAATAATGGTGGTTGTAAAGAAGAAATAAAAAAACGATTAATAAGCAAAACTGACCAAAATCTAGAAAGACACCGATATAACAAAGCCACAAAACCTCGCCTTGTGCGCGGACCAATTTTCCCTATTGCAACATATAGCGTTCAAACGTAGACTATCGAGAAAGCTGACGCAAACAGAATCAACGTCTTTGAGATGGTGTACAGAAGGGTATTACGAATTACATTTCTGGGCCCATCTTATCAAAAGCTTATTGTGTTTGCTGCTTATTGTTATTTTCTTCACACAGTGAATTTTAGTACCCTGTACAAGCTTCTATAGGTCTTTGCATTGGAGTATCCTAAATATACCAGGGTCTCTTGTTGTTTACCCATATATTTTTTTTATTTTGCGATCCAGCGTCTCACAATTGCATAATACAAATTTCACAGTTTCTGGTTCCTTATTGGATAGTCTGCAGTTATGGTCTGCATTATAAATGCCTATTTTATTTAGATACTCCTACTGATGCATACCCGGTCAACATTCCTGTCAATGTTCTCAGGTTATTCCTGCCTATATAAAGCAGTTCCTTTATTTTTTTTATACACGAACCACCAGCAAAAATTTTCCCACGTATTTAAATTGGGATTTTCTAATATCTCTCGTAACCTTCTCGAATCCAGTCCTATATACCCCTTCGGACTGCAGCCTTTGGTCCTTCCTGCTGGTTAGTTTGGTTCATTCGATCCTCTTTTAGCAATTTGATCTGCTTTTTTGTTACCTTCGATGCATTAATGCCCTGATAAGACACAAGCTTAACCTTTTTCCGGTCTCCCAGTTTATTTAGTTCTCCAATGCAGTTCCACATTAGTCTGGATATCACTTATTGACATCTCAGTTCCTTAAGTGCCGATGGCCTGTCTGGCCAGTGTATAACGATGAAGATCCCAATTAACCACTGAGAAGAGGACGATGTTCAGTATGAATATAAAAAAAAAACAGTAAAACCAAATATAATGCGAATCGTGTTTCATGTTTAAGATAAACAAGTTTCTTTGTCTTAAGAATTCAAGCGTATGTAGTTTGTAGTGTATGCTTATAAACGTTGTGTAAAGTGTGTTTCTTTCTGTTAAGTTCATTTTTTTGTATTTTCTTTAATACTTCACTTTTACTTAAGGTCCAAAAATATAGTTTGTAATTGTGCAACTTGATTTTCCTATGATAAGGTATACCCTGTAATAACAGGTATATGTTTATCTAAAACTAAATTGTACCAATAAAAACTTTGCTAACTTTGGCACATATCTAACATATAGAATAGAACATATAGGACAGCATGGTCTAACATCGGTGCCTGGAACCGTAACCTAAAATGTCAGTTTTTCTAACTTCACCAACTAAGGATTAAATAAAAAATTCAGAGAGCTCCGTAGAGTGCACATGCTTTCAAAGCAAATGGCCATAGTTTTGCAGTTCAAAAGACAAATATTATTGTTTAAACATGAACAAAGTCTTATGAAGGCAAACATTTAAAAATAATTATTTTAATTAAGATAGTACTCATTACTGATGAAAGAAAAATCTACATGTTACTCCAAATATAACATCAAAATTTCTGTTTACTTTACGCACACGCTGCACTTAAAGACAACAAAATTTTAAAAATCTGAACTTATGACATAAATATTTAAATGAAGATCAATATCCTAAACGAGGGCTATTAAACGCATTAGACAAACTACCTTTACAAGAAAAAAGGGATAAGCAGGTGAGAAAGTAGATTATTCGTTATGGTTCATGTAGATATCCATCTCGCTTGCATGACTTTTTACCTCTATTTTGTAAAGGTAATATAGAACAAAATACTTGTGCGGTATTGACAATGTTTAAGTTACATTTACAGTAACTATTTTTTTTATTTTGAAATATAGTTTCGACTGCTAGTGGTCATGGACATTATGTACAATTTACATTTATATTTAAATTTTTATTACCTTTACATTGAGGACAATATTGTGTAGTTACAATACACTTTTTGGAATACATTTTTTTTAATTAAATTGTAAATCTTTGTGTTTTTTAAACAGTTTAATACATTTCTACAGTTGCGGCTATTTGAGGTAAGAATGTCTTTTAGGTTGTTACCAAGATTGTGTTTACTTCTGGCCGTTAGCTAGCGTTGACACTCAAGAAGTACTTATTTTAAGGAAGGCATGGTGTTGCAGTACTGGCACAAAATCTTATTGCTGGAATTCATGCAGTGTCCATGTGTACGGCGTGTGTGTCCTACTCTGAATCTCCGACTAATAGATTGGTACTTTCTTTTCATTGGTGTGAACTCGTGGTAGAAAATGTTTGGTTGAAGAACGCTTAACTTGGTATTTCTTCTGTTCCAATGTTTATTTCAAAGTCCCTTATGGTTTTTTTGAGTGGTCTTTTTAAATCTGATGATGTTTAATTTTTTAATTTTAGACGACACGCTTGCTTTTCAGCTGATCGGATTTTTGATTATCTGGAATACCAACGTGTGATGGACCCACAATATTCTTACTGTAATTCCATTAGTTTGAAGGTGATTACTCTGGATTTCTTAAATTATTGGGCAAATAGAATGTAAGTTTCTTATGGGGTGCATGGATGATAGCGAGTCAGTACAGATTGCTATAGTTTCATTGACGTTGAGTGGAGTCTTGACATAGTTTGTACCATTATTAAAGCTTGTAATATTCCATATAATTCAGCAGTATAGGTACTGCAATTTCTATAGAGTCGAAACAGGTTGATAGTAGTTGTAGTTGTTGTAACAGCACAACCAATGCCTTCTTGACCCTAAGATTCGTCTGAGTAAAAGATTTTATCGAAATTGCATTGATGTAGTATTGCATAAAATATTTGTTTGATAATGGATGGTAATATTTCATTTTCATTATATTTGGATAATTTGATATTAAGTTTTGAAAGTTTGCATATTCATTGAGAAGTTTAAAAAATTCTGAAAAGGGTAGTGGACAACAGATTAATATTATCTAAATAAGAAATTAACATCTGTATAGTGGACGGTACCATTTTAGAATTATTAGTAACTGGTAATTGTCTATTATGGATAAGATTTCTTGTATGGTTTGTGGAATTTGCTAAAACTCTAGCAAAAAAACAGCAGTAGAAGTTTTTGTCGTCTTAGTTGCAGCGAAGTTCCAAATATTCTACGTGAATGCTTTCCACCGAAATGGATCTAAATGCTCCTAGACAAAGTCGAAGAGAAGTATTTTGGACTATATTTAGTGAACATAGTAGTAATTTGCTTGTAGAGAACACTAACATAGTCAAGTTTGAAGTGAATAAGAGCTAGTGATATAAGGAAATTCATTCTTTGAAGGCAACTGGCCTTAAGTTTTCAAATATGTTGTCTTCAGAAAAGTTTTTTATTAAAAATAATGCCGGGAAGCTTTATTTGGTTTACTACTTTTAGAAAATTTTCATTCAGAGAAATGGTTGGAGATTGCGTGTTTTATGTTCTGGTAAAAATAATAACTTTGGTAAAAAAAATAGACTTGGATAGGGAGAAGTTAAGGCCAGATTGACTGTTCCTTTTATTTACCGTACTCTGTAGTAAAGTGTTTCCATGTATTCCATATTTTATTGTATTATTTATAAAGGAACTTAAATCGTTTATAGTAAGAAGAAATAGTGTGCTGCTTAGGACAGACCTTTATGACACACCGTTTTTAGTTGTTTAATTTGAGGATGTTTTTCCTCAGGATCTACATCTCAGGAGAAAGTTATTTTATAAAAGAACATATATTACCAGAGAGCTTGTTCTGACTTAGTTGGATAGCGCTTGCGCAATATTTATTTGAAGAAAAAAAAGATTTTCCATGGTGCATCGATTTGGTCTGAAGCCTAATTGAAATTGGCGGAGAATATTATTTTGCTCAAAGCATCAAATAATTCTTTTAATAACCAATTTTTCTAGAAGTTTACATAATGTACAGGTGAGAGAGAACGGCCTCTATGAGTGTAACGTGTTTGGAGATTGATTGCGTTTTTTTGACAGGAATCGTTGTGATTGTTTCCATAGTGATGGGAAGATCAAAATGTTGCAGAACAGTTGGAATATTTTCTTGTATGTATTTTGGTGAAGATTTTTCAAAAAGATAAAGGAAATATTATCTGGACCTGCTGCAGCTGTGCTAAAAAAAATGGTATCGTTTAGTTCTTGGATACTGGGGATACTGGGTATATAAATGGGATGATTATTATTGCAAGTTTTCAAAGTAGCATTAATTTCGTTATGAGGATTGGTAGCATTATTTCATTTGTTAAGAAAGTGTTGGGAAAGCATATCACTGATTTGTTAGTAAAACATCTGTAATGATGTTTTCCGGAATGATAAGAGCTGGAATTTTGTATTATTGTAAAGGAGTAAATTAAAATGTATTTTATTTGAATAAAAAAGAGGTATTTTTTGTAGCATCAAAAATGACAAATAATTTAGCTTAAAATATCCAATTAAATAACACAAATAATTTGATTAAAACTATTAAAAATCAGAATTTTTAATAACAATAACTTACAACTCAAAAATGGAAGATGTAAAATAAACCAGTACCGCATTTTTTTCAAGTTAGTTTATATCTACCTTTATAATCTGATTTGGATCAGAAAAAGTAATAATAATAATAGTCTCCCGTTTTTATACCGCTGTCGCGGCTTTGGGAGTATAGCAGGGTAGTGCGCTATATCTAGGGCCTACGGTATACAAGGAAGGTAACATGGCCAGTCGACTCAGCCTGAATAAAAAGGAGTACCTTGGGTAAAACCAGGGGTAATAATAGACGGTTGAAGCGTAGCACTGGCCAAAAAGTAATAAAGTAGTGTAAATCTAGGTGCGTCGACATATTGGTATTGAAGCAATGACAAAGCGGACCTACTGGCCAGGGAAAGGACAAAGAAACATTCATAGGCCCAGAACCTGTCGTTGGCATAGCAAGAAGGAAACACTATATTATGAAAAACGAGTAATTCCGTATAGTGATAAAGTGATAAAATAAATGGTTTATACGTGATTTAAAATTTTATGACGTACTTATAAAAATATATAAACATGACGTACAAAATACATTTTTAAGAGATTATATTTTTTGTAAACAGATAAATTATAATTATATACTCAAAATTTTTGGGAAAAAATGAATAACTCAAAAATTATCCAAAAAAAGTTTAGTATAAGCGAAAATTATAAACAGATAAACTTTGGTTACGCGGAAGTACACATTTTAAGATTTCAAGTATGGTTATTTTTTTGAAATCGAGTATTTATTGTGCTTTAAGTAAGATAATCCATATATATCTAGGTAGTATCCAATATATATTGTAAAGATGATTACACAAGACTGACTGCTATGATTAATGCTAATTGCCCTAATTAAGTTTTACGCGTGCCATAAATTTATTACAAATTATTGTCTGGCCTAATTAAAAAAGTTTGTAATTAAGTAAAGTATGAATACAAAATGACAAACAGTGAATAATTTATTAATATTGAAATAAGAGTAAAAACGTAAAAAATTCGGTAATTTATACCAATTAATTTTTAACCGTGTTCTCATAAAATTAATAAACTAACTGAGCATAAAAAGTAAAAATTAAACACAAACACAATTTTATACATAAAATAGTATTTAAGATTGGTAATACTCTGAAAAAGAGTTTTTATTATTATCATTATTTGGACAGTAGCAGAAACATCTTTATATGTCGGTCTATTTGTCTTCCGAACATCTGTCATACATCTATAAATGTAATTATATAGTTCAGGAAATGAAGCTCGAAAAAAGTTAAAACTTCGCAATTTTTTCATCCTGCAGGGATTGAGTTGAAATTTTAACAGAAGGTAGGTGATAGCCCAAGGATCAAAATCTATATCCAACCGAAGTGCGCTGAAGGGTTTTAGGGGTGAAAACTACCCCTAATTGTCAAAAATTATAAAATAACATATTAAACCTGAATATGGGTAAGATTTGGTTTGAATTAGTTGAATAATGATTATTTTATACTTTTTAATAGAGTTCCATCATATTTCAACCCTTAAAAAGCAACCCTTGTTAGAGATTAATGTAAAAAAATTACTAATTCTAAAAAAATGATTTCGCCTTGGAACGATTTGCATAAAAATTTGGAATTAAGCTCAACTCACCCTCTGCTTTATAATTTATGTCACGCCGATGAACCCTGATTCTTCTTAACTATTATTAGGGGTGAAAACTACCTCTAATTTTCAAAAAT
This sequence comes from Diabrotica undecimpunctata, assembly GCF_040954645.1. Classification (NCBI taxonomy): domain Eukaryota; kingdom Metazoa; phylum Arthropoda; class Insecta; order Coleoptera; family Chrysomelidae; genus Diabrotica; species Diabrotica undecimpunctata. The sequence continues at coordinate 62,698,825 of NC_092804.1, read as the reverse complement.
TGTAAAATGACATTACAAATCTTAAGATGAGTGAAATTTGGTTTGGATTAGTTAAATAGTGATTTTATTATACTTTAAATTACAATTTCATAGATTTTTTCAACCCTTAAAAATTAATTGTTATGAGTGCTATAGGTGAAAACAATTTTTTGCCAAAATTTTGCAACTTTTCAACTTTTGAAAATCACCCTTTACAACATTGCAGTTTTTATAAACTAATTTAATAGATATAAATTAAAACAAGTAGAATTAAATACAAAAAAATTTATCAACATAAAAAGGCACCATATATTCTTATACATTTACATAAATAGTTGAAAATATTTACATTTATAGGTAAAACAATTATAATATTAATTTTATTCGTCATCAATTACATCTTCATCGTGATCTATGCCATCCTCATCTTCTTCAATTATTGGTGGACTATTATTGCACCTTTCGCCTGAGCCCCCAGAACAAGTAGAGTTACAGTATAAACCAACTTTTCTGCACTCACATGAAACGCCGCATCCTTTTTTGCATTGGCAAAAAATAATTTTCAAAAGTTCATCGGGTGCAGGTTGTTTGTTCATGCGTACGGGTAATAACAAACCATCTTTGGAATACCATCCCCAATCTGTTGCTCTGATATTTTCATTGCCAAGCCACTGTTGAATTTGGTAATAGCATCTTTTTGAATGCTCATCTAAGGCATCAACAGTGGGCAGAAGGGATGATAGCTTAACCGCACAGTTTTTCGTTGTAGCTTTGATGAACTGTTCGTATCGCATCTGCTCGAGAAAAGCTTGCAAATCTTTTATTTTTTTTAACTTGGTTAGCTGCGTGTCTTTAACAGTTCCGTACAACATTATTGCACAGTATCTGCCAGCATCTAAAATATCTTCAAGCTTAGCAGTACTACTGTAAAAAATTTCGGCATGTTCCCTCATGTCCGGTCTTTTTTGAAGAATATCAAAAAATTTTTTTTTACCTTTATTGTAAAAAGCAGATACAGTATCACAGCCAGTAAAAGCATGGAAAAGCTATTAATTTTAAACTATCTGGGTACCCTATTTCAAAACTTTTAGATAAATTTAATGTAGAAGAAGAATTTTCCGGAAAAAAAATTAATTGGTTTTTTTAACGTATTTCTTTTATTTTTAAGGATAGAGTGTTTCTTCAAATACGAATTTGTAGAGGTTTTTAAGAGCTACAAGGATCTGTAAATTAAATCTTTTTGGAACCCTTGGTTTTTAAATGGAATGAGTTTAAAGGGCTCGAAAAAGATGGTGCTTGATCGTAAATCGATGCTTTAAACGGCTATATCTCGCCAAATATTCATTGTACAACAAATCTAAATAAAGGAAAATTTTAGTCATTAAAAAGGCTACAATTTATTACATTTTTATTTTTTTCATATATTCAGTATTTTCGGTGATATTTAAAAAAAGAAGGGTAAAAAATATGAAATTGTAAATCGTTTCTCGCTTTAAGCTAAACTTTTTCTAAAACTAAGCATTTTAAATGGGTCAAACTTCTTGGACGTATTAACAATACATGTACAAAGAGAATTGCAGAAGGGTGAAGATCGATTTTAATTATGCAGGTAGTTAGGGGGTTGTTTTCATCGATTTTTTCGTAAAAAAATGAGGTATTGACCTTATTTTCATCATAACTCACTCAATTTTTCAGCTAGAGTCTTTTTTCTTTTTTATGATAGGTCTATTTATGCGCTTTAAAAAAAGGTCTATGTGTTTCCATCCAAAAATGCATCACTTTCCCGATATTTGACTTTGAATCTTTCAAATTTGGCATTTAAGGAAAACCGCTGAATATTGATAGGCCTTATTTCGATTCCTATTATATCGCAAAAACATTTTAAAAAATGAATTGTATTTGTCTTTTTAACAGCTACAAATTTATTCTCTACAATTTTTTTGATAAAATGCACCATTTTCGAGTTATTCGCGAAAAATTGATTAAAAACGTCGATTTTTTCGTCTAAAAGTTGTTACTTTCAATCGCGAATTACTTGAAAAATATAAGTTTTACAAAAAAAATGTATAGAACATTTTTTGTGTAGAATCACTTTTTTAATCGAAACCTGTAGTTAAAACGTATAAAAAAATTTTCACCCCCCGAGATGGGGTGGCAACCACCCCCAAGGCTTTGGCGCACTTTGGTTCGATATAGATTTTGATCCTTAGGCTATTACCTACCTTCTGTTAAAATTTTCAGTCAATCCACGCAGGACGAAAAAATTGCGAGGTGAAATGCTTCATTTCCTGGACTAATAACCATGACATCAACATATACATAGTATCGGAACGAAAACTAAATAGAGACATATCAGGAACTACGACAGCTTTTTATAAAATTCCCACCACTATGTCGATTTTTGTCTTTATGTCAATGCCTTTTAATTTTTAACTTCGGTTCAATACTTTATTTTATTTAAAAATACATACTTACCCATTAAACTTCGTTAAAGTTGTATTTAATTACTTAATGAGATATGCCAGTGGTTTAGATTTTAATTCTTTCTTCGCGTGTTTTTTTTTGTTAAATGCGTCACTTTAAGTAAATGATATAATACAAATACATAGGCCGGTTTTTTCGCTACATCTTATTGTACGTTTTGTTGGATAGGACACATCCTATACATTAAAACGTGGCATGTAAACAGCAAAACGTTAATCTTGTCGAGTCGAAATGAAATCCAAGGTCAGATCGCAGAAATGAAGGGAGAGGCATAGTTTTGCGAGAACTGAGAGGATAAAACGTTACGTGAAAATACATGTTCAGACAAGTCGTCCAATCTTGACTCAGTTGAGGACTAGGTACACTGCAGTTCGCTTCATTTTTCCCAACAAAAGCCTAATAATGTCAAATTTGCGGCAATGCATCCACGATTTTCTCGGAGAATTTATTGAATTGTATAAAAGTTTTTAAGTAGTTCTGTTTTAAAACCAAGTAGATTGCATTACAGGTTTCAGGAATTATTTGGCATAACGCTGGTTTGGATATTATGGTTGGAAACTCCAAGTCCTTGAGGCTGCGTCCTGTTGCAAGATATCTGAGAGTTGCCGTGTGTCTTTTAAGGGGTGTAATGGCTTTTCTCTTGCAGGTGTCTTGTTTCAATATGTATGATGTTACCAAATCTAGCAATTGACAATAGGTTGAGGTGTCCATTCGCAAATAATTGCGCCAGTCATCTGGTTCGCCTCTCAGTTCTTTAACAACGAGACGTGGGAATACTGGCTTCTTTTTAGAAGCCCACTCTCCTGACCATCTTGTATCGTAGTATCGTTATAGTAAAAAAATAAAAGAAAGCAGCCGTGTTTCCTTCATAATAAAAAAAATCACTAAACAAAATTCACACAACTCAAGACTCTGAATTAGAAATGAGAATGAAAACGGAAGGGAAAACGTAGTGTGTATACACTGGACAAAACGTACATTTTGTCGTACGTTTTATATGACCCACAAAACGTACAAGAAAACGTAACGTGAAAACCGGCCTTAAATAACGTGTAATTGGAAAATGTTCTTGTAAATAATAGTAGCCACGGGTTTCTTCTAAAAACACCCCGCAGAATTTTGAGCAGAAATGTTTATTAGCACTTTTTAGGTAAAATGAACCTTTCTCTCAGAAAAACTCTAAAAGCGAACGGCGATGTTCAGTTACGCGCGCGAAATCAATTTTAAATTAAATTTTTATCAACTCGACGGTTAAAATTCGATATCTTTTGATCAGAGTGCCCTATCGACAAAAATGAAAACACATTTTAAAGGCAGCTTTGAGTGCAGCTTTTGTATAGAAATTTTGTATTTTGTTAAAAATTAGGTCAGTTTCTATAAATCTGATTAACAAATAAATGTTTCGCCATTTTTCCCATTTTTACGTTTCTCGCTAAATTAATAAAATTTATAAATTCCATTAAGCAGTCGTAGTGGAATTTTCAGGCCTTACCTTTAAAACCTATAACATGAAATTTCGATTTTGAGTTTTGGCAATAAATATGAGGCATTTGAAATATGCATAAAAACCAGATTTTAAACTTTCGCATTACAAACGATTGCACGTCACGGAAAATGCTTTCACGAAGACAGTATTAGATGGAATTTGTACCTGAAGTTGTGTAGTTTTAAAAAACGTAGGTACTTATCGCATCGAAAAGATGCAGTTTTAAATATTTAAGATCGTTTGTCATGTGAGAGTTTAAATTCAGCCTTTTTTAGGAATATTTTAAATGTCTCACATTTGTGTCCAAAACTGAAGACTGAAATTACAATGAAAATTTATTAGTGACTGATAAAAGAAAATGGTAAATGTTCGAATAATTCCATTCGAACATGTAAAACTATTTATAAATATTTTTAATTTAGTATTTAACTCCACTTTTGACAAAAATGCACCCACTCTATAAATGTCATAAATGTCAAACGATTGTAAAAAAAAAATTGTCAACAGTTTTTTAGTATTATAGTTTTTTGTGTGCTTAAAACTCTTTCAAAAAGGACTTCCCGAAAACTCAGACACCAAGCTTACCCTCAGAGCGAATTTAGACGTTGATGAAGCAACATCTCTGTTTGACAGAAGTCCCTAAAAATCCGTCAAGGATTTAATCCTCAAAAAAGGTATACAGTGCTCTCCAAATCGGTCAACGATTTGTCCCGCTGTTGGTATAACAGCAATCAATTAAAATCACAGATATATTATACATATTGATTATAATATACAGTAGTGCCCGTTTTTGTATACACTAGAAGTGTTAGAAGTTTTTTTCGCATGGATCTCTGGGTGGCATTTGACACATGGTTACCACATCTCCGCAGCTCTTGATCAAGGATCTTCGTGATAACGACTTGGATAGACAATAGTGCATAGTATACACTTTCGAAAGACTTAATAACTAGTAAGTAGTATTTAGTAGTAGGAATTTTGTTTAGTTATTTATCTATTTGTACTGATTTTATTTATGCTATTTGTTTTTCTTTCTTTTTCTATTTAATAAATCGTTTTGTACCTTTGGATAGCTTTTTTAACCGTTAGTGTTTAAGACATTCTTATATTACAGGTAAGAGCTCTCATATTTTGTAACCAGCAATGTATGTTATACTCTCTATCTCATTTTAGGACATTCTTCATGTTTGTCTTATTGTGTAGATACTAATTTTATCTACAGTAAATATTATTGATCTCATGAGAATTGGAAAAAAATGAAAAAAATCGCGCAACGTTTATTTATTTAACATTCTTAGAACAACTAACCTTATTTGTGACAAAATACAAAAGTTGCATACGAAAGTTATACTCTTCACCCTTTAAATGCATTTTGATTTTTGTCGATAGAACACTCTGATCAAAAGGTATCGAATTGTTACCATCAAGTTGATACAAATATATGGCACGAAAATTAATTGAAGAGTATGATATATGGGGTCTAGAAGTAAATAAAAAGAAAACCGAATACCTGTGCATTGGAGCAGAACAAAAAGATCTCATATTAGACGATAACACTACGATAAAGCACTGCTGTGACTACAAATACCTAGGTATCACTATTTCACAAGATGGAACATTAGACAAAGCCATAAGAGAGAGAAATACGTCAGGGAGAAAAGCCATCACAATGTTAAACACCATTTTATGGGACCAATCCATCAGCAAAGAAAATAAAAAGAGGATATATGAGACTATAGTAAAAAGTATCACTTTATACAGCTGTGAGGTATGGCCACTGAAAGAAAGAACACTGTCAACGCTGAAAGCGACGGAAATGGATTTTTGGAGAAGAGCCGCAGGAAGATCTAGAAGAGAAAGGATTACCAACGAACGCATTAGAGAAATAATGGAAATCAAACGAACAATCACAGATGACCTAACAACAAAACAACTTATCTGGTTCGGACACTTACAAAGAATGGACGAACAACGAATGCCAAAAGAAATACTAAAGTGGCAACCAGAAGGAAAGAGAAAACGAGGTAGACCGAGAAAAAGTTGGAGCGAAGGAATAAATAAAGAACTAAGAGAGAGGGCCATAGAAGAAGATCTTTGGAACAACCGGTCTAAGTGGCGATTGGAAGTCGGAAAACGGCGGAGAACGTTATAAACCGACAAGTAGTAGTAGTAGAAGTTGATACAAATTTTATTTATAATAGACTACCTGAGTCTGACTTGGGGATTTTAAAAAAATTTTCTAAACTTTCTAATTTGTGTATATTTATCCCACAAGAAGTTGGAAATAAGGCCGTTATTTGCAAAACTTGCTCTTTGCTCGAAAGTAATTTTTTGGGAAATCGAAAAAAACGATTAACGGCCGAGTAGTTTTTAGCTCACAACGTAAAGAGTTTTATTAATGTTGCTTAGAGTTTTTAGCAATAGAAATTAGAAGTTTCTAGCCTAAAATTTTTACAGATCTTTAGAAAAAAATAATGTTTATTGCAAACAACCAGTTTTGCAAATAAATATATAAAATAATAACAAACCGTATATAGTTCAATAAAAAACATAAGGGATATATTCATGAAAATAAAACTTTAACATTTTTAGTCATATAAAGAAAATGTTTAAACAAAAAAAATCAAAAGTAATATCAATCGGTCATGCTCAAACAAAAAAACAGTCATTTTCTGCATTTTGGCAATTTGCCAAACCATCAACGGTTTCTTCTGGTGACGTAGAATCTGTCTTTGTAACGTGCTCTTTGTAAAAATTTAGTTTAGGAAGGCTTCTCCAATTTTCTTCATAGTGTTTGGAAAGGAGACTAATAATAGTTCCTTTATCCCCCTTTAGTTCTTTTCCCAGTGGTAATTTCTTAGAAGCCATTGAAGAAAGAAAAAATTTTTTTCTTACAAACGCTTTTAGCTTTTCCAACGTCATTTCGGTAATTGGGTTCACCTTGGACTACAACATTGTTACCTTTTTGTAAAAAATAAACCGCTTTGCTTTATTAAATTCAAAGTGCCATGAACTAGGCAGCTTAATAACTCGTTTTGTTTGTGTCCTCCAATCAAATACATCCCAGTCAATACCGATTTTTCCTACAATGAAATGTTTTCTAATTAAATCGTCGTAGCCACTAATTTCCACATTAATAGGCCTTTTTTAATGTCCTTTTCTATAAGGCCGAAGATACGATCAGGCGGAATAAAGGAATGACCGACTATCGGAAAAATTAATTCAATTTGTTTAATATGATTCGGCGATTCTTCTAGAAGCCGATAAGCCAACATTGCCATCATATTCGAATTTTTGTTTTGTCCGCCGCAAACATCAGCGAACAAACGTACTGTTTCTATGCTGACATCAAAATCTAAATTCTTTAAAGCATGTTGCAAAACTTTGCAAATCTTTTTGAGAGTCAATTTCTGTCCCCACGTAAGAAAACATATTTGTTGGTCTTAATTTATCCGTAGAAGTTTCAGCAACAATTGTGAAGTTATTATAGTTTATTTGCTAGGCAGTGCTAAGTCTTTTTGGCAGTCGAACGAAAAGTAAGCTGTGTTGGGTTTTGAATTTTTAAAGAGTTTGAAAAAAGCCTTTCCTTTAAGATATGAACACGATCCTTAGTCGCTAACTTTAGCCGAGCAGCTAAAGAAGTTGCTTCTTTCAACTGCTCCTTTGTTCTCAAGCAAGTGGAGCAGCAGTTAGTCAGCGGAGTTCCAAAAGCGATGTTGTAGTTAACATTTACATACTTTCGAAAATAACTAAGCTTATCATGCATAGGCTGAGGCAAAGTTTCTTAAAATTTAAGTCACATGGCAAGTAGACCCTCGCGCTTGTCTTGCTTCTACAGTAATGAGACACTGTACATGTTACAGATTCTATAAATTTTTTGATGCAGTTCTTTTTGTCATCATTCTTTAGACCCACTCGATTGTCACCTCTACGTTCCCTGGGTAGCTCCCCAGTTATAACAAAATTTCTTACAATTCTTTGTACGCGGTCCTTGCTTAAATTAATAATTCCTAGAAACGACTTGGCACATACTCTAATCATCTTACCTTCACATAGACTACAAAGGGAGGCATGAAAATCTATCACTTGCTTCATCATAAGTGTAGTACAATAATATAGTATACTAAAATAATAATACACTTTTGTTGCATTTCTGTAATATTACAACTCTTTTAATAATTTAATAAACTTTCCGTGTAGCCCTACACAACGTTAAAACGCGAAAAACTGCATAACAAATCAAACGATTGTCGCACAAGTCTAAAATCATAAATTTTATTATGATGCACTTACCTAGCAAGTTTATCCACATTCCTTTTATGTGTTTCTGGCTAAAGAATTTTTTGCGTCCTTTTCCCTGTGGACTTGGTTTAACAGAACAACCATTTTTACTTACTAACTCTATAAAAATAAAAAAAACTGTTCCTAATTCGCCAAAATACAACTGTTTAATCGCTTGAATAATTATAAACTACTGAAAATTCGTTTTTTCAACACAACTATTGTAATAACGTGTTTGTCACGTGAACCAACCGGCAAATTTCATTGGTGGTAGAGCAAACAGCGAGTTTTGCAGGTAAACGTTCAAAGCAAAGTGGGAGTTCTGCAAATAACTGTAATTTTCTCGACAGTATCTGTATGCTAAAAACGAGTTTAGGGAAATTCTGATTTCGATTACTATTTAAAATAGAAATAAACTTAACAAAAAAAATAATTTTCGAAACTTGTGTCGATTGGCGAGTTTTGCAAATAATGGCCTTTAATATTGGTTTTTAATTGTTTTAAGAATAAATAGGGACTTTTTATGAACATTCATTTTGTGCGATTAATAATATTTGTTGATGAATTTGTGAGTTAAGAATGTTCGTCCCAAACCCTTCTTTCAGTGCGTCATAGTTGATCGAATTCTCTCTAACACATTAAGCTAGAAGTGACAGAAAAAAACGTGAGTCTGTGATTATTATACATAGAACTTAGAAAATTATTTATCGTAAAGCTTATTCTACTTACGGATGTATAATTGGTTGGAGTTTAGAATACGCTAAATAGATATCCAATCAATGATGCGCATGAATATAATTTGACGCAGAAGGTCTCGATCTTGACAGTACTTTCACAACGTCAACTAATAAAATAATTGTCATTCCAGGTTAGTATTATCAGACATTTTACAGTGAAAATTTAATTTTGTATTTATTGTCATAAAAATATTTTAAATATGCCGAGATATATCGAGAAAGAACAAAGACTAATATTAAAATTATTCAATTATTTTCAATTAGAAAAAAAGGGATTACGATCCTGCAACTGTCAAATTTAACTAAAATGACATAAATAATTCTGACATTCTTAAAATCCTATATTATTGCAAAATTAGTGACGCACTGAAAGAAGGGTTTGGGACAGACTGTATTAGTCTGTCCCAAACAGAGATATATATTTACTATGAATGTTCATATTTTAAGGTTATGGTATTGTATGATAAGACTTTAATTATTTTTTTACTGTCAAGGTTTTTTTGTTGTCTGTATAAGCGTTATTTCAAAATAAATCAATAAATCATTGAATTTATTAACTAAGTTAAAAAATATATATTATAAATTATTATTTTATAATACCAATCGCACACAATGAATATTCATGATCAAAAGTCGTTATTTATTTTTTAAACAATTGAAAAAATCAATATTTCCAACTTCATATGAGACAAATACACACAAATTAGAAATCTTTGGAAAGGTTTTTCAAATCCCAGGCAATTGTGACGTCAGAGCTTAGGTAGTCTATTGTGCTATTAAAACTTTTTGTTCAAAATTATTTTGGCTACATCTTATATCTAAAAATTTCATAGCGTACAAGCCCGAGAGTGAGAGTGGTACACTTTTGTGCATCTTTTTGATGTCCCAAATTAACTTACAGCAAAATTCAGCTTGTTTAATTATGACGACTGGAGTAAAATTATATCGTTATTCGCTCCGTGCGTGACCATGGTAGGGGTACCTTGAAACGATGCCAGCGTGCGTAACGGCGAAATATGACAAAATTGGACACTATCTTTTTACGCATAAATTTTATCAAAAATGTGTGCAAATACACGTTGCGTATTTAGTTGTGCTAATAATAGCAAAAATAGTAAGTGTAGTTTTTTTAGGTTCCCAAAGATTACATATAAATTAGAGAAAAGAAAAGATGGATCCGTGCTATTAATATGAAAAAGGAAATATCACGTAACCTCATTTTTATGCAATTGAAATATTTAAATAATTTACCTTAAATATTTTATAAGGCTTCAAGCTAACTGCAGAGTGCCTGATGACTTTAGCTTTTATATCATAACTTTTACTATTACTGTTTTTAATTATATGCTCTTTCACGTGAAAAACTTGATTTGCCAGTACTAGATTTTTAACTTTTCTTTTCCGTTTGGGCTTAAAAAGATATATTATGATGAATTTTGAGAAACCCAGTTTTTAATACTACATTTATTTTGTACATAAACTAAAAAAACATAATTAAAAAGTTAATTATTAATAATTGTCAATTTTGCCTGTATTTAACAATGTCAAACATATGTCATTAATGTCATATGTTTAACCTGAAAATTGGTAGGTCCAAAACTGTCAGATGAAGGCGGTAGGTGTCGCATCAGTCACGCATGGAGCGAATATTTTATGAACAGTAAATGTGCCAATATGACAGCCTTGTAATTTAATGAATGACATTTAGACAAATAAACGGAACTAGATTTTGAAATCATTAAAAATATTTGAGAAAATTGAAAATGTAGTTATAAATAAAAAAAAATTATATATAAATAAAAAAACGAGAAACTGAAGAAAGTGTAGTTAATGAAGCTTTTGTTTTTTTTTTTTTCGTTTTATAGAGGGGTAACTTTAGTGCAGGATTCGTTCTTCGTACTCCCGGCGATAGTTTCCGAGGTACTTTAAAATGCCCTCTCGTCGCCGAGTCTACGACGAAAGCCTACCTGCCAAACCAGACCCTCCTCTGTCATCCAGCGATCCAGAAACGGAATGGCCGCTATAAGGCCGGCATCACTTCCGAAGCACTACATTTATTCATTCATTCTCTATTCATACACATCCACACTCTATTTATCAGCAAGGAGGCTCCCTGTCTCGTTTCAGGTAGTGCGTAGAAGACACTCATCGCTCCTAGTTCGGCATCATTCCCAGATGGTCATTTCCTCCTTCCCCACAGTCTGACTCACACATTCTAACTCATACAGTGTGACCGACTTTTCTAGCTTCACCTTTCAGCATCATTCACTCTTAACTTTAGCGTTGGTCCAGCTGTCTTTATTCCTCTTCCTTTTTCTTGTTCACTGCACGGATATAGCTGTGTATGTTAGTCCAACCTAATTTATAGCTACATACATAGTACAGATACAGCAACCTAGTAAGTGTAGAAATTAGGAGAAGAATATACCTGACGAACAGAGCTTACTTTGGGCTGAAGCAGCTTTTAACATCACACATAATTAGCAGAAAAACTGAGATAATAATATATAAAACTCTTATCAAACCTGTCCTGACATACGCGTCAGAGACATGGACTATGGTAAAAAGCGACGAAGAACTGTTAGGCCGCTTTGAATGAAGAATACTTAGGCACATATACGAAGGAGTACAAGAAAGCGGGATATGGCACAGGCGCTACAATTTTGAGTTGTATCAATGCTATGAAAAATGCAACATTGTTCGGTCTATTAAAATTAATAGACTAAGGTGGCTAGGACACCTTGAAAGAATAAACACTGGAGACCCCCAAAGACAGATATTATATCGAGAGTCAGTAGGAACCAAGAAGAGAGGCAGGCCAAGATCTAGATTTAAAACTCAAGTCGAAGATGACTTGAAGAATCTAGTGGTCAGAAATTGGAAAGCCAGGGTGAAAGAAGTGAAGTGAACTACAATCCTGTGTGGGTCAAGACTGACACAGGATTGTAGAGCCAAAGATGATGATTATGAAACACATTTAGACATAATGTCAGAATATTAAATAATTTCGTTATTAAATAGACTTTTCGGTTATTTGAAACTCAAGAGAATTCAATTTTTCTCACACATAAACTTCGATTCTCGATAATTTCGTTTCGTTCTGTTTACTGACGTGGACGCAATACGTAGAATTAATTGCGGGGAATATTGTATTTGCAACAATATGATTCCCAATGATAACCAAACAAGAATCTGCGGTTGCTAGCACTCTTGCTATTGACAGACTAAATAATTCAATATCGTTCTGAAATAAAAAGAATATACTAAGTTAAGTATTTTACATCTTTCGGTATATGACGCACATACGCTCAGTCTACACATTAATAATGTGAATGAAAACTTATTTTATAAACTAGATCTAATTATTCTTATTACTATAAGCAAAAATATAATATTCTATTATATACAGAGATGATAGAGAATACATGATAAACACGTGATTTCGGCTACTTTTGACCACTTATGACGCGTGATTTATTATTTATACTTTTATTTAATATTTACCAGACTATAGCAGCTGTATCTGGAATTAACTGAACTAGGTTCCAAGCCATTTAAGAATATCAAATTCCATCCATATACAATACATTTGGTGCGGGAACTTAATGAAGATAATTATCACCGCCGCTCCGTTTAGAGTTTTGTGTAATAATTAGTGAGCTAGCAGTGATTTACAATTTCTTTTTAATTTGTTTGTCTACCATGTTCTACGAGGTGCATATACAGCAACCACAAAACTTATGGGCTGGTATTTTAGATGATCGACTAGTGGAACCTTTTTTTCACCATTAAAGTTCTTCTTGTTTCTCTCTAGAGCCTATTCTGCATGTTCACTGGCGGATTAATACCTTTATGGAAGATTGTCACTCCATCGTTTGTGCTGTCATCCGATACTTCTTCTGCCGATTGGTGACTAATCTCTTGCTATTTTGACGACACGGGTCTCCTCCATTCTGCTTATGTGGTTATTCCATTCTTTCTTTTTGAAAAATTGACTTGAGAAATATATTTACAGTTACTGGAAGACTTTAATATTTCTGCTTTGACTGATTCTATTGAAAATTGTCAAAAATATGATGAAGATTATTGGACTTTTTAACAGGACAGTAAACTCCTCTTCTTGGTGGCCAGATTTGTCTTTCCTGAACTTCTTTTTGTGGGGGACATCTAAATATAAAAATCCATATAAGACCACTTGTATCTTAGAAGATTTACGTCGAAGAATTGTCAACTAAGGCTAACGAATCGTTCCGCAAATGCTTTTCGAACGTTTCGAACAAAACCATTATCATTCTATGGACGCCGGAGATTATCAATTTCAACATTTAGTCAAATAAGAAAGAAGTAACTAGCCAAAAAGATCCATTTTAAATTGACTTTTTTTAAATAAAGTATTTGACAAAATTTTAAACTTTAAAGACTACGGACTTTAAAACAACATCTGATTTGACATCCATTGTCTCGCCCCATCATCTTTGAAAAAAACGTTAAGGTAATTTTTAACCTGGCTTACGAAAAGACAAAACCGGAAGAAATTATCTCCCCTTAATTAAAAATCGGCGTGTCGTTGGGTTTTTTAAAACTGTCGCAGTTCCTGTTAATGCCTGAGTTTCCTGTTCGTCCGGCACCCTGCATGTGACATAATTTAATATTCAATTATATTTATTAATTTCATCGTTCCGATCAGAACGGGGCAGAAAATAAAAACAAACGCCTTGAATATGTTTTTTGCATGCAATTAATGTATATAACTGAATGTGTATGGGCTCCATCTACGCTTAAACCAAATTAAAACATCAACTTGCAAGGTCGTAGTTCTCAGTTGGTAGCAGCCCCAAATCTTTTATCCGATTACATTCCCCACCCACATTAATTACTGGAAACCGGAAACCACTTAATTGATTAAAATCAGCGTTTTTCTTCTTTCCCTTAGGCACCTACCGACATAAATTTTAAATTGGCAGGTTCAGAAATAAAAGACTCACGATTCATTATGGAACTCGAATTCCAGGTCACATTTTTCAGTATAATGAGTTATTGGACAAATTAAATTAAATTTTTTACGCAAAAGAATTATAGGGAATAAAAAAATATACTCAATATTTTTCGCCCTTTTTTAACAGTATTAAATTGGAATTTATTTAATCTCTGGCGTCAAAAATCGTTTGTAAAATCAAAACAAGCAATGTTAAAAAATTTCCAATCAAATGGGTAAATACAGTACGTCCATCACGTTTCCAACAATTTCAATTAAAATTCAGAGAATTGTTTTTAAAAGCTTACATGTAAGCTGGTATTTGTAATCACAATTTTTTTAATTTCTGTCATATTATGTGGTAAAATTAAAAAAGGATAAGAACAGGACGTCTCCCATATAAAGCAGATGCAATTAAAATGTTGTCAGATATACACAAAGAAACTATCATCCAGGATATGACGGTAAAAATATTAGAAAACCTCTGATTTGTATATACAGTGTGGATATTAAGTATTACCCCCTCTAGTAAACTCCGTTATTTAAAACAAAGCTGAAAAACGCTCGGACCCGTTAATTTTTATTTTAATAGAGGTATTTTATAACATAAAAAAATTGTCACCCCTTTCATCCCCTTCACTTGACAGCTACCCCTCAGATTTTTTAAATGGCAATGGAGGTCGTGCGATAGTTCGTTGGAAAGGGTTTGAAAAGAAGAATTCCAAAATCTATCACACTTTTTTTTAACTGTAAGGATCTGTTTGTTAATAACGATTTATTGTTTGGAGATACACTTTGCGATACAACAATACAAAAGTAGGTACACTGGTTTTGCTTTAATATGGGACATTCGGTATAACAAAATTACTTTTTTACAGAATTATTTTTTTGCAGAATAAATACTTTTGGGTCGTTAAAACATATCGTGGTTAGAACAATTTTTTAAATAATCTAGTTTTTGACTACTGTCATAAAAACCAAGCAATTAGCACTGTTGATTGTAAAGAATATTGACAAGAAGATTTGGTGAGCTTTAGTAGTAACCTGTAAATTGTTAGTATTCAAAAGTCAAAACAATTAAAATGGCACCACCTAGTAGATTAGTAGACAAATGTGAACCAATTTTAATATTTAGTGAAGTAGGCCGTAACTACCATGAAGCTGTGAGAATATTTAATGAACGTTTTCCGAATCGTCCAATGGATCGATATCACTATAGACTACTTGTCACCAAATTTTGTGAAACAAGAAACGGGATGGTAGAAAAAAGACTTCTGAGGAAAAGCAAGTAGATATTTTGCCTCAATTTGTAGTAAATCCATCCAGTGCAACTAGAAATGTTGCCCGCGAATGCGACGTAAGTCACAGGACCGTCTTAAACATTTTAAAAAAGCAAAAATTTCATCCCTATAAGATGAAAATGGTGCACGAATTGACAGAGGATGATTTAGATCGACGACTGCAATATTATGAAATTGTGGATAATAATATTTCACAAGATCCAACTTATAAGACATATTTGTTTTTCCGATGAAGCTACATTTTATTTAAATGGTCATGTACATCGACAAAACGGAAGATATTGGTCTGACGAAAACCCTCGATTGTTTCAAAAGTGTCATACTCAATTTTCCACTAAATTAAAGGTTTGGGCAGGTATACTAGGGGATCACATTATAGACTCTTTTTTTATCGAAGGCAATTTAACGGGGGAAAGCTATCTTAATCTATTAGAAACACAAATAATTCCTGCAATTGTGCTTAAAAACAATCCAGGCGAATTAACCCAACGTCTCGTTTTCCAGCAAGATGGAGCTCCGCCTCATTACGATGCTCGCGTTCGAAATTTTTTAAATAATTTGTATCCGAGAAGATGGATTGGACGTCGTAGATTGATTGAATGGCCAGCAAGATCACCAGATCTTACTCCTCTAGATTTTTACCTATGGGGTTACCTTAAATCCAAATTGTATGGGAGCCAGTTGACGACACTTGATGAACTCCGTCAAAGAATAATCGAAGAATGTAATAGGATTGATATGCAGACCCTACAAAGGGTTAGAGAGGCAACGAAACAAAGAATCTACTTCTGCCAGGAAGTAAATGGAGAACATTTCGAGCATCTCCTTCAGTAATTTTTCTTTAGGATACTTTGCCAGTTCCGTTAATTTTAAAGATGTAATTTAATACATTATTTTTTGTATATTTTATTTTAAATAAAACCATTATGCCACACAAAATTTCAAACTTATACATTTTTGAATTCTTCTTTTCAAACCCTTTCCAATGAACTATCGCACGACCCCCATTGCTATTTAAAAAATCTGAGGGAGTAGCTGCCAAGTGAAGGTGATGAAAGGGGTATGGTTACCATGGTTACTAACCCAAGTTGGCGGTAAAAAAAGTTAAAAAAAAATCATGGTAGTTGCTAGAATAATGAATTTTAATACAAAATTGTTCTATGTTTCGAAAAATCACATTTTTGAAATAATTCGTGACTGTTCAGTTGTGTAAGTTTACAATTTACACGTCAAAACAGTTTTTATAGAATAAACTTCAAAAATTTAGATTTTATCGGGAAAACTGTTTGGCTATAAAATGAAGCTTATAAAACAAGCGATTTGTTTTTTATTATTACCGTAAAGTTAATATTAACAAAGTTATGGCTGTTCGAAAGCAGACTTTTATTCATCGACTACAAACATTCAAACCGATGTTGAATAAGCGTAAAACGGTCAGTTTTTCTTGGAAAACATATAAAAACTTTTTTAAAGATCTTAAAAAACCTTTAAAATGACCACTGGTAAAAGTGATTTGCATAAAAATTTAGTCAAGTTATAACTAAAATAAAGTCTGCTTTTTATTGCTCTTAAAGTAAATTGCAGTGTTTTAAAAAGAGTTTCGCTGAAAGATCTTGTAGAACAAAACGTATGCGAATACAACCGTTAAAAAATCATGTCGTTTACTTTTTAGTCTATAGAAATAAAAAAATGCTCAAAATCTTAATCAAAATAAGTTGTTTTTTGTATTGTAGCATTTTTTCTGTATCTTTTTGGTTATTTTGAAAAAAGAGAATTTTTTTAGAAACTCCAAAAAAATGTCTACATAAAACTTTTTTTAAATTATTTTTGACTTAGATTTTAGATTGCTTTTAATTTAAACCTTCTAAACAAGTTAAACTTCCAGAATGTAATATTTGTATATTACTTTTGCTTATATAAATTTTTAATGAAAAACGGATAGTTTTAACCACGGTGGTTTTGGTGGCGGTGAGTTTGTTACTTTCTACGTCACAAAAAATGCAAGCGGACTTTATTTTAGTTATAGCTTACATTAATTTTCATAAAAATTACTTTAACGTATTGTTCCAGCGAACAATCAACTGCAATATAACAGAAAGACAGTCCAGAATAATCTGAACTTAAGCAATCAAAATCACGCGACTTACACACAAGCAACAGGTGGAAAAAATGTAAATAATGTCCATAATAATACGAACTCATACAACCAAAATCATGCAACTTACGCTCAAATAACAAGTGAAACACATGTATGTAATACAAACAGTGACATTGGAGAGAAGATGAAGAGTTTCCTTAACGAATTCAAAGCTATGTTTTCACAACTAATAAATCAAAATAGCGTGATCTTAAACATGCTTGCCACAGTAATAAATAAATCCAGTAATAGAACTTAAGACACTACGAATTGCACAATGGAATGCCAATGGCCTAGGCAACTATAACACAGAAATTACTAACTTTCTTGAACATAATAAAATTGACATTCTACTCATATTGGAAACCCACTTCACTGACAGAACGGTGTTCAAGATTTCTCATTATTCTATTTACAACACCAACCATCCTGATGGAACAGCACATGATGGCGCTGCTATTATTGTACGTATATCACACTATGAGGAAACAATGTATCAGACGGAAAAAATACAAGCTGCAGTAATCTGTATCAGTTCTCAAGCATGGTTTTTTGACATTGCGGCAATGTACAGCCCACCAAGGCATAATATCACCACAGCACAATATGAAGACTTCTTTCTATCAAACAAATTCTTAATTGGAGGTGACTGGCATGTCGAGCGTAGACTGGGGGTCGAGACTATGTACGACAAAGAAAAAAATCTTATACAAGCCATAGCTAACTAAACAGGTCTTACTTATCTACAGGCAACCCACCTACTGGCCATCAGATCCAAACAAAATCCCTGATCTACTCGACTTCTTTATCCTCCGTAGCATGGCCTTAAATTATTTTGACATACAAGCATCCTGGGATCTGTCCACCGACTATACTCGCATAATTGTCACACTATCTACGCAAATTATAAAACGTCCGAATATCCCTAAGTTGACAACATCAAAGACCAACTGGAATGTATTCGAGTCTTACATAATTGAAAATTTAAATTTAAATATGAGATTAAAGAAACCAGACGATATCGATAATTTTGTACTTCTTCTCTCCCAAACTATACATGCAGCCGCTGAAATAGCTACACCCCCTCAGAATGATAAAGAACCAAGTGACACCAACATACCCGTATATATAAAATGTCTTGTTGCACAAAAAATAAGAGCCAGGTACATATGGCAAAGAAGTCGCAATCCTATAGATAAAAATGAATACAACAGATTAACACGGCAACTTAAAACTGCTCTACAATACGCAAGGAATGATACATTTAAATTATTCATCAACAGCCTGTCAAAAGAAGATGACAGCATCTGGAAAGCAACGAAATCATTCAAGAGGCCTACACAGCACGTACCACCTCTAAGGAAAGCCTAAAGATGGAAGCTAAGGAAAAACTGAACAAGAAAAGGTATCAATCTTTGCTGCACATCTCTCACGTTTTTGGGGCATCTGAACTTAATAACAATAATAACGAAGAACCAGTTAAAAACTAATGAAATGCTTTACTCCTAATAATGTAAAAGAACAAATTTCTAGATGCAATAACTACAAAGCACCACGCATCGACATGATCACCGGGCTAATATTAAAAAAATTACCGAGTAAAAGCAAATGTATGCCTCGAGGAGAAAAAAATTTGCACTTCTGCCTTCCTGGATATAGAACAAGCCTTCGACCGTGTTTGGCATAACGGCCTCCTGTATAAACTTAAGTCATCCTTTCCCACTCCTTACTATCTACTCTTAAAATCATACCTCACAGAACGTCACTTTCAAGTCAAATTCCTTACAGAAACCTCTCATTACTATCCCATAAAATCCGGTGTCCCTCAAGGAAGTATCCTGGGTCCCCTCCTGTACCTAATATATACTGCTGATATCCCAACAATAAATACGACCACAGTAGCCATGTTCGCAAATAACATCGCCATAATATCCATCGATGATGACCCCCAAGTAGCAGCAGGAAACCTTCAAATACACCTAAACCTACTACAAGACTGGATGAATAGATGGAAAATCAAAGTTAATCATATTAAGTCTAATCAAATTACATTCACCAACAGGAACATCATATGTCCGATAATCAGACTGAACAACATATTACTACCAGTAAAAACAGAAGTCAAATACCTGGGAATAAGACTTGATCAAAAGCTCACTTGGAAAGCACACATCTTGGCAAAAAATTCAAATCAACATGAAAATACGTCATATGAATTGGCTAATAGGCCTAAAATCACAGTTATCTACAGATAATTAACTTCTCTTGTATAAGTGCATAATAAAGCCTATATGGACATATGGAGTGCAACTATGGGGCTGTGCAAAGCCTTCTAATACCAAAATAATTTAGAGAATCCAATCCAAAATACTCAGAATGATTTTCAACGCGCCGTGTTACGTTAGTAACGAAACACTACATGATGACTCTGGTATACCGTTCGTTGAAGACGAAATCAGCAGACTAAGAAGAAATTATTTAGAACATCTGCCAGCCCACCCCAACGAGGAGGCAAGACAACTACATCTCCAACCAGAAGTCAGACAAAGATTGAAGAGACAGTGACCAACAGACTTATTCACTAATTTCAATTTTAAATTTTAATTTTCATTTCAATTTTAGTTTCAAACTATAATCCTACATTAATTTAGTTTGTTAGTGTTAGTATTGGGAGTGTTATCAGTGGATAATTTCTCCTCTCATGTATTTGAAATACTCGCATTTACTAATTGCTTGTAATAACAGATTGTAAATTTGCAAATTTATTAAAAAAAATCCTATTGTAAGAACTTTAAAAGAGTTTCTATAAGTTTTCCATGAAAAACTCACCGTTTTCCGCCTATTCAACCTCATATTTTTGGATTGTTGTATTCAGTGAATAAAAGTCTACTTTCGAACAGCTATAATTTTTTTTATTTACAAAAAACTCGTTCTAAGGTTATTAGCGGAACGGTAACAATTAATTACACTTTGCTTGGTGAACTAAGGTCTTTTAAAAACAAAAGCAGGTTATCTATAGTGTTTTTTAAATTTAAAATACGTTTAAAATTGTTTGGCAAATAGTATTTAATTCTGTGGCGATTGAAATTTTCTCACTTTTCTACTAGCACATATTTAACCGTAAGGGGTAAACCACACTCATCACAAATTGGGCGTTCTTCTTTCTTAAACAAATGTTTGACAAAATTGGGTATGTCCAAGTCGTAAACGAGAAATAATTATTTGCTTTCGTCTGGATACCTCAAGTGGTTGCCATGGTCCAATCTTATTTTTTTATCTCCTGAAGCTTTGATAGTGCGGATTTCCATTTATTTATTGTTCCAAATATCGAACAGGTACTATATGAAGTGGCTTTTTAGATCCATACTTACAGATTGGGGTGATATGGCGATACTGTTGTCGTTTATAGCTTCTTTAACATTTTTGTCTGCTGCTTCGATACCTGCTATTCCAACATACGATGGGACCCAGAGAAACTTGATGCTTGTATCTTAAGTATACAATTTATTTAGTTTTTCCTTTATTAGTAAAGCTACTGAATTCTACCTGTATATTTGCCTGATTACTTGTAGTGCTAACATAGAATCTGTCACGATTATTATTTTGTTTCACTTATTTGCACTTGCGTGCAGTATAGCTTGGTGAATTGCATAGGGTTCTTTTGTAAATATACTTGCAGTATCTGGAATTATATATTTAAGAATCTCTGTGCTGTTATTTATTGCCATTTCAACTTCATTATTAGTTTTAGACGCGTCTGTATAGTATACTGGATAATCGGAATGGGAGTTAATTAGGTCTCTGAAAAGTTGTATAATAAGATTAGGATTGCAGCAATAATTTTGTTACTATTAGGTTTACGAGAATAATAAAAACCAATCTCTTTTTTTATAAACTTTATTTTATATCTAAAAAGTTTTCCCAAAAAAATCTAAATTTTTGGAGGTAGTCTCGAAAAACCGTAAGTTTTTCCACTCCAAAATATTATAATATTTAAAAGTAATTACTTTTCTGAAAAAAACTAAAAAGAACAATTTGGTGTTACAATTCACTGTTCTAGCGATTACCATCGTTTTTTTTTTATAAACTTTTTTCACCTCCGAGTTGAGATAGTAACCACCTCAAGAGAAAAAGCACATATTGGCATAGGGTAGATTTTTATCTTTGAGCTATTTTCTACTTATGTGCTGTCAAAAAAAAATTTAAGTAGAAAACCGTTATATCCTGGACTAGATGTAATTTAAGAAGACTTCATTAAATACTTGTTAACAGAAAATTGATTTCCTATCTACCACGTTAGAACGCTGAAAATGACGTAAAGTAAAACACCAAGTAATAAGAAAATAGAAGCAATAAAAGGAAAAAGATAGTTAAGATTTGATTTCACGTATAGTGCGTCTGTGTATCCGCTTATACGTATTTCGCCCTAAAAGGGCTCTTCAGAACGGATATTCACAGTCGCTCTGAACGTGAAAATAAATCTCTTCTGTCTTAGGAAACAACTCTAACATGGCTTCGTATAGACGAAAATAGCGACATCTGATATTAAAATCCGTAAACTAATTCTCGAAACCAAATTCAGATTGTTTTGCCTTGTAATTCTTAAAAGGCACAGCTTAAAGCAAAAATCTGAATTTGGTTTCGAAAATGAGTTTACGGATTTTAATATCAGATGTCGCTATTTGCGTATATACGCAAATTATACTACACTATACAACTATAATTTCAATACCAACTCAAAAAAAACCTAAACCGTACTTGGCAATACTAATAGTAATTATGCCACTAAATCAAACTAACTCTATCCTTATCAAACATTAATGGATTTTCTGAACAATTGTCAAAAATTTTGACAAAATATGATATTAATGTTTGACATAAACCATCAAAAATATCTGGAAAATTTTTTTCTCAATTTAAATCAAAGGTTAATAAAGATCATCAACAAAATAAATTGTAAAGACTGTAATTTAACATAATATATTGGACAACCACACCAATAACTGCATAGAGGTTTGTTACACACAAACATAATGTACAAACCAACAGATTAAACATAACAGCCATAGCAAGACATTTTCTAGAAAATAGTCATTGCTTTGATTTTGAAAATGAACAGATTTTAAAAAAAAATCAAAATTACAACAAAAGATGGATATTGAAGATGATTTGCATAAAAAAAGTATCTAACTTCTGTCAAAAATAAGATTGATATCAAAGATCTTTCCAATATGTATTGTAATTTAATAAATTAAGTTGTTTTTAACTGCACCAAGCCTTAAAAATCTCATTACAAACTCCCTTATCAGTTTATCATCAATTGAAACTACACCTTGATTTCCCGTTGTATATTTATTAATAATTTTATTCCGTTTAATTACTGTCCTGACTTATCTACTAATTCTTCTTTGAGTCATATATACATCTATTTCTTGATTGTTTCTATCTATCCAACATTTGGTGTTATACATTACTGTTGGTCTGATGACAGTTACATATAATTGACCTTTTGGTTTGATTGCATTTTTTCTGTCACACGATACACCACTTGTTTTCTTTTATCTTATTATTCATACTCTAAGTATGCTAAAAATATATCCATATTTTCCCGATTATTCCATTCTAGGCATCCTTAGTACTTTAAACAAATACTTTTTACAATCATTTCACGATTAAAATGTATTATTCTTTAGGTTACTAACATAATATGTAAATTAACATTTTAGATATTCTGTTATTTCCTGCTAAAATCACACCATAATCAAATATTACATACCAGTTATCACTTTGAACTTTCCCTATTATCTTATCCAATACTATTGAGAATACATAAGAACTTGGCACTAAACCCTGATAAACTCTATATACTACCTTCTAATGAACATTCAAAGCAAATCACATACCTTTTGAATATATATTGTTATTATTCTTTGTTGAACTTCGTTCTTATTGAAATAAAATTTTCATCTGTTATTATTCTGCTTTTGATAAATCCAATCCTATTTTCAAATATTTTGAGTTTCTCTAGTATTCTTCTATTAATCAGTTTCTTCCACTATTTGCAATGTGTGGCCATACTTTGTTTAAATTAAAAGCTAATGTAATGAAAGCGCAACGGTGCACCTTTCGCATTTCATCAAAGATCATCAAATAAACTGTGAGCCTTCCGCATTTAAAGGTTCCTTTAGTTTTTTTGACAGCAGTACTAAAATATTGCTTTGCCAGTCGTTATGTATCTATCCCACTTCCATAATTCTATTAAACAAACCTATTGGCCAACTTATTTCCGTAACTCTTAACGTTGTCTAAATTATCTCGAAGGATAATATTTGGTCTAACTGTTTAACCCTTCTACAGCTACGTCTCTTAAAGTTACATGAGTGGACACACTGTAGTACTTAATGCCACACATAAAAAAATGATATTCAAATTTAAAAATTATCAAAACTTTGTTAGAAAAATTCGTGAACGACGCAAAAAAAGAAAAGCGTTATTTTTAGAAATTTATTGTATGACTTTAACATAATGTAACGACTCAAAATATAAAAACAAGTAGTCAGTCTTACAAAAATATCAAACAAAAGAAAACGTTTACAATAAAAACTATTCTCACATATGATCCCAAAAGAAAAATATCTAAATACAAAATAATTAAATTGGCCTATCTCCATTGAACGCTGCTGCAAACACATATTACACTGAATTTTTTTTCTCACTATAATTTTTGCAAAAAAATTGTTGGCATGAGTCACGGGAAACGGTTGATTTATTGTTTTTATGCGCATTACATATATGGCACCTTCCACTTTGACTTTGGTTTAGCGTGCTAGTGGGTTCTTTGGCAATTTGAAAAGGCAGCAGAAATTCTCTTACATTTTGTGGAAATGTTAGTATCTTCGCTCGGTTTTCTAAATGATCCCTCATTAGGGAGAAACCTAATTCAAGTAAGAAGTTTCTCCTTCTTTGTGGTGACATATTTGTCTTAGTGCAATTATAAATAACTTCGAAATTTATTCCAGTTAAATCTTGTATGCGAAAAAATATTGCTAATGACCATCTTCTGGTAATCCTTTGTGTCGTGTAGGAAGCACATTTTTGGTCAACCGTATCGACGCCACTTTTTGTTTTATTGTATTTTAAAATCACTACTGGTTTTCCTGTATCTTTGTCTATTTCGTCTGTATCAATCATGGT
Organism: Diabrotica undecimpunctata; assembly: GCF_040954645.1. Lineage (NCBI taxonomy): Eukaryota > Metazoa > Arthropoda > Insecta > Coleoptera > Chrysomelidae > Diabrotica > Diabrotica undecimpunctata. The sequence continues at coordinate 62,674,251 of NC_092804.1, read as the reverse complement.
AGAGAGCAATACTACAGCTTTATTTCTTTTAGGAACATATAAAACTAGGGACATATTATCTTGGAATACGAATATTGAAAATTCAATAGCTCGTAGTTTATTCGGAAGAAATTGGGGAGGAAGTTGTTTTTTGTTTTTCTTCAAGGTGCCAATAACTGTCAGGCCATGAGATAATCAGCCAAAGGATAACTAGAATAATAATTATTTATAGTTATATTCCTTTTGGAGTTTTTTATGGGAAAATGTAAACGCTGTACTATATCGAATGCTTTATTTGAATATTTGTACGGTCCGTCTCTTTGTATGTCACAATATTACAAAATTCCCAGTATAGTAAGACCTGGTATTTTGTGGCATGTATTTTACAAAGCCACATCGTCCTCTAAAAGGGTGAAGCATTTCATCTATAGTGACGTATTTCCCAAAACATTAATTACTTATACAATTATTCAGAAAGCCTGTGTATACACTTCTAATAGCAGCTAATTGATCATTTTGTTCACGATGTTTTCGTATCCCAACATCATTGAAACGAAGAGCACGAAGGAGAAGGAGGAATTTTTTGTCACCAAATGCAGCTCTGGCCAGTATCATACCAGTTCCTTCCTTTGCCCATATTTCTTGAACATTTACTCATTTTTTTACTGCAAGAATAAATAAGATCCCAAACAAAACTTTTATTTCATTACGAAAGGTTAATTTGCAATTTCTGTCTCTCTTGTAAGATAGATTATTTGCTCTTGTAATGCTAATATATATATATATATATATATATATATATATATATATATATATATATATATATATATATATATATCTTTAAGGAATATGACCGTTTAATTTAATATAAAAAAGTGCACTCGTAAGTGAATGGGATGTTTTCGGTCAATTTGGAGATAAAAAAGACAAGAGTTGTGCTACTTTATCTATTTATTGAAGACGTTTTGCCTACTGTTCAATGAGCATCATCAGTTCATCTTTAGAAGATCTGTATCATTAAAATGTTATTAATGTGAAGAAACTTCAAAAATTAATCTAATAAATACATTAGCAAAAACACAGAAATACAGAACGTCGGAAGATTCCCAATTTAAGATAACATTCTTATCAGAAACAAAAGAATTGGTTGTGAATTCGTTACTGCCAACTTAAAACGATAGCACGTTAGATCTTAATAATAATGTTAGATCTTAATGATATCATTAAGATCTAACATCTATACGAAAAATTTCTTTTTCACTTATAAATATTTTGCTTTTTGGGAGAATTTTAATTATGCCTGTTACAAAAAGTGTACACTTTTATTATACAACGTCAGGTTTTTTAAAACATTAAAATTTATTTAACAATATGTGTATTTTTACATATTTTATATTTTTTACTTAAGTGTCTTTAATACATTAAATATTTAGATAACGTAAAATTATAATCATTATAATCATCATAACAGGCGCATTTAATTAACTAAAACGAAAAATGTGGCAAACACTTTCTAAAAATAAAAATAACGACTTAAGCACTTCTTTCCTTTCCACATAAAAAGTATTTCTGGAAAATGTTAAAAATGCTGATCCGACTCTTCTGTTCCCCACACTGTTCAATAAATTAAGCTAATTTAAAAGGGACCGGAAGTCCCTTGTTTGACTTTCCATGTTGGTTAAAAGCAACTGTTAGAAAAATATATTTAAATTTTAAATGTAAACCAAAGAATGTCCCTTTCTTATTTTCTTTAAGTCTATTCGATAGACGAACAAAATCGATTATATCTTAAGTTAGAACTAGTGAATCGTGGCTTATAAAATTAAAAACGTGATTTATGTTATGATCTATGTTGCACACTTATAAATATATTGTTGTGTAAATTCTTCTTTACAATTTTTGTGATTATTTTCAATATTTGCTGATTAAATATACTATTTTAAGATTATATATAATAGATGCCTTTGAGATGTACTCGTATATATACAAACGGATGCTGAGAATTCCATCTTAGCGTACAAAAAGTTACCAACGATGAGGTAGTTGAGCGCATAAGTAAATAAAAAGAATTACTCAGCATAATCAAACAGAGGAAAATACAATACTTGGGTCATGTATTGAGAGGTGAAAGGTATAAATTACTCCTAATCATATCCGACGGTAAAGTACAAGGCAAAAGATTAGTAGAAAGACGCCAGAACTCGTGGCTAAAAGACCTGAAAAGATTATTTGAATACTCACCCGCAAAAATCTTTCGTCCAGCAGTTTCCAAAGCTACAATTATCTTTTAGATGGCCAACCTTTGAGGGGAGAGAGCGCAATAAGAAGTAGAATCGGTACAACATGTCTGTCGTTTTATGACTATGTCACTGAGGCTACATGTGCCTTCACGTATTTAAATTTTTGGAAACTAGGTGTTAACCATTTTGAAACTTCAATTTTAACAAATTAAAATTGTAATTTTAACATATTTTTAATTATATATGTTGTTTTGTGTAAAACTTGGAGCTCGCTGGTTAAATGATTTGGGTAAAATTAAAAATGGGTAAATTTGGTTGGGAAATGGTAAAAAGTCCATAAGAAGACTAAGAATTTCCTGACTGAGAAACCTAAGAGAGTGGTATAGTTGCAGCTCAGTAGATCTTTTTAGAGCAGCCGCTAATAAGGTACGGATAGCTGTGATGATAGCCAACCTACGATAGGAGAAGCAAGTACAAGAAGAAGAAGGTTAAATGATTATAATATTACCGAAGGCAAATGTAATATTTTGATGATTTTATGAAAAAATTAGCAATTAATTTAAATATTCCGAAAAATAGCTGGCTTAACTGCTCTTATCTGTACAAATAAAAAATCACTTACCTTTAAAATATGCTGTATTACCTGTAGCAAGCGGAGTAGAGTAGCATCTGCGCGCCGAGGCGCGAAAAAGGACGTACTTGATAAACTGAAGACGTTTTCCGTACGTTGTCTCGATTCAAAGTGTCTCTTAGCACTTGTTAAGATAAACATCCGCTCCTACAAATTCTAAGGGGTGGTCACAGGAAGCGAAAATCAAAGTTTTAAAATGGTCGCCCAGCCTTGATACCAAAATAACAAAGACAAGTGCACTTTTTTGAACTTAAAAACAGATTAGCATGTGTTTGACAATGAGAATTTACTGAACAGTAGAAACAAAATATACTCTAATCTTTTAAAGTAAATAAGTAGTCAGAATGTATAATTAAACAAGATCATATTATAACACAGTAAAAATATTAAATGTAAAATATGTAAATAAATACTAAATACTTTCCCCAACTTAAGTATAGACCATATCTTTATATTTTTATATAGCTAGAAAACAGTATATTTCTTCTTATTTATATCTCCATGGTATTAATCACATCCAACTAAATCTTTCCAAAATAAATATTATTATATACACTTATTGACGTAACCTAATAGTGAGAATAAACTCTAAAATGGTACATTAGTTTAAAAAAACCTTTAGAGCATTTGCTTTTTTAAATTTCGTATTATCTTCCACTTCTCTTTAAACAATAATTATCAATACTTACTGCTTAATATGATCGCAATCCAACTGATGGAATTAAATTTTGCTGTATAGGTAAATAAAATTAAATGTTAATCTTATATTAAGAAATTATATTATAAGGTTGCATTCAATTCATCGTTGAGCTTCTTCGTCTAATCCGTATTATCGCATTTGGCTTAATCGCGTTTAGAATTAAGCTTTAGATAAAATTTAAAACCATAAATCATATTACGTTCATGCAATCAATGAGCTTGAAGTAGGCCTCGTTCCTAATTCTATGAAAGCACAAGTTTATGAATTGTATATGGGATTAAAGACGAAAATTACCAATTCAATAGATTCTATCTTAAACAAAAAATTCCAACGGGATTACTTAAAGAAAGCGCCCTTGTAAGACAATCAACCACTTTTAATCAAAAATTAAAAATTAAAAAACAAAATGGTGAAAATTTGAATTCAAAGTTAAAAAAAATCGATTTTTTACCAATTTTTGGATGTCAAAAGTATTTTTTTTTTAATTTTTTTGAGTGATTAATTGTCTTGTATAGGTGTTTTCTTTAAGTAATCCCGTTGAAATATTTTGTCAGAGAGTCCTGAGAATTAGTGTCCGCCATCGGACACCTGTTTTGAGACGTTAATTGAGGCGCCCTCTAGAAAACTCTCTAGTGCCCTCTTTTTAGTTAATGGGAAGTAAAAGAAATTTTGTTTGTTTGTTTATTTCAAAGATTAATACTTAAAAATCATGGTCGATACTAATATTTCATATTCGTATCTAATAAAAAAGATGAGAATTTTTTTTTTTTGAAAATATGAATTTTTTTAGCTTTCCAGTCTGTACTAGTACTTTAAAATAATTTAATAATTGGCTGAAATAAAATTGCGCATTGACCGTTTATTGCTATATGGTCTTGGTACTGGAACAAAGTCACATATTGTGTCTTTAAGTTTGGCTGGATTTCCGCCTTATTCGGCTTCTGCGACTTATTTATAGTTAGTAGATCGGCTGGAGTCTTTCGCTTAAGCCTACGTCCCTCTGATGGTTTTGTTAAGTTTTGAGCCAAATTATGGGGATGGTCTCTATCGTTATCTGAGTTTGGAAAGTCTTCCTTAACATCTATCGTTTGGAGTTTTTGAGAGATCGTGTTGTTTGGAACTACCATGGAGCATTAGTTAACATTCGAAGGACTTTGGATTGAAATATTTTCAGACTGTTGATGCTAGATCTAGCTGCTATAGTTGAATTCCATGGCTACAGATATCTTGTAGAATTGATCAGATCAGATATGTTTTATATGTTAAAACTTTGTTGTCGATTGATGTTCTGGGTTTTGGCCTATTAACCAGTATAATTTTCCAAGTTTAAGGCACAGCTGTTTCCGCTTGGTAAATATGTTTTTCCTCCATGTAAGTCTACGATTTAAATACATTCTTAAGTATTTCATGTCCTTTTTTTTTTGGTAGAGGACAACTGTTTAATAATACCAGGGAAGACAGTGGCTCTTGCTCGTAAGGAAGTTAGTTCGCAAACGGCACACTTTTAATCAAGTTTGTATTACGTTAAGGTTAGCCTGGACTCTATGTGATGCTACGGGAGGATTTTTGTGTAAAGACATTACTACTGTGTCATATGCGTAAGTTGCTATTGCGATTTTTGGGGATATATGTAGATCTTAAACGAATATCAGGTACAGCACTGGGCCAAGGAAGTTGTCTTCTGAAAGTCTAGATGTAATTGGGTAAAGTCTGGAACATACTCTGGAAGAAGGAAACCTTGAGAAACTCTAAGGAAACGATGAAAGTACTTGGGAATTTAAATAGTAGTCCTGCTTTAATATTCTGGTTTAGGATCTTTTATTACGTTACCAGTACTAGACCCAACGAGTAGCAAGTGTTTACTTGAAATATTTTTTTCTAAAATTTCAGAGGTCAGAAATTTGTTTCAAGAACGTTCTAACGCTGACCAAACAAGAGAATTTCCTAAAACTGAGGGACTTACTGTGGATCAATCTTTTTTGACTTGGTTTTGGGGTTCAAAAGGTTCGAAACATAAACTTGACAATATCTGTCAATATTAATCTCTTCTCAATATTAATCTCAAGACATTGTGTGGCTAATCCGCCGATATTAATTTTGAGAACGTGAAATTTTGAAAAGAAAGCTGTTAGTTATAATGAATTTCATTGTCATATAACTGTCCTCTTTCTGTATAAAAAAATTTCAATAATTTAACACACATTTCAAAAATATATCTCTTTAATAAATATAAATAACTTTAATAATTTAAATAATATTAAACATTACTTTTTCATTCAACAAACAACATACACCTTACTCCTATATCATCTGTTAACATCCCACCCCTCAAGAAACTTCCTCCTTAATTGTCAGACAGTTACAACATTGACCGAAGATCACCCATTATCAGCAATACGGGATAGTTTGAACTATGTATCACCAATCATTATATAAAAACTCTTGTACCGAAATGTAAGTAGTATTTTGTTTATTTCTAATTTATTACAATTCAACAGATTATCTCTTAGCAATTTGTGGGTTGTTACTTTGTCTGCTAAAGCAATTTTATGCATATTAATAAACACTGATTGTGTCTAAAAAACTGATTTTAAGTCTAATTTATTTATTTTACCTCTTTTTTAACTTATTTTTCTTTATCTTACTACCTCAGATTGTCAACCCTTCGACCACGGCATTGTCCAGATTTTGAAACTGATCTCTAGAAAATCCTGTTACTACGATGTTATATATTTTCTATATTAGTGTACGGAGTTAAGTCGTGGACTCTCACAAACGCTACCTGTAAGAAAAATGAGGCTTTTGAAATGTGGCTTTATCGTCTAATCCTGAGCATGTTATAAACCGACCACGTTACTAATCAGGATGGTTTATTAAGAATGAAAAAAGGAAAAGAGCTGCTAACCACAATAAAAACAGCCAAATTTGAATACCTTGGTCACATTATGAGAAACAGCGAAAGATATGGGTTACTGCAATTAATTCTACAAAGAAAAATTGAAGAAAAACGAGAAACAGAAAGGCGAAGGATTTCCTAACTAAAACATCTACGTACGTGGTTTAACACAACAACCAGAAATCTTTTCATAGCAACAGTTTGCAAAATACAGATTGCCATAATGGTCGCCAACATCTGAAACGGATAGGCACTACAAGAAGAAGAAGAAGATCTCTAGAAGCTTCTATATTAAGAGGCTTATAAGTTGTATAGAAAGTGGTTGTCCTCTTCAAGAAATAGAGAAAAACATTACGATAACCAACGCCTTAATATGAATTACAGTGGCTTGGCGTACTTAGTCGCCAAAGACAATAAAAAACAATTTTGCTTAAGTCAAATTTATAGATGTAAATGGTTATGAAGAAGAGGATATTTTACTTGTACAACTATTTTCCATCATTACACAGAAATTAGTTGATTTAGAGTAACAGCAATAAGAAAGACAATGGTCAAAAGTGAAAGGAACGGAAAGAAAATGAAAGAAGACAGCAAAAGTAACCAAAAGTATTCTACAGAACCCTGAAGATGATAAAAACACATGAAATATACAGCAATAAAAATAAATATGAAGAATTAATAACGGAAACCAAAGAAATAGTTAAAAGATGAAAACAAAAACTTGAAAGAACTGCTAACGAATATAAACCACGACGACATTAATGAAGAACAATATAATATATTGGAAGATAACAGAGAAAACTTAATAAACGGGAAAGAACTAGAAGAAGCAATAAAAACGTTAAAGTATAAAACAGCTCCTGAAGCAAATAGAATAAGAACAGAAATTATAAAAAACATGGGAAGAACAAATATTATCTACTATACATAATGAATAAATTATGGAAAAATGAATATATACCGGAAGATTGGAAAGTGTTACTAATAGTACCCATAAACAAAAAAGGGATAGGACGGAATCTAATAACTACAGAGGATTAACGTTGCTCTGTACATGTATGAAACTTATAGAAAAAATAATAAACAAACGATGAATAACAATAACAGAACACACAAGGAATGCGCAAGGAGAACAACAATGCCGTATAGGGCAAGGCTAGGGACGAACACTAAGCCCAACAGTATTTATATTTATGGACGAAATTTATTAAGACATGTACAACAAGAAGTAAAAAAACTAAATTATGGTTTTAGAAATATGCAAAGAGTAAAAATCTCGGAAGTAGTATTTGCTGACGATTTGGTGCTAATTGCAATATATTGAATTGATTGAATTGATTGATTGAATAATATTATTCGGATCTACTCTGTATGAGTACAAAAAACAAATTCGTTAAGGATTTCTGCTTAGTTGATAGACATGTCGTGAAATGCAAATTTTAGATTCCCCATGTTTCTATTAACATCTTTATCAACGTCTGTTATACCTTGCATTTATAGAAGGTTCAGATTAAAGCAGAAATCTGAATTTGTTTCGAAACTGTCTTACCGATTTTTCTATCAGATCTCGCCATTGCTTCCATAACGAAGCCATTTTATTGTTGCTTCTTTAAAGACAGAAAAGATTATTTTTCACGTTGAAAACGGCTATGAAGAACTGTTCTGATGAGACTTATTAAGTCGAAATACGTATCAACAGATACATAGACGCTTTTTACGTGAAATCAAATCTTTGCTGTATTTTTCATTCAAAAAAATAGAACAAATTAAAACTTTTACATACTTAGGAGTAATAACAGAAGAAACAGGATCTCTAGACGCACAAATTAATAGCAGAGTAGAGAAGATGTTACAACTGTATTATACAATAAGCAAACAATTTATATACAGAAAAGAAATATCACAGAATACAAAAATAAAAGTTTTCAAAGCAGTGTATAGACCTGTCCCGATTTTCGGCAGCGAATCATGGGTACTAGCGACACTGCAAAAAAGCAAGATACAGGCTATAGAGATGAAGTTTTTCAGAAGAGTTCAAGGCGTTACCAAAATGGATAGAATAAGGAAGACAGATATAAGAAAAGAACTAAAAATAACCCGAGTTTATGGAAGAGACAGCTGAGTTGGTGGGGTCATTTACACCGGATGAAGGATGCCGTACCAGTGAGAAGAGTGTTGGAAACAAAAATATTTAAAAATAAAAAAGAGGAAGACCAAGACAGACATGGATTAACGTAATCGGGAAGATATTGGTGAGAAGAGAAATAAAATAGACATAAGAAGGTTGACACGAAACCGCAAAAAATGGAAAAAAATTGTTAAGAAATAAATTAAATCATAGCGCTGCGGACTTTCAAACATTAATGACTTTATACAATATACAGATCCCTAATTCACTTAAAACTTGATTATGGGGCAGTTGCATACAACTCGGCAAAAACTTCAATACTAAAAATTTTTGATCCAGTTCATAATCCCGCAATTAGGATAGCATTGGGGACACATTACACAAGCCCTATTGAGAGCATGTACTGTAAATCTGGGGAGCCTTCACTTCAGCTTAAAAGGGAATATGTTAATCTTTCATATACTAACAGGATGGCGGCAAATCCAACCATTTCTGTTTTCAGAAACACTTTTGCTGACAGATTTTTCTCGACATTTCAGTCAAGAAGAAGATTAAATCCACCATTATATCATCGTATCAGCACAATTCTAAATAACCTAGATATCACTGTACCTCCTATAGGCACACTTACAAATTCTGATAATTATCCACCATGGAAAATATCTCTCCCAAAGTGCGATATCAGTCTTACATCATTTAAAAAATCTGATACTTCACCATATATCTTTAAAATCAAAGCCGTAGAGAAGTTAAATAGTCATCACAAGTGCATCCACATTTATACTGATGCGTCAAAATCGGAAAATGAAGTGAATGCTGCATTTGTAACAACCAGCGAAGATCGGTTATTTCAACTTCCTAAGCAATTCACTATATTCTCTGCTGAACTATTTGCTATTTTCAGGCAATAAAATTCGTCAATGAAAATAACATTTTTAATAGCCCAATAATTAGTGATTTATTGAGTTCATTATACAAATTAAACAAACGTTTTACTAAACACCCCATTTTAAGTTTAGTTAAGTCGGAATTCATGATATGCCAAATCAATCATCGAACTTTTCAGTTTTTTTGGACCCCTTCACACTGTGGAATAAAAGGAGATGAACGAACCGACAACGTTGCAAAACAAGCAATTGAGAAACCAATTTCATTGTCAATGTCTGCTTGTCGCCACCTTTATGTCAAACAATATTTTAAAAAGAAAATAATGAACAAATGGCAGGAAACATGGAATGTCTTAAATTCTAACCTTAGATCCATAAAGCAAACTATACTACCTATGAAAAGAAGAGATCAAGTTATCATCTCCAGACTACGATTAGGACACACCAAGATTACGCATGATTTTCTACTACAGAACAACCCAAACCTTTGTGTTACGCGTGTGATAGTGATCTACCAGTGCATCTTTTATAAGTGAAGTGTCCGTTGTACGCATTTCAAAGACAACATGAACAGTTACCTATGACAATAAAAGACATTCTAAGTGAACATAGTGACCACAATCGTACCATACTTTTTTTGGTTTCCTCAGGACTTATCAACAAAATCTAATTATATTCTTTGTTTTTTTTTATATTTATGTTGTCTGTAAAATCGACCATTGCTAATTACCCTTGTGGTTGGAGAGGTTTCAAAAAAAAGTAAATTACACCTTATACCATCATATGGTAGAAACCAAAATATATATATATACATATATTATACAATTTTACACTACTCATGTGTTTCATATGCTTTCTTACACACATTTTATAATAAAGATACCGATAATATTAAAACGTGGATCATGTGCAACAGAAAAAATATTAAAAGAGACAACACCTTATTACCTTAAATTTTAATTACAAATTATACTAACAAGTATATGTATGCACTTAATTTTTGATCAATATTCATAATTGCCTGTATAGTACGGTTTATTAACAGGTACTACATGATCATTATTGAATTATTACCGCAGAACAATTGCTGTTACATAATCCGGTGTCTTACTTGAAACATCCTGCTGGTATTTAATACTATATCAGGTGCAAAACTAATCGTTTCAATATGCGAGTTCCTTGTTATATAACTCAAAGAGCAGATATGAGTGGTTGAACAGACACAGCAGTCGAGAAGTGACGTAACAAAGCATAATTTTAATCTTTATCCGTAGAGAGATCAGATGTTTAATTGCAAATGGTTATCATCGGGCGTGAAACTAAACTAGACTTCTGGAACTAATTATAAAAGTTTTTAGAGTAAAAACGGATCCGTTAACTTATTGATTTTGCATTAAGCACTACTTAACTGAAAATCTAAGGATTAATCGTGTTTTTATTAATCGTAAAATACCGTTTTGTGTTACAGAATTTTTAAAGTGTATTTTAATTAGACAAAAATTAAATTTAAATTTCAAACTTACAAATTAAACAGAGAATTTTCCAAATAGATTTAAACAAGTTCACAAACTACAGAAAATCTATAAATAATTTATGATATTTTGTTATTCTTTCAGGTTCATTTTTAATATTGTTATTTTTTTTATAAAGTCCACAAGCTATTAATTTGCAAACTAATATATGCTAAAGTTATCAAATAGTGTCGTCGAGGCAAATTATTGATTTGGCGGCAACACTTTGCAAATGAAACTGTCAACAGCATACAGAGTTGGGATAAAGTATGGAACCTAGTAAATATTTTTAAAACTAACAAGACACGATTTTCGTGAAACCTTTTATGTAGGTCCAAATTATTATAACTTATCTGATGCTATATTTTAATTACTGTTTTACTTCCGGTTTTACCGGAAACACCCTAACTCATTTAACCCTTAATAAGACATGGGATACAAGGAGAATTAATTTATTTGTTTATATACTTTTGGTATCTTCTTCTTCTTCTTCTTCTTAAAGTGCCTATCCGTTCCGGATGTTGGCGATCATCACGGCTATCTTTACTTTGTTTATTGCAGCGCGGAGCAGTCAGTGTCCACGCTTCCATTCCTTAGAGCAGAACTGTGAATATGTAGCAGTTCAATAGACGGCATTTTGTTTTTAATGATATGTCTCGGCTGTTGAAAATGGTTCTCATTCTAACGAATGCTGCTTTTGCTTTTATTATTCGCTGTTTAATTTCTGTTGAGTGGTCCCATTGGCTATTTAAATTGGTGCCTAGATATGTATATTGCTCGACTCTTTCGATATTCTGTTGGTTGATTGTAAGTTGAGCGTTTAGTATTGGTTTTTTACTAATTGTCATAAATTTGGTTTTCTTTATGTTAAGAGCTAGTCCGTATCTGTTGCTGATTTCTGTTATGCAATTTGTTAATATCTGTAAGTCACTAAGATTATCGGCAAAAACTATAGTGTCATCTGCATATCTAATGTTATTCAACCATTCACCGTTTATTAGTATTCCTTTTGCACAACCGTCTAAAACTTCCTTAAATACCCATTCAGAATAAATATTGAATAACAATGGAGACAAAATACAGCCCTGTCGTACTCCACGTTCTATTGCAATTTTATTAGTTAACTGGTCTTCTATTTTGATTTTGGCCGTTTGATTGTAGTAAATGTTTCTAATAATTCTAAGATCTTTGTTGTCAATTCCAATTTCTTGCATTAGGGTCATTAATTTTTCATGTTTTACTCTGTTAAATGCCTTCTGGTAATCTATAAAGCATACGTATATGTCACAATTCACATCCCTGCATCTCTGAAATAGCACCTGTACAGCAAAAAGGGCCTCCCGTGTTCCCAGAGCATCACGAAATTCGAATTATGTTCTTGTTAGTTGTTCTTCACATTTTGTATATATTCTTTTGTGAATGACCTTTAGAAATGTTTTAAGTAAATGGTTTATAAGGCTTATAATTCTATAGTCTTCGCACTTTCTCGCATTATATTATATTTTTTGGAAGATTTATAAAAGTTGACACTAACCATTTTTGGGGAATTATGCCTGTATCATATATATTGTTAAATATATTTGTCAACCATATATGCCATCATAGTCCATAAGTTTTAAGAATTCTGAGTGAAAATTATCAGGGCCTACTGCTTTACCATCTTTGGTGCTTTTGATGGCATCTTTTACTTCTTCGACTGTAAATGGTGGTCCAGATTCGCAATTGGTGTTTGTTGTAATACCAGTGTTACTTCGTATATCTTCAAAAGTTTTTTCCACGTATTTAATCCAAATATCCCTTTTATGCTCTATTCTCAGTACTATGTTTCCCTGACTATCTGTCAGGAATCCAGTGTTCTTGTGTTTACATAAACCTGCCGCTTCTTTTTATCTTTTTATGGAGGTTAAATGAATCATGTTTTTGTTGTAATGACTCTATCTCTGTACACTTCGAGCTAAACCAATTTTCTTTTGCTATTTTAATAGCCCTTTTTATTTCGTTATTTATATTGTTGTAGTAATTCTTATTATCTTTAGCATTTCTTCTGTCTTCCATCATACTTAGAATCTCCTCCGTCATCCATTCCTTTTTATTTGTTCTTTCAGGTTTTAAGTATTTCTCTGTTATTTCTTGACTTACTCTGTGCAAATGTTCTAGTTCTACATCTGTGTTATCTGTTTCTGTACGAGCCCTTGGTTTTTCTATACGAGCCCACGTTTTTTCTTTTAGGCGTTTTTGTACCTTTTCCTTTACTGTTTTATTTTTCAGTTGGTTAATATCGTACTTCATAATTTTTGGTCTTTGAACTTTCTTTAAACTAAGTTTCATTTTGGCGATAAGTGGATTGTGGTCCGAATTTATGTCGGATCCCGGGTACGCTTTAACAGATGTTATAGAGTTTTTAAATAGTTTGTTAATAAGAATATAGTCTATTTGATTTCGTACTGTGTGATCTGGAGTATCCTGAAGAGATTTCACTTTATCATATATTCATTTTATCAACATGATAATTGTACTAGAAATACTTACAAGAAGTCTTTAATGCAGTGGTTTCTCCTTGCCTTCTGCATCCTTATGCCGTTCACTAAAAGTCTTAGTTCCTCCGCCTTCGAAGCCGATTTCTCAATCTCCAGGACAAAAGAGTGCCCTAAGATCGCAGTATCACAGCCGCTTAACTTATAATGTGAGTGTCGCCTGTGAGTATCTGGAATTAAGCCTACAGGATTTTACTTCCCACAGCCTTAATCCAGTAATGACATTACTGCTGCCTAATGTCATATCCTCAGTTGATCCGCGGGTACTTATTTGGCAATGCCTTATTCGTACCTGTCCTGCATATCTGCAGGAACTTTCCCTATCAGCCATATGGGACGTGCCGTGTCGAGGTTGAGGATATCTCCCGCCCAGTCTGTCTTCCGTGAAGTACAGAAGAGCTCCTACTCAGTTCAGAGCTCCTCCTCCTCCACGAAAGCTGAGACCGGCCACGGAAGGAGGCTTTGGTATATTAAGGAGGCTAATAAAACATATTTTGGTTGAAACAAAAAATAATTTGAAAAAGTAATAAAAAAAGTGGTAAAAACTATTTTCCCGTTTTTCCTAAAAAATGTTTATAGGTGGGAAATTAATTACCCTTGTACAGTTTGTGAAAAATTTATTTAATAAAAAAATACAAAAATATATATATGGGTCTTAACTAAGGCAGTGTGAAATGATTTAAAACTTTTTTTTTGGGTATAATGCACTACATATGCACTAATGAACTACATATTATAATGGTAGTTCGTTTTTCTTCTTTTTTTGTTGAGCAAATTCTGCATCTTGTTCTCATCCAAATTTCGTCTGGAACACCAAAGTTTCCTGTTTTTTATTTTTAAATATCTCAGGTCAAGATACCTTTACTATAAAGTCACCTATGAAACCTCTTCCAAGGCGAAGCCTAATCCTCGTGGGAAGTATTTTTTTGATCATGAATTCTTGTGCACATAATATATGCATTAATCACACTTGCATCTAAAACAAAGAAGAACAATCTCATCCACGATTTTCTAGACTTTTTACTTATGGGATATGATCTTAGATTGATAAAACGATAAATTTGATGCCTTAAAGTGGTTAAAGTGATGAACACCTTCCATATTTAGTGTATAATCTATAATAACTTTTGGGCACATTATATCTTTCTTTGTGCCATCTCTTTGTGTACATTTTATCATGGTTACTTTATGTGGTTGCTTGGCAGTTGTAATAACCGTAACTTCTTTGGTATCCAACCACTTTAGTGCTGTCATAGGGCCACTGCTCAAACAATAGAATTCATTTTTTTGTTTACTTTTTTTCAATTTTAGAAGTTTCAAAAGTTTTTCATTTTTAGTTTACTTTTTTCTCATGAAATCGGGTAAACCTTTGCAATTAGGTCTGACTGTACATATAGCATACATTTGTTTAGCATTTAAATCTTCCAACAGTTTGCAACTTGTAAAAAAGTTATCAAAAGCAACCAAAGATTTGTGTGGTATATCTTGGCATAATTCAGTTACAATCTTGTATGCCAAGCCATCATTTTCAATGCCTTTTGTTTTTCCAGTGTAAATAATAAACTGGTACAAATAACCAATAAGAGCATTACACTTTGCCCAAATTTTATAACCACACTTAATTGGCTTGTTGGGCATATACTGTTTGATACAACTACATCCATTAAATTTTCCCATACATTCATTATTAGATAATCGACTTCGAGGATTCGCTTGTTCTTTGAAAATTTCAATTAGTCTATCTATAAATGGTCTTATCTTATACAGTATGTCAAAGTTAGATGAACCTCTCTCTGCGGCTGCTAAATTGTTTTTTATATGGATATTTTCTAATAATTTTTTACCTGGTTAACCTGGTTTAACCTGGTTAAAAAAGGATTATTATAAAAAGAATCACTTGACCAATACAGGGTGTTTCAAAAAGGTATGTCATAAATTAAATCACGCATTCCAAAGACAAAAATAAATTGATTAAATCCAACTTACCTTAGTACAAAAGTGTACACAAAAAAAGTTACAGCCCTTTGAAGTTACAAAATAAAAATTGTTTTTTTTTTTGCATTATCTCCTAAACTAATGATGCCATAAAATTCATTTGATTTGGACGTACTCAAAAGTTTGGGGGGATTTAGGGCTGCACACCCCTTAAAATTTTTCTGTGCGCTTTGATTTTGTTGCTTCTTCTTTATGAAAAATGATTTCAAAACAAGAAAGTAACGTGTTTATTTTTATTACAAAATATCAAGTAGTTTAGGAGATAATGCAAAGAAACAATTTTTATTTTGTAAATTTAAAGGGCTGTAACTTTTTTTATCTACACTTTTGTACTAAGGTAAGTTAGATTCAATTAATTAATTTTTGTCCCAGGAATGCGTGATTTAATTTATAACATACCTTTTTGAAACACCCTGTATAAATCTTTGTCTAGTAAAGGGTGCAGTCCTATTAAAATAAAATTACCTAGCAATGTTCTTATTTCTGCTTGACTAATGTTTTTGTAATTTTTGTACAGCATATAAATTCGTTTCAGCAACAAGTTTTTCTAAGAGATCACAAGAGAAGAAATTCTCAAAATAAAATATCGGTTGGCTTTTATGAGTGAATTAAACATTTGACTGTAAAACAGACTCAAATTTTGGTATTTCTGAAACATCTGTTTCAAAGATCCATTGTTCAGTAAAATTAGATAGCGTAACCACTGAACTCTGTTCTACCAAGACACTTTGATTATCTTGTGGGTCATTTTCAGATGTTCTTTTAGTTATCAAATTTACATCATCGGATGTGGAAGGACCAGCTCATCAGCCTCATCAAGCAATTGTCCAATTCTGCTATCCATAATATCTCCATTGAACTTATCGCACACAGAAGTAAATAGGGTTGGTACAAAAATGTCATCATCATCATCAGAGTCGAAAACAAGGCAGCAAGAAGTTCACATTCTGATAATCCCCTTCTTGAGATAATAATGCTAAAATATAACAAAAATTTTAATGTTTCTGATGCATGGCTTTGCGTTTTTTTAATGGAATTGGACAAGGGGAATAATTGTCCCACCAACTTAAGAGACTAAAATCACTATCTTTTCATAAATGTGTAAAACAAATTACAATGTATTTGGCTTGCCCAGACAATATAATATATATATATATATATATGTATATATATATATATATATATATATATATATATATATATATATATATATATATATATATATATATATCAAAAATACAATTACTTTGTACTTTGAATCAGAATTTTTGGAGCCGATTCACCAAATAATTTGCGAAATCTCGATTGTTAACATTCGTCGAATAACTGTCAGAATATTTGGTGTATTTATCCATGTAACGAACACTTAATATCACAAAATTCAATATTCTGTGTATTGGCAGCACTAATCGAAATTTTGCGGCAAAGTAAAGTGGACAATATATTTCCGTTGTCTTATTAAAGGTTAACTTAAATGGGGATATTTTTTTGCAGATTTTAAAAGAACTACCAAGTTTGGTAAAAAAAATGTAGTAACACAAAAAATTTCATACACTTACGAAATAGGTACATTTATTTACTAAGACCAATGAAAATAATAATAAAAATCACTTTAAATGTTCAAAATACTCGCAGTTCACATCCCGACTGTGTGAAAGCCTGTTAATTTATTTTCTATTTTAATATTCAAAAACGTAAAACCGTGTATTAAAATATTCTTTTGTATTAATCCTTAATTGGTCTGGCGGGTTCAATTTTGACCCTAATCAAACTGTTTATTTAATTCTTAGAAAGACAGAAGGGCACGGCAATCTCGCGTTACAGCTATTCCCATCCGAAACCAAGTACATAGCTTACGTGTAGTAGTCGCCATTAGCCTTTTACTTGGTTAGGTGTTACACGTTGATCTGGTTAAATTTGACCCCGTCATACCTGTTAGTTTTTTAGTGTCTAGTTTTTAAAAAATAATGTCCAATTTAAAACATCGGCAGAAGTTAGAAAAGACTGCTGAACACTTTTTTGATAGAGATAATGATATTTCTGACGCCTAAACAATTATTACTAATCATGATACCAATAGTTATTCTAAACTTAGTGATAATGACCAAGATGATATTATAAGGAATAATCAAATACTGGCCAGTGATTTGAGTAGTGAGGACGAAAATGTTGAAAATAAAGAGGAACCTGAAAGAAATTACTATTATGGAAAAAATGAGAAAAAATGGTTGAAAATACCAAGGCTTTCTGGGCCAGGACAAATACATAAGCCGGCAACGCTTGCTGGAGCCGTCAAGCTGTTACTCGATGACACAGTAATTGACCAGATTATTGAGAAGACAAACGAAAAGATTACAGGATTACCAACAACTTATGAAGGTAATTCTTTCAACTGTCAATTTATAAGCCACGTTGATAAAACCGAAATATTAACTTTTTAGACTACTTTATTTGGCAAGTGTGTTCAAGTCTAACTATGGATATATTAATTCTCTTTTTGCGACTTATGGTACAAGTTGTGATATATACGGTTTCGTAATGACAGCAAAAAGTTCAGTTTTCTATTAACAGCTTTGAGATTTGACGATCCAAATACCAAAAATAAGCATAATGAAAAAGGAGACAAATTGGCAGCTATTTTTAAAATTTTTAATCGTTTCTTAAATAACTGTTATACTAACTATTTATGTGGAGAATATGTAACCGTAGATGAAATGTGAAAAACCGTGTGAAATGCGGTAGGTGCAAATTTAGAATATTTATGGACATGCATTAGGAAATTGAGAGAAGTTATTCGTCAAATTGGCTAAATACCACACGATAACCAAGACCAAGATTGCAAGAGCATCGAAACGTACAACATTTGTCCACGTAAAGATAACAAACAATCACTTGTATGTAACCAATGTCATAAACCATCCATCCAATGGCGCTACAGCCCAAATCGGGCCTTGGCCTCCTTCAACAGGCTTCTCCAATCATCTCGATTTACCGCTGTTCTTTTCCATGAACACGTTCCCAGGCAGTTCCTGGCATCCACATCGACTTTATCTTCCCATTTCTTTTTAGGTTTTCCAACAGGTCTTTTTCCCTGCATTCTTGCATTTAATAATTTTCTGGATATTCTATTCTCATGCATGCGGACCACGTGCCCTGCTCATCGTAATCTCTGCAGTTTAGTATGTTGTGCTAGAGTTGGTTCGCTATATTGCTCGTATATTACTCTATTATACCTAATTCGCCAGTTGTTGTTTTCACTTATTGGGCCCAGGATCCTACGTTATATTTTTCTTTTAAACATATCTAATGCATTGGCAGATTTCTGTGTCACCACGTCAATGTTTCATGTTTCACAACCATAACTTACTATGGGCCTGATTATTGTTTTATAGACCCGGAGTTTTGTTTTCCGGTGTACGTCTCGCGATTTGAATATGTGGCCCATCGCGAAATAGGCTTTATTTGCCAGCACAAGCCTTCTATTTATTTCCGGTTCTTCTTCATTGCTTGCGACCAGATCCATTCCTTGGTATGTGAATCTATTTACATGTTCTATATCGTCAATAAAGTGTTATTGCACCGGTCTATTTGATCTGGTTTGTATGAGTAGTTTTGTTTTATTTGTATTTATTGCTAGCCCTACTGCTTCTGCACTCTGTTTCAACTCAACGTAGGTTTCTTCCGCTGCATTCACTGTTCTGCTTATTATGTTTATATCATGCGTATGCTGCTAATTGGGTAGACTTGTTTGTAAGTATGTTATTTCCGCTCACCGTCAACCGTCTAATTACATATTCAAGAACAAGATTAAAGAGCGTTGGAGCTAGTCCGTCGCCTTGTTTTAGTCCTTCATCATCATCATCATTGGCTTTTACAACTCTTCGTGAGTTTTTGCCGCGTTTACTATTGCCTTCCATTGATTTCGATCCTGTGCTATTATTTCCCATGGCCTTACTTCCATCTTCTCCAGGTCTTCCCTGACTGCGTCTTTCCACCTTTTTCTAGGCCTTCCTGTCGATTTTCTACCATCTGGTTTCAGTCCTTGCGTTATCGTAAACGCATCATACCTGTGCTTCTGTTTCTGTTATTATCATTTGCACTAGTCGTATTAATTTTGATGGTATGCCAAATTCTTTCAATATATTAGGTAGAATTGTTCTATCTATTGAATCATAGGCTTGTTTAAAATCTACAAAGAGATTGTATACGTCCATGTCATATTCCCATGCTTTGGCTAGTATTTGTTTAACTGTAAATAGTTCGTCAATGGTAGATCTATTTTGCCTAAACCCTACTTGGACCTAAACCTAAATGTCATAAACACCTTTGTAAAAAATCACTGTATCAAAAAGAATACTTATAATAAATGTAAGAATCGACACCTTGTTTGTTGATTTGTTTATATTCGCAATTTACCATCTGATTGGAATTTTTTAGAAGATATTTGAACAATTCTAAATGAGAATTCTTTATTTTCACTACGATTATGTGTTTTTTTTTGTTTGTTTCAAGATTTTCAACCTCAACCTAGTTTTGTTATTGACCCTGTATATTTGTTCCTTAAACGTAGTGATTATGTTGGTTTTTATAGCTTTATTATTAGCAATATACTACTTTTTTCACTTTTGTATATTTATGTTTTGTTTGATTTGTCTAATTTAACCCCGCCATACCTTAAACGTTTTCTTTTTTTCGCCTTACCAGTTAAGGGTTCAAGCAATGTAGTAAAAAATAAACAAAAAATACTATCGTGTAATTATTTCCAAACCAATTCAAAGACATAAGTTAGAATGTGTTTCGCGGAACACGGAATTTGCATCCTGAAAGAAATCCCATACTACGCTAAAGGGTTACTAGAGTATTACAACGTTTTAAAGCAACTGGTATAGTCAAAACTTTGTAAAAAACTGGCTAACAGCACAAACAAACTTATTAGACTAGCAGAAGATAGACAATCCACCTTATACTTACAAAACAAATTTGGTACTAAACTAGGCTACAAGTCGATATTACGTACGAAAATACTGAAAATTGAAAGATGTCATCCGTAGTAGATAGAGTTTTTTCAAGAATTGTCTGACGATGATTTTGACCGACGCAACGGATTAAGTTTTGGGAGGGACTAATGAGTTTGTCGATAGATATTTCTAAATAACACGAATATTTACCAGCTAATGTAGTGCTTCCTTACAGGCAACTTTTGTTTGCAAATGAAATAGTTTATCGCCATAACTATAGGTATTGTTCAAATAATAATTTTTATGGGATTCACAAAGCACTTACCTAGTATACAAAAAAATTTAATGTTTCGTCCAAAATGGGCTTGTTGGCCCAAATAAATATTATTGTTTAAACAAAATTTAAAACCCATAGTATAGTGGATGTGTGTAGATAATATGTTCCTGATATGACTTCATGAATCAGAGTTGCTGGATACATTCCTGAATAATATCAACGATAAAGAAGCGACATTTTCATGGAAAAGTAATGTAATTACACATAACTTTTCTTCTATATTTTAATCTTAGAAAAGGGACTTTTAGAAAAGGGAAAAGGTGCATAGAAAACCAGCACACAGCAACAGATATCTAAATTACAAATTAAATCTCAACATTAATATTAAAAAGTAATCGTTAAATCCTTACACAATAGAGCCAAAATTACTTGTTATTCATGCTTATTCGTTCTTAGAGGAAAAACCTTTGTTAACATCTGTTCTACTAAAAAATGATTATCCTTTGTTGTTTATAAATAAGTAATTTTCAAGACTAGTCCAAATGAAACAGTACAACTTAGATAGAAGTCTTAAAATGTTCACAAAAAATAATACGAGAGATATACCATACATAAAAGAATTATCAGAAAACGATAGAAAATAAATTTAATATTTTAACAACATTTAAAACAACAAACACATTAAATCTATTTTATCTAAAATTAAACCTAACAATGAGCAAGAAAGAATAAAGAATTTTATTTATAAAATAACTTGTGAATGCGAAAATTTATATTTAAGTCAAACATCAAGACTATTAAATATTAGCATAAGTGAACATTAATGTTATATTAAAAATTAAGAATTTGATAGATATCAAATATGTAAACACGCATGGAAAAAAGTACATATAGTTCAATGAAAAAATTCAAGTATAGTCTTGAAAAAAAAAACGGTGGTAAAAAGAAAAAATAAAAGAAGCGGCTCAAATTATGTTAAATGAAACCAATTGCGTCGTAAATTGTTTTGGGAATGCAGTAGGATCTGGTTACCCATATTAAAAGTGAAAGTCAATGGAAAGAAATTACCACTATTGGTAAGTCAATAACATATCCGGGATTTATATATTTATTTATTTTTATTTATTTATTTAAAATAACATACATATAAAATCAGAGTTTGGTGTTAATATTATAAGTAAACTAAATCTAAGACCAAATACTTACCCTGTCTGAATAGGTATCATGAAATTCTTTTCCTAGTTTTTTTTTATGATTAACTATGAGATCACTTAGAGGAGAATTTTTATTGTCATCGTTGCATGTGGTTGTCATTTTAAAGACAAATCTCCGACGAATGATTTTTCTGACGGATATTCTCAAGTTAAAGTTGATTTCATGTAATCGAATAAACTATCTTACAATAAAGTCGTCCCAAGAACTCAACTCGAAAATATCAACAATATTATTTTAAAATCATTTACTTTAAAATGACATTTTCAACATGAGTAAGTTAAATTGCATTAAATTATTAGAAGAATTTTCTATTACGTAACAAAAAACAAAATTGATTTAATTTATTAATTTTGTCTATTTTGAGGAGAATGATTTCCGAACATTTGCTTAAACAAACAAGCTTATGTTTTTAAAAGCCTTTTAAAGTTAATGGTTAATGCAGTAGTTACTTTAAAATATGTCGCTAAAGACAGCATACTTCACACAGAGCAGCTTAATTTGAAGTAGTAATTCTTGAAGCGAGGTACACTAAGCAGAGCTAATCTCTTTCAGTTCGAAAAATAAAACTACACTTAAAGCACTCGGCTGTGTCACTTTTATTCTGTCAATAAAACATACTTCTTAAATTAGAAACACACAGACACAACAGTCTCTTACAATGTAGAAATTTCAATAGGCAAACAATCATTTACATAGTTAGTGTGTATTAATGATAACCAGAGCTTCGACTTTTATGCAACAAAAATTAAACAAAAAGACAAAGATTTTTAATAAAAAAGGATTATACTTATTAACTTGAATAATATTAAATTTACACAAATATATATATATATATATATGTATATATATATATATATATATATATATATATATATATATATATATATATATATATATTCTGAAAAATGGCTTTGGAAGAGCCAATTAGCCAGACTTGTTCGTGTTTATTGTTTAAATCGACTGAATTTTAATTATGTTACTGATTGCAGATTCATAGTCAAAATTTTGTTTTTATCAGTATTATATATAGTTTATGGACACACAAATTTTGTTTTAATATATTTTTATTTTGTTTTTTTATTCTTTTATTATCTTCTTATGTTCTTTTTGTTTTGTTTTCTTTTTTTTTTTGTTTTGTTAATTTTTTGTTTTTTATTAATTTGTGGTATAGGTACTTTTTTTTGTTTTTTTTTTTGTATTTTTGTTTTTTAAACCATATTAACAGAGTATGCCTATATACTATTTACAACTTGTATTAACATATTTTAATACGTTTGTACATGCAATAAAGAATTTCCATATTATTTGAAAATATTAAAAGATTAAGGTTTATTGGAAAACGACACTTAGAATTTATTAATTCCTTATAAAGTTCATTTATATTATTAAATTGTAAATCACATTCTAATATAATTTGTGTTAGATCGCCTATTTTGTCACAAGTACAATTGGAAGTATTTGATAAGCCGATTTCATGCATGTAAGATGGCGTAAGGGCATGATTTGCTCTCAGGCCATTTAATGGTCCTTATAAAATGTCGATTAGATTGTGTGTAGAACCTTCTTCTTGACGGTGTCCTAGTGTTACAATGATAGAAGTTTAAACCAGTCTTACATTCTCTGTCATGTAAATGTCAATTATTTTTAAGTTTTTGTCTACTAACGGTGTCAATATCAGTCGCTGGAATTAAATTTTTGTTTACTTTTTCTCCAAGCATATATGCTGGTTTAGCCAATTTGTCAACGATCTCATTGCCTTTTATTCCCGAATGGCCTTTGATCCATGTAATTATTACATTTATTCCTAATTGTATAGTCTCTAAGAATTTTCAGATCAATGTGGTTTAGACCACATTGTTTGACTGTTTGAATGTTGTTAAATCTGTCGACCATGCTTTGACTGTCAGTAAATATAACATAGTTGCTAGTCTACATACTGAAGAGCATGCAGTACTACATACTGAAGAGCAAACATTATTGCCATCATTTCTGCTGTGTATATTGAGCATTCACTAGGTAACCCATACTGGTGATGGTAATTTTAATTTTCGTGGAACTTTGCACAGCCGATCACATCACAGATCACATTTAGATGTGTATTGGCCGCTGATCCAAATAAATGACAGTTATAGTCGAAAATCGGCCTGATCATGTTACGGTAAAACATAAAGCAATATTTTGGGTCTGCTACCCAATTTGTTTTACAGAAAGCTCTTAAAATGTTTATTGAGTTTTCTGATTTCTTAACAATTTTATGAATGTAATCTTTCCATATCAATTTCCTGCCTAGATAGGTACCAAGATTGGATTGCCTTAAGCAACTCTATGTTTCTGTGAAAAGTAACACAACTCAATTTTTGTGTGTATATAATATGTTAATAATGTTAATGTTAATTAGTAGTAATAAGTATGTTAATATTTATAAATATATAGATATATATATATATATATATATATATATATATATATATATATATATATATTTGTTGTGAATAATCGTAGAAAAAAATCATATATCCTACTCGCATTTAATTGCAATTACGATGCTCGTATTCCATATGATCTTTACCGCTACATGACTCATGTCGTATGCCTCTTACTCGCATCATAATCAGCAATCATCTAATACTCGTTGCAATATACTATCTTATATTTAACCGGAGTATATTTAATGAAAATAATAAGGTAGATTATATATTATATAGGCCTTCAAACGACTGTTTGACCTAACCACATCTTCATGGATGAAGAGATATAAAAAATTCACCCATTTACGTTGGTAGAATAAATTGGCACACAATCGCAAAAGATCACCGCGTGTGGCGGAAGCACTTGGAGAAAGTCTACGAACAGGCCATTGCTCCTCTCGCAACGATGATGAATAACAGCATTCCAATGACTAAATATTGTCTTAATGTCTTGACAGTATTACATTAAAGGCGATTAATTTATTTAGAGTGTGAATAACAACGATATTACGGGAATTTCAATTGTACAACAAACCGCAGTGGGTCAAAAAAATTGCGATGGAAGTTTGTTTTAAAAGAAGTGTAGTTCAATTTTTACGCTTCATAGTTAGCAACTATATTTCCTATTTTCTTTCTCTCTCGATATATATATATATATATATATATATATATATATATATATATATATATATATGAATTGAGACACCGAATATATAAATAAATGGAGAAAAAGTGCATAATTCGTCAAAATTTCGGTGTGTAAATTGGTATTAATAGACTGTTATAACATTACTTCTTAATCCCAATCAATCAATTAGTTTATAACATTCTACGTCATCTTCTGATTTTCAGTCTCCATTTATCTCGGTCGTTCCAAAGGTTTTCTTCAACTCCCCTCTCCCTTTATCAAGTCTTTATCACTTCTTTCTCTCCAACTTAATCTCGGTCTACCTTGCTTTCTTCTTCTTCTTCCCTGCGGTATCCAGTTCAATACTTTCTTTGGTATTGTGTATTCATCCATTCTTTGGACGTGTCCGTACCATCTTAGTTGATTTATTCTGATGTCATCTGTTATATTGTGCTTAACACCCATAATTTATCGTATTCTTTCATTTCTAACTCTGTCTTACTTGATTTTCCAGCCGCACTTCTCCAGAAGTCCATTTCTGTCGCTTCTAATGCTTTTAAGTATTTTCCTTTCAGTGGCCATACCTCACTTCCATATGTAACAATGCCTTTTATAATGCTGTTATAGATTTTTTGTTTGTTTTCTTTGGGTATTGTTTTGTCCCACAGTATACTGTTTAATTGTCTAATGGCGTCTTCCCTGGTTATTTCTATGTTTATTTTTTTGTCTAATTTGCAATCGCTGGTTATTTGCATGCCTAAATATTTGTATTTTTGTCAGTGATTTATTTTTCGCTGTATTTTTTCCAAGATTAGATTTTGTTGAATTCCCCCAAAACACATATATTTAGTTTTCTTAATATTTACTTCTAGCTCCCATAGTTCGTATTCTTCGATAAGTTTACGGGTCATATATTCGAAGTCTTCATATTCTTGGGCTATCACTATCTGATCACCTGCAAAACTCAACGTGTACAATATTGCGTTGTTTAGAGGAATTCCCATGTTTCTGCATTTTTTTCCACGTCTTCATTGCTAGCTCCGAGCAGATCTTAAATAAAATAGGAGACACGCAGCATCCTTACCTCCTGACCTTTCTTTATTTTACTTGTGTTGTTATTGTAGAGGTCTTGAACAGCTTTGATTAAGGTTACTCTTATATTCGTTTTCTCAAGAGATTTCCAGAGTTTTTGTTGTGGCACCCTATCATAAGCTATTTTAAGGTCCACGTAGAGGAGATGTATTGGTTGATTTCGGGCTACTTTTTTTTTGATAAGCTAGGTAACAGTAAATAGACGGTCAATAGTTGATATATCTGCTTTAAAGCCGGCCTATTTTTCGTCCTACATATTACAGAATTCATCTTTCATTCTCTTTGTGATGAGTTTTCCGTAAACTCTCGAGAGGGTACTAAGGACTGCGATTCCTCGATAATTGTCATATACATCTTTACTTCCCTTCTTATGTATTGCTCGGAATGCTAAGAATTTTTCGAAGTATAGTGTTTGATTCAACACAAAGATTTCAGAATACACCAGGAGGCCGGGTCAAGGTGGACAAAGAACCACAAGTCAAGTTGAAGATCGCTTTCTTTGATTACAAGCGTTACGCGATCGTACATTATCAGCACCAGTACTTATTCAACGAAAAAATAATGTACATAGAATGACAGTTTTCGTTTATACCGTTCCAAGACGCTTAAATGAATATGGATTAAGGTTCAGAATACCTGTCATGGGACCTCTATTAACAGCATATCATCAGAGGAAATGTTTACTCTTCGCTCGCAAACATCTTAATGGGGGTGTTGACGACTGGAGTGCTATGCTTTTCACAGATAAACCAATATTTAACACTTACTTTACTTTATCGTGTCCGGATATGTCATTCATAAAATTTCGGCCCAGTATCGGGCTACGTCGGTTCCATCTTTGTTGGCGAGCCACATCTTCGAGGGTACATCAATAAGGACAGTTTCTGCATATAAGATGTTCCACATTCTACCTTTTTTCACAGTCACAGTTCACATCATCTTGGTCTATTTTTCCCCATTTTTCCACGTTTGATTTTACTGGAGCGACCCCCGTTCTTATCTTATTTATAGTTTTTCACGTTTTAAAGTCTAGAGACTGGCCGGTCCATTGAACCTGGGGAAGAGAAAAATACTCAGGCGATTCATCTTGCACTGTTCCAAGGAAGTTTTTTCTGGATTTTAGTCGGTTTCATGACGTTCGAGCTTTGTATAGGGCATGCCGCTCGTCCGCGATCTGTTTAATTTTCTATATGTGCTCTGCAACGCCTCTGCGTGTTGAGGGTTCTGCAAAACCCGCTGCTTTATATAGATTTGTGACTGGCGTTGGTTTCATGCACCCCGTTACTATCCTGCATGTCTCATTTAGTGCAGTATCAACTTGTTTGGTGTGGGCAGATCTGCCCCAAACGGGGCATGCATATTCAGCAGTTGAGAAACACAGTGCCTGTGCCTTTGTTCTTAAAACTCCAGGACGTAAACCTCATTTACCTCCCGTTAGCTTCCTAAGTATGCTGTTTCTAGTTGTTACTTTCCCTCTCGTTTTTATGCAATGTTGTCTGTAGGTGAGGGACCGGTCCAGAGTTACTTAAAGATATATAGGCTGGTTTGTGTGTTCTAATGTATTACCATTCCACGCAATTTGGACTTTTCGCTTGGCTTCCTTTGCGCGAAGGTGAAAAGCGCAGACTTGGGTTTTAGAGGGATTGGGTTTCAGGGAATTCTACAGGTATTACGCTATCATTGTTTTTAAGGCAGTTTCAAGTTTCTCCTCCACTTCTTCAAAACTATTTCCTTGAGCACATATTACAAGATCGTCAGCATAGAGGAAGTGCTTGGTTTCGGTCGGCGTAGGTTGCTCGTTTGTATATATATATATATATATATATATATATATATATATATATATATTGAGAGCATTGGTGCTAAAATACTTCCCTGTTGGAGGCCGTTTTTTTGAACTCGCCACCTACTTACTTTACCCTCCAGCATAACGAAAAAACGTCTGTTTTTCAGTAAGGAATATACGACCTTACGCAGATGGTGGTCATTGAGAGTGTCATGTAATTTGCGGAGCAATGTTTTGTACCTTTCTGTGTCATAGGCTACTGTTAAATCTACGAAAACAGCCCCTGTTATAAGTTTTTCTTCAAAACCCTCTTTAATGTGTTCTGTTAGTGCGAGGACTTGACCGGTGCAAGATTTGCCGGGTCTGAATCCTCCTTGTTGTGGGATGAGGTGCTTGTCGATATTTTTTTTTATTCTGGTGAGTATGAGTCTCTCGTATAGTTTGAAAAAGAGACACAATAACGAAATAGGCCTGTAGCTACTGGGATTTTCTGGGTCGTTTCCTGGTTTTAACAAGGGTATTACTTTAAATTTCCTCCATGATTTTGGAATGTCGCAGCACGTGTTATAAAGTTGCAAGATCCAGTTTTTTGCTTCTTGGCCTAGATGCTTCATTTGTTCACTGCATATATTATGTACACCTGTAGCTTTCCCCTTTTTTAACTTGTTCATACCCTCGTTGAGTTTTTTAGTGTAAAAGGAGTTCCTAGGTGGTTTGTCTCCGAATCCAATCTTCTTCTAGTTTTTGGGTCCTTATATCGGTTCGTGGTTCTTCCATTCAAAAGGAGTTGAGCAGCGACTTGGTTTGCTGTAACCTTGCAAGGAGTTTTATGTTCTTTTGGATCACCTCTAAGTTTTTTTACAAGTTTCCATGCTATTTTGCTACTATATGTAATATCCATTTTTTCCAGGGTCTCAACCCACTTTTCCTGTCTGACTTGACTTAGCTGTTGGAGTAGTACTGCTTCTCAGTCAACCGTTTCTTGGCTAAAAGGGTCAGTGCAATAGAGGGTTTCGTATGTTTTCATTAGTTCTTTGGACTCGCTGGACATTCCGAGAATATATTGTTGTCTACATCCTCTGGGAATACGTTTTAAAGACACATTTTTAAGTACCTCTACAAATTTTTCGTAGTTTTCTACTTTTGGTTCAAGACGTAGTAGCTTAGAATCTAGCATGTTTGCATACTTTTGCCAGTTTGCCTTTTAGAAGTTAAATCTTCTTCTGAATGGAATAGCTTATGACCTGACATTGGAAAGATATTTATACCAATTGGTCTATGCTGAGTTTTTGGTATGGGGCCATATACTACTTTGGTACATCGGTCTTTGAGGTTATTACTTGAAAAACAGATATCCGGGTTATATGCTATTTTCCAAACTTTGCTCTGAAAAGATGGTGGAAGTTTAGGATCATGGATTAACGAGAAGCCACTCGTATCGGCCCATGCTTTTACTGCGTCTCCATTTGCGTCCGAATCTGCATAGCCCCAGAGTAAACTGTGACTGTCAAAGTTTTCCATTACAAACTGATTGGGTTGTGATTGGAAGTTAGCTGGAGGTGAAAATATAAAAGGCTGCTTATTGTGTGGTATCTCCGCAATCAGTTTCATACCGGAGACTTTGGGTCTCGCTGCTGTTAGGTCTCTGTGGATTTCCTGTATGCACAATACCTCACATTTCGTGTTATTGCCGAATTCTGATAAGATGTCTTGTTTGGCTGTAGTGATGCGCTCGATATTTATGCTCGCTACTGTCAGTGTTGGCTCTGAGAAGAACCATTGTGGCTTGATGTTTGCCATATGATTTGGTTTGGTCCGTTGTTAGAAGGATTAGCCGTCTATTAGTAAATGTTTCCAGGGGACGCCGTCAATAGTGTTTACTTTGTAGTTTACTTTGTAGTTATTTGGTACTATTATAAATAGATAGACTAAATACGTAATAGAGGGCAAGTCAAGAAAAGTCGCTTCTTTGTCGAATAAAGTATACTATTTTTTCTTCAAACGTAGCAATTTTCAACCATAAATAGTACAATTCATACGCTATTTTTACTCAAAATTAACTGTGACAACTATCAAAGTCGTCTAGATGTTAGAAATTAAAATAATTAAGTCGTCGGTGGGATTTGCGTCTCCCTGGTTACAGTTGTTTGACAGTTGTTTGCAATTATTAAAGACAGCTTATTGTTATTGCAACCGCAAGCGCAAATTTAGTGCGAAAATGGAAAACCTAAACGAAATTAAGTCCGCGGCTAATGATGCAGTAGCACGTTTGGGGCCCTTCCAAGTCCGGAATAAAGTATCGGTTAGCGTACAAGCACTTCCAAGAGTGGTGCGATACAAGAGGAGTACGGCAAGTTACCGAAGACGTTTTACTGGCATATTTTAATATAATGGAAAATGAAAATAAATGGAAATCTTTTACAATGTGGTCACGATACTCTATGATAAAATCCGAGTTAGTTATTAGAAAAAATGTGGATATAAGCAAATTTTTAAAGTTACGTCCCTTTCTGAAAAAGACAAGCGAAGGATATACTGCAAAAAAGTCTAAAGTTTTCACTAAAGACGAGTTTGATAAATTTTTGTTTGAAGCGCCAGATAAGTTGTATTTAGGATTAAAGGTAAAAAAAAAAATATTGCAAAGCATGTAGTATACTCTACTAAATTATAAAAGTATTTCAGATATTTTTATAATTTTGTTTTTGGGGTTACCGATGTTTTGTTAATTGGGGTTACCGGCGCCTGTCGATGCGACGAAATGGTAAAAATGAAGACTGTGGACATTGAGGATAAAGAAAATGTAATAATTATCAAAATCCCAGACAGTAAAACACGACAAATTAGATCTTTTACGATAATTGGTCAAAACTACATTAAACTGTATAAAAAGTATGCATCACTGCGGCCTAAAAATTTCACAGAAAACCGATTTTTTATCAAGTACCAAAATGGAAAGTGTTACCGAAGCGTCATGGGAATACATTCGATCAATGCAGTAGCCCAAAAAGTAGCTAGTTATTTAAATTTAAACGATGCAAGCGCATACACGGGCCACTCTTTACGACGAACTTCAGCAACACTTTTAATTGATGGAGGCGGAAATCTAGAATGCCTCAACCGACATGGGGGCTGGAAATCAAGCACGGTTGCCGAAGGATATATAAAGGATTCAATAAGAAATAAGAACGATAATTCTCAAAAAATTTTAAACCCTCATGATTCGCCAACATCGGGAATGATTGCTGAAAGTTGTTCTCGACCATCAGTATCATCAACAATTACCAATGCGTATCAAGAGTCGGGAACATTTTTGCACGGTTTCAATTTTGAAAATGCCTCATTAACTAATTGTACTTTTAATATTACTATAAATAAAAATGATGTTTAATTGTTGTTAATGACATTTGTATTGTTGCTTTGTGACATGTTTCATATTATTGCCATGACAACATTTTTCCCTCCGCCGTAAAGAAATGGGAAAAAAAAACTGCTGCCGGCGGAGACATCAAACTTTGACAGGATCAAGTTAGATAAGTAATGTCATCATTATTTGACGTTTAAAGAAAAAATATAATATGAACCATAATCTGTTAACCTATTTGTACTTTTTTATAGGGATATCTTTTCTATAATTTAGCTATATCCTGATGGCATATTTCTCTATATTTCTTAATCATTGATCCACGATAAAAAAAAAGTTTTACAGACAATGCATATAATGAATTTTTAAAGACATATTTTCCTAAAAGTTTTGAGGATTTCATCTACTTGCATGATTTCTGCCTTATTATTTCCTAACAGGTTTGTTATTACGTTTTTCACGCGTCTCCAAGTTTTAATATGTAAGTTTGAAAGTTTAATTTCAAAATTAGCATCTAGTATAAGGGCCTGAGGACCAACTAATTTACTCTCGGTTAATATGACATTTAATTTTACATATGAATATGCTTCGGGTTATTCTTTAATCAATTAATTAAAATTTTTAACACAACCTAACTTGATTTTCTGACTTTAATTTTTTGAGAATCAAAAAGGGACTCTTCAATAACATTTTCATATCCTGCTATTATTGCGCTTTAATATTTAGGCTATGCCATTCTCACAAAAAGCACAAAAATATGCTTGGTATATCCTAATTACAAACCAAAGATGGTACTTATTACGTTACAGTCTCCACAATTTTTTCATTTATACTTAACCCTTTACCGCATAAGTTTTTTATCAAAAATAAATTCTCAGATAAGAATTTTAATTGTATTTTTACGTAAAGATATTGAAAAAATCTAGCTATGAGGAAAAAATTATTGACAAAAAAATTTTTGGTGCCAAATATGGAACATCATGCAACAATGTAATATTAAAGTCAAGCTATTTTGAAGCTACAGTATATACTATACAGTATGAAACTGCAAATAACAGTTTCTTTCTTTAGTAATACACAACGGTATTGTGCATTTTGTGCACACCATATATGTTTTTCCTGTACACCCTGACATTTGCATCTTGACTTACTGCTCTCATCCCAATAGGGAAAATGATGAAGCCCATCTTTACGGATGTTTTCTTGGGGTATTTCTTTAGTGGGTCTCTTTTTTCGTTTGCTCTCGTACATCTGCTGAATGCTACTACTTGACGGTCTTCCTACTCTGTTCTGTTTAATTGCTTTTCTGGCTTTGCATAGAGCATCGGCTATTGCTAGTTTGGTATCCAAAAAGGATAAATAAAATTTCTTCGCTCTTTTGGCTAATAATCAACAGTTCACGGCTGTCATGTCAATAAAATGAGAAATATTTGTAAATAATATTTCTACGACCTGTTTTTTATACGATAAAATCCTAACATGGAATCAAGAAGATCTACACCTCCCATGTAGTTGTTGTAGATAAGGACACTGTTAGGGCAAGGGACCATTGTATGTATACTTTCTTGTTTGAAAAATCTTCTTTTTTCTCCCTTTGGTTCACTTCCAGCATATGTTGACATTGTAGTAATGATTTCCACTACTAAAACCAGGACACTACACTGACATCCACATTGGCTATTTTCTCTACCATATGACCTCTGCAGCGTTTCTTCATTTCTTTCTCCGCTGGCATCACAACTCCAGGAATACGATTAAGTCTTACTGTTCCCAATGGTAAAATGCCCTCTTTAATTAGATATATTATAAGAGATATGCTGGTAAACCAGTTGTCAAAAAACAACTTGTAATGTTGATGTTTTGGTATCGAATCTGCTAATTTGACAACTACGTTGCTGCTCATACTAAGATTTAGTGCTCCTAGAGGTACAATATTACTTTGGGAACCAGCAAACAAATTAAAGTCATAGCTGAATCCCGGAATACCACTCAGCACAAAGTTTTTAAAGCCCCACTTATGTGGGTTTTTGGGTTATACTGCTTTAGCTGGCTTCGCGCTTTTGTTGGTATAATCTGTTCATCTACAGCTAGAAATTCTTCTTTCGGAACCATGATTAGTCGTTCTTTGATTTGGCTCAGAACAGATCTAATTTTGACTAATCTGTCTTGTCCACGCTGATCATTTTTAATTATGTCATCATTGTTATTGAAATGCAAGAAACGTTTTATTTATTCGAATCTGTTACAGCTTATCACATCGCTAACTGTTTGGTGGCCAATAGTGGCATTCCAATAGTGTCTTGTTGATGGAAGTTGAATTATCGACATGTAAATAGTAATTCGTATAAATTGTTCTATTTCATATTTTTTTATATTAGCTGGTTTATCTGGACGTTGTTGCACTAAGTATAAATTTGATTGGTCTGTGATATTTTCTATAAGACTATCAGGAAAGAGAAACCTAAAAAATTGGACGGAAGTTTCCAATTGTAAAATCGAAGAAGGTAAATTTTCAGAACCAGTAAATTTTATATCATTTTTGTATAATCTTTTAAATAAAGGGGTATCATCATCTGAGGAATGTGAAGATGTGGCAGAATTAACAGTTTCCTTGACATTGCTTGATAAATTTTCACGCTACTCATTGTCACTATCTTGACACAATATCATCTCATTTTTGTCATCTTCATCGGAGAGATCTGATTCTTCACTATTAGTACTATTTGTAATTCTAACTGCATTTATTATACCATAAAAGAGTTTCGGATCCATATCTACAAAAACAGTCAATGAGTCCATAACTTCATAGTGTGCCATATATAACACAAACCCTTTTTGGGGTTTTCGAGAGACTTTCAACATTCTTAATTTTTAGTACTTACTTCTAGTACTAAGCAGATATCTAATATCAAAATGCAACAAATTTCAATTTTTTCTCGCCGTAAAAAACGATTTTACTATGAAAAATAACCTCTAACTTCGAGCACTGTTTCAGGTGGTTCAAAATTTCAACGAGAATGAACTTGAAACTGCACACGGCTGCCTATCTCGCCGTCAGAACTATGCCGCATATCTCGCGTACACTTAGTACGTGATAGATATGGCCTGCCATGAAGCTACGACAAAAATTGAATTAAAACATTAAAAATAATTTTTTTTTTGGTTTGTGACATTTATGGCACATGATGCGGTAAAGGGTTAAAGACAATACTTATCAAATTAAAGTCTCCACAAATTTTCTATTTATACTTCGTAATTTATTTTATTTATTATTATTTGTTTAATTTTGATGGGATTCCAAACTGTAGTTAGCAATCTATTTGCTAAAATTGTTCTTTTTGTGCACCTATAAAAGCACAGAGTTTAAACTTGTTTTAGTAAATTCAATAAAAAAAAGACAAAGATCATTTATGGCAAATACACGTTGTAGCTTATAAATCAAACCTTCAACGTCAAAATAGGCGCTGACACTTGTCATCTTAAACTTGTTTCAACTTTTTGTTTTAGCTAAGCTAATATTTCTGTTTTAATTTTAGAAAGGTTTATGTCGCGTATAAGATCGTTTACGTTTTTCTTCAGTAAAATAGCTTAACTTCATCCCCATTTCCAACTTCCTTTTATCCATTTAATTTGCAATATAGATTTACTATATGTACAGAAACCGCAGGAGCACGTAAATGATGACTCTTGCAGATATTTGATCAGGCTGTTTGATTTGAAGTTCTAAAAGAGCAAAAAGAATAGATGCGTTTTAGATGTATGTATGTAGACGGATCTGTATCTGTAGATTATGGAGGACGAGTTAAGTCCAACATCACTTGGGCCACAATTGAACCATTATGCATGCTCCCAGGGAGCTGTCGTCCTTAGCCCAATATCCATGCTGCTGCCATTTCTAGGAAAGTGGACAAGTCACCAGGACACATCTCCCTTATTTTGGTAGTTGTAGGCAGAGCTTGCTGAACGCGTACCCTCTTATTAACGATAACTTTGAAAGTTCACATGCTCTTTACAGTTTCGTCTTTCCGTTCAAATTTCCTGAATAGAGGTGTGTCTACTAACCTCAGTATATGGAGGTGTTTGCTTAGTTGACAGTAAGAGTTGGCTTTCCAAGGTTACTTAGTATTACTCTGGTAAGTCTACATCCTTTCCTTCTTCCCATATTATCACAATTTGCGCGTAGAAGTGACATTGGACAATATCTGCGATTGTTATAGTTGGCCAACCAAAAAGATTTCCAGAAGAGTATTACGACTACCACCTTCCTAGCTATATAGACAAAGGTAGAGAATTCCAAAATACAAAAAGTTACCAATTATAAGGTATTTCGGGACATTAGTAGTCAGATATTTACTAAACATTATCAAAGAGTGAAAATAAAATACTTGGGTCATGTGTTGAGAGGTGAAAGATATGAATTAGTCCAAATCATATCTGAAGGTAAAGTAAAGACCAAAATATCAGTAGAAAGACGCGAGAACTCGTGGCTAAAAGACCTGAGGAGACGGTGTAACCGCTCATCCGCAGAAATCTTGTGTGCAGTTGTTTCCAACGGCGCAATAAAAAGAAGAAGCATCAGACACCCCAATTTATATCAATTTACCATAGTAAAACTTACTATGATATTTCCAACTTCGACATATAGATAATAAATCAAATAACCGCCAAAAAAACCTCTGGTGAAAGCAAAGCAACGAATATGAAAATTGGTGTTATGCATTAAATTAAAAAACTAAAAACGGGTTAGTGTTAGTTTAAATAATGCTGTAATTATCAGCATTAAAACTCACAAAGCACTAGATCTCCAACAGGATGAATTGATAAGATCACGGAAATGTGCGAATTATCAATAAATAAATGAATAGCAACTTACTCAAAGTTCCATAAATGTATACCGTAACGCTGCAGAATTGCTCTTAGAATTCTACAGGAAAAAAGTTTCATTAACATAAGCAGCCACAATACAGACCAATTTGATAAATTCTGTTAAGCGCTAGATAAATATTATTGTTCATCAATACGTATATATCAATAATAAAACTATTCTACCTATTACTGTTTTCATTCCAGCTCTTAGCAGTAGCAAACTCTCCATACATAAAAAAGCTAATAGCGATCCCAAATATTGATATATCATAACTTATAACTTAATTATTAGCAGATTAGCTGGAATCAAACAATGTCCAAACTACGAGAAGAACTATCATTTATCATTCAGTACTTATTCAGTACTAACTTTGAAATAAATACCAAAGTAGCGATTATATGAAACCATTATATTGCATATAAGAATAGGCCATACCACCCTCGCCCATAAACACTTGCTGGAAGGTTAATTTAAACCATAGTGCATATAATGTTATAGCTTAGATAAACTTGAATTTAATTTGGAAGATGCCTTTTATGCAATATTAAGTGACAGAATTGATAATAATATTTTGGATCATGGTTTTTATCAATATGCTAAATAAATTGTAAAACTTTAAATTTAACTGGGAAAATAAAATGATTCCTAGCTAGGGTTAAGCATAAATAAATAAAAAA
Organism: Diabrotica undecimpunctata; assembly: GCF_040954645.1. Classification (NCBI taxonomy): domain Eukaryota; kingdom Metazoa; phylum Arthropoda; class Insecta; order Coleoptera; family Chrysomelidae; genus Diabrotica; species Diabrotica undecimpunctata. The sequence continues at coordinate 62,637,421 of NC_092804.1, read as the reverse complement.
ATTATTATATGATAACAAAAATTAGGTTTAAAAAAAAGATTTGATCACTCATCTGTGAATAACCTGATGATATTGCCTTTGATAACGTTTTAGTAATGAACAATTTCAGACCATGAACGGCAAACCCCTAAAACAAAAACCGAAGTTTTTTACATCTTTTTCATTTAAAAAAGTGGCTGCAGGTAATTTTAATTCTTTTTTTTTTGTTTCAGGTAAGAATTTGTGTTTTACTGAACATGATCTGAATGTTGGACATGCTGCTCCAGTGAACAAAGTAATAGTTAAGTAAGTCTTACTATCTAGTTCCATTTTACAATATGTATCATCAATTACAACATAAATATAAAATATACGTATAGAAGTAACTTTTTATTATTTATTTACATAAAAATCGATAACACCAAATTTCGTTTGACGAAAAATTTATTTTCAGACAAACTTAACTTGACAGATAAGGCGATAAGCTCGGGTTCCTGCGGAAAATATTCATATGAGATTTTTTTGCATGATTACTGTCATGAGATACCCAAAAAGAGGTTCAAGAGTTCTCCCAGGCGAAAAGTTGTTTAAAAGTTGTTAAAAAAAATTGTTTAAAGAAATTTGAACAACTTTTTGCTTGGAATCTCATGAAAGTGATTACGCAAAGAAATTTCATTGGAATATTTTTCAGAACGAACCCGAGCTTTTCGCCATTTTATAAATAATTGATTTCGTTAGACTCGTGACTTGTTTTGTAATATAGAGACTAGTACTAACTTCATTTAGCGTAGAATTCACGTTGTTAGTTAAACCATTCAATAAACTCTCAATGAACCATAAATTAGGAGAGGTAATCTAATCGGCTAAAACTAAGTGATTATCTTGAGAATTTGCAATAAAAGTCTGATTGTTCTATTTATTGTTTATTTGTTGTTGTATTTATAATTAATTTAATGCACCTTCCAAGTAAAGATGTTATGTATTTTTAAAATTAAAAGTTAACTTACTTTAGGATTTAGTAGATAATCTTAAATATTTTATGGAAATCGCATAACTAAAACGAGGAAGTGCTGCAAGGATCCAGACCTTCTCAATAATTTGAAAGTTAGGAAAACACCATACATAGACCGGAGAAATAAAAAATATTAATATGTTGAACTAATAGTGAAAGGAAATACCGAAGAAAAGGAAGATTGGGAAGGAAAATACCAGCGTGGCTAAGAAATATCCGACAATCGACAGTGCTAAATTATTGAGGAGGAATTTGCGATTATAGTAGCTAACCTCCACGTAGAAAAGGATACTTTAAGAAAAAGATAAAATATATACTGTAATAGGAAGGTAAGGCTTTTTTACCGAAACGTTGATTTTAATAGACAATAATTAATATTTTTTATTAATAATTCGATGGACATTAATATCAGTTATTGAACCCAAGGCCCAGTTGTTTTCCGGGTTTGACTCCGTGTTAAGTAGTTTTGGATTTTTGAAAAACCATTGTTTTGGCGACGTTTCGGTAAGGTCAGACTTGCCATTGTCAAGTCAGATTAGTTCTGCGTCTCCTTGATGTTTCAGGAGAACTGATTTCTCGGTAGCTCTAATTAAATACTTTGCCTTGCAATTCTTAGAAGGCACAGATTAAAGCGGAATTCTTGAATTTGGTTTCGAAAATTAGTCTACGATTTTATTATCAGATGTCGCTACATTGCGTCTATACGAAGCCATGTCATAGTTGCTTCCTAAGACAGAGAAGAATTATTTCACGTTCAGAGCGCTTGCGAAAGCCGTTCTGATGATGCCTATTGGGCTGAAATACGTATAAACGGATGCGCAAGCTCCCTATACGTGAAATAAAATCTTAACTGTCTTTTCCTTCTAATTAAATACCTTTTTCCGTCGACCGTTCATTTATGATTTAGCACCCTCAAAATCATTGATTAATGACCCCTATTAATGAATGATTTTCTATTAATGAACGATTTTATTATAGGCAACACAACATACATTGCTTCCATAAATTAATTAAACGCTCTGTGATTGGCGGTGACCTGTGGTGTAGGCAACCAAACATATACCTATTTATATTCAAACTAAAAAATTAATTTAAAATGAAGTAGCCGCTGTTAGTAATATCTGTCATTGTATGTCATTATTTACTTTATTGTTTAAAATTCTGTGTATTTGATAAATCAAAGGATGGATATTGACGAAGAGTTTAATTTAACTCCATAAGAATTTAACTTCTTCTATCACAGAATTTACAGAGTACCAAGAAGACTTAAATATAAATTGGTCAAAATGCTATACAGCAGATAACCATTTATCAATATCTTCCTTTAATTTCAGTAATTGCACCATTTCGAATATTAATGTTTACCATAATAAAACTACCACTAAGGAAACTTTGAATAAAGTCAATGAAAGCTGAAAAAATTGTTGTTTATTTTTAAGTAAATAAATATTTAAACTAAGATATCTTTATTTCTAAAAAGTACGGTCGACGGAAAAGTTTTGTAACGAACTCGTGAATTAAAATGGCGATTAACAATCTCGAACATTAACGCGCTCGCTTCGCTCACACGTTAAAATATCTATTATAAATAACTATTAGCGCTCCTTGTGATTGGTCCTGTGCGCAGAGTGGGCAAGGTCTTTCTCGCTATTTTAATTTTTATGTTTTTCTGCAGAATTGGTTTCCACGTATTTGGGAGTCTTTGGGAATCATCTCTGGTATTTAAATTTTTTAGATATTTTTCTGCGTCAAACTAATCTGACTTGACAATGGCAAGTGTGACCTTGCCGAAACGTCGCCAATCAATGGTTTTTCAAAAAAACCAAGACTACTTAACGCTGAGTCAAATCCGGAAAACAACTGAAACCACATATAGCTCCCGCAGAAATTTCAAATCCAATATATATATATATATATATATATATATATATATATATATATATATATATATATATATATATATATATATATATATATATAGTAAGAAAAAGTAGTCCAAAATTTTTTTGACTAGTTTGGAAAAAATATATGTAAATACTTTTTTCTTTTTGGGTGTGGTAGTCAATAAAAACAGAGCTTTGCTAAGGCGTACTATTTATTCTGAATCCAAGCTTTCGGTGGTTTTTTGCCACCTTTATCAAGGTCTACAAAGAAAATTACTATGTTGTAACAGTTTGAATGGTGCCAAAAAAAGGCTATAAAAAACTATAAAAAACTTACCCGAATGTAAGATTCGTGGCAGAAACAACAACGTTAAATAACATGATATACTGAAGTTGCAATTACACTTTAAAAATTACTGTTAAAAAAACACTTTAAAATTACTAAATACGTTAAAAGTTAAAAACAAAATGAAGGACGACATGTTAAAACAGTCGTCGCTGCAGGCTTGATTTCAGTCACATTTCACGAGCAGAAAGAGAACGTGGGTGGACAATTATTGTTTAAATAGTTAGGAGAAAATACAAAAAACAACTTTGAAATTAACGTCTCACAAAATACTGTTTATGAATTTTGAGTACTACCAACTGTATTACCAACTTAAAAATAAGCGGGAAGTTAAAAATGTTATTTATGACATAAGCAATCGAAAGAAAATAGTGTTTAGTAAATAGGTTTAGAAAAAATAATAACTCAAACAAAACAAAACTAAATTAGTAACTGAAGTTTGATCACAAGTATTCAATTAATACTGAAATTTTTAACAAAAGAAAAGAACAAAGAAAACTCTGAGATGCAAAATAGCTCAGTCAAAAGTCAATATAAAACTGTAAATTTTGCTAAGATTCTGGATCTCAGATCTCTTATTAAGATTGTTATTATCACTCTTGCTGATATGTACCATCTCTAAGAAAGTTCTCTTAAATTTATTTTTCTCTCTGGCTAATATTTTTACATTGTTGAAATCTATCTTATGGTCTAGATCGATAGTATGCTCTGCCAAAGCACAAGTAGGTAGTTTTGACAGTATTGATTTCAGGGAGGGTTGGTTTAAAAACCTCACAGACTTAGAATTTCCTGTAGAAGTTAAAAAGTTGTTGGCTTTAGGCCCTAAGTTCGCTTTGCTTCCTAACAAAAAAGATTTTAAAGTTTCCTCTTTGTTGGCAGACATCGAAAACATTTTAAGACCAATTGAGAATGTCGATAAGGACATTCTAAGGTCCAAATGCACTAATATAATTACTAATTTTCTCAACAAAGATGAAAAAGACCATTTCTTAAATAAATATTATATCAAATGCAAAACTTTTTTAAAACATCACCCTGAGATTAAGATTGTCCAGAGCGACAAAGGCAATGTCACTGTAGCAATGTACACTAGGGACTATATACAAAAATGTGAAGACTTACTCACCGACACTAAATATTATAAAAAGTTAAACAATAATCCCGTGTGTACTATGCAACAAAAGGCTAACAACCTAGTTTCTGATTTGGTAAAGGAGAATCAAATAGATCAATCAGTTGGTAAAACTTTGAAAATTTACAATGCAATTGCTCCTAGATTTTATGCTCTCCCAAAAATTCATAAACCTACTCTGTCTATGAGACCAATAGTGTCCTCAATAGGTACACCTAATGGCCCCATAGCAAGTTTTTTAACTAATATTCTCACAGAAACATACAATAATAACAATGAGTTTTGCATTCAGGACTCTTTCAGTTTCAGTTCCTTTATTAATAACTTAAAATTACCCATTAACTATAAGCTCGTTAGTTTTGATGTAGTGTCTCTGTTCACTAATTTACCATTACACACAATATTGGTTAGCGTTGAGAAACACTGGGATGACATATCAATGCACACAACCCTTAACTTAGATAATATCAAAAAACTCATTTCTTTTGTTTTTGACTCTAATGTGTTTATTTTTAATGACTGTTACTACAAACAAGTCTGTGGTACTCCAATGGGTTCCACTATTTCACCAATACTGTGCAATTATGTCTTAGATGACTTGATTGAAGATTGTTTGCAACAAATCAATTTTGAAATACCGTTCATAAAGAGATATGTGGATGACTTAATCTTGGCACTACCTGCAGACTCCATACATTCTACGTTAAATGTGTTCAACCAACAAAACCCACACTTGCAATTCACGTGCGAGGAGGAGCGGGAGGGATCTTTGCCTTTCCTTGACATGAGATTGCATAGATGTGAGGATAATGTTGTGAAAACACAATGGTATAGAAAACCCATATGTAGCAATAGATTCATAAGCTACCACTATCACCATCCTCCGAGGATGAAAACTAATTTAGTCCTAGCGATGAAAGAACGTGTCAAAAGGTTATCTCATCCGGATTATCTCCAACATGATCTCAACCTCTTACGTAATATGTTTGTTGAAAATTCATATCCTCTAAGACTGATTAATAAATTAATTTTTAATGTTCCCTTTGTTAATAGAAACAACAGACTTACTATGTCACAATCAGTGCCCTCAGCACAAAATAATTCAGCTTCAACAAGTGTGTATTTTTATGCCCTTCCATATATTCCAAAACTAACCGTTGAACTCACTAAGATTTTTAAAGACTTTAAGAATATCAAAATAGCTAACAAGAACATCAAAACCATACGTCAGCTGTATAGCAAAATAAAACAACCCCTAACCACTCTAGAGACTACAGATGTTGTTTGTTGCATTCAATGTACTGAATGTCCATCCACGTACATTGGTGAAACTGGAAGGAATCTGTCTAGCCGTATTATTTCTCATAAGAGTGATTGTAGATTAAACAAACCTACTTGTGCTTTGGCAGAGCATACTATCGATCTAGACCATAAGATAGATTTCAACAATGTAAAAATATTAGCCAGAGAGAAAAATAAATTTAAGAGAACTTTCTTAGAGATGGTACATATCAGCAAGAGTGATAATAACAATCTTAATAAGAGATCTGAGATCTAAGATCTTAGCAAAATTTACAGTTTTATATTGACTTTTAACTGAGCTATTTTGCATCTCAGAGTTTTCTTTGTTCTTTTCTTTTGTTAAAAATTTCAGTATTAATTGAATACTTGTGATCAAACTTCAGTTACTAATTTAGTTTTGTTTTGTTTGAGTTATTATTTTTTCTAAACCTATTTACTAAACACTATTTTCTTTCGATTGCTTATGTCATAAATAACATTTTTAACTTCCCGCTTATTTTTAAGTTGGTAATACAGTTGGTAGTACTCAAAATTCATAAACAGTATTTTGTGAGACGTTAATTTCAAAGTTGTTTTTTGTTTTTTCTCCTATATATATATATATATATATATATATATATATATATATATATATATATATATATATATATATATATATATATATGGTTGGCAACTCAATAGAGCCCATCCTGAGATTTGGTAACATTTATAGGATTTTGTGAAAATGCTAAAACAGCTCAATTTTTATTCTAAAGGAATCATCTATTAACGATATAGATATCTGTCAATTGTCAACTCCTCCCTTCTAGTATCCCAACCCTTAAATTTTAAATTAGCAATATACCATGTATGGCACATTATTAGATATTTTTCAATATTAACTATTCTTGTGAAAAAATATGAGTTAATTGAAAGTGTTACACGACTAAAATCTAAACGTAACGCCTATGTTTTTCTGGTGTTAGTTTTTAGTCATGTATAAAACTACATTAAAACCAAATTTGTAACATAAATTTGAAACGTTATTAAATATAACGTAAATAGGAAGAACTAAATTTTTAATAAATAAATTCATAGTTCCAAACAGTTTACTCATCTCCTCTTGCTATTTAATTAAATGTTGAAAATAATATCATCCCACGTTCATACAATTCAAAAGTCGCTGTTTGAGATTACGAACAATATTTTGAAATATTTTAGGTGTTACTACACTACTTTCATGCACTATTCTTTATCTTTATTCTCCCAATGAAACTGGAATGGTATTAGAAATCTTGCTTTTTAAATAACTTTGCTATATGAAGAAGTCCAGGAGAGTTAAATCGGTGGTTTAATAAATGAGAGCAAGATCGCCAATTTAACTCTCCTGGACTTCTTCATATGGAGTTATTTAACAAGCAAGATTTATAATACCATTCCAGCTTCATTAAAAGAACTAAGAAAACGAATAGTGTATGAATGTGGTCTTGTAACCTCTAAAATGCTTCAAAATATTATTCGTCATTTCGACCAGCGACTTTATAATTGCATGGACGTTAGTGGATATAATTTTAAACACTCACATAAATAGTTATAGCTGATAGTGTTTGGAATTATGATTAATAATTTAAAATTTAGTTTATTTTATATACATATTTATGTAGAAAAATCTCGTGTCACGGCGATTTTCCAAGCTAATATTCAAAAACCACTAAACCGATTGCAATAAAATTTTGTAAAAGAGTATTTGTTGGTCCACCTTAGGAGATATGATTTTTTTATCTCGATCAATGACTCTTATTTTTTTTAATTGTAAATTCAAAATATGTTATACAACTTCACCTTTACCTTTTTAGTTTATTTAATACACGTAGTTATAAAATATCATAAAATAACGTTATGTTTTTATTACTTTTTTAAAATAAATCGAGAACTACGGAATCGATTTGGCTACATTTGGTATTGAAATATAAATTTGAAGTCCTTCTTCTTCTTCAAGTGCCATCTCCGCGGCGGAGGTCGGCAATCATCATAGCTATTCGAACTTTTGAGACGGCTGCTCTGAAAAGTTCATTTGATGTACATCCGTACCACTCTCTCAGGTTGCGCAGCCATGACATTCTACGCCTCCCTATGCTTCTCTTTCCTTGGATCTTTCCCTGCATGATGAAGGGAAAGTCTTTGAAGTCCTAGGAAGGTCTAATAGGTCAGAAAATAGTAGAAGCAATGAATTAATTTCCCGTACAAACAGTTACATTATACTCTTTTATAAAATGTTTTATACGACTCTACTTTAATAGTTGTACCTTTAAAGTCGTATAATATTTTATATCGCTCTTTCTTTACAGTTGTACCTTTAAAGTAACGTTTTAATAAATTTCACGTTTCTTCGTTTCGCTTAAACTCGAAAAAATATAATAATTGTAAAAAATAAATTGTACGGAAAATAGTAAAAGCAGTATTATTTTCCCGTTCAATCAGTTATATATACTGATCTATACCATATTCCATCAGATATCAACTTTTATTAGTTGTATATGCTGCCGTCCTAACATGAAAGGTCCTATTTGCAAAATTTAAGTTTTGAGAAAATCGAGTTTTTGTTTCTTTTCATTGTATACCGCTTGGTAATTTAAGAAACTTTTTATGTTTTATTTTATATATTATGACGAAAAATAGAATTTAGTTGCTAGTTATAATTTTGATTTATTCTTTCCAGGTTAGTCGATTTTTGAATATATTGTCACTTAGGACAATTTAATTTAGTGTATGTGAAGTACGTTTTTAAATTTCTTACTGAAATTGTCCTAAATGAAACTGAAACTCCAATTAACTGAACACTTTTAATTTTATTATAATAAGTTTTACACTTAATACACAATTTACATCGTAATATATGTAACATAAATGATATTTACCGATAAAAATATTAAAATAATACTAATAATGTATTACGAATCTGGGGACTCGTTAGCCTACCCTTAACGTATCTCATAAAAATATCTTTTAAATCAATAAAATTGTTTTCAAATTATATGTTTTGTAATAATTTCTTCTTTTAAAATGAAGACAAACTATATCTTTTAAGTAAACGCGAGAAATCAGCTTTTGTAACTTATATTTGGAGGTACAGTCAGTGAAGTTAAAAAGTAGCATTTTTATTAAATTAACTTTTAATAAATTGGTTTGTTTTACCGTTTTGAAAAAATCGTTAAAATCGTATACCTACTTTTTTTCTTTTGGGGGCAAGCTCAACTTGGCGATGAAATGAATCTGCTGCCATAAAAGTATGACCTGGCTCAAAAAATTTGATTATTATATTTTCTACAGCAATGATTCTATCATTTTCTTGTTCATAGCCCAATGTCGCCAAAAGAAATATCTTTTCACGCTTTTCATTTTACAAATACACACCTCTTCGGCTTTCTTTGATGTTAGATAGTATTTGGAGGAATACACTCTTGGTAATGTTTGATTCTGAGATGTGCTTCTTTTTTTCTCACTTTATTTTACGCAGGTCAAAACAAACTATTTTTGGTGTTCTTTTCCAATAGCCAGTATTTTAAATTAATGTCTTTTTGCCTAGTATATGAAATTTTTTCAGCGCAATTGAATTTGAATTTACGTGACTTTTTAACTTTATAAACTCTTATGTAACTCTCTCTTTTTTGTTTCTTTCTTTCGACAAATGGTTTTTCAATTTGTTTTCTTTTTTTTATTTTAAAGTTTTTGTATACAGATTACTCTTAGCTTTATCAACTATTTTGTTTATAATTGTAAGCTGTAAAATGAATATCTCTAATAAAATCCTGAACGAAGTTAAATTCGTTTTCTTCTGGTTCTATATCAGATATTATTGTCGAATTCATTGGACCTGCCAGGTATATAATCTGGATCATTCTCTATTTTGATGAATGAATATAGACGCATATGCGTCTATATTTTTTGCTACTACTACAAACAATAATTGTAATCAGTTATTGCTTATACCTAAGTTAACATTATTAAACTTACCCTTCATCCATTTCTCACAATATATATTTACTTAAAATACAAAAAACATGAGCGTACAGTCAATGTCTGACAATAACAAATACCTTCTATAATTAATTATTTAAAGTAATGTTACAAACATGCTTTTGTCATACTACGCAAAATTGTCCTAACTAATGCCGTTCAGTATAAAATACTACCTTAAATAGTCACTGTATTTCTAAAGTTAAAACGGACAATTTTTCTTAGCATAATAATATGTGAGATAGGACAATTTAGGTTAGTAAACATTACTTTTTAGTCACTTAGGACAAACCATTTAGGTATATAATAAGGCACTTAAGATGCTTATAGGACAATTTCATTTTGTACATACATAGATAATATGTTTACACAAGCCATGAGTCATTTTACCAAATTTTGCAGATAGGAACTTTCATGTTAGGCCGGCAGTATGGACATAGTTGTAAACCAAGAAATACTAATGAAGCTGCTCTATTTGTAAAACTCTAACTCTCAATTTTTCACATTTTATTTTCCCGTGCAATCAGTTACTGATCTACTATACTGATCTATACCATATTCCATCAGATATCAACTTTTATCAGTTGTATATGGATATAGTTGTAAACCAAGAAATACTAATGAAGCCGCTCTCTTGGTAACACTCTAACTCTCAATTTTTTACATTAGTAACGAATGCCCTTTTATAATAAATCTGAATATTTTATAAGATAAGGCTTTTAAATCATTAAAAATGTTTTACTTAAAATATGTAGCAATAAAAGTATCTCTTCGCCCACATAATATATACATTTTTTGTGTGTATATTTAACAAAAGCCTAAAAATCCTCTCTTACTTCAAATAATCCTATTTTTAGCTTACATTCCTTTTATCTTAAACGAGAACCATAATTAAGCAACAAGTAACCCGTGAATTTATTTCGACAGATACTTTCATCAAAATAAATTTTATGTGTATTCGTATTTTACCATTTTAGCCTTTTGTTTATTAAAAGGATATAACCGTGACTTCTAAGTAATATTTTCATGAATTCCATGATGTCGTTAAAAGTTTTAATTATCTCCTTAAATTTTGTGGGATCCCTTCTGTTCTCTCAAAGGAATGTGTTAATTCAAAAAGATAATCGAATTATTTTCAAACTTTTCTAATTTACTTAATGTTTAAAAGTTTTTATTAAAGGTTTAGCTGTAAAGAATCTTAATTTTTATACTGATCAAATAAAGAATTGTATTGTTTATTTATTTTAAACAAGCTCAATATGATAAAGTTGTAATAAGTGGAATATAAAATACGGCTTACCTAATAAGATCTCGTGAAAAAATAGTAAATTATAGTACAGTGCCTCTAGTATTCTTCTTTTTCTGGTTTCTTCTCCTATCGGAGGTTACTCATGATCACAGCTATTCTTAATTTACTTGTAGCTGTTGTAAAGAGATCTATTGAGCTGCAATTATACCATTTTCGATTGTTTCTTAGCATTTTACACATATTTCTCACCCTGATAATATGACCCAAATATTACCGCAGTTATTTACCACTATTAGAGATTTATGAACCAAAAGAACAGGCAGAATTCCGAAAGTCACGGAACTAAAAACCAGCTATAAAGCAATCAAGTAGAAAACAATAAACCTGTAGTGCTAATATTTGTCGATTCTTACAAAGCCTTTGATACACTTGAACTAAGTCAAATACTACAGGCGCTTAAATATTGCAGGCTAGACTATAGGTATACAAAATGATTCTACAATATATACCTACAGGCGGCAACTACTGTCAAATTACATAATCGCATCATAGTAATGCGATTATGTAGTTAGCGGACGGTTAGACAAGCAGACCCAAGTTCTTCTTCTTCTTCTCTCTTGTATGTAGGCTTTAAAGCCTGTTACTTCTTCAATATTAGCGTCCTAATTTGTTTAAAAAGGTTCGCACCATCTTTTTCTTGGTCTGTCAATACTTCTTCGTCCATTTGGTGACTTATCTCGTGCTATTCGTACTATACTATCCTCTGCCATTCTACTTATGTATTCGTTCCACTCCTGTTTCCGTTTTCTCACCCATCTATTTATATCTTCTATATTGCATGCTCTTCTTATGTTTTCGCTTCTCTCTCTATCCAACAGACTTTTCCCTGATATTCGTCGGAGTATTTTCATCTCTGTTGTTTCTAGCAGTCGTCTCGTTTGATATGTGCCAGGTCTTGTCTCCGCCGTGTATGTTAATATAGAAACCATAGGACCGCATATATAATGACCCAATGTCACCTACACTTTTTTATATTCTCCTAAAACATGCTTTTAAGAATTTGGATTGGCTGCCAAAGGGGATAAAATAGATGGAGAATATCTTAACAGTATACGTTTCGTCAATGATATATTCATAATAGCTGAGGACTTAGGAATGATAAGAGAAATGGTACAGAAACTCGTTGTGGCTACAGAAAATGTAGTCCCAAGTCACAAAACATCAGTATTGGTGGGCAAGAAGTAGAACTCTTAGATAAATATAAATACCTAGGATAAGAAATTATGATTGACAGGAATAATCAGACCCATGAACTGAAGAGCAAAATCCGAATTGGGTGCGAATATTATGGAAAACTGAAAAAAACTTTAGAAAGTGAGCTGTTCACATATCTAAAGAGAAAAGTATTGGATCAATGCGTCCTCCTAGTGATGACGTACGGAGCAGCAACAATTATTTTAACAAAAGTCTTGGCTAAAAGTCAAATAGAAAGAAATGGAACGAAGAGGTCAGAAGAAGAGCCAAGGTGACTAACATCATCGAAAAAATAGCCAGACTAAAATAGAGATGGGCAGAATGAATAGATAGAATGATGAATGGACGATGGACAAAGAGGTTATTGAAAAAGAGACCAAGGGAAGACAAGAGAAGCATGGGTTGAACACCTGCACGATCGGCTGACGATTTAAGAAGACAAAATATAGCTGGATGAGAGTGGCACAAGATAGACGGAGTTGGAAATACTAGGAAGAGGCCCATGTTTAGTAATGGACTTTTGAGGCTGGATAATGATGATAATAATGAAAAGAGCACCACTTCAACATTACTAACTCTTTGATTCTACGATGTTTTCAGCATCTGTCTATATTACATTATTAAATACTAATAACTTCTTTATTTCTTCTGTTTTTATTGCTCAGGTTTTCATCCCATACAACAAAATGAATAAAACAATATTTCAGCGCTTTTATTTTTAATTTATATATATATATATATATATATATATATATATATATATATATATATATATATATGAAGATCACACTGGTAAGAATTTTTTGCATTTACACAAAAGCTTGCTTCGCAATTTCAATGCGTGTTATTATTTCTCTATTTTGTTCATTGTTCTCATTTATTCGAGTTCTATATGTGTAGTTAATAACCCTTTCTTTTCTATTACCCAGTATACGTCGCTTTATAATACCAACTAAGATGGTATGCACACGTCCAACGAATGGATGAACACAGAATACCAAAGAAAGTATTGAACTGAAGACCGCATGGAAGAAGACAGCAAAGTTGACCGAGATTTACTTGGAGGGAAAGAATCGATAAAGACTTAAGGGCCAGGGAAGTTGAAGAAAACCTTTGGAACGACCGAGATAAATGAAGACTGTAAATAAGAAGACGGCTTAGAACGGTATAAACTGATTGATTTGATTGAGATCTTTAGGAATATGTTTTTTGTATTTTTAATCCTTGTTATTCTAGCTATTAACACTATAACATTTAAGTAAATATAAATCAGTGAAAAATGAAAGTACAGAAAGTACTTAACTGCAAGACTCAGTCATAACAAATGGGAAATCGACCAGAACGAACTGCTGTTATTAAAAGAGTTAGGATCTGGCCGGTTTGTAGTTGTGCGAAAGGAAAAATGGAGGGGTTCCATTCATGTAGCGGTCAAAATTATAAAGGAGGGAACCACGTCTAAAGATGACTTTATAGATGGAGACAAAGTAACCAACAAACTACAGCATACAAATCTGATACAAATGTATGGTGTCTGCAGCAAAAATAGACCTATTTATATCGTGACGGAATACACGAGGTACGGATGTCTTCTGAACCATCTGATATTTCATAAGCAATTTTTAAGTAATAACCAAGGAGTTTTAATTACACTTACTTACATCCATAGGGATGAAAAAAGTAGACATTTAGCCCAGTCTGGTTATGCAAAAATCATCGATTTCACGGAAAAATTTTTCGTAGATATCTGAAGCTTTTAAGACATAGGTGGGGGTTACTACATGACGAATAGATGAAAAATTATTCATATTTTTACCTTGCGTTTTTTTAAACAATAATTTATGGTCACAATTTGATTTTTTGTTTATATTTTAATTTTCCCCCTTATATTTTACATAAACAATATTTATATCATTATTTTAAATCAAGAATATCTATATTTATCCGTTTTTTAAATTAAAATTGATAAATAATTTACGGAGATATTTGCAAAAAAGCAGTTTTTTTGCACTCATTTAAAAATTTTATTAATTTTTTTATTAACAAAATAAAATATTAATACATTTGAACATCGAGAAATTATAGTCTTTTAAGTTTGTGCGAAATTTGCCCCCGATCGGGATCGGTCAAATAGTTTAAAAGTTATTTAATTTATTTATCCCTGAGACTAAATCTTTTTTATTTATATTTTATTTAAACTATTTAGCTTGCTCTAATAATGATGCTAGACACATTTAGCAAATTTCATAGGATACTTTAAAACTTAAAGTATCTCAGAAGTTAAATGCATATTGCGTTTTCATCGAAATTATTTACAAAATAAACGTTTGAAAAAGGGGTATGTTTTTTTACTTATAAACAATTGGAATAACTTTTATGGACTCATTTATAGAAGTTATTACAATTGTTTATAAGTAAAAAGATACCCTTTTTTCAAACTTTTATTTTGTAAATAATTTCGATTGAAACGCAATATACATTTAACTTCTGAGATAGCTTGAGTTTTAAAGAATCCTATGAAACTCGCTAAATGTGTCTAGCATCATTATTATAGCAAGTTCAATAGTTTAAATATTTAGCCTCAGGGATAAATAAATTAACTAAAATTGTAAACTATTTGACGTATCGAGGGGGGGTGGGACATTTCGACGGTAATTCTTCGATGTTTAAATGCATTAATAACATTTTATTTTGTTAATAAAAAAATATATAAAATTTATAAATGAGTGTAAAAAAAATGCTTTTTTGTAAAGATTTGTAAAGAAAAAAATTATAGATAAAAAATTAATCATAAATTATTGCTAAAAAAAGCGGAAGGTAAAAATACGAGTACTTTTTCATGTATCCGTCATCTAGTAACCCCCACCTAGCGTCTGAAACCCCAACGCTTCAGATATCTGCGAAAAATTTTTCAACCTTTTTTTTAACCAGACTGGGCTAATTCATTCTTTTATCTCCATATTTATTACTTTGGGATTTGTGTTACCACATTTTAATATCTTCTGTTTAATTGTAGTCATTTTAATTCAAAATTACCCTACTATATAATATAGCCGATATTAAAATGTAAAACACAACTGTTTTACAGTTTTGTTATTTAATTTACGAAGTGAGTAGCATTCATAAAATCGCGAATAAAATAATAACCAAGTTTTCGTGGACTGAAATCTAATATAACAGAAATTTGAATAGAACTTTTAATAAAACTTTTCAAAGAGACCCTGTTACGGTTTCGCTTCCAAAGAGACAGTCTGCGAGGTTTAATATCACCCATTTTAGTATTCAATTTAGGGCAAAGATATAATACAGTTCGATTTTCCGATTCACCTTTTTTCATTAAAGCCCTGGCATCAACCACAAAGGGCGGTTTACATTCAGGTTATTACTAATTCATATCGAGATCAACAGCCCGAGGTATGAGGCTGCACCAGATGGTTTTTATCTCTATAATAATTTGGAATATAATACATTTCATACAAAACCTGATAAACAAAGTTAAATTGGGGTCCATGCCAGAAAAAGTACACAAAAAATATACTCAAATAAAAATATTGAAATAATATGAGGTATAAATGTACTTCTGCTCATTTTCGAATATAAATAAAACAAAATAATAATTAAATAAAGCTCATTTTATGATTTTTAACACGTTTCATGCAATATAATATCTATACTTCATCTAATTTACTTACCGTTGCACGTCATCCGCGTCATAGCCCGTGAGGTCATATGATACCAACACGAAATATTTAGGCGGTAGGTGTGTTCTTTTTTAGAATCACTTTGCCAAGTACACTGGTATTACAGCTATCAGACATATTTTATTATATACGCATAGAAATAATATTTAAAGATTTCTATTAATGTTAACTTAAAAAAATACACAATAATATGTTTCATTTAATTTGTATAAATGCATTATAAAGCGTTTTTATGAAGAACATTGGTTCGGAACACTCTAACTGTAATCGAACAAAGGTGATATTTTGGCATAAATTGGTAACACTTATTTGAGAGTTGCGGTGTTGACTAATGTTAATAAGTAATGAAAAAAGTGTTGGAGCTCGTCTTCTGTCTCGGCGATTAATGCGGCGTCGTCTGCATAACATAATATTTGGATTTCTTTGTTCCCTATTCTGTTACCATGATCTTTACATACTGCTAGTATAATTTCGTCCATTATTATATTAAGGAGAAGTGGGCTTAACGAGTCACCCTGTTTGACTCCGCTTTATACTGGTATACACTGTGTTAGTTTTCCATTGATCTTTGCCTATATTCGACTATGAAAATAGATGTTTTGGATAGGATATTGATTGGTATGTTTCTTTTATACAGTAGATGCAAGACGTCTTCGATTTGGATGCGATCAAAAACCTTTGTCAGGTCAATAAAACATAGATATGCTGGTTTATTGTACTTGATGGCCTTTTCTGTGATTTGTCTTGTACAAATACGGCGTCTACGCAGGATTTTCCGGATATGCATCCTTGTTGTTCATCTGATAAAGTTGTTAGTTTATTAATTTTGTTGGTTAGGACCTTTTTGGTAAGCTTTAGTGCGGTGTTCAGTAGATTTATATCTCTTTAATTGTTGGGGTCTTCTTTATCTCTTTTCTTGAACATTGGTATCATTCATTGGTGTCATCATATCATTCGTATAACATTAGTTTTTGTATAATTTTTGTCAACTCTAGGGTTATACTTTTTCCCCGTGTTTTAGAAGCTCATTGGTCATTCGTGCGTATCTGGTGAAATGGTCAAATGCTCTATTTCTTCTCCTGGTACACAGATATCTCTGTAAATCAAAATTCCGACAGTTTAATCAATCAGTTGTACAGCGAGCACGTTGTGAACACCAGCCCCATTTTAAAAATCGTAAGTAATTTGTGCAAAACTGTTTCCGCCACTTAATAATTCTTATACAATGCATGCATTTGTAGACGTTGCTTCGGGTAGCTTAGTCTGTAAGGTATTTTTTGATATATTCTGCATTCTTAGACTCTTTACATGCAAAATAAACTAGAAATCGTTGCCTCTTACATTGTGAACTTCTTAACATGCTATTAACAATTTCACCCATCTTCCAACATGTATATCTATTTGTAGCGCCGCTCTTTCAAATTCGGTAAAGTCCATTTGTTTCTTGATTGGTTTGGTCCGATTTGCTTTGGTTTGTTAGTGATTAAAAAAAACTGTATTCATATTTCTCGACATAAAATCAGCATTATTTTAGGCAAAAATGGCTACGTTTTATAAAAGGCATACAGGATCCATCTATGCTGCAGTAATACGTTGAGTATTTAAATATACCTATTTCGGACCAGGGACGTCTTTAGAAATTTTTAAATATAAATATTCCATAGTTTTAACAAATTTTCAACATGCTACAACTTATATATTGGCAGCAAACGGATCTAAGAGTGTAGCTGCAATACCATTTGATAAAAAGGGTGAAACCACCATATCTGTAATCGCTTGCTGCGACGGAGAGGGTTTGTTTTTACCTCCAGCATGTGTTTTAAAGGAAAAAAATGAAAAAGTCGAGTATAAGGACAGTATTCAGCGTGGTTCCATAATTTTGATATCATAATTGTCGGCGTATGCACTGATACCGAATCCGACTCATCGTTGGATATCCACTTGCAAGACGGTGATGACGACATGGAGAATAAAGATTATTGTTGTGTAGGGTATGGTGAGCGGAACAGTTACACTAAAAAGGACGTGGATTGGATTAAAGGAATTAGCTGCCAACTTTGGCTGCACCAATACTGTTCAAAATATGAATCCATGTGTGATATATATCGTAAAAATTAGGAGAAGTACCCTAACTTTCATCCCAAGAGCCTTCGCCATTTCACCCTTATGCATGAATGAAATTGTGAATTTAATAAAAATAAATATTGTTTTTTTTTTTTCAAATTTTGTAACGTTTCAAAGAAACGAGGATACTGTTCAGTTATTGCCAATATGTTTTGTGAAAGAAGTGTACTTTTATTTCGTTTAAATAAATAATTACTTGCCTTTTAACTCAATCAAAGGATCGACCAATGTTAATAATTTGGTACAACAGTAGACTATAAGTAAAATCGTTTGATCATAAACAGTTTCTTTGATGTTAAATCTGTACAATTCTACAGAATGTAATGTTGCTATGGAATTATTAAAAAAAAACGTAATTATCTTTTAAACCACCTCTAAGTATTTAGTAACTTTATTATTATACAGTCTCAACAGGATCAATTATGAAAATTTGACTTCATACTAAATTTGTAGTTTTGTATTTCAGTGCGTTTGTTTTGAAATCTAACAATTTTAAAATCTAGAATTTGATTTTATTTTATTACACCGATTCATTTTTAATAATTCTTTAAAGTCTACAAAATCCAGACGAGAAAACCAGATTATTCTAAAGAATCGGAATTCCATTGATGTTAAATTTTAGATAATCGCCGTTTATAAAAAAAGGAAAGTCAAAACGGGAATTTGTTCTCTTTGCTTTAAATCAAACGTTTCAAGTTTTACAGTAAAACTTTCTTTGATGATGGTTTTTCAATGCAAAAACTTAAAACCTTAAACGGTCTGCTCCATCATTGAACTCAAGATAAAATGCACTTTCGGAAAAAGGAATAGAGATTACAGGTCGGTATTGATCAAGATATTGTGCTTACATTGTAGTAGTGAGAACTATAAGAATTACTTTTTTTTTAAAACTGTATTAAATTTTTAATGGGTTCTTTTGAATGTAAACGAATTACAGTTAAGCAAGTAGAGAAAGCTTTTCTAGATTAGTTTTCGAGTTTAAACGATTTTTGCCTTTTTTGTAATTTTTCTCTAACAGCCAAGTTTTACACTATATATATATATATATATATATATATATATATATATATATATATATATATATATATATATATATATATTAGTTTTGAGTTTCTTGAACCGTACTATATTTAATATAAATTTAGTATTTCTTGGGTTTAGGTTCAATAAAATATATATTACATGTGGAACTAGATTTTAATTTCCATTGCAATCAAAGTTTCGGCAGGAAACCCGTGCCTTTGTCAAGATTCTAAAATGTACATGTATAAGACAAACAGTTATTGTAAAATATGTATATATATTACTTACCAAGTCATAAAACGAAACACAGACATTAATGAACTGACAAATAAAAGTTGATATCTGATATATCATGGTTTACTGTCATTAGTATATGATTATTTTTATATGAGCGTATCATTGATGTTTAAAATGGATATATGTTATGACTTTAAAAGCTTTTTATGGTGTTATATTTATTATTATTTAAATCAGATTGAAATATATTTTATTTAGGTTTTGTGTATCTTTTTTGTCATTTATTGCGTTGGTATTTCTTTTTATTTCTATTGATTCGTATATCCATCTCTTCTTTTTGTTTTGTTCTGTTTTTAAAACTATAATGTTTTTAAAATTAAATTTATGCTTCTTCTCACTCTCATGTTTTGTGAGCGCAGTGACGTTGTTCTTGTCATATTTGTGAGAGCGAATTCTGGATTGAAGCAGTTGACTAGTTTGACCGATATTGTTTACGAGATACCATGTATTAACTGTGAAGGTTTTACAAATAACTTTTTACTTCTGAATCGGAATTAACAGAATGATATAACCCGTATTTTAGTATCTCTACTTCGTCAGCAGTTCGAGCTGATTCTGATTTAAACCGAAAAGTATATCTAATGTCAATAAAATCTTCCCACTTTCAGTGGTTCGAGCACAGACTAAGAACTACACAATTAAATCATCATTTAATCTTCGCTTATCCACTGCTGGACATAGATCTTCCTCATAATTTTCCATCTATTTTGATCTTGTGCCTCTTGCATCCAATTCCTATGACAACGTTTTATATCGTCAGTCCAACGTGTTGGTGGACGACCTCTGCTTCGGTAGGCATCATCTCTTGGTCTCTATTCCAATATCCGCTTTGTCCATCTATTATCTGTCATTCGAGACACGTAACCTGCTCAGTTCCATTTCAGTGTTGCTACTCTCTCTACTGCATCAGCCACTCCTGTTCTGAAAGAACAAGAACAGGAAAACAATTAAATAAATAATTGTTTTTCGTCCTCTGGCATGTCAAAAACTTGCAAATAGTGGTCGCTTTTAGCAAAAGATTGCTATTGCTCTAATGAAATAAAAGCCATATATGATGGCATTGGAGCACAAATTAGTCAAACTTTTTACATCTAAATCGTAATCAATAGAACAGTTATTTCAGTATTTCTACTTCGTCAGCAGTTCGAGCTAATTAACTGAATCTGAATAGAACTACTGTTTTGTCAAGTCACCACTGTTTTCTGTGGGTCTATAGACATTTATTATGGACAACTTCAGTTTGATATTTACTCTTAAGTATTCTTTCACTTATGGGTTTATATATATATATATATATATATATATATATATATATATATATATATATATATATATATATATATATATATGTATATATATATAAGCGGGGATCCTACAGCTTCTGCCGCTTCCCGCATTTCGATCGCCATCTTTTTCTATCTCTCCAGGTGTCTTCATCAATGGCTCTGTCTTTCATGGTTTCCATAACACCTTGTATCCAAGACTTGGCTGGTCTTCCTCGTTTCCTTCTATTACTTGGATTGTATTCCATAGCTCTTTTTGGCCATCTGTTGTCGTCCATCCTCTGTACGTGTCCATACCATATTAACTGTCTAGTTTCTATTCTTTCAGAAGTTGTATGTACTCTATCTGTTTTTCTTTTAATTTCAGAATTAGGTATACGTTCTACTCTTGATATACGGCAAGCTCTTCTTAGGTAGTCCATTTCAACCGTGTCAACTTTTTTCTTTCCCTTTACTGTCATTTATGGGTTTAAATTCCATAACTTTATGTCTCATTTCTCTTATCACCATAAAAGCCGTTTCTCCATATTCTTGTTTTTCTTCGCCTGCATACCATACTTCGTTTTCGATTTTTCCATGTCCCCCTCATCTGTTTTTCTGAATTCTTGCAATATCTATGTTGTGTTGTATTAACTATGTCCCTAGTTCTTCCATTTTTTCTGTTTCCAGCAACGTCCTCACGTTCCATGTTCCAATGTTTTTTGTCATTCTCTTAATTCTCTTTTTCTTATTTGTATTTTTCTTATTATTTTGAATATATTTTGAATCATTTTCCTCTTCGTTTGCATTGTCTGTGTGCTTTCCTTCCATATATTCTTCTTTTTCTAGTTTTTTGGAGCATTTTCAATTTTTGAGTGTTTATTTTCTTTTTCGTTCCATTTCAGCACCTTGTCATCTATTTGTTATTTCTGTATCTAATTTTTACTTTTGATCCTTTGTTTCTTTCTTGTTTTGCTGTTTCTTTGATTTCTTTTTGTATCTTTGCTTCCGTGGACGTTAGCGCTGAATTTATATATATTTCTCTACCGTCTCTTATGTATCTGAGTTTACCTTTTTCTTGCAGTATTTTCTGTTTGTCTTACCAACTCTTTGTTTCTATTATACATTTCTTGCATCCTATCTTAAACGGATTTTTAATTTTTATTTTCAGTTTAAGCTCTTTTTCCATCATCTTTTGTATGTCTTCTCTTAGTCTCTCTTTATCTTCTAGGCCTACCTCAATTCCTGCTATGATTAATTCATTTCGTATTTTTTCTTTATCGATCTTCTATAATCTATTCTTCATGAGTGTTAATGTTTTTCCGATTTTTTCGTTTTCTTACTTTTTTTTTTCTTTCTTTTCTACTTCCCTTTTTAAATTTTCTGTTTCTACTTTGTTTTGCTAAGTTTCTTTTTATATCTTTCAGTTCGTTTTTTATATCCTTGACAACATTTCATCTTTAATTTCTTGTAATGTTCCAGAATATCTTATTTAATTTCTTGTCTCATCTGGCACAGTTATTTCTTCAATATCTTTCATGTCCATTAATATTGTACTTACTTTTTTATGACTTGTCTGGAGCTTTCTTACATTTATGTTGCTCTTACTTGTCCTCTTCAAATCCTAGCATTACAGAGCAATACGGTACCTCAGAGGTAAACTATCGTAACTGCAAATTTCGCTGTTTTCTGATTACATTTTTAATAGATACATCTCAATGTGAATATCCTGGGGGTAAAGTATCGTAACTGATACTTTTCATTGTGGTTTAAAACGTAATGTGAAACTATTGTAAACTACTTCAGTATTGCAGTATTAAACTATCGCAAAGGACGTTACGTTTGTTTACCATAAAAATTTGGCCGAAAAGATGGAAATGTTTAGGTGTTTAGTTAACGTAATCGCACTTACGGATAGCTTACCATTATTCAACTGTTTGATTAAGCAGCGTGTTGTCTAAAAAGAATTTGTGAGTTCGAAAATATGAGTGACAAAAGAAGTCGAAGAATATTGAAATTAGCTTTATTGGATATGGAGGTAAGTTGTAAACGATAAATTTTTTTATAAAACATATTAGTTTCAGGATATTTTGAAATCTTAGAAACATAACCTCAAAAATTGACTTTAATTTAGAAGTCTATGTTTATATAATATTTTTTATTATTAACTCAATATTTGATTCTGAATTTATAATTCATAAATAATTATTGCTAAACCCTATCATATGGCGATGAGATTTATAGTTGCAATTTTATATCATTGGATAATATAGGCCGAATATCTACATTGCAATTAATTATTAAAGTGGTGATTCTCATTTAATATACAAAAATAACATTCCTGTTAGCAATTTGTCTTTATTGCTGAGTTCTATAAATAAACAATTTATTGGATATTGAATTACAACTCGTTCTAATTCTCGAGTATTAAAAATTTACTCTTGTAAGCAAAAATATTTTACTTATGTTTGGTAATGTTTCGCATTATAATAGTAATTGCCTGCATAGAAATATTTATATTTTGTTACAAATCATTATAAAATTTGGTTTTAAACTATTCCTTGGAGTTACCTATATGATTACAGGTCATCTCATTTGTGCGATCACTGTTTTCATAATAAGCTTGGTATGAAATTATATAAAATTATTTCTAACATACATATTTATAATGTTTTTATGCACTGATGGCAAATAAAATAAAATTTCTATTTATAAAAGGAAAATGCATAAAAATGTTTTGTTACAGACTGTTAGAGAAGACACAGCGTCTAGTGAAAATGAGGACAATGTATTGAATATATTGCCAGAATTGAACAACTCTATGACTGAAGAAGAAGGGGAGTTAGACAAGGATGTGTTCTGTCGCCTCTGCTGTTTAATCTTTACTCCGAGTTTCTATTTAAAGAAGCATTGGAGGATTCCAAGGATGGAGTCAAGGTGAATGGCGTAAATAACAACAGTATCAGATACGCCGATGATACAGTGTTAATTGCGGATTCCGACGTAGGTCTACAACGACTCATCGACAAGACCAACTCGACCTGTGAGCAATTTGGTATGAAAATAAACATTAAAAAAACCAAAGTGATGTCAATCCGAAAAAATCAAAACGTACCTCAACCTTGCACAATAAATGTGCACATTTTAGAACAGGTCAATAGATTTAAGTACCTGGGATGTTGGATCGATAGCAGCCTAAATCCTGATCTAGAAATAAGATCGAGAATAGAACAGGCCAGAAAATCTTTCGAAAAAATAAAAAAACTGCTTTGTGATTCTCGAATAAAACTCGAAATTCGACTACGTTTATCAAAATGCTACGTCTGGTCGACTCTTCTATATGCAGTTGACACGTGGACTCTAAAAACATCAACCGTAAATAAATTGGAGGCCTTTGAAATGTGGATCTACCGGAGAATGCTCAAAATTTCATGGACATCGCATACCTCAAACGAAGAAGTGCTGCATAGAATAGGCAAGGAAAGAGAACTTTTTAACACAGTAAAAGTTAGAAAAACATCATACCTAGGCCACATACTGAGAAATAATAAGTACCAATATGCCCAACTTATAGTGAAAGGAAAAATCGAGGGAAAGAGAGGCCTAGGAAGGAAAAGACTATCGTGGCTCAGAAACATCCGACAATGGACAGGGCTAAATTTTGAACAGCTAATAAGAACAGCTGAAGATAGAGAAGATTTTAAAATTGTAGTAGCCAACCTCCATTGAGGAGAGGGCACTTTAAGAAGAATGACTGAAGAATCGACTGATATTAGGAGCAATAGTTTCATAAATTCGGATGTTAATGATTCAGACCAAGATCCCGATTATGAGATAGATGAAGAATCAGTAGATTCATTTGGTGAAGATGCTGCATCTCAGGAGGATAACCTGACAAATAATACATCTACCGCATCAAATGTACCATTAAAAAAAAGGGGAAGGAAACGAGTGCGTGATCTTGGTAGTTGGAAGTGCAACATCAGAAAAAAAAATAAGCTAGCAGGGAAAGAATATGTTTAAAAAAAAAGGAACATTAATAGCAGCATAAGCAATAAAGCCACCGTGTCTGCCATCATGCAAAAAAAAGTGTACCGAAAGAATTTCCCATGATGATAGGCAGCAAATATTTGACAAGTTTTGGCGTGAAGAAAATTCTGATAATTTCAAACGGCAATTTGTATCCAACAATATTGAAAGAAAACCAGTGTCTCGAAGATTGGTGAAAAACCTAAATGCTCCAAGAAGAAATGTAACGTTATCTTATTTTTTTGGTATAAGACATACTAAGTCTGCAAACATTTCTTCTTAAATACACTCTGCATATCAGATATGTTTGCGAGAACCGCTTTAGCAAAGAGAACGGATACAGGAATAGTTGAACCGGATAATAGAGGAAAGAAACCACCACTAAATAAAATTAACGAAAGTGTTTACCAAGGAGTACGGTCACACATAAGCTCATTTCCAACAGTAGAGAGTCATTATAGCCGAGAGAGGACCGAAAAGCATTATTTGGGTAATGAGTTAAATATCTCAAAGATTTACTCGCTATATAATGATAGATGTATAGCTGAGAACATAAATAAAAGTCTTATTGCGAAAAAATGGTTATACGAAAAAATTTTTAATACTGAATTTAATCTATTCTTCAAACAACCGTCCAATGATACATGCGACACATGTGATCATTTTAATATCAAAATTAAAACTACTGAGGACGAAGGCGAAAAACAAGTCATCCAAATACAATACGATGAACATCTTACTGAAGCCAGTCTCCGATATACTCTAAAAAGAACTGATAAGGATATTTCTAAGGAAATTGATTCAAAGAAAATTACCATAATGGTTGATTTACAAAAATGTTTACCAACCCCATTGCTGACAAATATTCAGTCGTTTTATTTGAGAAAATTGTGGACATTAAACCTCACGATATTTAACGCAACAGAAGGAAAAAGTCATTGTGCAATGTGGGATGAAACAGTTGGGGGCCCGTGAAGCCTGTGAAATTTCTTCGTGCATTTTTAGGTGGGCATTAGCTAACTTGAATTCAAATATAGAGAGATAGTTGCTATGTATATGTGGCTTATTCGGTGTGTCCCAACCTTAAAATATATCAATCACAAATTTTTATTAAAGGGACACACTCATATGGAGGTTTACGGAGTCCATTCTGTAATAGAGAGAGCCAAAAAGAAAATTGATAAAAAAAACACCATGATGGTTCCCTGGGACTGGCAGCAATTTGTCAGGCAGTGTAAATTTAAAGATGTAATTGAAGTATACGATATGAGTTTAGAAGATTTTAAAAATTTTAAATCACTGTTTGACAACAATGCTGCTCCGTTAATAAACAGAAAAAAAAATTCTAATCATAAAGATTTCCTCATTAGTGAAGTTGTTCATCTGCAAGTACGATCGTCAGATCCGGGGACTCTCTTTTATAAAACGTATTTTCAAGAGGACTTTAAGATGATAGACTTAAATCGAAATTATCGTAGAGGAACGAACTGGCCAACAGATATTCATCCTGTAAGTAAGGTATTACGGCCCATATCTTCTAAAAAGTTTAATGACCTACAGACAAGTTTGCAGTGGATCCCTCAATGTTTTCATCATTTCTACAAAAATATACCACATGGAAATAACATCGCTGAATATCCTGAGGAAAAAGACCAATAATACTAGTATGAGCGATATTAGTGAGTGTTTATTAAACAATACTTAAAACTGAATTTAGTTTTTATATTTCTTGTAATATAATATAGTTGTTTCAATTCTTACTTATTTTGTATGATATAACCTATGAAACCTGTGAAATATTCAATGCTATACTGTCTTTCCTCATTTATTTTATGCGAATGTATTTGGTAAAAGGTAAATTTTTTTAAGGGTAAACTAACGTAAGTGCTCCTATCTCTTAACGGTAAACTGAAATAGGTATTATAAGAATATTTTTTTCAGTAGTGGTAGACAATAAAATATTATCTTACCATCAAAATGATTTTAAAGAAGAATAACTAATTCGTCAGTTGTCTCATAAATAGTTAAAAAAACTTAAATCGGCTCTACTGTAAAATTGGTAAAATGTTACATACGATATTTTACCTCTGAGGTAAATATTATAGTTTTACAGAGCAATAGTTTCATGCGGAATACATACTCCAGAACAAGAAAATTAAGTCGAGTCAATAAAACAAAAGAAACTAAGAAGATGCAATTTGTGTCCTCATTTGCTTGATAAAAATAGATAAATTTTGCTAACTGTAGAAAACGTATCTATACAAACAGCAGTGTCAAAAATATCAAGTGTAATCCGCATTGTACTGAAGACAATAATTAATTGTCCTATTTTAATCATTTAAATTTGTATTCTTTCACTTTTTTTATTTTAATAAAGTTCCCCGGTATATGTAAATAATAACATGTATATGTATAATATAAATTTATTTCTCCCCTAGAACATACATTTACATAGTAAAAATTACAGATCTCCATAAAAAATAATGAGGTTAATAAATAACCCCACGTAGTACTTTACGTAACACAATTTAAAGTCGTTGTTTAAGAGTTAAAAATAATATATACTGCATAAATAAAAGTCCTCATCTCAAATTTGGTGCCCTTGGAATCGTATCATCAATTAACACCTAGTACACAAATTGCGCAAATTGCTTTTATCAAGTATTAGTTCAAAATATAAATTTCCTTTTTAATTATCTTATTTTATGTCACAAACTTGATTTTCATTTTTCTTGAATATCAATAATTTTCCAGTAAGTTATCCCTCGTTCCTTCTATTTTTCCAGCATAACTTTGACCTGATTACAATCTCAGAATGTTAGAATATTAAAATGAAACTCGTATAGTTTGTTCCATGATTAATCTTCACAATTTAACATTACAGACACGTAGAAGAGATCTTTAGTTATTATACTTGCTCTGTCATCTCCATATATAACCCTAATGAAGTTATTCCACCCTGAGTATTATTACGTTTAATATAATCACGTCCATATTTTAGCCTGGCATTTCTCGACAACATAATCATTATAAATTGTTTAATTTACTGTACAACTAATTACAATATAAAAACCATACAATTTAGCTTTAATTGCGAGAGAATTTGTTAGTAAAATGAGCTTTCTAGGAATTTCCCTGGACGTTTTTATCCAGACAATTTGGCGAGTAGCTCGAACTTTTTCAGGAGAAAGGCAAGGAGTAATATATTTGCATAATAAGAGTATTACGAGAAGAAAGATTATAAGGTGGCAGGATAGATATGCAAGTATTAAATTGGGTAGTGAGACGTGTTCCAATTTTAAGCATACCGGTTGTAACGAATTTTGTACCTACAGGGTGCAGTTCAAATTAATTTTTTATTAAAAATTTGTAAGATAATAAGTGTTCATAAATTCTTTTACGGCTTGCAGTGTACAGTAATAACTTTCTTAGATTCTTATTGGTAAGTTTCTATTAAATACTCATAAATAAATAGTGACGACAGTTTAATTTGGTTATAAAGTATTTTTGTTTAAACAAATCACTGTTTAAATAATAATAATAAATAAAACGGAAATTAAATAACATATTTCATTATTCTACTGTTTAGTATGAGAATATATTGTTACGACAGTCCCGTATAGAAAAGGTCCCTTGACGAAAAAGAAGAAGTATTTAAAAATGTAGAATGTTCGATATGTCATCGAAAAATCCCAAAATGTCTAGTAAGGTCTGAAACTTCAGAACATCTATATAAATAAAAAAAGTTGACAGTTGACATAACAGTAAAATTTAAGTTTTTTAAGTTAATAGTTGTCACTGTATTGTAACAATTATTATATTTGCTTATAGGGGGCTAAAAGGGGGAACTGAACAATTTGGGCATGGAGATAAGGTAAGTAAATAAATTGAAACGTTTACGAACCGCTACTAGTGTTTTTGTTGGAGGACAAAGATAAGGCTTCCTTAAAAGGAGAAATGGGAGAACTAACTGCGCAAAAGAAATCAAAAAAATACTTACAGAGTAAATGCCCAGATGTTCTGAGCCACACTAAACAAAAATATTCCTAAATTATTTAAAATTAGGACGCCGTTTAAAAAATCCGCTTGCTGCTTAAAAAGAAAGGTTTTTTTTTTCATAAAAAATTTTAAGGGTAAATATCTTTTTCAAAGAACCCATTTTTAAATCTCTAGTTTAAAGGAAAAAAAATATATTTTTATTTTTATTTCACATAAAGAATTATTACAAAAAAAATATATTTAAATCTATCAACAAACAATATATTGAGTTGGACCTTCTAACAAAACAGATCTAAAACTATGGTTATGAACCGAATGGCAAGAAAAGATGTACTAACTGTTATGTTATATTAATAATTATTATATTAATATTAATGTTATATTAATTATAATTAATTATCAAAAGGTAATTTTATTTAAAAGAAACTAAAATATGACAATTAGCTGGTACATAAAACTTACATTTATTTATAAACTTTAAATTGTCAACTTCAAAGTTCCAATGACAAACTTCGGACTTACACAATAAAAACGTCCGCCTCTTACATCGCCCGTAAGAGGCGGTAAAAAATCATTCGCTTGTCCGCATCAAGGGAAAAATTGTTGTTTATTTCCTGGGTAAATATCTAGGCGAAAAAAACATTAAGCAAAAAAGCAATTCGTTTATTGTGAACAGAGTCCAAAATGTGTTGAGATTATCAATCTCAGAGACGCAAAAATATTAAGAATTTTTTTCGGTATTTTATGATATATGGGGTGAAACAAAAATGCTACATTGTAAAAGAAATTAGAATACGTATAGATTAAGCTAAACCTGCATTTTTAAGATAAAGAAAATAAATCTGATGTGGAAACAAT
This sequence comes from Diabrotica undecimpunctata, assembly GCF_040954645.1. Lineage (NCBI taxonomy): Eukaryota > Metazoa > Arthropoda > Insecta > Coleoptera > Chrysomelidae > Diabrotica > Diabrotica undecimpunctata. Next base: position 62,607,978 of record NC_092804.1, on the reverse strand, counting down.
ATTACTTTGAAATTGAAAATTAGACTATTAAAATCTTAGGTGATGTCGAAGGTTGGACTTTAAAGGATATACTTCAAAGAAAATTTAAAGCCTTTGATATCTGGGTGTATCGGAAATTTCTGCGAATAAGTTTCATAGATAAAATTTGTAGCGAGGTTGTTTTGCAGGTGATAGGAAAAGTTACGGAAGTGGTCACAGTAGCCAAAAATCTCAAACTGAAATATTAATAAATAACACCAAATTTACCAAGGTGTAAATTGGAGCTGGCAGATCGATTAATAGAACATGTGATAGGGTTTTATTATCTAGGCATCACACTATCTAGCTACAAAAAGCTCTAAACAGAAGTTATAGATCAAGTAAATAGAGCAAATAGAGTAGAGCCGCAGGTTTTTTGGAGTAAAACAATATGGAGAAATAAAAATATCGGGACAGAAATGAAAAACAGAATTTACAAAACATTCATCAGATCAATAATGACATACGTCGCGGAAGCACGACCATACATAGAGACAACAGAAAGAATGCTTGATATAGCAGAGATAAAAACCCTTCGAACCCTAAAAATCGATGATAAGACACTATGGGAAAGAGCTAGAAGTAAAAATATACGAAGGAGGTGCAAGGCATAGAACATCATGGACTGGGTAAGACATAGAAGAGCAGAATAAAATAAACATATAAGCCGACAACAAAAAGAGTCGTAAATACTGCCGAAGACGAATTCCCAATAGGAAGGTGATCAATGGAAAGCTCATAAAAACGACCAAACGACAACTTACTGGAGGCGCGTTAAAAAATAGACTGTCATGTCTACACAAAAAGAAGAAGAAGATGGAAAAATCATTTAGTTTAAAAAATACATATATGGTATGGAATTTGTACCAAACTGTTATTCTGGGAGGTGCAAATAACGACAATATCAAGCGATTATTATTCAAAATTCTAAAGGCCATGCCATTTAAACATATAGATTCATTTATAGTCTGCACAACTTATTTGTCTTTTTTTTGACATCTCTACTCTTTTGATTACCAGATAGTAACATCTCTAACAGTCTCTTATATTTTTCTATATAACGTCTCCATAGTATTATTGCCTAAATTTCTATAAGAAGTTTATCCAAGTGTTGCTACGCCACTGGTAGCAAACTATATCTAATTCCATAAGATCTACCGAGATAACTTTCTTCGGGCAAAGTCCAAAGAAATCGCTGTTATAACGTATTCAAAAGCTGTTTTTAACCATTGAAAACTGGTACCTAGGGTATCCCCGGTAAGCAATAATTCAAAAGGGGATTTTAGCTACCTAATAGAAACTTCAAAGACATTTCCCCTGACCCCTGATAGGTGAGGCAGTGATAATTTAAAAGTAGTTACCTAGTTAGTGTCACATTATATCCCAGCCTAGCTGGTAGCTTCTTGATAATAATTTTCAACTCTCGCATATTAGTCAGTGTTAGTGTACTATTCGATCAAAGGGGTCGGCGCATTTCTGGTTTACGTTGTAGACTCTCCCGTATTCAGTATTCCTAGTTATTGTTATATAGCTTATAGTTTAAATGCTACATGTTTTACAAACGCTTATTGTTATTTAAGTACATACACTGACCGGCAAAAAAGTGGCCACCTCATAAATTTCCGAAAATAAAAATTAATTAGAAGTTCTATGCACTGTTTCCTATTGTATAATTAACATCTTTTATTTTTAAAACATAAATAGCCATTACTGCTCGATTCCTTAGCATATTTTGTTTAATTAGACAAACAATAAAAATTACGAGTGAGCTTAAACAACATTTTTTAATTTTGGGTATTATGCCCTGAAACTTCAATAGCCGTTTGCATACGATTTGAAATAGAAACGAACAAATTTTAAATAACATCTTGAGGAATACGTTCATATTCTTCACGAAGCATGTTTTGAAGTTCTGCAAGACTTTCTGGCTGGCCTGGTTGACTTCTAACCCTACGACGAAGTTCATCCCAAAGATGTACGATGATATTTAGATCAGAACTGCAGGCTGGCCATTCTAGAGTATTAATTCCAACTTTTCTCAACTAATTTGTCACGATTCTTGCAGTATGCGGCTGTGCATTATCATGCATAAAGACGAAATTGTTTCCAATAAATGGACCAAATGGAACTACTGCTTCTACCGGTAAGCATTTAGGGAGCATTTATGAAAATAAGTTCAGTTCGAGCTTCAAATGAGATTCCAGACCAAACCATGACAGCACCACCACCAAACTTTCTTCTCTGGGACATACAAGCTTGGTTATATCTTATTTCTCCGTTTCCAAACCCTCTCTCGACCATCGCCAGACTTTAAACAAAACCGCGATTCATTACTAAAAAGAATTTGCTCCAATTCCATATATCCCAGTGTTGATGTTGTCGAGCAAAAATTAATCGATTTCTATAGTGTCTGGGTTACAGCTCGGGAACAATAGCCAGCTTTAATGCTATTTTGAACCTTTTGCAGACGGTTCCTTGCAGCAATTGCAATGGAATGGCGATTTCTTAAAACTTCTTTCTTCTTCTTTAGGTGCCGTCTTCTTAGCGAAGGTTGGCGATGACCTCTGCAAAGTCTTCCCTATATAAAACTTCCAACATAATAAAATGATCTCTTTGCGAAGTAACTCTTCTACGACCGGAACCAGGTCAACGTGAGTATGTATCAGTCTTTATAAAGCGATGGAAAGCTCTCTGTACTGTAGTTCTTGGAATACCTAAAATTTCGGATACATATTCTTGATTTCTTCCGTCTTGTAGCAATACAATAATTCGAGCACCATCTACTGCAGGTAACACCATATCTTAATTATTTACTTACCGTAATTTCGGGTGACTTTGAAGGTCCCTTAAGCTAGCGGGGACACATGAGCGGAATCCAATTTAACCTACGTAATATTTTTTCACCAATTTTTCACTAATTAATTACCACCCTAATAATTTTTCACCACCAAACCAACCTTAAGGGGAGCGATTCTGCTGGCTTAAGGTTCAAGCTAGCAGAATTCAAAAAAAAACTTTTTGTTGATGGCATATTTTTTCACCAATTTTTCACTAATTTATTACCACCCTAATAATTTTTCACCACCAAACTCCCCTCAATGGGAGCGATTCTGCTGGCTTAAGGTTCAAGCTAGCAGAATTCAAAAAAAAAACTTTTTGTTGATGGCATATTTTTTCACCCATTTTTCACTAATTTATTACCACCCTAATATTTTTTCACCACCAAACCACCCTTAATGGGAACGATTCTGCTGGCTTAAGGTTCAAGCTAGCAGAATTCAGAAAAAAAACTTTTTGTTGGTGGCATATTTTTTCACTAATTTTTCACTAATTTATTACCACCCTAATAATTTTTCACCACCAACCCACCCTTAATGGGAGCGATTCTGCTGGCTTAAGGTTTAAGCTAGCAGAATTAAAAAAAAAACTTTTTGTTGATGGCATATTTTTTCACCCATTTTTCACTAATTTATTACCACCCTAATATTTTTTCACCATCAAACCACCCTTAAGGGAAGCGATTCTGCTGGCTTACGGTTCAAGCTAGCAGAATTAAAAAAAATATTTATGATCTACCACAGTGTTCTGCTAGGTTTTTACGAATTTATTACACTTTAGTAATTTTTCACCCCTTACTACCCCTTTAACAAAAATTAAATAAATTTGTTTTTTCAAAAATACTTGAATACATTTACACGGTGTGTGTGTGTGTGTGCGAGTGTGTGTGTGTGTGTGTGTGTGTGTGTGTGTGAAAAACACTTCTGTTGTAATAATTGGTATATTTAATTAAAAATTACTACTTACCTATTACTTATTAATTACTTACTAAAAGTACTACAAATTTCACTGGACTGATAAGTCCGAAAACGTTTTGAACTTAATCCTTTAGGATTTTTAAAATTTAATTAAATATACCAATCACAACAGTGTTTTACTTCAATGTTCGAGTTTTTTAACTATATGATATACAGCCAACTCACGGGAATGATCCCTTTTTGTTGTAAAATTTTGTTAAAAAATAGGTAGTGTACAAAACAACAATATTGCAATGTTTAGCATATAAAAAAGTTGGTGAAGTTGGTGTTTGTGTAAATTCTAGCATTTAAAGATGTAAACTACTTTCCTTATTTGAATTTCTAGTATTTATGGGAATTATCTTCCACACTGACACATACGGATTTCAAGATTGGAGGGTTATTGGAAAACAGATCCACTATTCAGCTTGAAATCTTTTTTGCAGAACATCGGAAGAGATCTTTTTCTTATAATTTTAAGGTGCTTAATCTTCATCCATAATCCAATGGGACCAAATGTTATTCCTGAAGATCGGTTTTATAGAATAAGAACAGTTATAGACTTTTTAATAATAAAATGACTGCTCTGCGTTATCCAGTAAAATAATTATCGCTAGATGAATCGATGGTACCGTGGAAAGTTAGACTTAGTTTTAAACAATATACTAAACAAAAGACATAAAAGATGATATTAAGGTTAGAATTAATTCGTAAATTAATTTATAAAAAAGCAAAGAAAGACGGAATATCGCACGCGAACATTTACCTATAAATAATTGCTAATAAATCGGACAAACGCGAAACGAAAACGAAAAGATGCAGAGTATGTCCTATCCTAAAAATAAGAAAAAACCCAATTTATGAGTGTGTGGATTGTGCCGAGAAACCAGATCTCTCCGTGGGCGATTCTTTCAAACATTTTCATAAACAAAATAAATAAGTTAATATTTTTTTGTAATAACCTTTAATTTTTACCTATATTCAACTGACAATGAATGAAAAATCGACAAAGAATTAAAATACAAATATCTTTAAATTTTTAAAATGCTGCTAATATAAATTTATTTTACTACGCAAATAATCTATATCAGCTGTTCTGACCAACCGGTAATTTCGGTCTCATTTGAATATACCTACTTAAAATGTTTTGCAATATAAATTCTTTATGTTATACACCTAATCTTAAAATTATGTTTTGACCAATCGTTAATACTCTTCTTATTTAAATATTATTAAAATATTAAATACCTAAATTATTTTTCAAATTTTTATCTACCTAATGAATGCAAATCTTTTAACAATAGGGTGCAATAGGTGCGCACGATCCCGACGACCCTCCTTTACAATCAGATAAATAATGTAATAGACGTAATAAAATTATTTCAATTTGAATATTTCTTACCTGGTAATTTATTCTGTGAAATATAAAAATTCCATTGTATTTACTAAAACTCAACTTGATTTCAGTTATTTTATATTCATAAAAAGGACTAACGATTCGATTTCGCTTAGCCATGTAATACGACTCGAATCAGAGTCAATTTTTTAAAACGGGTAAAATTTATAGTTTTTGGAATAAAGTGTTTTCATATTTTTAATATTTAAACATTGAAAAAATAAATATTAGTTAGTATAGAATAACATTTGAAAATGTTTTTCAATTAGGGTAGTTGAGAAAAACATGACTAGGCTGGTAAAAATATAGTAAAATTCTAGCAGAGCACTCTTGTGTTTTCAAAAAGATTTTTTATTCACCTAGCGTCAATGTGTATCTTGTTGAATGTTTCCCATTATCCGAAGCTTAGGGGGTCAAAAATTATAAGGGTGGATCAAATTTAGTAAAAACCAGGCAAGCAATTTATATTTTCAGTTACAAGTAGAATACAGTAAAATTATAAAAATAGAATTTTTATCACCTTAAATTTTAAGGTAGTAGAATTATTGACTCCTCATAGAGGGTAGTTGAAGGGTGAAAAATTACTAGGATGGTAATGTATTAGTACAAATCTAGCATAATACTGTAGTATCTCATATTTCCGAAAAGATTTGCTTTGCATTCAACCAGAGTAAATGTGTAGATGGTGGAATTGGTGAAGTTCGTTAACATTTAGTAAAAACTAACCAGAGAGTTTCTTATTTTACTTATAAATAGTATTTAGTAAAATTATAAAACAAAACTTTTTCACCTTTAATTTAAACATAGCAGAACTATTGACTTTTACTAAGGGTTAGTCGAGGGATAAAAAATTACTAAGTTGGTAATAAATTCGTAAAAACCACAGCAAAATACTGTGGTATATCATAAATAATTTTTTTTAATTACGCTGGCTCGAATATTAAGCTAGCAGGAATGTTTACAAATAAGATTGGTTTAGAGATGGAAACTTATCAGGGTAAAAATACTTTTTTATGTCAGTTATAAGTAGAGGATAGTGAAATTGTAAAAAAAGATTTTTTTCACGTTAAATTTCAACCTAACAGAATTATTGACTTATCACAAGGGGTAGTTTAGGTGTGAAAAATTACTAGGGTGGTAATAAATTATAAGTAATTATATAAATAATAGTATAAATATAAGTAATTATAAGTAATTATAGTAAAAACTTAGCAGAATACTGAGGTATTTCAAAAATACGTTTTTTTCTTATTTTGCTGGTTCAAATATTCAGCTAGTAGAAAAGTTTTCGAATAGGTTTATGGGAGCAAAATTATCAGGATGGTCAAAGTTTAGTATAAACTTAACAAAACACTTTTTTATTTCAGTTATAAGTAGTGGACAGTAAATTTGAAAAAAAATTTCTCCTTAAATTTTAATCTAACACAATTATTGACTTCTCACAAGGGGTAGTTAAGGGGGTGAAATTTTTTTTTTTTAATTCTGCCATCTTGAACCTTAAGCCAGAAGAACCGCTCTCATTAAGGGTGGTTTGGTGGTGAAAAATTATTAGGGTGGTAATAAATTAGTGAAAAATGGGTGAAACTATATGTCATCAACAAAAAGTTTTTTTTTTGAATTCTGCTAGCTTGAACCTTAAGCCAGCAGAATCGCTCCCATTAAGGGGGGTTTGGTGGTGAAAAATTATTAGGGTGGTAATAAATTAGTGAAAAATTGGTGAAAAAATATGCCATCAACAAAAAGTTTTTTTTTTTTGAATTCTGCTAGCTTGAACCTTAAGCCAGAAGAACCGCTCTCATTAAGGGTGGTTTGGTGGTGAAAAATTATTAGGGTGGTAATAAATTAGTGAAAAATGGGTGAAACTATATGTCATCAACAAAAAGTTTTTTTTTTGAATTCTGCTAGCTTGAACCTTAAGCCAGCAGAATCGCTCCCATTAAGGGGGGTTTGGTGGTGAAAAATTATTAGGGTGGTAATAAATTAGTGAAAAATTGGTGAAAAAATATGCCATCAACAAAAAGTTTTTTTTTGAATTCTGCTAGCTTAAACCTTAAGCCAGCAGAATCGCTCCATTAAGGGTGGTTTGGTGGTGAAAAATTATTAGGGTGGTAATAAATTAGTGAAAAATGGGTGAAAAAATATGTCATCAACAAAAAGTTTTTTTTTTGAATTCTGCTAGCTTGAACCTTAAGCCAGCAGAATCGCTCCCATTAAGGGGGGTTTGGTGGTGAAAAATTATTAGGATGGTAATAAATTAGTGAAAAATTGGTGAAAAAATATGCCATGAACAAAAAGTTTTTTTTTTTGAATTCTGCTAGCTTGAACCTTAAGCCAGCAGAATCGCTCCCCTTAAGGTTGGTTTGGTGGTGAAAAATTATTAGGGTGGTAATAAATTAGTGAAAAATTGGTGAAAAAATATGCCATTAACAAAAAGATTTTTTATTTTATTATTCTGCTAGCTTGAACCTTAAGCCAGCAGAATCGCTCCCATTAAGGGTGGTTTGGTGGTGAAAAATTATTAGGGTGGTAATAAATTAGTGAAAAATGGGTGAAAAAATATGCCATCAACAAAAAGTTTCTTTTTTGAATTCTGCTAGCTTGAATCTTAAGCCAGCAGAATCGCTCCCCTTAAGGTTGGTTTGGTGGTGAAAAATTATTAGGGTGGTAATAAATTAGTGAAAAATGGGTGAAAAAATATTACGTAGGTTAAATTGGATTCCGCTCATGTGTCCCCGCTAGCTTAAGGGTCCTTGACTTTGACTCACTTTCGAAGTTTGAACGTAGATTTCAGTATTCTAAATACATAAAAGTATGTTTCTTAATTTATTTGTATTTGAGTCTTTAACTACTTTTTTACAAAAATTACACTAAAACACAACCAAGCGCTTACTTTATTACAAAAAAAATAAAAATGTGGTGTGTAAAGTCACCCGCTGGTGTCGGGTGACTTTGTCTCAAGCTACATTTTACATTAATTCTCTGTGATTATTAGTGTTTGGGCTTAAGTCACCCTACAAGATGAATAATAAATAAACATTTTATTAGTTAAAAAAATATTTATTTAAATTTCAAACAAAAAAAAACTAAAACTAAAATGAAACTCTACATAGGACCCTAGGTTTACAAAGAACATCATTTTTAATAAAAAAGTGGACAATAAAACAATTTACAAGCTTGTTTTTAAATCTCGAAAGAAATATCGGTTATGTCCAAGTTCCAATGGCTCTGTGAAATTAATATTACCCAGGTGGTAGGATTTTCTTACAGGGACTTCGGGCCATTGCCACAAACTTCTTTCACCAAGTTTTAAAGTACTTACTGGCACTCCGAATTCTATTGCAGCTTTTCTTTGAGATAGGACTCCATTTCTGATAGCTTCTAGAGTGACTTTCTACTGTGTCTGCGTGTAATTTCCATATTTTCTACTACCAGCAACACGTTTGTAATTTGAGGGCATCTAAAAAAAAGTCGTTAGTTCTATACAGTTAACAAACTCTACAGTTGTTACAAGGCTAAATTCAAATTAAAAATCAGCATTTACTTACTTTAATTTAAATATAGAACCAACGAATGAACAAAATCCAACATTTAACAAACTTTGCCAAAGTCACCCGAAAACCGTTAAATTCTGTACCACTTTGCAAATAACAACCGACCTTATTAGCATCTACGTTTGGACTGAAATACTGACGCCAGGCGGGTAAAAATTCACAGATATTCAATGTACAACTATGCAATTAATCTTACTCTTGGAAGTATTATTGGTTGCCAACCAATTTTTACTGTCAAGAAATCTTACGTAAAACGGCTATATTTTAAAAATTCATTTTTTTCTTAGTATAACCAGTATTACCGTGATTTATTAAAATTTTCCTAAAGTTAATATGGTACTGATGGTGCGGTATAATGAAATTTACATGATAATATATTGTACATATGCACTAGTTACTAAAATATCTTTTTCCCAAAATGAGCCAAAGTCACCCTGGCGGGCCAAAGTCACCCGAAATTACGGTAGTCAAAATCCACATTCGAAAAGCTCAATTACCGTTTAATTAAATGGTTTTAACTTAGAAGATAAAGAGCGAGTACAGAAAACAACAACATAAACGTCAAAACTGTCAAAAACCGGCATACATGATGGCAATAAATATTTAAATTAAGACGTAATGTGAAACAGTTCATGAAAGTTCCAATGAGTTTTTATTTTCGAAAATTTATAGGGTGGCCATTTTTTTGTCGTTTAGTGTATATTAATACTGAAGGAAACATCCTTGATTCATGTGACAAGTTTATTGGTAACATATTTAAACTGTAACAGTGCTCTCGTGTTGTATTTCGCGGACTTGTGTAAATTGGACAGTGATCTGCGGCTTAGATATAAAAACTTTGCCCTAAAACTTTGGCTAGAGCTTAACTTAGTTATAGTAACAAAGTTAATCATTAAATGACGTATTTTTTAATCCTTGGGTTCTTATTTCCCACGTTAGTGGGTGGTTCTTCGAATTGGAATTAATTACATTACTTAGTACGTTCTAAATGGTAATAAGATCGCCATCCTAATTTGTGGAAAAAATGTTCCGTTTATTCCTATCAATTATTCTTAATATGCTGGAAGTAAATCTACAAATAAAGCAAACCACGATTTTTCCATGCGCCTTTTCCTTCTTAACTGCCACTACATATTTATTTTGGCAGTTTCTTCTCTAAAATTTATTTGAGACAACGCCATTGCAATGCCCTTATCAATGTTGTTGCTGGTCTTCCTCCTTTCTGTTTTCCTATGGGTGTCCAGAACATAATATTTTTTGGGATTCTGCTGTCTTTTAATAACATACAATAACATAAATATTCTGTTTATAATATGTTCTAACCAAGATGTTCCAAAAGTACTTTTCAGTCCTTTTCACAAATTACTTTTTAGATAGTAAGATTTTTAAGTTAAATAAAATATACTGCTTTCTATTCTTTTAATTATACAATATTCTTCGGTAAATCAGTTTCAATGCTACAGTATTTTTTATTATTATTTTCTTAATCATTACTGATAAAATATTATTTTGTAATAATGCTGGATCAATTCATTTTTTACAACCAAATTAATGTAGATTTGTTTGGATTCAAATGTATTTGCTTTAAAATTGGATATTGGATGAGTATTGGTTTTATTGTATATATTGCGCGATCACAAAATGTGATGGAGGAGAGTATTTGTTACCATTTTCAATAAATATCGTCGTTGTTAACAGTTTACCGCTTTCAATAAGGATTTTTCGACATTCAGCCAACTCCTTTGCATGACAGCATCTAGTTTGAAGGTAATCGTGTTATCCGCCGATCGTGTAACAATATTAACACTGCTGATAATAAAAATATGATAAAAATCAATATTCCCCTCTATAAGAGATTATTTCCAGGCAACGAAAAAGGAAAAAAACGGTTAGAAAATATTTCATTTTTGAGGACATCATTAAAATTATGAATGAAAATGAAATAGCTTTACTTGTCGAATTCTGAAAACAGTAAACAGTAAAAACTGTTTAATTTTATAAATTAAATTAGTTAACAAATACTAATTTAGCTCAAACAAGTCTTCTATTGATGCATGAGACAGAAAAACCATAACAATAAGAATAAAACTGTTGTGATTTTGTTACTACTACTACATATCGCTGTCTGACATTATCCACCTTTTTATGGGTTGATTTATACTTTCCATTCATTTCAACAGCTTCTTCACTGAACCGCTTTCGTAGGCTTTCCGTAGGTTATTAATAGACTTCGGCAAATATGCATATTGCATATTTTGCATATTGTGCATATTTTATGCAAATATTTCATATTTTGGCATATTTGTATAAAAGTTTGCATAAAGTGCATAAAAGTTCAGATTTTTATACTGTATTTGAAAATTTTTAAACATACCAATTTATTTCAATTCTTGTATAAAATTTTGTAGTCATTTTAATCAAGAAATGATCTAAGTACGTAATCTCTACAGGTACAAAACATTTACAATTTCAAAGAAGATCAATTTAAGTAGCCCTCAACATTCTTAGAAAGTCTCGGTCACTGAGGCATTCAGTTATTGGATAATCGCTAAGGGTTCGCTCATTTGCATTTTATGATCTAATCCCCAAATCTATCTACAATTTATTGTATCTTAACAGCAGGTAAACGGCTAATAGTTTTGTTCCTAATTTAGGGATTTTACAAAATCTCCCAGTTTTTGAATTAGGTACCTAAACATTTCTAATTTGATGCTCAGATTTGTAAATCATTTTTGTTTTGATATTCAAAGCGTAAACACTCGTTGTGCGTAACAAAAAGGAAGATTGTGATTTTATAATGCCTAAAACAACCAGTGCTTCAACTTGGATTAAACCTTATAAAGAGCTGTCTATGGATATGGGAAAAATCTACTGTTCAGTCTGTGGCAAAATTGTAAGTATCTAATATTTTCTATTAAATATCTAATATTTCATACATACAGGGTGTTTCCAAATGACACTTACAACGTTTGACTGTAGATACTTCTCGAAAAATTGAACAAAACGATATAGTTAATGAGGGGTCAAACTTATTTACTTTTCGAGATACAGGGTGTTAAAATTAAAAAAAATTAAATTCTTTTAGTTAATACAATAACAATAACTTTAAAACCAATAAACGTATTTACTTGAAATTTAGTACTCGTAGGTTGTTTTTAAATGAAAAATAGCTTCCTTTAGTGAGAAAAAATTGTCCATGGTACAATACAATGGTGTGTATTTAGAAAAATTTTTCACCTTTACTTTTTTTTATGAAGTCAGCTATTCTAAAACACAATTATTTTTATTGTAATTGAATTAACAAAAAAAAACTTTTGTTGAATTTTAAAATAAGTTATATGATGTACTAATGGTTAGTAACAAAAACTAATTTGTGGATTAATACTGCATTTAAAACACTTAGCGAGTGTTTTTTTTTCCAAACCAGTTATTTGATTAACCAAAAACACCTTGTATATTTTTATATTTTAAAGGTTGGGTTAAAATAAAGGTTTTTATTTTTATTTATAGATAGCATGTGAGAAGAAATTTCAGATAGACCAACATGTGAGAACTGCTTCACACATTGCAAAAAAAGGAAAAATAGGAGGAAAACATCAAACTTCAATGGCTAAATGTTTCCAATCTACTTCAAAAAAATTAGATGAGCAAGAAACTTTTAATGAAGACTTGTGTCGCGCATTAGTGTCTGCAAACATACCGTTTTCAAAATTAGCAAATGTAAATTTTAGTTCGTTTCTAAAAAAATATTGCAAACTTAATGTTCCAAGTGATCGGTCTCTAAGAAGAAATAATGTGAACGGGCTATACTCGTCGGTGTTAATTAATATTAAGGAAGAAATTGCAGATAATTATTTTTACATATCTGTAGACGAAACCACTGATTCCTCAGGAAAGTATATTGCTCATTTATTGATTGGTGTTCTTAAAGAAGATACCTTACCAAAATCTCATCTTATTTCATGCCAGCAACTTGAGAAAACAAATGCTTTAACAATTTCGCGTTTTATACAAGAAACATTAGCAACTTTTTTTCTTCCGACAACTATTCCTTCTAATAAATTACTGCTTATTTTATCGGATGCTGCTCCTTATATGGTGAAAGCAGGACAAAATTTAAAAATATTTTTCCCAGATTTAATACATGTTACTTGTGTAGCGCATGGATTAAACAGAGTTGCAGAGGAAATACGAAAAAAGTTTCCTCTTGTAAATACCATGATATCCAGTGTCAAAAAAGTATTTCTTAAATCTCCTATAAGAATTCAACTTTATAAAGAAATGCTACCTAACATTCCTCTTCCACCACAACCTATTTTAACGCGATGGGGAACATGGTTAGAAGCAGCTAATTTGTATGCAGATCATTTTGTTAAAATAAAGAACATAATTGATACGTTAACAGATGAAAGTTCCCAATCTCTTTTGGATTCTAAACAAACTTTTCAGAGTAACTTGCTTCAACAAGAACTTTCATTTATAAAATCAAATTTTAGTTTTTTTCAAAAAACAATTACTCAGTTAGAATCACCAAAACTGTCATTGTTCAAAAGTACAGCATTAATAAAAGAATTTGCGTCATGTTGTCGGAACGTTAGAGGTAATATTGGAAAAGATATTTTAAAAAAATTTGAAGCTACTATGGAAAAAAATAAAGGTTACCATATTCTTTCTGAAGTAGTCAGTGTTCTAGCTGGAACTATTTCGGAAACAATTAATTTAGAACCAAATGTTTTGGTTAGTTTGAAAAATGCTCCCGTTACATCAGTTGATGTTGAACGAAGTTTTTCCATATATAAATATATGTACTCAGACAGAAGCCACAAGTTTTTGTTAGAAAATTTTGAACACCACTTGGTCATTTATTGTTACCATAATTCTAAATAAGTTTATTCATACTTAAAAATGATGTAGTTACTTAAAATAAATGTAAATCTTAATGAATAGTAGGAAATATTTAGTTATGTACACTTTTTTTTTTAAATAAAATTGTTACTATTTTACGATTTTTTTATTTATTTGTATGCATATTTTGTAAAATATTTGCATATTTTCGGGTAAACACGTGCATATTTATGCGCATATTTTCTACATTTTTATTTGCATATTTGCCGAAGTCTAGTTATTAACAAACAACATTATGAATTTCTTGATTCCATGCCATCTTTTTTCTATCGTTTGAGTTAAGGAGAAAATGTGGTCAAAGTGGTCCTGTAGGAAAACCCACTTTTTCTTTTGGTTTAGAATCTAAATATTCTTTCTCGATTTGATTCGTCATAACCTTCCCATATATTCTACTCATAGATTTGGTATTACAGCTATTCCTCGGTAATGTTCACAATTGTTTTTATCATCCTTTCCATGTATATTACTGAGATATAATATTTTCTATTTCTTTAGCTTATTTTTATGCGTTATTTATATACACTCATGGACAAAAATATCGAATATTTTGGAATTTTCCAATTTTTTTTTGTAGTCACTATTATTTCAAAATAATTTTAGATTACTGATAATACTCATTATAGTAGGCTGATGTACTCAACTGGCTTGAAATATTTTGATGTTTATTTTGACGTTTATTCAGTGGTTAGTGTCATTCGTACATTTTATCATAAAAATCCTTCTTCACGTAAAGAAAAAATCATACTTATTCGGTTATTTTTAGTTTAATTTATTAAGTTTAAATAAATATTGTTTTGATTTAACTAGTTTAAAACAAGTATCCCACCAATTCGGCACTGCGATGAAGTCCAAGTAGCACTTATTGTAATTTTGTACGAGGAAGGATATGCACAAAAAGGTATCGTACGACGTCTCAGCAGAACTGAATCTATAGTTTCAAATACTCTAAAAAGGTACCGCGAAACAGGCAATTTTGTACGAAGGCCTGATCAAGGACGCCCAAGGTGCACAACCGCAATTGATGACCGTTTTTTGGTTCTTAATTCTACACGAAATCGTTCATTGACATCGATGCACCTCAGAAATGAGCTATTAAATATTAGACAAGTTAATATGAGTTCACAAACAGAGACGAAAATCAAAAGAAATAAACCTAAAGCCCAGACGCGCCGCCAAAGTTCCACGTCTTCTCCAAAATCATAAAGCTCGTCGTTTGAAATTTGCAAGAACACATATTTAGTGGAATATCGATAACTGGAAAAACGTTCTTTTCACTGATGAGACCAGAATCCTATTATGGAAGCCAGATGGTCAAAACTACGTCTACAGAAGAGTTTGAGAACGATTCGCCAGCTGCAGTCTCGCCCAGACCGTTAGTTTTGGAGTTGATGGCATAATTATTTGGGAAGGTATTAGTTTGAAGGTACGTACCGCACTTGTGGAAGTGATTGGACGGATGACTGGTGATTCTACTGTTTAAAAAATCCTGCAAGATCATGTTTTGTTATATGTTGGTTACATTGGATATGAAAGATTCACGTTATTGCACGATAATGCTCGACCACATGCCGCTGCCATGGTGAGTAATTATCTTGATGAGGTCCAAATTCGAAGATTGGATTGGCCACCGTCTATCCCGGATTTAAATCCAATAGAGCACATGTGGGATCACCTAACACGCAGCATACGACAAAGAAATCCCGTTCCAAATACGATAGAGCAGTTTCGGCTTACTGCACAGGATGAATTGAATGCAATTTCCCAAGGATATGTCCAAAATTTACTTGAAAGCATGCTGAGAAAGATGCAAGCAGTAATAAGGGCTAGAGGGGAGAATACTCGTTACTGATCATGCACTTCTTTGAGTTTAAACCAGTTGTTAAAGCAATTTAAATTATCATTTTAGTTTAAAGTAAAATAACCTTATTTACCTAATATTAAACATTTATTTTTTTCACAATTTTCTCCGCATAAAAACTTAAAATTATTCATTAAACATTGTTAAAATAAACTCTATTTTACAATAAATGACTTGCTTGACCAGAATTTATTTTGAAAAAACAAAAATTTGAAAATTCCAAAATATTCGATATTTTTGTCCATGAGTGTAGTTTCCGAAGATGTTCGTATAATTATTGACTCCGTATTTAAATATTTCTTTGGATATATCACTTGGTCGGGGTGCTTTGTTTCTATTCAGAGGTTTAAGTACTTTTTTAATTTCTTTTGTTGTTATTCTTATTGGCAAGCTAACTATTGCAATTCTACATTGGTCTTGGTTTTCACTTTCTTGAAATTCTGCTCTATTCTCTACCAGAAGTTCTTTAAAATATTTTTTTCAGTCTTGAGGTTTTATGCTGTTTATGTCTTTATATTTTTTTTTCTTTATTAATTTTTTGTTATCAATTTTCAATTTTTATGCATCTGGTTTGTCCTAGATATGTATATATTCCTTGGCAGTTTCTTTTACAAAACTCGCTCTTATTGTTAGAAGTAGTAGTAAGAGTAATTGTCTTTTAAATTTGATTGCTTCCTTTATTCGCTATCCCACCACTTCGCTATCCCATCACTATGGTTTTTTTATTTTGAATTTTCCAATATGTTTGAGGGCAAAAATTTGTAGGTTTTCATCCGATCTCTTTTTGTATAATTCTTGGGTTTTTTCTTTATCTAGACTTTTAATGTTGTATCTTCATTTGTTTAACTTTTGTAATACGACGAAGTCTTATTTAAGATGTTAAGCAATTGGAGCATACAAGGTTAAGCAGATTTAGAATAGTTTTAGAACTTATGAATTGGAAACTAAACAAAGAAAGGTTAACTGCGAAGCACTTTTTCAATAAGAACAAAAATACCTACATCATGCCTTAAAAGTCCAGGAAACTCACAAGTGGGCTAGTGTGAAAACTGGACTTTGTAAAATGACTGGCACAACACAAATAAAATAAACAGTGATTGTAATCAAATAAGGTTTCTAAACAACTTATAATAAAAAACTCATTAAAAATTTGTTTTATTCCAAAACGTGTCCAATAAGTTACAGAAGATAAGGGAGGATATAGTTTTTATTAACGCAATTTAATCTTCTTCTATAACAGTAAATGTTGTTTATTTTAAATTATCAGTTCTTTAACATAAATTAGCACAATGTTGTAATTAATAATACCAAGGAATTAAACGAATAGTTATGTTTCTTTCATTTGCTGTTTCTTATTTGGTCGTTTAATATGCCCTCTTAACAATCTTCTTACAGTACCGTGAACCTATAGTGCATTGGCGAATTATAGGATAGACATCTATCTTTTGCGCATGAAATAGCCCGCCAGCATTATTTATGCCTGTCCAGTGTATGCCTCTGTCTCAGTATTTACTCTTCTTAAGACTTCCTCGTTTCTCACCCTATCTGTCCATGGTGTGTGGAACATTCTTCGCATGGTCCACATTTTAAATGCCTTCAACTTGATGGAGGATATTTTTAACATCCATATCCCCATGCCTTAAAAACAATATGAACCATACATAGCATTTAACCATCCTATAGTGGAGATTTGAAGGAAAAATTGCTGTTACATTATAGTAGCGGCTTAAATGTAATAAAAGCTTGTCTTGCTTGTTCTGCATGGCATTTTATTTCTTGTTGGGGATTCCATTGGTCATTCACCATCACTCCCAAGTATTTGGATGTTTTCGTTTGTAGATTGGAGCATTACGTACTTGCAGTTGTACTCTTAAAAGTGCGTTTTTTACCAGGCACTTAGTTTTACCGCGACGATCGCGGTGTCGTCGGTGTAACGAATGTTATTTATCGTGTACCCGTTGACCTTTTGACTACACTCAAGAGCCTTCAAGTGCATCCGTAAAAACATTATCCACATAGAGGTTAAACAACACAGAGATAAAATACACCTCTGTCGCAACCCCTTTTTAAAATCTAAAATTACTCTGTGTTCATTGATTTGTTTAGCATCACTCATATTTTTTAATTCCAGTAGAGATTCTAAATAATCCTTATTTCTTGTTAATGTTAGCGTTGTGTAGCATTTTTATAATTGCATCATATTTTACGATCTCAAACGCTTTTTCATAATCAAGGATTGTGATGAATATATCATTTCATTGATCCATTGAGTTTTGTGTATTTTAGCAGGAAGCTGCTTGTATAGAGGATGCTTAGAAATACTAAAGCAAATGGCTCATTAAATTGACTGTTCTGTGGTTTTTGCATTTTGCCGCTTTTTTGATTTAGTGGCATTGCACTTTTTTACCAGCATGTCGATGTTATTATCTTCCAACAGTTTTGCTACATTTATAGCGTGCTCCACCTCTGCACGAATATTGGGAGGACCGGATAAATTTTCCGTGGGTAAGTTAGTAGTTGGCAAATTCTTTAAAGAGAAGCATAGTCTATTCAGATTTTAGCTAGTCCTTCCTGGGTGTATACGTAGTCTCCTTGATCATTCTCCAGATGACTTTTATAGTGTTTCTTTTATATATTCAAAATTTTTGAACAGTCCAAAACTGTTCCTGTTTACTTGAAGTGGTTCCAATTCTTCGCAACGTTCTTTCATATAGCTTGCCTTTAAATTTTAATTCTGACTTATATCGTACGTTGGGTATTTTTTCACATTATATTTATTACGTCAGCATTTTCTATAGCTATATTGATTTTCTCACAAGTTTCCTCTATGCAATTTACTTGTACATTTCTCGTTGAATTGCTTACTGTATGTAGTTCTAAGCTCTTCATCCCTCAATAATTCTCTCATGTTTATATATTTTTTTTTTAAATAGTTTTTGAAACTTTGCCAATCAAAGCCTTACATTCGCGATTATGGGGTTGTGGCCAGATAAATTACCGCACCAGGGTACCCTGCCACTTCTTTTATATAGTGGCCGAATCTTTTATTTATCAAGATGTAATCCGTTTGATTTCGTATCATTTGACTTGAGCGATCCCCTGGATCTCGCCATGTATAAAATCTTCTTGGTGGGAGCTGATACCATGTAATGGATATGAAGGAATCATGTTCTTCGCAAAATTCAATTAGTAACTCTGCTCGCTCATTTTTATTACCAAGACTGAAATCGCCTATTGCATCACCAAGTCAACCCTTACCAACTTTGCGTTATAATAGCTCATTATAATGTTGATATTTTTTGCTTTAAATGTGTTACCGCAACGATGCAGAGCCATGAATGTAGATGTATATGCATGTTTTATTGACTATCGAAAAGCATTTGACTGCGTTAACCATCAAAAGATGATCGAAATTCTGAGAACAACTGGAGTTGACGAACAAGACTTGCGAATTATCTCAGAACTATACTGGCACCAAACGGCAACAATTGAAATAGAGCACACAATATCCGAAGATATACAAATCCGACGAGGAGTGAGACAGGGTTGCGTCTTATCACCGCTACTGTTTAATTTATTTTCGGAGTCTATATTCAGGGAAGCATTAGACGAGGTCCAAGGCGAAATTAAGATTAACGGAATCAGCATAGACAACATCAGATATGCTGATGATACCGTCTTACGGTATCATCAGCAAGCAACGCACAAGAACTACAAAATATAATAAATGCGGTAGTTCAACACAGCGAAATGTTCGGTTTACATCTAAACGTTTCCAAAACTAAAACGTTTTTTCAAAGACACCAATAAACGTACATGTGTATGTCAAGGGTCAAATAACAGAACAGGTGAATTCCATAAAATATTTGAGGGCAAATATCAATAGTCAGTGTAATCCAAAAAAAGAAATCCTATCAAGAATTGAACAAGCAAGGAAAGCATTCATGAGCATGAAAACATTTTTTACAAGATCAGACCTTCGCCTGCAGCTTAGAATCAGAATGATCAGAACGTTTTTTCTGTCTTACTGTATAGTTGTGAAAGTTGGACGATGGACTCTGAAATAAAAAAAAATATAGATTCCTTTGAGATGTATGTATACAGACGAATGCTGAGAATTCCATGGGTACAAAGAGTTACTAATGTTAAGGTACTTCGTCGCATGTGTAAACAAAAAAAACATTACTAAGAATAATCAAAGAGAGTAAAATGCAATACTAGGGTCATGTGTTGAGAGGCGAAAGATACGAATTACTTTAAGTTATACTGGAAGGAAAGGTACAGGGCAAAAGATCACTACGAAGACTCCAGAACTCGTGGCTGAAAGACCTGAGGAGATGGTTCGACCGCTCATCCGCAGAAATCTTTCGCGCAGTAGTTTCCAAAACTACAATTGCCATTTGGATCGCCAACCTTTGAAAGGAGACGGCGCCATGAGAAGAATGTTGATATCGTTTTTTTGTAACCTTGAATGCTTTATTTATATCTTTGTAGAAATCTAAATTTTCAGTTTCAGGTTTATCCGTTATGGGTACATAAACGTGGATTACGTTGATATTAAGAGGTTGACCTGGTAACTTCCCTATTATTACTCTGTTTGAAACGGATGTGTATATATAAAAGACATCGCAATACTATATTCAAGCACTATTTCAATTCCATGCCTGTGGTAATTATCTGTGGCATCGCTACTGAAATAGTACACTGTAAAATTATCTGTGATAAATATCTGAGCCAGACCACCTCAATTTACTTACACCCATTGCTTTCATATCTAGGCACTGCATAACTTTGAGTAGGTTATGTAATTTTCCTGAGATACACAAACTATTGACGGTCCATGTCGCTACTGTATATATAACTTCTTGAAGTCGAACCCTGGGGATTCTTAGCACCCTCAGAGCATCTAAGGTCTAAGCAAAATTATAAAGTTAATTCAATTAAAAAAATATATAAAAAAATTTCCACCACGTATATATTTTGCCAGCAATTTACTTTCTACGTAAGTGGATAAAAATTTTAAGACGTATTTCGAAAAATATGACTTGAATTAGTTGAGTGCCTTATTGTTTACTTTTCCAACAAGAACAACTCATCGCTGGGATGGTAAAGAATTAAGTTTGTCGCAAACAAGTCTTTCAAGTTCTTACAGCATATTTTTTAGTATTATGCCTTTCACGATCTAAACAAACTAGAATTTCCGCATTATAAAACGCGAATTGACTACATACTTGGACAAATTCAACGAATCACTAAATATGCAGTTTCTCTGCAAAGAATCCGAAGCAAAAACGAATGAAATCGTTTCCGAGTCAGTAAACCTATTGACTAACAAAAATATACGATTGCAGTATCGGATTGGGAGGTAAACAAACTAATATAATTTGCATTCGACAAATTGTAAATTGTAAATTGTAAACAAGAACAATAAAAAACAGTACTTTATGGGGAATAATATATACTTTATACATTTAGAAAAAATGTGTTGCAAAACAATAAACGACGAAAAATGCTTTATACGTACACGTAAAAAATATTCTAAAATTTCGAATTTTAAACCACCCAAAAAAAAATCAAATGATTTTCTGCTCATTTACTTAGCGTTTGGCTCTTGACACATATACTACGGTGGGCCTAAAAAACACTTTTTTAGGGCATACGCCCTAAATTTTGACAAAATATGAAAAAACATCATGTTTGTGATTATGTTTTGAAATTTTTGAATTAGATGTTTTCTTAATGTAATAAATATTTTGTGTTGTCTTCAAATAGAACCTGTAAACATCGTGTTTTAATTTGGTTTACATCAGTTCATATCTTCCGATCGCGCATAAGCCCCAAAATTTGTAAAAATATTGAAAATTTCATATTTTTACACATTTTTGGTACTTGGTAGATAATTAGTATTTAAATGTACTATCCTTGGTATTTTTTTACACTAATTACTAAGTAGAATAATTGGCCACGTTACTCCAAATTCTGGAAGTTCTGAGGATGTTGTCAAGTCTGAAATTTCTTTCTTGCCTATCGTAGTTTTTTTATTGAAAATCTAATTGTCATAGGATCTGATTGTAGTGCTGTCAATACAGGTTGGAAAAATGATCTGATTTTCGAAGTTGAAGTTAATTTTTTTTTGTTTTTTGATAACTCGTAAGAATACAATAAAAACGAACAACTAGACTTAGTTTTCTATTATATATTTTGTAATTCATATCATTTTAAATTAGTTTATCGTTTTTTTAAATTCCTGTACCAATATTAATTTATTATCAACCCTTTCCCCCACCTAAAACTTACCCACCTTGTGAGCTTCCGTCGCACCAAAAAGCACGTTACTCCAAATTCTAGAAATTATATAGCTGTTGTCAAGTCTGTATGTTCTTACTTGCCTGAGGGTAATATAATATTTTAAAAATATAATAATTATAGGATCTGATAGTACTGCTGGCAATACAGGTTGTAAAAATGATCTGGTTTTTTAGGTGAACTTTACTTAAGGAAACCTCTACAATGGGCAATTTGACCCCTACATGTCAACGAGTTGGCATTCTGCCACATGTTTGAGAACCTGGATGGCAAGACAACGGCACCTAAAACCTCCACAGAGCCATTAGGTGAAAAGTTAGTTTGCTGCCAAAAACTGCAGGTTGTTAACTTCGAGAGAATTGACTGTCAGATCCCACAGATAGACAAAAATGTGCTTAGTAAAGATCGGCAATACCTACTTGATATTTCAAAGACAATAAAATCAGGAATCTGTAAAGTATATGTGGCTCTACTTGCTTGACGTTTTCGATCCTGTGATCGAACAGAATGATTTTTTTACCCACCCGGAACACATACTGTTAGCCATGACTCTAGATAAGAAGAAACTCATAAGAGAGCTCGGTTTGCAAAGAATTCTAAAGGCAAAATAGATAGATGCAATAAAAAAAAAAGAACATTTATGCCACCAAAAATCAACTTAAATGCACAAAAATACTATGGAATGATTAACTGGATGGACTAAATTATCTTCTTCTCCATTGTTGGCAGGAATCAGTGACGAGATCAAATCGTACATAGACAGTGACTCAATCCCTAACTGGAACATTATTTTCAAGCAATTCCTAGTTCACACGCAAGCTGTTGAACGTTGTATAAAACTCGTCATGGAAGCCTCGGAAAACGTTTGTGGAGCTAAATCTGGAGGCGGATTTATAAGAACCGCTCTGCAGTTCAGATCATCTATGCCTAACTTCACCAGCAAAATCGTCTTTAAAGTACTTTCGGCTACAAAATGGAGAACAGTGCAAGGGGATAAGCTCAACGTACATGGACTATTTATTCAGAACTCTGTTTTTTTTTTGTAAAACTAAGTTTATTATTAATACTATAACTTAAATATAGAAGACGAAAAGTACCATGCCTGGTATTACGATATAAGCTATCGAACAGATTGTGATTGTCAGCGAACGACGACGCAAAAGGAAACCAAGAAACTAACAAGATTAAGAGAGATGACAGGTGTCGCGAAAATTTAAACTTGGTAGTGTATACAATCTCAACACATCACTGTATAAAGATGTTAAAAAGTATGTTGAAAATATCTATTGTTATCAATTTAAAATAACAAAGATCCCAACAGTATTTAAAAAAACTAAAGCAAATTTAAGAAAAAGCATTACAGAAAAATGGTAGCACATATTCCGTCAAGGCCTTCATGGATATATAGGGATTATTATTCTGTGATGTTTTTTACTAAAACCACATTTTGGAGAGTTTCTTGTGTATTATGATGCCTACTCCTCCTACAGACATGTGTTCACTTCCCATATAATAAAACAGGTGACCCGAGTTTAGTGTTTCGAGAGACTCTCCTCGTCTTCTTACTTCACTGAGTCCGACTACGTCCCATTTAAAATTTTGTAGCTCGTTTTATAATTCCAGCAATCTGTCTTCTGACATCAAGGATCTAGCGTTAATCGTTGCAACTTTCATCGAAAATCGCTTTGTGTTTTTCTTAGGTTTTGTCAGAACTTTGTCCTCCCCCAGAATCCGTGGGACAGACTGATAGATCAGTGTGAGATTTTTTGTTTTGAACCCTACTCACCTGGGGTAATATAGTTTTATTATCTGACATTTCATTCTTCGAGGGAAAATGGCAATTTAAAACGTCGCGCTTGCCATGCGTGTTGGCGAGTTTAGGAGAGAAGAAAGAATAGTGTGAATAAAATAGTGACCCGTCTGCCTTCGGAAACCTAATCGCCATTCGGGGTCGGAAGAAACAAGAATTAGCCAAAAGAAGCTAATAGGATAGATCAAAGAACATTTCACCCGAGACCAGTTGAAGAAGAGTGAAATGTGAAGGCCCCCATGACTCGCCAGGTGTGATTCATAAGCGTATGAGTATTTATACTTATTGTGTTCCCGCTCATACATCGGGGTAGTGACTACAGACTGTATGGTTCGTCCAGCATGCCATATCATGGAGAACTGAGGGCACAACATACTGCGTTGCAGACCCCGCACCCCCGAAATCCATGGCCTGACACTTGTAAAGGCTGCCAGTGATATGTTGAATGAACTCAGCGATGTAGCTAGTAAATTAGGTCTAAATATTAACTACCAAAAGACAAAAATGATGACTAATTTAGTTTCGAGCCATCCTTTAAGGGTAGAAGACGTCGAAATTGAAATTGTTGACAGCTACATATACCTTGGACATACGGTAAAAATTAGCAGAGATAACCAAACTGCTGAGCTGCTAAGAAGAATAACACTGAGATGGGCAGCATATAGAAGACTGCGTGATATTTTTAAAAGTGATATACCTATCAGCTTAAAAAGAAGAGCCTTTAATCAGTGTGTCCTGCCTGTCCTTACATGTGGCGCAAAGACACTTACCCTAACAAGGACATCTACACGAAAACTACAAGTGACGCAACGTAGAATGGAAAGATCATCGTTAGGCATAACGTTGCGAGATAGGGTAAGGAACGAAGAAATGCGTAGAAAAAGTGGTGTAGAAGACATTATAAAACACATAGCCAAAATTAAATGGAGGTGGGCAGGATACGTCGCTAGAATGAAGGATAACAGGTGGACCAAAAAAATCTTGGAGTGGAGACCGAGAGCGGATAGACGAAACCCGGGAAGACCACCTTTCGAGGAGGCCTATGTTCAGCAGTGGACAACTATGGGCTAATGACGATGATGATGATGATGATGATTATGATGACGATAATGATGTTTCTTAAAGCATGATAGAATCAATCTAGTAATTTTACGAAATCACTAAAATGTTTACAGTTGTAAAATGTGACACACCTACCTGAAAGGTCCAAAAATTTCATCAATTTGACATTTTTGGACCTTTAAGCGTTTATTTTGCATAAACTATTGGCTTAAATTTAATTTAGTTCCACTCAAATTAAAGCTTTTTTATATTTTCTTTCATGATAATGCACTAATTTAACCCAAAATATTGATTTGATAAAATAAACATTTTCTTAGAAAATGTGTCCATAGTATAAAATTTGTTACGTTTAAGAATTTCGCCAGGACTTTACCTTTTCATTTCTAACGCGATAGACAAACTCTTTTATGAAGTTTTCAGTTTCTTATTAAAGTTTTGGTCCAATTTAAGCGTTGAAGTCTCCTATTTTTATCGTATATGTGCTGTGGTAATTCATAAAAGTTTTCGCGATTTTCTTGTAGCAAAACAGCCATCTTATCATTGAGACGTGCTCTGATTAGAGCGTATAAACGAATAATTTTTAACGTAGAACAGATTAATTGAGCAAAAAATATTGACCGTAAGAAACAGGTGAAAATAAAAAGTTATGCTAATTAAAAATTTTTAAACAGAAACTTTCATCGTTCTTGATGCAAAATTTTTTTGTCTTTTGATTAATTTTTTTTTACATCAACCAAAAACAACATTGATATATCAGTACTTATTGTGTACATATTAATTTCTTATTTTTAGATGCTTCATGGCATATCAAAAGAATCTGTCACGTCATGTACGTTTAGAAAACAGAGCTTTTTAGACTTTTTATATGCACAACGTCAAACAACACTCACTCATCTTTCAAATAACCAAAGAAACAAAAAGGTTTTCCATTAAAAATACTTTACAACTGAATGGCTTAATATGCAGAAACCTATGCATATTAATATTACATGCGTTGGTTGCTTTCAGAGAAATTAACTGGATTTTGTTTATGATTGATATGAAAATTTAATTAACGAAAACGCAAATATAGAGAGCAAATATGCATTATGGTAATTAGTATTACCTGGTATAAGCTTTGTGGCATATATATTGAGAGGCGCCACCTTATTTAGTTTAACAATGGAAACGCAATTTGAAGCTTATTTTAGTATCTACATACCTTGCGACGCGAATTATTCGATTGGTTTATATATTACTATCCAATAATTTTATTTGCGTTTGTATAAGTTCCATTTTTATGCTAGATTTCAAAAAGTTGTTTGATGTGCTAGGTGCTAGATGAATTTTGCTTTATTCACAGTTAAGTTACGTCCATATTAAATTATTTTTGTCTAATCACAAAGTAGTTGTCTTTTAATTCGTCTTAGTTCTTTCAACTTTCTGTTCAGTGTATCTTCTCGATTTGGATATTGATGACTATCAGGAATTCTTACTTTTATTGTACAAAATAAACTAGTTTCTTATATTTTTAAACCAAAAACTTTATGTTCTTTCTAGACTTCTTTATCCATTACGTTTCCTTTAAAAAAACTGAGATAGGTGCATCAACTCAAGAAAGTGTCCCTCTATCTGGCGAACCACATTATGAATTTCTCCAATTTCATAATCGGTACTTTAGGAAGAGTTCTAACCTTGATTCCAAAAAACGAGTGCATGTCTAGTCCTGTAGCACACAGAATTTAGTTTCCAAGGACAAATCGTGATTTTTAAATATGGAAGCTTGTTATAGTCAATGCATTCTAGGTTTTACTCTACCATGATTTATTTATATTTATATTATAGGATCCAATTGACGTTAATTACGTTATGATATGTAGAGTTACGGCAGTTAACGTTGCAGACAAGATATGTAAAAGTTTCAACAAGTGCAGCTTGTAGATAAATCATTGTGTTACTGTCATAAGAAGCTTACTTTTTTCCCCAATCTGCTCTTTATATCCTCCAAGATATATTGATTACTATTTAAATGAGAATAAGCCACAATTAAAGGTTAAATTAATTTTATTGACGTTTCAATTTCCACTTCGGAAATCGTTCTCAAAATACAAACATCAGTAGAAACAAATTTTGTTTTTTTTTGTTACTTGGTGAAAAATTCTTCTAATAATTAAATTTTATCTGACTCATTTATATTGACAATTTAGACATACATTATACATTTTAAAGTAGACGACTTTAAAATGATATTGCCAATATTGTTGAGTTGCGTTCCTGGGACGACTTTACTTGTAACATAGTTCATTCGATTACATGATATCAACTTTAACTTGAAAATATCAGTCACAAAAAATCATAGCATGTAATTCGTCTTTAAAAAGACAAACAAAAGACTCTCCTGTTGCCGACCAGAATGTAACTTCGACTTTTTTAAGTAATTTTAAACTGTTTGTCATTGTCTAGTGTAGTGCTATGTTCAACTTTATGTTTAATTTTATGTATATGACATTTTGCAATTATTGTTGAATAGCCCAAAATTGACGAAATGCCCCTGAAGATGCCCTAGGGAGCGAAAGTACTTTTGCAAGATTTAATTAATAAAACTGTGCTCGATATCTGCCTTTATTTTATCAAAGTTAATTCTGTAATTATACAGTGATGAGTGCCTTAAGTACCGGCAAAATAACGCAGAAGATAGAAAACATAATACGTTGTGAAATAAAAAGAGATGAAAGTAGTAGAGGTGAGAAATTATCGATAGAAACCTCTAATTTACATTATATTAGGACTATCGATAGTTTTCCACCTTTAGACGTTAGCTTATGAGCTAGTTGACTTCAGTCATAATATTACAAGTATGACGTCGAACACTAACATTTTTGAAATTTCGCATAAAGTAAAAACTGATTGAAGGCAATAAAACAAATGTAAATAAACAGTTTAATTAGTAGTAATTTGATAACTAATTCTGTGTTGACGAATACAGAATAACAAGCTATGATAATTCTGTATTGAGAAGAGTGTATGCGACGTCTCAAATCATAGTGTATTACTGATCAATACTTTAATTTTGGATAAAAAAATACTCCTACTTAAACTGTTTTTACTTACATTACGTGATACGTATTACTATGACTGAAGTCAACCAGCTCATAAGCTAACGTATAAAGGTGGGAAATTTTCGATAATTCTAATGTAATGTAAAGTAAATAAATTATAGGTACATTTTTATAAAGTATTAAGAAACACTCATAACCTTTCATGTTGAGTCCATCAGAAAGTGCATCGACGAAATCAAAAACAACCATTTGCTATTATTAGCGAAACGAAAAAGAATGGATAGAACTGATATAACTTTGAAAGTAGTAAAAACAGAGTTAAAAGAGATCAGAAAAATAACCAATATCGACGTCGATATCCTTTGTTGTACAAACATCTATAAAAAGTTTCGTCAGTCTTTTAACGAGTTTGAAGTTTGTAGACAGTATGTAGTTGACGCCTCTTGGGATCTGGCATCCCTTTACTATTACAACGATTGATGAACATTTCTGCGATTCGAATTCGTAACAAATCGGCTTTTTTGTTGAATGTATTGAATTGTACAGGTGCATAAGAAACTTTGGCGCGTAGGTACATAATATACAAATTATCAGGTTATTGATTTAATATTATTTTTTGTCAGAGGCACATTGCTTATTTAATTCTCTTCTTGGGTGATGTATTGTTTTTATCTTATCTGGGGATTTATCTATCATTCTGGTCATTGTATTATCGAAGGATGAATGAAATGGTAGGGGAGTGGTGTGTTACACCTTTTGATAAAAAAAGTTTCAACGCAGCTCATAGGCAAAAATTACACGAGCTTAAATACGAGATATTAGGTGCATACAGCACTAACAATAGCAATTAGGATAGTGTTTATATCTATCTTTATAGTTGCTGATAGTTGAAATTTATATCGCTGACATAAATTTTTTACTACATATTTACATTAGTAAAAATTAATATCTGACACAAATTTCATGCAATAAGTGTCCGATCTAAATGTACCTTAACTACTGTATCCGGTTTACCTTTTTGGTCTTTTTCTTCCTGATCTTCCTTGGTCTTTTTGATCCTGCGCAGAAAGTATTTATATTTAATAAAGCCTTAGCAACTGTTAGCTGTTCAATCAACGCTGTTACAGCAGTTTATGTACAACAAATTCCATTAACTAATACATTTCTCCTTAAGAGCATAACCACTTTTTCTGCATGATTTTTACCGCTAAGACATTTACGCCACTATATACGATGAAATCTAGGACTCTCCTACCAGATTCGGTTAACATATACAATTTTACACCGCATTTATGTTTTTTTTTTGACGGTTTTTTTTTTTGACGGTATTGTAACTGAAAAGGAAATATAAGAAAGAATAGCAAGAGCGAAAACGGGTAAAGGATGTCTAAATTCATTATTACTGTCTAAGATATATCTCGAGAAAGAAAAATCTTTTTTTAACTCAATATTTAAAAGTATCCTACTGAAAGTAGGATACTTTTAAATATTGGGTTAAAGAAAAGATGAAAAAAAATTCATAATAAATCGTATTTAATTTCAATACATTAGTTTATTGTTCATGTTTATATTTTCGGATATTAACCGGACACCAATGTAAACAATATCAAACTAGGGTGATTCAAAGCTTAACCTAATACACAGCAATACCATAATGATTTTCATATCGACTCCTGGTATGAAAAACATTGTAACTCACTTTTGTTTAGTTTAGAGGAGAGCGATTTAAAGAATGTTCCACAACATTTTATTTTTCTACTTCGTTAGTTTTAATATTTTTTGTAGTTTTCTTTATCCATATATTATAATTTTATTGTAATAAAACAATACACTGCAACATAATTCAATATAATAATACAATACAAATTAAAATGCAATATTCATAAGTATTTAAAAATGACAACATACATAACTTACTTACTTATATGTTTAATTTACCATGATAATACACTCGCGATCATAAAATCCGGGTCACCTTGAAAATCGCCGTTATTTCATTTTTAATGAGCTTTATCGTAAATAATAATAACACAAATACAAACTAATGCATGTTTCTGAGAATTGTTGTCGGCTTAGCAGTTTCCTTTGTAACAAAGAATTCCAATAATGCCGATTTCGCGGAAAACTATACACTTCCCAAAATGAACGGTACCTGTAACTGCCGCTTGTTTTAAATGTCTCATTTGTGCTTCGACTTTCTGTTCAAACGCAAGAAACAAACGTTTATTATTGCCACCATTAGTGTTTATTAGTGCCATTATTAGTGTTTATTATTGTTTACTTTTTGCCAAAAATGCCTTGACTATTGTTGGAACGGCACGCGTTTTTGCAAGGCGGCCACACTCAACGGCAAGTCGCAAGAACTGTTGGCGTAAGCCTTTCTATGGTTCAACGAGTGCTTCAACGCTTTCATAAGACGAGTTTGCTAACCGGACGACCTGGCTCTGGACGAAGAAGAACGACCACGGCACGAGATGATCGTTTACTTGTGTTTCAGGCTTTACGATACCGGACCTCAACTGCGGTTATGCAACGAAATTGCCTACAGGAAGTACGAAATTGTAATGTTAGCGTTGCAACAGTCAGAAAAAGACTTCGTTCTTCTGGACTATCTTCTCGGGTAATGGCTACAGGACCGCCACTTGGCCGGGCGCATCGAGTTGAACGACTAGCTTTTGTTCGACAATACGCGTATTGGGGAATTAATGATTGGAGCAAAGTGTGATTCTCAGATGGATCCCGTTTCTGCCTAACTGGATTCAATGGACGTGTAAGAGTTTGGAGGAGAACCGGTGAACGATTTTCACAAGCTTGCATTGCTCCAAGAATGCCATTTGGTGAAGGCTCGGTCATGGCTTGGGGAGGTGTATCTTCTGACTTCCGCACAGAATTACCCTTAATCAAAAATGGGTCCTTAACTGCACGAAGGTACCTTACGGATATTCTGGAAGAACATGTTATGCCCACCATGGCAGGGCTTGGAGAAGACGCCGTTTTTATGCAGGAAATGCGCGACCGCACGTTGCCAGGATCACTGTGCAATACTTGGACGAGGTTAGAATTACGAGGTTACCCTGGCCAGCTAGGTCTTCGGACCTGAATCCCATCAAACATCTCTGGGACGATTTGAAAAAACGTATTCAAACCCATACACTTCCTCCTAACAACGCACAGGAGCTTAAGGATCTGTTAGTGAGAGAGTGCTCTAAAAACAATAAAAAAACCGTTTTCTTTTTTCTTTCAAAACAAACATTGATGACAAATAAAAAATACATTAGCCTAAAAAAAGGTTATTACTGCACCAGATGCAAAAATATTAAACAAACTTAAAATTTTCAAAGTGACCCGGATTTTATGATCGCGAGTGTAATATTAATAGAATAAAAATATTTTTTCGTGATACAACTGTCAACATTGACAGATACAAAATTTAATTGTTGTTTGTTGTGTATATAAGTACACATTTGAACTTTCTTGAGATATTTACAAGTTTTAATTTATAATTTAACATGCCTAACTAGGCTCAAGACAAATCTGAACAGAATGGAAAAATAATAATAATATTAATAAATATTAAATATATTTACAACAGGAACATTTTTATTCTCGAGAGAGAAAGAGAGAGAAAATATATCTTCTGTCTCTCTCTTACCTATATCTTACAAATAAAATGATTTTGCCGATTCACTCCCGTACAAATTTCCAACGTCGAATGCGCATATAGAAGTATAACTTCAACAAAGGAAATAGAAGACTACTGAAATTTTAACTGATACACCAATTTATAAAAGAATAGAAGTGGAAAGAGCAGAAAGAATATTAAGGCAAAGTAGAGTAAAGCGAGCTAAGACAGCAGTAAAAAGAAAAATTTATAGTTCAAACAAGTCGAATAGAAGTAATGCAAAGAAAAATAAAATCATACCCAGTAATGACAGTAATAGTGACATTGAATTGTCTGATGTTGTTAATTCCGACGATGTTAGTCTATTTTTAGATGTAGATGAAATTTCTGACGAAGACATATCCTCACGAATCGTGGAAGTGAATTCATTTGTTTTCGTGAGGTTTCAAACAAAGAAATCTTCAAAATTTTATGTTGCACAAGTTACAGAAGTTTTTTCTTCTGGTCAAGAATAAAATGTAAATTTTCTAAGGCGTCACAGAATACAGTTTTCATTTCCTACAGTTACAGATTCTGTCACAATTACAAAAGAAGATTTTGAACTCATTTTAACCCAACCAAAAAATGCTGGAGCAACACAACGAACAGCAAATTTGTTTATTTTAAAGCGGGTTTATCATCTTATAATATTTGTTAAGGATTAATATTACTCTTCTTTTTTTATGTATATTATTCCTGTATATACTCCTGCATAACCTGTATTTTTTTTGGGATTACACAGTACATTTTTAATTTACCAAGTGCTTTGACGTTGTTTGTGTTGATACTCATTAATATATTATGATTTATATTAAAGTTAACTTGAATTTACTCGAAAGGTGGCCACTGTACCAGCCTCTACCCTACTCTGTGCGTAATGTTAAAATATTCAATAATCGTGATTTAGCTATATATATTGGCTATATATATATATATATATATATATATATATATATATATATATATATATATATATATATATATATATATATATATTTAAATAAAGAATTATTATATAACCTATTACAAAAAAATAGTTGATTGGAAGCAGTGGACATAAATATTGGATATATGATGCTGGAAAAAAAGACAGGAGAATTTGTTACACTTTTACCTTACTTGTTGGATGCCAGAAATAATTTTTTCAATACTTGAGAATGCCGCTGTGCACGTTCGTTGAGTTTGAACTAAAATTGTCGAAAACGATAAATTGTCCAGAAAAGACACATGATTTAGATGAGCTATCACTCCCAGATATCATTTGGAAATATCTTTAAGGTAAGATGGTATTAATATTATTTTGTATGTGCTAAATAAGATACATGTTAGCCTAGACTTTATGTTTTTTGTGTATGATCGGAGATGACAACCAAGATAGGTGAAAGTAGGATTGGTCACACTACAGACAGGTGTAGCTTGTAGTATTTATAAGACACAGTCAATTCCCCTTTCATATAGTCGTCCGGCTATATTATCGTAGTCATATTGGAATAATCGGAAGGCTGCATGGCAGATGTGTTCAAGCCTTAAAAGCTCTAAGTAATAAATAAATGGTAACAAAATCGATTTATTCCATACCTTGCATATTCTGCTTTCTCTTTCAATCCTCGAGAAACTGCTGACATCTAGTAACAAGATATTGTAGTTATGTAGGTACGTGCAGAACATGTTCCTTGAAATACTAAAGACTGTATGACATTCACCAATATTATAATATTACAATATATAAAAGTCCAATTTTTTCAAATACTTTTAAGTTACTACACAACTCTATTATTAGCGGTTATTTTCGTTTGTATGAATTTAATTTCTTTTTATTTATTTTTTTGCCAAATATGTATTTTTTAAAACCTTTATTTAACAAATATTTACTTTACAATACACAGATTTCTAATTAACGCTTGTTAATATTTAAAAAATAAGCTAAAAAGAAATTTCCTTTCTAATGATCTTGTTAAAAATATGTGGCAGTAATTGGAACTCGAAATATCCGCTAGATAATTCTTTAATACAGAATTCAGAATTTGCAATTATTAACTTAATTAAATTTCTGTTTATACCAATATAATGGATCTTAACACTAATGATACAGAAAACTTTATAACTTTTATTTTTATTAGTTTTGCATTGTAATCAGATTATCTATATATGCATACACTTTTGAAAAAAAATTTAGAGAATAAATAAACTAACATATTTTAACTATTGTTTTATAACCTAATGGCAAAAAGCAGGAAATATCTTTTAATATATCCTACCTAGTGAAATTAAAACAATAATTGGGAAAATATTGGAGTCAACATAAATGGGGAGTTTCTTAACAATTTGAGGGTTCAGACGATATAGTTCTTATTGCAGACCGGGTGGATCATACCTGCCAACTGTTTTAAGACCTTTAGAGCTCTTGTACACTAGTTGATACTAATATTAACTTTTCCAAAACATAATACATGATTTTCCTTGTACTGGCCAAATTCATTTTGACTATTGGCATGCAAATTGAACAAGTCGCACGTTCAGTTCTATAGGGACGTAAGTCCGAAAATTAACTTCTTGGTAAATGACGACAAACACTGTCAATAATTTTGTTTTTTTATTTTACGTCATTTAGTAATACCTTAATTTTATATTTTTGACATGGAACAGAATCGCCTTACGATGCAAGTATAAACTGATGTTTATAACTTATATTACTATGGTTTTTTATCAAATAGAAGATAAAATTAACTTACGCGTCTTTATTGAAATAAAAAATCGTAAACATTATTTATCGTTTTAACACTTATGTCTATATTAGATTAATAATTTGCACACAAAATATGGGCGAATTTAGTTATAGATCGATTTAAAAATAAAGTTTGTAATACTTAGAAGATTTATTTAGAAATACATCTGTATAGAAATAAAATGACACAAATTTGTCAGTTATATAAATTTCTCATAACTTATAAAATTAATACTAAAATACTAGTTGCAGCAAGAATGGTTCATTTTAAAAAACTAATAAATTAAAACTAAAACTATTAAATTAAAACTAAAACTATTAAAGTATTTACATATATTGATTATAGTGCAATTAACTTATTGTAATATCCGGCGTAAAAATCCGGAATCAGATGCCTTATCAGTAAATCTTTAAAATCAGTTTTCTTTTTTTCTGATAGGGGAAGCATTGCTGTATTATAAGCCCATTGTTATTAAAGGGACTCCTATGGCTTGGTCTTTTTATTTTTCCCAGTTCTAACCATTACTTCTGAGTAGTTTTCGTCATGATGTGAAAGTTTATAAAAAAATTAAGAGGGATACTGTTTTTCCACTTTATTTTTCTTTAATTTTGTTCAATGGCACAGGTATGTCTAGCTTGTCTTTATTAAAATTCGAACCCCATGCTTCCTGAAGATGTTTTAAATCACAGAATTATTTCGTGTATAGTAAATCCTTTCTCATTTTTTCTGCAGTGTTTTATTATTGATACATATTCGTCAGATGGGCTGGACACATAATACAAATGCCAGAAAATACGATTGCTAAAAAGCTAACCACAGGAACACCTGTAGGAAGAAGAAGCAAAGGCCGACCGCGAATTAGGTGGTTAGATGGAGTTGAACCCGACTTACGGATAAACTCGGTTCGCTATTCCCAGTCCGAACTGTCTAGTGAATTTAGTAATTATTTTCTTGCGAAGTTAGTTACTTTTTGACAGACTAAAAGTGGCTGGAAATTACTATACAACCAAGCACACGTACTCATAGCCAATATTAATAGTAAACAAACTAAATAATAAATAAAATAGAACTTTGCGAATTACCGACAATAAATATTTATTTATCTGCACCCATCGAGCAAAAAGACAAAAGAGGGAATGTAAAGGTAGTGGGGGCAAAAGTATTGTTAGACAGGAAGTGCCATCTTGAGAGGCCACATTAAACAAGGAAACGGAGTCCCTTTCCTTGTTTAAGAAATCAAATTTAGTTGGGTTATGTTATTGCTGATGTTATTGTTTGTCCCAACTGTCACATGAAAGATTATTTGTATTTTCTATTGAAGTTTCTTAATTGTTTCACATTTTAGACTATTATTGTTATTATTTAATTAAAACTTTATTGTGTTCTAGTGTTAAAAAAAGTATTTTAAGTGTATTATGTATTAATATTATGTAATATTAATATTATGTAATAAGAAATTAATAAATCGATAAATTAGAACCCCTACACCACTGTATGATTATTGTAAAGTGTCATGAAATTTAAATTTGGCGCATTTGCATTTCCGGATATGTCCGCCATCAGAGGCCACTTTTTTGGTCTCCTTTTAATAACGATTAGATTCCCTCTTTTGTCTTTTTGCTCGATGTCTGCACCATATAATAAATATTTATGTTAAATTATAACAACTAAAATATATTTTTTAAATATATACTACCCAAAATTTGATGTGTTTAGTATACACTTCCACTATTTAGAATAATTCTTCTTTTTTAAAAAAAAGAAGTCTGC
Organism: Diabrotica undecimpunctata; assembly: GCF_040954645.1. Taxonomy (NCBI): domain Eukaryota; kingdom Metazoa; phylum Arthropoda; class Insecta; order Coleoptera; family Chrysomelidae; genus Diabrotica; species Diabrotica undecimpunctata. The sequence continues at coordinate 62,572,083 of NC_092804.1, read as the reverse complement.
AATAGTAGGATACTTGAGCTATTAATACTGAGAAGTAGGAATTGTTGTGTTGTGGGTTTCCGACAATGAATCTGTCAAAATATGCCCGAGCTAAGCGAATGGAGTTTATTAAAAATCAGAAGATGGCAATGTTGCCAGAAACCGAACAGAATGGCGACGAATCTTAGAGCAGGCCAAGATCCACAGAGAATTGTCGAGCCGAAGAAGATGATGATGATTCGTCAGGTGTGTAAATGGGACCAGATTTTAAGTTTTGCTTAACCTCCTCTTCTGTCAGGCTATGTACATTATCCGCTTTATTTTGGGTATGCCCTTTAATCGAGGGCATAATATTATTAAGTGATCACTAAACTTATATATACATCTTCTACCTAGCTTCTACAATAAGAAATGTTTTGACTGATGGGATTTTCTACAATATCAGTACCCTGTGATCAAAAATTACCTGTCTTACCAATTACAGTTTTAAGGTCGTACTATGCTTAAATCAACCTGTTGTTCTACAGGCAACACACAAAGAACATATAGGTGAATGTGTTACTTTTACTGCATTATTCACCAAATCTAATATTCTTCGACCTCTTTCTCCATATCTTTTGTATTTTTTTTGTGGTTGGTTTGCTTCTCTCTCCGTAATAAACTAAAATAGTATTTATTATTAGAAATTTAACATTGCCACATCTGTAGCAGCTTTATATTTATTTCGATACAGACTCAATTCTATTTACAATAAAAAAAATATGTAAAATTTAATTGTCTATAGTCTATACGGTCACATGTTAAAGTGTACATAAAAATCGTACACATATATTACCTCTACACTGCCACATTTTAATTTAGAGTGAAAAAAATTACCACTTTTTATTTCTATACAGCCACCAATCGAAATGCGTCCGTATCGACTTACACTAATTGTTTACACAAAAAAAGCCACTTTCGTTAAAGACGGCACGCACTCGCTTCGAGTTTATGCGCAATACTAAACCTGTCTGTATAGAAATAAACTCTTACAAATCTTCGTTTAGTCCAATAAACACGCATCTAGTAATTTTATTGCGTAGAAGTGCGATAAAAACACGGTTTCTAGATGTATAGGTAGGTAACGCTGAACACAAAATGGTTGACCTTTTAACTCAAAAGCGCCAAATTTTGAGTTGCGTCCCTATAGAAATAAAGGTGCGAAGGGTATTCCTATAAGTATCTGGGCCGCGAGGTAAATTAGGATGAGACAATAAAAAAATAACAAAGTTAAACAGGAGAATAGGACACTTACGGACAATCTTTAGATCTTGAGGGAAGTCTTTAAATCACATATTCCCTTGTGCTTAAAAAAGAAAATCTTTGTTCAACGTGTACTTCTAGTTCTAACGTATAGAATAGAAACATTGACCCCTACTAGTCATGATACATGTTTCTACGTCATAGGTTGCTATTGGCCGTATGATGGTTGAATGAAATTTAAGTTCTATAAGAGAAGCACTCACTCATAATTGTTTTTATATAGGTGCTGGTTTAATTTTAATATGAAAATAAGTTATATGTAAATTTATCAATTAATATAAATACTATGTGTGTATGCAATCAAATTACGGTACCTGTGATGTTGATGGATACTTCTTCTTCTTCCTCAGTGCACTGGGCGATTCGGGAACAAAATCTTCTCACGATGTCACGTGGTCAGGGTACTAGTCACACAAATACTGGAGTGTTTAGCGCGACGATTTATACAGGACTATCTCTAAACTAAGACTGAAAAATATGCGTGTCGCCCGTAGCTTGCTCCCTTAAGACTAGGGGGGGCTGTACAGGTCCGTATTAATTTACGATGACAAAACATACACACACGTTAAGTAAAGAATTAAAATATAAAAATAAAATAATAAAAATTATATAGCTTTCTATTATAGAATAGAAAGCTTTCCAACTGTTCGTTGATTGACTGATTTTAGGTTACCAACAAATCTAAGAACATAGGAAAAGATACGTTTTAATTTTGAAAAGGAAGAAAATCGATTACAGAGATTATCGACAAATTCATCAGATGGAAAAGACAAAAGACAACTTTTCTGTTTCAATTCTAAGTTATGTTCGATAGAATCGGTCAAAGAGAATGACCAGTTATCTTCAGTAGTGCGAAGAAACTCTGGACCCACCCACCAAGCAGGAGTATTTAAGAAATCCTCAGGGAAAAGTCCACGGGATCCGTGATCCGCACTATTTAATGAAGAAGGAATATATCGCCAGTGTTTTGAAGCTATCCTGTCTTGAATATAAGAAATTCTGTTACTGACGAAGGTTTTCCATTTATATGGCTGTGAATTAATCCAATGAAGAACAAAAGTCGAATCTGACCATGCGTAAATTCTACTAAACTGTATAGTGAGAGTCTGCAGTATATAAGATAATAATTTACTAAGAATTACTGCTGCATTGAGCTCGAGACGAGGAATAGTTTGTACCCTGGTAGGAGATACCTTTGTTCGGGCTAAAAGAAAATAAGTTTTGATGACTCCTGTATCATAACACACACGAAGGTATGTAACAGCAGAAGATCCACGTAAAGAAGCGTCGCAAAAGCCATGAAGCTCACAGGAAATAATTGCATTTAAATAAATATGACGAGGTATAGTAAACTTAGATAGTATAGGCAGTTCAATTTTAAATTGTTCCCACCTTGAAGTAATTTCCAAAGGTGGAGTTGCATCCCAATCTAAATTAAGTAGCCAAAGACGTTGAATAATAGTCTTCACTATCAAAGTGACAGGATTAAGAATACCGTAAGGATCGAATATGCGAGCTATTTGGGATAAGAGATTTCGCTTTGTGCAGGAAGCTTGAAGAGGTAAAATTTTGTAAAAGAAATCATCAGATGATGGATTCCATCCAAGTCCTAATACCTTTAACGAAGATTGATCTAAGTCAAATAAAAAAGACTGTTGCAGAATATGATCCAAAGGAATATTAGCGAGAGAGAATAACTGAGGGGCATTACTTGCCCATTTTCGTAACTCAAATCCACCACGTTTCAATAAAGATATTAATTCTTTTATAGCAAGAACACTATTTTCTAAAGAATCCTTTCCTGTCACCACATCATCTACGTAAGTATCTTTTAGGAGTATAGATGAGGCCACAGATAAGTCCGGTTCGTCGAGCGCTAGCTGCTGTAGAGTACGAATTGCAAGATATGGTGAGCTAGACACACCGAAAGTAACCCGAGTAAGTTCGTATTCAGCAATAGATTCCTGTTCCGAAAAACGCCAAAGTATTCTTTGAAATCTTTGTTGCTCAGGAGCGATAAGAATCTGCGTAAACATGGATTTAATATCTGCAGTAAAGACATATTTATGAAACCTGAATTTAAGCAATAAATTTACAAGATCATTTTGTAATTTTGGACCTGAATATAACGTATCGTTTAAAGACGGAAAGTTAGGGGCGTGTGCGGAAGCATCAATCACAACGCGCAATGGAGTAGTACTGGACTCCTTGTAAATACAATGGTGTGGTAGATAATAAGCATTATTTATTGCCGTACTTGGCTGAATAGGATTTAAATAATGATTATCTATGAAACTTTTGATAAAGCTTGAATATTGAATCTTAAGTGATTCATTTTTGGCAAATCTGCGCTCTAAAGAACTAAATCTTTGTAAGGCTAAACGTTTTGTGTCGCCAAAAGAAGGTATTTCGTTTTTGAAAGGCAGCTTTACTACAAATCTGCCCTCGGAATTTCTACAAGTGGTTTGAGTATACAGCTTCTCACAGAATGAGTCTTCCGGAGAATAAGATTTAACTTCTGGTACTTCCTCAATGGCCCAGAATTGTTTTAATGTCGCATCTAATTGCTCAGAATCATTAGCAGAAAATGACGTGAAAAAGGAATGAATATTTGTTATATTTGTAGGTGGAATATTTCCCATCAAAACATAACCGAAACTTGTTTCAAGAGCTGAAAGCTGATCATTACGGGTTTTAATAATTCCTCCTGTTAAGATGTAAGGAAAGATATTTGCTCCTAATAGAACATCAACTTTACCTGGAATATTTGCCATTTTATCAGCCAACCTTAAATGTTGAAGATACGGCAAGTTGTCTAAAGAAATTGGAACAGTTGGCATGTTTTGACAGATTTGAGGAAGAATTATTGCATCTATCTCGCAATGAAAGTTTATGTCATAAGACGAAGAAATGTTCAATTTTACGCCTGATTTGGCTGGGGTGCACATTCTATCAAGACCTTGTATCGATAAAGCCGCATTGAATTTAGGGAGACTTAATTTGTCTGCACATTCTTTACTAATGAAGTTAGCTTGAGACGCACTGTCTAATAAGGCTCTAACTTCCAAGGCTTTACCAAAACGATCGAGAACATGGATTGTAGCTGTAGCTAGCAAGACATTATTTGTCAAAGTATTTGATAAGGCGGAAACAGAAGGCATAGGATCGTTAGATGAACTAGCAACCTCGTTGTGAGAAGAAGAAGAAGAAGAATCATTCGCATTGAGATTATCAAAGTGAAGAGAAGTATGATGTTTTTTATTACAATGTGTACATCTTTTGGATGAAGGGCATTTGATCGTAACATGAGTTTTACAAGCAGTTTATACAACATTTATTCTGTTTAGCAAAGTCAAAACGTTTTTGAGGTGATTCAGCAAGAAATTGATTGCATTTAAATAAAGCATGATCCGAACCACAAAATAAACACTTATTTTTGACAGAACTGGTCAAAAATGTAGAAGTTTGACGAGATGAATACCTTACGTTATTAGAAGTATCGGAACTAGTAGATTTAACATTTTTGCTGACTTGTCTTTTATATGACTCCAATGAAGTGCAACGCTGCAATGCGAACTTATAAACTTCCTCATAGGAAGGTACATTTTTTGAAGCAAAGTGTAATTCGAAAGCTCTAACTGTTTCTACATCCAATTTGTCCATCAGTAAATTCATTAGAATAAAGTCCCATTGAGCGGGAGAAAAAAGTAATTTTTCTAAAGAGGCTAAGTTTTCATTAAAAATATCTAATAATTTTCTAAGTGAAACAGGATCATCAGTTTTAACCACACTGGCATTTTGAATATTTTTCCATAATGCTCTAGATAAGTCTCGTTTACCTTCATAGCGATCAATTAAGGTGTTGTAAGCAATTATATAATTAGAATCTTGCAACTTAATGCTTTTAATTAAATTGTAAGGTACTCCCTTAAGTGATTGCAGAAGATAACTAAACTTTTCTATATTAGAAAGATCAGAATTATTATGTACAAGAGCATTATATAAATCTATAAATGTGGGGAAATCTGTAATCTCGCCCGCAAATATACTTAAATTTAGTTTAGGAAGATTTACGTTAGTTTTTGATTTGATTTGTGGATCAGCGGACACATTTTGAGTTCCACTAGAAGTATTGTTTAATAAAGAATTATGTTTAAAATAAAGAGAAGCTATTTTATTAATACTATTGGCAAATTCAAACCTAATTATTTCTTCCGTATCCAAATTTGCGTCTTCCTCGACAGCAATTAAATTAATTAATTCAGTATGCTGATTATTGAAGCTAGTATTGATAGCTTCATAATCTTTTGCAGCAAAGAGAAACCCTGGAATTAATGAACCATCAACCAACACTTCATCTGCTAGCTTTTCCATTTGTTTAATCTTACAAATGTCAACGTTTCTCAATGCACGCAAACGAACAATTCTATTTGAACTTTTAGAAGACATTATTGTAGATATAGAAAAAGAAATTTATGTAACACAAAGAACCTTTAAAGAATGATCTCAATAAATTCAATATGTACTCGTATATGTAATATATGTAATACTTTTAAAGTTATGAAACTCAATAAGTATCAGTAAGAATAAATATTTATTATATATGAGTATGTATAATCGAGCAAACAAAAAAAACCACACTCCAAGTATTATTTAAACAAAATCAATATATATTTATTTAATTGTAACTAGAAATATACGCATAAAATATTTTTAAAACCAGTAGTGTTCAATTAATATTGCGTTTTTTTTTAATTTCCTAAGTTATATCAAATAAATATATAATCCTATAAACCCCTTGTATTTAAAGAATTCTAAATTTACTACCCACAGAAATTGTACGTGATTTTTGAGAGTTTTGTCAGAGGGTCAGGTAGAGACCTCGTTTGGGATTATCGCATCGGTTGCCAGATGTCTACCGCTGTGGAATTTATGTACCGCTGTGGAATTTTTTTTTCAATGATTTTAAACGACCTTTGATAAGAAACTTTGCCTAAATATTTAAAAATTTATATAATTTGATCACGTTTTTAATTGAATAAATTATTTAAACTAATTTTAATGCGGATAGAAGGACCAATGAATGAAATTTAAGTTCTATAAGAGAAGCACTCACTCATAATTGTTTTTATATAGGTGCTGGTTTAATTTTAATATGAAAATAAGTTATATGTCAATTTATCAATTAATATAAATACTATGTGTGTATGCAATCAAATTACGGTACCTGTGATGTTGATGGATACTTCTTCTTCTTCCTCAGTGCACTGGGCGATTCGGGAACAAAATCTTCTCACAATGTCACGTGGTCAGGGTACTAGTCACACAAATACTGGAGTGTTTAGCGCGACGATTTATACAGGACTATCTCTAAACTAAGACTGAAAAATATGCGTGTCGCCCGTAGCTTGCTCCCTTAAGACTAGGGGGGGCTGTACAGGTCCGTATTAATTTACGATGACAAAACATACACACACGTTAAGTAAAGAATTAAAATATAAAAATAAAATAATAAAAATTATTAATAAAAACTGAGAATATGTGGAGGGACGTAACAATGGTTTTATATATTTTAAACTTTACTTCCCTACGGATATCTTTGGTTCCAAACGCCTGCGATTAAGAAGAAGTTTGCTTTGTTAGGAAGCATTATCCTTTTCCGTATTTTCTCTTCTTCGCTGCCATTCTCAGTTATCTAAACGCCTATGTATATGAGATGTTTTACTACTTTAATATTTTCATACGTCGTCTGTTGTCAAATTGCGCAAGTATTATAGCCCTATTTCTTACGCATTTTCTGCAAGCACCACATTCAGTTCTATGATGTCTCTTCTTTTTTCAAGTTTACATCCTCTACGTACATACCAATCTGCTTAGACTTATTAGAACATAAATGTTTTGGGTTCACAGACATTTTTGTTATAACATATTCCATACAGATATTAAACAGAGTTGGAGCCAGTCTATCTCCCTGTTTGAGCCCCTTGGTTATCTGTAAGCGGTCTGTCAATTAATTTTAAACTAGTACTTGCGCTTCTGTGTAAATCGTTGTGGCTTGAACTAATTTTACCAATTTCCTTGGTATACCAAATTCTCACATAATTATATATATTTTATTACTGTTTATGTTATCATAGGTTTGTCGAAAACCTACAAAGATTTGGTACATCTCTATAACGTTCTCTCAGGCTTTAGCTAATATTTGTTTTACGTTGGTCCTGGTCTGAATCTGGCCTGATGTTCTTTTATAATTTGCTCTGTAAAGTGACTTAATCACCTGATAATGATCCACGTAAACACCTTATAGCTCACGTAGAGTAAGGACATGCATCTAAAGTTTTTGTAGCTGAGTTTGTCTCCCCTCTTTTGGATTAAGCATATAATTCGGCATATAATTGCTTTTTTCCAGTCTCCTAGAATTTCTGCTGTACCTATTGCCCACGTCTATTATTAGTTTATGAAATTTATCTGTCAGTTTATATCCTTTAATTTTAAGAATTTTAGCGTCACTAATAATTTGTCCTCACTATGTTTAAAAAGACTAGTGCTTGGATTACATCCCTCTTTGAGCTGTTTTAGGAAATTTATACGCTTCTCTAGAGTTTTATTACTTCTGCCATTATTTATTCTTCTGGCAAAACATTGGCAATGTTTTCGTCGAATCTGTCCAATCTCATAAAGATCGGCTATTCACTACACTACAAGGTTAAACGCAAAGCAAAAAATACTTAAATATACATATCTTCTTATTGGGATCAACTGATTAGCTTAATAAAATATTAAATTCCACAAGGAATCTACGTTCCTGTATTTGGCTGTATACCATATATTAAAAAAATTTATTAAAATCCTTTGTAAAAGGTATATATTTTTTAAAAACCCAAACGGGCTGTGTTAGACAAAACGTTTTCGGAATCCATTATTCCATCATCGGTGTCCTAGAAAATATATAACCACTTAATTAAAAAGAACATGAAGTTAAAATTTTGACCAAGGTTAATGTAAAGTGTGGTTAATACTTACTAGGAGTATATGAATGTAGCCACTAAATACATGGGTAAAAACCCGTTAACAAATAATTAGTTACATTTGTTTTACATTATATTTTATAAATTATTAGGATGTTAAAGTTACCGTTGGATTAGGTAACATGGTGACATATGACTCCACGTTGAAGTTGCAAGTCCTGAGACGGTGTGTCTACGAGGACTTTATGGAAGCAACTGATTGAAATGACAATGTTGACAAGTTAGGACGGAACAAGTAACAGAGTAGTCAATATAACTGTATGTGTCTACTTAAGACAAAAGCCAACGTTAATTAATGGTACCAAATGTTGAAGAAACATAAAGGGCCTAAATATAAAAATCTCTTTTTCATTACACTACCACACACATGCATAGTTGGTTGCCTAACTATAACCACATTATCTTCTCTCCACATTTCATCTCATACACATAAAAACCAATTTTTAAAAAAACAACAACATTGATGGTTGATACTGTTATATTAATTTAATATTAAAAAATCTATTACTCTAATAAATTTAATTACCGTTGGCTTTTGTCTTAAGTAGACACATACAGTTATATTGACTACTCTGTTACTTGTTCCGTCCTAACTTGTCAACATTGTCATTATGGAAGTTCAATCAGTTGCTTCCATAAAGTCCTCGTAGACACACCGTCTCAGGACTTGCAACTTCAACGTGGAGTCATATGTTACCATGTTACCTAATCCAACGGTAACTTTAACATCCTAATAATTTATAAAATATAATGTAAAACAAATGTAACTAATTATTTGTTAACGGGTTTTTACCCATGTATTTAGTGGCTACATTCATGTACTCCTAGTAAGTATTAACCACACTTTACATTAACCTTGGTCAAAATTTTAACTTCATGTTCTTTTTAATTAAGTGGTTATATATTTTCTAGGACACCGATGATGGAATAATGGATTCCGAAAACGTTTTGTCTAACACAGCCCGTTTGGATTTTTAAAAAATATATACCTTTTACAAAGGATTTTAATAATTTTTTTTTAAAATATTAAATGTACTGACTGTTTCAATACAGAAAATTAGCAAAAGAAAAATATTTTCTTAAATGAAATACAATGATAGTGGATTCAAAATCTTTTAAAATTTTGCGAAGATGGTCCAGACTCCAGTCCCACGAGTATATCACACATTTTTTAGAGCTACTTTTAACAAACTTTTGTTATTGACAAAGTGAGCCATGCAAGCGAGTTAGAAAATTTAATATTTATTTATTTCCTTTATTTAATTAGTTTTGTTTAGTTTAAAGTTCAATTATTTTTACTACTCTTAGTATATTGCTACTAATTTGACCCGTAGTATGCAATGGGTGTTCGAATCAATTGCCATCTAGTCACTCATTAGATTTTTAAAATAATAAACTTCTTGTATGTAAACCAAGTAAAAACAATGTATGATCTGGTGCACTTCTGACCTACATGTTTTTTACTATACTCTGTTTATATATATATATATATATATATATATATATATATATATATATATATATATATATATATATATATATATATATATGGGTCTCACGTCGTTTGTTTTGATGTCATATGCTTCGGCTAGTTGTTTATTTTGTACTCTGTCAGAGGCCTTCTTCATTTCCATAAAGCCAATTTATCCATAGTGTCATGTGATATCCCGTATGTCGTTATAAGTTTATTGATAACGAAGATGCTGTGTAGTGCCCTTTTGGTAGTACCTGTTTGTTTTTTCTTTCTTAATATATTCGTTATAATATGCTTCCGTTTTCATTTGCTACGTTCCGTGTTAGGTTTCGAGTAGTTGTTTATTTTATGCTAAGCCAGAGACCTTCTTTAAGTTAATAAATCAAAATTTGTCCTTTAGGAAAACTATTTTTATCCATAGTGTTTTATTATGTCTCGTATGTAACTATACTTTTATTAATAATATAGATACTGTGTAGTTCTCGTTTGGTAGTCGCCTTATTTGTTTTGTATATCTTAGTGTATTCGTTATATCCTCCCTTTTCAATTAACGTATCACACACTCCAATCAGAACAATAACAACGAAGATATGATGTAATGCTCTTTTGACAATGCCGCCATGTCTGTTTTTTCTGTCTCAACATATTCTCTACCCTTCTCCTTGCCAATGATGTATCCTGCATCACAATTTAAGTAACTAGTCTACCCAAACCACAAAACGTGAAAGAATATTTTGTTTAACGAAAATCGTACCTTACAATTACAGGAAGCCATATTTTTAACAATTTTGCGAAAATATTAATTAATTATGAAGTAGTAAAATTTCCGAGTATGGATATTTGAATCATGAATTTGTACAATGAATCAGCAATAAATTAACTTTATCGTTTCAAGAACAAAATAGGATTGAAGTAAATGATTTTAGTAATTTTTAAAATTTATTAAATATAAAATAGAATTTATTTCTCATTTACATTTTTATTAATATCTTGTATTTATGTTCACTTACTTCATTTTGATTATCATTATATTTAATTATAATGGTTTTAAAAAATAAAATAATAATATGTTGTACTCTGGGACTGGAAGCATATCTTTCTTATCGTATTCGCACGTAGCCATGGTTTTTAATTTAATTTATTTTATTTTATTAAATATTTACATAACATCAAACAAAGCATTTACGTTTTAACTCTATTTAATTTCAATTAGATATTTAGTAAAATAATAATTACTTTTTTTAATTATATGCTGACATGCCCATTAATAACTTTAACATTTCGAAATTTCAATACAGCGTATTGGAAATAATAATAGTAATAGTGATATTGTGCAAAATTATTTACCATACTATTTTTATATTTCGTATATAAATAATATTAGCTTCGATAATTATTTGCATTCATACATCGAAAACAGATTACATAGGATCACAAACAAGGCACATGTTTGTCAGATGAACTGTAAAATGACTGATATATTTTATTTTAAATATTTTGTTTATCGAATCTACACTAAGGCATACACTGTTTTGATGTGAAATATTAAATATCCAAATAAATACCTTTAAATTATTTTATTATAGTAATATAATTTTACAAATATAGGATTCACAAAGGAACAATTTTAATTTTATTGAAAACTGATGTCACCGGAAACAACAAATTTTAAAGCGGATCAAATTACGAAATTTATTATAGTAAAATTAAATAATATAAACAATCTATATAAAAATTAATGTATGTGCTTGAAAACCAAATTCAACCGGAATACGTGAATAAATTAAGTTCAATAAAACTAATTTTTCCCACGATAGTTTTAAAATAAACCATTTGGATTTCTTTTATTACTTTACCCTTATCCGGAAAAGGTAAGTTCCGACACACTTATAGATATGTTACTGTATAGTTCAAAAAGCACAGTATATAAACCTCGAAAATTAGGACATTGTCGACTTTAAAGTAAACTTATTGGAGGCAACAACTCAATATTTTGATAATCAAAATTAAATATAAAAAAATTTAATTATTGTACTCACGTAACCGGACAGTATGTGTCCGTCGGACACAATTTGGTTTCCGATGCTGTTACGCCACTGGTCATCAATATTTATCGACTATTGATTACGTGAAGTACCAAACAAGCTCTGTCTAATCATTCAGTTGCATTTTTGCTAACCTAGAGTATAGCTTACTTTGTTATTTTTCATATTTTCGTATTCCTGTAGTGTCGTGTTTTTAAATTTTTTTTACTGTTGTTTTTCCGTACGTAGAAATATTCACGTTTTAGTTTTAATGCATTTACTTAACTATAAAGTAGTAAATATGGCCAAAAGAAAGTTAACCAAGACGGAGCTTGAAGACATAATTGAGAACTTGTCTGATTTCGATGATGACGAATACTGCGATCACAATTTACACTACGAATCCGAATCAGATGACTATCATTTGTCGGAAGCTAGTGAAGAGGATAATGAACAAATTTCAGAGGAAAATCCATATAAGTATAAAATAAAACGTTGATTAAGACTGGTATACTTTATGAGAATACAATTGATGTTGTTGAAGAACACATCAGAACCTGTCAACCAGAAATGTACGTTGCTAAAGATAAAACTGAGTCATCACAACCTTTTCCGACTGGACGAACACGAATAAAGAATGTAGTAAAAGAACTAATACACAGTTCATGTTTTACCTGGAATACGCATTGAAGAACCAATAGATACATTTCGCTTATATTTGACTGAAAATATTGTGGATGACATTGTTAGTTACACCAATCTAGAGGCTTGTCGTGTATTGCGAAATAAACCATGGAAGTCCTGTGATACAAAGATAAACTGTCTGCTATACAGGATATATGGGATCAAATATTAGAAAATTTGAAAAAGCAGGACCAAAGATAACAATCGACGAGTATTTGATTCCTTATCGTGGAAGATGTCCTTCCTAATAATATATTCCCTTAACATCCGACAAATATGGAATGAAAATATGGTGGGCATGTAACCTCTTTTTAAACCTTTTAAACTTTTTATCCTCTAAATGCGATTTCATATCTCGGCAAAGAAGGTAACCAAGTAGCCACTGGTTTGAGATGTAAAGTGGTAGAACCACTAGCAAACTTTATTACCGAACCAACAGGAACGTAACATTTAATAACCATTTTACGGACTTATGGCTTATAATATAACATGGTATTTGATGGTTTGACAATTGTTGACACAATTAGAAAAAATAAAAAGTTTATTCCTTGTGAGTTTCAACCATGTAAAACCAAGGAGCATTGGTCTTCTACATTTGGTTTCACAAAAAAGGCGACATTGGTATCGTACATGCCTAAGCCTACGAAAAGTGCCATAGTGTTGTCAACATTGCATTACTCGAATGACATTACTGAGGAGGTAAACCATAAACCAGAGATTTTTGTATACTATAATGAAACAAAAGGTGATGATGGCTCGCTTGACCAGATGGTGCATTAATATATGTGCAAATGAAGAACAAATTGGAATTTTGCAAATTTTATAAATATGTTGGTCGTATGCTGTCTAGGATCGTATGTTATTTAGATTAACCTGCATCCAAACTGGAACATAAAAAACACGAAAAACGACATCTATTTATAATTGAAACAGCAGAACAAATTATAACGATCCATATTCTCCACAGATCGAACATAGGACTGTCTAAGTCAACCATATCTTTTATGGCGAACTTTGAAGGAGAAGCAACTTCCACAAGTCATTTCTGTCAACACAGAAAAGAAGATATTATTTATGTCCATTAAAAAAATCGTGAAGACGAAATCAATTAGATTTCCAAATACATTTTCCTCAAACATAGATTTTTGTATACAGCTGCTTTTTTTTCGATAGCTCTTTCCTTCCTTAACTTTAAATATAATGTGCTGGTATTCCGTTATTGTTTTCGTATTTAGAATACTCTAGTTGCATATATTGCATAAATAGATATATGATTGTATTTAGATTTCAGTCTCTGTTATATTCACATATCTACATAAAAAATATTATTGTTACTGCTTATTAAATACACATTTTTCAAAGCATTATGGCATATTTTTCTAATAAAGAACGTATAATCAATCACAAAAGTTGAGACAGAGAAAAAAATAATTTCAAACAACGGATGATGTGTCATAATCGCCTGTCAAGTCAGTATTAAATGTACGTGTATAATTTAGAAACAACCATTAATAAATGCGACATTGATGGAATTAGCAATATCTATCAAGAGATTGCAAGACAATTTAATTTTTAGCAAATTTTTTATATGCGGATTTAACAATATGTGAAAATATCTTTCATTTGTCATCTCTGGGGGTACAAGAGATTCTAGGAAAAATTGTTGGTCTTTGTTACCTAAGATATACACTGTTTGTAGATGAATAGAAACCTTTTTTAGTAACCACCAATTTTTACTGCATATCGTGTTATTTATGGTGTTGTCAATGTGAAGTTTGCTTAAAGACTTATATATGTAAGATATATATGTAACAAATTTGTTGAGAAACTTACGTAAACATGTTATTCGAGATAGTTAAAATAAAAAGTTATAAAAACAATACTTTCAAATAAAATGTAAAAGCGTACATAAAAAGTCTGCAAATTGTACAGTAATTGTATTGTACTATACAAGCCCTGTCTCAGCAGCATTGCAGATATCATCTATATTGTATCCACGGGTCAAGTCTGGCAATTATATATATATATATATATATATATATATATATATATATATATATATATATATATATATATACATATATATATATATATATATATATATATATATATATATATATATATATATATATATATATATATATATAAACGGCGAAAGGATCACAATCCGTTAAACTTTTCGTGTATGAATTGGTATCAATAGACTATTATAACGTTTTTTTTTGTGTGCTTTACGTCTTCAGACATGAGGAAATTCGTGTTCCCCTAATAATTAAATATCAGTGGGACTCAGGTCTACTTTGCCTTTTGGCATACGACCTTAAGCTAGCCACTAACCCCTACGAGTCCGACACCATTTGAGGGTGGTGCATTGCACGAAGCATCGCGGGCCTCCACCCTCCCCGTAGTAGCTGTGTTGCGTTACGAACACCCGTCTGTTATCTCCCCCGGGGCGAAAAGGTGAGCACAGGTAGAAGAACTTGACCTCACACGTAGACAGGTAGCCACCGAGGAGCTCTTCTCTCCCACTCCTAAATCTTCAATAGTGGGTACGTGCCGCAATCCTACGCCCTTAATATTGAAAGGGCGTATAAGGGTCGCAGCTCGTTTAACCTCACTTTGGTTCTGTGAAAAGTATACTGGTCCCACGAGAGACTCGTCTCGGATACTAGGAGTGTAGACCGGTAACCGTAACGCTGAAGCACCCTGTGTGCGTTTCTACAAACCCGACACCTCAAACGACGGCTCTCTACCTCTCATTGCTTCACATTGGTCACCTCTTACTACGGGCAGGGATATATGGCCCCAGAAGTAGTCTCATCTTCGCTAGCCAGACGGAGGTACGTTTTCAGACAGTCGGAAAGGATCCAGACTTAAACACGGAAAGCAGCGAATGTGTCCTGATATTTTCACTATTCTATTGTAAAGCTGCAAAAAGCGCCACCTATTTTGATAGCCTTAAACGAAAACGACTATAGTTTTCTGTCTTTTTGAGCTGTACGAAATGTGTAAAAGATCAAAGATAGCAGGACACATTTGCTGGTTTTCCGTGTTTGAGTTTGTATCTTCCGACTGTCTGACGACGTAGGGTATACAGAAATAACGTTATAACAGCCTATTAATATCAATCCATACACGGAAAGTTTGACGAATTGTATTCCTTTCGCCGTTTGTTTTTATATATTCGGCGGTTCAATTCATCAAAGTCGTACCAAAGCTCTTGCTGAAATTTGTTAATCTTTTACATATATCTATCTATCTATCTATCTATCTATATATATATATATATATATATATATATATATATATATATATATATATATATATAGATCTAGCGGTTAATGGGGGCTCCGTACTAAAACGGTATTATACTAACTCCAGGCGAATATACATCGTGTATATTATTATCTGGGTAGCGCTTTATGTGGACTCCGACCAACACGTCGGATTAAGTGGACTCCGTAATAGGTTAAAACACTTTTGGGATCCGTAAACATTTCTTTGCGTACACAACTAAACTCCTCCGATGTTGCCAATAATTTGATTAGTCGTAGATTTTTAAATTTTTCAGCAGGTACGTTTTGGAACTTCAAATTTATTTTAATATCAATCAATTTAGTCATCGAGAAATTTCACAAATAGGTACTTGGTTAATGTAGTTAAATATTTTATGGTGGTTATTTATATTACTTGCTTTAATTATTTTCAAACTTAAAAAAGTATTTATTATAAACTTGGAAATGGCTAGTTTTCGTTTTATTTATTATTATTTTTTGTTAAAATGTATATGCACTTAAACATTTAGTCTCTAAATGTACTAACATCGAGTAGAGTAGTCGTGTAACAGTTTAAGAAAGTAGAAGCCCTTCGGTAGGATTATAATAAACTACATAAAATTGTAATTTTGTCGTTGTAATTTTTCAATTCCTGCAATTTATGACGTGCAATATTTGTTTCATAAAGTAGTTAAATTTAAACTATAATAATTTATGGGAAGCGTTTAAAGAAGTAATCGCTAACCTTAATTAGAATACGGCACAATAAGAAGATGAAACTTACTGTATTTTTACTTATTATATTCACAAAAAGAATATCCAACGTAAAATTTAACAAGTTTTAATGTAGTTGTACTGAAATTTGACTTCTTATTACGATACCGGATCCTGTAAAATTTTAAATACATTAAATCTCCCGTAAATTATTAAACTTATTCTTAGAATAAAATAACAAACTTCTTAGTAATTCGGTACAATATACCGTTCACAATTATGTGATAATGTGTAGGTGTCAAGATTGCACGGTCATGTGCCATAAGGTTTCATCTTTCATATAAACATCGATAGTTTTTAACTTTGGGTGTATTTGATTCCACCGTGCTGTAACCGATCCAACTTGAAAAGTGTTATTTTACATAAAATTAGAACGTTGGCCCTAATAATGACCTATAAATATACATTGTTAAAAATTGTATACATTTATCAATTTAAAACGTTCTTTGTCGTCTTCTGATCTTCATCTCCATTCGTTCCTAATTAAGCACATGTTATCCACAGGATACCTCTCTCATTTTTAAATCATTACTCTTTTTGCCTTTTGCCATGGTTTTCTTTATTTTGTTTATTCATATCGTTTTTACTCATAACAAATATTGGGTAGATTATTGTATCATTAAACTTTCTCCTTATATGTCCGTATCATATAAGTTGTCTAGTTATTTTAGCGTATATAATGACGTATGTTAATTCCATTTTGTTTAACAATAAAACAGCAAAACTTCTACAAAATTATTTCTATCTTATCACTACAGCTGTTTGGGAGAGTGCCTTTCTCAAGTCTCAAGTTTCTCGAATCCATCAATCATCCATTGTATTTCTTATACTTTCATTTAAATCCTCTCCAATCAAAGATTTTGAAGCAGCTTTGCTCCATAGTCCATTTTTGTTGCTTTTTGTCACTGTTTCTCCTTTCTCTTTATCATTATCAATACGTAGCGCTACAACACTGGGTAGGTCTTCGCTGATTACAACTTATCTCCAAGTTGATCGATTTTCCACGAATCTGCAATCAAATGAAATGTTCATTTTTTGAGATATGATTGGATGTTTTCTCTCCATTGTATACTGACATGCCCAAGTGGCATTCTTCTGTGCTAAGTTCCTTCCACACCAGTTCTACAAGTTTGACATCTTGGCGTCTATGCACGTGTCCGATATACCTTAAGGGATTTATTTTCCTGAACAATATCTTTATGCGAGCTTTCTTTATTCAGTATGTTTTCTTATTCTATACGGATTTGTAGCGATATGATAATGAGTTCTTAAGCTATTTTTTTGTGGCATTTTAAAGTAATTACTATTTAAATGGGAATAAGCCACAGTTAAAGCTTAAAGTTAGTTTATTGACGTTTCAATTTCCACTTCGGAAATCGTTCTCAAAATACAAACATTAGTGAGAATGATTTCCGAAGTGGAAATTGAAACGTCAATAAACTAACTTTAACCTCTAATTGTTGCTTATTCCCATTTAAATAGTAGTTATGATAATGGAGTTAAATAAAAATTTCTGATTATTTTCCTTTAAAATATTCGGAGTGCTTCCTTATTTGTTTTAGTCATTCTCCATGACTCACATCCATGTATTAAAATAGGTCTGAAGTTTGAATTATGCTCTGTATTTCTTTAGTGACATTATTATTAACCGTGATTATTAATCAAAGATATTTAAAATGTTCCATACTTTTGAAATTATAGTTGTTAACTTTAATATTTTATCTAGATGTATTGAATTGCTTTCTTCTGTTGATTTGCTTGTATTTGGTTTTTATTTTGTTGATTTTAAGTGAAACATTTTTTGTGCTCTCTTCACTTTATTGAAGTTTGTGGACGGAAGAGTTTCTCATTAGAGTTATGGGTTCTATATCATTAGCATATGATAGGAGTGCTTTGTCCCTTGGGCCGTTAATGGATTACATCTTAAATAGGCGTTATTTCTATTTTAGTAAGCTGTTCATTAATTTTTTGATTATTGGAATCGAGAATCTGTATTTTATTCGACTGTTGTATAACACAGAGTTTCTTGGAACATATTTTCATCTTTGGTTTCCAGTATCATTATTACAAGGATTTTGCTGGATATGGACATAGTGAACCCGGTGGTATGTACATGATGTTTTCATAACCAACGTTCAAAAATTTTTCTTACTGTAAATTTATGATTATTTTACTAGGAAATATAGTGTTGTTTAATAATAATAAAGTTCAAGCAACAATTCCTATATGCATTAACTCGGTAATGATAATTCTGCTCCCCGATACCAGGTAGCAGTCCCGAAAACATTAACACTGCTACACTCATGCTTCTCATTATCCAACAATTAGCCCATCCAGAACTATAAGCCTTATTATGACACTGATATTGCTGCTGCTCCTCATAAGTGAATAGAATATGCAAGGAAGGTTTTGACAATTTAATAGGATTTTGTGTGTTAGAATATTATTTTTCCGAGAAAGTGAAGAATATCAATTTGCTATCCGGATTTAATCCATAAATTATTAGAATTCTATAAAATAATGATATTAGCATAAAAAAAACGGTCTAATAGTCAGTAATAAAGCATATAATGTTCTTTAACATACAAAAGAGATGACGTAGAGTAGGGCATAACGTAACAATAGACCCATATAATTTTAAAGGATTGCAACATTTTAGATATCGTAGATAACGTTGTAACATAAGAAATAAAAGGGACTATTCAGGTAGCTAACTGATGTATATATAACTCTTATAATACTTTTAAATTAAGAGGTCTAATACGACTTTCTTAAATCAGGATATATAAAACAGTGATTAAACCAGTGCTAATGTGTGGATATGTGGCCAGAACGCTAACAAAACAATGTACGTAAAACTCAGGTATTAATTAGATCAGGATTGCTAGAAAATCCATCAGAAGTATTTTCCGACTTACAAAGGTCCGCGTACTAACCAATACCAAACGGAACTAATGCCAAGGCCAAACACATATATAAAGACAACAACGTCGTGTAAGAAGCTAAATCTCAATGCTAAAGTTGCGCTGGCTATATCCAAAGGCTCTATAATAACTACATTGCCAAGTTAAATTGGGAGGATGCCCCAAGAGAAAAAATGCCTTTAGAACTTCCACAAATGAAGGGGGAAGGTAACATGAGGTCAGATTTAGGAATAATGAGACTATCTACCGACCCATCATATTTATCAACACATGCCTGTTCAACTACCTGCTATCCTACCTATAGTCAATACTCATCTGTTGGGGACTATCAAATCAATTACATGTAATCAAACAAACCAGGCTTAAAAAAAGTTATCTCAGGAAAGGCACTTTTAAAACGTTATTTACGTGACTTATTAAAATTTAAATTTTTAATGAAAAGTAAAAGATTAGCCATTTGTTATGGGGTTCAGAGAAGAACCTTCACGATGTTAATTTTTTGAGATATGATTTGGATGTTTTGCATCTACCTTAAGCAATTTATTTTCCTAAACAATATCGTTATAAGAGCTTTCTTTATTCAGTATGTGTTCTTCTTCTATACGGATTTGTAGCGATATGATAATGAGGTTAAAACAATTTTCCTATTATTTTCCTTTCAAATATTCGTAGTTCTTCCTTATCCGTTTTAGTCATTGTCCATGATTAGCATCTATGTATTAAAATAGGTAAAAAGTTTAAATTATGATCTGTATTTCTTTAGTGGCATTATTATTAACCGTGATTATTTATCTAAGATATTTAAAGTGTTCCATATTTACGAAATTGTAGTTGTTAACTTTAATATTTTATCAAGATCTATTAAATTGGTCTCTTCTGTTGATTCGCTTGTATTTCTTCTTAGCTTGACGAATTCTTCTTTTTTCATTCTGTGAACTACTAGTGGGTTCTTTTTACGGAATTTTTTCATCACGGTTAGGTAATCATCAACGGTATATAAACGTTGTTGAAATTTTAGGGCATTTTCAAAATCTCCAAAATCACTACCATTGGGTAAAAGCTATGACTAGGAAAGTAATAGCGTAATGTAATTTTTTCAATGGTAGGATGAGTTTCCAAAATCATTTTCAGAATCAAAACTATTTTAATGCTGAGGTTTTGGCCGCCACAAGAGTCTGACCACAAAATTACATGTTTTGCAGAAGTAACATTTTCTTCAATGTGTTTCTTAAGACAAATGCCTACGTCCTGGGCTCCCCAACCAGCTTCACCTTCTATCCAAATATAACAATGACCTTTTTTATCCTTGGCGCTATGGATACCAAGGTTGTAAATACATAATTGACGCTTATAATATACAATATTTATTAGAATTCTCGAAAGGGGAAGAGTTTTTCTTTAAATCAAAAGAAATTGTTTCCACTTCTGGTTGATCGTTGCTTATCTTCATGTCTAGCTTTCTTTCTTCTAAGTGCACATTTTTTCTTTTTTTAACGCTTAATTGTTCGTTATCTGCGCAATTTTTAATTTCTAATTCGAAACAATCACATCTACTACAAGTTTTTTCTTTGAAGATTAAATCGTGTTAAAAACATTTTTTTGTAAAACGAAAATATAACAAGGTCATTGTCTGCTTCTTTAATATACAATTCATACATTTTACTTAATGTTATGTCTTTTGTTAAGTATTCTCTTTCTGTGTTAGCTCTTCTGTAATGTGACTATTATAGAAAAATTTAAGCAATAACTGAAACTACTTCTTAACCTAAACGCCTCAACAAGTTGCCAACGTCACCATTGTTAACCACGGGTATGTACATATGTTGCCAAATATTCGATTTACAATCATTAAAATGCTCGCAAGAGGCGCTTGGTCCAAAACTAATACACAAAAATTAGTCGCTTGCTCTAGTTATGCAAAATTCAAAATCCAAAATAAAAAGAAAGGTACTTAATCTTTTTAAATATATCTGGTTATCCGTTACTAACAGGTTAATGGGATTTATTACGTAGATAGTTTATGCTTTTTTCTATCTTCATCTTTAAGTTACATCTTCTATCGAAGGTTGGAAATCATCATGGCTATACGGACTCTGTTGACTGCCGCTCTATAAAGTTCTACACTACTGCATTCAAACCATTCCCTTAAGTTTTTAAGCCAGAATATTCTTCGTCTTCCCACATTTCGCTTTCCTCGGATTTTGCCTTGCATAATAAGTTGTAATAATGCGTATTTTTGCCCTCTCATCACATGTCCTAATTACTCAAGTTTTCGGCTTTTGATAGTTAATAATATTTCCGCCCCATTTCCTATCATTCTAGTTACTTCCACGTTTGACATTCTTTGAATCCATGATATTCGTAGGATTCTTCTGTAACACCAAATTTCAAAGGCGGCCAACTTATTCAGATGGACTTGTTTTAGTGTTCACGCTTTCAAGCCATAAAGAAAAGTAGAGAACACGTAACATCGAAGCATTCTCAGGCTCTAACTTTATATCCCGAAAACAAAGAAACTTTTTAAGATTAAAAAATAATGCACGTGCTATTTCAATGCGTGTCCTAATTTCTTTTGTTTGGTCTACATCTGATGTTATCCTGTTGTTCCTCTTTTCCACCAGAAAGCGCCATAATCCACAATTTAAGGAAATGGGGCTGGGTCTAGAGATGCATAACGCCGTTCATATACCAATTTGTTGTCACATGTTTATAGTTTTTCAAAAAATGAACTCCGATTTAAAGATTAAAACGTAAAACAAAATATAAAAACCTACTGAACCTTATTCAGAAAAATTCAGAAAAGAATAACTTTTGTGAAAGATTGTGGGACAGTCATATTTTAAGATAAAAACTTCAATTCAGAGAGTGGACATTCTTAATAAATGTATAATCTAATATGGAAGCATATTTATGTTTTACAGACTTAGAAAGCACTGAGCACACAAGTATTAATTTTTTTATGTACTAGGTCGTAAAATAAGTATACTCAAAACAAATAAATATTATCTACCAAGTATTCTACTCCACTTTATTATCAATGCATCAGATATATTATAAAGATTTCGTCGTAGTTGTAAATTAATAGGAGGTAAAACCAAATGTAGAGCATATAGTGAAATCTGAATATCTTAGAATAACTATATCGAGCGGGAACATTATTGATGAGCAAAAGGGAGACCCATCGCTGAGAAAGTGACAAAGCAATTGGCAAAAGCAAAGGGTACTTTGTACTAAAGTACCCATACTCTAAAGCATAAGCAGGTCTTTTCGTACTCTTTTAGTAAGTGATAGATTCGACCGTTACTTGATGGAAATTCATTTTATCTAACAATTAAACAGGTATGCGTTTACACGTCATATTTTGTAACTGAATAAGTTGAGGAGGGGATAACTGTTTGTCTCAAGTTGGTCATTCAGAATTATGTCTGTATTTTTTAAGTTGCTAATTTCCATAGATTCTAATATTCATGGAATCTACAGATATCTTAAGGCCTTTATTATAAATACACTTCTTTAGTAAAAAAAATATATAAATAGAACCTAGAATACGCCTGTAAAAGTATGTAACCTTTGATCTCTGGGATAAACCCATCTCCTGAACAATGGTGCCGATATATGTAGGTAAAATTTTCTACACCTATTTTAACCTGTTTATTTCCTCAATATCAATATATATGAGTTGTAACCGATACCACAAACTCATTTACTTATAGAGACTATATATTGACTATAGTTATTACTATACAAATCTGACTCGAAATATCGTCTTAAAATAACAGTAACAGAAAAGTGAAAGATTAGTCATTTTTTATGAAGTTTAAAGTAGAAGCGTTCACGAAAATTGAAGTACTAATAAGACCACCGCAATCGGGCGTACCCTGGGTAATGAATAATTAAGTAATCGTTAATTCTTAAATCACCCGTTCAATACGTTTTTTGTCAAATCGGTCCTTTTTAGGACCAACAACAATAGCCAATTTTTAGGACCAAGCTACAATATTGTAGCTATCAATCCACCTAATATCCGAAGATAAGTAGCTAGAGAGCAAAAAAAAAAAAAACAAAGTCCAGATTCGTCCCGATATACAAACAAAAATAAGCTGCTCCTCGCCATCTGATCCCTCGAACGGAACTTCCTTATGGTAGTTATCTTCCTTAAATCTGCCAGGAGGACTCTTGCCTGCAAACACCGGTTAACTTGTGTGCATGTGGGGTGGTACAAGACTTATCACACTTTCTTAGTTAACTTTACCGTTCAAATCGCTCTTTTTGAAGGGACAAGGTTTATTTATGTGAACTGAACACGTAAAGTACAGTCAGTAAGCTATTACTTATAAAGATCATTGCAAATTTGACACTAACTCCACTTATATTGAATACATATTACCCCCATATTACCCCTAAATACGAGATAAAACATTCAGAAATATGTAATATTGGTGAAGTGGTATAATTCATGTTAGAAAAATTAATCATTCTTCCCTTTTTTGTGCACTACTACCCATTTTAACAAAAAAATATCTACTCGTATTTTACCACTTAAATATTTATTTTGGGATAACCTTCTATCCAAAATTAAAAAATAGAATAATAAGAAATAGAATCCAGAAAAATATAAAATAATAAAATAGAAGAAATAAAATAATAAAAAAGCTGTATATAAGATATCATGAAACAATGGATGAAATAAAAGAAGTTCTTATTAACCGGATTCTTAAATAAAACGTATAAAGACATACTCACGTTAACAAAATACATTAGGAAATTTTCGCATATGAAAAAACACATCCAACTTGGTAATGAAATCCTTTTGTATCTATAAATCTATTTTTAGAAAAGCACGTACCTACCAAAAACAGGTATTTGGTAGTACACATATCTGTTACATATTGTAATGCGTATGAATGATAACAAAAGTAAGGAGTCTATATGAACCGTTTAGAATATACGCTGGAAATAAACGGCTTAATACCATAGTTGCCAAACTATCAGAGCTTACTTAAACCGATATACGTATGGTTCCAATATACACGGAACAAGATCTGAACCCCCCTATAATATATACACGTGAACTAAGCGATATACATTCATGATACAGGGGTACTTAGGGGCTCCACAAAATTTTTAAAAATTGTGAAACTATACATGTTGACGAATCGACAGAGCCAATATTATGGAATGGTCAAGTGAGCTCCGTATATCGGTCGCCACTTGACCACGGAGCTCACTTGAACCTGAATTTTAACATGGGCGGAGTCCACTTTATGCCGTAGATATATATATATATATATATATATATATATATATATATATATATATATATATATAGTATGGTAGAATCAATCGGGGGGTAAAGTAATCTTAACAAACTTAAAAAAAAAACTATTAAGACCTAGTTTAATATGAAACATTAAAACACCTTCCTGTAATAATTATTGTTATTATTAAATATTAAGCTAGATTTATGACAATTTACAGTTAGTTTTATCTACGTTTCTGCTGTACCTACATGTTTATTTACATTTGTGCCGGTAATTTAAGGCGTTGTAAAAATACCGTATTAGTAGATAATTACGTTTAGAAAATTAAATATTTGTAGCAAGGATGCATGAAGTGATATAATGTTATACAATTAAAAACCAGTTTATAGCTGAAACAATATTCGAATCTGCAATTATTATTACTACGCATAAATTCGTTGCACTTTCGTTTTAACAAACATATTAGGATTTTTAACGGGATTAAATGGTAATTATCAATACGGCATAATGATATTTTATTATGCTTACTTATACAGGGTGGTTACGATAAGGTTACACTATCTATATATCTCATATCTCTTCCATTTATAATAACTTTTAAACCTTTTCACATAAAGAGTAGGTAACGTTCTTTCAGGAACTTACATCGAAATAAAATTTCTAAATACAGGGTACATTTCATATGGCATATCATTGACAAATGTTACGCCATTTCTTTAAACTTCAAACCATAGTAAGTCACTAATGTTAAATGAAACACCCTGTATTTTCAATCATAGTAGAAATCCGAATATTTCTTACTTGGCCAAACTAAAATTGAGATATTTATATATCTACGGCGCTTTCTGGAAATTAAAAAGCAGACAGATTGATGAATTAGCCGATAAGAAGAATTTACAATTTTCATTTCACGACCTGTCAACCCACCACTGCAAATTACCTTCACGAGTTGGTTTCTAGTACTCACAAACATAAGTAAATAAATAAAGCAGAAAGGCGTTTGAGATTTAATTTTATTACAGGACTCTTGCCATCAGCTTGTACGTATTTCGACCTTATTAGGTCTCCTTAGAGCAACTTGCAGAAGCTATGGATTGAAAACAAATATCTCCCGTCATAAAACAATAATTATAAAAATAATTATATACAGGGTGGCCCTTAAGTAATTGTACAAAAAGAAGCAGTAGATTCTACACTTTAAAATATCACGATTTAAGCCAAATTGCTTTAATAAAATGTTGATATTACGAAAAATACAGGGTGTTAAAGTGCAAATTTAAAATTTAATTTTTCGCTGTAACTTTCATGTTTGTAAACATTTATGTATAAAAATTTACAACTGGGTACTTTTAAATATGAGAAATTATAATTTGATGCACAATTTGATTGAACTGATAGAGGGCGCCACATATGCCACATATCTGCTATAAATTTGCACTTAACTTTTTTGATCTTCAAGTTACCTGTATTTAGGTTAAAAAATAATAAAGGTACATTATTTTAACAAAAAAAGGTATGGTTATTAATAACTTTAAAACTCAACAGTTTTCGAGATAATCGCATTTTAAAAATCAGCTGCATAATTCTGATCTAAGGCAATTACTCCAGGCAACGAAGAAAAAAATAGACAAAAACATTAATACTTCTGAATTTTGGTATAAAGTACCTTTAACTAAAGTTGTAGTTACCGAAATATTAAATAAAATAAATATATCAGCAGGATAATTAATAATAGGATTGATAAAATAACAGAATAATAGGATTTTACATCAAACATTTTATGTTTTATGTTAAATTAAATCATAATCAAAACATTTTGCTTACAAACCAAATAAAGCAATAGTTAAACTAAGTAACATAACTTTTTGTCAAAGTAATTGTTCAATATGTCCACTATTTCCTTTAATTCATTTGTCAATATATTCCATAAAAGATCGTCTCATAATAAATAGCATCATTGGTTTTAAAGAAACTGCTGCACTTATAGACACGTTGTTTTAATGCGACCCATACACCAAAGTCAAACGGATTAAATTCTGGGCTACGTGGTGGCTATAATGTATAATGAATGAATATATTCTTTTGGATACATATCAAAATCGTATGGTATATTATGGAACTACATCCCATTTGTCGCAGAGGTTAAATAATGTATTAAAGTCCAATGTATCTCGTTCATTGATTACTTATATACACACGGAATAACCTATCGATAACCTTACTTATTTATATGATTACGTTACAGCTTACGAGTAACTATAATTACATCTCGAACAAATGGACTATTATGATTTACTAACGAACTAATATTATGCTGAACTAAATTGCCTGTGTGTTTACTCTATTTATAACAATATCGGTTAGTAGGCCAACGATGATGTTTTTGTAAAAATGCTGAGTATTTAAAATGGGTAAATAATTTACGTAATGAATAATAAGTATTCTTTTAGGATTTTTTATGAATTAAATAATTATATCAATATCTCACCAAATTGACAAGGACGTTCAGAAAAGTTGTATTTAAGTATGTTCTAACTGCCTTCTCTCTAGAATGTGGTCGTGTATCATGTTGTAAAAACCACATATTTTGGGTTTTCAGCATTTTACAATAGAGAAAAAGTAATACAGTCAATATAGAAACTAAAGAAGCTATAGAAAAGGGAAATTGTAAACATGATGACGGCCAACGTCTGAATACGGACACGGCACCTAAAGAAGAAGATTTTTCTCCAATAAGACATTTAGCACCCATAACAAAGCATTTTGTGGTGTTACATTATCATCTTTGAGTTGTTTTAATAAGAATTAACTATGAATTATGCTTATCTATAGGTATTCAGTGCTTTACCGCACAAATATCAAATTAGGAATTATTATGCAGCTGATTTATAAAATGTGATTATCTCGAAAACGGTTGAATTTTCAGGTTATTAACAAGTAAACCTTTTCTTTGTAAAAATAATGTATCTTTAATATTTTTTAACTCAAATAGAGCTAACTTAAAGAGCAAAAGAGTTAAGCGCAAATTTATGCCAAACATGTGGCATATGTGGCGCCCTCTATTAGTTACATTAAAGTATGTATCCAATTATAATTTATTGCACTCAAAAGCTCAAACTGTAAGCTTTTGTCCAAAAATATTTACAAACGTAAAAGTTATAGCGAAAAATAAAATTCTAAATTTCCACTTTAACACCTTCTATCTTTCTTAATATCAATATTTTATTAAAGCAAGTTGGCTTAAATCGTAAAGTGCAGAATCTACGGTTTCTGTTTGTACAATTACTTAAGGACCACCCTGTATAGACTGTACAACGCCATCTAATACCAATCATAGTAGAACTCTGAAGATTCCAATTCCAAGAATCCAATCATAGTAGAGATCCGAGGAAATGTTTACGTCTTTTTAGCCCGTATTTTATAATTTTAATTAAAAAAATAAATCAATTATCTTAAAATAGTATTACGGTTCCTTATACCTAAAGTTAACACTTTTGGAGATAATTGTTGTTTCATGTTAAAGGTAAGATATTTTTATTGTTTTATTTTAGCACGCTGTGTATAAAGATGTTATGATTATCATTATTTGTAATTATTGGCACTTTTAAAAAATGATAGAAATGGCACATTTAACATTAAAGAATAAATATTGTCTAAATTTACTTTAAATATATTGAGATATATTTTACTTAAAAAAAGTAAGTTACCATGATAAAAGTGAAGAGCAACAACCTAGTTGTCTCTGATTGCCCAAAAGACATTAAATTCCCATCGCTCCTGGAAATCACGTACTCTTGTTAAATGTTGATTTACTTTCCTCCAGTAATTTGAACTGTGCCTATTAAATATTCCTTTTTTGTAAATTTTGATTCATCACACCATACAATATTTTTAAAAAATTCATTATCTTCTTGATATTTTATCGTTACAAATTCTATTCTTTTATTATAGTCAGTTTCCTTTGAACTGCGTAATGTCGTTTCGGGTTAAGCAGCATAGTAACTAAGAACATTAATTGTATGATAATAATTATCGACAATAGGATTTGCTTTGTTAACTTTTTATTGAAAACAACCAAAATGTGTTGAATTAGTGAATTAGTGAATACAGTGACACGGGTTTGTGGTCTATCTACATATCTTTTAGCGAATCTATCACATTTACCGTGTATTAAAAGTAAACTTAAGCATTCTTTCTTGTTTAATTCTAAATCATTTCTATCACTTTATAAAAGTACCAATAACAACAAATAATGACAAGTATGACATAATCATACACGACCTGCTAGAATAAAACAATAAATATTAATTATCTCAGAGATGCAAAACCTCAGTATTAAATGTAAAAGCTAGCCTCGAGCATACTATGGATCAGATCATAAACTGCTAAAAATAAACCGCAAGCTGAAACTACATACAACTAGAAAAATACATCATACAAAACAGCTAAGGGTAAATAATACAAAAGAATTTCAGATGAAACTGATAAACAAAGAAAAACCACAAATATTAGAAGACATAAATAAAACGTGGAATAGGCTGGATAAATTCAGCGGAAAAATAGTGCACACCGCGTAAAACTTCAAAGAACAAACATTGGATGTCATAGAAAACCTTAAAATTAGTGAAAAAAAAAAAGAGTTATGCTGCACTATACCACCAAAACAGGAAGCCACACTGAAGAAATAGCGGAACTAAACAGGAAAATAAAAGGTATGTGCACCAGAGATGAAAACAGCCATATAAATAATGTGTGTCAAGAACTGGTGCAAAGTTAAATATTTGGCCTGAGAGTTTAATCCACAACTTCAAGCCATTTAAGACCATAACCGTAAAGTAAAAATCGACATAGGGAGCATTGCGCAGACATGAAAAAATTACGGTTCAAAACTGTACAAAGACCCTTTAAAAGATGCATTAGTCTCAGAATACAAGAACTATGCAATCAGAGAGGCAGAACCAATAATCTTAAGAGCAGAAGTAGAGAAGGCTCTCAACCAACTAAGAAACAAAAAATCCCCAGTGATCGATGACATACCAGCGGAGACTCTAAAAACAATGAGCGAGATTGGCGTAGATGTTATATTGGATATGTGCAACATAATATGGAGCACAGGTGAATGGCCTGATAAGTGGTACGAATCAACATTTATCCCTATCCATAAAAAGGATTACTAACCGTAAGCAGCAATTACAGAACTATTGCCCTTATTCCTCATGTAAGCAAAGACCTGCTACATATATTCAATGAAGGGCCAAAGAACTTTCTACTCCCAGGGATAGCCGAAGAACAATGCGAACAAAAGCCAGAGAACACAACATACTAATGCTGCTCTGTTTCGAGATTACACAAAGGCTTTCGATTCAGTAAAATGGAATCCCCTTTGAAGTATATTGGAAAAATATGGAAGTACCTAACCACCTAGTTAACCTAATAAGAAATCTGTATGATAAGAACTCAGCGAAAGTAAAAATATACTTAATATATTCAGATGCGTTCAAAACAAAAAAAAAGGAACTAGACCGGGCTGCATACTATCACCATTGTTGTACAACATATATTCTAAATATATAATGAGAAAAGTACTATAGGGGTGGGATGGAGAAATCACTATGAATGATGTCAAAATTATTAGTACTACTGAACGGCTAAGTCAGATAAGCGAAGAATTCGAACTTCAGATCAACACCGGAAAAACAAAAATAATGATCGTAGACAGAGCAAATAATAATTTACCGCACGTACATTAAGTGGCGAATTTCTAGGCCGTGACAGATTGGGCTCCCTAATAACCAAGAATGGCAATTGCTCCTCAGAAATCAAGCGTAGACTAGCAATGGCCCGAACCGCAACAGCTAAACTGATTAAAATAAGTAAAATAAGCATACCTTATTTACTTCGGCCATACAGCTAGAAGAACGGGGACCATGGAACTACTGGTAGTAGAAGGAAAGGTGAAAGGCTGAAGACCAAGAGAAGGAAGATCTCCAATACGATAGGCAGACTAAATAAAGAAGTCTAGTGGGAAAATCCCTACCTGAAGCCATCCATATATCACAGGATCGCAGCCAATTGAAGCAGCAAGCCAATAATATTTAAAGTGTCACCACGCCCTGACAAGGGCTCAATGAATGAGGCGGAGGAGGACGATCAGTTATCTCCAAAAGTTATAACTTGAGGTTTGGGAAACCTGAATACTATTTGAAAGACCAATGAATTCTTTTTCACTAAAATTATAAAATACAGGGTGTTTTATTTAAAATTATTCATTTACTATGATTTTAAATTTTAAGAAATTGCGTATCATGTGTAAACACCTTGTATTGACAAATTCTATTTTGATGTAAATTCCTTAAATAATGCACAAGTTTTCAAGACATTATGTTTAAAAGGATGAGCTAATAACTTTGAAAAGTTTGTCCTTCTCTGACAAAATTTTTGAAAACACAGGAATAACTCATAAAATATGAAGTTTTTGACCTAAGGTACCTTATACAAATTGTATCCAGAATTTTACGCAAAATCTTAAAATGCCATAATATACAGGGTGTTCTATTTAAAACAACTAAGTTACTGTTCTCGTCCAGTTAACTAGAAGTGGCTTGTCTGTCAAAATATTTTCTTTAAGTTCGTCTTAACGTGTAATCCCCATAAACCAATTTGGTCCAAAGTTGTATTAACAAGATATTGAGAAAAATGATTTTTTTTTTGTATTTTTGTGTTCTACTAACTTAGCATTTCATTCTTATATATCGGCACATATCTTTGGTTTATTCACTTGGGTCGGAAACCAGTTGGTAGCTATATTACTTTTTAATTTAAATATTTGTTGCATGTTATCTATTAATAATCAATAATCTAATTTTACACATATACAGGGTGTTTCACGACTAGCTTACACAATCACAAGTTATGACGAACTAAATAGAACATCATGTATATTATTATATTTTTAGATTCTACGTAAAATTCTAGACAAAATTTGAAAAAAGTACGTCAAAACTTCATATTTTTTTAGTTATTCATATTTTGACAGATAGAGACAAACTTTTTAAAGAAAATAGCGCATCCATTTACAAATAGCGCCTTGAAATCCTTTGCGCACAAAGAGTAGGTAGCGTTCTTTCAAGAATTTATATCGAAATCGAATTTTAATCGTGATACCGTAAAGAGAATAATTAAAAATTTAACACATTAATTATTAATTTTTTAATTTTTTAAATATTTACAACAAATAGTTAAAAAGTGAAGTGAAGCTTATTGTTAATAAAAATGATCATACAATGAATGTTCTTGGTTTCTATTCTGCTTAACCCTAACCGTCAATACGTTGTGGTGAGAGGGTTGTTGATCTTTTCCAAATTTTCTATAATGCAATTTCTTAGTTTGGCGCGGTTTCAAAGTATATTATTGAGATATCTTGCAGCAGTAAGTATGCGTTCAAATAAAAAACAGGATCGATAAAACTTCTTCGACAGATTCCAACACAAACTTCACCTTTTTATGGATGTAAAGGTTATTCGACTAAAACATGAGGATCTTTAGATAATCATCATCTTAAAATATATAAAAAAAATAATGCACCCAGAATTATTAACCAAGATTGATTTGAGAAAAAGACTGTATTAAAGGTATTGTAATTATTTGGGGTAATATTAAACTATTAACAAAAGTCGGTTTTTCTTTGAATATATACTGGAATACATTGCAATTTGTAAGCTTGATACTCTAAGTATTTTTTTAACATGTGGCATATGATTATATTACGTTTGTTAAGTAATTAATAAAATTTATATTTATGGATTCCGGTCTATGATACGTTGAGGAGTTTTTATATTCTCAGCTGTACATTTAAACAAACGGTCACTCCCAGCTTTTCGACTGACGCTACCAGTATCTCTGAATAAGTGTAAAAAATATTTTAATTGTATTCTAATTTAAGATATTCTTTATAATTATCAGCCATGTAGTCTAAAATCGACTACTGCCACTGGCAATCTACTTTTACGTCTGTACGAACTTAACATTTGATATATGTTTTGTTGTTTGCTCAATGTTGAACAACATTGTTGAACAAACATATATTGGTAATCCTTTCGTATTAATCCTTAGGAATATTTAGTAGGTGGAAAAGACGGAAAAAATAATTATTCTGTTTGGTTGTATAACATATTGTTTGTAAACGTAAATAGCTAGTTTAAAATATATATCTTTTGAAGAAGTTGTACAGCGAAACTTGGTCACGTTGACGACAAACTGTGTAAATCATAAAACCGTGTGATCTTTTAATGTTTTGTTTTATTACTAACGAAGGCGTCCTGAATATTGTAAAATACGTAGAACAGAAATTAAACTTACAATAGCGACACAGCTAGAAATATCGACTCACAGTAAATGACGATTATTATACATCCGAATCCCAAAACAGAAAATAAAAACGCGGATACGCTATAGTCGACCTGCTAGAATATAATTTTTTGATTTATCGTTAAAATATAAACTAAATTTTAATACATAGACGCACTTCAATAATGTGAAAGTATCTTTAAAAGTATTCTGGATATGTTAATAAACGTTTGCATATACAGAGTAACCCAAAGCTAATTATCTATTAGCCAAGGCAAATTATCTCGAAAATTGCTAGTCATAATTGTACAAAGGTTGAGGTACACCTATTTTGGGATACGCAGATTCCATATTTGATATTTGAAATGTTGCCAGTTTTGCGGTTTTTCTTATATTATTAGTAACTTTGGTTTTTAGTATTCATCACCCTGTATATTCAGTCATTATTGGAATCTCCTATTTAATACGAGTTTAATCATATGTAACACTTATGATTTTATGTAGTCTGAAAGGTCTTAAATACATAAAACAGAAGTCTGGCAACGCCTAATTGTTTCAATAAATTTTTTAATACTACAAAATTTTTAATACTACAGCTACATTAAAACGTAACAGATAGATTACAACATTTTTTAACATAATGGTTACTTTATCAAGTGTTCAAAATGTGCTTTATTTCTGAGTTGACAGTACCCTAATCGATGGTAGAATGAGTCTACCATATTTCTCCATAATTGTCTAGAAATTATTCGAGATTCACCGATAATTCGTTGCCTTGGCTCTGCAAGACTTGCTGGTTTGATTTTGTAAACTGAATTTTTTAAGTATCCCCAATAAAAATATTCTTTAGGATTGAAATCAGGTGGACGTGGATGACATTCAATTCTATCTCATCTACCAATCCATCGTCCGGGAAATATCTCATCTAAACAACGCCGAACATTTACACCAAAATTAGATAGAGCTCCATCTTGCTGAAAGCATATCTGATAGGTACAACAAGTTTCTCAGTATAGGTACAATTTCATTTCTAAGTAACATTTCGTAACTATCTGACGTTAAATTTCCTTTGATAAAAAATGGCCCAATTAACAGAGTACCTACTATGCTTAACCATACATTTAATTTTTGTGGTCTTTGAGTATGGTTTTCACTCATCCAGTGTGGATTTACGTCACTCCAGTACCTTAAATTGTGTCGATTTACATGTTTATACAGTGTAAAGGTTGCTCCATCGAAAAAACATATTCTGTTAAACGAAATTTTCATCATTTTCAATTGTATCCATCATTACCTCAGTAAACTCTAATCTACGATCGAAGTCATCTTGACTTAATGCTTGCAATAAGTTAATTTTGTATGGTTAAAATTTATTCTTACGTAATACACGTAATAATGAAGAACAACCTACATCATGCACTTGTGCAACCCTGCGTGAGGATGTATCTAGATCTCCAACAAAATTTTGCATTACATCTAAAGTTTTGTTTTCATTCATAACTCTTTTTGGTCTACCTGATTGGTATCTATCTTTTACTTCTCCAGATTCCTCAATTGGCTTTACAGTTTTTTGTACCGTCGCCTTATAAATAGGAGAACGGTTTGGGAAAGTATCATTGAACAAGTTGGTTATTTCACAATAAGACCTTTTTCTGTTACTTTTTCTGTTACCGTACCCTCTTATCATTAGAATAGTAATTCGTTCTTTTTCCTTAAGAGTCATTTTAGAGAAGCAATTTATCTTGAAGAACTTTTCGACACAACACAACTACTGTCAGTTTTAGTAAATAATGTAAACGGTGAATACATGTAAAAATCACAGCATTCTACATTTAAATATTTTAATTTATTAAAATCTACATATTTTGCACTGTTTTATGTATTTAATACCTTTCAGACTACATAGAATCATAAGTGTTACATATGGTTAAACTCGTATTGAATAGAAGATTCCAATGACTGAATGTACAGGGCAATGAATTTTAAAAACCAAAGTTACTAATAATATAACATAAGAGATATATAATATAAGAGAAAATCTGGCAACATTGCAAATATCAAATTTGGAATCTCCGTATCCTAAAATAGGTGTACCTCAAATTTTGTACAATTATGACTAGCAATTTACGAAATAATTGGCAATTTCCAGACTTTTGGGCAACTCTGTATACAGACGAAACATATTTGTGTAAATATTTGTGACTACAATGATCATGAGGATAATGATGTTATTAGTCAACAACTTATTGATTCTGTAGTATATTTTTTACATTTATATAAATATTCTATTCTTATTTTACAGCTTAAACCACGTTTGGATCGTCGATTATGACAAGGATAAACTTGATAAACTTCTGATCCAACCGGAATATTTCTTTTTCTAATATCGAATTCGAAAGTGGGTTTTTGACCCTTGGTTTAGTTACGAAAAGTGATCTTTGGCATCCCTCGGTGCGACAAAGTTATTTCCCTCCCTGGGGAAGAAATTGATTACCGAACGATATCAGGGATGGCGTGAGAGATTTGTGACACATTGATAATTTTGACCCTCGAAGTTCATAAATTAGAACTCAAATTTTTCCTAAGTTTAAGAATGTTTTAAAAATTATCTTTTTTTATCGAATTTGGAAATATCAATTTTCTTAAAAGTTGTGGAAACTGAAAAAGTTTTGGCTTTTAGCTTACTTGTTAACAGTTGTTTGAACTTTGAACTGGTTTAATTTTTGTTATATTTTCCTCAACGATTTTGTCTTTTTAAACTGAAATGTAATTGTAATTTTAAAAACAGTTGTTGCAAGCAGAACTGCCAAAAAATCAACACCTACGTAGGAGGTAGAAGATGCAGAGAGAGTTGGAGATTGATTAAAAGTATGAGAAATAATAAGAAAAGAGACGTTATATCACCAATAACAGAAAAATGGGAAGAATATTTCAAAAAATTACTAACAGAACAAAGACCAGAATTTACTAACATGGAAGACAATACGATAGGTATACGTATAAATTCATCACCATTACAAATAAGTAAATGAGAGATGGAAAATAACCAAATCCCTGAAAAATGGAAAATCCCCTGGTCCTGGTGACATCCCTGCAGAATTAGTGAAAGTCGGCACAGACAAACTCCAGGAACAGTTAAGAAAACTCTTTCAAGACTGCTTTAATGGGGCCGAATTACCAAAAGAATGGAAATTATCTATCATGTCAACTATCCAAAAAAGGGGAGCAAGGATCAGTGTGAAAATTACAGAGGAATTGCGGTAAACAGCACAATAAGTAGGATGTATGGGAAACTTATTAAGAACAAAATAGAAAATGACTATAGAGATTACGAAGCAGAGGAGCAAGCTAGTTTTGGAGCTGGGCGATCCACAGTAGACCACTTGTACTCTATTACGCAAGTTATTGGGAAAAAAACAGCCGTCAATAAAGAAGTTCACCTGGTGTACATAGACTCACAAAAAGCATATGCCAGTGTACCCCTCAGTAAACTATGGTCAACCTTAGAGCAAACCAACATGAAGCATGGTCTTATCAAAGCAGTCCAAAGTCTGTATAATGTAACGACTGCAAAAATTAAAACTGGATCAAGAATATCTGAGGGATTTAAGGTCACGAAAGGACTAAAGCAGGGTTGCTGTATTTCGCCTACCCTTTTCAAAATTTATCTGGAACAAGCACTCAAGCTGTGGAAAAGAAAATGTAATGGCATGGGAATCCCTCTCAACGACGAGACTACACTGTACACCTTATGTTTCGCTGATGACCAAATACTGATTGCTCGTGATCATGACGACTTGAGGTACATGACTCGGAAGCTAATAGAAGAATATAACAAATGGGGTCTCGAAGTCAACATTACGAAAACTGAAACCATGTGTATTGGAGGGACAAAGCAGTCCATTATATTAGACGATGGGGTAGAAATTAGACACTGTGATGAATACAAGTACCTGGGTATGAAGATAACTCAAGATGGAACACTCGATGCTGCTATAAAAGACAGAAACATACAGGGTAGAAAAGCCATATCCATGATGAACGGCATTCTGTGGGACCAAACAATATCTAAAGCGAACAAACAACTCATATACAACACCATACTTAAAAGTGTAATCACATATGGCAGTGAAGTTTTTTCAATGAAACAAAGAACAGAGAAACTGTTACTAGCAACAGAAATGGACTTCTGGAGAAGAGCAGCAGGCAAATCAAAAAGAGATCGGAAGAATCGGATAGATCAAATGAGAGAATACGAGAAATGGTGGGAGTCAAGCATACAATAGTTGATGACATAAAAACAAAACAGTTAATATGGTACGGCCATGTACAGAGAATTCCAGATGACAGGATTCCGAAACAGATTTTGACGTGGACACCACAAGGAAGAAGAAAAAAAAGGAAGGCCGAGAAGAAGCTGGAGAGAGGGAATTGAAAAAGAACTAGAGGAAAGAAAAATCCCTTCACGCCTATTGTTAAATAGAGAAGAATGGCGGTTAGGAGTCGGAAGGCATCGGAGAACGCTGTGAACCGATAGTAGTAGTAGTAGTAGTAGTGTTGCAAGCAGTTGTTCTAAAGAATTAAAAAATTTGAGGTTATAAACTTCTGTAACCGATAACCGACCGATCAAACCAAAATATGTTAACAAGTATTATCGAAACCTAATGAGGCAACATTAATTAATAAAACAATAATAAAAACAGAATGAGTTATAACAAGAAAACTGAATATAGTATCCGGTGTCAGAAAAGTCGATACCCTTAGACTACTCCAAATATACTTTGCTATACAAGAATGCTGTTCTGATAGGTGACAATAAAGACGATCTACAACGCCCCCAACGATGCCAATTTGTAATAAATCAGCACATTATAAATTAAGTAATGAATTTTAATTATTTAGTGATGAAGACATTCAGCAAGACATTCAGCAATAAATAAAGTGAACTAAAAAAGAGATCAAAAAGCCGCAAACCTCCTTCTTCTTTATCCTTTTTATAAGCAATTCTACTTATTTTACTGATATTTTTCTATTAGTTAGTGATTACTGATATTTTTCTATTAATTAGTGATTTATCTCTTGCTATTTTGACCACACGAGTCTGCCTCATTCTGCTTGTGTGGTTACTCCATTCTTTTTTTCTATTTAATATTTATTCGTTTATACACTGTATGTTACATTTTGTTCTAATGTCTTCCCAAGAGAATTGGGAGTGTGTCATATGTTTACAGAGCACTTAGAGCGGATGGGTCTAGATCGAATTACAAAGTAGGCCGAAACATAAAAACTTGGCATAAAAGAAGTACACCCGTTATTTCCCAAAATTTTGGTACGATGTATGATGTTATAAGAAGCTAGATGGCAAAAGAAAAAGAAGAGAAGAAACTTCTGTTATATAAAAATTATACTTTGGTACATCATGTAATGGTACTAACTAAAATCTTGATATTTATGTTCTTTTTCCATGGTCCTGCAAAGAACAAAACTTTATTAAAATATATTTTAACGAAATAAAATTTTTATTGAACTTATCTATCATTCTGCTATAACATTTCTAAACTCCCATTTATTATAGTAGTTAAACCTTTTTTTCACAAATAAGTCAGTAAACTTTATTCACTGAACCTAGTCTTAACCACAAGTATCTAGTCAATTTAGTAATTAATTTTTTGCTACCTTTGTCAAATTTTGACTTTTGACAGTCATGGGTTCTGATAGTTCAGACAGTTCCGACCAATGCCCTCATGACGAATTAAATCTAGCAAAGCGATTGTTTAAGGCTAGAGTAATCTGGCAGAAGCCATCTGCCAAATGCTACAACCACTTTTGGTTCTCTTAGCGACAGTTTCCAATGCAAACAAATGATTCGATTCTTACTCCAGTCTGTTGGCCTCGATAATCGTAGGCACAGATTTAGGTATTA
Organism: Diabrotica undecimpunctata; assembly: GCF_040954645.1. NCBI lineage: Eukaryota > Metazoa > Arthropoda > Insecta > Coleoptera > Chrysomelidae > Diabrotica > Diabrotica undecimpunctata. The sequence continues at coordinate 62,533,089 of NC_092804.1, read as the reverse complement.
ATCTGAATTTGGTTTCGAACAATTAAAAATCTTTGGTTTTCTAGGATTTTATAATAAACAAACAAACTTTATTATATTATAGTTATTATACAAACATTAACAAACTTAAATGACTATAAGTTTATTTTAAAACATACATTCTTCTTCTTCTTCCTACTTTATAAATAGGCTTAATGCCTGTTTTACTTCGGTTTTTAGCCTCAATTGACGTTGTCTGACCATCTTCGCCTCGGTCGTCTCAATGATCTTCTTCCATTTGGCGATTTGTCTCTCGCTATTCGTACTATTCTATTTTCTGTCATTCTTTCGATGTGTTGATTCCATTCCACTTTTCTTCTTTTGGTCCACGCGTCTATTTCCTCTATACCACATCTCGCTCGTATTTCCCCACTTCTTACTCTGTCTCTTAGAGTTTGGTTTGTTATTTTTCTTAAGACTTTCATTTCTGTTGTTTCCAGTAGTCTTTGTGTTTTCACCGTGTCTACTCTTGTTTCCGCTGTGTATGTCATTATCGGTCTTATTGTTGATTTATATATCCTGGTTTTCGTTTCCGTTGTGAGGTATTTGTTTCTCCAGATTGTGTTGTTGAGATATCCTGCTACTCTGTTTGCCATGTTCACTTGTTTTTGTACTTCTTTTTCCACTTTTCCGTAGCTTGACACTTTTATCCCAGGTATTCAGTTGCCATCACTTGTTCTATTATTTTGTTATTTACGACTAGTTTACATCGTCTCGGTTCCGCTATCGTTTTAGTTTTCTCTGTTGAGATCTTCATGTTGTATATGAGCGCCGTATCTTCGAATTCTTTAATTAATCTTTGTAGGTCATCTTCATTTTCGGCTGTTATTATGGCGTCGTCGGCGTAGCATATTATCCTTATTTCCTTTTCTCCCATTCTATATCCTCTTCTTTTTTTAACTTTCGTGATGATTTCATCCATTATCAGATTAAATAATATTGGGCTCAGCGAACCTCCTTGTCTAATGCCAGTTTCATATTTGATAGGTTGCGATAGTTTTCCTTTACATCTTACCATAGCTATGTTATCTTTATAATAAATATTCTCAATGGTTTTTACTAAATCCAGTGATATTCCCTTTTCATATAATAAATGTATCGCGTCCCGAATTCTCACTCTATCAAACGCTTTCTTCAAATCGATCAGACAAATATATGCTGGTTTGTTGTATTACAGCGAATTTTCTTTAATTTGTCTTATTACAAAAACTGCATCCGTGCATTATCTTCCTGTCCGAAATCCTTGCTGTTCCTCTGGCAGAGATATTCGTTCGTTTATTTTTGTGGCTATTATTCTTGTTGTCAATTTGAGTGTTGTATTTAATAGATTTATTGCTTGATAATTATTGGGGCCTTTCTTATCTTCTTTTTTGAAGAGCATCACCATGATCGCTCTCCTCCATTCATCTGGTATTCTGTTCGTGGTGATTATTTTATTAATAAGAAGTTGCAGTTGTTCAAGGTTGTTCAAGGTGATCACCTCCATATTTTAAGAGTTCATTTGGTATTTGATCTTCTCCCGGTGACTTTTTGTTTTTTAATTTGTTTATTCCTTCTTTCACATCGTTTTGGGAGATTTCGGTCTTTTCCTCACTTATTATATTTGGCGTTTCTAGTAAAGGTTCTTCGTTTTGTTTTTTAAACATTTCTGTCAGGAAGGCCATCCATGTATCCTCTTGTATGTGTTCTATTTCAACTAGTTCTTTCATTTCTCTTCTTTGTTGTCTTATAAAGCGCCATATTTGTTTCTGTTGTCCATAGAAATCCATCTCTACTCCTTTTGTGAATCTTTCCCAGTAAAGTAAAACATACATTAAAGTATTATAGATACATATAATCTATAAAAAATATTTATTGGTTTATTTATAATGCTCAATTGCCTTTATTTTATATCCTAATAATATTTTACTGGAAATCCTAATTAATATCTTATAATTATACTTAGATTTAAAATGTTGAATATTTCGTGAATATATCTAGTATCAAAGAACATGAGCACTTAAAAAATGTTACAACTGATAAAAGTCAAGAACTCGGGAACTACCAAATATTATATAATATTGTCCTATAAAACCTTTTTACTCTTAGTAGCCTTCATAGTACTTTTCTCTTAGTTGCTGTCTTATTATTTCAAATCGATGCATTCTAAAGAAATTTAGAATAGAAAAAATAATCAAAAATATAATTCAAAACAACATGACTTCCAAATGTACGAAACCAAGATACATAAAATGTAACTTTGTTTTTAAGTCAAAAATTTCCAATACGTCCTCATACATTTTCGGATGGAACTTCAAAAACTAAAATGTACTTTTCAGTTCTAAAGGGATAAACTTATTAAAAGTTTGAGAGCTATCTATAAACTGAGAAAGATTCAGGATCAGATAATAAATCGAAATGGTTAAATAACTTTATTTTAAAATAGCAGCTTTAGATACTTTACTCTTGCGATGAGAAGCGTAAATATAAATTTTCTTAACGTACCTGAGAACTTTATAGGTATCAGAAATGTACGATTTTATGTCATAGAATATACTGGAGTTGAATAAAAGAGTTTTGCCATCGTCCACACAGAATATAGCGTAAGCGAATTTGAAGTAAATGGATAATCTAAAACAGATAATGTGGATGCTTCTTTCACCCAACACAACGCAAGAAAAAAAAACTAAACTGGTTGATTATAAAAGCGTCCGATTAACTAATCTTTGTCGAAGCAAAGTGTAGTTCGATGTTAAAGTAACAGTAGATTTTTTCTGCACACGGTTAATTGAAAATAACTAAGTTTCAATAAGCGCTTTGCTATGTCGAGTATGTATGTTTAATACGTACTAAAACCGCAATGTGATTTAAGAGGGGAAATATTTAATTGTACATAGAGCGCGTGATATAAATTGTGCACTTGTAAGTAATTGTCCTACTAAGGACCAGAGATGTGTATCTTAGAAGCAAGGGGCCAGCATTTTATAGGGATTTAATCTAGGAGAAATTTAACAATATTTTTTGTGGCTTTCTAGTTTTTAGACTCACAAGCAATAAAATGTTTTTTTATGATTGATTATTAAAACCTTTTAGTGAGAATATAACGATAAAAAATACAGGTGTATATATAAAACGAATAGCAATGATGATTGCCAAACTCCGTTTGGCTTAATTAATATGGTTTTTTTTTTATAAATTTTGACCTTAATTAACAGACGACTAGTTTGGCGATTCAAATGTTATGTAAAGACAAAAGGGGACTGTTTTAGGCAAGTGTCGATTTACATTGATTTTAGTGTCGCAGGGTCGACGCCACAGATATTATGTAACTAATTTTTTCTTATATGAAGGAGTATCGAATAATAAAATTTTAGAGATTTATGAGGTAAAAAATTAAAAGACATTTATCCAAAACTTAACCTTTTTTAAAGTAAAATAGATATATTGATGGGAAATATATTAGGGCCTTACTACGATATGTCACAAATTTTAACAACTCATATTCGTCATGTTTAGAAAACATTATATTTAGATTCGCTGTAGTTAGGTCTTATATTGTAAAATTGATAAACATTAATGTATTTTACTATATTAAAATTATATATATATTCCTTCTTTTTTGACACATCTATTAGTCAAATAATACTTTGCTATAACATTTTACCACCAAGGGAGAATATGAAACTATTTTCTTGTGGCATTTTTAAGATAACAATATTTTGTATGGGATTAAATCATAGTTGATTGTAATGAGAATTGCATTTTACATTTTATAACGTTTATAATTTTTAATCCGGAAAACGTTTCCAAAAGTCTTTAAAATAAAATGAATAAAATCGTAACCACACCAAATTGGCAGTTGACCTAGATGACCTCGTTCTTGTAGGCATTAGCCATATTTTTGAGTGAATTCTGAGATGTATTCTTGTACTCTGGGATTAATATAAAATTCTGATATTTTTGTTAATTATATTTATATATATATATATGATATGTCTCTGATCTGACATTAACTCGATAAAGTTGTTAGATTATTATTATTCTTTCAGTATTGGTAAGCACATTCTGCAATCTAAAATATTCTGCAACAGTCTACATATTTTTTTTTCTTAGAAAAATGAAGGTTGCTTTTAATCTGTTCTTTTCTTTAATACTACACTATTAATGCATTTTTCTATTGCACTCTGTGCTTATTATCTGTTAAAGTCTTTGTTTTTAATGTTGATGTTCGTAATCTTAAATCGTGCTGACTTATACTAACACTTATTAGTCTTAAATTTTCTCCCAGAAAATTGTTGCATTCACAAGGTATTTCATAAATGCAGTTCTTTGATATCCCCTTATGTTGCTGGATTTGGTTTTAAAAAGAGAAGATCCCAGTGTGTTGGTTATTTTGAATGTGCTTGTTGTTTTCTATCCTTTTTTGCCGTTAGGACGCGGAGGAGTGGTTGGCGGGTTAAAATTTTGCTTAATCTTATTTTTTCATTACATTGGATGAAAAAAAAAAAATAAAAAAAAATTTAATTCTATGAGTGAGGGCATTTTGCCTGTTTTAACCGGGATATTTTTTGTCGCTGGAGAAAAAAAGCACGAAACAGATCAGAATGGAGAAGAATCCTGGAACATGCCATGACCCAAAAAGGGTTGTCAAGCCAGTGATGATAATGATGATACATTTTGTCGACAAATTAAAAAAATCAAGAAGTATTGACAAAAACAGATTACAGTAGAGTTATTCTAATTCTCTAATTTAAGAAATACCATCCATCTAAAATAACAAACTGAAGTAAAACCCATAGACTGGATTTTGAAAATGGTTTACATATTTATTTTATTTTTAGTTATTGTGTATTACGTTTTTTCGTATAATCGTATTGTTTTCTTCTAAAAAATAAAAAAATTAAAAACAAATTAACCTATAAATGTGTAAAATAGTTATCAAAAATGCGTTTGAACAAAAATTATGCTAAATCTGTACAATTTGCTCACACACTTGACTAAAAGAATTTGGTATTGCAATGTCTGAATTATCCTCCCTACACTTACGCCACAATTGGACCATTGTGAACCACCCTCCTCTTATTCAGTTATTTCACCGCTTTAAAGTATGTGAGTAGGGGCTTCAGGAGGAATTTCTTTGTTTCGGAAAAAAGGAGAAAAATAAAAACCAAATCAAATCCCTTTCAAATGCAGTGTTATCGGGGTTAGATTGAAAAGTTGTTTGAAGGTTTGAGTAAAGCTTTATTTTTGACTTTATTACAAGTAACAGTTGTTTATTATTATTTTAATATAAATTTTATTGTTTAAAAACAGTTTAGGACTAAAACTAATTAAACATTTTAGTTGCAAATATTAATTGTTTTAAATCAATTTTCTTGTAGTATATTAATATTATTTACTATTTTTATTGTAAATTTTACTGGAAAAAAAAATTCAGCTTAAAATACGCTTATTTTGATTTCCACTTCAGAAAACCGTCATCAAAATAAACTTATTTTAAACTGAAATTGTGGTTAATTCTAGAAACATTTGGAACTCATGAGTACGACCACATTTTCTGCACTGATCACTCTTCCTTGAGTTTTTCTCCTGTTCCCATCTTCTGTTTTTTCCAGTATAGTAGTTATTATTTGAAGCTTTTCCCCTTGTCGTTTGATTACCATTTCCCCTTTTGCAGAATGAATAGTTGTCCTGTTTGTCTTGACTGAACTTTTTTAAGCTGGATTTTTAAAATTTCATATGCTCTACACATATTATTATACCTATTATTGAGTTTAGAACATCTCCAAATTTACAATTTTTTGCCAATTTACGTAAGTCCGTTAGGTAAGTATCAAATAACTCTCCTTCTTGTTTTCTATTGTAGAATAAAAATCTTTAGTAGATCACATTCATTTCAGGGGTGAAGTAGTTCTTTAATACACCCAATACTGTATCATATGATTTTCTTTGTGCATCCATTAACTTTAAGGTGTTAAACATATCAAGTCCTTTATCTCTAAACAATTTAACAGTGGAGCAATTTTTGCTGTGTCTTTCTTTTCTGCTTTCCACTGGCCAAGATGTAAATTTCAAAAGTCTGTTTGAATCGCCGAAAGTTTTTAGCCACGTAATCTTCAAATTATAATGGCTGAGGTATTCTAAACTACATATTGTTTTTATTCTAACTACTTTTTGTTTCGTTTTAATTTGGAAGCAACAGGTTTCATTAACCACCAGACTGCGCCTTGTAATAAGGTTTAATACTGGCTCTTCTACATTTTGATTACTTTCTTCTATAATAATAATCTGTTCTATATGCTTAACCTCTATTTCTGCAATAAGACCTGGTTACACCTGCCCAGTGTCATGGTCCTGTCAACCAACATCACCTAAAGTGACCCAAGCTATCCATGATCACAGGACTTTTCATTCATGAACTCTTAAGTCTTATTACACCTACCTCTATATCCATGAAATATAGAATGTCACTCCATTTTTACTATTCGTTACAGGTTAGTTAAACATAAGATTTACCATAACTCTTGTACACTATTACATATAAACGTAGCGGAGCCGATCACGATCAACGATAAAAACCGATTAATTAAATCAGATTCTGACCAGTGTACCTATTTAATTGATAATACTCGTACAAAATTTAAATATGCAAAAACGAATTGTTTTTTAATACTTTGTTTTATATCATATAAACAAGATATTTTATTTTTGTTATTTGTTTCAGAATATTCTGGATAAATTTAATCCAGGAGCCCGGCAAATGATAAATGCTGGAAAAGCTTACTTAAAAGCTCTTCACGGTAAGTTTATCTTCTATTATTAGCACAAATATATATTTTTACCTCAATTTATTTCAGTATTTCCAACCAAGCATTTAAGTATTTACTTCTATCATTATTATTTTTTAATATTTTTTGATTACATGTAGTATTTCATTGCGTACTAACTTATTAACAATTATAAAAATGATGGTTTATTTAGTCAACGAATGTCATTAAGATAACAAAAATAAGTAATATATTGTATTGGAAAATGTATTTTTATTTGATTTGGCTTTACGTGTTTCGACAGCGTAGCTCACTGACACAGGTACAATTTTATTACATTACATTACAAGAATATACCGTAACATTACAGTCAATAAAGAAATACATTAAATATTGGTACAATTATTAATTATCAAATTCTAAACTACGTTTCTTCTTCTAAATTTCCTGTAAAACGTGGTTTCATAGAGGAAATTAGTAAGGAATTAATCTGGCAAACTAAGAATATTTTGTAGGTTTCGACTATAAAGATTCTTTTTTCTTTTGTTGTTAAAGTGGTGACAATCTACGAAAATATGTTTAACAGAATAATTATAACAGAATATTACCACAGTGGGTACATGTAGGTGGATCTTGGAAAGTCATTAAATGTTTATGAGTTAGACTTGTATGGTTGATTCTAAGTCGGCGAATTAAAATTTTATGTCATGGAAGAAAACTCAAGCTTTTTGACGCTGGGATGGATATCACGTAGCTTGGAAGGGATTTTATTCCAGTGATCTTGCAAAGACATTTGGACGATATTTTAAAATAAGACTGTAAATCTGTATGTAGTTGTATGTTTTCAGTCTCCATATTAGAAGACGAGGCTTGTTTTGCAAAGAGGTTGGCTAGTTCGTTACCTGGGATTCCTATATGCGAAGGAATCCAGATCATGGTTGTGGATATTTCCATTGAGAATAAACTATCGAAAGAGTTATAAATAGCTTGAACCAAAGTATTTAATGTGTACATACTTTTGAGAGAATAGATAGACGCTAAAGAGTCTGTACATATTGCTTTTTTTTATATTCTGCAGATATTAAGTTTGTAGCTTGAAGAATTGAGAATAATTCAGCAGTATGTATGCAGCAGAAGAGCGGGATATTACAAGATAGGATTAAATCTGTGTTTGAAGTTACAGCACATCCAACAGCTGTAGGACTCTTAGCAGCATCTGTGTATAAAATTTGGTCAAATCTGTTGTTAGCAATTAATAGAAATTGTGAATTAGTCTGGTGCTTACTATAATTAGTTAACTTATTCTAAAAACCAATATAGAGCTGCTTTTTTGTGGACATTTCTGGTGCATATGATAATGTTATTCTCGACCTTCTGCTTGATCAACTTGTTAAATTAGGAGTACCTAGTAAATTTTCCTATGTCCTAGTCAATCTATTTAAAAATTGATAAGTCCATATTCGTTTAAATAATTCACTGATTGGCCCAAGGATAGTTAACAAAGGGTTACCTCAGGACTTTGTGCCTTACTATTTAACTTGTATTAATTAAACTTTCATACTATGGGAATGCAGTGTAATATTTTACAATGCTGATGACTTCTGTTTCTATGTAGAGAAAAAAACTTTTCAACAATCTATTAATGCCTTTAAAGTAAATATGTCGTATTGCAAAATGTATTTTGATAGTCATGGGCCTAACATCTCACCTAAGAAATCAGGTGAAGTATTTTTTTGAGACACAGGTTACCAAAAGTTAGTACGTTAAAATTCTCTCAGCTGGAAATTGCTGTATATAACAGTTTATACCTAGCTGTTACCTTGGATTCAAAATTAACCTGGAACCAGCATATTAATAATTGCATTACCAAATGTTAAAAAAGCCTTAATATTCGTAACGCTGTTAATGGATACGATTGGAGAACATACCCGAAAATAAACTTATTATTTTACAGAGCATATACCAGATCAATTTTGGACTATGGAAGCTTTTTCTATTGATCAGCGACAAAATCTCGTTTGATTAATTGGATCGAATACAATACAAAGATTTAAGGTTAGTCCCAGGAGCTCTCAAATCTACTCCCACACCAGCCTTTTGGCAGAATGTAACGAGCTACCGTTACATTTAAGACGTCTATTTTTATCAGAAAAATTTATAATTAAATTCTTCTTCTTCCTATGCCGTCCTTATTAACGGAGGTTGGCGACCACATTTTTAAAAGCTTCTCTGTCTTTTTCAATGTGAAATAATTCCCCTACAGTCATGTTTGTCCAGTCTCGAGTATTTCGCAGCCATGACTTCCTCTTTCTACCTATTCCCTTTTTGCCATCGACTCTACCCTGCATGATGACCTGCAGAAGACTATATTTATTATTTCTCAGTATGTGTCTAAGTATGCAGTCTTGCGTACCTTTATCGTTCTCAACAATTTTTTGTCTCGACCCATCCTTCTCAGCACTTCCTCATTGGTGACCCTGGCAGTCCATGGAATTCTCAACATTCTCCGGTATATCCAAAGTTCAAAGGCTTCAATCTTCTTAACTATTTGCGCTTTTAGTGTCCATGTTTCTACCCCGTATAATAGTTGCGACCAGACGTAACATTCAACAAACCTCAGTCTCAGCGCAGTATTCAAATTTTTGTCACAGAACAATTGCTTGAATTTTAAGAACGCTGCCCTTGCCATTTCTATTCGTACCCGGATCTCTTGGTCTGGATCTAATTCTGTGTTGATGTAAGCTCCCAGATATTTATATTTTGTCACTCTCGCTATTTGCTGTTCACCAAGAGTTAGTTGTTCATTATTTATTGGACTCCTTGATACTATCATAAATTTGATCTTATCTGTGTTGATGTCAAGTCCCATTTGAATGCATTCACTATTTATTATTTATTTATTTATTTATTAAATTTTATTTATTGAATTTATTATTTAATAAGTGAATAAGTGTAATTAAATTACACTTTAATAATCAAAAGAGCTTATTACAAAAAATGTCTTCTCACCGTTGAAAATCTAGCAAACAAATGGTGGGCAAATAAAAACTCTCTAACTCTAGCAGTTGCTTTTCCCAATTTATTACAATATTTATTTAATGGAGAAGGGATTCCATTCTTTGGTTCCAATTATGACATACTATATTAGTATAAACCTGCTGTAGTAAATCTTTTATCTATTTCAATTGTTCACGAAGATTTATTAGCACAGAAGAAGCTGGAAGACTATAACCATTCTTATAAAATTTAAACTGATGGCTCAAAATCGCCTGCTGGTGTTGGCTGTGCCATTTACATAGACAATATTCAAGATTATTTTCAGTACAATTGAAAATCAGATTGCTTAATATTCACAGCTGAATTGGTAGCCATTGTCAAGGCGTTGGATTGGATAGTTAATAGCACATTATATTTCGAACTATATATAATTTTATCTGACTCACAGTTGGTCCTCCTCGCATTAAGACACTTCTCTTAACACATAATATGTGTATATATTATATTCGAACAGACTTATTGTAGATGCGCTTGAAAAGCTAAGGATCCTCAATTCTCTAAAAAGAATTGTTAACTTTTTGTAGGGGAAAGGTCACTCTAATACTCCAGGCAACAAAAAAGTATACTATTTGGCTAAAGACGCAACTTTTGTGGGTATAGAATACAACGAGTTTCCCAAATGGAAATTAGTTTCAGCTAAGAAGAAACATGTTATACTTAATTGGGAAATTGAGTGGCAATCCTTTACTAATAGTAGCAAAAATACATACTGCAGTATATATCCAACTCCTCCATCTACTCCCCCAAATGACAGAAACTAAATCTCTCGGAAAATTTATACTATGTACGTTAGATGCCTTTTTGGACATGCTACAGTAAACGCTTACCTATATAAAATAAAACTTATCGCAACTGATAAATGTGAATTTAATGGCAGTTATGACGACCTTTACCACTGGATGTTTCAATGTCGGTATAATCAAGAAGCCATAAAATTTTTATTTCAAGCCATCTCCCAACAAAAAATCATACTGCCACAGAACGTTCCTTCTATTGTCTATTTAAGTAGTCGAAATCCAACTATTAGATCGATTTTATGAGAATTTTTCAAACGTACCAAACGGAAAATCTATACTGCCTTTTTCAGTGTTGTGTGAATCCGAAATGGTAGGACGTTAGTTCTTGTATTTCCCATTGTCTTTCCTTTTATGTCGTTTACCTTTAACCGTTGCCTGTATTGTTTCTGTAAAAAAAAGTCGCTATGAAGGGCACCTTAGCGTGAGGCATGTGTTCCTGTTCGATCATTTTTGTATAGTCACCCAATAGTGTTTTTAATGGGACCGTTAGGAAATTGAGTGAGTTAATTGTTTTTACTTATGCAACCAATTGTCTGGCTAAATAGGTTGTGAACCTAAGGTAAAAAAAAATGCATCTTTTTTTTATTATATATTACATCGCTTCGTTTATTCTTTTAGCTGCATAGTAAAAGTTTAAAGAATTTTGTGTATACCTATTAAGATTAATGGCTCTAGCACTTACGACGCGATGATCTTTTCGTTTTTGGATGTGTACTTATTGGCAATATGGAAAATATTTGACGCATTTCTAATGAAGTATAAATTAAACCAGAAAGTAAAAATCTGAATGGTTCTTGGTTGATAAAACGAAACTTCAGATGTTTGCTTCAATCTTTGTCTTTTATAAATTGCAAAGAAAAACAGACGATAAAAAGATAAAAAGAACGACATGGGGGATCTAAAAATTTCCACAACATATCTATTAATCTAAGCAAAAACTTTTGGTGAACTAGTTTCTAATACTTATAAAGAGGAAATAGAAATAAAGAAAATACAGTTGTCATTTGATTTCACGTATAGTGCTCCTTTATATTATATTATACGTATTCTTGGTAGGATAAAATGTGTATAAGCGAATATAAAAAGAGGCACTATACGTAAAATCAAATCTTAACTATCTTTTCTCAAGTATAAATTATTGAAGTTCCTGTAAAGATTAAATTTGCATTAACGAATTTGTTTCCTCAATTATTTTCAATTAATTTGTTATGACCATGTTGCTACATTTAGCAAAAATACGAAATAATAAACACAGGTATTTAATTATTTCAATATAAAAATAAATTAATTAACTTCTTAAACGAGCATAAAACGCATTATAATAATATCACATTACATAATTTATTAGATTATTCCAGATACATTTTACATAATGTCAAATATGGTAACATATCGATTATGATAATAAAAACGAGAAGAGGATCTCTCCTGAAAAAATTTACCAAATTATGATGTTAAAAAATTGAAATGTTCATAAAATTTTGATTAACACATTATGCACACGAAAGACAAAAATATTTTATAATGACTGTCGCTTACAAAACGAACATAGGAAAACAAAAATAGCAAATTGCCAAAACACAAATTCATTTAACAAAAAGCTGTGAGTGTTTAATCAAATGCTGAAGTCCTGCATAGAGCAGCAGATATTATTATTCAAAAGGCGATGCTCATTCGTAGTAATCTGATTTGTTTACAGCAGATACGAGTATATAGATACAGATCCAGGGCAGAGAATAAAGTTACGTAACTGAAGAATACGAGAAGTCTAGCAGAATGAATGATATCTCTTGATCCATATAAATGAATGTCTGTCTGGCGAATGATAGTAAAATGGGATCGACACTGAACATCTTAACTTCACAAATATTAGGCCAGTGGTAATTTGTCACACTTTTTTGTTTATTGAAACCTCAATCTGATTCACCAACACTGCTAGCTGTATGAAGGTAAAGAATTCACGAATATATTTTTATAACAGCCGGAAAAATGAGTAAAGATAGTAATTAATATTAAAACAGATAGGCAGGTATCTTGCAGAATATTTCTGGTTATCTTTTTTTCAGCAATTGAAATCAATATTTATTTATTTTACCATAAGAACAAACTTCTTTATTGAAGCGAGGCTTTTTTTTCTCTAGAGTAAAATAAAGATCAGATCGTCACGACGCGAATAATTCGTGTCGTGACGATCCGTCTCGATACGAAAACGTTATTACTATTTATACTGGCATTGTGTTAATTTTTTAGCGTTCGTTGCTAATAAATTCATTTCACACTATACTCTAATTTTACTTTTAAACATCTTATTTAGTTTAGTAATAATTACTAAACTAGTAAATAAGTTACTATCAAACGATATATATTTATATTTTATTAATAATTTAATATTTAGTCGGGTCTATTTTAGTTATGGCGGGTCTGTCGGAAGCAAATAACGTATGCTTGGCAACAATGCAGACGAAATATACAGTGTAACTTTGTTGATACATTACCAGGTGGCGTTAGGAGCAAATATAATATATTTTTAATTTTTCTTAAATTATAATTTGAGGAAAAATAAAATTCGAATATTTCTAATTCTTGTTAAAATACTTAAGGAATTTAACAGTGAACGTAACATATTTTTAATTATTTTAATATAACGTACCTATATAATTTGTTTAGGAGACTTACTTTTTAAATTTTTAAAAAATCGATTTCTTTTTTTTTACGTAAAAACATTTCTTAGTATCCACAAGGAATCTACGTTCCTGTAGTTGGCTGTATACCATATATTAAAAAATGATATACTGTATACTCTATACCATCTTAAATATTTCTTAGTATCATAGAAACACTGTCCTAAAATTTTATTAAGAAATTCGAAATAGAAACAAAGTTATACCTCTATTTTTTACGCAACACCGAGCGCCCCGCTTCATCTGCACCCCGGCAATTGCTATTCTAAAATTTGTTTTATATTTGTAAAATTTTTTGAAAATTAATATTCTTTTAAAAATCGAAAAGAAGTCTTGGATCTGGTGGTCATTTAAAAGGCAGTCTAAGTAAGGGGACACATTGAAATACCCATAATATACGACTACTAACAAAGCGTCTTAAAATAAATAAAAAACGCCCAACCTTTTTAGTACAGGAAAAAATCTCCCCAAAACAGGCGTTTTTTCCAACTTTTTATAAAAGTGGATATAAAGGCCTTAAAGATATAAAAAAATTTAACTTGTTAAAAATTTATTAATTAATATTGTTCTGAAGCTATTTTCTTGTGGCATTTTAAATTAATTACTATTTAAATGGGAATAAGCCACAATTAAAGGTTAAAATACGTTTATTGACGTTTCAATTTCCACTTCGGAAATCGTTCTCAAAATACAAACATTAGTAAATTAAACAAATTTTGTTTTTTGTATTTTTTTTGCTTAATTTACTAATGTTTGTATTTTGAGAACAATTTCCGAAGTGGAAATGGAAACGTCAATAAACGTATTTTAACCTTTAATTTTAACCTTTAATTGCGGCTTATTCCCATTTAAATAGTAATTAATGTATTCATTAAAATGAAAAAGACAGTCAAGATTTGATTTCACGTACAAAGTTTCTATGTATCTGTTTATACGTATTTCGCCTTAATAGGGCTCATCAGAGAAGTTATTCATAGGCGTTCTCAACGTAAACTTCGATATGGACGCAATAGCGACATCTGATAATAAATCCGTAAAAAAGTTTCGAAACACAAAGGCAAAACAGACGTTGATAAAGATGTTAATAGAGATATGGGGAATCTAAACTTTGCAGTCCACGACATGTCTCCTCAACTAAGCAGAAATCCTTAGCGAATTGGTTTCTTGTACTCAATATAAATACTGAATAAAATGAAAAAGACAGTCAAGATTTGATTTCACGTACAAAGTGTCTATGTATCTGTTTATACGTATTTCGCCCTAATAGGGCTCATCAGAACAGGTATTCATAGGCGTTCTCAACGTGAAAAATAAATCTTCCCGTGAAAAATAGAATTGTAATGTCAGTTGTACTTCAAAATAGAAAAAGAAGTTGCTATTCGTTTATAAAAAAGTATGCTTTTATTCAAAATTTATTTTGAATTTTTTATTATTTATTTGTTTGTGAAGCTGTAGGCAGGATTAGCTTTGATTTTAATTTAATGTTAAAATTTTTATTTTATATTTTATTATGTATAATAAATAATTAGTTAATCTTGGATTATTTTTCCTAGCTAAACTTATTTTTTAAATTTATTTCTAAGATAAGACGTTCTCACACCTGCGAGACTGAGCCAGAAGAGGCCTAAAAATTTGTTCCCAAAGAAAGTTCTGAGTTTTACTGTTCTACATTGGCTTCCAACTTTCAGAGTAGTTATATTGTTACCCATTGGAACCCACCCTTTCTGATGGGTCGTTCAATGGTTACAGGTTAAAGCACAATAAGCCATATACTGTCGGTTGTCTCCATTAAGGCTTCCTTAAATATGTCCTCCGAATATAAGTTAAAAAGTAAAGGCGACCGTATATAGCCTTGTCTTGTAACAAATTTATGCTGATCCACTTTGGGCGCTACTGTAACAAATAGTAGGCAGATCACTTGGGACAAGGTCCCTGCTGTTATAAGATCTGTAGAGTAGTGTGAAGATAAGTTTGAAACTAAATTAAAATAAAAGTTGTGTCCAATATCAAATCTTCAGAATTCATATCCGAAATTGGACAGTATAATTTTATCACCCAGTAGACCGAATGAATTTATTTGTTATTAAGTACACACACGTAGTTAATTAGGTTACATACACATTTGGTCAATTATCAATAATATAATTTGGACATCAGTCAAAAGTGCTGACAAATTTAAACAATTTACATAAATTAGATACACATATCACGCGAGGTCCGCGAAAATATTGACCCAATTAAAATTTATATAAAACTAAGATTTCTTGCCTAGAGAAGCATTCAATCAATATTCACTCAACAAACTTGATAGTCTTCAACGATCAACTTCATCAGTCTCTACTCAAAGTAATCCCGGGTCAACACCCATAGTATATGTCTCATCAATAAACTCTGCTACTATTATTTGGTGTTTCCATTACAACTGAACGAACATCTTCACTGAGCCAACGAAGGGGAATTTGTTCAAGTTGAAACTGAATGCAGTTCGGCTAGCTGGGTATGCTTGAGACTGGCCAGTTAATACTCAAGGTAGGGTTAGGGCTATTTGCATGCCCTGAGAAAACAGTAAAGAATAGAAAAGATGTATATTAACTAAGAAAATATAAGAATAACCAAAACGAACTAAGAGTAAGTACTGACAACAGGAATATAGGAGAGAAGAATGATTTGGGCGCCAGGGAAGATGTTTACTGGACTCTTAGTCTAACAGACACTTCACCTAGTGACTTTATTGCTGCTGCTAATTATGTTTTCTGTAATTAATACCCTACATGAAAATCCCCTTAACAAAGTTATATATATATATATATATATATATATATATATATATATATATATATATATATATATTTAATTTTAAATACCCTTATAATATACAATCCTATTGACCCTTTATATATATATATATATATATATATATATATATATATATATATATATATATATATATATATATATACAATATATTTACATTCTCTAATTTACTAGAAAAGTATGAACTTATTTTATAAAGTTTTATTTATGAATTAAAGCAAAATTTAATGACAACCAACATTTCAATATATTTAAACAACTATAACCCCTCCCTATATTTAAAACAATATATCAGTTTGACAATTTCTAAGTTGATTCCAATCAGATAACCTGTAGATGTATTTAAATTGGTCTGTTCAGAAAGGAACAGATCCTAGATGAATTGGTGATGTTACCAGTAGGGCTGTAGAAATACAAATGGATCTTTGTGCACAAAATGATACGAAAATATGAATTAAGAAACATTGAGCAAAATTATTATTAAGTTTTGGTTCATTCACTCACTAAAAGTTTAAACAAAATTTAACGTAACTTATCTTTAAAATAGTAGGAAAACAATAAAAAAAAAGAACCTGACTACTCTCAAACCGAGAAGATTCTTCTTCCGGCCACCTTACGCCGCTGGGACTAGTCCGGGTGATAGCTATAAGCATACTCTTCTAGTACTAAACTGAACAGCTACTCCACTAATCAGGAAAAACCAAAAAAAAACTCCAACTAAACTAAATGGAATCCATTTTCCTCAAATTCAAAATAATCTTGATTGACTTTATATTCCTTTTTCCTTCAGCGACCAACGCAACAATATTTCACTAATTAAACCAAAATCTTCTTTTCCCAAAAACTTCTAATACTCAAAAAAAACGCCTTCTGTAACTTAAATTGACCTCTGAATAACTTAAAATTTTTCCTGATAACTTGAAAACCTCGTGGCATTAGTCGCTAGAGTATCAATCAATCCTCTGCCTCGTTTATTGGTTGGATATCAAGTCAGTTCTTACACTTTTGAAATCGTTGGCTTCCGTCAGTTCCATGCTAAGCGGAAACGGCAGGTAAGCAGTTTGACCAATTGATAAACAATTGATAATACGATTTCATGTATAGTTGGTTGCATACCTTACAGGCAGAATTAAGTTATTTTAAATTTCTCAGTAACGATAAAGTAATCTTATCGTTACAGTCTCACTCCTCTTTTTATAAATATTTCATCCGACAGTTCTTGTGCAACCTTTATTCTTGCCACTTGATCCCAGTATAGATTTGTAATTATTTGTAATTATGTAATTATTTTGATTTATATCTCTACATCTCTGTACTAGCACCTGTATACTAAACAAGGTTTCTCCCAAGCCACTCTTAAACCCAAATTGAGTATTGGTAATTCTGTCCTCTAACAGCGTGTAAATTCTGCTG
The DNA here is from genome assembly GCF_040954645.1 of Diabrotica undecimpunctata. Lineage (NCBI taxonomy): Eukaryota > Metazoa > Arthropoda > Insecta > Coleoptera > Chrysomelidae > Diabrotica > Diabrotica undecimpunctata. The sequence continues at coordinate 62,515,563 of NC_092804.1, read as the reverse complement.
TGTATTACTCGCAGGAAGATCTTTAAAACGTGACTCATCAGACTTATTGTCCGATAATCACAGCATGTATTTGGACGATGTTTCTTAGGTATTGTGACAAATGTCGACTTTAACCAATCAGTTGGTGATATCCCATTGTTATAAATTCTGTTAAGGAGATTACACAGAGCTTTAATTCCATTTTCTCCCCAAAACTTTATTATTTTAGCACTTACTTCATCGGGGCCAAGTGCTTTTTCATTTTTTGCCGTTTGTATTGAACGTGTAACCTCACTTTCTGTTATAGATAGACCTGATATAGCAATCGGTGTATAGTGTTCTACTCTCTCATTTTCAAATAATTGAGAAATGTAGTTTTTCCATTCTTTTAACTGTTCATTGATGTCTAATATTCTGTGTCCGTTTCTGTCTTCTAAACTTTGAGATACTTGTTTCCGTTTGTTTCCATCGACCTCTATTAATTTCTTGTGTAGATGAAATGTATCGTATTTCTTTTCATCACGTCATTCATCATCGTGTCATGACTAAATCGCAGGGTCCGAACGGGATTTAGCCAAAACTTTTACAGAAGGGAAACGACCGTCTCTAGAAAAACTTATGTGATACTACACACTAGTTTAAAAATGCGTTACATATCAAAACCAAGAAGTTAGCTCACAGAAGCATACTCACAATAGTAATTTGTATATATAATTCTGATAAAATCGAATAGTGAGAAGACCTAAGACCGATAAGAACAATGTCATTTGTACAAAAGGCTCTAGAAAAACTGCTCGGTAAGTTATGAACAGTGTATTAGTTGCAAATCAACACATCAGGGACAGTATGCGTATAGGGCAACATTTTTTAGGAAATGGCACTGCACCATCTCGTACAGAGAATGTAATGTGAAGATGTGTGTTCTGGAAAACCAAACGGTGATACTGGATACATTTCTTAAAACAAAGAGAGTGTTTGGCAGCACGTCTGACAATGCAATCGCTACAGAAATTCGTTTTATATTAATCGCTCCACATGGATATAGGTACTACATGCTGAAAGATCATGGGATATAAGCAACGTAACTATCATTATAGGTAGCCGAGTACTATCTGCAAGGGAGTCTTATTTATTTTCTTGTGGAATCTTTTTATAGATGTACTGACTGCTAGACTCAAGATCTACAGACATCACCATTCAATCTTTGCTTGTCCACTGCTGGACATAGATATTCCTCATAATTTTCCACCTGTTTTGATCTTGTGCCTCTTTCATCCAATTCCTATGACGACGGTTTAGAATAGCAACACTGAAGTGGAATTAGGCACGTGAACTGCCCAGTTCCACCTTAGTGTTGCTATTCTCTCTGCAGCATAAGCCACTCCTGATCTTCGTCGTAGCTGGCAGTTTGGGATCTTGTCTTGTATTAAAACGTCCAACTTAGCACGCTCCATTGCCCTTTGAGCCACAGGGATCTTTTCATTATTCTCCTTGTCATAGTGATCGTTTCCGCTTCGTAAGTCAGCACTGGCAAAATACACTGATTAAAGGTTTTTTCAAGACATCGGTATGTCGGACGATTTAAAAATGTCGCTTAACTTGCCGAAGGCTGTTCAAGTCAGTCTTATTCGATAGATAAGCTTACCGGTTTGGTTATATTTTGCTATGCGAATCTCGTGATCTAGGTATTTATAGGTCATTACCTGATCTATGGATCTTGTTTTTACTCATAAATCTTCGCTGACTACAAGATTTTGTCATTATCTGTATTTAAGATATATTTATTTTCAATTCTTTCAATTCTTTCCTCAAGCGAGGAAAGGTGGAGCTAATTTAAAAGTTCTTTGGCCTCATTTGGCCTATCAGCTATTAGCACAATATCATCCTCAAATCTAAGGTGGCTAAGCTTTTCAGACATCATATCATGGGATATGCAGATAACCTAGTCATCTTCGCAAAAAAAAGGACACAGTAACAGATATAATGAAATAAGCTCTGACTGTAGTTACAGTTTAACAGTGTACAGTGTTACAAAATCATGAAATTTACCAGAATGGGGAGTTTGTAAGGATTGGGTCTTCTAGGCCTTAATAGTAGAAGCGCTAATATTGGTAGGTAAAGTAAAGTACCTTAGGATAAGATTAACTCGAGGCTCCCTTAGAATCAATGGATAGAACGAATAATCAAGAGAGCGATGACTAGGTTAATGGTAGTTAGGCGCTCTATGTGGTTCAAAACCCGACATGTTATATTGAATTTATAATATGGTGGTAAAACCAACAATAATACATACATTAGTGATATGATGACTACAGGTGAGAAAAAAATGTCATCTTCAAAGATACTGACTTGAAATACTTTTACAATAAACGAGAAATATGAGGCAGAGAAGACACACAGGCTACAGGGTCACAGACAACTCCAAAACTACCAAAAGGTTAAGTGTACGAATATTAAGTAGTATAAGAAATATAAACATTTCAATTTTAGCAGTAAAATGTACCTTTGTATTCTAGGCGGAAGATTATAGTTCTGATAAATCAGGTATTCCCGTAACTATGACATGGCTTTGACAAGTACTTGACAATTTTTCTGAGTTTGGCTGACCTCGATAACTAAAACTTTTATGGATATAAGGTTGAATGCTCGAATAAATGAACTTTGAAAATTAAAGGCAAATAAAATGCCCCTGATGATGCTGTAGAAAGTGAAAGTACTTGGGCAAGATTTAATTATTACAATTGTGCTCGATATTTGCCTTTAATTTTTAAAACCTTTATGTTTTCTTGTAGTGGGTTTTGTAGTAATATTTTTCAAAGTTTATTTTATCCTATTCTAACTTGGATGAACCGTACTATTGACGACCAAATAGTCAGAAACTATTGTATAGTACAAATTGCATTTTCATCGAAAAAGCAACAAACTACTGGTAATTTGAAGAACACTGATAGAGAAGGCAAATGAGTACCAACTACCCCGTATTTCTTGCCTTCATATACTACGAAAAGGCATTTGATAGTATCGAGATGTGCGCTATGGAACAAGTTATTAATAATTGTAGAATAGATTCAAAATATAGTCAACTAATACATAATAGATATGAAAACGCAACTATGATACAACTAGATGAAACTACAAATTACATACCTATTAAAGAGGAGTTCGACAAAGCGAAGTAATATCTCCAAAGCTTTTTCATTAAGCCTTAGAAGACGTCTTTAAAACAAATTGGTTACCATATGGCATCATCGTTAATGGCAACAAGTTAAACCACTTCAGATTCGCTTACGACATCGAGATTATAGCAAGCATATTCAAAGAATTACAAATTATAAAAAGAAACTCGGAGACAGCCCCCAATACGTTGGCCTTAAAATGAATACGAAAAACAAAAACAATGACCAACATAGACGAAACCAAACGTATAACTATAACCTAGGCCAAATCCTGAAAATTGACAAAGAAAACCAAAGTGCGGAAATCACTAGAAGAGCAAGACTATCATGGGTATATTTTGGAAAACTCAGTTGGATATTGAAAAACCGCAAAATACCTCAATACTTGAGAAGCGAAATGTTCAACCAATGCAATTTCCTATCATGATATATGGATGTCAAATCTGGACCCTAACCAAGACAAATATGCATAAACTAGCCACAACAAAAAGGGAAATAAAAAGAGCAATGTAAGGTATATGACTTTCTGTTAAAAAGAACAACGACAGGATAAGATCAAAAACAAAAGTTGAGGATATCACAAAAAAAATTGCCAAACTCAAATGGAGCTTCATAGGTTACACTGCTAGACAAAAAGACCTTACGCTGGAACGCCACAGTACAACATTGGAGACCTTTCAACGGTAGACAACCAAGGGGAAGACCACAGATGAGATGAAATAGCTGGAACAAATTGGAAGTATGTTGCTCAGAAGAGAGATCGATGGAAGGAGTTGGGAGAAGCCTATGTCCAAAAATGAACGGGAGAAGGCTAAGAAGAAGGAGACGTAGTTGCACCTGCAATTAATGAAATATACCTAAACAATAAATAAAAACGCATATGGAAATTGACAGGGCCATTTTCGTTACAACGAAAATTTTTTTCTGCAACCGGGACATAGTAGAGACCTACTCTCTCATAAAAAAACAATAAAATAATACTAAACTTTTACTAAAGATACTAGAAATAAGTAGATAGAATGACAAATATTGATGTGATATCTTAGATGATCTGAGGGTTTACGTCACTACAAATGAACTCTTTTAGACATTTAACAGCAATACATAAGGGTAAGATAGCTTCGATGTTTTCCCCTGTTCGATATTAGCGACACAACAGTATCGCTGTTGTGTCGCTACTAAAAACAAAACATCCTTTATTTTATATTAATAACAAATAATACAAATGAGATGGTTTCTATCTCTAAAATATGTATATCACATTGTAATCAATACCAAATTGTTTATATCTAGTATTCGCGAAAAATTATTCTTTGAATACACGTATTCGGGCCATCCTTTAATTCAAAATTCGATCTCGAGAATTCAGAGAGACAGTTCGAACTGTTAAACAACTGATAATGAGCGAACAAATGAGCACTTTCTAGCTTATGCAAAAATTGCTAGGACTTTGCAAAATGCATTATCGTAACAATAGTACCTATAGGTAGTAATTAATTCTTTTCTTTTATTAATTTTTGTGTTTGTAATATTTTATACGTGAGATCGCGTTTTTGTGTAAATGCTTTATTAAATAACTTATTTTTTCAATTTATTAAAAAGGGCAATGTAAAGTAACAATCTAAATAAAATATTTATTTTATATTAATAACAAATAATACAAATGAGATGGTTTCTATCTCTAAAATATGTATATCACATTGTAATCAATACCAAATTGTTTATATCTAGTATTCGCGAACAATTACTCTTTGAATACACGTATTCGGGCCATCCTTTAATTCGAGATTCGATCTCGAGAATTCAAAGAGACAGTTCGAACTGTTAAACAACTGATAATGAGCGAACAAACGAGCACTTTCTAGCTTATGCAGAAATTGCGAGGACTTTGCAAAATGCATTATCGTAACAATAGTACCTATAGGTAGTAACTAATTCTTTTCTTTTATTAATTTTTGTGTTACTAATATTTTATACGTGAGATCGCGTTTTTGTGTAAAGGCTTTATTAAATAACTTATTTTTTCAATTTATTAAAAAGGGCAATGTAAAGTAACAACCTAAATAAAATACAAGATTTTTAATAAATCTTAGTATTATCATAAAAAATTCGCAAAAAAGGAATAAATTGCGATTCTGTTCCTTTCTCAATATTAAAAAGTGTTTACGTGTCGCCAGATCTACATAAACAAATTTCCCGAGTTCCGAGAAAGTCATAAAATCCAAACTGGCCTATATTTAAATTTCCCAATCTTTTTCCCTTTTCCACTGTAGCTTATACGTGATCGCTTCGGGCTATATAAGGAAAGACTCAGCTTTTATACAAATTAGGTTCTCAGTAAATAGTGAATTGCCATAAATAGAAGGACCTTAGCAAAGTCTAAGGATGGTTAATAGCACTTATTGAGAGAAGCGAACTCTATAAAGGGATATTATAAATGAGTCCAATATTTTTCCTCATTTTTTGCACTCTCTTTTGATCTCAGAAGCGGTTGTAAATAAGTGGCCAGTCGGGAGAATTTACGTCACGGTTTCTCTTGTTTAGCTGATAAAACTGTAATTCTGATGTAGAGTGGTGCAAGAAAAATTGAATTACACGAACAGCAGTATCAAAAAAATGGAAGTTGTTGTTCTTTTATTCTTGCCATTAATCGGACATGAGATAAATAAAAATATATTTTGGACGTGTATTAATAATCAACTGTAGTAATAAATTTTCTTTACACAAAAGAAAAACTCCAGCACGTGTACAGTTGCTATATAAGTATATGTACGGTAAAGAAACTCATACACGAAACAATAATTGATTAAAATGGATACAAAATCTTGAGTCGGTAATTTTTTTTATGTGAGATATTAATTTTTATACAGAAATATCAGCTTAACAATCATGAATTTCCGTTTATTCAGCTTTATTATTTTATGATTAATACATCTAAAAAAATTATTACAAAAAAATAATCACTCTGATAACAGATCAGTACCAATTCTAAACTAAAGTTTAAGTTAAGTATGTACAAAATAAGTTTAGTGTGTAGAGAGTTCAGGAAAACAGTGAACTAAAAATACCGATAATTGCAATGTTTTGTAAGTACGCTTTCTTCGAAACAAAAGGCGGTTGCAGTTTTCTTTTTGGTACTTCAATTACTCCAAACTCTAAGTCCTTGTATGATAGTTTGAAAAGAAATGAATCTGGTCTAGACTTCTCAAATCTGAGTACCTTGAAATCAAATATTTTTATAGGGTTGCCAGTCACATCTTTGGCGAAGTTGTTGAAGAAACGTCTTAATTTGTTCCCCTGAGATCTTGCCTCATCGTATTATTGTGAGATTAATGTACTGCTGCGGAATGGCATTTGGACCACTTTTTAGTGATTTTTTTATTTCCTTCTCAATTACAGAGTGGGCGGCATCACTGTCAATTTGAGTATGGCCGCAGATTACGAATTTATAGTATAGTAGCTTATATTTTTAATGTTTTTACTGTGTGTAAGAATATTAAAATGATATGCCTATCCTTATTTAGCTTACAACAGTTTTCAGAGTAGTACGTGAGTTCCAAATAGTCATTTTAATTTCGGAATCTTTCTGCTCCAAAGAATTCAATATGCAAGTTATAGCAATTTCGCACCTGGTCAACAGGTTGGATGCCTTCGACGCTTATAAGAGTCACTGTGTATTTTGCTCGGGTACCTCCGTCGCTTATAAGCGTTCGGTACGTATTTATATATTTATTTACATTTCTTAGTCGGAACCGCAGTTGTGTTGCATACTTCTTAGTAGGCACTCAAGGAAGGATAATTATTACTCATAAACACACGTGGTTCAAGTTTTTCCAATATTTTTATTGTTTTATTATCATGCAAAATGAATACGTTGAGGCTGGTCCTTCCAGACCTAAAAGGAGTCGTTATCATAAGCACACTGAAGCAGAATTGTTAGAAATGTTGGAAAATAGTGATGAGTTTAGTGATTTTGAATTAGAGGAAGACTTTGATTGCGGATGGACAGGAACGAACTCAGAGAGTGAGAATGAAATCGGAAAAGTAATATCTGATTCGCAACAGCCTGCGGCTGAAGAAAATCTGTATTTACAACAACCTGCGGCTGAAGAAACTGTAGATGAATGTTCCGACATCTGTTGAGAAGATGTACCAGGTGAGATGAAAGATTTTCCGTTTCTTAAAAATCAGTCATTCAATGCAGTTCTACCAGAAAACACTCCAATCTGTTTTTTTCGTAGTATATTTACTGATGATATTTTAGAATTTATAGTTGATGAAACAAATATTAACGCGGAAAATATTTTTTTATCGGTGCAGACACGAGAAAAATCTAGAATTTGTTCATGGAAAAATGGGACGAAGGAAGAATTATTAATATTTTTTGGAATATTTTTACATATGGGTGTTGTACGACAACCAAGGATGCGCGATTATTGGAAACGAGACCATTTATTTAATAACGCTAGAATTTCTTCTAGTATGAGTAAAAACAGGTTTTTACTGATACTGCGAGCACTTCATTTCTCCAGAAATCCCCCACTAGATGAATCTAGACCTGAAGATAGACTTTACAAAATAAGACCGATAATAAATTTCTTTAACGAAAAAATGGCAGAAATATTTTATCCAGGATGTGAGTTATCTCTAGATGAATCCATGGTTCTTTTTCGCGGCAGGATTATGTTCAAGCATTACATTTAAAACAAAAAACACAAATATGGGATTAAGTTGTATTTATTAACAAACCCTAGAGGTATTGCTTAAAAATTTGCTGTATATACTGGTATGTTAGAAGATACTGGCGGTAAAGGACATTCTGAAAAAGTTGTCGTACATTCAATGGATGGATTATTAAATATTGGCCATCATATTTATATGGACAACTATTACAACAGTTCTTCTTTAGCCAGAACTCTAATCAAGACTCAGACTCACTGCACCGGTACACTTCAGTCTAATAGAAAAATGACAACCAAAGCTGTTATTTCAACTAAGCTGAAAAAGGGAGAAACCAATGCGCAATATGCTAAAGGAGTAGTGATAGGAAAGTGAAAGGATGAGAGGGATGTTTCATATATTTTAAATAAATATGTAAATACAATGGTTGAAGTAGAAAATAAAAGAAAACAAAAAATTACTAAGCCATTGCCTGTCGCCGACTACAATAAACATATGTCAGGTGTAGATCACCTTGATCAAATGCTTTCCTACTACCTTCACGAAAGAAAAACAATAAGATGGCTAAAGAAACTTTTTTTCCATATTATGGACATGATGCTCAATAATGCTTTTCACTTATATAATATATATTCTGGACAGAAAATGTCATCATTTGATTTTAGAATGGCAATCATAAATGAACTTTTACCTCCTTATGAGAATTTAAATAAAAAAAAGCATCAAATATCGAACATAGGCTAATAAAAAGGGAAGCGACTCCAGGTAAAAAACAACTCGACAGAAAAAGATGTCAAAGCTATTCCAAAGAAAAAAAACGGACGGATACAACATACGTGTGCGAAACTTGTCCCGGAAATCCAGGATATTGTCATTAATTGCAGCATCATAATTCACAAATAGAATATAGAAGTCAAAGTTTTATTAATATTAAGTTTGTTTTTGTTACATGTTTTGAAATAAATAATGTTTTACTGTAGAGTATAGGCAACGCTTATAAGCGTCAACGGTACACGGAGATGAATGCCGAAACTCAGTGCCACTGCCGCTTATGAGCGTCAGTTTTTTTTACCTTTTCTTAAATATTTGAAATAGCAATTACATATAAAATATCATTATTCATAATTATTAGCAACGGCATACCGTTTTTTCTATTTTTTTAATTTCGGACCACGTAAAAGTAAGTTACAAAATAGCGGCATCCAACCTGTTAAATTATAAGTTATAGTTTATTTTGAATTTATAATAACCCTGGTTAGTTTTTTTCAGTATGTTCTTTTACATAGTATCTATGTAAGTTATCTAAACTTTTACCAACATCTATGTAGTTTCTACAAGTATTAACACGAAGGTTATAGCTTTCCATACGTGGGACTAAGTTGATGTGGTTCCAAACTGATTTTGTTAATATCAGGTTTTACTGTAAAATTATTTGATTATTTTTTTTCTTATCTGTTTTAAGAAATATATTTTTTTTTGCCAAAGGTGTTTTTATTGGTCTGTCGTTGATTCTCAACGTATTCTTAAAAAATAGTCTGTAAACTCTTACTCTTTCTCTCTATATGGAAGTAGAAGGCATAATTAATCTTTGACTATTGTCATGTAAGGTATATTCTCTTTAAATATTTCAACCAACGCATCATTTATGTTTTTACCTAATCTGGAATTGAAATCACCACATAACATGCTTTCTCTTGTCGTACCAATTCTTTCGATTTCTTCATTTAATTGATAGTAGAAAGTATCTGTGTTGTATACCAATTTATTATCATTTACTCCTTACTTTACAGATAAACTAACTTATGATAATTGATACTCCTGGTTGTTCTATTTTTTCTTTAGAAATCTATTTTCCTTAACTTTATGATCCTCTACCCTTTTGTTTGGTTTCTGTTAGCACTGAAATATCAATTTTTAGTCTGTCGACTTTACTTACTACTTCATTTATTTTCTTTGAGAAACTCTGTATATTCTATGAAATTACCCTATAAAGGTGTTAACCTCTTTTGATTAAGTTTTTTTTCAATATTTTTTTAAGTATGATAGGGGACTAGCCTGTCGCTATAACCCTTTCCCTTTGTCGGAGCTTGGGACCGTCAAGAGTAAGTGTTATGCTATTCGATGCACACAATAACTATTCCAACCGAATTTCCAAAATTAATAAAGACCACAAATTTACATTTATAACAGCTGTACGACCTAATGAAAAAACTTAGATTTCGCAGTTTATAACCAAACTTTAATAATAATAAAAGTAAATGGCCGACCAATCAATAATATACGGTTTGCCGACGACACTATTTTATTAGCGGAATGTGTTGAGGATTTACAACAAATAGTTGGCAGAGTGTTAGAGGTCAGTGAAGAAAACGGACTGTCCCTACACACAAAAAAAGACACAATTTATGGTAATTACAAAAGCCCAAGAGCGCCAAGAAAACATAACAATACATGAAGAACAAATTAAAAAAGTTGAAAAATATAAATATCTGGGTACAATAATTAACGAAAATAATGAGTACACAGAAGAAATTAAGGCATGAATAGGATAGGCAAGAAATTCTTTCAACAAACTAAAAAAAGTACTCTGCAGCAGGGATATTTCAATTTCTTTAAAGATAAGACTTCTGAGATGCTACGTGTTCTCCGTATTATTTTATGGGTTGGAGGCTTGGACATTAAAGAAAGATGTTTCGGATAGATTAGAAGCCTTCGAGTTATGGCCCTACAGAAGGATATTGAGAATAAGTTGGGTGGATAGAGTCACGAATGTCGAAGTGTTGAGAAGAATGGGAAAAGATAAAGAGGTTTTAAATACAATTAAAGTCAGAAAACTGCAATATCTGCGTTATAACTTGCTGCAATTAATAATACAAGGAAGAATACAGGGTAGAAGGAGTCGCGGAAGAAGACGCATCTCCTGGTTAAACAATTTGAGAGCTTGGTTTAACTGCACTTCTGCTGACCTCTTTAGAGCAGCGGTATCGAAAGTGCGAATTGCCATGATGGTTGCCAACCTTCTTAGAGGAGATGGCACATACAGAAGAAGAACTAAACTTTAGAACATGTAAAAAAGTATAATGTCTTCTAGAAAAGTCAATCTAGTTTAAGGAACAATTATTCTTTAAAATCACGCTACAACTAGCTTAGAGTAATTCAAAAGAGAAGTTAATAATAATATATATTAGTATTAGTATATGGAAAATGAGTCAATACTCAAAATCTTAAGTAGTTTTTAGTTAATAAAGTTTGTGAATTTTGGGCTACTGGTTTCAAGGTTTACAATATTTGCCCCATCATCAGGTACCAATACGTTATTTTTATATGTATTAAAAACTAAAAGCTAAAACTACAACTATAACAACAATTGAGAGTGAGATTAACAAAACAAGTATTGTATTGGTGCATTAGTGCCATTGGGCATCACCAATCTGATGGAAGCTGTACTAACTAGTCAGCTGTTAGTATAGGGTTTATAAAGTTATTTAATAATAATATATATGTAAATAATATTATGTTTATATGAGAAGAGACCACAATAATTGATTGTAATGAAACCTTTTCTAGATGTGTTAATCACAAAAGGGCACACAGGACATGCAACCAAGGTTTACGGAAAACCAACCCAACAAATATTTAAATTGCACTCAAACCACAACGTAAACATCAAAAAAGAAATTATCAAATTATCATGTGATAGAGTCCGAAACGCCTGATCTAACTTAGGAAGAAACAAACAGCTAACAAAGGTTTTTCAAAAAATGACTACCCATTGTCATTTATAAATAAGAAATTTCACAACATTGATGAAAGAAAACAACAGAACACCACAAGCAATGTAGAAAACTCATCAGAAGGAATTTAATGATGACAACTATAGTGTTGTCATCAACTGTAACAACTTAAAAACTAAAAAGGATAAAAAATAAGAACAACGTCACAACAATATTCAAGACAACAAATACACTGAGATCTATCCTGTCCAAACCCAAACCAGACAACAAACAAAAAAGATCAAAGAACTGATCTATAAACTACCCTATGAGTGCAACAATTTCTATGGAAAAGAAACCACAAGATCACTAAGTGTCAGGATATGATAAATAAGCATAAAACATACATCAAAAACAAAAACTCCGACAAATCTCATATATACAAATATGGCTGAAATAGTAAGCACAGACTACAATAGAAAGATCTCAATAATTATAAAAAAAAAAACAGACATATAAAAAAGAGAAAAGTCAAAGAAGCAGCTCTTATCCTACTTAATAAACAAAAATATGTAGTAAACGCATTAGCAGAATATAGCAGGCTTTGATTCTTCTTCTTCTTCTAGTTCCGACTCCACTAATGAAGGTTGACTATAAACATTGGGAAACTAGGACACCTATTTGCTTTCATTTTACGAGATGCAAAAACTCGTATTTATTATTTCTAAGTGTGCGCCCCAAATATGTCTTTTTTTTCTATTAATGGTAGTCAAAAGTTCTCTGTCTCTTTTCGTTCTGTGCAACTCCATTTCGTTCATGATATGATCGGTCCATGGTATTTTCAAAATTCTCCTAAAAAGTCATATCTCAAAAGCTTCTAGCTTCCTTATTAAGCCAACATTAACAGTACAAGCTACGGCACCATAAAGAAGAATATAGTGGATATAACATTTTACCATCCGATATCGAACTTGCAGATTGAGTCTTTTATTACTCAGAAATTTCCTCATCTTCAAAAACGCTGTGTAAGTGCTTGTCTAAGTAACTCTTCGGAGTATTAATGAAATAGTATTGGTGAAACAACGCAAGCTTATCTTACTTCTCTACTTATGTTATGCATCCGTGATATTTCCATCTAATGTTACTACAGCCTGTTGATTCCAGTAGAGATTTTTCGCGATGGTAATATCATTTTTGTCGAGCTTTGATTGTCAATACTAAAAAAAGAAGTCAACAGCAAGGATATACCAACAAAAGATGATTAATAGGAAGTCTGAGACATGTAATCTACAATTATATAAAATACATATGCAAGATACAATACAAAAACATATAACTAAATAAACACACATTACACAAACGACTAATACATAAACAAATAATACAAAAGAAACACACACACAAAATAGTCAGAATTTGATACCCCAAAGGTACACGTACCATCTTTTGTTTAACTATAACACGCCATTGCCTACAAGTTCGAGGCCAGGTAGGTCAAGCGTCAATTTTGAAAACAACAACCTAACAACTTTGTTGGTTATATATTTTAGCAGAATTTTTTAAAATAATCTTTTTTTTTATTGATTTTCGGGGTGAAAATCGAAACGTCAAAACATCATCTAAAAATGTAATGCACAAGTAAATAATTTTAGAGAACCTTTTTCAATATATACATAATATTTGATTTGAACTAAATATTTTATGTATGTATATTGTTGATAAGTTGCAGTAAATGATAAATATTAATATGTGATTCAATGTACTATTGTAGAAATTTAAAATATTGATTTGTCGTAAGATTTACAAACAATAATCTAAAATATATAAATCATTGTGTAAATGTTAATGTTTTTAGTTTAATATGTCTATCTTAAATATAAAAATTAATCTTCCATAAAAAAAACTGAGTGAAAAACGATTGAGGGTAAACTACACTCAATCTTTATTTAATTTGAATATAGTATGTCCCATATTTATTCTGTTGTACATTTTTTAATTGCAATTTATACCGTAATAGCTTTTACGATCTTGTCATAATAATAATTATCATTAACTAAAATAAGCTCCCTTTATCAATGTCCTCTCCGTTAAGCATGTTCGTTATTTTCACATTACCGAGGGTAATTACAGTAATTGCGCTCTTTTTGTTTTTGTTTCGAAGAGGTAATGTGCGTATCACGAGAAAAAAAGAAAATAGAGATAGCTTGTGTATACATGAAGGCATGGTAAGAAAGAACTTTTCTTGACTCACCACCATCCGAACGAAATGAAAAAGCAGCCATAAAATATACGGCTTTTGGGGCGTCACAGACTTGGGGTCGGCAACTGATGATACCGAACTTGGGAGAAAATAATTCTACAGAATGGCACTGGCCCCCAGTTATATTTCCCATAAATCTCAGTAATTACGTAGAAAAATGATCTGATGTTTCCAAATCACAAATCTCTACTTAAATCTAACTTGCAACAAACATTTTTCGGCAGAGCTGGATTGAGATGTTCACGTTCATGTAGCTTTAATACTATTATATCATAGTAGACTAAATGATAAGACTTTTAGTTAAAACATAAAGTCTTTATTAACAAATTATTAAAGTTGATGTACAAACTTAAATAATTAAGAACTATGCTTACTTCTTAATTAATTTTAATAATATGTTTAGATGGGGTTAAGCCCATGCCACAATGAGTGTAATGAAAATTATATTTTTAAATATCGTTTGAAGTTTCGATTTCCACTCCGGAAATCGTTCACAAAATAGATTATTTTATAAACTTATGGAAAATGTATAAGCAACAAGTTTTCACTAGGTTATTTTTTTTTTGAATTGATGGTTGACTTACTTGGCCTCGAACTTGTAGGTAAAAGCCTTCTATTGATTCACAAAAAATAAAAGGAATTTTTACCGTCGGAATATCAAATTCTGACCATTTTGTGTGTTGTTTTATTTGTTTAATGTGCATTTAACGTAGATTATATGTTTATGTATTGTGTGTTGCATATGTATAATTGTAGATGATCTCTGCGACTTCCTTTAATCCACTATTATTGGCATGTTATTGTTGTTGACTTTTTCTTTTAGTATTGGTAATAGTGGCAATATTGGAAAAACCTACTATATTCTGCTGATATATTTTCTACATATTTTTCTTCATTAAGTAGAATCGGAGCTGCCTTTGATTTTTTTCTCTTGTCTTTCATAATTACTGATGCATTTTACCAGTGTACTCTGTGTTCGTTATTCCAGGAAAATTTTCAAATTAATATCTCTTTTACAGATATGTTGATCATTTTGAGTTATTACCTATACACCATAAAGGCCGGCTATGTTTTATTTTTTACTATGGTTATGAGGCTGTAATTACGGTCCTGTAATACCTCGAAAATTCTAGCTGGCCTTCTATTGATGGTTCATTTGCGATATCTTTCTGAAATTTCGTGTTGAAAGTAGTTACTCGAGATTCATGACTTGGCTGGTAAAATCTAGAACATCTGTTCCATGAAGATGAGCAAGTCAATAAACGATACCAAATCTGGAAAAGGACCAGAATTTAATGGAATTCACAGAGAATTCCAAAAATATTGTGGAAAACATGCAAGTATGTGGTTAAGTAAATTTTACTAATATCCTTCTACTAATTCTCTCATATTCAATTCTTCTCATAAGTACTTAAAATCAATAAACTCAAAAATGTTGTGAATTGCTACCGCCGATTGTGCTGTTGGTTTAAAATTAGCCTAAAGTATATTTTAATAGTAACCTGTTTCCTTTAAACCCATACCCCAAATATCTGGGCATCACAATGGATAAAACGATGTCATTCAAAAATATCTACAAATAGTGCCGCCAAAATACACATTCGAACTAACATCTTGTAAATAACAATTTTCAGGAATTCTCTTATTGGTGCCTGCCAGATAACCAGTCATGTTGTTATTTGTTCTCAGTTTATTCCTGACCATATGAAGCAGTTCCTCTCTGTTCTCTTTGTACATGGTCTACCAATGAAGATTTTTTCATGTATTTGTTTTAAGATTCTCTCTCAATAATGCTAATGAGTTTCTCGGATCTAAGTCTGTAGAGCCCTTTAAACTGCAGAATTTGGTACGCTTATGATCACAGCTGGTTTGTGTGGTTCATTTGGTTCGTTTTATTTCCATTAAGGAAGTTGATCTGCTTTTTCGTTGTCATCAATGCTCTGATGCCTCCATAAGTGAGCCTTGTTATCTTAAAACCATAAATAAATACAATATGCACTATAAATCGCCTTCTTGCAACTACTTAATAAACCATAAGACTTATTTTTTAACGAAGTTTATTACCAATTAGAACGTAGTATAAGTCCTGTCCATGTTATGGAATGATATTTAGCGACATGTCCTACTTTTTACCTTACCCTTTTAGTCTTTTATTGATCTATGGTTCGTTGATGAAGTGCATTATGATTTAGTGTTTTTTTTTCACGATATTTGATGTTCATTACCAGGAAATATTCATCGCCAAACAAAGTGAGAAAGAATTTTTTTCATTATGAAATATGGATTATTGTCATGAGTATTTTATATTTTGAGGTAGGATTTTGTATTTTTTTTTATTTTGAAGAGCAAAACTATATACTAAACTCTCTCAAAAACTTGACTTGCATTTAAAAAGACTAAAGTATATATTTTTTCTAACAATAAGTTTATTAAATTGACTATTTTGATTATTTTACAGTTAAAATTAACTATAAGCGTACTAACTGTAGTGGTAGCGTTTATAAAAAGGTGAAGACCATCGATGTCTGATCCTGAGCAACATACTTTCAATTTGTTTCTGCTATTTTTTTGATGTCATCTATACACCTCGTATGTGGTCTTTTTCCTGATTACCTACCTTTAAAGGGTCTCCAATTTTGTATTGTGGCATTCTAAGTTGATCCTTTTCTTTAGGGTGCCTGCCGAAGTCCAGTTAAGTTTTACAATTTTTGTTGCGATATCCTTAACGTTTGTACTTCCTATTGGATAGTCATATAACTACCATTGTCCTTTTAAATGCCATTTCTGTTGTGGATAGTTTCTTTATATTTACCTTAGGATCCAGGATGAGATCGACAAGTTATGATAGGAGAGATGAACTGGTTAAATATTTTATTCCCCAGGTATTGAGGTATGTTGTGGTTCTTATCTATTCAATACAGAGCCTCTAGAAATTAAACAAGAATCTAATAAATGGGCCTCTTACCTTAAGAGGAAGAACCAAAAAGCTTAGACAAAGTATTGGAAGACAAATTGTGGAAACATGATTTGTGGGTTGCCAGGAATAGTGATGCGCAACATAGTCTCTTTTATCCAAATGTCAACCTCACCTGCTCGTGTAATAATCTTGATTCTAATCATTGGGTGCATCCTTCTAGATAACAAGCCAGGCTCTAACGTCCTAGTGTTTGCCGGTATAAGCAATCCCCCATTTACTGACCAACGACTCCGGGGGGATACTTTAATAAGTGGTAGTACTTTTTGTCCTGGAATAGTGAATTCGGTTCTAAGGCGGATGAACAATAAATAAATATATAAATATATAATAAAATATAAAGTAATACTGTATCATTTGAAATTAAATAATTAATTTTGAAAAAAATAAAATTGTCATAGAAAATTGCATGCACTTGAAATTTTTTGTGATTATGTTACGAACATATTATAAAAATTATAAACTGATGTCCTATTTCAGATAACCAAAAATTTATTTATTCAAGTTTTATAGAAAATAAGGTGAGTGGGGAAAATTTTAGGCGCGCAGCATATTTAATTTTCTCATAAGAACTCCCTGCTTAAGATATATAGGTCTATCATTCATTCCAAACTGGATTATGGTTGTTACATATATATCTCTGCCTCTAAAACACACCTTAACCTTTTAAATTCGATACATCACACAGCCTTACGAATTTGTTTAGGAGCCTTTCGATCTAGCCCCGTAGAAAGTCTATATTGCGAAGCCAAGGAGCCCCCACTTTGGATTAGACGTGAACAATTATTACTTTTCTATGCTGCCTCCGTTTCATCCAATACCTCCAATTCAGTTTATCTTCTTCTTACTTCATCAACTAACAACCAGCATTACTATTTTAAATCACCATCAATAAAACCCATTCCACTAATTTTAACACAATTACTTACTTACTTACTTACTTACATCTCTCTATCACAAACAATCCCACGACCCCTACCTCCATATCCTCCTTGGTCTATAATCACCCCTCAGTTTAACACATCTCTTACAAGATTCGATAAACTTACAACACCCAGGGAACTCATTAAAAAGTCTTTTAAAGAAATTATATTTACAAATAAATACGACATAGTACTTTATACTGATGCCTCAAAGAATGATACAGGAGTAGGCTGTTCTGTTACCACGTCAGATAACCTTATCACATCATCTTGTATCCCCTCGTTTTGTAGCGTTTTTACTGGCGAACTATTTAGCATATTTCAGGCTTTCAAATCCATTTCTTCACCTGATAAACAAGTTGCAATATGCACAGACTCACTAGCCTCAATACAATCTATCCAAAATATATTCACTGATCATCCTATTATCCAAAAGATCCTTGATTGTTACCAACTAATCGCTTCCCAAAAAATAACAGTTACATTAATCCGGCTACCATCCCATATTGGTATCACAGGCAACGAACTTGCAGACAGCCATGCAAAACTTGCCTCAACATCATCTGATAATACGGTTAATATACAAATTAGTAAAGATTTAAAATCTCACATTAAGAAACGAGCAAGAACCCGATGGCAACAACACTGGGACACCAATAACTCAGCATTACATTATATCCAACAGTTAGTCGATAGCCCCCTTGATTTGATCTCTGCCAGTATGTCCAGACAAGATGCTATTGTAACACGAAGACTTCGAATAGGACATACAAGATTAACACACGGATACCTGATGTCATCAATATTCAGCAAAAAGACTATTTTATTGCCTTAAAAGTGATTTAAAAGACATACTCAATAACTTGGATCAAATAACCTCAAGTCTAAAATTCCTCAGAGACGTTAAGTCATATTATAAAATAATTTAACTAATAATAATAATTAATAATAATAATTTTAATTGTATTCTAACAATATGTACTCTATAACATATTCTTGTAATTTATTGTAACAGTTTTCCATTTGTAACCGTTTTCGTGTAAGTGGCCTTTGTTGCCAAGCACGTTAATTTTCAATAAAAAAAAAAAAAAATTATGGCCATTATTTATACCTAATTTTAAGGAGTTATAATTTTTAAAATGTTATTTTAACTTACATATCTTGAAAATATAAATAAAAATTAAAAATAAGATTTTATAAGATGTTTTTAGGTGACGGAAACAACCGCGTTTGTCATTATCAAATAAATAACTTTCTAAAAAAACTCTGGAATAACTCTGAAATAAAAAAATATTTTTCAATAAAAATTTATGGGTGTACCTTAAGGGTTTTATAACACATATTTTTATTTAACTTTTGTTATAATTTATGCCTTTTTATGTTTGTTGCTCCCACAAGATTTTGCAATATTTCGCAATAAATTATTAACCAAATTTAATTTAGAAGGTCTCAAATGAATCGTTTTTTAATAACCTTTCAAAAAAATCAAAATGATCTTTGCTATAAAATCAATGTTTAAACAATGACGCTGTTATTTTAAACTATTACTTTTAACGTAAATCCATATTTTCATACCAAATCTACTCTACTATTGACCCTCCTAACGGTTAGAACAATAAAATTTGGGATAGCATGCATTGCAAGATCAAATGCCTTGCAAAAAAAAAAAATTTCTCATAAATTCGTAATAGTAAAACTCAAAGAATCTAATTTTTTAAAGAGTCACGAGACAATGAATGCTAGGAAGAAATACCTTATGTTGGACATAAACGTCCTGTACTTTAAAAAGAGTTATATCGACATTAAAAAACCAAGGATCTAGATTTTTTTACTTTTACTTTTTAGTTAAAATATACAAAAAAAATGCCAATATTTGTGAGACAGTCTCTTTTTTAAAAGTCATTTATTTTAAAATAAATATTAAACTAAAAATAAACACAAATATTACAATTAAGAACTTTTAAAAAAATTAAAATCCATCCCTGTTTGATGAATTCTTTGCAGATATCCTCTGCTTTCGTATAGCTGCCAGGCCTGCTTAGAATTTACACAATGCAATTACTTGATGCAAAGCATGCTCGAATTGATTTTGGAGGGCTGAAAATGTGATAAATAACCAAATATCTATTCGGGACCCTTTATACGTTCATTTGAGATGCTGATTGATGTTTTTCTTGCTTTTATTTACAACTAATGACGACCAAAGGAGGCAAGGTCGAGGCGTTACTAAGAAAGGAAATCAGTTTCACTTGAACTCTTCGGTGAAAAATTGCAAACTTAATAAAAAGGTGTTATAATGATTTCGTTTGTTCGTTATTAAAGGAAAATATGGCAAAAACGAAATTTTATAAGTGATTTAAAAGACATTTTAAGATAAATTGTTTTTGTTGCGAATTTTCTTGTTAATACATTTGATTTATTAAACAATTAAATTAAAATCTGAACAAAGATTTTAATTTTGTGAATTTTACATGTTTTT
This sequence comes from Diabrotica undecimpunctata, assembly GCF_040954645.1. NCBI lineage: Eukaryota > Metazoa > Arthropoda > Insecta > Coleoptera > Chrysomelidae > Diabrotica > Diabrotica undecimpunctata. The sequence continues at coordinate 62,495,379 of NC_092804.1, read as the reverse complement.
AATTTGATTGGCTTGATCTTTGCATGCATACACAGTTTTACAATAAAAATATTATTGTCAAAGGGGTGGTAATAAACTGGTACGGTTATAAATAACATACGTCTTATTAATAACACTAATAACACGATCACGAAAATTGATATTTTGGACCTGCCTAATCGAGCTAGCACGTGTTAGTTCGAATTGGACCTCTGCAATATTTTTTTATTTTAAATGGAGAAAAATAATTGATATTAATTAATAATTATCACAGTGTAGTAGAGTTATTGTGTTATTCACCTGCCAGTAATATTTTGGGTGAGCAAAATTTAGTTTTACTTGAACTTACTAGCATAAAATATAAATATACTCAAAACGCCTCATTTCTAAATAATAAACTTTTTGTTCCTCTTGGCAATTATAATAAACATATTGAAACAACACCTGTCGATAGGCAGCCAGTATTACGATGAGCAGTTAGTGGTTGTTAAACATATTGTACCCGAATAGATGCTAAAAAATAAAAAGATTTTCAGGGTTGCTTTTAACTACAAGGGCACCCAAAATGAAAATATGAATTTACCGAATTAAAATTACCCCAAAATTAAATAAATCTCCTTCCAATTTACACACAGCAGCAGTTAAGTCATGACCAAAACCCTCCTTTCGTAAAAAAAAAGATCAAGCCACAGAGATTCGTTCAGAAAATAAGTTATATAAGTATTTAACCAAAATAAATCTAGTTAAGCAACTCCACAAATCCTAGTATTACCGTCGGAAACCGTATCCTTGCAGTCAAAAGATTAGACACAGGCACAAAATGTTCTTTAATACCAAATAAAATAATAGAGGTATCCCTGAAAAACATAGGACTTTAGCTAGTTTCTTCAATATCATTCTTATGAGCTTGCATCCTAGATAATGAATACAACCATATTTTGTCCTTCTGTAGGTAAATATATTTTGTGCGACTCTATGATAATTTTAAAGTTTAAGCATCCTTGATTATTCCATTTACTAATACTGATTACAGAATATTTTTATCCACAGATAAAATAATTTGTTTCTTCTGTAAAAAACCTGGTCGCAAAGCATCAAATTGCTTCACTCCTGAATACAATCAATCAGAAAATTCTAAACTAATTCCTTCCCTTCCCTTTGACATTTCTCAAGCTGCAAGTCTAAACACACTACTGGAAGTTTAGCAAGGCCATAATTCGTAAACTCCTAATGACACACACAAAATTGATATAGCCACAAAAGGTAAAAAGATACCAAAGTTAATTGACTTGTCAGGAAAACAACATCCAACTGATTCAGAGTTTGTCGTATTAGAGCAAGCCACAAGATGACAGCAAAATATCTATTACATGCAAGACTGCAATCAGATCGACGAAAATCAGACGAAAAAACTCCTTTATTTTACCTATCAATAACTTTATAGCTTTCTTAGAGAATTGTTACAGTAAAACTAGCCCACTGGGAAAAGTCGTTCTATTTACAAAAAAATATTAAAGCTCTCCTCTCTGATATATCCAAGATTTACAAAACACTAACTGATAGATCTTTCAAAATGGGCCTAGGTTCAATAATTCTGATGTTAAAAATATAAACTTGGTATACTCACAGAACAATTTCGAAAATTATCATTTTTCTGAAGGGCCAACTAAATCAGAATTTTAATACCAATTCAAATCAAACATAACGTACTTATTTTTAATTTAATTCAATGTAACTGCAATGGGATTTACTCCTGTATAGAATTTATTCAACAATTAATTATGAACACGAATGCTGACATTATTTTCCTATAATAAACAGACAAGATTTATCATAATGGTTTTGAAGCACATCACGTTTTAGGAACAAATTATATCAGCTAGTGGAGGCATGTATATATATTTCTAAAGACAACTATTATCAACAAGTACATTTAACATCCAAACTAAAAGCTATTGCTGATACTCTTTGGTGTCCAAAACAAATTACTATCTGTAGCATTTACATACAACTCACTCACAGCTTTACTGAAGCTGAACTAGTAAATTTAAGGAACTTGGGGATCGGAAAAAACACTGGCTAGAGGAAAAGTCGTTGAAAATGTTTTAAACTTCTCTGTATATTGAATATCGGATCAAAAACACAATTCAACATTTCAAGTGGCACTTTCTCCTCAAGTGATCTTAGCTTATGTGGCCCAAGGTTAACACCACTTTAACTTGGACCGCAATGGATTTGGTCTCTATGACAGCAATCAGTTTCCTATCTTGATTTCTCATTATGTCAGAAAATCCAGAGCAAAAATTTTAAGATTAAAATTAACTGTAGCTTGTTGGAAGAATTTTTCAGACTTCATTGAAAAGAAGATCAACCAGCGACAACTGCCAGAAGATAGCAGTAAATTTATCCTCCATATTTGTTGACAATCCTTCCGTTAAAGTTTGGAAGAAAATTGTACAAAAAAATTCAAGAATAACTATAGGCGCGAAAATTGTTGAAATCATGACAGTTCCTTTTTGGTAATAAAAGTTAAAATGACAACCACACAAATATTCTAAATCCCCATAAAGATCTTTTTTTTACTACAGATATGTCAGATAACCTTCACACTTTAAATTCACCCTTTACTTTTTAAGAGCTTTTCTTGGCTCTATTTACATTAAAAAAATTCTGCAGCACGGCAGGAATTCACAATATATTATAATATATCCTCCATATTCCCCAAAAATTTAGCCATCCATGGACTCACAAAATTAATTTAATTTTATAATCATCTTTGGATCAACGAAAAGTTTCCCAACCTATGGCGACAATCAGTCATTCTTCCAATAAAGAATCCCGATAAATAGAACCATTATCTTATAGACACATCTCATTAGCATGTTGCATTTGCAAATTAATGGAAAAACTAATTATTAATGTTATAAAATAAAAGACAGATATCAAGCACAGTTCTTTTATTAAATCTTGCTTAAGTGCTTTCGCTCTCAGAACATCTTCAAAGGCATTTCGTCAAAATTTGGCGATTCAGTACATCATTAAATGTCATAAACATTTAAATAAATCTAAACAAAAACTAACTCTAGACAAATGACAAAAAATTTAAAAATTCTTTGGATGCTACATTAAGGGCAATAACAGTCTCAATCGGCCTACCCCTCAATATCGAATGGCGGTTGTCACTCGACACTGAGGAGAAGGCAGATTGAGAACTCAGTGCCGTTGGACGGTTCTCGTATTTCTAAAGAACAAGGTACTGGTAGGTGACGAGTGATGGGAGTAGGCAGATTGAGAGTCGAACTCAAACGGAACCATACCCTTCTTGATAATAGTTCCAAAATGGATGCCGAAACGTCGAGTTTTCAATTCTTAATGCGGTTCTTTTCGAAAACTTAGTAATTTTTATTAAGCTGACCGAGAAAATTTTTTAATATATATAATATAATAAAAATATGAATGCACTGGCGTAGATATTTATAAGTTGTATCCCCATCCCCATGACAGTGCATTTGTCGTCCTCTTGTTTTGCAACGTTTAGAAAACACATATTTAGGCTAATTCCGGAATTCAATTTCCGATCTATATTCTCACAGATTTCGCTGTAGGGTTTGTTTGTAAATATTTTTAAAATATTTACTTTTATTTTATTTATTTCGTTTAGAGCTTACTATGAGTTCCCTCTTATCATGCCAAGAGGCAGAAATATACATATCAGCGAATGGTGGTACGCGGTAAAGGAATCAAACCTTAACTGTCTATTTTATTTTTATTATTTTACGTTAGCATGGAGTATGAGGAAATCGTTGTCACAAAGGGATTTCTGGCTAGACGAATTGTCATAACCCAGAATTTTATTAAAAACTGGGCAACTAACAAGATTCCTTTTTAGTCCATCAATGACACACGATACAATGGACAGCAAATTATCAGTATAACAGTGACCACCTTGGTATACTTATATATAATGATTGTGTTTCATTGTGTCTAATTTGTTAGTTTCTATCACTTAGCTCTTAAAGTTCATCGCTGGAACGTGGTTTTCAGTGGTCTGATGGCCGCCACAACCTAAAAACCTATTAGTCTGTGCTATAGTTTGATATTGAGGTACCACAGAGTCGTAAAAAAATGGAGTATCGATTTTGTATATTTTTTCTATTGATTGCTATTAAACTATGGTAGTAAATAACAATAACAAATTAGGTTTAAATTATTTCTTTATGTCCAGCTTAGTATAGCTTCTTCATTCTCATTGTCGGTTTATCATCCCGAAACACTGTTGTTAAAATCCACGAAAATAAACTGAGGTTTTTGGTTGTTGTAAATGTCAGGCAAGCTGAAGTCAAATCTCATATCCAAAGTCTTGTAAATGTATATTATAGTGCAATAATTTAGCTCCACATTCAGTATCTCGTTGTTGTTGGTCTCTGTCTGGAAGACCAAAAGGACTAATAGATCTGCTTTAGTAGTTTTGGTCTTAATAGAATATTATCCCTATGCGTTTCTTAGATGTGTTAGAAACGCTTAGAACGTCACAATTGTGTTTGTGGCACATGGTGTCTAAAGAGCTTCTTTACTAATACATATCCCTTCGAGGTTAATACTCATTGCCGTCAGTGTGGACCTTTTTACAAAAACGATTGCAGTGGATCAATCATTTTCGTTGGCAAAAGCCGTTTTCATGAAACTTCCGAGTGTGGTCAATAACACTCTTGAAAGAGGCTCTTTTCGTGTTTCCCATAGCATCATTTAGTACTAAAATATAAAGCAAAGTACCTTGTGTAAATTTTTATAGCTAAGATCTAAGAGAATCAGTTCTGTTACAGTCTTAGATATACTCTGAAAACTCGCACATATAAAAATACCTAATATAATAAATATACTAAAAAATATTAACTATATTACACTTTTTAAACGAAAAACAATTTTAAATACGTATATTTCAAAATTTTATTTTATTTTTTCACATTTTTATCTCCCTCACTTTAAAAATGTTTTCTCCCAACAGTTATTTAACCTATGCAGTGGCTTAAAAACATATAATCAGATATCGTTTTTATTTCTCTCAAAATTTTATTCCTGTGGAATAATAAGCTGTTTTGAAGTATATTTGTAAATATACATGGAAAATTCGAATATAAAACCATCAGTTTTATTTTGTTCTTTGATGTCTCGCTTTTTATATTTCAATACTTTGTAAACAGCAGTCATAAAGGACCCTCAGCAAATATTTGAATACAACGGCGAATAAAATGTTTAGTTTAAAAGTTTAACATTATACGTTAAATAATATATCTGATATTCGGTTAAAATATTATAAGAAAATTCGGTAGCTGTAAGTATTAAACGAAACGATTAAAAAACATTTATTACATTATCTTCTGAAGATTACAAATTTTATCAACTTGACTATTACATAAGATACAAGTTGCATCTTCATTGTCAGTGTGATAAGCAAATAAGTCTAAACTACTACTGTTTGCTTTTCCTTCAATGGACACTTTTTGCTTCATGTCCTGGCAGATTTTCTTAGTTCTTTTGCTTATTTTTCAGCAATCATCTGTTTGGCTACTTCCATCTCAGTTGTAGAGTTAGTCACTCTATATTTTCTCCATTTCTGTTAGTCTTGCGTTTAGTCTGACTAGCAGCAGGAAAAGGTGATATTTCGGCTACTGTTATGGAAATTAAAGTGCCTGGCATATCTCCACTTATTAAGTTAGGAATATCTTTGTTATACAAAGGAATATTACTTAATTGATTCTTGATTCTAAAATTACATGTAGCTACGTTTGGATCGGCTTGGGCCTCGGGTATATCGATAGTCTCTGCGGAAGCAAATAAATAATCGGAAAAATCTCTGGATTAATGAAAATATTCGTGTTGAAACAAAACCGCTTTGAACATTGTTCAATGTCACTAGCTTTATTACAGACTTCTTTAAATAAAGCAGTAGTTTGGTAGTGAGTCTCAGTCCTTACTCGGTGACTTCTAATCTATATATTTAGTACTTGGTTATAATAAGTGTTTAAGAGTTCATAAAAGCTCACATTAAGCAGTTGTACCCTATGGGTACAATATGGAGGAAAGAAGCAAAATAAAACACTATTAAATTTTGCATATTCCATCACTTCAAGGTCTTTATGACAACCGTGTCCATATAAAAGTAATAAAACTTTTTTTTCAGTTGGCCTTACACACTTGACGAAATGCTTCATCCATTGAATGAAAACTTTAGAATTTATCCACCTATTTTCACCTAGGATTCGCCCTAATCCTACAGCTCCTACGGGTGCATTGTCCATTAACTTTGGCTTTGTATTTTTTTTTTTGGGAAAATTAATCCTGGTGGCATGGGAGTTCAGACAGCATTCATACAACAGACCACTGTTAAATGTTGACCTCGTTCTGTACTTGACAATATCCAGACTTGCTTTCTTCCCTCAGTATTAAAAAGATTACTGTTCTGCACAGAGATAGTAGATAAGCCCGATTTGTCCGTGTTCCATATTTTATGTGGTATTTTATGTACTCTAAGGAAAATTGACGGATTTCTCTCCCTAACTCCTCTTAACTAATCCCAGCCTGCCATTTTGGTTTAATGCGAAAATCTATGAGGGATACTTTTTGCCTCTGCTACTTTATAAACCAATTTTCTGACTGTAACTGTTGTCATACCAAAAAATCTGTTTTCTAAATCCTTAAGGTGTTCAACAATTTCTCGTTCCAAATCTTGACTAAACGTAGCCTTATGACCGTCCATAAAGTCTTTTTCTCATCCTTTTTGGAAGCACGCCATCTAAGCGAAGATGGATCACTATAGGATACTAAAACCCAACCCATTGTTTTTTCTCAGACAGCTAATGGCCTACTTTATTTTATTTTTTTTTTACTCTGCGAAACAGCTCCGCTGAGGTCATCCCAAAACTATTGTCGGAGATTTTTCAACCACGAGATACGACGGCGTCCCGGTCCTCTTCTGCCAAATACTTTACCGTTTACGTATATACCGTTCCATATCTATAAATAAAATAAATGAATAATTATGAATATAAAAGTTTAAAGTAGAGGGTAGGAGAAGCGTAGGAAGAAGATGCGTTTTCTGGTTAAAGAACCTGAGAGAGTGGTTTGGTTGCAGCTCAAGGCAATTGTTCAGGGCAGCTGCCTCGAAGGTCAGTATAGCCATGATGATTGCCAATCTTGGCATTTAAAGAAGAAGAAGAAGAAGAAGTTTAAACTGGGACCCGTGTGAAATAGCATAACATGCTATTTCAGTATGCCGTCTTACCCATATTTAAATTAGAATTTTTAATTTGAATTTTTTAAATTATTTTACGAACAAGAACAGGCAAATGTTATGAAGCTAGCTTGCTATTTAAGATACCGCTCCAAATAAACGTATTTACTTACCTCACTAATATTCGTTTTTAAAATTTGACACTTTTTACGGAGTTACTAGAAATTTTTGCGCGTATTGACATAGTAAAACTTTATTAAGCAATAAATGCGTTTCTGCAGCGAGGTAATACACAATACTCATAGAAGTATCACGTGTTTCTCTCACCAAGTAGCCTACAGCGATTCCATGTATTAAAAATCTTGGAAGAACCTTAAAAAATAAATAAAACTGCGTATTTTTATTTGAGATGGTTAGTATTAAGTTATATAAGTTAGCACGCTCATTACAATGCTATTCAGTGAGTCTGGTGTTAATTTCGCTGATAAAATTAACGTATTTGTTTACCATGAATAAGACAAATAACAAAATAATACATTTCTCCAACTTCTCAAATATTTCACTTGGTATTTGCCAATATACAAGGATGAGTGTCTTAAGAACCGGCAAAATAACGCAAAAGATAGAAAACATAATACGTTGTGAAATAAAAAGAGATGCAAGTAGTAGAGGTGAGAAATTATCGATATAAACCTATAATTTACTTTACATTACATTAGATCTATCGAAAGTTTTTCACCTTTAGACGTTAGCTTATGAGCTGGTTGAATTAATACGTATCACGTAATGTAAGTAAAAACAGTTCAAGTACGAGTATGTTTTTATCCAAAATTAAAGTATTGATCAATAATAAACTGTGATTTGAGACGTCGCATACACTCTTCTCAGTACAGAATTATCATAGCTTGTTATTCTGTATTTATCAAATTACTACTAATTAAACTGTTTACTTACATTTGCTTTATTGCCTTTAATCAGTTTTTACTTTATGCAAAATTTAAAAAATATTAATGTTCGACGTCATACTTGTAATATTATGACTGAAGTCAACTAGCTCATAAGCTAACGTCTAAAGGTGGGAAACTATCGATAGTCCCAATGTAATGTAATGTAAATTAGAGGTTTCTATCGATAATTTCCCACCTTTACTACTTTCATCTCTTTTTATTTCACAACGTATTATGTTTTCTATCTTTTGCGTTATTTTGCCGGTTCTTAAGGCACTCATCACTGTATAAAACAAAGAAATTCAGTCGCCATTCTAGCTAAACGAATTCTCTTTTAGTAAAATTCTACTATTATAAATATATATAAATAAAAATAAAATTCTGCTACAAGATAAAAAGAAGGTAGCAAGACATTAAAGTCATATGCTTTAACTGTCTATTGGTACTCTCGATATTACATGAGTCATTTATTTATTTTTTTCCTATCTAGTTGGAGCCTTGAAATATTTTCCTACCTTAATGACAAACTCACTTGGTAACTCCTATTTTATAGAAACGTGGCATGAAATAAGGCAATCTTAAGTGAGTATAGGTGGTATAACTTTAATATTAAAGCTGGCAATGCCAGTTGCAGTCCGCCGTATCTTGGAGATACAACATATGCCTTGCAGGTAGACACTGCTCTAAATAAGTCGGGTAGAATTATTACAAGGTGTCTTAGATCTACCTTAGTTCCTAAAATCTACTTCATGGCAGAAAGCGCTTTACTTAAGACAAGAAGAACTGTAGCCGCAGATGACAAGAAAAACAATTAAGTTAAAGGCTACCCCTGCATAATCACGTCGAACAACCAGCCTGACTGAAGGCACGCCACATCTTCCTTGATCACCCAAAACAGATAACGACCTCAACAAGCGAAGGAAAGAGAGAACTTTGGATCCGGCCAGTTCCACAACATATTCGCACCATAAGAAGGAACTACCTGTCGGATGAAATTTACCTTTTTCCATGTGGAAACCTGTAAACTAGTAGCAGAGTAGAGTACAACAAGTACCGGTACAAGTACAAAATTTAAAAAAGTGGACCTTTGATCTTTCTTACATGTTGTTTGGTTTGGTTTTGGACTGCATAGATTTGTGTTTTGTTTGTTTTGAATGTTGTGATGATGAACTTATTTTCTATCCTTTTCAGTTTTTCTGATAAACTAGTTACATATGGTATCGTTATCATATCTAAATCCCTACAGCAATATCTATTATTGCTGTATGTTGGTTTTCTGTAAACTTTGTTTGCATATCCTGTGTATTCTTTTATATCTAACATATCCAGAGAAGGAAGTGGATCGTCGTTTTCTTTTTCCATGGTGAATTTAATTAACCTATTAACCTATTAATAATTTATTAACAACATCTTAAGAATCTATTAACAATCTATTACCAACCTAGTAACAATTTATTACCAACATGTAATCAACCTATTAACAACCTATTAACAACCTGTTAACAACCTATTAACAACCTATTAACAACCTATTAACAACCTGTTAACAACCTATTAACAATCTATTAACAACCTATTATTAACAATCTACTAACAATCTATTAATAACATATTAGCAACCTATTAACAACCTATTAACAATCTATTAACAACCTATTAACAACCTATTAACAACCTATTAACAACATATTAACAACCTATTAACAACTTATATATTTTCTCAGAATGTTAAACGATTTCAGGAGTGGATATCGAAACGGTAAACGTTTTTAAAAAATTATATTAAAGTTACCATCCGACCTTTAGTTTTAAAGGGAGGCTACACACTTCTTTTAAATTATTTTTACTTTGACGTCTTTTTTGTGTTTATTGATGCCCACATTGTGTATTATTATCGTGTTTGTGTTAATTTTTGGCCATTTTAAGATTTCTTTGAGTGCAGAATTTGTTGCATTTATTATTGCTCTTAATAAATGCAACAAAGTTTTAAGCAGTACAGTGCAAATGTGTCTTGGCTGACTTTATAGAACACACCTTTAAAGGAAAAACTGCTTATCGAGACGAACGTTTTATAGTGTCTTTAGCACCAACAAATCGTCATTTAACTGCTATCTTGGTTAAAATAGTCTTTATTATGCCAGAAACATAAACGTTGGTGAACAAACCGTTATAAGATGGTTAATTCGGAGGCGCATACAGAATTGTACGTTGTCCTAAGGTAATCTTTGACCGCTGATAGATACATAAACGAAATACTGCAAAATTACATTGTTTCATAGGCACCATTTATTGAAGAAAACTTCACACTGGTGCATGACAATGTACGTCTTCATGCCGTCCGCATTTTCAGAGAATACCCAAATGAAGTTGATATTACCTATATTTGATAGCCAGCACAGAGTCCCGATTTAAATCCCATATAGTATGTTTAGAACAGGTTTGGTATTTGAACAGCTATTTGAAGCTAGGTATCTGCTGCTTTGGCCTTGGTTCAGCTTAAAGTGGCTCTTTTACAAGAAAGGCAAGCAATTCTACAAAATAACGTTAAATTAATAAGCTGTTTGTCCAGATAAATAAATACCGTTATATAAGTTCATAGGGGTAATATGAGCTACTAAGTAAATCGACAAATAATTTGTATAGGTTTAATTGTTATTTTTAGTTTGTTTTCGATGATAATTAAATAGATATTAATTTGTTTTATTTTTTTTTTTTTTGTATTACTCTGTAGGTTTGCATAGTCCTCTTTACCGAACAGTTTTTCGTACGCATTTCCTGTTTAAAATGTACCATAAAACCCTTTATAAAGCATGCCAATCGTCGACAAAAGTATTCCAATTCAAATTAAAGTATTTCGACAATTTTATCAAAAATTCGGGGGTGTTTGTTTTTCGTGCCGGTGAGTCTATATCTATTTACAGGGTGTAACAAAAACATAGGTCATAAATTAAATCGCGTATTCGGAACCAAAAACAGTTCGATTAAACCTGACTTACCTTAATACAAATGTGCATATAAAAAAAGTTACAGTCCTTTGAAGTTAGAAAATGAAAATCGATTTTTTCAATATATCAAAAACTGTTAGAGATTTTATATTGAAAATAGACATATGGCTTTCTTATGACACTATTATCTTAAAAAAAACAGTGAAATTTATACACCCCAAAAAATTTTATGGGGGTTTTGTTCCTTTAAATGCCCCAAATGTTTGTATATGTTCAAATTAAATTATTATTGTAGTATCATTAGTTAAATACGTTTTTAAAACTTTTTTGCTTCCTAGTACTTTATCGATAACCCAGTTTTTATCGAGATGCAGCTGCTTTTTTATTATGTTTCAAAATTTCTAAGTACCAAACAAAATGTTAAATATAAATAAATTTTATTCCAAATAGAGTTCAGGTCTCTATAATCTTACGTGGATTTTACAAATGTTCAAAATTACCTCCATTTTCTTGAATACACATTCGACACCGTTTTAAAAAGGAAAATCGAATATTTTGGAAAATCATGGGCTTCTGACGAAATTGATTTGCGGCTTCTAGGATTTTATTCCTTAGTTGTTGTTTGTTCATAATTGCATAATTGTTACGTAATATACGTATCATTTCATAAAACCAAAAAACCAAAAGTCAATTTGGTTAAGATCTGCACCTCTGAGTGGCCAAGAAATAGGCGCATCGGGGCCCCTTCCAATCCAACATCCAGGATACTGATCCAAAAGATATTCTCTTATTTGTAAAAACCACATATTTTTCCTGACTGTGAGATTGACTTCGTCTATGTACTCTGGTGACACGTTTTGTAGAAAGTGTAAATAATTTTCACCGTTTAAATTGTTTGGAAGAAATACTGGGTCTATTAAGTTATTATCCACAATTCCTGCCCAAACATTGACTTTAAAAAATTTCTTTGGTGATGAGAGACCTTTTTTGCATGGGGGTTTTCTTCGGTCCAGATGTGCGTGTTATGGTGGTTCGTAATGCCATTTCTGTTAAAGGTAGCTGTGTCGGTAAACAAAACATGAATAATAAAATTGACATTTTGTGTGATTTCCGTTAAAAACCAATCGCAAAATTCCATTCTTTTAGGATAGTATTCATCCAGCAATTCTTAAACGGGTGTTAAGTGATAAGGATAAAAACCGCTGTTTCTTAAATCTTTTCCAAATCGCCATACGGGAAACATCTGATTAAGTACCTACTACTCCTGTACTGCGTCCAGGGCTTTCTTCAATTGCTTCTAAAATTTTTTCATCGTTTGTATCCACTTTTGGTCGACCACTATAAACAACAAGTTGCGGCTGCAATCTGCCTGCCTCTTGTAAAAGACGATCAAGGGAAAGAAATATTCGTCAACTAGGATATTTTTTTTGCATAACGCCCTGCAGCTGATGCAATATTTCCTTGGCATTCACCTGCAATTACTAAATTATCCATAATTATTAGCTAAAACCGTAATTTAGCCTGCTTAAGCTTACCCAGGATTAAATGCATATCTGCCATTTTTGAAAACGCGTACACCATTGTAATATTTTTCAATGATGTACACGAAAAGTTAGTTTTTTTTTTAATATCTTTAAGTGCACAATAATTGAAATATGTATTACTGTCAATATGTATTGTTACTACATAGTAAATATAGCAACACGTATTGGTACAGCCGACTGGAAAATTTTTAAAACACAATAAAAAGTAGCCTCATCTCGATAAAAAGTGGCTTATCGAAAAAGTACTAAGAGGCAAAAAAGTTTTAAAAACATTGTGTTTAACTGATGGTAACACAATCATATTTTAATTGGAATTTATACAAAGATTTGGGGAGGCTTAAGGGAACAAAATCCCCATAAAATTTTTATAGGGTGTACAAATTTCACTGTTATCTTTTATAAAAATAACAGTGAATAACTTTTAATTTATCTCCAACAGTTTTCGATATATTGAAAAAAAAAGGATTTTCATTTTGTAATTTCAAAGCGCTGTAACTTTTTTTATCTCACATTTGTATTAAGTTAAGTTAGGTTTACTCGAACTATTTTTGATCCCAGAATACGTGATTTGATTGATGACCTACCTTTTTGTCATAAATTGTGTAAATATGATTATAGCGGCCCGTGCTAGTTTCAATACCTGGTTTATAATATTAGACTAGGCGGGATCTGTAAAAATTCAGACCATAATACACATTTTCCATAGGAAGCTATTTTTTTGCCGAAATCCCTTCAGGATGTGCCCAATATCGATAATCACGATATGCGCCAGTCACAAACCCTGTGCTAAATTTTTTATTTAACAAAATCTGAAAACAATTGAAAATTGCTCATTTTTTTGCTCCTATTTTCGTTTATAATTCGGAAAATATTGATCCTAGAGAAAAAATTATAAGAGGTTAAAAGTTTCGTTATTTAATTTTAATCAAAATTTAGTTAGCTAGAAATTGAAAATTTTATGTTTATTTCGACTTTAAATGTTTTCGACTTTCTAAACTTGACTTACAAGCTCCATATTCCGCCTAGAAAAACTTTTTAATATGTTTAAAACGTGTGCTAAATTTTGTTAAGATCGGTCGGATAGGTTTTGCATAATAATTTTGCAATCCAGCCTACTGGAAAAAAATTGCAAATTTTCAAATTTATAGTAAGCCCTAAATAAAGCTCTCAGATAGTTGCTAATTTTTTTACATATAAAGGAAGGCTCAAACTTTCAAACGCTTTTTGTAAAATTTAAATCGGTTCACTAGGAGAGCCTAAAAATTTTATTAAAGTTTTAAACATTTTTTAGGCTTATAAACAAATTGAATAACTTTACGAGCTTTAAACATATCTTTCCAAAAAAAGAAAAAGACTTTAAAAAAAATTATTAAAGATTGAGTCAAAATAAAGTTTATTTATGAAAAAAAATTTTTTTTTTCGTTCGCCTTTGTTTAAACAATTTAAATTATTTATTAACAATTTATAAATACATATTTGTTTACTAAAAATAACAATTTACTTTACTGTATAAATTGTAAGCTCCAAAAAAATGCATGAAGAAAAATGCAATTACTTGTTTAACATATAATTGTTTATTGCAAATTTCCCAATTTGCAATTAAAAATGTTATTTGAAAATATGATATTTGAAATTCTTGTCGTCCGAGACATCGATTTAAAAAAAAAGAGCAAAATTGGTTAACAAGAAGCCAAGATAATGCAATTTTTAGCGCGCGCTATGATTTTGAACTCGCCGATTCACATTTCGAGTGAATGTCCCTCACCACCACCTGTCATGCATTCCGAGCGACAGTTTACGTGAAAACGGTTTTTATTTGTCTTTTTTATGGATGTTGGCCTAAAGCGCATTAGGTAAAATTTTTCATATAAAAAGTACTTGACAAGACGAGGGTATTTGTTTAAAAACGAGCCCTCTATCATTTATGGTTACACGGCAAATGTATGCCAACTTTGACCTTCAATATCTCGGCAACCAGTAAGCCGAATGTATCTTTTTTTTTTTAAGAAGCCTCTTTTTATGTTCTTTAAGTGTAAAAATTTTGAAATTGATATGTTTAAAGCTCGTAAAGTTATTCAATTTGTTTATAAGCCTAATATATATAAAAAATGTTTAATACTTTAAAAAAATTTCTAGGCTCTCCTAGTGAACCGATTTGAATTTTATAAAAAGCTTTTGAAAGTTTAAGCCTTTCGTTATGTGTAGAATAATTTGCAACTATCTGAAGGCCTTATTTAGGGCCTATTATAAATTTGAAAATTTGTGATTTTTTTCCAGTAGGCTGGATTGCAAAATTATTATGCAAAAACCTGTTCTACCGATCTTAACAAAATTTAGCAAACGTTTTAAACATATTAAAAGGTTTTTCTAGGCGGAATATGGAGCTTGTAAGTCAAGTTTAGAAAGTCGAAAACATTTAAAGGAATAACTTCATTCTTTTGTACTTTTTTTCCAATTATTGCTATATTTTCAACAATAAACATTAAATTTTTAATTTCTAGCTAACTGAATTTTGTTTAAAATTGAATAACGAAACTTTTAACCTCTTATAATTTTTTCTCTAGGATCAATATTTTCCGAATTATAAACGAAAATAGGAGCAAAAAAATTAGAATATTTCAATTGTTTTCAGATTTTGTTAAATAAAAAATTTAGCACAGGGTTTGCGACTGGCGAATATCGTGATTATCGATATTGGGCACATCTTGAAGGGATTCCAGCAAAAAACAGCTTCCTATGGAAAATGTAAAATCCAAAACAGATCCCGCCTAGACTATATTATATCAATGATTAGAATATGGAAACATTTTGTAAACATTTCTATATTTTTGCCGGTGTAGTAGTCGAACCTACCGGTCTTTCTATTTATTTTTTTCACAAATTTCATTATTTTCATATAACCTTAATAAAAATAGCTGCTATATAAGGCAAGGGAAACAAAATGTTAAAATAGTATAACTGATAATATTAAACCAGCAGCATTTAGTAAAAAATAGTAAAACCATTCGACATTGCTATGTATTTCAGTACAGAAAATTAGCAATTTAATCTTTAAGCTTAGGGCCAAAACAAGATATTATTCCGTTAATTACCACAAATTTATAATCGAAATGTTGTTCAGTATTTACAAATAAAAAAAAGTAAAGTTTGGTGCTCTCGATATTTTCCTAATGGTTTTTTTAGTCGATTTTAAACTGAAAATTCGAGAATTCGAATTCTCCCAGAACGGTAAACATTGTTCATTTTGTTTATTTCCATAGTCTGTTTGCTTATGCGCTTACGATTTAATAATTAATGTAATATACAGGGTCATTCAGTCTAGAAATTTTAGATAATTTATTTTCAAAATATAGAATTTATATTTTTGTCAATATTAGCACTATTTTGTTTACCACCATTTTTAATTTTTAGGAATAAATAACATCATAATGAACACAAAAGTATTGGTTAGATTATTTGACAATACTTTTATTGTTCTCTAAATTTCTGTTCTCCACATTTTTGTCAATGACAACTTCCTATATAGGGTGTCAATTATAAAACTTACAATCGGCTATATCTCACGAACAAAAACTGTTATCGAAAAATGCTTAAAACCGTTTCTAGGATAGTAAGAGGAAACTAAAATAACATGAAAGATTACGCACCCCCATCAACCTCCTAGGCCCCACCCACCACAATTAAAAAAGTTTAAATTGCAAACCCCTGCTTGTGATACATCATTAAAAAGACTAAATAAAATGCTATCCAATGGTATAAATAATAATTATACAGGATGAAGTAATAATTGTAAAACTTTGTCTTAAATGAAAAATTTAATGGGGTTTTTGTTGATTCTGTTGATGACCCTGTATAATTATTGTTTAATAATTATGCAGGCTACTAATATCAGCCGGATTACTATGATTTTTGTGTTTGTAATGCTATCTCCCGGACTATTATTTTTAATGATAAGTGCCCGTCGTAATTTTTTTTTTTTAATAAAAACTTAATTTGCCGTTTTTGCAAAATATGTTGTGAGTTGATTTTTGTTGAACTACAAATTTGTTAAAAATATCAAATAAGTAAATGTTCAAAGTGGGTTCCGTTGTTTTGTAAACAATAATGCAGCCTATTTTTTAATTCTGCACGAACTTTGGCAAATGTTGTTCCAGTAAGACCGCGACATGCAATTTCGCAATTCCCCAAGGGACGGTGGTTGAGTTTTATAAACAACTAATTTGAGGTAACCCAATTGAAAAAAGTCAGGTGGCGGTAAGTCTGGTGACCTCGGTGGCCACTCAATAGGACCTCTCCTTCCAATCCACTTGTTCGGATAATTAGTATCCAACCAGTGCCTAACTGGAACTGCATGGTGAGAAGGTGCTCCATCTTGTTGAAAGTGCGGCAAATCTTCGTCTAGAGCTAGGTTGCCTTGATCGTTTCTTTGGTTCTCTAATTAATGCACAATTAAAGGTTCGATGATGTTTTCCAGCATATCGGGATAAACTTCGTCACTTAAATTGCCTGGTATAAACAAGGGGCCAAGTATAACATCGCCTAATATTCCTGCCCAAACATTCAGTTTTTCAGGATATTGATTGTGACTTTCTCTAAATCGATGCGGGTTCGCATCACTCCAGTACCGACAGTTTCATTTATTTACAATATTATTCAGCATAAAAGTACATTCATCAGTGAAACAAATATTTTTTAACATTCTCGGTTCAACGCGAATTCTTTCAGTCATGAGTTCACAAAACTCAATTCGTCGGTCTGGATCATCATCGCCTAGTTCTTGGAAAAAATGTGTTTTGTACGGGTAAAACTTTGTATTTGTAATTTCAACACTTTTCTAACCGACTCATGTGAAAGTCCTGTTTTTGCAGATACATGACGTGTTGATGCAGTAGGCAAAATTGCAAAATTTCCATTGACCTCAATCTGGGTTGCTTCATTCAGTAATCTTGGGGCACCTTTTTTTTATTTTGCACTGATCCCGTTTCTCTAAACTTTTCAACTCAATCACGGACGTACACGTGACTAACTTTTTGTACGGACGCCTTTCATGAAATATTTGGGCTGTTCGTAAATAACACCGGTTCTGGGAAGCAAATATGAAAATGATCTCCTCGCGTTCAGGTATACTGTAAACTATCATGATACCTACAACTGTATGACAGTACGTATCGTACAAATGATGAAATTTAATGACATTTAAAATTCTCTAAACCAAAAATTATTGAATCTGACAGAACCCAAAAAAACAGATGTTTTCGGATTGGAAGGAAAGGTCCTGGAACAAGTGAATTGGAATGAGAGGTCGTATTGAGTGGCCACCGAGGTCACCAGACTTACTGCCACCTGACTTTTTTCTATGGGGTTACCTCAAATCAGTTATTTATAAAACTCAACCACCGTCTCTTGGGGAATTGCGAGAAAGAATTACGCAAGCATGTCGCGGTGTTACTGGAACAACATTTGCCAAAGTTCGTGCAGAATTAAAAAATAGGCTGTATTATTGTTTACAAAACAATGGAACCCACTTTAAACATTTACTTATTTGATATTTTTAACAAATTTGTAGTTCAATAAAAATCAACTTACAACTTATTTTGCAAAAACGTCAAATTAAGTTTTTATTTAACAAAAAAAATTCCGACAGTACTTATCATTAAAAATAATAGTCCGGGAGATAGCATTACAAACACAGAAGTCATAGTAATCCGGCTGATATTCGTACCCTGCATAATTATCAAACAATAATTATACAGGGTCATCAACAGAATCAACAAAAACCCCATTAAATTTTTCATTTAAGACAAAGTTTTACAATTATTGCTTTACCCTGTATAATTATTACTTATACCATTGGATAGCATTTTATATAGTCATTTTAATGATGTATCATAAGTAGGGGTTTGCAATTTAAACTTTTTTGGTTGTGGTGGGTGGGGCTTAGAGGGTTGATGGGGGTGCGTTATCTTTCCAGTAATTTTAGTTTCCCCTTACTATCCTAGAAACGGTTTAAAGCATTTTTCGATATCAGCTTTTGTTCGTGAGATATAGCCCATTGTAAGTTTTAAAATTGACACACTACATAAGTCAAACAAATAGATATAAACTGTTTTATATCTATTCTGTTGTATTTAAGCAAAATATAAATCTACCTCCATAATATTATCTATACCATGAGATTTTCATAATTTATTTACGCTTTTTTATTGTTTCAGGTGAGAAATAATTATTTTGTTTGTTATAAAAACTGTAAGTATATTTTTTTGTATACATTTACATGCTCGGCAACTATAACCACTGGGGCGATGGCAAACAACATTACAGAAGGTATAATAGCATCAATAACTTATATCATATAAAATTATTTTAAAGTTTATGATACATTTTTTTTTTAAAACTAAAGAACTATATCTAATTGGTTGGGATCACTGAGAATGTTGCCTAGCTGTGGTTTAATATACTCGTATATTAACCTGTCGTTTACTTTACTGGGTTAATGACATTCGGTAAGAAAGACATGTCAAATAATGTCATCATAAATCTGTGTATTAGGTGTGGTCTATACGGATTTTTCGTATTATTGTAAGGTCTTGTGTAGATAGTCCCGTGGGGGCAGTGTATAATGGCAGAGAGTCTGTACAATTGGCAATATTTTTTTTCGGAAGGTTGTTATAGTTAATAATAGCTTGTAAAACAGTATACAATTCTCCAGTATTTATTATGCACAAAAGAAACATAAAATAAGTGCAATTGCGACTGTTTTTATAGGTGTACTGAAGAAACAATCCCCAAATCACTTTTGGAAGTATTGATGTATAATACTTGATCAAGGTGATTATTGTGTATAATTTAAAAAAATGCTTTTATTATCAGTTCTTTAGGTGTTTCGTGTTCAGTAAATTTTGTTAAATATGTGTTAATTTGAGAAGGGTGCATAATCCAAGGAGTAGTTGGAAGGAAGGGGATGGGATTGGTTAGTATAAAGTTGATATCGTCTGTTATTATAAGTAATATAGAAAATACAGAGTTTATTATTGGGCAAAGGGTGGTATAGGTCGTTGTGAATAAACTGTAGACAAAATTAAGGGGCTAAGAAAAGGGGGCTTTATATAACATATATATTTTGAATTTAAAAATAATTTCAAAAAATTGTTAACTCTCATATGACAACATCATTGCTGAAAATTAAAAAATGGGGGTGGGACGCGATTTTTAGTATAGGAACCTAGAACCCAAAAATATTTTACCAATTTCATCAATTTTCTAATATGATACAAGTTTTTGTAAAATGTATTATATGGTTAAACGACTAATCGTTTTTAGGGAGAGACTGGATGGAGTAACTACTAAAATGCTTACAGAGATTTTCTGGGTAACACACCAAAGAAGGTTCCCAAACTATTTGAAATGGACGCCGTTTAAAAAAATGCTCTTACTGGATAGAAAGAAAGGTTTTTCTTTTCTAAAAAATATTGAAGGGTGAAAATTTTTTTAAAGGAAATAATCCTATAACTCCTGGTTTAAAAAAACCATTACATATTTATTATTACTTCACATCAACAGTTATTACAAATAATATTTACAAAATTTATAAACAAACCTTATAGGTTGGGCGACCGTTGTAACAATTTTACAACTAGTTGTAACTGTTTAAGTAATAATTAGAAATAAAATTAATCTAAATTTTTCAAAAGAGCTTACATTGAGGTTAACCTTTAAACAAAACAGAATTCAATTTTAAAATTATGGCAAAACACTGCAAACAAGACACAACTGTATTCCAGACAAACTGTAAATAATCTGGGGTGACCATGGAACACAAAATGAACTTCGGATTATCCTTGATGACAACAAGCTGCAATCTTCAAAATTTAGCCACTCAATTCAGTCTTAAAACCATGTGGACCTCTCAAATGGTTGAAAACTGACAAACGTCTTACAAATCACCCACATAGGGCACAGCACAACCAATTGGTGATTAATTCAACAAAAACTCTAAAATTTCTATCTTTAACTGTTTTTCTTAACTGTTGCTACCACTGTACACTATATTTACATGACAAAAACGAATAACAAAAACAATAACGAATTTAAAAGAAAAATCCGGACTAAACAGTGAACTGACAACTTTGGCGATCCATCGTAGAGTGACATCATTCACTTCTACGCAACATTTTCTCACTAACCTAAGTGGATATTTATTTGACGCGCAATATTAAGCGGAATCAATATCAAAGAGATACCAATTTGTGTTATATAAACAAAGAAAAAATATTATTAATCTCAGCGACGCAAAAAGATTGAGAATATTTTTCGGTGTTTTAACCTATTTCAGGGAAAATCGAAATGCTACATCCTCCTATAACCAATAGCATCAACTCCTATTTTTTATTTCTTAATATGTAACCAAAGTTGCTCATTTATTTTCTTTATAGTGCTGAGCATTTCCATGTCTTTTTTCATCTTTCTTATTGTTACCGTGTTTGTCACGTGTTGTGTCCATGATATTTCACACATTCTTTGATAACACCACATCTCGAATTCCATTTAAAGGACAGAGAATACGTAGCAACTCAATACTCTGGTTTTGATTTCTATTTCTATTCCTAGTTTTCCATTGCATAATTCTGCCCTACTAAGAAAGAACCCCGTATCTCCAAAATTTGAAAAATTGAGATATTTGCACCATATGATTAATTATGATTTATATAACATATTCACATAGAGAAAAACCCGTATTTTAAATTTCTAAATATTTTACGAAAGAAAATAGTTTCACCGTAAACTCCAAAAATGACTATTATGCTTAGTATAAACCTGGCATATGCTCTGCAGATACGACTTTTTAACGTAGGATAAAACGATATGCGAGGTTTTTTCTAAGGAATAGAGCAACACCGCTAATAGTTTCCACCACCAAGTGGAACTATCGTTAAAGAAAAAGAAGAAAGTTTATGATTATGATGATTTCGTCGAGGCCGTTAAAACGTGTAATTTAAATCGTGTGGTGGTGAAAGAAATGGGGGTTTCCTATTTCGTTATCTGGAAAGACTTATCATCACGGTAAAAATTAAATAAAACAGAGTCACGTATTTACCTATCATAAATTGTTAAAGTAATTGTGAAGAGAAAGAGCAAGATTTTACACGTTAAGATTGACGATAGCGAGGAGTTGATAGAGATGGACTTTTTGCAGGCCAGAGTGTTAAAATCTGGGATTAAGGACCCCACACCTGCGATGAAACATTCTGGGATTGCTAAGAAGAGAAACGAACAAATATTAAAAAACTTAGGTCAAATTATATCGGCGAACCGCCATCAATTTTGGGAAGAATTGCCAACTTCCGATTAATAATAATTTTCATTTTGCATTTTTAAATAAACGTTTTTCGTAAATACTGTTGTATTCAACAAATGTTCATAAAACATATTATTAAAGTATTTAAATGTTTTGCCTTTCAAGGCAGTTATATAAATTTTATAATAATTACATAGTTAAAACCAAACTTAAGACAAATTTGGATAATATGTGGTTTTAGCTAAGTAAACTTGACATAATTCTTTGCTTTGTTAGCCCGTATGTTGCATAACTAATGTTCATATGGTAATTTTGCATTTTTTTTTTTAAAAGAAAAAACTACGATGCTACACACTCTACCCTAAATGATTTTGTGTTATTATTTTACCAAGAGCACAAGGAATTAAATAAAAATCTCTTAAATTCTTTCCTAATAGGGCAGAATACTACTTTTGCCTTATTGAAAGCGCTTCTGCTTATCGCAATGCATCGTTTTATTTCAAGTGGCAATTCTATTGTTCATTTAACTCACATCCCAAGTATCGGGTTACTTTCTCTAACGTTATTGATCGATAGCGTAGCAAAATGTGTTTTCATTCAAACATCTAACACCACTTCTTTTTCTATGTGTTAAAATCTTATATGTTAAAGATATACTTGTCTCGTCTGAGATCAATTTTACGATCTGTAAATTTCTTTTAAAGCTAATCTAATACTTTTATAGAAGTTTCACTTGCAGTTCCATCCCTTTTGAATAGACCCTTTTATATTTACGTAAGAAAAGAATTACAATTACATCTTTAAATGCAGTTTAACATCCAAGGTGTATTAGATAGAGATCTTTATCTCCACATTTTTTATTTTTCAGTTACTGTGTTCTTATTTCCTCAAGAAACTGTTAAGTTCGAAATACTCTTTTCTAAACTAAACTTATACTCATAGTCAAATAAAAGTAGTTTTTAAAACCAATAATTTTATTGGAATAAATGACTATTGACTACACTCACCATAATAGTATTTTATAATCATTAAGATCATGAAATAATCTAAATGATACATGTAGTTTTAGTTTGCCAGTTTAGTTGTAATTTCAATCTACATATTGTGAAATCTTACCCAATTTCTCTCACTTGAACAATTACGAACTCCTATCATTTGCAAGCTGTATCACGGCGGAGTCGGATATAATGTTTTAGATGGGTAGCTCGTGCAAATAACGCATCTGTTGTTTAGAAGCATAATTTGTTACAGGAGTTTACTGTGGTATTTTAGACGGGTTTTGTTTATAATTGCATAATATAGTTTTCTAAATGTTCTTCAATGATAATCGTTTAATTATATTTTAATAAACAAAAATACGGATTTATATTTAAACATTGTTATAACGAACCCTTAAAATTCTTAGTTGTTTAGGTTTAACTTGAATACAATTCAAATAATAGTAGAATAGGGAACAGATACAAATTTTTAAGATCCCAATGTATTGGGTTAATCAAATAAACAAAATGTTTAGTACAATTTTAAAACAGTTTTTTGTATCATTTTAATTCTTCTTCTGCATGTGCTTGGAAATAAAATTTAAATTATAAAATACTAAACCACATATATTGGCATCTGACAAATACTCATATATACCGAACATTCAATATCACATTCGCACAAAATCAATTCGCTGTTCCACCACAACCCCAACCAATTTACTACTACCCAAGCAACCCATCTACTATAGGGCAGACTTAAAACACAAAGCTAAAACTTGTTATTACGCATTCAGAAAACTTGAAATAGAGTCTAACGAAGACGACGATTAAGAAACCCAAAGTAAGAACTGTTTGGGACTTTTAATTTTGTATAACCAAAGGTTTTTAGGTCAGTCTGGCAACAATGTGTAATTGCAACCTGTAGACTAATGGACTCGCCCGTTTGGGCAATGTACAGGGGGAGTAAGGTTATAGTAAAAAAAGGAGAGTTTTAAAAAATGGCGGAACAGACATAACGTTGTAAATTTGTTAGTTTAATAAAAGTTGGATATATCAGTTGGTGGTATTAATTTTGGCGAAGAAAAAAGCCGTAAAGAAAAGTTGGAAATTCTTAGCGGCGTCAAGAACTCATAGCAAGAAGTCAAAAAATGTAAATTAATAAAACAAAATTACTATCCCAATTAATCAAGCTCATCACCAACAAAAATACGAAATCGATACAGTGCATTATCAAACGCCGAGAGCCCTGAACAATCTGGAACAGAAAAATATCAGGAAATACCAAAATCATCTCCAATATTTGTATATAGCGTCAAAAACTTTAAAGATATGGTGGATAACTGTGCATAAATTATGAAGGAAGAACCCTACTATACTAGAATTGCCAAACGACACTGTCAAGATTACAACATATACAATAGATTCCTATCGTAAAGTGATAAGACATTTATGAGAAGAAGAAATCGTTTACCACACTTACCAATTAAGGGAAGAACGTACCTACAGAGTGGTAATAAGACGTATCGATCACTCTATACCAATAACAGATATAACAAAGGAACTAGAAAAAACCGGCCATAAAGTTCGAATTATAACTAACATTCAACCCAGACAAACCCAAAGGAACCCTTATCTTTATATTTCATAGACCTTGAATCCAACAGTACATATTTACAACCAGTGGCGCACCTTTTTGAAATTTGTTTATGCTACCTCCACCATTTTAAGTCTTTAAAATTTGTGAGTAACAGTGTGGGAATATTGGAAATAGTGCCCTGGGGGTGGTTTTAACCCCCAAACCCCCCCGCCGGATGCGCCACTGCATACAACAAGACATATTTAACCTAGAAAACTTATGTCACACCAAAATAGCAGTAGAGGCACCAAATGAGAGAAACTTAATCATTCAATGCATGCGATGTCAACCATACGGCCATAGTAGTGGGTGCTAAACCTTATTGCAATAAACCTCACTACCGTGCCAAATGTGGAGGACAACATGATACAAAAGATTGTAAAATACCCAGAAACACTCCAGCTAAGTGTGCACTATGCAAACAAGATCACCCTGCTAACAATAACGGCGGTGGAGTCTACAGGGAATTATTGTTTTGAAAATAAATTCTATAAACAAAATATATTTATATAAAATGAAAATATACATATTTTCATCTTTTTATTTATATTTTGATGTCTTACTTATGGACGTTCCACATGACACGATACAATATACACTTAATATCTTTTAATACTCCTTTAATATACACCTACCATTCACAGTTAAAGAGGAGTCCAACTCTTCAGTGCTTTTCTTAAAAACTTAAGTTGTTTTCAAAACACCAAGTTAGAGAGATTTCTTCGATATAATTAATGTTATTGAAAATAAAAAATGAAAAACAAAAAATTAATGTTGTTCCTGCAATGAAAAAAGAATTACTAACATTTGTCATCCGAAATTTGTTAATAAAAACATTAGAATTTTATATGATATACAGTTAACTAACCAATATCCAAAAATGTTGCTCAGCAAGTTGTTATTCTCAAACCCTATTACTAACAATCATGGAAAACACAATGGTAATTAAGTTAATATTCCTATGAGATATGGTAAGCTTCTGTCTGTTCGATGAATTTATTATAACCATAGCCACCTATTACCACAAAAAGCTTAACTTATTTTACAAACTTTTTCAAACGTAATTTATGGCATTTCATGTAAATGTGGCTTAACATATATACATATATATATATATATATATATATATATATATATATATATATATATATATATATATATATATATATATATATATATATATATATATATATATATATATCAAGTGGTGATTATTGAGGATGCAGTCAGTCTATTTGGCCCACAAGACAAAGAAAACTCTTTGACTTACTGTCAAGCTTTGGAATCTATTTTAATTCTTTTTCAAGACATCTGTTAACAAAGAAATATAAAAATTATCTAGTTATAATTGTTAATTGTCTTACTTACTAGTCGTAAGATTACAGTTTATGTTGACTTTATGACTTTATGAAACAAACCATTACACATACTCGTATATTAAAAAAAATTTTTAAAAATTTTTGTTAAAAAAACTATATTGTCATTATATAATATGTCATTGTCATGTTTTTTTGATGAATGGACATATATGAATGAATATACGGTTATTGTCAGTTTGGCTTAAGCACATATTAATTTTAATGTTTTGATGTCGATAGAAAATGAGATTATGATGGTATTCATTGATATGTTAATATGTAACAATAAATGTTACTTAATTTGTCAATATGTGATTTTCTATTTATACATTTTTTAATTTTCTGTATAATTGTGTCATTTCTAAAAATAATATCTTCTTTTCATGTTTCTGCCTCTCTAGAATTGAAGCTTGTGAAACATGAACAGAAACGGTTATTTTTAGAAATAACACATATACAGAAAAATAAAAAATGTATAAATAGAAAATCAGATGTTGACAAATTAAGTAACATTTATTGTTACATATTAACATATCAATTAATACCATCATAATCTCATTTTCTATCGACATCCCAACATTAAAAAATTAATTAATTTCTTTAGATGATCATCGAAGGAAAACTTTAAGATTAAAGATAAATAGAAAAACATTCTTGCCTTAAGGACTTGCTACCTTGGCTCGGCAAAACATCGACCGAGATCTTCAGAACCGTTGTTTAGCGTGTAGCTGTAGCCAATTGGATTACCAGCCTTCGAAGGGGGACGGTGCAGTAGGAAGAAGAAATTTATTTAGGTATTAACTATATGCTTCCACAATAAAGTAATTCTTTTAGAAATAATAACATTTTTTTTAAATTAAACTTAAAGTTAAAATCTTGCTTTTGAAAATATCCAGATTCCTTTTTTCAATTGTTTATAGTGAATCATTTGAAACATTTTCGCCGATTTTAATTCATAAAATGAAGTAAGTGTTTTGTTATATAAATACCTTATATTTTAATTAATTTTATTGAAAATAGTCAACAATAAACAGTAAATGAATATATTATTTCTTTTGTATTAGTGACCTAAGTACCTTTTTTTAATTATATCTGGAACTTAAATTACCAAATTGTAGATTAAGTTATTCTAACTACTAATGATTAATTTTAAAAATTGATCATTGCAAAATGGGAAAACTTGAGGAAAAGGCATTTATTTGGTTCATCACTGTATTAAATATTTCTCTCAATGCCAAAATTATCTACCCAAGCTTATTTCTAATTTCAGCCGTCTTTATCCAAAATAATATGCCAAAATTACACACTAAACTTATTTCCGAATGCTCCAATTTTTATCCAAAACAACTTAATAATAAAATTCTCGAATTCTGAAAGGAATTTATAGCTTAGTTAAAAGTGATCTTTCTTTTGGAAACAGATTCCAATGGCTGTTAAGACCGGCGATAACTTTAAAAACGCTTTTATTGTGAGGGAACACCGCCTGCAATTTCAATAGGTTTACAAATCACTAAAGAATTCTTTATTTATCACTGTTCCCGGATTTTTGGAGCTTTTTAGGGGCTTTCAATTATGATACTTAAAGTTTGACATTATTCGGTAACAAAAAAAAACGAATTATTATAATTTGTAGAAGCGTGTAATCAAATACTAAATATTTTGATGTGAAAATAAAAATATCTACTTACGATTCTAATATATTTATTAAATCTTTAATAATGTGTTTATGCGACCAGTTTTGGAGTTTATTTGCATTTCGTTATCAGATCTATGAAACTAAGAAATGATTACAGTATGAGGGATATATTGTCAACGTATTGCTGTTTTAGTTAGCTGAGTTACAATCAAATTCTTCAACGACCAATTATCTATTTTTAAAGAATATAAATTTTGTCTTCTGACCTCCTGTTGATTATTGGTATTAGTTTAAGATGCCTCAACTGGTGCCAGACGAATGAAAATGTGAAAGTGTTGTTAAAATTGTGTTTTAGACAAATAATAGGTACAGTCACAAGTTAAAATTAAATTAATATTAATTAAAATATACCACTTTAATTTAAAATATGGTTACACTTAGTCCAACAAAATAGTTTAAAAACCGATTTAGAAAATAAATTAAAACAATATCAAACCTATGTAAAACAACATCAAAGTGATTAACTAAATACAATAGAAATACAACAAAATGATTTAAAATCTAATTCCGAAAGCCAATTTGTTGTAAAAGAAAAATTATAACTTAAGCTTCATTATCTAATATTGTTTCGGTAACTAATGTCAAATCACAACAAGCAGCTTCATTATTTTCCATAGTTTAACAAGGCATAATTAGAACTAGCAAAATTCTAAAACCACCCACATTATATGGTTAAACAGCACGGGAAACTTAACGTTTTCAATTAAAAGCTGTAACTGGAGCAAATGGCAGGACAAAGAAAGAAATGGCAGCTTCCTTGGTAGTGTCGCTTTGAGGAGAGGTAGCAATCGTCTTGTAATTAAGTCCCTTTAGTCTTTATAGCAGAAAGTTATAGCTATCTCGTTAAAGATTTAGAGACAAGATATGGCCAGCATCATCTAAAGCAGGTTTTCTAAAGTCAGCTTAAAGTTCGATATCAAAAGCATAACGAAAGCCTGCACAAATATAAAACCGATACTAAAATATTATTGCATTTGGCGTACCCTCAGGCACCTAGAGATTTTCTAGAGCAAACTGGTATACAGGCATTATTAGATGTACTACAGGATGTTAACATGCAACAAGTTCTTTGACTACTGCATCAACAAATTCTAAATGGAGCATTAATCTCAGCCCAGAAGTATGAAGCGGCGAAATGTATTTCCAGATCTCGCTTAAAATTAAAAGAAATAAGATATCGAGAAAATGAGGAAGTCATTACCACACATAATCAACAACCTATTATATCCTAGATGTTAAGCATATTGCAAAATCTTTAACGAAAATCTCAAACTAAAAACAGAAACTGATCCCAGGCAAATACGGAAGAACCAAATAATGAGCTCAGAAGGTCGCCAAGATCGTCGTTTAGAAGCCTATAATATAGTCCCATTAGAAATACTAGTGGCCACACATAGTGGTGACTCACAAGTGACCACCGAAGCAAAAATATGTGATTTTCTGGTAAATTCCCTTCACTTTACTTATTGTTGTATTGTTGTATTTACTTATTGTTAAAAATAACTCAAATGAAAAGAAACTTTAATTTTTACATAATATCAAACACAAAATAAAACTTTGAAAAACAATATCACGAGATTGAGAAAACAAGAAGAAATTGCTTCTAGGTAGTATTTCTTATGTTAATGAAATTGACTATGAATCACGTTCCCAAATAAATATTTAAAATGGTTAATGCATTTATATTACGGTGGAACCTCAATTTTTTTGTTATTTTACACAAATAAAATTCATCAAGCGTCTTATACATGAATATCTTTCATTAGTCATAATGCCTAGAAGGACCTATTTCAAGCACCAAAATGTAACATTAAAAAATTATGTTCCTTGTATAAGAAACCGAGTTGCTGATGACTCAAGCGTTAGAACAGTAATTTTCGTAAGGGATGAGACACAGTCAACTAAAATACAACTTCAAACAAACGTCGAAATGGTTGCAGTGTCAGTCATCCACAAATTGGAAATCATTATTTTGTAATGTATACTTACCTCATCCTAATGATTTAGACATAATTGAACTAAGCAATGTTTTAAATCAAATTTAACACCTAAAAATAATATTAGGTAATTTTAAATGGCAATTGTGGCAAGGTCTTAAATAATCTAATTGATAATTTTAATTTAGTTTTACTAAACACTGGCAAATCCACTAGGTTCATTTCACCCAATTGTACATACACTGCTATAGATCACTGTTTGTGCAGTGCTTCCTTAGCTCCTTTATTATATTGGGACACATTGGGGCATTTATATGATAGTGATCGTTTACCTATAGACTATTATTATGTACTTTAAAAAGGAGTTGCAACGTTAAATAGGTTTTATTGATTCATATGGTTAATTGAGTGCTACCATTTAAAGGGGTGCATTTTCGAGTAAGAGGTGAATTTGTTCCTATGAATTCTAATGCATTTGGGTAAATTCGATGCACTTTTTGTACATATACATATAAAGAAAAGTTGTTCAAAATTAAATTGTTTATCGAAATGTCACCTTTTAAGGTTAAAAATTTATTTGTTAACAAAAATATAATATATGAAGAAAAAAAAACAGGAACACGCGCAATTTTTCTTTTATGCACATAACGTTTTCCTGTTTTTTTGCTTCTTTTTTTGAAGATATTTTTGCCAAAAAAAATTATTTGTGACTTTAGAGAATGACATTTTGAAAGAAAATTTTATTTTGGACAACTTTACTGAAAATTGATATATACGAAAACGGCATAGAATTCATTCAAATGCACGCTAGTGCATAGGAACAAATTTTAAAGAACTATTTTTTCAGATTTGGGTCTGTTTACCATATGAAACAATAAAACTCCTTTAACTTTGTGATTCCTAACTTGTTAAAGGCCTTCCATCTCCTCTAGCGCACATCGGTGGAAGAGGAACTTGTGATGGGGATGCGTGTGTATGAAGCGCTGATGGGATCGAGGCGATCCATATCGTTTCACCCTATTTTTCTGAACATAATCAATAGCCTACTATCACAATAGCAATAAACTCTAATGATAGATCAACTTGTCCAATTCACCAGGCATGGAAAATAAAGTCAGCTAAAGTCAAACACTAATAGAACAACAAACAAACAACTTTAATTTGACCAATAACGCAAACCAAAATCTTGAATTATTTAATAATATAATTATCTCAGAGCTCACAGCAGACAATTAATCGAAAAAGATAATTACACTTATCTCGTAAATTGCTAGTCATAATTGTACAAAATTTAAGGTACACCTATTTTGGGATACGGAGATTCCATATTTGATATTTGCAATGTTGCCAGATTTGCCGTTTCTCTTATATTATTAGCAACTTTGGTTTTTCAAATTCATCACCCTGTATATTCTTCAATATGAGTTCAATCATATGTAACACTTATAATTTTATGTAGTCTTGTACAATTATGACTAACAATTTACGAGATAATTGACCGTTTCCAGACTTTTATATATATATATATATATATATATATATATATATATATATATATATATATATATATATATATATATATATATATATATATATATATGACCTCAATTCCAGTGATTCCAATTTATAGAATACAAAAAACTAATGGAGTCTTTAAACATTCAAATCCCCGAGAGCGACAATCCAATGAACAAACCTGAAATTTTTAGGAATTAGAATTTTGTTCAAGTGTAAAAAATTCGATGCCAGAACCTGATGATATTCAGCCTGTTTTCTTGAAAAATCTTCCTCTGAATGCAAAACTAATGTTAGTTGATATTTTAAACAATATATTTATTCACCATGATTTTTCTAATTTATGGTCGCCGGCAAATATCACTTAGGTGTTGTACCTTCAAACTTTTAGAAAAAATCCTTTATTATCGTCTTAAATCGCAACTGGAAAATAAAAACCTAATAAGCATAAGACAAAGTGTATTTGGAAGGGGTGTATCTATAACAGACAATCTAATAACTCTTGAGACTTCTATACATTTATATTTTCTGCACAATCAAAAACTTTGCCGTAATTTTTGATATAAGTAAATCTTTTGGCACAACATGGAGACATCTTTTTTTAGAAACGCTACAATATTGTAATGTTCAAGGGCATATGCTGTCTATATTATAAAAATTATTTAACAACATGAACTTTTTGAGTAAAACCAATGGATTTTCATCTTAGAGACGAGTACTTCAAAAAGACACTCCACACGGATCTACACTTGTCCAAGAGTCCAGCACTCTTTCTAATTGCAATAAATAGTATTGCAAGTCAAATTAAGCTACCTGTATTTACTAGTCTATATGCAGATGACTTGGTGATTTTTCTAAAAACAAATATATATTACAAACTGGCTTACAGACAATTGAAAGCTTGTCTAAAAACACGGGTTTTATATTCACATGTGAAAAAATAAGTTTTAAGCATAATTTGTAGCAAAAAGAAAAAATTATCCTTTTCAATTAACATTAAACGGACTTATGCTGAAAGAGACAGATAACATCAATTTCTTCGGACTTTCTTTTAAATGTAAATTAAATTAGCAGAGCCACATAACCAATCTGCAACGTTCTCGCGAATCCAGAATTAACCTAAAAAATCTTGGGGATACAACAACTTTATGAAATCGTAGGCTTCCACGGCCAGAGTCAGAATTATAGTTTATTCGTCTTCCGGGTTTGGACCGTGTCATTTGTGAGTGACCCAAAAGTGGGTTCATCTCGACGTTTCGCTACAATTGTATGTAGCTTCTTCAGGAGAACAAAAAAGAAAGAAAAAGAAACAAAAGACAGGAAGATGGGTAGTTAGCAACGGTAACTCAGTTACTCAACGCAACCAGAGGCGAATACTAACTACCAAGATGGGCATTTGGTCACAGTAACTCAACTACTCAACGCAGCCAGAGGTGAAAACCAAATGCCAGGACAGGGATTCACGTCCAACAGCTCAGAACACTAACGCGTCGAGAAGCAGGGAGTGAATCCTCAGGATTCACTCAATCAGAGGATTCACTCCCTGCCTCTCGACGCGTTAGTGTTCTGAGCTGTTGGACGTGAATCCCTGTCCTGGCATTTGGTTTTCACCTCTGGCTGCGTTGAGTAGTTGAGTTACTGTGACCAAATGCCCATCTTGGTAGTTAGTATTCGCCTCTGGTTGCGTTGAGTAACTGAGTTACCGTTGCTAACTACCCATCTTCCTGTCTTTTGTTTCTTTTTCTTTCTTTTTTGTTCTCCTGAAGAAGCTACATACAATTGTAGCGAAACGTCGAGATGAACCCACTTTTGGGTCACTCACAAATGACACGGTCCAAACCCGGAAGACGAATAAACTATATACAACAACTTTACTTACTCTTGTACTCAGTGTAGTAAGTAGCTTACAAGTTCTGGCTAATGAACTTTCCTTAAGCCAACAAACGCAACTCCTCACTCTAAATTACGTTGCCAGAATTTCAGCAAAAAAAACCAACGTAGCCTACTCAACAATGTTTTGCAAAACAAATGTATCTTCCGGGAATATTGAAAGAAAGATGCTTCCTTTCCTAAGCGAATAAAATGTATTTGTCTGAATTTAGAACAATTCAGTCTTACTATACACATTTGTATGGTTCCTGGATGGTCAAACATCCAAAAATAGATACTTCTCTAAAAGAGCTACCAAAGATTCCACACATATTTTCTTATCCAGAAAGCTTTTAAAAGTCTGATATCAAAATACCCAACAATCCATCAAATCTTCACTGATGCTTCTAAACATGATAAAAACATATTGCAGCTTACATCTGCGAAAACATTACGTCCCACCGTACGAATTCTAAC
The DNA here is from genome assembly GCF_040954645.1 of Diabrotica undecimpunctata. Taxonomy (NCBI): domain Eukaryota; kingdom Metazoa; phylum Arthropoda; class Insecta; order Coleoptera; family Chrysomelidae; genus Diabrotica; species Diabrotica undecimpunctata. Next base: position 62,461,970 of record NC_092804.1, on the reverse strand, counting down.
AAATTGTTGTATACACATATACTGGGTAACTTACAGTAATTCACCAGGCCATAAAAAAATGTAGTTAAAAATCAATGAAAGCAAATTTGTTATTACCACCGATTCAATGGAATTCATTACTTGGAATAAAACAGTTATATACTCACGCTATACTTCTTAAAATCAAAGAAGAATTATATCATCTACAGGCTCAACAAAACGTCATTTTCTTTATCTAGGTACTTTATTATATGAAAATAAGTTTCAATAAGAAAGTAGACTCCCTGGCAAGGAATGCATTTGCAAACCAAATTATTGCTATCATAAATAAAATACTTTGGACTGACCACAAAGTACACATTAAAGGCCACATATACAGAGCATGGTAAACTACTTTGGATCACACTGCTACCAAATTTAAAGAATACAGAATACCAAGTAAGCACCACATTCATCTTACCAAGTAATAGAAAAGACCAAGTCGTCATGACTCGACTTCGAATAGGACTTGCTCTATTTTCGCTTAAACATATCTTCAATAAGAAGGCTGCTCGGATGTGTACTAAGTGCAACACTCAGTTGTCAGTGAAATAAATATGTACCTATCAAGTGTTTAGTATAACAAAACCAAACCATCACTTGTGCCCTAAGTGACGATTTAAAAAATATTCTGACTTCAAATTTAACATATTTATAATCTCAAATTAACTAAACTCTATACCAAATTGTGTATTTTTATGTAAAATGATGAAAAGGTTGCCAATGTGAGTCCATAATACTAGGGTATAGGAGATATAATATCTAATAATATGTATCGTACTGTCTGCGCATGCCTCCTCGCTAATAACCTTTTTTTATTGATGCGGGTATATTTTTGTGTCCGTAAAGTATGGAATAAATTCGATATTTCCTAAATGAAAAGCCTTTTTAAAAAAATCTTAAACAGGTCGATTTTTGTATTTAATGTTCTACATTTTACAATAAAATTTAATTATACAAGGTGATACACATTACAGCGATGACGTCATCGACTCCTTTTTTAAATGTAACACCCTGTATTTTAGGACATTTTTAGATCGATAAAAATAAGCTGATTCCCAAGAAGTATAATACCAGGGGTCTAACGGATATAATTTGAAAGATATGCGCTTAGGAAATTAATTTTATTGATTTATAATATTAATAAATTATAAATAAATTATAATAAATAACTTGAAAATAATCCAGTAATTAATACATGACATAATCTTAAATGAACTTTGAAAAATTATAGGCAAATATCGAGTACAATTTTAATAATCAAATAGTGCCCAAATACTTTCGCTTTCTACAGCATCATCAGGGGCATTTCGTCAAATGATGATGCTGTAGAAAGCGAAAGTACTTGGGCAAGATTTGATTATTAAAATTGTGCTTGATATTTGCCTTTCATTTTTCAAAGTTCATTTATTCGAGCATTCAACCTTATATTAATTTAATCTTAAATGTTCAAATTGTAGCCCTTGTTGTATTTGACAGTAACCCAAACTTTTTACAAATTCTTGTAGAACCTCGTTTATGCTTTCTTGAAAAATATTGATTATTTCTTTACGAATTCTTGTTTTTAAGTCTTTAATATTTGCAGGTTTCGTTGTATAAACAACATTTTTTAAATGGCCCTACATAAAATAATCCAAAGGATTGAGGTCTGGTGACCTCGCTGGCCATTCAATATGTCCGCGTCTTCCAATCCACCTGTTCGGAAAAATTTCGTTTAGGTACCTTCGAACATCTAAATCATAATGCGGAGGCGCATCATCCTGTTGAAACCATAAACTTATATCAAAACCTCCAAGATTAATTGTACTGGGGAATAAATTAACTAATGTAAATACGAGATACCCACTTAAAAACTAAAGGTATCCTGGGCCGTTTAAATTACCTTCGAAATAGTAGGATCAAAGATTTTATTTCTTACAATGCCAGCCTATACGTTTACCTTTTACGGGTATTGTGTATGATGTTCCCGCGTCCAGTTGGAGTTTTCTTTTGCCCAGCAACTACAATTCTGACGGTTGACCTCGCCACCTAATTTCAATGTAGCTTCATCAGAAAAAATAATATTTTGAACCAAGAGAGGGTATCGGTAGCTGTTATCTATAATTAATTCGCAAAATTGTATTCTTTTATCTGGATCATCCTCGTTTAACCCCTGTCAAACTGTTCATTTTACTTACTTTACTTACCTTTACGTACTTCGTGTACCGTTGTTTTGCAAACATCGAGATCACTTCTAACCTTACAAACAGGAGTGTGCGCATCTTCTTCAAAAGCAAGTAGAACATCTAATGTTGTAACATAATGTACAGAGGGACGACCTGATTTGCGTGCATTTTCAACCGTACCAGTTTCTCGAAAGTTCTTTTCAATCTTACTTACTGTTGACTGCATGATGGGTATTTCTGGATATTTATTATTAAATAAATTACACACTTCCATCTGAGTTCGCGATTTGTCTCCATACCCAATTATCATGAGTATTTCAATTCTTTGCTTTACACTCAAATTCATTTCTACTTAAAATTAATTCTAAGCAATAATACAGAACATTCACGAATTAATACAATTGTTCTACTACTTAATTGTTACTGAACGTTACTAAAATAATTACAGTTTACCAAAAACTAAAAGTAGGCTAATTTTTTGCAATTGATAATAAATAATTTATTTTCTAAGCACATATCTTTCAAAATACAGGGTGTTACATTTAAAAAAAGAGCCGATGATGTCATTACTGTAATGTATATCACCTTGTATAACGAAATTTTCGACGTGTTTTAGATTTTTTTAAAAAGGCTTTTCATTTAGGAAATATCGAATTTATTCCATATTTTACGGACACACTGTATATTAGAGGTATAATGCACTAGTAATATGTTGGCAAAATTTTTATCTTGATTATGTGTATTATCATAATCTTAACAAGCGTAGACCAAGCAAATCTTATCCCCTAATTTTTATACTGGTGTTATATTTGTAACCGAATACATTGTATCTATCTATTTAGTTAAAGTTAAACAACAAAAATGAATAAATTAACAATATCGTAGTAATGTGTTAGGGAACGACTCTGTATGAACACAGTGGCCAAACTTGTTCAAACAATTTTAATTAAATTTCGTGTCCATGCAAATTTGTAATTTTATTTAAAAGCATTAAAACAATTATTGTTGTAATTGTTCACACGTTGATATTCATTTAAAACCCTAACCCATTATCGAGAAGTACGAAATTGATTTTAAAATGAAATGAAATCGCAATTTTGTATGTAGAAAATAATAAAATGTTAACACCTACGGAAATATTTGTTATTAGTATTATATGAAAAAAATAATAAAATGTTAACACCTACGGAAATATTTGTTATTAGTATTATCGCATACAAATACTTTATTTAATAGAAATATAACAATTTTATGCAGTATGAAAATTATAAATATCCGTCAACAAAATCGATGTTAATAATACAACCTGTAAAATTTTTAAGTTTGTTTTTCTTTCATTTTTTGTTTATTAATTTTAATTACCTTCACTACATGAGTAAATTAAATAGATATTTTAGCAAACATAAATTTAAGAACCAGAATAACTCAATAACCATATAACGGTAACTTTCTAAGGTGGCGAGAAAACATGAGGCTTAAAAACTTAAGCTATACACTCCCGTAAAAGTTGTGGCTATTTTCACTTAAAAATATCCGTCTTGGATGAAGGGTTTTTTTTTGTTTTAAGCTTTGTTTCACAATTTTTGGTCTATTTTGGCTGTTCTACAATTTTCTTTAGTCTTTTTTATCCGATAACCTTTTTGATGGGTTTCATTCGTCCATTTTGTTTTATCTGCTTTCTCTATTTGCTATTTGTATCTTTAATCGGTATTGTTTTCTCATTATATGAGCTGATTCTTTTGATCTCACACTTTTGCCGGTTTTCATCCGTATATTTAATTCCTTATTTAACCAAATTACTGCCTTATTTTAGTTCAATACCATTAGGTCCCAATATTTTTCGTATTACTGTTATGTCAAAAATTTTTAGTCGGTCTTTTTCTCTTATAAAAAAGAAGACAGTCCAGAAAACAGCAAATCCGCAATAATAAGATTGATCAATAGCATCATACTACCATACATACATACCATAATAATTATATATGCATCTCTTGCATGGGAACACACAAGTCACAACAACAAAAAGAAGATTCAAGCAGCACACAACAACTGCCTTTAAAAAGCAGAAAACGTGCCCAGATACGCGGCTTAACGGTTCATATTCAGAGACTTAAATCAAATAAGGGTACTAGATATTATGAAGGAGAAAGCAAAAACAAAATTTTCTTAGTTACAAGACCACCCAAACCGGACTCTGCAAAATATATTTACGTACGATATGTGAGTCAATAGATGGAAACACAGAAGACCCAAACAGCAAATATTAGCAAGCATATAATAAAGTCTATTATAATTTTAGCTCTATCCAGAGAAGAAAACGCGCTCAGCTTTGACATGGCACTGTGTTTACTAATGTTAATTATATATGTTTCAGACAGCCCTCAAAAAAAATCTAGAAAAAAAAACAAAAAACGGCTTGGGTTACCAAAAAATTAATATAACATTAACAAAGGCGCAAGCTACAAAAAATACTGACAAAATTCAAAAAACAGCCAAGGGGGACCCATATCCTCGAGCGCTGAAATACCGAACTGATCGTAGCCCAAAGTGGGGACTCGAGACCCGAGCAAGCAATGCACATCGATGATTATTCACTAGAGATAGCGGGAAAAGAGCGCCTTACGTTGGCTTGCATAGTTGGCGGAAGGATTTCGTGTAGGAAACATTGTACCAAGGCCTCTATAGCGCATCAGAGCGCTATCGGGGGGAAAGTGGATGGTCTGGAGCATTGGGTGCGGGGTGGAGTGAATTTTGTTTACGCGAGTTAATCCTCCTCGCTCCAAACAATTGTATCACCCCATTTGATTGCTTGCTTTTTCTGCTACGTAAAGTCATTTTATGCATCTTTATTTTTTTTTGCTTATCTACTTATTTGGAAAACATTTTTGTTTCTATAGAAGATATTGATAATGTTGAATTCTCTTGTCCTTCTTTCTTTCTCATTTGTCTGATTCGCAGGTAAAATTTAATATATTTAAACAGCTTAATATTTAATCGTTTCCACTTTTTCAAAACTATATACATTGTTTCAAAATTCTGGAAATTGTGTATTTTTTTATCTTCTGACATTTATATATTTTGTGTATATTCCATTGACTGATATCTCTTTCAGTTTGGCTTCGTATTACTTCCTGAAAAACTTCTCTTTAATCTACTTATACGCGACATGATTATGTCATCTTGCAATTTTATTGCAGCATGTTTTGTCTATTTTGGATTTTTACTTTACATATGACTTTTTACATTGTTCAATTTTTCTAGATAGAACTTTAAGAGTTAAACAGAAAGGTGAATATTGAGAACTACCAACAATCAAAGCAGGAATCCCGTAGAGCAGTGTTTTGGGACCTATATTGGATTTATTATACACCTGTGACATTTCTGTAACGGAGAATATCATTATAGCCATGTTTGCAGTCAACACTTCAATACAGTTGGTGTAAAATTCGAAGAAACAACTAGAATCCTCCAAAATGCAGTGAAGTGACATTTGCCCATAACTGATTTCACTTACAAGAAAAATAAATTATCACCCAGTTAAACTAAATAATAAAATCTTTTCGTACAAGAAAACATTTAAATACCTAGACCTACATTTGTATAGCAAATTAAAGTGGCAGGTAGGTACATATCAGAAAAAAAATGAACAACTGAGCCTAAAATATAAGAAAAGGGTTCTATAAATAAACGTTACGCTTACAATTTATATTATATTATTCCTAGGATGACCGGTTTCGAACACTATAATTGCTGTTCATCTTTAGTTTTCTGGTAAGGTTAACTTAGAATGCTAAAAAAATTACAAAATTGTAACTAATAGGGTTCTGTCCATGGGTACACATGTATGTGTAATGAAGCTAAAGATCAACAGACATCATTATAGCATACATGAGTGTTCAATAGGCGCCTATGTAACTACATTCCATTTTTAAACCGGCATATAACTACTTTTAGATATTCCTTCAAACCATGCATATTTAATATTGGCAATATTTATTACATATGTGATGGAACCCTATTAGTTACAGTTTGTAATTTTTTTCGCATTTTAAGTTAACCTTAGCGAAAAACTTAAGATTAGCAACAAATTGTAGTGTTAAAAACTGTATTAGTTTAATGGGGCTGTACAAAGAGTCCAAAACTGAATACTAAGGAACATAGTCAATGCTTCGTGGTATATCCACAAGAAAGACCTACATCAAAAACTGCGTATACTAACAATTAAAGAAGAAATAAACAAGGCTACCAAGGGTCACGAATGCGACTTTATAACTGGAATGGAAAGTAACTCATTTAAAGAATCGAAGGACGAAGGACCACCAGCTATGAGCTGGAATGAAAAAGAGGTTTAACAGTACCTTGTATTTAATGCTAAGAATAAATAGCAATTTCTGATGTAGTTTCTATGTTTAAAGTGAACTACTGGCAACACTACTGGTTTCAATAAATGAAGTGTTTATATGAAAATTCTAACTGCCTTTTTAGGAAACACTGATTGGTATAAATGATTGGCTTGATAATATTTATTAATAATAATGCGATGCGAACTACTTAGTTACAAATATAATATATTAATAAGCGATCGAGTATTTTGCGAGCTAACGATTTCAGCTTACGTGATTTGCGACCGACTTTGGTAATTGCTTTTTCTCAACTGACCGATAATATTCAAATTATGTATAAAGGTAGCCGAGGGTTTTTACCCCAAGAAGTACCGTTAAATATCTTCGTTTATTTCTTTTAAGAATTGCAATATCGACATGGTTAAAAATTTATATAGATTGGAATGGAAATTCACCAATAACCATACAAATAGGGCAGTTTTAAAACTGCTGGATAATCAAAACCTAGTCCGCAGGCTCAAACGTACCAAACCTTTTAAACTAGTGTAAAAATGATCTATGTATAACCATCAGTTTAAATTCGGGCAGTTTCAGGCGTTTATTTCAAAATAAGAATTTAGTATCAAAACATCTATTACAAATAATAATGATTTTAAAAAAATAATAGAGATGGTTTAAATTAATTAACTGAAATTACAAAGAATTAAATGAAACACTCATTATTCGTTAAATAAATAATTTTTATATTTAGGAAGAGCGTTAATTAATATCAAAATAAACAAAATAAAAAGCCTTACTTCCATATAAAATAAAAATTAACAATTCCGATTAGGCAGGTTTTGCGTAAACTCTGCCTTTGCTTACAGAAAAATAACTTAAGAATCACTTGAGTGTAATAAACCAACCTATATATTCTTGTTGGCCGATTAAAATCATTAAACCGTATCGAATTGAAAAATATCATACATATTGAGCTACCTTCCATTAAATATCATATACAAAATAAAAAAAAATACGAAAATGTTTTGAAATGAAATAATATAAAATGGGAAAAAGCGAGAATAAAAATATGTTTTATGCAGATCACGTAATGCTAGTAGCAGACAAATAAAACGAACTGCAATGATTTTTACTAGGTCAATTTAAAAAATAGCCAAATCTTTTACTGTCATATTTAACTTCTATAACATAAAATGCGCGAGAACATCAAAGAAAGCTTTGAGATACAAGTACATTAAACCACTATCACTAAAACTACATGAAGATAGATACATAACCTCACATTACGTACATATAATGCAACTGTAAACAGTAGAAATGAAGACACTTCTTGTAATAGCTGAAAAATAGTCCTAGATAGAGGAACAAATAAAAGCTGAAGACACAAATGCAAGATCAAATTTATTAAGAACTAGATATTAAAAAGAAAAAAGGGAGTGCAATTAACGTATTAACAAAACGGAAGAATAATGGTGAGAATCGCTCATCATAGTGTGAGCTGTATCAGAAAAATGTATGTAGCGGGCTAACCCAAACATAAAGGGAGATGGTATATCTTTCTTCTTAAAGTATAATGACACAACTGTAAAATTTTAATTACTTTATTGTGTTGAAGGGATCAAGACTGCATTTTCTACATATTTGTCAATCAACGTACTTGTAGTTACGTATTTCCCACGAGAGAAAAGATATGTCGCTATAACCCTTAAGCATATTTACCTTCTCCTACGACAGAATCACGACAGACTTGTCGGTTTTGACTTAGAAGTGGAAGTTAGATTAAACTCGTCTGGAGGGACATTGACTCAACTGTTTACAACAACGTTGGAATTTATGCTCGGAAATTTATCGACACGTGAGCGTTCTTCGAATCTAAGAAATATTTATTACTTTATTATATATTTATTACTGTATTATATAACATAAACAGTACCTATTTATGTCCCAGATCAATTGGTTTCAACAATCAAAAATGCCGAAAAGAGGAGCGAGCCTTATAAAGTTATTGAACTAGGTAATGCAGATTTATTTAGTTTATGAGAAGATGGTTCCAATTTTACCAAGGATAAAGAAGGAAACTTGTTTAAAATTAGTAAAATTAAACAAATTCGTTTTAAAAAAGGTAGCGATATTTTTTATTATAAAAGTTCTTATGAGGAAGAAAAGTGGAAAGAAATAAAATTTATAACAAGAAGGATCTTCTGCGAAACAATTCACCGCAAGTCATCCCAAACCATTGTCGGAGGTTTTTTAACCACGAGATACGACGGCATCCCGGTCCTCTCCTGCCAAATACTTTACCCTGCATAACGAGTTGAAGAATTCGATATTTTTCTTCGTTCCGCATCACGTGCACGAGGTACTCAAACTTACGTTGTTTCACTAACACTAGCTCTTCTTTTTCTTTTTTCTCATGCGCTGTAGGACCTTAACGTTAGTGACGTGGTCCACATACGAAATTTTTAGTATCCTCCCGAAAATCAACATCTCGAAGGCTTCAATCCGCTTTTCTGTGGCTTGAGTAAGTGTCCAGGCTTCAACCCCATACATTAACACTGGAAGAATGTAGCAACTCACTATCCGCATCTTGGTTCGCAAACTGAGATCAGTGCAAGGATCTCGACAGCAAGGATCTCGACTTGATAAATGTAGACCGTGCCATTTCAATTTTGGATCTAATCTCTTGAGCGTAGTCCCATTGTGGGTTGAGGGTAGTTCCGAGGTAAGTGAATCTGTCGACTTTCTGGATCTCTTTGCTCCCTGCCATTAGTGCCACGGGATCTAAATTTAGACGGCTGACAACCATGAATTTAGTTTTCCTAATATTAAGGTCTAGTCCGTATGTTAAGCTCACAGTTCTCACTCGGTCTAGTAAGGCGTGTAGATCATTTAGGCTGGCTGCTAGTAACACAGTGTTATCGGCATAGCGGATATTATTGATGTATTCACCGTTCACTCGGATTCCCATCTCTAGGTTTGTGAGGGCTTCAGTAAAAATTTACTGAAAAGTCAAATGCCTTGGCGTAGTCAATAAAACAAATAAAGGCATCACAACTGACATCAAGAAGCTTAAGCGGTATAAATACCCTTTCTTTGACCCCAGCACCTAGCACCACAATTTCCCTTCCAGAAAGCAAATTCAAAGATTTGATAAGTCTCACAAAGAAAACCATGATCACCTTACTCTACAAATCTTTTTATGATAGTCTAAAATAACTTAGAGTGAAATTTGAAATATTTTATTACATTATCATCTAAGTTATGAATTTTATTACTTCCACATTATTTAGTTTTTCACCATTATATTATTCTTTTGTTCTTCAATTATAGTGGACTCGGTATCCGGCTAGATAATTTAAACCATTCAATTTGATACCATTGTGTGAAGAACAAAGAACTCACAAGTCTTCCAATCTGGGTACAGTGATTAACTGATTAAACATATTTCCATCATTTTTGTTATCGGTATTATGACTCAAAGATTAAAAGCTTAAATATCGTCTGCACATTCTTACAATATTCTGTTTGTACTAAAGTAAAGTCGTTTTACTCTGTCGTATTTCGGATTAACGCCCGAAAAATAATTTATGACTCTAGTTACAGCCACTCTGTTATGCTTCCCCTTTTCTACCAGCTTTGTGGTACCAAACCTCCTACTGGTCGGCTGTAGTACTTGGGGATAAATCAACGCTAGCAAAACATATTTTTTATAAATCATGAAAAAACGCAAATTGAATGCTTTGTGATGATAATTTATTGCGTCGAATTGTGTTGAAAGTGGAAAATTATTTTACTTTAGAAAAAATCAACATGGGACCAATTACATCAGTACTGGCAGTTCAAAAAAGGACAAGTGCAGCTTGTGGAATTTCAGAACGGGCCTTGCAAAGAGTTCGCAAAGTGAGTGAGGAGGAATTAAATAAGGAAAATAAAAGGATTCGTTTGCATCCGAAAACCCTCGACTTACCACAAGGTATTAAAATCTCAATCAGAAATATCATTTATACCATGTACAAAGCAAAAGAACATGTTACAAGAAAGACACTTATTCAAAAAATAAAGGACAGAGAACTTTGCGATATGGGTTTGACCAGTTTATCAAAAGTATTAAAAGCTATCGGTTTTAGATACAAAAAAAAACCAATAATCGTAAAGTGTTGTGCGAACTGGAAAAAGGTGAAAATTTATAAGAAACTATTTAAAAAACAAAAATTCCTAATTTGCCAGACAATTTGTGTTTCTTGAGAAAACATGGATTTTTACGAAAGGAAATAATACCAAATCATCCTGGCAAGATGATTCTACCAAATGCTATTCTAGTACTAGTGCAAGTAATGGCAAAAGATATATTATATTGCATGCAGGAAGTACGGAAGGTTTTATACCCAATGCTAGTCTTATATTTTCTTCGACAAAAAAAACTGATGATTACCACGGAAATAAGGACGCCGATATTTTTGAACATTGGTTTGAGGAAAAATTATTTAAAAATCTAGAAAATCCGTCATTAATAGTCTTAGACAATGCTTCGTATCACACCAGAGAGGAGGAAAAGTTTCCCAGAAGCAGCTAGAAAAAAAAGACTTAAGAAAGTGGCTGTCGGAGAAAAATATAGAACACAAACATCTAGTTTTAAAAGCTGAATTATTAAATAAGTGTAAAGAACACATTACTGAGAAAAAATTTGTTGTTGACCAAATGGCACTAAAATATTATCATGAGGTCCTAAGACTACCACCATATCACTGCCAGTACAATCCAATTGAATTGGTGTGGGGCATCACTAAAAACTACTATGATAAACATGCATGTAAGACCACCGACGAAGCCAGCGTTTTACAACTCTGGCACAATGCACTAAACCAAGTCAATGAGGAACAATAGCGGAAATGTATTGAGCATACTGAAAAAAAATTTTAGAGACATATGAAATAGAACAAGTTATTGATAAAGTTAGACCTTTAATTATTCGAAATGATGCAGATTCAGATGAATCGGATAGCGAGCCAGATAGTGATGATACCTGTCCATAGATTAAGACGTAGATAGAAAAATTAACACAAAAAGGTACCAACCACCAAAAAAAAATAAAACAAAAACCGCATGCAGGAGAGAGCCGGAGGCACGCCGCACGACGCTCTTGAATTCAAGGACCAAAAAATTAGATTAGCAAGTAAGGTAAATTAAGGACATGACTGGACGAATAACTGGGTATTAGACGACGGATAAAAGGATTATATGCTTGTTCGCTCTCGACTGCACTTGGTGCAGAAAAGGGAAAGCAAGTATCGGCACACACAACCATCATTAGATCGCCGAATAATTGCTTTGACCGGTAGTGATAAAGCCAAATGGGCTAACCTACAACTTAAATGTAAATTCACGGAAATCTCCCATTACCTGACGGGGGATACCGCGAAATAGTCGAGACCTGGCTCCAAAGACCAGGGGGCGGAGGAGAGCCGGGGATGGTTGTACCGCAGGAGGACAACCTACCTCGGTGGGTTTGGGAAGGTGTGTGTGGGAAGTAGGAATAAGTCTTTGTTTTATATAGATATATATTTTTATAGATATATTTATAAAATATATAAAAATAATAATATAATACAAAATTTTGAACACCCAGTATTAACAATGGCAAATTTTTTTATGCTTAAATAAAAATAGAGTTTAGTACACGCTGAAAAAGAATTTTTGTTTTTTCAGCATAAATATTAACCACAATATTAATTTTTGAAGTTGCATGTGTAATATGAAAAATTTTTCAAAAAGTTTAAATTTCTCAAAAACGTCTATTTTTTCGAGAATGATATCCCAATAAAAATCGATCCAGAATTTTACGTAGATTCTAAAAAAATAACAAAAAGCACAGTTTCTATTTAAACTAAGAAACTTAATGGCGACTTCCGGTACAACCGGAAGTGCTAGAAGAATGCAAATATTTAAAAAATGAAGAATGCTTTGCATAACCCATTATTCCAAGTTTGCAGAAACCAGTGACGACCAGAACTTTAAAAACTTTTAACCAACATGTTTCGTGAATGACCCTGTATATTTCATACTCAATGTTTATCAATTGTCGTTTATAATATTGTATTATCAAATTAAGAAAACCGTACATTTTTATTTTGAGAACCGCTGACTAACTAAGGCAAATCTGAACAGACACTTTTATTACTTATGCGACAGGGTAAAACGATCCTACTATAATAACTTTATCTTTACATTTTTACTTGGATTTCCAACTCCTATTTTAACAGAAATGTAAAAAAGTTTATTATATTTTCAGGAAAACAATGACATGTTTACTTGTTATTGGGTACTGTGATGCGAGATATTATTAATTTATTAAATAAAATTCCTTATTAGTTGTAGAAAAATCCTATATTGCCAATATACTAATTTTATAGCAGCACTAAATTTAAACTTTAGCCCGTACTTTCAGAACAGCGATAAGAAGGCAGGTGAGTTACCGAAAATCAATAAGAAAGACAAGGAATACGAATGATTTCAAAGCTATTTAATTGGCTTATTAACCTTCAGACTCAAAAAATTTTCAAGATAAAAACAAAAGTAAAGAAAAGCAAAGGTGTACGTTTTTTCGACTTACTGGGTCTTCATTATTACGGGTGCAGCTAATTCAGAAAATATAATACGACCTATATATATATATATATATATATATACGTATAGAGCATGCATTGCATGTGAAACCCAGTAAGTTTAATTAACAGCTTATCCTATTAAGTCTTCTATAATTGATATTGATTCTCTGGAAACGTATGCAGAGATTATGCACTTTAATATCTCTCACGTGCCGCTGAATAATTTTAGAAAATCATTAATCAGTAAGCATAGCTGATAGAAGTGAATCTGCAATTAGAGCATACAGGATGTGAAACAGAACAGTAAGTACCTTGTCTGGTTTTTGTTATTAGTCACTCTGGATAATGCATTTCGGATCTCGGTTAAGATTAAGTGCCATTGCATTCTATAGAGAATGCCGTTTTGCCATCAAATGCTTTGTAGAAAGGACAATTCCATACAATCAATAGGTATTTATCGCTGGGCCACCGAAACTAATCGGCTAAGTATATTAAACACAAATATTTGAAGTTTGAAGTTGAATACCAACCATAACGAACATTAATAGTATTTAACTCTTTATCACTAACAGTACAGATCTCTTAAGAAACCACTAACCACTTGTCTTACATAATATATGATGTGTTTAAAATAATTAACTAATTCAACAGCTGAAGTTATTATTTTTTTATTTACATATAAAACGCATCAACCTATGTTATTAGGGCTCGGTAAAACAAAGATTTTTTTTACATTTTTGGATACATATAAATTGATCTTGACATACATAGATTTTTACACACACATCTACATATACATATATATATATATATATATATACATATAAATATATATATATATATATATATATAGTATTCCAAGTTGAAAGTTCATCATTATCGTCATTCTGGCTTTAAACCCTGCGTGGGCCCTAGCCTCCTCAAGAATTTTTCTTCAGCCGTCCCTATACATCGCCTTCCTCCGCCAAGCACGTATTACTATATTTCTCATGTCTTGATCGATGTTATCAAGGAACCTTGTTCTGGGTCCTTCTCTTCTTTCTGACCAATGGGTCTATCAAGGAGCGTTTTTCTAGTTGGGTCATTTTGTTGCATCTGCATTACATGTCCTGTCCACCTCAGACGTCCTAACTTAATATGTTTTACTATATGTGGTTCTTGGTATATTATTTAAAGTTTGAAGTTGTGCAGTCTTCACCACACTCCATTGCCATTCACTGCTCCATAGTTTCGCTTTAGTACTTTTTTTTCTAAACATCCCAATATGTTTTTATTACTGTCTGTTAGAGTCCAGGTCTCCGAACCCTATCTTAGGACGGGGCGTATTATTGTTTGGTTAAGATTTATTTTTATATTTCTCGATATAATTGTGAATTTAAGGAGGACATTGAGCCCAAAATAGCATGTGTTGGCCGTTCAAATTCTGCGGTTTACCTCTGCGGTAGTATTATTTTCCGTGTTAAACGTAAATGTTGTATCGTCCTTTATGTCTGCGACGTCCCATTTTTCTACTATTTTTCATATTACTTTAACTATTTTTAAACTTTTTTTGTTAGACCCTATTGGCTGTCTGGCTAATTTTTTCACGCCGGCGATATGCGCTTGGCGGTGTTTTTGCTATGGGGGGGGGGGAAGGTCGGCTCGCTTGATAATTATCTGGCCAAACATCGGGCCATAAAAGGGCCATACGCTGCTGGTCTGTTACTTCCCGTATCGGAACGGGCAGGAACAGACCAGCAGGACTAGGTCGGTTTTCGGATGACCGGGGTTGGTTACATGATTGAAGCCACCCAACCGGGCATTGCTCGGACTACATACTAAAAGAGGTTATGGCTCTATTCTGATACCAGGTATATTTGAAAGTTCTCCTCCACAGAATGAGCAGAGAACGAGAGGTTCAAATTCAGAATGAATTTGTCTAAATTGTTGCCGATCTTCGAATCTTTGATAGGAAAAGCTATTCTAAAAAGAAGATACATTAATGTAGTATTTAAAAATTCTAAATAAAATACCGTTTTTACGCCAGAAACGACGAAACGTGTGTAATCAAAATTGTAACATTATAACAATATAAACTTACAAATATAACGTCTTTGACCTTAGTTTAAGATGTTAGATACACCAAAGTATCGGGAAGAATTGTTAAGGGTTATATCTTCTCCTTCTATTGGTTTATATTTATCCCTAATATTGGTGATTATCATCTCAAATTTAACTCTGTTTGCAGCTGCTCAAAGCAGATCTGCGCTCGTTATATTGACCTCAGATTTTAGGTTATGGCGCCAGGAAATACATCTTCCCAGTTCTCTCTGTTACCAAACACTTCTCTTTAATAGCCAACAGAAGCAAACCGTATTTCCCATTAAACGGTACATGATTGAATATATCATACTAGCAGCAGCGCCAATAACACTGGTCAACACATATTTTCTGACACGGGAATTTTTTAGTATTAAAAAATTAAAAACAAAATTTGTTTATCACCCACTAATCTTAAGTGACCAGCACTTATACTCGTATCTTGAAAATAGGTAGATAAGTTGGTGAGATATCAACATTGGCCCGAGCCGCTACTGTGTATATTATCTTCGCGCAGGTCAAATATGTCAATTTAAGACAAGTTCAATCTATTTGTTTCTATTATATGTAAGATGTACACATTCCATTACATAAGTTAGAATTGTAAGAGTATTTTATGGTGTTATATTTATAATTATTTAAATAAGATTGAAATATATTTTATTTAGGTTGTGTGTATTTTTTTTATCAGTGTCAAATAAAATTAATTTTAATCTTATTTAAATAATAATAAATATAACACCATAAAAAACTCTTAAAGTTATAATAGATCTTCTCTTTACCTTTTTCACAAACACCAACGATACGCCCATGTAAAAATAATTATATATTAAGACAGTAAACCATGAGATATCATATATTAATTTTTATTTCTGTCAATTCATTAATGTCAGTGTCCAGCTTTACGTTTTTCTATACATTTTACAATAACTTTTTGTTCCTAATACATTTTAGAATCCTGACAAAGGCAAGTGTTATCTGCCAAAAAGTTGATTTCAATGGCACAATAAAATCTAGTTCCAAATTTAATATTACTTATTGAACCTAAACCCAATAAATACTAATTTTATATTAATATAGTACGGTTCAAAAAACTCCAGAAATAGCTAGATAAAAAACTCCATATATATATATATATATATATATATATATATATATATATATATATATATATATATATATATATATATATATATATATATATATGTATATATATATATATATATTGTTATGATATGCAAAATCGAGAAAAATATTGGGTTGATTAAAATATTTCAAAGTTCAAAAACATTAAAATAATTCAGATAAGTAAGATAATAAACAACAAACATTTCAAAGAAGGAAAGTTATTAAATTCTTGGATTACCTGTACTAAACAAAATGTAAGCTATACATAAATTATTTCTTTGTTATACTTGAGTGACCCGCATAATTTTAAGTGAAATCCAAAGACAATTGAAACGGGTTTTCCAAAATACATTAATGCAGTGATTAGAGACAAATAGAAGAGATTTTAGAAAGAGGTTTTTGTTAGTTTTTAAGAATTATAGAAAATATTATTTGTAAATAAGTTTTAGGAAATTTTATAATTATAGGTAAAAATTTGTTTGTTATCGAAATGAAAAAATGGGGGAATTGTGACGAGTTTTGATTGGCGGAGATTGAAAAAGGTGGGATAAGTATGTAGGAAAAAAACAGGGATTGTTCTCTGGTGGTTCCCAAGAAGTAGCAAGCAGTAGTGTTGAATGTTAGTGAGTTTTTGTGGAGTTAGTGTATCCGACAGAAGCTGAAGCAGCAAAATATTGTAAGTCATATTTTCCTACTTATATTCCAAGAGTCACTGTTCAGGCCAACGAGAGATTCAGTTTATCGTAAAGAGAAGATATTCCAAGAGTCATTTTTTACTCGGGCCAACGAGAGATTCAGTTTATCGAGAGGAGAAAGGCTATCATAATTTGAATGATTGTTGCTTTTGAAGGAGATCATTAAGGACGATATACTTGCAACAATCTGTTGTAAGATTGCTGATTACATAGGGAGCGGTTGAGAGGAGATAATACAGTCTACAAGGAACAAGGATTTGGACCACTCATCATCAGAGAGAGATATTTTTGTTTTCTGCAGTTTTTTTTCTTTTATTGATAACACAATTTTTAGACGTAATTTAGAAAGGATATAAATATTTGATTAGGAGAGTTAGAATAGTTTGGGATTTTGAGTTTTCAATTAATATTGTTTGTACCATTAATTTTGATTGTTCACGTACGGAGAACAAAATTTTGAGAATCCTTATATGAGATTTGTTTATTGAAAACGTTTGAGTGTGAATTATTTCATTATTTTTATTTCAATATATAGTGTTAGATCATATGTGTTTTTTATTATTCCGGTATTCTCTGGACCTTACCTTTCACATGTAATAGCATAGATATTGAAGCACGAATTTAACCCTGAGATAAAAGAATTAAAAATTGTGATAAAGTCATAATCATATCATTTAAATAATTTTAATTAATCAAAAAAATTAATTAGCTAATTATTGCTTGGCGCACCAAGACTTTAAATATCACAATAATATATATATATATATATATATATATATATATATATATATATATATATATATATATATATATATATATATATATATATTTATTGTTGTGATCTGCTTTATGATGTTTTAGTATTAATTAACACTAATTTAATTAATCCAATTATTTAATTAATTAATTCACTAATTTATGCAGGGTCATACAAATCAATTACCATTAAAATTTCTCAGGGTGCCTTTTTAATTTTACTTTAATCAGTTTACTTTATATATCTCTTCTAGTGGGTTCAGTATCTCCTAGTTGCTCATAATCGGGATAGAACAGGAAACGGAACTAACATTAAAACAACATAAATATGCACACAAATTATTATTTATTTTCAATAAGCAATACGATGAATAATAATAAATAACTTTTGTGGGCAATTATCTTTCCCAACAAACTCCTATACTCTAAATTTAATTTTAATTACAAACTATCTATTGATCTGTTTTATAATAATATCTACTAAAAAAAATGACCATATAAAAATATAATTTATTCACAAAAAAAATAACTCTTTGAAACTTGGAATCTTAGTTCGTATGCTTATATTTGATTTTATCTTTAGAATATCTTAAAATTTTCTTTCATTCAAATTATTTGACTGACCTTTATTTTTTTTTACACCAATGATGTCTACTCTCGATCAAACCACAGTTCTTTCCTTGATTGATTATGTCCGGCTACCATCAAATCTTTCCCGTTCTCAGCATCGATCCAAACCGCATACCAGCAAACTACTCCTCCGAAAAACACAAGCCCAAGCCTCTTTTGACCGGTACTCTTTACTCACAAATTCTCCTTTCTTTCTCAATAATATCTCGTGGACTATGCAGACTCAAAAGAGGTATTAATCTTCTCGATTTTGATCTGCTCTCAGCTTCCACCTTTTTCACTAACAAACGAAAACACTGGCACTCAGATTGACTACACGAAAACACGTCTTCTCTTCTGGTCTGCCGGTAACATAATAATCTTTTCAATCTCTCCAGACAACCTTCTCAACTCTCTCATTTCCACCATTCCTTTTTAACCAATCATAAGCATTCATCTTTCCCACTTATTTTCGATTTAGAAAATTTCCAACATGATATTTAAAACAAATAAACCACTTTCACTCAAATTACTTTTCAGAAACCATTAACAATTTTGCCTTTTTCAACAGAAATAAGTTTCCAAATTCTTGTTATCTCATATCTAAATCTAATTCTTATTTACTTTCGAAAAATGTCCACCGCAAAATACAATTACAAAGTTTATTCCTTAAATATATAATTATACGGGTTCCATTGTCCTTTCACTATTCACTCAGTCTTTCACGGATCAATGTTTTCTCTTATGGTCTATTACAAATAAGTACAGGGTTGTATTTTAACGTATATGCCCGCGGTATATTAAAATAATAAAAAAAACTCTTTATTCTATTTCTGATCGATAAACTGATCCATAACAATATATATATATATATATATATATATATATATATATATATATATATATATATATATATATATATATATATATGTATATATATATTTAGTGGATTTTCTTGGGCTTAGGTTCATAAAAAAATTTTGATTTAATACATTTTCATATATTTTTTCGACGTTTCGGCAGGAAATCCATGCCTTTTTCAAGAAGTAATATTGACTAAATAAATATTTGTGACAGACATAATACGGTTTAAAAGTTAAACTTTTGACTTACCAAGCATGTAAAAATTCGGTACTAACTAGTAGACGTCACAATTAAAATAATATTAAAAACAGTTAGAGTTTTTTTTTGTCATATTTGTGGAAACGTATTCTTGAGTTAAGTAGCTGACTGGTTTGTCTAATATAAACTTCATCACAATTCGAGCAGGGAATTTCATATACAACATGTGATCTTTTTAATAAAGGTGTTTTTGTTTTTAATCTTGTAAAATTCTTTTCATAAAGGGTACAATCTTTTGAAAAAGAATTTTACAAGATTAAAAACAAAAACCCCTCTATTAAAAAGATCGCATGTTGTATATGAAACTCTCTGCTCGAATTGTGATGAAGTTTATATTGGACAAACCAGTCAGCTACTTACTGAAGCATACGTTCCCACAAATATGACAAAAAAAAACTCAACCGCCCTTACAAAACATGAAAACGAAAAAAAAAACATAATATATAATGATAATAAAGATGTCAAAAATTTGAATAAAATATATTTTAACTTAATTTAAAAACACATAAAAAGACAATCTCAGAACGTCTATGATGTTAAAATAACTGATTGTTTAAACGATAAACTAACATCAATAAACAACACATTAGATTTAAAATACATTTTACATGTAGTGACTTAGTGGGTATGTCCTATGTTTTTAATATTATTTTAATTGTGACGTCTACTTGTTAGTACCGAATTTTTACATGCTTGGTAAGTCAAAACTTTTAAACCGTATTATATATGTCATAAAATATTTCTTTAGTCAATATTACTTCTTGAAAAAGGAATGGATTTCCTGCCGAAACGTCGAAAAAATATATGAAAATCTTTTAGTATTAATCAAAATTTTTTTATGAATCTAAGTCCAAGAAAATCCACTAAAAAAATATATATTAAAGTTCAAGAACTAAACTCAAATTATATATATATATATATATATATATATATATATATATATATATATATAATGTAGCCTATTTTCTATTCATATTATAAATATGTGCCTAACCAATTCATGTTGTTTGTAAAAATCTGTAAGGTGTAATGGTAAACTTTTTACTTTAGAAATTACAAAATATTTATAATTATAGTGTAAAGCTGTAAGTTTATATGTAGAAAATGTAAAATATCCTTGTGATTCAAGAGAGGCATAAGTACGCAATAAAATTACGTACGGCTACAAAGCCAACGACGAAAAAAAATCCATTTTCGTCGTAAACGCAAAAAAATTTGATTCGATTTTATATATTTTCATCTTCCTAAATCGTGTTCTTTTATGTTTGCAAGTTTTTTAGGGCAAAATTGAACTATGAAAATTTATGACAAGATTTATATTAAGACGATCTTTAATATTTTTTATTTTATTAAACGTTAATAAAAACATAATATATTAGCATATAAAGGCGAGTATAAAGCAAGCAGCATTCGAAGCCCTTGGGGAAAAAGGGCTATAACAAATAAACAGCACTATAATGAAATAAATGAACCAACAAAAAGAATAATTGAAGAAAAAATGCAACTATACAGAAAATGGCTGACTACAAACAACGATGAAGTTTATAAAGAATATAGAGAAAAGATAGAGAAGTGAAAAAACAAATAACACAGCAAAAGAATGAAGAATGGGAAAGAATCTGCTTAAATATTGAAACATATATAGGAGGTACAAGAACTTCGGAGTCATGGAAAGTACTGAGAGGATTGAAACAAAACTCAAAAGAAAAAACTAAATTGGGAAATATACAGGACAAAGAATGGAAGGACTACTACAAGGAACTATTAACAGAACAAAGACCACAATTCATTGGAAAAGAAAACAGGCGAAGACGAAGCAGATTCCCACAACAAGAAATAGAAATAACAGATAGGGAAATGAGAACGGCCATCAAAGCAATCAAAAATAAGAAAGCACCGGGACCTGGAGGCATCTCACCTGAGCTTATAAAATACGGATCAAAAAAATTACACCGGATGATACAATGGATATTTCAGAAAGCCATAAATGGAGAACAGCTCCCAAAGGAATGGACGGCGGCATATATGACATCTATATTTAAGAAAGGAGATAGAAAACGATGCGAAAACTACAGAGGAATAAGCGTAATATCATCAATAGGAAGATTATATGGGAAGATACTGCGAGAAAAGATAGAGCAAGCGATAAAAGGCAAAATCGGGGAGGATCAGGCAGGCTTCACGGCAGGAAGATCATGCATAGACCACATATACACACTGGAACAACTGTTGGAAAAGAAAAAAGCAAAAAATAGAGATATACACTTGGCATTTGTGGATCTGAGAAAGGCGTATGACTCTGTACCAAGGTCAGAACTATGGGAGGCAATGTGGAAGAACTATGGGAGGATCAAGCAGGCTTCACGGCAGGAAGATCATGCATAGACCACATATACACACTGGAACAACTGTTGGAAAAGAAAAAAGCAAAAAATAGAGATATACACTTGGCATTTGTGGATCTGAGAAAGGCGTATGACTCTGTACCAAGGTCAGAACTATGGGAGGCAATGTACAAATTAGAAATACAGACGGAACTCATAGAAGCTACAAAAGCTCTGTATAAAGAAAATAAAGTGTCGACGAATACCTATATATACGAATACGAATAAAACGAATACCTATATACGTTAAGTTTTGCAGACGATCAAGTAGTGATTGCACAAGACCAAGACGACCTCAGCTACATGATGAAGAAACTACAAGAAGAATATACCAAGGCTGGCCTAGATATTAACCTCGCGAAAACAGAGTACCTATCTACAAGTGAAGAAGACATAGAAGATCTACAGATTGATGACAACGTAACAATCAAAGGAAAGGATAAATTCAAATACCTGGGGTTTATAATCACGAAAAAGGCAACAACAGAGGAAGAAATTACACAAAGATTAGGACAAACAAGAACAGCAATCCGACAACTTAACTCAGTATGGTGGGATAGACACCTAAATATGAAGACAAAAACGCAGATTTATAAAACATTAGTTCGAAGTATTATAACATATGGGGCCGAAAATTGGATCATAAACAAGAAAAACAGCAGTAAGATAATAGCAACAGAGATGGAATGTCTGCGAAGATGCTGCAAAGTAACAAGAATGGATAGGAGAAGTAATGACGAAATAAAGCAAAGAACATCAATAGAAACAGACATACTAACATATATAGAACAAAAAAGACTAAAGTGGTATGGACATGTAAGAAGAGCTAGCGACAGCAGATGGATAAAAAGAATAACCGAATGGAGCCCCATAGGAAGGAGGAAAAGAGGACGACCCCGAAAATCCTGGAGGAACGAAGTAGACGACGCCATGAGTAAGAGAGGACTAAACGATGGAGAATGGAACAACAGAGAGATGGAAACGGTTGAGCGAGGGCAGGCAGTGAATACTGTAGAATCCCTAAATATATATATATATATATATATATATATATATATATATATATATATATATATATATATATATATATATATATATATATATTATTAAAAATGAATAGATGGGCCACGTTGGTATACTTCAGTTGTCAGAGACAAAATTGCCACTGAACCTCTAAAAATCGTACGAACAACCTGAATTTTGCAGAAAATATTAATTTCGGGACCCCAAAAAAGATGCAACAAAGTTTACCTGCGGGCTTCCACCTAAATCCTGCTTGCACGGTGGTAAAAACGCAAAAAAAAACCATTTACTAAAAATCTGTACACCGTATAAAAAATATTTCAGATAAAAAACGTAGCTAAGATAATAATGTTTATAAGCATTTTTTGTGTAGAATGAACCAAAAAAATATTCTTTTAGAGGATGAACTGACTTTTCAACAGGACGGGGCACCCTCACATTATGATAGACGCGTACTACAATGCTTAAATCAACGTTTTCCAGGGCGTTGGATTGACAGAAGGGGTCCAGTAGAGTGGACCCTGTGGCCTTTGGATTTTTTTGTATGGATATCTAAAATCAAAAATATACGCCACTCCGCTTGCAGATCTTATAGAGTTGCGACAAAGACTGATTGAAACCGAAGGTATTTGCAAATGTACTAAGAAGCTTCGTATATTTACGTTCAGCTACTTTATTATTATATAGAGGTCATAGGAGGACATTTAGAATATTTAATTGGTTTATTTGATGAAATTTTATTTTTTTTTATTACTCTGTTCAGTTCAACCAAATTAGTTAAATCCAAAATTATCTTCAAAGTTATTCCGAAAATTAAAAAAAAATAAACGAGTGTCGTGTAGAGAAAAAAAGTACCTTTTAAATGATGTGATATTCGACCACACTTGCTAAAAAAACTGTATGTTAATGCGGGGCAGTAGGAAGTTACATTTGAGGGCATAAATTTTGTATGAAAAATTCGTCACCCTCACAATACAAATTGACGTGTTTTTTTAAATTTTGAAAGAACTCTTAGTTTCTGAGTTTCTGGTTTTCAATTTTCGTTGAAGCATACTTTATAGTATGCCTTAATTTCTTATTTATGCGAATTATGGAACTGTATATTTATATCGCCTTGCAAATTATAAAATGAAAATAATTACTTACTTTTATAAATATTTAGAAATATACTCAACGTCATCTGAGAAATTTCTGTGTATAGTTCCATTTATAGTTGAGTGGATCCTCTCGAAATCACTACTCAAAAACAAAACAAAAATCATCAGCGCTTTTTAATTGAGACGTGCTAATAGAACACTTTCAAAAATTGTCCTCTACAATAAAAATAATCCTTTCAATATCACTTAATTCGCTCCTATTACTCTAATTTCTAATCTTATTGAATAAAAAAACTAACTTGAGTGACACGACCATTAATTTAGTGATAATTCCATGTTCTTAATTTGGTAATCGTAGCTCTCTAGTGTAGATTACCTGAATAAACTTTTTGGTTTTCCTATTTTAATAAATTTTTAACTGCAAAATACCATCTAGTAAGGCTAAGCCGATTATGTTAGATTTTACGTTTATTTTTATGACCTAATTTATTATTTTTTGCCCTTTCGAGCGGAAAAGCATAAAGTATACTCATGTAGTTATTCGCTAGAATAAAATTTATACTTTATTTATGAAATTCTTTGAGAAGTCAGGACAAGTAGGAGCATATATCATTTCAAATTATAACGTCCAAGTCTAATATTACGCGTAGCTGTAAATCTCGGTATTATGTAATTTTAATTTGACGTTTTTTCCTTGAAGAAGAGACCTCATTCCACATTCCCGGGCTGATGTTTTAAGGTCATATTTCACGTCTTTTACTTCGGAACTTTAGTATGATGAACACGCCCGGAGGGTCAATTACGAAGAAAATTCAGATAAATGACTTTAAGAAAAGCCAGTGCAGCGTGTACCCACTTCTGCCGGCTTGTCATTTGACAACGGAAGCTAATTTCTGAGATCAAAACTCAGTACTTGGAAAAAAGGGGAGAATGTCCTTAGTTTAATTTTATTTTTATCTGATTGTATAATATATACAAGGAATTGGGAAGATTTAACCATTATATATTTATTTTAATGCAATGTACTGCATTGTACTGCAAATTTAAAAAACAATAAATTTAATAAATTAGAGTTTTGTTGAGAGTGATATTTTAACCGCCATAGGGTATTTTGAGTTTGCCATATCAAAAATTCAGTGACCAATTGTATAAGCTTCTTTTAAACAACGGTCTATCCCACTTAGAAGGACGTTTAACTTAAAGAAACAAAATCTGGTAAAAATATGGAGTCATACCTACTAGATTCTAAGATATAATATTATTAAACCAAAACCAGAAAATTACGAACCATTTGTTTTTGTAATAAAAATATATTTGAACAATTTACATCCAATCTGTGATGTATTAACCTGAAGTATTTCGCTAATACAAACATGTGCTCCAGACGTTGCTCTTTAACTAAAAGCCGGACATTAAACAGACTAATTTTATTTTATAAAATAAGGTAACAAACAAAAGATGGTTTGGTTGCAATTTGCTTAAACACTAAATACAGTGGAGTGAGGTGGTCACTGTCGTATGTCATCTCAAACCACAAGAAATAGAAATAATTTAAATCTAATATATTCATCATCATCATCATTGGTGCTACAGCCCTATAAAAGAGCCTCGACCTTCCCAAGTCTATTACGCCAGTCAGTTCTATCCATTGCCAACTGTTGCCAGTTTGCTGCGCCTATTTGTCTACCATCCTCATCTACACCATCCCTCCATCTGAGTTTTGGTCTACCCCTTTTTCTACTTCCCACAGGTTGTGACATAAGGATTCTTCTAGGAGGGTTGTTCTGCTGTGATCTTGCCAGATGTCCTGCCCATCTTAGTCTTCCTATTTTTATAAAGGATACTACGTCTTTACCACCAAATATATGTTTATATCTGTGATATATCTCGTAGTTGTACCTCCTTCTCTAAACACCATTTTCACAGATGCCACCAAATATTCTTCTCAGGATCCTTCGTTCAAATATAAGCAGGAGATTTTCATCTGCCTTGGAAATGGTCCATGCCTCCGACCCATATGTCAACACTGGTTGTATAAATGTTTTGTATATGGTTATTTTTGTTTTTTGGCTTAAGTTTCTGCTTCTCATATGTCTACTTAGTCCAAAATAGCATTTGTTTGCTAGGATTATTCTTCGCATGATTTCTTCCGTCATGACGTTCTCCTTGGTGATCAGGGAGCCTAAGTATGTGAATTTGTTCACCACTTCAAAGGTAGAATTATCAACGGTGAATTGATGGCCGATGTTTCTGGCTCTATTGTTGGGTGTTGATGCCATTATCTTAGTTTTATTTTCAGTTATTAGTTTTTTCATATTACACAATCAATATACGAATTCCTCTTACTCTTATATGCATCCGGATATATAATATGACATTGTTACAATCAAGTTTCAATTCATAAATATAATATAAATCATTCAAAAATCTGTGGCAAATGGGCTAGTTTCAATCCCACACACACAATCATCATCATAATCATAATCATCATCATAATCATCATCATTACCATCATGTTACATCTAGGGGGTGCAGATAACAATATGTTCCCGGAATATCCAGTGAACCCACAGAACGCATGACATGGTGAGATACGAAACTCTTTACATCGCTGACCATTTTAAGCAAGAAACGATTGACTACAGACCAACCTACTTCAACCACAGTTTAGCACGGAAAGTGAATTAAAACTTTGAAGAAATTGCAAAATGGCATGAAATCTTGTTAAAACTGTTGTTGACTTGTTAAACTTGGATGTGGCTTTAGGATCCTGGCAAGATTACAACAAACCAAGTCACCACTCAACTGTTGTCGAACGAGAGAAGTAAGATCAATGTAAGAACTCAATCAGTCAAAAATAAAACAAATGAAATGAATGTCGTGATAATATGTTAAAACGACTGGAAAAGCACTATCTTTTTCAACTACTGACTATGCGTGCACCGTTTGAAATAGAGCTGCCACACCAAACAAATAAATATAGCGCCAAATAAGATGTAGGGAATACTAGTAAGTATTAATAATTAATTTTATATACTATTCAGACAGACTTGCACTTGCCACATTTTCATTGTCACAATTTACTTAATCGATTCACCTTCAATATAATTGGAGTTAACTGCATAAATAACATTATTTAGTATTAACAACATTAAAACCAACAATATTATATTGGATGACATAATAATAGATGTGATAGCACAAAAAGTTTAAGAAGCCTTTAAAATTATATATGTTAATGCAAAATATGACTCAATAACATTGATCGCGATTGGAACGCGATAATATGGGTACTTTTGTAATCTGTTTAAGTATAAAATATTAATATTGAGAAGCACTGAGGTTTCTTATAAAAAATTAAAATATCCAATGGACAATTTGAAATTTGTCATTTTTATTTTATTTCAGGTAATTTTTGTATTTTTGTTTGTTTAGACCTTTAAACATAACGGGGAGAATTATTAGTTCTGTGCTAATAGCTACAAAAAGCAACATTAATTGAATTCATGCAATAAAAATGGCACAAACGTCTAATTTTCTATCTATATTCTGATTTTTTAAGCATACTTGCTCTTCCGGTAGGGATCTATGAAGTGAGTAACACCGAGTCTCTTGTCGTATTGCTTATCTATAGTCAATCCGATACACCAGCGTATCTTAGTCCAATTTTACTGCTGTGAAATTAAAGTAACATTAAACAGTCTGTTAAGATTCTAGTGTTAAATGTGCATGACGCTCTTGTACATAAACATCCCACTAGGAATGTTCAGAGTATAGTTTCTCTATTACACACTTCCATAAGTGTTTAATTATAAACGGATTTGAAGAAGCCAACCTTTATAGACTTTTGAAACAACGAAAGCAAAAAACTATTACTGAAACACCGAAAATATCAGCAGGACAAAAATCCCTACATATACGATATTATAACATAATATAATTCGAAGAAAAGTGCGATGACCTGTCACAATTTGTCTTAAGACTACTAAGTTTAAACTTGATACTTTGCTATGTCTTATACGATAATGAGTGGTGACTATTAGAACTGGAGACGTGAGAGTGTCGCTAATGATTTTCACACTGGAGACGATAGAGTATATTTATAGTCAGACTTCTGACTTGTGATTGTGTTTACAGGCACAGTACCGTTAATTTATAGGGAATTGTAGTATCGAACCTTTTCAAAATCTTTTAATTGTCTTTTTTATTGGATTTTAGATGTACACTCAAACAATAAAATGTTTTTTGAAATTGAGTTTTGGTGAAACTAGAACGACAAAAAAATATCGGTGTGTGATTTTTGGTTAACAGTTGCGTATTCAAAAGCAGTAAATATATTTTACGACCATTAAAACCTTTTAACGAGAACTAGAAAAATGCAGGTGATGGATCAGATTATCACTTCGGATATTGTGTAAAAACATAACTGGTCTGGAAGTGTACATTGAAAACAATTTAAGAGACCTTTCAGGAAATTTTGATTCTTTTTTTTTTGTAAAGATACATTTAAAAAGAAATATATTGTAGAGAACTATGGTACAGACGCATAATCTGTATTATTAATAAAGAAATGGTATAGGGCCGTATCAAGAAAAAAAAATACGAAGTTATCGGTATTTATATTTTTTCTGCTTTAAACAATCCGGATAAAGTATAGATGGCCTAACAGTGGTAAATATAGATAAATATGTAAATAGTGGTAAAGAAAAAACGACACTATATTACTTAGGTAATAACATACCCCATCATTATAACGGAGTTGGATTTCTAGTTAGCACAACCTCAAACAAATCAGTAAGGAACTTCATGGCATACTCAGATAGGGCAGCACTACTACAAGTCCAAGCCGATTCTGTTGACTTAACATTATACAAATCTATGCACCAACCTTGTAAAAGACTGAAAATGAAGTAAAAAAACTGTACAGCGAGATTGAGTTAATAAAACTGATCAAGAAGAACCAGACACTTATAATCATGGGAGATTTCAATGCGAAGGTAGGGCGAGGACGTGTTAAAGATGTGGGTGACTTTGGCTTAGGAGATCGAAATGAGAGAGGTAATATGCTAATCCAGTTCTATTCAGAGAAAAATTAGTCATTGCTAATACCTGGTACAAACTTCCACCTCGGAGACTCTACACCTGGCAGTCTCCACAATGGATTGTAAGAAGTAAAAACGTACCCTGGACCAGATATCGGATCTGATAATACCATTGATATAAACAGCTTAAAACAACCTAACGTTAAACTAAAAGACACAGAAAAATTATTTGAGGCAATGAACACAAATGGAATTGTATTAAAAAAGCTATCGTAACCACCACCAAGTCTCTGATTGCTTTCCAAAAGTACAAAAAGAAAAATTGGATGACTGACGAAATATTATCAATGATGGACGACCGCAGATCATTTAAAATCAAAGACCGAACCAAACATCAGCATATTAACCGACAAATACGAAAAGAGTTCGCAAAGCTAAAGAATAGTGGCTGCTAGATTGATGTGCAGAAATGGAGGAATTGGAAGAAAAACATGACCACTTTAACATACATAAACTCGTTAAAGAAGTGACAG
Organism: Diabrotica undecimpunctata; assembly: GCF_040954645.1. Lineage (NCBI taxonomy): Eukaryota > Metazoa > Arthropoda > Insecta > Coleoptera > Chrysomelidae > Diabrotica > Diabrotica undecimpunctata. The sequence goes on along the minus strand of NC_092804.1, from coordinate 62,432,371 downwards.
GTCATACAAAACCTTGCAGTTTTAACAGTATTGTGAAGGACAATAAATTAATTACTGAGCCCAAGGATCTACTTCAACATTGGAAAAACTACACACAGCAACTATACTCAGACAACACTAGAAGAAACTCTGAAAGTGATTATAAAAGTGAACCCTCCCCCAAAATATTAAAGTCAGAAGTTGTAAGGGCAATCAAACAGAGCAAATGAGGAAAAGCACCAGTCCCAGACGACATATAGATCTTGGTAGATCTTTTTAATGACATTTATGGATCCGGTCAAATACCACAGGATTGGTTTCAATCAACCTTTATACCAATCCCAAAAAAGCCAAACGCTAATAGTTGCGACCAATTCCGAATGATCAGCTTATTGAGCCAGGTCCTAACTCTTCTTAAAGATAATTCACACAAGAATATACAAGAGAGGTGAAAGAGACATTAGCCCCACACAGTTCGGTTTCAGACAAGGATTTGGCACAAGAGAAGCACTTTATAGCTCAACTGTCCTACTTCTGAAATACAGAGATCAGCAAGAAGATGTTTTTCTATGCTTTATAGATTATCAGAAAGTTTTCGATTGTGTTAATCATTCAGAATTAGTAAGATTGCTCCCGAAACGTTCGATAGATGAGAATGACCTTAAAATAATGAAGAACCTTTATATGAATCAAGTGGCATTTGTGAAAGTAGGACTGGAATCTACATCATATTTTTCAATCAAAAAAGGTGTACGACAGGGTTGTGTTCTGTCACCCATCCTTTTTAATTTTTTACTCTGAAACGATTTTCGATAGATCCTTAAGTGACACTGAAGATGGAATCAAAATCAACGGACGCTGATGATACAGTCATAATAGCTGATAGCCCAGAAGCACTACAACGACTAATAGATAGAATAAACGCTGAAGGAGAACGACTGGGCTTGAAGATTAATATAGACAAGACGAAGGTAATGCTGGTTAGCAGAACACGAAATATGCAATTAAGTATAAGAGTAAAAAATAAGAACATCCAAAAGGTATACGTAGATAGCCAGATACGTAGCAGGATTGAGCAAACCAGAACAGCATTTACTACTATGAGAACCTTACTAAGCAACAGCAGCCTTAACTTAACGCTTTGATATCGCTTTGCAAAATGTTACATTTACTCCATACTGCTATATGGTGTAGAAACCTGGACCATAAAGACCAATATGATGAACCGATTGGAAGCCTTTGAAATGTGGGTATTTAGAAGACTACTTAAAATTCCCTGGGCAGATTACACAACAAATGTCGAAGTATTAAATCGAATGGACAGAGAACGAGAATTGCTGCCAATAATAAAAAGAAGAAAAACTGCTTATCTGGATCATATATTTCGAAATTCCAAGTACCAGTTCTTAAAGCTTATTATAGAAGGGAAGATAGAAGATAAATGGGGCATCGGAAGAAAGAAATACTCATGGCTTAAAAACATAAGGGATTGGATAAACCTCGATCCCATGCACTCTTTGGAGCCACACATGACCGAGAAGAGTATGCCAGAATTGTCGCCAACATCCACTAATTGGATAGGACACCATAAGAAGAAGTATGAAGATCGTGGTAATATTTCCATAAGGTAAAAAAATAATACAAAACATATCACATAAATAATAATATTAATAAATATTATATTATATATATACATATATATATTATATATATATATGTATATATATATATATATATATATATATATATATATATATAATATTTTACAATATTATATATAATATTAAATATATATACAAAAGGAACATTTTTGTTCTCGAGAGAGGAAGAGAGAGAAAATATATCTTCTGTCTTCTCTCTTACTCATTATCTTACATATGTAATGATTTCATCTATTCCCTCCCGTACAAATTTCCAACGTGGAGCGCGCGTATAGAAGTATAACTTCAATAAAAACTATATTATTATGCATTTCCAAATTGAGTATATTTTAGTAGAGTGTAGCTCTAGCATTATAGCCAGCCTACTAGCATTCTAGCATCGGATCAGTCAGTTGAATATTTTTTGTGAAATACTATTTCTTAATTTTTGTCAAAAATACTGATAATAATTGTAAAATATCAGTTGAATTTGTTTTAAATTCAGATAAAATATCAATCAAGACACGAAGATAATTTAAGACAGCCTATTGACGATTTTTAACACAACTGATTCACTCCGTCAACCGTCTCAACGTAGATTTACACCAAACGTCTGGTTCTTTAATACCCTATAATCCAGACATGAAGTCTGATGGCATCATCGAGTTATTGTCGGCGTTTTCACTCTAAACCATTTCGGTAGGCGGCATTCGGTGGCGGTTGCGAAATAACGGAACGCTGTTTGTTTGCTTCCGCAGTAAAGACGGAACAAATATCTGCAACCCCGAAACTCCACGCTCGATTGATATTGCGAGATAGAAAATGCACTTCCGATCCTATTCTGTGATTTCAACCCCGTCACGGTAAATAGTATTACAGCGTGTGGAACTAGACGGGTATTTGAGAAAACGAGTACCGATGTATTTCAGAAAGTTTTGTTATTTAAAAAATAACATGAATGTACGGGGAAATTGTTTTTGTTAAGCATTTCCTGTACAAAAGCTAATAAATTCGTTTGTAGTTTTTATTTAAGCTACGGTACGAATAAATTAAACAGTATCGATAGAGATACTAAAAAAATTTTAGAGTAATATAAATATTATTTTTAAGTAGAGTAAACAACCAAACAACCGAATTTAAACAATATTGATAATTTTATTATCATCATGTTTGCATGTTTGGGAAATGTCCATGTAGGGATTTTAATTAAAAATACTTTATTTGATTACACAAATTTCATTTCAGTATAATTACCAAACACTTCCTCCTACTTAATGGGAGGAGGTAGGGTTTATTTTCAATATTTTAAACGTATTTTTAAGGTTTTTTTGAGACACTGTTTAATATAAATTTATTTATAACATTAGGACATTATAGTAAAGTATTTCAAGAGTATTATCTGAAATTTTGTTATAAAAATAATAAAAATTAACAAAATGACAACTAATTTTCGAAGATAAAAAAGTTACTTTGCAGTGTTTATTATAACTTATAACTGGATTATCTGTTGACAAAAAAACCAAAAAGATTTCTTTTTATCAAAAAACCAAAAAGAAGAAAATTAGTTTATGAGTGTCCCTAGGTCGCTACGTCGAGATATTTATAAAATTTGAATAATTTGATATTGTAAAATTAATTTTAACAACAAAATGATCTTGACGTTTCAAGCTCACCTACCTCACTCACTCTAGTCACTTACCCACCTCACTCACTTGCTTACCTCAATTACTCACCTCACTCACTCACCTCACACACTCACCTCATTTACTCACCTGACTCACTCACTCACTTACCTCACTTACTTAACGCACTCACTTAACCCAATTACTTATTTGCTTTATTAAGAATCTACTACCGAATTATTGTTTTAAGATAACTTTTTTACATCTTTAAAGGCAAGAAGGAAAATTTACATGCAGATGCCTGTGACTTACCCAGATAGTGTTGAGTTTCTAATACTCTAACAAAGTTGTGCCAGAACGAAGCGCAACCTCTAAAACCTCTCCTCGGTCACTCCAGACATCAGGATGAAAGCGCTAGTTAAGCCAAAACATCTCTCCTGATGCTCTGCTATCACCCGATTCCCATTTTTTTTTGCCAAACATTTATCGGGAAAACCACACCCACACGAACCACTAAAGACATTCAACCCCGTGCCTTAGCTAGCTGCCGTCTCTCTTGCGTCGTCTATCTCTCATTCTGTCCTTTTTCGGTCTACTACAGTCCGAACCCTACCAAGGTGCTACTGGCTTGTTCCAAAATTCTGTTACGAGTTTTCTCTACTCTTGTTCTTTTGAAGAGACTTCCTAATAAATTTATGGATCCGTATTCACCACCACTCATCATTTTTTCCTCTATTTCTCTTGCGGAATTAAACATTCTGCAGTTACACCATCTTTTAAACTTCTCTCTTTTATCCGCCCAACACTCACATTACAACATCATGTGTGTCATAGTATCCGAGAGATCACAGTAAAGCACTGATAAGACTGTGCCCTCCTAAACCTGAAAAGGTAGCTACGGAAACAGCCATGGCGTGTGAGCATTTCCCTCGGATAATATTCCAGCTGCCTATGCTCACAGTTTACCCAGCTTCGAAGGTTCGGGATTAGGGAAAATATATAATTTTATACTCCTGGTTTAAAGAAAAACACTACAACATATTTATTTTTATTTCACATAAACAGTTATTACAAATAGAAATATTAAAATTTATCAACAAACTTTACATTAAGTTGAACCTTCTAACAAAACAAACTTTAAAATTTTGGTTGTGTACCAAATGACAAAAAAAGGTATATTGACTGTCGTATGTCAAAATAAAATAACAAACTTTTCTGAACTAATAATTAATTATCAAGGTTAACTTTATTTGAAAACTAAAATATGACAATTAGCTGATCCATAAAACTTATATTTATTTATAAACAGTTAAACTGAAATAGCAAATCTTAGTATATTAAAGATAAATGTTTATTAACAAAAAATTAACAAAACCACTTTGCTTCACTCACTGATTATTTCTATTTAAGTCATTAAGAAAGTTTGGTACCTTAGATTTGAATAAAAAACATTGTCCCACACAAATTTCAAACTATCAGATCCGACCCATAGGAGACACAAAATGGAAGCTGGACAAATTTTGGGAGAGGTCAAATATCAAACTGAGCTTCAGATTATCCTGGATGATAACAATATTCTTATTCTTCAAAAGTATTCTTTAAAACTTGGCTGCTTATTTTTAACTCAAAACTATGTACGCACACTGAGCCCTCAGAAACGCTGTTATTAGATCCCTTGACATGGAATAGAGCATCCAACAAAACGGTGATGAACTAACTCACTTCACAAAGACTGCTACATAGCATTTTGAGTAAATCATTATCTTTTAACCAAAACTCAATCAATTTAAGAAAAATTTGCTGGTTTTTAAAACTATAACCGAAAACGATGTTTCCTCGTTCAGGCCCCAACTAGTTCTCCTCGCTTCTCTCGACTTTCAACTGCCCACTAACCTCTCCTTGTCAAACTTCTCTGTATATCCCCATACTAGTTTTTAACTGCCAGCCAATCGAATTTATTTTTAACTACGCTTTTAAGTTGATAATGGACCTTAAAGTGCTGGGTCTTCAAATTTTTGTGATAAGTTATTTTCTTTGGATTTTTCGCATATACACCTGGTTAAACAAAAATTCCGATTGCTTACCAGCCAGGGGCGTATCAAATAAATTCTTATAAATTTTTATAGATTTAAATATTCGATACTAAAGTAAAAAAGATCATGCAACACGGTCACATATGTAACAATAGTTGCTATCAAAATATCACCAAATTAAAAGAATGATTAGAAAAAATAGAAATTTAACTCAATATGTTATTATATTATATTATATTATATTATATTATATTATATTATATTATATTATATTATATTATATTATATTATATTATATTATATTATATTATATTATATTATATTATATTATATTATATTATATTATATTATATTATATTATATTATATTATATTATATTATATTATATTATATTATAACAGAAAGGATCAGGTTGACCTAGACTACCTTAGAATACAACACATCCCATTTACTGCAATACTGAAGTATCAGTGAACATATTAGTATAAATTGCGACATAAAATACGACAGATAGGAAATAAAAAGCTTTAAAAAAAGTAATCAAATATTAATGTATAAAATATAAGCCAATTATTTAGTCAACTAAATTGTGTTTTAAATAAATACATAAATATTACTGTTTCATTAATCTAGTAAAATTGTATCTATTCTGTTTATCTATCCCGCTAATTAATCCTAGCAGTTCTTGAGGTTTATTTGTTTATGAAAAAAATATACAAAGATCAAATGTAGAAAAGATATTTTGTTACCTACCCCTCATATAGTAACTACTTAAAAATAAGTGGCCATTGAATTAACGATTTGTACTGAACTGTCGCATTCTATCTCAAATTACCTACAATTCTACTTCAATTTGCTGGTTCAAAGAACAAGTATCAGCACGTCATGAGCCGACGCCATGTGCAAAAGCTTCGGGTAACTGGCATAAAGTTAAATTGTTATGTGGACTTCAGTATTAGGTCCTTCCGAGTAATTTACGTTGATATAGAATTAAATACATCGACTGTCCCGAGTTGGTTCAATATTGTTAAATCTACTGAATTTCTTACAGTAAAATAAGAGGAGATTCTTAATGCTGGTTCTATTTGACTGAATTCTTATTACTAAATCATTTATTCTTTTATAAAGGACTTAATTATTTACAAGTAGTATTTTTAAATACTATTTACCCAATATTCTTAACATTATATCTAATTTTAATAATTCCACTTGTTATTTTAGCTTTAGAAATACTGTATAAAATTGAAAACTACAAAAAAATAAAATTGCTTCTGGCTATTTCTAACGAGAGACTGAATAAGCTAAGCAACTGAGTCTTTGTTTTTTGATAAAACTAATTAAGTAATAGCTTTTTATAACGTTTATTAGTGGAAAATATTAGCGCTCTTGCTCGTTCGTTGGTATGAGCTCAAGCTCTTTAAAACATTTATATAGTTATTATTGTCTTTTTTTAAGAAATAGGTTTTTCTTATTAAATTTTTACAAACAACAATTTCTTATTTCTTTATAAAAGTTATTACAGCAATATGAATACATTACTAAAGTATATTAAATATTTGAACTTTATATACAAAAGAGAAATTACCTAAAAATTTTTAGGAATATTTAAGGCGTCTGTTAAAGAAGCAATTGAGGCAAATAGCTGTAAGTGACTTTTTATTTAACATTATAAAATAAAGTTCCATCTTTATCAGTTAGTTAGGTTACTGTCTATATATAGTAGTCAAGAGCTAGTTCGTGTTTATATAGCATCCTACATGTGCTAGAATCCTTTCATGGATAATTCTAAATAAACTAGCACCTATGGTAGCCAGACGAACATTGCGATCTCCTGGTGATATACATATCCAAATACAATGCATAAACCAACCAAAGTTGCCGTCGGAACCACACGACCAAAAATCGAATTTACCAAATCAACATAGAAGGCATTAACTATGCAAAATGCCAACTATTAAAAAAACTAGTGACAACATATGAAATTGACGTATTAGCCATACAGAAAACTCATGCTGAAAATGAAAATCAACTATATCGTAGAGGTAGAGTAGCACGATATGATCTACTAAGCGCAGCATGCCATCATGCATATGAAAGAGCCACATATGTAAAATCTAGTATAGAAAATAGACACTGGTGTTCCTTCATAACTCAATAACAATATATACATAGTGACTATTTAAACAGGGGAGACTAGAATAAGTAATAATTATAAACTTCCTGCAGTCACTTGACTTCCTCATGTTATTGAACCGCTCCCAGATCCCGTCGTCTATCTTGGTGACTTTAATAGCCACCCATCTTAGTGAAGTTATAAATTGGTTAAATAAATAAATGAGCATAACTTATACCTCATATTTGATGCTAAGTAACGGAGATCTTACAGGATAGCTGCTTGGAAACGAGATCTATATTTCATCTTAACCAACGAAAAAAATACTCACCGCTTCAGGAAGAGTGCCTTTAAACTTTTCTCGCAGTTAGCGCCGCTCCGTATTCATTGAAATGATCACCAACATACCAATAGTATACACATTCCGCTGACCAAGTCGAAACCTGCAAAAAGTTTACTGGGTTGCAATTATAAAAGACGTAGATAAATGTTTAGGCTAGATGTTTGTGAGCACTATTATAATTACAGCCAAGAAATATATCCCCAGGGGATACCAACTGGAGTATATCACAGGATAAAATAATAACAACGAACATCTCTATTAGTAGTTTCTTGAAAATAAAAATCAGGATATTACCCAAGAACTAATCAAATTCCTTAATAATGGACTAAGATTGGACTTTAAAACATCTAGTCAATAAGTATGGACCAAATTTACAAACTCGATAGCACCAATAAACCAGATGTCAAGGAGCGCTTATTATACTAGACTCAGTAGCCTTACAGATTGTCTCTATCTTTAGGTAACAAAAGGATAGTAAATACACGAACAGGGCCAAAAAAGAACTCAAGTGTCTCAAAAATTCCACCTTTTACAAACGGAGAAACCTCTATTGCGGTGTATGAGTTTAAAACCAAAAAAATTCCTGGCTTTATCGGCATTCTTCTAGACTTAATCATACACGTGGAAAATATAAACGAATATGGCTAGCTTCGTTTTTTTCTAATATCAAAAATAAAGGTAGAATCCCCTATATAATGAAAATGGCGGAAATTATAGCATATCTAAAACCTGAGAATCAGCCAGATCCAAAAACTATAGTCCTGTTTTCTTACTTAATATTTCATATAAACTTTTTAAGATACTGCTTTGCGGCAGAATGACTGCTCTTAGGTCTTACAACATTATATTGAAGCTATATTTCAAAGAAAACGGAAAACTTCTGTCATTTTCATGGACACTGTCTACGGCTTTCAAGTAGTTCTGGGTATTTTTAAAAGTCGAATGAAGAAATTGAGTAATGGATTACCCCAGGTTTTAAACTTGAGACCAATTTTGTTTGGTTTGTACATTGCGGTTATGTCCAAAACCCAATCCAAGTTTGAATATGCAGATCACCTCAAAACCCTTTGCAGTTACTTTCGTAAATGCAACAAAACTTTCAACAAGCAGCCAAATACAAGCAAGATAGAAGAATGTCAGAATAAAATAATTCCATCTGTCTTAAATAACTCAATTTAATCTTCGAAAATCGACATGTTTACAACTAATTCTTGATATAGCTGGCTATTACATTAGACAGAACTTTGACGTTCAATGAACATCTTGAATTTTATTTTCTAAAATTGTAACTAGAAACAATATCCTCAAGCTATGTCTACTTGAGGAGTTTCAGCCGAGATTCTAGGAATATCTGTAGGTATTTTTTCTGTGTCTAGCTAGGTTTGTTGCTCCTATTAGAGCAAACGGAGCTCACACCAAAAAAATTTAAGTACAATTAAAAAACACCAGATGGATTATCATCTGCACCATCAGGTCTACCCCTACGTACTGGCCACCTATTCTATATGATATCTTTTCATCAGATCTTCTAAAGAAACCGGTTTAGAAGGAAATAAAAAAAAATCTTCAGAAGTCTCTGTTCAAAACTTTTACAGTAAAGTGCTTGAAGAAGACTTGCATCAGCAAGAAGCGTCACTACGTAACTTGACAATGGCAAGTGTGAAAAGAAACGAAATTTTATATATATATATATATATATATATATATATATATACATATATTGTATATAAAGTAGTTAGGTATTATTGACTGACACGTTATGTAAAATAAAGTTTTATTTTGAGGTTGCAGTCATTAATAGGGCAGGAAAGTAAAACTCTTTGTTCTTATTCAAGCTTTCGCAAAATTTATTTGCTTCTTCAGGATATGCTAAAATATGGTATCAGTAAATACAACGAAATTAGAACTAAATAGCATTGTATAAAACTAGTATAAAAACTTACAACATGAGATTAATCCATTAAATTTTCAAATTTGCAAAACATTAAAACTTAACTTATTTTAAAAATTATACAGTTATGTAAGTACAATATTCCAATTTAATTTAATTTTGTAAAAATTCATTATGACATTGATTATGTTGATGTTTGATTTATGTCAGAAAGACACTCGTTTCTGTTTATTATATTTTTTGTTGTTGATAACTAGCTCTTGATTATTATTATGGTTAGGTACAAAGTGGCGCCAAATATGAATATTTAAATTTTTTGAAATTCTAATATTTATAGTCAGAAAATCTAATATTGGAAAATTATAGTATTAATTTTCGTAAGACAGAATGTAATTATAGATATTGCTTAGTTTATCAATATCAGTTTTTTTATTAACGCATTGATATTTATTTATGCATACCATTTCTAAGAATTCTCTTTTATTTAATTGGTTTTCACGTCTTAATATATTAGTTTCATTGAAATTAAATGAATGATTTTTATTAATTGCATGATCTATTAATGCACACGTATTTTTATTATTTCTAAGGTCACTTTTATGTGATGTTAGTCTGCCTATTAGATTTCTAGATGTGTGTCCGATGTATGACTTATCACAATTTTCGCATGGTATTATATAAACTACATTTGAGCTTTCCATAATGCTAATAGGTGATTTAGTTTTTGTATACAATGATGCTAATGTTTTAACATTTTTAGTTGCAATTTTAATATCAGAATAGTTAGCAAAGACTTTAGTTAGTTTGGGTGTTAATGTTGGTATGTAAGGTTATTAGAACTTAAAGACATTTTATTAGAGAATTCGTACCCAATTAAAATAATTAACAAATTTTTATTTAACAATCCTAATAATAGAATGATTGACATGAATCAAACAAGAGAACCAAATCAACAAATCGTGCAATCTCAATTTACTTTCACATCACTACCTTACATACCAACATTAACACCCAAACTAACTAAAGTCTTTGCTAACTATTCTGATATTAAAATTGCAAGTTAAAACATTAGCATCATTGTATACAAAAACTAAATCACCTATTAGCATTATGGAAAGCTCAAATGTAATTTATATAATACCATGCGAAAATTGTGATAAGTCATATATCGGACACACATCTAGAAATCTAATAGGCAGACTAACATCACATAAAAGTGACCTTAGAAATAATAAAAATACGTGTGCATTAATAGATCATGCAATTAATAAAAATCATTCATTTAATTTCAATGAAACTAATATGTTAAGACGTGAAAACCAATTAAATAAAAGAGAATTCTTAGAAATGGTATGCATAAATAAATATCAATGCGTTAATAAAAAAACTGATATTGATAAACTAAGCAATATCTATAATTACATTCTGTCTTACGAAAATTAATACTATAATTTTCCAATATTAGATTTTCTGACTATAAATATTAGAATTTCAAAAAATTTAAATATTCATATTTGGCGCCACTTTGTACCTAACCATAATAATAATCAAGAGCTAGTTATCAACAACAAAAAATATAATAAACAGAAACGAGTGTCTTTCTGACATAAATCAAACATCAACATAATCAATGTCATAATGAATTTTTACAAAATTAAATTAAATTGGAATATTGTACTTACATAACTGTATAATTTTTAAAATAAGTTAAGTTTTAATGTTTTGCAAATTTGAAAATTTAATGGATTAACCTCATGTTGTAAGTTTTTATACTAGTTTTATACAATGCTATTTAGTTCTAATTTCGTTGTATTTACTGATACCATATTTTAGCATATCCTGAAGAAGCAAATAAATTTTGCGAAAGCTTGAATAAGAACAAAGAGTTTTACTTTCCTGCCCTATTAATGACTGCAACCTCAAAATAAAACTTTATTTTATATATTGTATATATATATATATATATATATATATATATATATATATATATATATATATATAACTATGTGTACACGTCACACCGTTTGTCCAGTAAGGTGACGACGCCACCTAGGTATACCAATATTTGATATTTTAATCATATTTTATTCTTTGAACGATACGGTTGATTTATTGCTAATTTATTATACAAATTGATGATTCAAATATTGTTAATCAGAAATTTTACTACTTCTCAGTAATTATTTTTTTCCAAAATTGCTAAAAAGATAGGTTTCTGTAATTGTAAGGTAAGATCAATGAGCTACAATATATGTATATTTGGTATATGTCACTGGGTAACATTAACCTACACTTTTTATAAAAATAAAATGAAGTTGAACAAACGTAAACGCTTAGAAAAATAAAATTTAATTAAAACTAAATAAGAATAAATAAAACTAAATAAAGGTAAATATAAGTAAAGAAAATTAAATCAAGTTAAACAGAATTACGTATGATTAAATAAAAAATAAATAAAATTTAGTGAAATTAAATAAAATGATGTAAAAGCTATACCTATCAAGTATAGGTATAGCTTTTCGCATTTACCATGTAAAGTCCCTTAAGAAAATACTAAGGTTCATTCTGTTCATTTTTTTAAGTTTTGTGGTGGGAGTAAAATAATTCGCTGGATCGTAACATATAATACATCATTGGAAAGAAAAGTGGGTAGCAAATATGTTGAGAAAGAAAAAACACATTGCGGCATTGCTAAGAGGGCATAACATCATATATCCTTTGTTATTGGTCCGATTGGAGCGTGTGATACGTTAAATGAAAGGGAAGGATATCGCGAATATATTAGGATAGAAAAAACAACCAAGGCGACCACCAAAATGGCACGACTCAGTGTCTTCATTAATATTAAATGTATAGTTACATAGAGCACTATGGATAAAAATAGTTTAACTAAAAGATCAATTTTGATTTTATTGACTTTTTTGACGTCTTTGACTAAGTACAAAATAAACAACTGAACGAATCCTAACATGCGACATAGCAAATAAAAGGGGACAAAGGCGACTACCAAAATGACATTATACAGTATCTTCATTAATAATAAACGTATAGCAACATACGAGATTTCATAGAGCACTATAGATAAAAATACATTTACTATAAGACAAATTTTTGTCTTATAGATAATATAAATTTGTTTTATAGATAAAACTAGATCTATTGACTTAAAGAACGCCGCTGGATGTATGCAAAATAAACAACTGATTGAATCCTTATATGCGACATGTCAGATGAAAGATAAAAAAAAAACAAAGAAAAAAACTACTTAAGGGGAACTACACAATATTTTCATTATTAATGAACGATTACTATAAGACAAATTTTGATTTATTGACTTACAGAAGACCTCAGGCTGAGTACAAAATTAACAACTGATCAAATTCAAACATGCGACATAGCAAATAAAAGATATAGCGAATATATTTAAAAAGAAAAAACAAACAAAGAGACTGCCAAAAGAGCACTATACTGCGACGTAGGACATATCACATAAGGTAAATATAAGGTAAATTTGCTTTATTGTCCTGAAAAGGGCCTCTGACTGATTACAAAATAAACAACTAGTCCAATACTTGCATATCACACACACACACACACACACACATATATATATATATATATATATATATATATATATATATATATATATTATTATTATTATTAGGGTATTAGGGTTAAAAAGTTTGAGTTGCGATAGAGAATCCTATGATCCAGAATTGTAAATTCTGACTCGACAAATAAATTTCCTATTTTTATGAGTATTAAACTTAATACGTACTCGATATGGTTTTGCGTTTTACGGTCCACTCTATCCGCACGTAAAATATGGTAAAAATAAAGATTTTCTCGTAATAACACGGTTGTGAACAAATTCGTACTGTTTACCATTTCCCGAGTTTCAGTCAAATACACTTCCGAGTTGAAATTGACTATGAAATGCATTTTAACTGACGAAGATGAAACTTTATTTCATAAAGTGAAATGGAAAAGCACTTACAGCTATTTGCTCGAGTTGTTTCTCTAACAGACAGGTTAAATATTCCTGATATTTTTCAGGAATTTTCTCATTTCATGAAAACATATTTTGTATACTAAGTGCAAATATTTGATATATTTTGTAATGTATTCATAATGCTCTATTAACCTTTTAAAAATGATATGAAATTGTTATTTGTAAAAACAAATAAAGAAAACATTGTAAAATACACAAAATTGATAAAATTGATCCATATTAGTAACCACAACATTATCATGGATAACTGGTTTACTTTAGTCCCTATGGCTGATGAACTTCTGGAACAGCCGTATAAATTAAAAATTTTTGTAGGAACTGTTAGAAAACATAAAAAGGAAATACCACCAGAACTATTGAATTCTAAAAATTGGAGATTAGGTACGTCGATGTTTAGCTTTGATAAGAAAAAGACATTAGTTTCCTATTACCAAAAACCAATAAAATAGTATTGTCCAAACATTGTTTTAGTATTTTATTTTGTAACGAATTTATTTTGCCCACCACATGGGGTATTATTGTAAGGGGTAGAAAATTGGTTACAGAAATTACTGGGGTGGAGAAAGGGCAAGCAAAATAATCGATACTTGTTGCGAACGGCACTCAGGGTTTGTATGGAGAGCTGAGGTCGTGGATAAGTAAATAGCAAGGGGTTTATATTTGGGGCAACTACAAAAATATGAAACAAAAGGTCATGAATCTCTTGGGACAAATAAAACAAAACACAGAAAGGAAACAGGAAACACCTCTAGTAATTTAACAAGGACGCCACTTCGAGGTGCCTAATTATAAATATTACAACAACTAGTTGTAACAAGGGAAATAATTATTAGAAATGCAGAAGATATATTTTTCAAATGAAACAGAAAAAAGGGTAAGTTAAAAAAATAAACAAATTGTAAAAAAAAAATTTAACATTTATTGTGTCTTACCACAAAAAGTTAACCTTCTTTAAAAATAAAACAAACTAAAGCTAAAGAAAAAATAATAAAGCGAGCTGTCTTATGTTAACATTAAATTTAAAAGAGAAAAATTAAATGACAGCTAAAGTCAAATCCGAGAATTTACAATTTTGAATAGGTATTACAACTTTTTAAATTTTAATAAAAGCAATATATTTAAAAAAGATGTCTGTCTTTACTTTAAATGTAAACACAAAAAGGTTACCTGGACTGAACTGGGGTTTTACACTAAAATTTTGGAACTATAACTGGAACTAAATAAACTGCTTCAGGAACAAAACAGGAACAGCGAGATTGAAGAAACACTTATGAAACTTTAGACTGGACTTCTTAAAAAAAACAGGAAACTGGAACATCAGAATTACTGCAGGCGACACAAATCTCTTAAATACTTTTTAATCTCCTCTGTAACTACAGATACTTCACACTTTACTTTATACTGCTACAATTTCCATAAAAAGGGGCAAAAACAGAAAACTTTACAAATTCGACGAATAAATTTGGATCCAGGTCTAATCCGACTGTCTTTTACAGCGACTTAAGTAAGAATGACGAAATTATCTTCTAAAATTCATTGCATAAGTTAGAATAAACAAAACGCTGGGTATAAACAAGCACAAACGGGAACTAAATTAATTTGAAAAAGCAGTATCGGGCGGTTTAAAGATCGAAGAAAAAATATTAAATTATTTGCGCATGTGACATACAAAAACAATATAATGATTTATTATTGACTTGAAACGACGTGAAAAAAAAACGAAATATTATTTGGGTTTTAACTTGAAAGATACGAATTAAGAAACATGACAAAAATTCTTCGTTATTATTATGCATATATGAGGGGATTTCAATTTAATACATAGGGAATTTCAATAGATATATCAAGGATTTTATATATCAAAGAATTTGTAAATGCTACATTATTACTTTCCAATATGAATGACGGGGCAAGCATTTCTGAAAATTCGTATGTGATATACTGCCATGATTCTCACAAAGCAAATAAGAAGCCAGTTTCCGCCCTCAGTTTATATTTGATTTGGGCAAAAGCATTTCTGAACCAAGGGTGCGCCAAAAATTTAACATACTAAATTTACGGCGCAATATTCAACAGGGCATAAACGAAATCCTAAATAGACAATAAGTCCCTTAAGCAGATAATCCCATCGAAAGAAAACAGACAGTATGCCACTTTTGACCTAGCCGTCCAAAAAGAATGATAACACACTTTCGTGTACAGTGTAAACAAGCAATCTTCGGAGAACACAACAAAAATTGTTGTCCAGTATGTCCATTTTCTTGGAGATAATAACATTTATGCCTACCTTAACCCTTGAGTAATCGGGTACATACAAATTACATGAACATTTGGGTGGGGTATGTGACGCCCAGTTTTTATTTTACCCAATACATTAGAAAAGATTAATTTAAAACTATTTGATACAATGTACAATCTTTTTTTTTATTTCATTTTTAATACATCTTAACCGTTTTAAACCCAATCATAAAATAAACAACATCTTTGAGAAAATACAAAAAAAAGTTAACAATAATGTACTTCTCTTACATTTAATAAACAAAATTTTAATCCTAATTTCAATTTTCATTACACTCTTCGCAAATCGGTTTAGCATGCTCTAACTATAGCTATTATTTGTCATTTGACACAAAAATATCTTGTTTTACGATTTGGATAATAGGCGCAAGACGATTTGAATGAGGAGGCGCTAGATCTGCGTATACTCCGCTTAATTTTTGGGCATTTCTAATATACTTTTGTAAATGAGGATCTCTTACTCTGGTTAGCATGTTGTCTCTTCTTATGGTTAAGCCAATTGATTTCAGAAACAATCTTCGTTCCGAAATTAGATGGCCTTTATTTGCATTACATTTATGTATGACGTGAGAGTTTATGCTTGCAATATTAAGTAAATTATAAAAAATGACCATTGGCCATCTTCGGGTATTTCTGCCAACGTTATAAGCCGCATATTTCTGATCGACTGAGTCAACGCCTGATAAAAAGTAATAATATTGGGCTCACATACATCTCCAGAATCTTCATCAATCGAGTCATTATAGTGAAAAGATAAGAACATCGTCATGACCCAGCAGACGTACTGCGGTCTGCTGGGATTCAGAAAATCCTTTGGAATCTCCCTTTTATTTTTTCGAATTGTTCCAACAAAATTGTAATTTTGTACTGCTCCAGCATGCGTTTTACAATTACATAACTTGTAAACAAGTTGTCCATGGTTATATTTCTAGACGATTCAAATACAGCCTCACATTTTTTCCACTAAATCAATGGTTTTAGTACCTCACGCGACATGGCCCCGGAAACTAAGTTCCAACGTATACTTTCATATTTACCGTGTAAAATCATTTGGCGTCCACTAAGGAAATTACTTTTATGCCATATTTGGCTGACTTATTCGGGATGTACATGCGAAATCCGCAACGTCCACGAAATGCAAAAAGCATCTCGTCTAGTGTGAGGTAAGATCCTGAAACGTAATTAAATTTGCATTTCTAATTAAATTGGTCAAAAACGTTTCTTATCGGTGCAAGTTTATCTATGGCCATTCCTTCTTCTCTAGTATTTACTTCATCAAAACGCAATTAACGTAGCAAAAATGAGTTATAGTAGCTCGAAACACCTCTTCGCCTGTTCCATCAGTAGCCCAAAATTTTTGCAATTTCGGCGGCTTGCTTTGAAAACCCCAGCTAGGTATAATAGACTAATTAACGGTAAAATAATATTACAACATTTTGGTTATGTTGCTACACTCTCCTGACGTTTTAACGGTCGGTCGATGGAACACGAACGAGTAATGTGAGTTTAAAAATAAAAATACAAAAGTTGGTATAGCGACATATAAGATACCACATAACTCTTTGGATTTTAATAGACAGATTATAAGGTAAATTTGCTTTATTCACCTGAAGGAGGCCTTTGGCTAAATTTGAAATAAACAAATAGCCAAATACTAACATATAACTCAGATCATACTTTATAATAATTACTTGGTTTACATGCTTCTTCTTCATCTTCTTCGTGCGACTAGGATTACTCCTGTTTGTCTGCCTCTTATTCTGTTTCAGTCGTTGTTGACTGTACATTATCTTTTCACCTTTTTGGCGGCCTTCCAATAAGTCTTCTGCTATACGGCTTGTTGTTTTTACAGATGTTAGCTAATCTATCTGGTTCCATTCGGTTTACATGCTCGTTCCAGGTTTTTTCCTTGTTTTTATCCATCTGTTAATATTTTGAATTTTGCATTGTTCGCGTATACTTCTGTTGGTTTGTCTGTCTCTTAATGATATGCCCGCTATTGATCTTAATACTTTCATTTCGATATTGTTGATTTGTTGTTTCGTCTTTCTCGTATCGGTCCTTGTCTCCGCTGCATATGTTAGGATTGGTCTTACTGTTGTCTTGTATACTTTCATTTGGCTTTCCATGGTCAGATATTTGTTTCTTCATATGGTTTCTCGGAGGCAACCACTTACTCTTGCCGCTTTTGATGCTTGCCTTGTGGTCTTTGTTCTTATATCCCTGTCACGAGTGATCTCTACTCCTAGGTAATTGAATTTCATTACTTCTTCTACAATTTTGCCGTCTATTTCTAGTTTGCATCTACACGGCGCTTTACTGATCACTATACATTTAGTTTTTTGTACTGATATTCTCATATTAAGTTTGTTTTCTGTGATATTGAAGGTGTGGAGCTGAATTTGTAGGTTAACTTTATTATCAGCATTAGTGCTGCATCATCGGCATAGCATAGTATCGTGAGTTTATGCACTCCCATGTGGTATCCGTGTCGTTTTCTTACTTCGTGGATAATTTGATTCATCACCATATTGAATAACAATGGGCTGAGCGAGTCTCCTTGGCGGATTCCTCCTTTTAGTTCTATGCATTCTGTTTCCCCTGTTGGCATTATAACTCTGGTCTTGTTGTTCTTGTTAATTTCATTAATTGTCCTAATTATCTGATGGTCAATTTGTTCAGCTTGTAATAAATGTAAGATGTCATTTCGCTTCACCCTGTTAATAGCACTCTTTAAATCTACTACATGCAAGTTAATTATTTTAAAAATTTAATGAGTGACTTTAGATGGCAATTGATTAAATCTCCGTCGCATGAAATGGGTAAATTCACTAGTTTGCTAATAAATTAACAGTTTTTAATAAACTTATATTTTTGGGGCACATTTCTTATATCACTGCAATTAAGCTTAATCATTTAGTTTGAGGCCGCGTATTCTGCGTCTGCTCTAGAAATTACTTCTAATACCTTCTAATATTATTTTACATATTACTCAATATCTATACTTATGTGAGACACAAGAAGAAAGACTACAAGAAAACACTTATAGAAAAACTAGATGAACATAATTTTTTATACAAAAAAATAATTATTAGGGTGTTGTAGTGAGTTGAGGACAATAATATTTTTACTCGTATCAATTTCTTCCGCAGTAAAAAGGTAAGGTTCGTAAATAATTTTTATTTTTGATTCCTTTAACACGTGTGCCCCAATCTTGAATTTTAAAAGTCCATAAAGTCATAGTTTTTGCAAAACTATTCAATTGATCTCAACTTTTAAGTTGTTCCATGACATTACCATATAGAACCAGAAAGAAATATAAATAATTTTAAAATATATACCTAATATAAGATAATATGGTAAACAAACGGTAAAACGATTCTACTTAGGGCGTTATCATGATTAGTCTGTCTATACTGCGGTGATAAATTCGAACTAAATTACACCTCACTGTAACACATGTTTCATCCAGTGACCTAATAGTTCCTCCAGCAGTTTATCTGATTTACCGACCAATAATTGGATATTCCGGCAATGAGAATACAGCAATATAAATTCCAATTTTACGATATTGTGGTACATGGCCTACTAATCACCTTAATATCTTATATACATATTTAATTAACTATAACTCCAACTTAGGCACAATAACCATGCTAGGGGATACGATTATATAGGCAATGTGTGTCGCGTACGGGATACTAAATTTTAATTTAGCTCCACATCTAGTTTATCACCTGGATTTTACACCACAACGAATGAGATAAAAGTGGCTTTTAGTAGATAAAGTCTATTTATTTTCATTTGTAGGTCCTTGTTAATTACGATTCTCTACATATAGTAGATCTCTCCTGTTTTACTGAAGCCATAATTCGTGTAAAGCTCTTAACAATAAATAATGTTCTACTTTATCTTGTATGGTTTAAAGTTATTATAATGAACAATAGTGCCCTAAAAATTAAGGCATCAATGAAAAAATACACATTACAAAAAAAAGGTATTTATAACAGTAACAATTATTAGTATTTTTCTTTTGTTCTCATCAACTATGCAAGATTTATAGTGAAATAATCATTGTGTGTCCCATGTACGTATCCAGTAAATCCCTTGTTCCTAAAATCAGTTATTATATTTAACCCTTCATTTGTCGCGCTCTTAGATAAATCCTATCAAAAAATTATCCAATATACAAATTTTCTTTAAAATTTGAAAAATCGTTTCCATGTTTGTATAATGCTAAAAAGATATAGAGATAACTTAATGAAGGTGAACAGTAGTATGAATCTTTTTTTTGTTTCATTCTTAACTTTCCTTTATTTCTTCTTCTTCTTATTGCGCCGTCTCCTTTCGAAGGTTGGCGATCTAAATGGCAATTGTACCTTTGGAAACTGCTGCACGAAAAATTTCTGTGGATAAGCGGTCAAACCATCTCCTAAGGTCTTTCAGCCACGAGTTCTGGCATCTTCCAACTGATCTTTTGCCCTGCACTTTACGTTCCAATATGATTTGGAGTAATTCATATATTTCACCTCTCAACATATGACCCAAGTATTGTATTTTTCTGTGTAAACTGTATAGTTTATAATTTTTTTTTGTTTACTTATGAACCAAAGTACCTCACTATTGGTAACATTTTGTATCTATGGAGATCTTAGCATCCGTCTGTATATACACATTTCAAAGGCATCTATTCTTTTTTCTAAAAAAATACTAAGACGAATATATGGAGGCATAAAAGAACAAGGTTTGTGGCGCAGGAGTTCCAATTTTGAGTTGTATAGAAGATTTGGAGAACCTGACGTTGTAAAATTCATTAAGGTAGCACGCCTCAGATGGATAGGTCATGTAATCAGACGAGAGGAAGATGCCATAGTCAGAAAAGTTTTTGACCGAAGAGGGCCGATCAGACAACGAAGAGGAGGACCGAGACTTAGGTACCAAGACAACCTCGAAAATGATTTGAAGTCTATTGGAATTAGAGCATGGAGAAGAGTTGCCAGAGACAGGGGCGAATGGAGGATTGTTCTGAAGAAGACTTTGGCTCATAAAGAGCTGTAACGCCACTGATGGTGATGATTCTTTTTTCTATTTCAGAGTCTATTGTCCAACTTTTACAGCCATACAGCAAAACGGAGAAAACGTAACATCTGATCATTCGAATTCTGAGCTCTAGACTGAGGTCTGATCTTGTAAAAAATGTTTTTATGCTCATAAGTATTTTCCTCGTTTGTTTGATTTTTGACAGTATTTTTTTTTTTTTTTGGGATTACACTGGCTATTGATATTTGCTCCCAAATATTTTATTGGGGTTACCTGTTCTATTATTTGTCCTTTGGAATACAAATGTACGTCTGTTGGTATCTTTGAAAATACTATTTTAGTTTTGGAAACATTTAGATGTATTATTTTTAATTTTAAGCATTTATTATATTTTGTAGTTCATGTGCGTTGCTTGCTATCAGAACGGTATCATCAGTGTATCTGTTGTTGTCTATGTTGGTTCCGTTAATCTTGATTCCACTTTGAACCTCGTCTAATGCTTTTCTGAATATAGATTCTAGGATGAATCTAGGACATCCTAGAATAAAAAACCTCACTGATATCAACTTTACAGAAGATGAGATTAAACTTCTAAACTATGGTCTCAAACACTCAGTTCCTAAAGATTTGTCTTGACCAGATCTTGAGAGTCTATCCATTGAGACAGACATAGTAATCCAAAACCTTTCATTATCTCTTTCCCAAAGAACATTAATGAGAAACTCCTGTTACCGTTACATTAATATATTTAAAAACAAGATTTCTTTAACATCAAATTCTTTAGATACTCTAAACCCTTCTTTTTCTCATAATTTTTGCTTCCAAAAAATACAACCACAGCTTAAGACCCTTAAATCAAGCAAACCTAAAATTTCAAAACACAACCTAATTTTTTCTAAGGCTGATAAAGGTAACTGTTTGGTTATTCTAGACCGTGATTCATATGACAATAAAGTCCCTTTTTGTTTAAATGACAATCACGTCACTCTTATACCAACTGATCCTTCTAAGAGATTTATATCCAAAGATCATGTCAAAAAATATTCTGAATTTCTTTCCAATCATAATGTTCCCTATAGCAAACTATCTGGTAACCCTCTCATTCCAAGGTTATATGGCTTGCACAAAATACATAAAGTTGGAATTCTCATTCGTCCCGCTGTCAGTTTTATCAACACTCCAGTGTTTATTTTATCTAAATTCATACTTAATACTTTAAAAAATCTAATTAATATTACTCCACAGTTTACTGTAATAAATTCATATCAATTGGTTAATAAACTTCAACTCATTAGTCTCAATCCTGACGTTACTATGCTTTCTTTTTATGTTAGCAATTAATTTACTTCAGTGCCCAAACTTGAAACTCTTTGTCTGGTAAAAACACTCCGTCAACAAGTTCATTCAGTCCAACGTCATTTCATCGATATTGGATATCCTTGAATTATATATATCTCAAGATTTCTTTCAATTCAACAACAAATTTTATAAACAACCTGATGGTTTAGCAATAGGCAGTTGCTTATCCCCCTTCCTGGTTGATGTCTTTATGGATCATTTAGAATCCAACCACATCATAAAAAATCCTGAAATTTTACACTGGTTCCGTTATGTTGATGACTGTTTAGTCTTCATGCCAGGTAATCACGACTTAGCCCAACAACTACTTCTTAAAATCAATCAAATCCA
The DNA here is from genome assembly GCF_040954645.1 of Diabrotica undecimpunctata. NCBI lineage: Eukaryota > Metazoa > Arthropoda > Insecta > Coleoptera > Chrysomelidae > Diabrotica > Diabrotica undecimpunctata. The sequence continues at coordinate 62,409,711 of NC_092804.1, read as the reverse complement.
CCCAAATATCAAATTTACCATGGAACTAGAATCTTCCCAAGCCATTAATTTTCTAGATTTATCTATGACCAGACTCAACAATCAATTTGACTTTGGTATCGTTCGCAAGCCCACCCAAACCGATCATGTCATTCATTATTCCTCCAATCACCCTCTATCACACAAATTAGCTGCTTTTAGAAGTTTCAACCACAGACTGTATTCAATACCTATGTCTATTGACTCCTTTAATAAAGAACTCAACATCATAAAACAAATAGCTGTCAACAATGTTATGATTCTTTTATAATATATAAAATCATCCACAAAAGAGGATCTAGATTGCTTCAAAATTCTGCTTTTAATCAATCTTCTTCTTCTACTCCAAATTACAGGTCTTTACCGTGTCACACTCCCAAACTATCTGAAAATATCAGACGTATTATAATGAGTTCATCAGAAAACACACACATATCTTTCAAAGTTGGAAATACTCTTAACCACTTCTTGACAAATACTAAGGATACAATGATACAATACCCTATATGAACCGTAGTGGAGTTTACAGACTGACTTGTTCTGATTGCGATGCCTCCTACATTGGCAGGGCTGATAGGTCACTTTCAACTAGATCTGCTGAACACTCTAAAAGAGATAATACATCAGCTTTTTCACATCACCTTAAAGTCAACAATCATCATTTCGACATCCCTGATGGAGTCAAATTAATTCATAACATCCAAGATAGAAATACTTTACGGTTGGACTTGTATGAGGACCTTGAGATCTCCCGAGACATGAGGACTAGCACCAACTGTGTTAACCGCCAAACTACCCCAAACCGACCTTTTAATTTTATACACCGACAACTATTCCCTTAATTTTAATCGACATTCCAATAACTGCATTTAAATTTCATCTTTTTCATTTTGCTCTTGTTTTCCTTTTTCCCAACCAGCCCACTAACATTTAACATTTTATAACTTCCTTACTAATCACCCAATAACACGTACCATACCTCAATTTGTCCATCTCCTCATTTGCTTTCTTTCTATTCATCATACCCCTTCTTCTTTCACCATATTAGCCCATGGCAGTTTCTTATTTCTCGTCCTCCTGCCAGTTCTTGTATGACTCACTTCTTCACATATTCTTTCCTCATGTCTGCTACTTCTTGGGGTCACCTTACTTGTCTTTGTACTGTTCTTTACCATAATCCTTTATCTTTAATCTTTAAACTTAAATTTCATCACTAAAATTAAACTCCATCAGTCATCTTCACACATCCATTCGACACTTTCGTTCTGTGGACTCCATTACCACATACACTACACAAGTTAATCTAATCCCCTCACAGTTAACTTAACATATAGTCTCTATTATTTCATTATTTCTCTAATACATATTCATACACATATCATTTTGTCTGGTTTTCCATTTACATACTTAATTAATTATCTAACTTTGTCTATGGAGTTCACAACAACATAGTATCCAATTTATTCTTGCTGCTGTACATTACTCAACCAACATTTTACATTTCCTCTTTCCTCTTTCCTATATTATTACTCTCATTCATTCTTTCTCAACTCCATTTATATTCATTTTAACATACTTCACAATATGGTAATATTATATTAACACTATCAAAACTACAATATAATAATAGTTAGAATATCATATTCTGTTATCATATTATCTCATAAAATTTTAACAGGCTTATTCATTTTACTAATTAAAAAAAAATTTTAAACTCTCAGAGATTTACACAGCATGTCTCTTACCGTTGTTAGGCAACAACCATTACCCAAATTTAAAAATAAAAAATTTTTAACTTCAATTTCATTGGATTTCAACTTAATCTTTTTATATATACTTATTTTTTATATCATTTCTTACACTATTATGTGGATAGTACCACATCAATTTCTTTCATTTTCTACATCAATCAATTTTCATACCACTTATGATGTCTTAGATGCAACCTCAAACATTAACTCCACTAATTTATTTTAAGTTATTTATATTTAAATAACTGTAGTAATTTAAATAATATAAAACATCACTTTCATTTAACAAACAATCACATATACCTTACTCCTACTTCATTTGTTCTCTCCCCTAAAGAAACATCCCCGTTAATTATCAGACAGTTACAACATTAACCGAAGATCACCCATTATCAGCAATTACAGGATAGTTTGAACTATGTATCACGAATCATTATTTAAAAATTCTTGTACCGGAATGTAAGTAGTATTTATTTGTTTCTAATTTATTACAATTCAATAGATTATCTCTTACCAATTTGTGGGTTTTCACTTTTTCTGCTAAATCAATTTATGCATATTAATTAACACAGACAGGTAATATTGGCATAATTACTATAACCTTTTTTGATCTTTATCTTGATAAGGCAGCACCCTAATATGAGCTTTTTATAATTTTAGCATTTAATTTACTTTGTACCGTTAGACCTGAAGATGCTTTGCAAAGTGTAGAAAGCGAAACCGGTCATTTGGTAATAAAATTAAATTGAATGTGAGTAAGTCTAATTTTATTTCTTTTACCTATTTGAAATTGACTCACACAAGCAACACAAATATACCTGCAGGCAACAACCACTGTCAGATTACATACTAACAGTAATCGCATAAAAATAGAACGGGGGGTTAGACAAAGAGACCCAATGTCACCTAAACTTTTTAATACGGTGCTAGAACATGCTTTTAAGAATTTGGATTGGATGACAAAGGGAATAAAAATAGATGGAGAATATCTAAACAACTTACGTTTCGCCGATGATATACTTATAATAGCTGAAGATCTAGATATGGCAAGAGAGATGGTACAGGAACTCGTTGTGGCTACAGAAAATGTAGATTTAAATATAAATATGTCGAAAACAAAAATCATGGCCAATTTGGTATCCAACCAGAACATCAGTATTGGTGGGAAAGAAATAGAACTCGTAGATAAATATAAATACCTGGTACATGAAATTATGATTGGCAGGGATAACCAGACTCATGAACTGAAGAGAAGAATCGCCCTTGGGTGGGCAGCATTTGGAAAACTGAGAGAAACTTTTAAAAGTGAGCTGCCCACATGCCTAAAGAGAAAGGTATTTGATCAGTGCGTCCTCCCAGTCTTGACGTACGAACAAAAGCAGCAGCTACCAAACTGAGAGTCACGCAGAGAAAAATGGAGCGGTCCATGTTAGGAATAACTCTGCGAGACAGAATAACCAACGAAGACATCAGGAGAAGAACCGAAGTGACTGACATCATCGAGAAGATAGCCAGACTAAAATGGAGATGGGCAGGACACATAGCCAGAATGACAGATGGGCGATGGACAAGGAGGTTATTGGAATGGAGGCCAAGGGAAGACAAGAGAAGCGTCAGTCGACCACCTGCAAGATGGACTGACGATTTAAGAAGACTCAATAAAAACTGGATAAGAGCGGCGCAAGATAGACGGGGTTGGAAACATGAGGAAGAGGCCTATGTTCAGCAGTGGACTCTTGAGGCTGGATGATGATGAAGCAACACATTCATGGTTTGAATAAAAACTTTAGGAATACGTTTATATTCTTCACGAAGCCTGTTTTGAAGTTCTGCAAGACTTACGATAAAGTTCATCTCAAAAATGTTTGATGATATTAAGATCAGGGCTGCATGCTGGCCATTCTAGAGTATTAATTCCTACTTCCTCCAAGTAATTTGTCATGATTCTTGCAGTATGCGGCCGTGCATTATCATGTATAAAGACGAAATTGTCCCCAATAAATCATCATTACATCATCACTACCAAACTTTTTTCTCTGCAACATACAAGCTTGGGCATATCTGCCATTTCTCCGTCTCCAAACCCTCTCTCGACCATCGCCAGACTTCAAACAGAATCGCAATTCAAGAGTAAAGATAATTCGGCTCCAATTCCATACATTCCAGAGTTGATATAGTCGAGAAAAAATTAATCGATTCCAACAGTGTCTGGATTGTAATTCGGGTAAACAGTATCCGGCCTTCTTGCCATTAGTCCTCTTTTATTAAGGCGTCTTCTAATCGTTCTCTCACTTACATTCACATTTCGAACGTCCTTCACACCGTTTCTCGCAGCAATTGCAGTAGAATGGTGATTTCTTCATCTTTCTGAAAAGCTTCATCACAATAAAACGATCATCTCTTGGCAAGGTAACTCTTCTACCACCGGAACCAGGTCGACGTGAGTATGTACTCGTTTCTGTAAAGCGATGTAAAGCTCTCCGTAATATAGTTCTCGGAATACCTATAGTTTCGGATACATAAACTTGAGTTCTTTCGTGATGTAGAAATGCAATAATTCGAGCAACATCTACTGTAGATTACACCATATCTTAATTATTCACTTAATCGAAATCCACGTTTGAAAAGCTAAATTACTGTTTAATTAAATGCTTTTAACTTAGAAGATAAACAGCGACTACAGAAAACAACAACATAAACTTCAAAACTGTTAAAAACAAGCATACATGATCGCAATAAATATTTAAATTAAGACGCAACATGAGACAGTGCATAAAACTTCTAATGAACTTTTATTTTCGGAAATTTATAGGGTGACCACTTTTTTTGCCGGTCAGTGTATTATACTTTCAAATGTGTTTAATCGTTTATAAATTTTTACAGAATATAAAAAACATATATTTTTGATAATTAGAATGTAATCCTTTTTGATATTCCTTAATTAATTAAAGTATTAAATTAATTATAGTAAAAGAAATTGCCAAAACTGTTGAAGTACATTTGCACCCCACCCAGTATTTAATATAAGTTGTTACCTATTGGTTTATGAAGGTTAAGAATATATTTCCTTATGTAGTATTGAGTTAACCTTTAATATTTTACATAAAGATCCTACTTTCCACGATAGTATAATATTTTATTCGCAAATTCTATAAACTTTTTACTTTATGCATGAAAATCGATCAATAAAAAACAGAGTATACGTTAAAAAATTACAGAGGGTAACAACAAAAGGTGTCATAAAATTTTGCGATGGTAAAAGTTTTATAATTAAAACGTCAGGAGCAAGAAGCAGCGGCATAATTTACACCACATAAAAGAACAGGAAACACAAAAAATGTCACGGTTTAGTTCCTATATACACATATCGACCGACGAGCATAATGCCATTTGAATCATCATTGTAAAAATTCAAATAACTTGGTTTGTTGTATATATTTTTTGGTAAATATCAATACATTCCAATTTGCAAATGATCATTCGTTTAGCGGCGTATGACAGAATTCAAATGAGTTTTTTTATCGAGTTTTTATATTAATTCTCAAATTGAAACCGTCAAATTTATTTCTCTAATGTGCTTATATTATTGTTTTTACCCTTTTAGATATAAAATAGTTTACTACATATTTAATACTAAATATAAGACTTGCAATAAATTATTATTTGCTGAGACGGACCAGTGACGTTAAAAAAAATTAAATTCAAAATAAATATATTCGGTAAAGTCTAGAGCTTACACCTATCGAAGCAAAAGTAAGACGGCAAAACTTTAGATAGTAAGGAATAAATATACTAACTAAAGGTAGTGGATTTTGACAAGAGCTATGAGTCATGCCGATGCAGTACACAATTTTTCCTGTTATTTACAAGGTCATAGCTCTTGTCAAAATCCATTACCTATAACACAGGAATCAGAACTCTTAATAAATTAAATTATTTTAATACAATTTGTCAGTCAGTTTATTATTATTAGTCAGTTTAGGTTTTCGTTTTTCTTTTTTTTTGGTTCTTGTTTTTCTGTCGGTTACAACCCCTATAGTACGAAGATACGCAAATTTTCAATAACTGAGAGTATTTGATAAGGGACGGATAGTTGACCTAAGAGAAGCCGGATATTTTGTTACGGAAATTTCGAATAGGATTCACAGAAGTTTAGATACAATTTTCAGATATCATAAATGAACATCATTGACACCCTGTACCCCTGAACATCACTCACTGGTTATCTTGATGATGCAGAGAACGATTGGCTTGGGACCAAAAATGGAGTAGGGTTGTCAAATCTCGATTCTGCTTATGGATGCATGATGGCCGAGCCAGGGTCAGAAAACGACATGGTGAAAGACGAAATCCACAGTTTTTTGTCGACCGCACTCATGTCGTTTTAATCATAGTAAAATGTTGCAATGAAACCTAATTATGCTTCTTTACCATACCATATTGGGAGTCTTTCTGAAGATATTAGAAATCTCAATAAAGGTTCAGTTGACGATATCCACATTTCATTCAAAGTACCCAATAATTTAGGCCAGTGTCAATCCAACTCTTAAAACCAGATTAATTATTTGAATGTGATGTTCACAAACTAAAATGTTCAGATTGTGATGCTACCTATATAGAAAGAACCTGTAGATCATTGTCTTCACGCTCTGTTAAGCATACCAAAACAGAGAACACTTTTACTTTTTCTCAACATTTGAAAGAACATTTACACTCTCAATATCCCAGACCTTATACCTCTAATTTACAAAATTCATCAAAAAAACTTCCTAGATTGGATCTATATGAAGACTTAGAAATAGTTAAAGAAAACAGAGAAGTTTTAACTTTATTAATGGCCCTGTCTCGTTCCGTCGTGCTTTTCTCCGTCTTCGTCGCCAATTATTCTCATAACCTATATTCTATACAATTTCTCTTACATTTATCTGCTACCAATCATTTTATTTTTCTTTGTTATTTAAATATCCTTTCAGCTACCTTGGCCTCCATAAGCCAATTTTTCTAAATGTTTAATATTTAACTATCCATATGTTAAACCCTTATCCTCCACCCCCTTTCAGTTTTTCTCTCATCCTCACCTTTGATATTTATGCTCATTTCCCTCCATCTTTAAATTTTACATATGCATGTTTACATCTGATAGCTCTAATTCACTATACAATCGTTCATAACCACAGTATCACCGAGCCGCAGACTCTTATCTCTTGCCGTACTGCTCTACCATAGGCCTATACCAGATAACAGCATATTCTAGTCTTAGTCGCAGATTAGTTTTAGAATTTTAAACTGCTGCGTTAGCCTTTTTTATTTTTATGTACACCGAGCCAAAGCTTAAACGCACATCTACTTAAGCATTCGACAGTGAAGCGAATGAGAGTCGGACACCTGACCCGCTTGGATATCTGACCAACACCAAAATCATTCCAGGATTAATTTAGATTCAATCACATAACAGAATTTATATTTATTTAATACAACATTACACTAACATCCATATCATTTTCACCATAACTGCTTTAATTAATGTAGGGCCTTATTACCTATTATGACATTTTACTTAATTTTTCCAGAATTCATCCACAGTTAAATTATACAATTGAATTTTATACTCTAACAGTATAAAATTACATATATACATTTATAAGTTCACCCGTATTATATTGCATCATTTATTTATTCGCTTTTTATATTTATTGAACCCACATATACATCAGTCAACACCTCATTCTTTAAAAATTACTAATTCAGCATCTTACACATATCTGTCATCCAAATTACAGGTAAAAACATATAGTGCCTTAAAAATTAATTTTTCAGTTCATCATTTGTTAATCAGATATATTTATTGATGTTTGCCCATCTACAATCAAAACGTTTTTCCAACTTACTCTCATCTAAAGCAATACTCTCATCTTCTACAATTTTCTAACAAACCTTCAAAGTAAGCTTCGTTACTTGATAACCTGTAAAGACTAATTCAGAACTACAGAAATTCATTTGTACAGATATTCCTGTTTTTGAAGTTATACTTCTATACGCGCGCTCCACGTTGGAAATTTGTATGGTAGTGAATCTGTGAAATCATTACATATGTAAGACAATGAGTAAGAGAGAGACAGAAGATATATTTTCTCTCTCTTCCTCTCTCGAATATAAAAATGTTCCTTTTGTATATATAATTTAATATTATATATATTATATAAAGATACATATACATATAATATTATATAATATAATAGAATATTAAATTTATTAATATTATTATTTCTGTGATACGTTTTGTATTATTTATTAAATGTTCATAATTATATTAGTCTTTTGTATTTCAAAATAATAATCTCAATAAATCACTGTATGACCCAGAACTGTCAATTTTGAAATACCTTTGTGTCATGTCCTCGGTAGGATAGTAGTCAGTATTCCCGACTGTCACGCGGGAGACCGAGGTTCGATTCTCAGACGGAGAGGACTTTTTTATAAATACATATTATTACATGGTAAATTAAGCATATATGTGTAAGTAGAAAAGTTATGTATATTATTGTCATTTTTAAATACTTATGAATATTGCATTTTAATTTGTATTGTATTATTATATTAATAACAAAATAAACAATGAATTTTACTGCAGAGTATGTGTAAAAAAATTTTTGCATTCAACTCCTTTCATACATATATGAAAATAAAAATATACATTTTCATCAAAATATTGATTCAATCCTTTATTTACAGGGCAAAAGTTGTTTATTAATTGTTAGTAAGTTATTATTAATTCTGTTTCTCTTTCTACTGTGTCTTACCTATAGCATTACATATGTAATGATTGTGCAGATTGACCCCCAAATAAATTTGTAACGGCAAATTCGTGTATAGAAGTGTAACTTCCTCCGGCAGTCCCACTGGACTGCCACACCCGTTTTTTTTTTAAGATTTTTCCATGCTTTTATTGTGATTTTTAGGTACATTCTAAATATTACCGGGGAATCTGTAACACCCTGTAATGATCCCTTACTGTATTAAAAATCTATGTTGTTTTGTTTGTATACATTTTAAGAGGTCTCTATCAATTGGATCTCAAATTCTGATCTCAGTATCAGTCTCAAGACTTCCTTTAAGTCTGCGAATAAAATGGTATATCCTTGTTTTTTTTTGTTTTTCTCTTTTCTAGTCGAAGTACTAATATGTACATGCGACGGCAAAACCTACGCGGCGTTCAAAGATTCCGCGCTATGTCGCTGCCTCTATTTTTCTAAAATCGGTAACTAAACCCTAGTTTCGGTAACTTTTTATATACTTTTTCCATTGTCAATAATATTTTAAGTTCTTGATAACGGTCTGTCTTCATTCTTAAATATTCATTCTACTTGTGTCCTTTCCTTTGAAAAATGTGTTTAGATTATGGTTTTTTGGCTTTTTCGAGCGTACATTGGATCATACTCTATATATTTTTTTATTCTGGTTCTGGGAGTTCAGGTAAGATACGCAGAGGTCGGGCACTTACTTCTCTTTTTTAGTTTCTAATGTTTCTTGTTTCTCGGGATTTTTCTTGTACTTTTGTTTTTTATTATTTTTTTAATTTCGGTCTTTAACTCTGTACTGATTGGTCGTGAACTAGTTCTTTTCTGCATAATTTTTTTCTGTTCCATAGTTGGTCGGTAGGGTCAGTCTCGTTATAATGCTTAAATTTTTGTTCCATATCTACTGTAAGGGGGAAATGATTTGATCCTCTTATCTTTATATTTATATCTTTTTTGTTGTTGTTATTATTATTTTTAACTTCGTTGTCTCTTTTGTCCATAGGAATTTGGGTATTTTTATGTAATCCCTTAGTAGATAATGGATATCTTAGTTGTAAATTTTGTAGTAAGGAATCTCTTTAATTTTTAAGAACAGCATATAGTGGTAACATATTTTGTTATTGTATAACAGTCTAACAAAGATATCTAAAAAAATAGACTTATTCTTATTAAAACTTTTTTTTGCAGGTAAGGATAAATTTTCCATATTCGATGAAGGTTTTGTAAGTATACCTAATTATTAAAAATACATATTTACATATCTAAAAGAAAATATTAAGCAATACTTTTTGTATCTTATATACTAAAACGCTAAGCCCTTTTCTTGTCCACCACTTTACTCAAAAACCATATTAGATAATTAAAATATTTTTTCGGAATATTATTAGTATTACGTATGAGATTGTCAAGATATACTTTTGGTACAAAAATTCACTTCCGGTTTTGTGATGACCGGAAGTTAAAATTTACTTTAAGTTTTAGACCCCACAATGTATATATGGATCGAGAGGTCTCGTGGAGACGAATCTAAGTATATACTTCCCGTTGCGATCCGACACCGGAAGAGACCCAAAACGCGCATTAAACGTCAAGATAGAGCAAATCTGACACCGGATTCGTGATCAGCATGCAAAATTAACTGCTAAATGATAACATTGTAACAAAAAACATTGTTTTCGACGTAATATTTCGTGATATTTAATACACTTTTTACTTGCATTATTATTGATGAATGTTATGTATATTCTTGCTTATATTGTTTGTATTGATCTCTTAATTTCTCTCGCAAAATAAAAATTTCGTTTAAAAAACTCGATGTCGAGTTGGTCCGCTAGTTTTGATTAAACCTTTTATATGTTACCTAATCCAATTTTAACATTTGGTTTTTATATTCGTTTTGATTTATTTTTATCAATAATTGCAACAGATATAGTAAACTAGGGTGATATTATGGTGAAGAAAAAAGTTAAACCCTGTAAAAGACAAAAAATTATTTATTTAAACATAATAAAAAATACACTTCTTTCACAAAACATATTGGAACCAACTTAACAGTGTCATAGTTTCTTCAAAACATTACAAATGTTTGAAAGAAAAAACAGTATTTATTTTTATTAAGTTTTCTATGCATTTCATCTATGCATAAGGGTGATATCACGAAGGTACTTAGATGAAATTGTTAACTTACTTCTCCTGCTTTTTAGTACATATATCACACATGGATTCATATTTTGAACAGTCTTCGTGCATCCAACGTTGGCAACTAATACATTTGATCCAATCCACGTTCTTTTTAGTGTAACTGTACAGTTCATCAAACCTCACACAACAACAATCTTTATCGTCCACGTTGTCATAATCGTCTTGCAAGTGGATATCCAGCGATGAGTCGGATTCGGTGTCAGTGGTACACGGTTTTCGTTTCTTAGGTTGTTAGGTTTTGTTATTTCTTTTGGTAGTGCTTTTGGTTACTGATTTTTTTCTTTGATCTTTCTTTTAGCATTTGGTCGACTCTCCACCAACTTTATTGTTTTGTTTTGTGTCTCGTAAGTTGGCAATATTTTCTGGAGAATTAAAAATCTCAGCTAGAGCTTTATGGGAGCATGGGTGAAATTGTGAGTAACACGGCAAGAAGTTCACAATGTTAGAGGCATTGATGTTTAGGTTATGTTGTAGATAAACAGTCTAAGAAGGCAGAATATACCGAAAAATACCTCGCGGACTAAGCTACAAACGCATACATTGTATAAAAATTATTGAGCACCGGAAACAGTTTTGCAAAAATTACTTACGATTCTTGAAATGGGGTTCACAACATGGTTGCTGCAAAAAATAATAAAATGTCGGCATTTGGGTTTACAGAGACATCAGTATACAAGAGAAAAAAATAGTGCATTTCACAAACAATTTCACCCGATTTACTATATAACCCTGAATTAATTTATGCTTAATTTAACTGATTATTTGGAAATAGTACATTAGTTTTGAAAGTTGACAAAAGCATAATTATGACAACCAATTATTTATTTAAACAATAAAGGGAAAATTCCCAGTGGTTCGCTGTATACCATAGCTTAAAAACACTTACAATGAAGTAAAATTTTTAGTTTAATTGGAATAGACAATTATAAAATTACGGAAATATACAAAAGGAAAAAGTAGTGTAAATATTTCGAAAATTATTATCTTTTATTCTGTAGTTCTGACTGACCCTGTATAATCAAAAATAATTTTAAATTATAGAGGTCTTTGATGGATACACATTAGTTTTGTTACAAACATTTTTTTAATACACGACAGTTTAGCCTTAACCAAAGAAAAGGAGAGGTTTGGCGCACCCTGTATATATATATATATATATATATATATATATATATATATATATATATATATATATATATATAAACAAGTAGCTCTTTACCAGAACATCTAAGAATATATCTCAGAGATGTTTTTTCAGTTGAACAATTGCGTCTAGGATATAAGATTTATTTAGAGAGTTCGTGGATTGAAGCAGACGTGAGCAGCTCGCCAATGAGCCTGTTCGCTTAAAGAAATCGTTACAAAAGAATCGATTACACAAATCTTTAAAGTCTTAATTTCTTGTTTTCTTTATTTCTGTTTTGTATTGATAGTTAAGTTAAAGTTTCTATGGAATTAAAGTTTAAATTGTATAGTGATTAATTAAAGTTATTTGTTAATTACTTTTTAAACGGATTTTTCCGAGCCAAGCTTTTTAAACGAAATTGTTTTTTCTTCGTAAAACTCATTTATTATCTGTTCCTTGAGTCGGAACAAATGTGATACTTCAAAACTTTTTTAGGGATCAAATATTTTTGTTAATAAAAATAGTTATTTTGTTAATAAGAATAGGGTTCTAGCTGTTTATTATTTAAAAGGGCTTTAAATTATCTAGTCAATGATATATTTAACGTTAAGTAGTCTGCACTACACTCGCCCAAAATTTGGTTTTAAAACGTTTCGTATATTTAGCGTTGCCGGTTTCAAACATAATAAATATATAGTTCTAAAAATAAAACACTACAGCTGTTTCGGTAGAGTACCTTTCTGAAGTGACTAATTTTTGATATGCGTTTACACTTAATAGTCTTTAACTGAATAAGTTGAGAAGGACTCCTCCAAATATATATATATATATATATATATATATATATATATATATATAAACTGTTTCTGATTCTTGTGGAACGCAGTCAATTTATTTAGGGCCAATAAAAGTAAAATGTTTGAGCTTAGTAAAGCTTTCGGAAATTTTATTTACTTTCTCAAGACAGTCTAAAAATGAATGTTTACATTTAGATAAAATCAAACTATAGATATATTCTTATGTTTCTTAACATTCGCACAGAATGAAAATAAGCTAATCTTAAGTCTCAAGAACAAAATATGTAAACTATCATACAAGGAGTTTGTAAATTGTGACCTCACCAAATTAAGAGAAATTTTACTAGCAAATTAATTTTGGCTAGTAAAATATTATTTAATATTATAGAGCTTATTAAATAATAATATATTTTTGTTTATTATATAATTTATTTAATAATAGTTTATAAATTAATTAATTACTTGCCCTAATTATATTAGAAATTTGCAGATTGATGTCATTAAACAACGAGAGTAGGAGATAGAAGGTTTACCTTTCCTATCTTAAGTTTTTCTATCATATATACAAACTTTAACACCGAAATCAATTAAATTGTTTAAGCAAAATACGGAAATTAGGATTGCCAATAAAAATATCAAAACCTTGAACAGTCTTTACACCAAAGCAAAGACTCCACTTTAATGTATGAGAAGCTCTAATGTTATTTACTCGATACCGTGTAGCACGTGTGATAAATGTTACATCGGTCAGATCTCACAACATCTCTCTCTTAGATTACCTTCTCATAATAGTGATATCAAGAGAAATTTCAAATCTTGTGCCTTGGCGTAGCATGTGATCCATGAGGATCATGTTTTCAATTTTCAAGGAGTAAAAAATTTTGGAAAGAAAAATTAATTTACCTAAAAGAGAATAAAATAAAAGAGAAGAAATTATTTGAATAAAAAAATTAAATAGTATTAATAAGAGATATAATATTGATAATTTAAGCATCATTTATAATAACCTTTAAGTAGTATCCAAAGTAACAAAGGAGAAATAAAAAAATAAATGAAAAAATAAAAAATGTTCAATCATAGTTTGTTTCATTATCTTATATTCTTATTTCATTATCTTATATATATTGTATTTAATTTTTAATTTATTATTCTATTATAAAAAAATTATTTAAAATCCTTTATTAAAGGTATATAATAAAAACACCGAATCGGGCTACATCATAAAACGATTTCGGAATCTATATTCCATCATCAGTGTGTCTAGGTGTACATGTTTTAAGCCACTAAATATTTGGGTAAAAACCCGTTAAATGTTATTAATTTGAATTTGGATTACATTATTCGATCTTATATGTTATGATGTTAAAGTTACAAGTGGAATTGATAACATGGCAACTTAAGACTCTACATGAGGTTGCTGGTCCTGGGACAAACTATCTACGAGGAGTTGTTGATAGCAACTATCTAGAGTTGTTACAAAAACCATAATAAACACTGCAAAGTAAGAAGTAGTTGGAAGACTTGTGACATTGAATGCAGAAACACACATTGTATAAAAATTTGATACACCGGAATTCACGAGGATTGTTTTTTTTTAATTGTCAAGATGACTGACGGGGGTTACCGATCTAAGACAACGTAGTTGTAATTTAGAATATAAGCGAATGTAATTAAACGTTTTTATGAATATGTCAAGTTTTTTTCAAGAATTAATATAGAAACTAGAAGTATATCACACATATACCATCAGCTTCCAACATCTTATATACTAAAAGGCTAAGCCCTTTTCTTGTACGCAATATTCCTCCTAAATGGTAATAGATAGGAGAATAATTTTTTCGAATAATTAAACAGATTGTTGGGTAGATTCCCCCTAAGGTTTAAAATTTAAAAAATTCTAACCGGTTTAAAAATGGCGGCCATAAAATGAATTTTTCCTATAGTAAAGTATAGGAATTTTACAGGTTTCAATCTTCAAAATTTTAAGTCCTAATTTTCAATGTATTTTTAAAATATGCCCGCGTCTACTTTTTTCTTATACTTACTGATTGAATTCAGAATTAAGAAAACGGAAGTATTTACTTCCGGTAAGATATCCCAGCCTAACCTAAACTAAAAGGCTAAGCCCTTTTCTTGTGCGCAATACTCCTCCTAAACGGTGATAGATAGGAGAATAATTTTTTCGAATAATTAAACTCATTGTTGAGTAGATTCTCCCTAAGGTTTAAAATTTGAAAAATTCGAACCGGTTTAAAAATGGCGGCCCTAAAATGAACTTTTCCTATAGTAAAGTATAGGAATTTTACAGGTTTCATTCTTTAAAATTTTAAGTCCTAATTTTCAATGTATTTTTTTCTTATACTAACTGATTGAATTCAAAATTATGAAACCGGAAGTATTTACTTCCGGTAAGATATCCCAGCCTAACCTAACCTAACCTATCCTAAACTAAACTAACCAAATTGCAAACAAAAAACCAACTTCGAATTTTAAGTACAAAATATTTATTAATTCATTTAAGTTCAAAAATTAAAGTCAATCAAAGTTAGTTCAAACAATCACAATCAATCACATAAGAATAAGAAAATCACTAAATATCACGGAATATTTCGTCAAATACGACGTTTTTAGTCCAGATGGATCCATCTTCGTCGAATTTTTTCTTGGAATTCGGGGTGATGTAAACTTTGACGCCATCAAATGATCGAGATCGAGACATTGCCACGTACAGTTGTCCATGAGAGAAGACCGGATTCGGAAGATAGATCCCACTTTAAAAGTGGTATTTTTTCTTGAAACTTCACTCTTTATCTGTGCCCATACCAGTTTAATCGGGTTTAATTCACAATGATATGGTGGGGATCTAAGTACTGTCATTCCACGATTTTTGGCAATTTCATCAATTTCGTATTTTTTAAATTTTTCTTTATGAAGGGCACACAACGAATAAAGTTCCTTTCTTATAGATCCGGGATGGTACGTAATATTTTTTGAACTAAGCCAATTCTGCAAGTCTTTTTTTAACCACTTGGTTGTGGGCAGTCCTTCTATAAGTCTGGAGTGATAACTTGCATTATCTATTACTATTACACAGTTCTTAGGAAGAAGATCTATCATTTGTTCGAACCATTCTTGAAAGACATCAGCGTTCATGTCTTCATGGTAGTCACCGGTACTAGTTGATTCAAAAGTTAATAAACCACCTTCAACAAAACCGTCTGAACTGCCAATGTGTACTTTTATCAGCCTGCGTCTCTTTCCTGATGGTGGGTTTAAACCAGTAGATAAGTTATTTACAAAAGCGTGCCTTTGACTTGTAACAGTTTCATCCTGCCAATATTTATTTGGTGTATGACCCTCGTTGATCCATGTTTCATCAAGATAAAATATTTTTCTTTTTTGGTTTCTCATTTCCTTTATGGTTCTTAGAAAATGTCTTCTCCATATGACAATATCGCTTCTTTCTAATAAAATAGACTTTCTGGGATTCTTTTTCCAGCGGAAGCCTATTTCTTTTAAAAGTTTCCATAACGTACTTCGACTCATTTCTGGGTAATCCTTATCATCTCGAACTGAGACAAGAACTTTATCCAATGTTGGAAATTCTTGTCTAAAGAAGAATTCATGCACTTTCCGTCGAAGTCCTTCTTTAAAATGATATTCTATTTGAAATTTTGGTTTCCCTGGAGCATTACGTGGCATTTGAAAACTACCACATTTCTCTTCTTTAATAACTCTGTAAATCGTAGATTTCCCAACACCAAGTGTACTGCTAACTAACTCAACGGTCTCATCAACACTTTCACATAAACGTTTGTCTGTAAATGATTTAAAACAATTAAATATTAATGTTTTTTCATTAACTGTTAGAGGACCAATTTTTCGGCGTTTACACGGCACTTCCAAATTTTCCATAACACTAGTATACACAATAAACTGCACCTTGCAACTGAAGTACCTACTTTTAGTGAACTGTTAAGAATTTTGAATACGCCACTTGGACCTTCCTATATACAAAATGGAAAAACCCACTATCACATTTTCTGTGGAATAAGTTTAGAAGGTAATTATCTAGTCAATTACTGTCGTAGATTCCTGGAATTAAAGAATTAAATGTTTGATTGTTGAAACCCTTACTTCGTGGAATGCACTCATTTCAGATAAAATAAAACGTTTTATTTTATCTAAAGAATTAAACTTTATTTTGCAAATAGGCAAAGAATTAAACTTTATTTTGCAAATAGATAAAATAAAACGTTTTATTTTATCTAAAGAATTAAACTTTATTTTGCAAATAGGTAGGTACTTATTAAACTTTTATTGGTTATATATAACCAATAAAATAAACATCTTACATTTCTTGCAAATTCATTAGTACCTGTTAACCTCCATCACTCCGACACTGGCAACCTTATTTAGGTATTAGTAACCCTCACAACTATTGTATTCTATTCTGCTCCAACCTTTATACCTGGTGGTCATACTCAATTTAAAATTGTTTTCCTATATACTTCTGTAAACTTGTTGACAAATATCTGTTTTTCATTGAGTCACCCGTATCAACAGTTTAGGGATTTGCATACATAATTTATTGTTTTATTACTCTCTCATACATAAAAATACACTATAGTCACACCTAAAGCTAAAATTGACTTATCTGTTTTCTTCCGGAAAACGATTCGACTGTTTTTATTAATGATTTTTTTCTACATTTCCCTTAAAAGCTTTAAGCGAGACGTATAATTGTGTTAGATTTATTTATTATAGGGTTAGTTTTTTAACAGAGAGTTTTTTTATTTCACTAACTAGCATACATTATTCTTTTCCTGTATAAATAAACAACAGTACGACTTAATTTACAAAATGTTGGTAATTGAGTTTCTGGTCATTTAAAATGGCAGCGAAAAACAAAAATGTATCCAATTAGTCCCGATTGATGTGTATGTGTACGTGTAATAAAAGAGAATGCTCCAAAACCGATTTTTACCTGAATCGAAATTTGTGAATATTAATTTTAAAATTGGTTTTACATGTTTATGTTCCCATTTTGATGTTTACTTTCTTTATCCTATTTTATTCCTAAAAAATAGTTATAGTTATACGTGGTATAAATACATTTTACTGTTAGAATTAGTTATATAACACTTCTGAATTATTTCCAGAAGATCATGTTAGATTGAGGTGAGGATAGGCTGGAAAATATTCTGTGTGGCGTATTGTTTTTGGATTTATTTAAAAATTCTTCAGATCAGATTATTTGTACTTTTTCTCCTATTATGTAACGAGTAATATATGGCAAAATCTTCTCGCCAACTTGTATTTAATATAATCATTAAAACTTGATTTACGGAAATAGTTCATTTTAAAATATCCTGTATAATCTGAACCTAGTATAAATTTTGTTAAAAAACATTAATAAATAATGATAACTTTGAGTGTATAATTTTATATCTTCTAAGATGAAAGGAAGTAGGTATAGTTCAGGGAAACGAGCAAAAATACAGTGTTCTATTTATCATGGTGACTGTAACTATTATCTAACAATAAATTGTTTTTTTTATATATTGTTCTGAAGCTATTTTCTTGTGGCACTTTAAATTAATTACTATTTAAATGGGAATAAGTCAGGTTAAAATACGTTTTTTGACGTTTCAATTTCCACTTCGGAAATCGTGCTCAAAATACAAACATTAGTAAATTAAACAAATTTTGTTTTTTGTTACTTAGTGAAAAATACTTCTAATAATTTAATTTTATCTGACTCATCTATATTGACAATTCAGACACACATTATACATTTTAAAGTAGACGACTTTAAAATGATATTGCCAATATTGTTGAGTTGCGTTCCTGGGACGACTTTACTTATAAGATAGTTCATTCGATTACATGAAATTAACTTTAACTTGAGAATATCCGTCAGAAAAGATCATAACATGTAATTCGTCTTTAAAAAGACAAATACATGCCATGATGACAGTTAATTTCTCCTGTTAGTGATTCCATAGTAAATTATGAGAGAAAAATCAGGAAAAACCCTTATAATACTATCCCGACATGGTAAGTATTTGATCGTGCATTTAGTTTACCTTTAATGGAATGATTCAAATATAGTCCTAAAAGAAACGGATGGGAAAAAGAGAAAAATCAAAGAAGCGGCTCTAATTATGCTAAATGAGACCAATTGTGTCGCGAATTCCTCGGCAGAATGTAGTAGGATCTGGTTACCCATATTGAAAGAGGAAGTTATTAAAAGGAAAATACAAGTATTGGTAAGTCACTAACATATAGAGAATGGATAATTTATGTTTTTTAAATAACAAACATATAAAATCGAAATTTGATGTTTATTGAAGGTAAACTAAATGCACGATCAAATACTTACCATGCCGGGATAGTATGAGGTTTTTTCCTGGTTTTTTCCTCATAATTTACTATGGAATCACTAACAGAAGAATTTTACTATCGTCATGGCATGTATTTGTCTTTTTAAAGACGAATTACATGTTATAATCTTTTCTGACGGATATTCTCAAGTTAAAGTTGATTTCATGTAATCGAATGAACTATCTTATAAGTAAAGTCGTCCCAGGAACGCAACTCAACAATATTGGCAATATCATTTTAAAGTCGTCTACTTTAAAATGTATAATGTATGTCTGAATTGTCAATATAGATGAGTCAGATAAAATTAAATTATTAGAAGAATTTTTCACTAAGTAACAAAAAACAAAATTTGTTGAATTTATTAATATTTGTATTTTGAGAACGATTTTCGAATTGGAAATTGAAACGTCAATAAACGTCATCATCATCATATAACGGGGGTCCTACGGCGATTGCCGCTTCCCGCATTTCAGCCTCCATCTTTTCCTATCTCTCCAATCTCCCTCTTCTAACCCTCTAGATTGCATTGTTTTTGTAATTTCTCTTCTCCAGGAATTTGGTGGTCTTCCCCTTTTCCTTCTTTCTGGCGGGACATACATTAAGGCTTTCTTTGGCCACCGCTCCTCCTCCATTCTCATCACGTGACCATACCATTGTAATTGCCTTCCTTGTATTCTATCTGAAAGAGTATCTCTAATTCCTGCACGGTTTCGTATTTCCTCATTCCTGATTCTTTCCATTCTCGATACTCGACATGACCTTCTAAGATAATCCATTTCCACAACGTCTACTTTATCTCGTTCATTATTTGTCATCGTCCAACATTCGGCACCATATGTGGTAATTGGTTCTACAATTGCTCTGTATACGCGAAGTTTGGTATGCATCTTTATTTTATTAGACCACAGTAATGAATTCAGTATTCGGATGCATTTTTTCCCTTGGGTTATTCGGTTTTGTACATCTATCTTAACTCTGCCATCTGCTGATATGATGCTTCCTAGATATTTATACTGGTTGCAGCCTTTTATGACTGCGTTTTCAAGCCTCAGATCTGTGGTATTTCCTCCAATTTTTAAATATTCTGTTTTGCTTATGTTTACAGTAAGCCCCCATTTGGCATATTCCTCAAATAATTTTCGATTCATATAATTTATATCTTCCTCATCGGTTGCAACCACCACCTGATCATCTGCAAACAACAATGTATACAGAGTTTCTTGTCCCACTTCGATGCCCATAAATCTACATTTATTTCTCCAATTCCTCAATGCTTCTTGGACGTATATTTTAAAGAGTGTCGGTGACAAACAGCATCCTTGCTTTAGGCCTTTAGTGACTTTAAATTCATTTGAGGTTCTGGTTCCAATTTTTACACAACTAACTGCATTTTCGTACAATTTATATATCGCTCGGATATACGTCGAATCCAATCCGGACCTTTTGAGGACCTCAAACATTTTCTTTAACGGGACACTATCATATGCTTTCTCAAGGTCTATAAATACCAAATGGGTCTCTCTACTTCTTTCGACACGCTTTTCAATTATTTGTCGTAGGATGAATATATTATCAAGGCAGGATCTCCCGGTACGAAAGCCGCTTTGTTCTTCAATATCTTGTATCTGTCTTTCAACCCTCTTCTTTAATATTCTGCCGTACAACCGGCCCACAGAGCTCGTCACACTAATACCTCTATAATTGGAACAGTCTCTTTTATTCCCTCTCTTATATATGGAGCTTATATAAGATTTATTCCAATCTCTAGGAATTTCCTGGTCTCCACACATACATTTATTGAAAAGGTCTACTATTAATTCTAAAAGTGCAGTCGGCCCATATTTAACCAGCTCTATGGGAATGTCTCCAGGCCCTGCGGCTTTTCCGTTTTTAACCTCTTTTAAGGTTTCCGTCAATTCAGATAATGTTATTATAGGGATTTCCTGTCTTTCGTCTCTGTTGTCTATTAATTCCCTTATCTTTTCCCATCTGTACTCTACTCTATCCTCTTTCAGCAGTTTCGTATAATATTCTTCCCATTCATTTAACTTTATGAGAGAAATGTTGTCTTCATTTTTCTCATTTTTCCTAAACTGTTTTAATGTTTTCCAAGCTTGCGCCACTTTTGTTCCACCCATAAATCTGTCCAGTTCATCACACTTAGCCTCCCAGTTTATATTTTTCGCCTTATCCACGTCGTTTTTAACTTCTCTATTCCATTTAGCGTATATTTCTCTGTCTTGAGGATCTTTGGATTGAAGCCATATGTGATATGCTTGTTTTTTCTTGAGAACTTTCTCTTCTAGTTCCGTTGACAACCATTCAGGTTTTCCTTTTTTCCGATTTTCAACTTTTCCCAGTGCTTCATTTGCCGCTTCATGAATATATTTTTTAATTACCTCATACAGACTTTCAGGGTCTAAGTCCTTTGTTTCTATATTTTTTATTTTCTGAGCTATTCTAATTTTATATAAGAACTTTGTCGAATCTTGTTTAAAGCTTTCCAGGTTATATTTTATGTTTTCTATGGTTGTTCCTATGTCTGTTACTTCATCATTTTTGTGACTTGATTGTTCTCTCTTAAATGTCACCATTACTTTTGCAATAATCATATGGTGGTCACTTCCACATTCTGGCCCTCTAAACACCTTCACGTCCTTCGTTTTTAGTTTAGAATCTTTACGATGAATGAAATAGTCAATTATTGATTTTAAATTCCTGGTAGGCTGCGTCCATGTAAATTTATGTATATTCTTATGGGGGAAGAAACCATTTAATATTTTCAAAGAATGTGCCTCGCAAAAATCTATTAATCTTTGGCCATTGTCGTTCAGAATGTCTTCTCCATATCTCCCTATTATTTCACTGTTGGAGCTCTTTCCGGTTCTTGCATTAAGATCACCTAAGATCCAAATTTCTTTCTTCTTATTAATTGTGGCTAGAACAGTTGTTAACTTGTTAAAGTACTCTTCCTTGCTGTCAACCCTTGAGTCATCCGTCGGTGCATATGTTCCAATTACCACTATTTCATGGCCATTTTTTTTAATTTCCATGAGGATAATTCTTTCATCTATTTCTTGCCATGATTTAATACATTTTTTCAGTTTCTGATGTATTGCTATAGACACTCCCCTTTTAGCTCGTTCGCTCTTTTCTACGCCACTATAGAAATGCAGGTATTCGTTTATCTTTTCATTTCCTCTTCCTTTTTTCTTTACTTCAGTTAATACACAGCTGTCTAGTTTCATTTTACTCAGTTCACGGAAGACCTCCTCTTGTTTTGTCCTTATTCCTTGTATGTTCCAAGCACCCAAATTCATAATCCATTTTCTTTGCGAATTTCGTTTATAGTTTAATCCGTCCGAATTCCAAGGCTTTTTGCTGAAATTTTTAACTTTGATCATTTTTCCGAGTATCGAGGAGTTGGCCCGATGCCTCAACCCCCAACATGGAGGACCAGGGTTTTAAATCAGAGTATCCTTCTCTTAGATAAGTTGCCTTCTCTACGGCTTAGGAGTCCTATCTACCCCACCTGTTGGTCCGCGGGTGGTATTTTATTTCCCACCTACCCGCCGGCCTAGCTTCAAACAGGCCGGTGAGGGCATTCCCCTATCCGCCACCTGGGGACGCGCTCTCTAGGGTTACAGGTTCCCCCGAGAGCAATAAACGTATTAAACGTAATTAAACGTAAACCTTTAATTGTGGCTTATTGCCATTTAAATAGTAATTTGTTTTTTTTATATGAATAGAATAAGTAGTTATGCAAATTTATCCAATTTTTTTTCGTATATTTTTTAAGTGACAATTTAAGTGAAAAAAAGCTCATTTTTTGAATTTTTGTCCATAAGTTGTAACCATTATATTTTATCGAACAACTGAAGAAATCTGTAAGTTTATTGAAAACCCTTGAAAATAAGAATACGGCCGGTTTGCGCTCGACCGTTTTGCGCCCTTACCTGAAATCGGCCGGTTTGCGCTTTGCAATTTTCATAATAGAAATATATAACTACTATAGTTTCGCCCGATTTGCACTCTCTTGCAATATAATTTTAATTTCATTCTACAATAATAGTCTGGTGAACCTGCAATGAACAAACTAACATGTCAAATAAACAGAAACATCTTTTTCCTTTAGATTTGAAAAAAAAATGTCAAATCAAAACTAAAAAAATTATTAAATTTTTCTAATACTGTCGAACAACAGAGTGTTCTTTAATCTTTAATACCTCTGTTTATAATTCTTCTACCTAGAAGTTAATTGTTTAGATATAATTAGTAACTAGAATTCCCAAAATGAGAGATCGCTGGAACTAACTTTCCTTTCTACCTGATAATGCGAACTGATAACTATAAGTCATTAACAAAGGGTATGGTAACACAAAAATTACCTGAAAATTCTAGGTGATAATGACCATATTGATGGTTAATCATTTCTATTGCGTTCTTTGAGATGATAGGATCAAAAATTATTGCGAAGCAATGTGAGTTAGTGTGGGTTAGTGTTTTAAAAATGGATGTGCAAATTATTGAAACTTCGAAGGGAAAACCATGTGCCTTGTATAAAGGGTACAGTTTTCATATGAAAAAAACAAATTAAGATGATTCGGTTTTTTTGGAGTTGTTTGAAGGAGAAAACTGAAAAATGTCGAGGCCACATAATTATGGATAACACAATAATTAAGGAAGCCGAACATCTGTGTAAGCCTAGTGTTGCAGCGACAGAAGTGAAGCAGTGTATCTTCAACGCTCGAAAAAGAGCTAGGGAAGACAATAGTTATTTGCCGATGTCAAAAATACGTCAAGATGAATTTCAAAGATTATATAGTCAAGAACTGGATTTCGTGACAGACATCCCAAAATTCTCTTTGGTGAAAAGTGGTTTAAACGATTGTAGAAAATGAGCGCGTGGGCTGCTCACACATCCAGCGGCAGCATCCGAAATAGTATTTCCAGAAGGAATTATTACAATGAGCGACAAAACGAAATTTTTATTTATCGACAAGACCACTCCCTCGGGATACAGAATCTTGGTGTTTGCCAGCAACAAAGCTAGGGAGATTTTGGTTAACGGTAAGGACACTGTATTTATGGATGGAACATTCAAAAGCTGCAGTAAGCAATTAAGTCAAATATATACCGTTCATATCGATATTGGTAGTACGTCAGAGAAGACAAATACAATCCCCTTGATATTTGCGTTACTTCCTTACAAAACTAAAGAGACATACGATATGCTATTTTCATCAATGAAAGAGAAACTATCAAATTGAAAACCATCTCTTATAAAACTGGATTTTGAACAGGCAGTGATTGGTGCCTTAGAAAATTATTTTCCCGGAGCCAAAATTTCTGGTTATAATTTTCATTTCAATCGATGTATATGGAAAAATGTTCAAAATATTGGACTTATTTCTGAATACACTGACAACGAAGAGATACGTTTGCACATAAGAATGTGTGCTGCTTTAGCGTATCTACCCATAGAAGATATCGATGATGGCTGGTTATGCATTCAAGAAACCTCTCCTATTTCTGAAAAAATGGAACAGTTTTATGACTGCTTTGTCAAACAATGGTTAGAAAATACTCATATTACCAAGGAAATGTGGAATTGCCATGATCAGAAACATCGCAGTAATAACGTGTTAGAAGGTTGGAATCATCCTCTCAATACATTAATAAGACCAGATCCCAATGTATTCCAATTAGTGAAGTGCCTGGCTAAAGAAGCAGAATATTGTGATCACCTTTATGATCGATTTACTTTCAATCTAGAAGGAAAGCGGCGCAAGAAAGCATATATTAATCTTGATGAAAGAATATCCAAAACTTTACAGAAATATAAAGATACAAGGGACTTAAGGTTGTGTTTAAGGACATTGGCATATATCCAGAAGCTGCAATAAATAGACAATTTTTTATTCCCAAGATTTTTTTTGTATTTGACTGTATAAAAAGTTTGAAAAAAAAAGGAAAAAAAAAACAAAAAAATTAAAAAAAATACGAAAAAAAATTAAAAAATAAAAAAAACATCTTCTAAACGCACTTCTAAGCGCATATCGGCCGACATCGAAAATAAGCTGTGATAAAAGTTTTTTGGTGCATTGATTTACTGATAGACGGTAAAAAAATGTAAAAATTTAAATTAAAATTACAAAAATAACTTGGAAACTTTCAGTTTTACATCAAAATAAAGCATTTGTAGTGGACAATATAATGTGATAAAAATAAAATTTCAAAACGATTCATAGCACAGCTTATTCATAAACAATTTTTTGCAATGTTTTAAGTCAGAAAATAATAAGGTAGAAGGATATTTTGACGATTAAAGAAGAAGAGTTGCTCTATCAAAAAAAAATTAAATTATGCTAAAGTTAATAATGCTTCGTTGCAAAATTTCAATATTCTTCTTCTTGGCTGGTTTTACAACTTGGGGTGAGTTTTCTTCTCATCCACTATAGCCCTCCATCTTCTACGATCTTACGCTTCCATTTCCCATTGTTGTACCTTAATCCTAGATAAATTAGCTTCAATATCATACTTCCACCTTTTTCTGGAACGGGTTACTGATTTTCTACCGTCTAGTCTCTCAAAAAACACTGTCTTTTCCACTTTTTCTTCCTCGGATCTTACCACATGACCTACCCATCTTATCCGGTTAGCTTTAATATGTCTGACGATGTTTTCAGTACCATAAAGAGTTACCAATTTAGCATTGTGGCGCCTTCTCCACTCTTCTGTCATTTCATCTTTTTGGGATTCAAATATTATTCTAAGAAACTTTCTTTTAGATATAAGTAGCTTATTTATTATCCTCTGATCTAGAGTCCATGTTGTACTTCCATATGTAACAACTGAGCAGATAAATGACTTATATAGTCTTTATTTAGATTTTTTTTAGCAGCTTAGATCCTAATAATGATAATAGGAAGCATAATGCTCTATTTCCCGTAGCTATCCTTAATGAGATTTTTTTTTTCATGGAGTTTTCATCTGTGATTAACGTACCCAGATATTTAAACTCTTTTACTACTTCGAATAGTGACCCTAAGAGCACTCGGATCTATCTCAAAGATAAGATAATCAAGGCTGCAAAAGACTATGAGACAGCGCTTTCCACGAGCCGCAAGCCATGTATATCCAATAATACGTGTTTTATGATTCAACGCAGAAAGAACCATAAAACTAGATACAAAAAAGCGATTTATACAGAGCGTTATCATCGAAAAACATCAAAAAGCAGTGCCGTAATGACAAAGCTGATTACATCTCTCAAATATGCAGAGATATACAGGAACATGGCTGTAAAAATAAATCGTGGGATTTATTTTAAAAGATCAAACTCCTTACCAGAGAATTTAAATATCAAACGTGGTCTGTAATAGATAAGGAAGGTAAACTAAAGACCAATACTGACGAAATATTGGAAACATGACGAAACTACTGTGGCGAACTATATAAAGTCTTACTCGTTGAAGTCAAAGACGCAATTAAATCGCTAAAGAGAATAAATTCCCAAAAATTGATTCAATACTAGGTGAAATACTACAGTTACTAGGTAAAAAAAGATTACATATCATCCATTCTATCTGTGTCGCTGAAGTGCCTTCGCCAAAATCCGTAGGAGAAAAGCGTATTAAAAAGAAGAAATAATTAGCAACTATACGGAAGATCACTACAACCTTTGCCTTATCGTCTTTAATAAGGTCTGTCGCAGCAGTGGACAGAACATTAGAAAAAATTATTTCCGCAGCACTACTTATAAGCCCGGAAGTCAGTCTGTGTATTCTTTTTTATTTAAAATCTAATTTTATGGTGCAGTCTAAACTTTTTTGAGTTCTTGTCTGTTTGTCCAATATAAATTTTTGGACAATCTCTAATTAATATTGTTCTGAAGCCATTTTCTTGGGGGATTTTAAAGTAATTACTATTTTAATGAAAATAAGCCACAATTGAAGGTTAAAATAGGTTTATTGACGTTTCAATCTCCACTTCGGAAATCTTTCTCAGAATCCAAATATTAATAAATTCAACAATTTTTTTTTGTTACTTGGTGAAAAATTCTTCTAATAATTTAATTTTATCTGACTCATTTATATTGACAATTCAGACATATATATTATACATTTTAAAGTAGACCACTTTAAAATGATATTGCCAATGAGTTGCGTTCTTGGGACGACTTTATTGTAAGATAGTTTATTTGATTACATGAAATCAATTTTAAATTGAGAATATCCGTCAGAAAAAATCATAGCGTGTAATTCATCATTAAAAAGACAACCACATGCCATGATGACGGTAAAATTCTCCTGTTAGAGATTCCATAGTAAATCATGAAGAAAAAACCAGGAAAAAAACCTCATAATGCTATCCCGACATTACATTGTAATTAATACAAAGTAATTGGTGTTACATTTAGTTTACTGTCAATAAACACCAAATTCTAATTTTATATATTTTTTATTTAAAAAACATAAATGATGTATCCTCGATATGTTACTGACTTACTAATAGTGGTATGTATTTTCTTTTTATTAACTTCCTCTTTTAATATGGGTAACTAGATCCTACTGCATTCTGCTGAGAAATTTGCGACAGAATTGGTCTTATTTAGCATAATTAGAGCCACTTTTTATATTTTCTCTTTTTTCCATCTTTAAACTTGAATTACTTCATTGAACCCTGTGTTCATTTTCCCATTCGTGTCTACATATTTACGATCTATCGAATTCTCTACTTTTAATATAAGATTGATGTTATTATTCTCTTAACATTTATTCTCTAACATTTAATGGCTTTGATGTTTTACCTAAATAACACTGATCGCATTCCCAAGGTATTTTATAAATACAATTATTTGTACTTTATTGTTCACTTTTAGGTTTAGTTTTAGATAAAATAGATCTTAATGTGTTTGTTGTTTTGAATGTTGTTGAAATTTTGAATTTATTTCCTATCTTTGTAAGTTTTTCTAATAATCCTTTTATGTATGGAATCGTTATTTTCCTCGTAATATTCCTTGTGTATGCTGTAGGATCTCGTTCTTAGTTGTTTTGTTATATTCGGTCAATTGTTGAAAATACCCTATTATTAACTGAACCGTACTTTAACTTTTTGTTTATGTTTTATGGATCTAAACCAGTTTGAAATTCAGATTGTTTCAGCTTTAAATAAAATAATTCTAACATTTATTCTTTAGATTGTAATTATTGATAAGATTAAGCCATTACTTCCATTTTTTGGGGTTTTCAGATCAAGATTTTTTTATATATTATTAATTGGATCACATAAAATAAATGATTCTCTAAACTTCCTAACAAGTTTACCTATTGGCCAAAAAAGTCGTAAATTGTCAACGTAAGACAGATATATTAAAAATGTGAGTATAAGAAAAAAAATTATGAACATTCGGAAACCAATGTTTGGTTGTTATGTAATAAACTAAAAATTTACTTAACCAAATGAAATACATAAAGTGCTAAATTCTACATATTATTAAATATTTTTCGTAACCATAAGATAGACGTTGTAAAATCTGTCACGCCTACTTTCAATGCCT
The DNA here is from genome assembly GCF_040954645.1 of Diabrotica undecimpunctata. NCBI lineage: Eukaryota > Metazoa > Arthropoda > Insecta > Coleoptera > Chrysomelidae > Diabrotica > Diabrotica undecimpunctata. Next base: position 62,381,071 of record NC_092804.1, on the reverse strand, counting down.
GGCTAATTCCCGTATAGGATTCCGTTGGAGTGATTGATATTTCACATGTAATTTGAGTGGATTTAAACCTATCCCGATATTCCCGATATTGGCGATCCCATATGCCGTGGCTTGCCCGATTACGATCAAAATTTACAACTGATCGAACTTGATACATTGTGTACAACAAGCTGCAAATTTATTTTGGCCGATTCCGGTTTTTGTGCCACCAAAGATAATTTGAATTTCAGGTTGAATATCGGGTCGTATATTCTGGTATTACTCGTTGAGTTACTTTTGTTTGCTTATTTTATAAATTGCTTTAAATATTCGTTTAACTTTTAATTAATATAAAGAGTTATAAAAGGAAACATATCGTTTTCTTTTTAATATGTTGATAACCTTAAATATGAAATAGTAGATATAAGAAGCACTCGGGAACATTATGTTAATTTTTTCCGATGATTTTTTTTTAATATTATATTTTTTTGAATTTAAGAGCCTGTATCTTATAGTATAGATAATACCATAATTAATTAATAATCCTTTTTTATAGGTATCATTTTTTTATCTATATATATTATATCAATAAGTCCTCCTTCCTTAAATACAGCGGTAATGTCGTTCTCTCTACTACACTATGAGGATAGTGAGCTATAAAATGAATAGCTAAGAGCAAAACACGGATAGGTGTTCTTCTTCTTATCGGGCTGTCTCCTTTCGAACGTCGGCGATTCAAATGGTAACTGTAGCTTTGGAAACTGCTGAACGAAAGATTTCTATGAAGGAGCGGTCAAACCATCTCTTCAGGTCTTTCAGCCAAGAGTTCTGGCATCTTCCAACTGATCTTTTGCCCTACACTTTATCTTTCAATATAATTTAAAGTAATTCATACCTTTCACGTCTCAACACATGACCCAAGTATTGTATTTTTCTCTCTTTGATTATGCTGAATACCGTAGAATTTTAAAAATTCCTTGGACAGCACGAAAAACAAATGAAGAAGTACTAGCGAGACTCAATTTAGAAAAAGAACTATTGAGAACAGTCAAAAGAAGAAAAACCAGTTATTTAGGGCATTTGTTGCGCAACGAGAAATACTACATCCCTCAGTTGATAATAAAAGGCAAAATAGAAGGAAAGCGAGGAATTGGAAGAAAAAAATTGTCCTGGTTACGTAATATCAGAAACTGGACAGGACTTGGATTTGAGGAACTCTTAAGAACAGCTGAAGATAGACAAACGTTTGCCACCATAACCGCTAACCTCCATTGATGGAGACGGCACTTGAAGAAGAAGAAGATTATGCTGAGTTATTATTTTTTTTACCCATGCGCCAAAGTATCTCACCATTGGTAACTTTTTGTATCCATCGAATTCTCAGCACCCGTCTGTATATATACATTTTAAAAGTATCTATTCTTTTTTCTGTTTTAGAGTCCATTGTCCAACTTTCACAGCCTTACATGAAAACAGAGAAAACATCTGATCATTCGAATTCTAAGCTCTAAACTAAGGTCTGATCTTGTAAAAAATGTTTTTATATTCCTCATGAGTGTTTTCCTCGCTTGTTCGATTCTTGATAGGATTTATTTTTTGAGTTACACTTGTTGTTGATATTTGCTCCCAAATATTTTATGGAAGTTACCCGTCCTACTATGTCCCTTGTCATACAAATGGTATGACAAAGGACATAGTAGGACGGTTTATTGGTATCTTTGAAAGTAGTAGAATTTTGGTTTTGGAAACATTTAGATGCAAACCGAATATTTCGCAACGAACTACCACTTTTAATTTATTTTGTAGTTTTTGTTAGTTGCTTGCTACTAGGACGGTACTATCAGCGTACCAACATGATATTCAACGATCGATAACGGTCATGGAAATAGAAAAAGAAGATCAGCGTACCTGATGTTGTCTATGCTGGTTCCGTTAATCTTGATTCCACCTTGAACCTCGTCTAATAATTTTCTGAATATATATTCCGAATACAGATTAAATAATAGCGGTAATAAGACGCAACCTTGTCGCACTCCTCATCGGATTCGTATCGGAAGTCTTGTTCGTCAATTCCAGTTGTTCTCAGAATTTAGATAATCTTTTGATGGTTAACTCAGTCAAATGCTTTTCAGTAATCAATAAAATATGCATATGCATCTACATTTATGTCTCTGCATCATTGTGTTAATCATGGTGAAGAACAAGGTTCTCCAACCTCCACCTCCAAAGTTTTTCAACATCGTCAAAAAGTACCGAATGTATTCATTTCATCTCTTTAATTTGTCTTCTGTACCTATAATTATCTCGTTATTATTGTTTTTTAATAATAATAACGTAGGTGTTAAGTGTCTATTATTTATACAGTATGGTGGAAATAAAAGGAATAAATTCGTTATTTCGTAAACCAGAGACTTTAAGGAAAAATCCTAAAACCCGTCGATTTTTATTTTTAAATAAGCTATTCGTAAGAATACATTTTTATTTTTGACATCATCTATGTGAGCGTGATGACGTCATTGCTAAAATTTTTAAATAGAAAGGGGGGTATTATAATACATCATTTGAAAGGTCTTTTTAAATACCTATTCAGCCATATCAATATGTATGTATTGATGTTTGTAATTGTTTAAAAAAATTATTAAATATTTATTATTACAATAAATATTTATTAAGTATTGATATGATGTATTATTGACACCCAAAAATAAATTTTATAAAGGCCATCACTGGTAATGAAATGTCTTTTTTATCTACTTTTTACCTTTTTAAAAAAACTAGTTACCTTATCAATATGAACATTGATAGTTGGACATTCAAACTTAATTATCTTTCTGTCAAGTGATTAATAGTATTATTGTAGTAAACGTATTCACAAAGTCTTTGTATCTTTGAACATGAAGCTAACTGAAACGCAAAGAATTGAAATTCTAATAATGATTGGTTATGGAGATAAAACACGTACGCAGAAAGAAGTATGTGCGTTATTTAATAATAAATACCCCCGTCGAGAACCAATTTCACAATCCACTGTAAGCAAAATTGAAAAAAAAAATTTAGAGAAACGGGTCATGTTAAAGACCTTCTTAAAGGTAGTAGAAAACCAATATCTGAAAACCAACAAGTAGCGTTCTGTTAGCTTTTCAAGATAATCCTCATAAAAGTTCACGGCAAGTAGCATTAGATAATGACATGGACCATTCAACAGTTCTTAAATAGCTAAAGAAGGAAAAGTTTAGTACAAGAACTTATGGAAGATGATTTTGATAGACGAATTGAATTTTGTAACATTATAATGGAACAAAATAACAGAGATCCGATGTTTTTAAAAAAGATTATTTTCTCTGATGAAGCTACATTTCTACTAAACGGTCATGTCAATCGTCAAATTTATCGGTACTGGGCTACGGAAAATCCACACTGGATGCAAGAGTACCGTACTCAATACCCAGAGAAAATTAATGTTTGGGTGGGAATAATAGATAATAGGTGTATTGGACCATAGTTTTTCGAAGAAAACTTAACAGGTCCTCGATATTTAGAATTTCTTTAAAATTTCTTGCTTCCAGAATTGAACCGGTTGTTTCCAAACAGAAATGATTTATGGCTACAGCAAGATGGTGCGCCTTCACACTATGCTGTCTTGGTACGCAACTACTTAAACAACTTCTTTCCAAATCGGTGGATAGGTCGAAGAGGAACAATAGAATGCCCGCCTAGGTCACCTGATTTGACTCCTCTTGATTTCTTTTTATGGGGATATTTAAAAAGTAAGGTGTATCAAAATAGACCACAAAATATTAATGAACTGAAAGAAAGAATACGTAATGAGGTTGTTCAAATAACTCCGGAAGTTTTAGAGAATGTTAGAGAAAAGTTCGCGGTACGCCTTTCTCATTGTATTTTAGCTAAAGGTAAACAATTTGAGCACTTAATTTAGGTTTCGTTGTATTTATTGAATAATACTTCATGCAGGAGGATCACAATCTTATCGTCTATTACGTAAACGAGGGTACCCTCTGCCTGGAAATCGTACCTTAACAAGTTGGGCGTCCAAGCTCATATTTTTTCTAAAAATATTAATAATAATTTTAAAGCTCATGAAGAATTATGGGCTGACAAAAGAGGAAAAAGCCTGTATAAATATTTTCGATGAGATGAAAATTCAAACAACGCTTGAATATGATAGAAAACGCGATATCATTCTGGGACCTCATAAATATGTGCAAGTTGTTATGGCCCGGGGTATTTGCCACAAATGGACGCAGGCTATCTTTTATGATTATGATCGGCCAATGACAAAATAATTATTATTTGAAATAATCGAGAGTTTGGAGAACATTGACTATCCGGATTATGCAATAAACGCAGATATTGGTGGCAGTAATGGAGGTTTGTAGAAAATATTGGATATTTCTGAAAACAAACCCTGGTTAGAAAATCCAACATCTGAAAAACAAATTTAAGTATTCGCAAATGTACCACATATAATAAAATTGTTTTGAAATATTTTTTTTAGCTTTGCTTATTTTTTAAATGAAAAATTGATCAATGTCGGACCGATAGTCGATTTGTTTAAGTATACAAGACACGTTGATTTGAATATTGTTCACAAAAACAGCGAAGAATTTTTAACAGTGAAAGAACCTCAACGCCAAAAAGGTAAGTTGGCAACAAAACTGTTTTCACGCACTGTTTCTGGGGCACACTCTAGACTGGGGTCTTTAGGTAAATTCGAGAATAACATCAATTAGCTAGAATGTGCTAAACTGATAAAACAAATGGATGACTGGTTTGATATATTCAATTTAAAAATTCATCAAAAAAAAAACAAGACATTCCATGAAAGTGTACGGAACATCTTTAAATGAGCAAAATATTATTCTAGATAAAATGGAAAATTTTGTGAAAAATATTAGTACAGCTACTTCAAAGTCTTTACTGCCCTTTCAACATGGTATTATTGTTAGCATTAAATCTTTGCAACTACTTTTTCTAGATTTAAAAAAAAGTTTCGTATGTACCGTAATACAATGTGGTCTAACCTTTTAGACGTTTCGGGCCGTATTAAATTTGAAATTATTATGAAGAACCAGAGAACTCGACTCGTTCAAAAAAGTTTATTTTAAAAAATAATATACAAGCGAAATATTATTTACAAGTATTTTATTATGGTTTACAATTTACATGTGAAGCGTGCATTTCCATAACGTAGTAAGTGCCAAATTATAAATTTTTCAGGAGGAGTAAAAAACAGTTTTTTATCGAACATGTTTATTTCTTATAATGTAACATACTGAAAAAGGATTAGTTTAAAGGTATAAAGTAATACAAACATACCGCAAAGGAACAATAAACAAAGCTTACTTAAAAAAAATTCAAAAATCTGTCTAAGGTCCAAACGTTGTAAGTGCCATCAGGTTTGCAAGTCAAAACGTTTTAAGTGCCAGATTTTTAACCGTTGTTTCCTACAGTAGAAACTTGCCCTGGTTGACCTAATTTTTCTTTAAAATACTTCTTGGCATCATCGTGAAGATAAGGGAGCATTTTTTCAATATCTGTTCTTTTTTTCTCTGGGATATCAAAGTGAGTTCTAGTTTTTTGAAGGTCTATGATTTTAAAGTCTTCTAATGTAACTCCAGATTTGAGTACATTGGTCTCACTCCATCCAGCGAGCTCACTATATCGTTTAGCCACCATCACCGTACCAAATTTCTCTCTTGTAAGTCGAAGCTGCGTAGCTGTTGAAATTCCTAACTTCTTTGTGTTCAGTTTATCACAGGCAACGGTTTTGAAATCATAAAAGTCCTTAACCACCATGGATTGGAGAATGGATTTTTCTGGACCGCACTAGTAATGATGTTAACAACATTCATCAATGTATAAGCCTTACACACTTTTTTACGTTTTTCTATGATTGCGAAATCTCTGTCGCAATTAAGGAAAGTGTGTTCTTTTACAGGAAATTTATGAATAATTTCCTCAAAAACGTTATTTGCTAGTATGGTCAAATACATGGCGATCGTGAACTAATTTTTATTTTGACCCCCATAATTATCCGACCACAAAATAAGCTTTTTCTTTCCGTGGTTGCCAATTTCCTTAGTAAGGTAAGTATATAAACAGGAGCTAATTTCCAAGGCACCCCTTCCCCCAAAGTCCTCAGTCCATAAACACATGAATCCCTTTCCTGTGATGGAATCGTGAATTCCTAAGTTACACACTGCAAGCTGTTGTGAATAGTATATTTCGGAGTGAGTTAATTGGGGAATGTACATTTGCTGCTGCATATCGAAGGAAAGAACATAGCAATTACTTGTACATGCATTTTTGGTCTCAGTTGACATTGCTTTTGTAGCAGCCTCTGATCTCCGATGGTCAAGCTCCTGTTCTGTTACAGCAGCTTTATCTCCTGATTTTATTTGAACAGCCAAACTATCACATGCGAAGCATGTATCTACTTTAGGCCTTACAAAAGATAAGTTAAATTTTGATATAAAAATTTCATTATACCATTGTCTAGTCACTGGTGGTTTGTTAGGTGGCTGATAATCCGCACAATATTTCTCTAAAAATGCACGGTACATTCTACTTACGTTTAAATCCGGTGACAAGAAGAGCTCATCCGGGGTTTTCGCTCTTGCGTAGTGGCTCTCAATTTTTGGAAAACTTTCGATATGCTCTATAATCTTGTTAGTCCAGACAGTCTTGAAAATATTTTGTCGAGCCCCTCCTCGTTTTTCTGACATATCCATTTTACCATCAAGAATTTTTTCTCTTAAAAGTTGCACTCTTCTTGGAGTTACGGCAAACGTACTACAAAATGTTTTGAGGCAAACCCTTATTTCAGATCCTTCAGGCAAAAGTAAATAGTAGGTGAAAGAGTGCTTTCCCCTACTTTCACTGGGATGTTCGTACTGACCATGACGTCTCCTTTTGATTAATTGGGGATGAATAAACCTTTGTAGGTAACTTTGCTGCTTACTATAATCAGCCATTTCATAGAAATGATTGTACAACTCAACAAGGTATTCCAGTCTTATGGATCTACATGCTAGTGGACACTTGCATTTTACCTAAAAAAATTTTGGATTATTTAGATAGATTTAAACAAAAAAAATTATTTATGTTTTAACGTCTATTTAGATAGGTATCTGTTTAAACCATACTTACATCAGCTGGTGGCATTTTCTTTGTGACGGTCTTTTTATTGACTAGAGAAACATATTCTTCGCCAGAGTTTCTCATTTTCTTGGTTTAATTTTTTTTCCAACTATCAACAACTCTTCTTTTCTTTTTGGACCGTTTTTCTGTAGTTTCATCCATATTCGTTCCAAATACTTATGTTTAAACCCAACCCAACACGTCCAAACAAAAATAATTTAGTAACTGATGCGCCACTCTACATTTAACAGAATTGCACTACGATACTTACAACGTTATGAATTGCACCGCTACTTTATCCCCACTTTTCACGCCGTCGCTAGCCATATCGACATGAAATAAATTTTAGGCGATGGAACATGGCACTTGCAACTTATTTAACTTAAAAAAACCAAATGAGGCATATTGGCACTTACAACGTTATGGAAATGCACGCTTCATGTCATGTTTAAAATTTAACATAAAATAAAAAATCAATGGGTTATTTGAGACAAGGGTTTATCCTCTACTAACTTTTGCACATCTACATCTATGCTAGTCGTAGTACGCTGTACCGGCAAACTACCATTCAGTATTTAATTCCTCCAACAAAGAGATGAATTTTCGGTGTCGCTGAGCTCTGTTTCCTTCTCTTAAGCTGTTTACTACCTGCATTACAGTTTTTATAGTATCGTTGATTTTAATTATATTTCGCAGAGAGCCTCTTGATGGATAATGCAATAAAACATAATACAGTTAACACCATTTTCCCGCAAAAGTCCTGCCACTCCCGTTATGTGTCCCGTCATTGCTTTTGCTCCGTCGGTGCAAACGCAAGAGCACTTTTGAAAACCGCCTATATTTTTCACATTGTCACTAACTGCTTCAAATATATTTATACCTTTGCAGTTTTACAAGTTCTTCAGTTACACAAAAATCTTCACTGATGCATCTAACAGAAATTAATAGCTGATTTTTGTCAGTAATATCAACAGATTCGTCCAGGGCTAAGGGGTAGTACAAACAATTACGAACTATGTCCACCATTTTTTTAAATACATGAGTATTCAGCTGATCAACTCTTCTAAATACAGTTTTCATCTCCAAAGGATCGCGCCATTTTAACGGCACACCGCTTGATCATGTCTCCATCTCTAAACGCTTTTTTACTTTTGACAAACTCTAAATATACTTCATATGATCATTTACAAATAGAGATTTGTGTTTATTCACTTTAGCTTTAAGTTCTTTTACAAGCTTCACCTTGATATTTGTCGTATTTTGTTTTGTGCTGTGTTTCATAATAACTAAAATATTGTATTCTTTTAATACCGTGAGTACTTGACAACAAATAATGCACTGAGGTTTGCCTTTTAATTCGATGAAAAATTATTTTCCCATTTTCTGCGTTTTTTGGCACTACTCATTCTGAATTTATCATTAAATTTATTCGCCATTGTTAATTCAACACGATACGTGCAGCTGACTGAAGCTAACTGCACGCTCATCGGGAGTGGGTGTTCAACTTAACTTTCTTAAGTTTACGGAAAGTTAGACAAGGTTGGAACAGGTAAAAGTTTTCAATGGCAATAATTTGAAACGTGTTTGCGGGGGTTGCAGTTTAACGAGCCTCGGGCCTCATGCGTCCCGCGTACCTGAGGTTGGACCACACTGCCGTAATATATCGCTAATAATTCACCAAACACAAAAATATTATATTATGTCTATTTTTGTTGAACGCTTTTTTTTGTTTCAGATTTTTTAGAATGTGTATAATAGTATTTGGTTGACCATCTTCATAGATATTTAAGTACTTTTCGCTCTAGTTAAAGTAGATTCGTATCTAAGATAGAAACCAACTACTGCCTACTGCAGCCCTTACATTTACATGACACTATCTTTATATTAAATATTAAAAGCAATAAGGCATTTCTACATATTTTACACTACTTATGACACCAAAATGTTAGCAATGCATATTTAAGTATACTAAATAAACTTGATTATTCTCTGTACCAAATGAATAAACAAAACATACCACAAATATGTATGCTTTTAATCGCAATTCTCAGTGACCGTTAATAATATTAATGTTGTATAAATATGCACAAGCGTTATTTCGTCTATCAAATTAGAAATCTCCCTCTGGATAATTAATGCTGTTTGAAGCATTGGACAAATATTGAGCTTTCGCTGAAGTTGATATTTAGCTCAAAAAGCACCCAAACGGAAAAGCAAATAAGTAAAAATTCATTAGTCCTAGTTTATCGTGGATGTTTTTCTAGTATTAATATCCTACTCCCTAGTCTACAATTAACATTTAATTGTAGGAAACGTTTGGTTTTATTTACATATAATTTGTAAGTAACGTAAAGCTTTTAACCTTATAAAAGTCACATGTTTGTTATCTTCCTTTAAATATTAATTTTATTTCAATTTCTTTTGATTTTATTCATTTATTTTACTATTTTTATTCTAAAGATATAAAAATATTCAACGCTCAAATTTTTTTTTATTAAATATTTTAAAACAATCTAAATTTAAATATTTTAATTTGCACTAAGATTATTAATTGCATTAAGAATTCTATTGAATTTGTTTTCTATGTGTCTTCTGTGTCTTCTATTAAAGAACGGAAAGATTCTCTTGTTGCCAAGAATCTGAAATGAAATACGTGCATCAATTAATATTTTAATAATAATATTTAATTTGTAGATATCAATAATAATCATGTTTAACATAAACAATGCTATCGTTTCCATAATTGCACAGAAGAAACATTTTCTACGAACTAACCTTAATGTGACAGCAAGTTTTCTTGTGGTGTTATAACTGTTTTTACCATTTTTAAAGGAGATTTCGTTATATCTTCCTTAATAGAACATAATACAGAATTAAACTGATTTTTCTTCAAACGAAGGAAACTATGAAATTTGGTTTCATCATCAACCAGATATTTACTTATTAAATTGGATTGGTATCTTTCTTCAACCATCCTCACATACATTTCATGACTTTTACTCTTTTTTGAGTTATTTAGCATCATTTTTAAAATGTTCTCCTCCAATTCTTGCCCTTTTAATGTATGAAGATAAACTTGTCTCTATAGATGCTCCATTATTATAAAAATTCCCGCCGTTTAGTTAAATATCAGCTGATCTATCGCATGCGTCTAATGCTCAAGAGAGACCATCCCAGCCAGTGCGTTAATCGCTTGCTGCTTGGGTCGAACGCATGCGACAATCGCATAAAAAAGACTGCACCTTAAGAAGACCGCTTTGCAATTAAATGCTACTAACTTTATTACTAGCGGACCAGATAAGCGGCGATATATACATATTATTTTACACTATCTTTATGAATTACATTTTACTGCTCTGTTGTTTTAATCAGCACTACTCAAAAAGTTATCCTTTATTGGTTTTAATGTTTTATTGCAATAGTACGACTACGGAATATAATGGATATACGGAATTTAATTTCTTCTGACGTATAGTATTAGGTAGGTTTACCCAATAATCAAAGTTATGCCTTTACAGGAACATATTATTTGAAAAATAAGGTGTACCATGTGTCATAATAATTGTAATCTCCTTTATAGACACTTTAAAAATTTGTTTAGTAATTTATTTCTTAAATCCATACAATCATTGAAAAATGATTCATGCTTTTTAAAAATATCTTTCTGTTAACGACACTGTCATCTACAAAGTAGATCAAATTCAAACGTCATCATATTTCTCTTCTGTTTATCGTTAAAAATTAATTGATAATCGTGGGTTGTATTGGTGTTATTTAATAATTTAACAAAATACATAGTCAGCAAAAATCTTATTTAAAACATGCAAACGGTTTTTGCAATCACAATCAATGGAGTATTTATGCTTGCTTAGCATTGGCTGTTAAATAAATTTGTGTTCGATTGTTTTGTCCCACTTCTTTTAACACGCCCTTATATACATATTATATTCATTTTATTTGCTTTTGATACAGTAAAATCCAATAATATTACTGAACATAAAATACAGGAATTAAAAATTAACGCCCCGCTGTTTGAGGCCCACTCAACAATTATATCTTAATTACATATCGGCCGTCATAGGGTAAAGGAATTTAGTATTATAACTTTAATACTATGTTTATATGGGAGGAAGCTACAATTGATTATGTTATGAGAAAGTTATTTTTTGCTTTATAAGAAATAAATTGGTACGTTTTTCATTTTTTAAATAATAAATAAATTTCATAAATTTTTAAAAAATTTCAATTTTTAGAGATCAATGTTTTAAACCTATGACATGAAATTTCAATTTTAATTTGTGGCAACAAATATGAGGCATTTAAATTATGAATAAAAAATGCCTCCAAGAAGACGTTTTTGGGTGTAGTTTACAGCAAAAAATTGGTTCTTTTAAACCAATGCAAAAAATGTACTAGTTTAGTTAAAAGAAAAAAGTTTTAAATGTTTTCGATCGTTTGTCATATGAATGTTTAAATCCAGCGTTTTTTAAATTTCAAATGCCTCACATTTGTTGCAAAAACTCAAAATTAAATTTTTATGCTATAGGTTTTTTGAAGGTTAGGCTCTAGAAATCTAAACTTCATAATGGCCAGTCAATGAAAGAAATAGATTTCTATGTCAATAGAATATTGATCTCATGAGAATCATAGAAAATAAATAAATCGCGCCATGTTTATAACAACATTATAACACCTTTTTAACACCTTAAACGCCACAATGCATATTAAAAAAAAAGTTATGTGGGCCAAACTATTAAATACATTTACAGTATTAGTGTATGCATTTTAAATAGTTATACTTTAGTTTAAGTACAAAATCTTACATTTTTATTGTTGTTTAGAATTATTTTAAGTGAGAAGCACGTGTGCATCTCGTGGCCACAAATAACTTTTGGATTCCTGGAGCCATGTGATGCACACTTGCTTCTCGTATAAGGCAAGAATAAACCTGTCGTAACTTGTTTATTTTATACGTTACATTCGCAAATGCATTTCGTGTTAGTTATTAGTTGGTTGTCGGTAGGCGAGGTTGTAGTGTGTATTATCAGTTTTCAATATGTCATATGAAATGGAGCAAAAGCTAGTGGAAGAGTTTTTTTCAGACGAGGAGAGTGATGACAGTGTTCGTGATAAAAATTTTGAATTAGATAGTGATGACGAAATAAGTAGTTCTTCGTCAAATCAAGGTGTTCCGGAGAGCAAGAGACAAAAAATGCAAGGCTATTTACAAGATTTACCTTCAACATCGCAAAACTTAAGAACAGTAGACGATACTATTGACAACGTTATTTCCCAATATCGACTGCCAGATGATGAAAACTCTTCAGAAGACGATGACATTGTGATTGATCATAACCAGCCCTTGTTATGAAACATGGTAGATGGTCAGAACTTGAAAAACATTACATTCAGTGTTCAAGACTCGGGTATCAAAGCCGAGTTTTTTGAGATGTATGATAAAACTCCCCTTGACTTTTTTCAACTATTTGTGAATGACGATATTATTGATTGGATTGTGCAAGAAACTAATCGATATGCACATCAAAAGATGAATAAAGGTGGTCACGGTCCAAAAGCTAGAATTCATAAGTGGGTAGATACAAATACCGAAGAAATAAAGACATTTTTGGCCATTCTTGTGTGGATGGGATTGCAAAGATTGCCAAAATTGTGTTCATATTGGTCAAAAAATCCATTATACGAAAGCAAAGTAGAGTGTCTTATGTCGCGTAATCGGTTTGAATTATTACTTGCCAATTTACATTTTAGTGACAATGAAAATATTAATAAAGGACTTCGACTATATAAACTATCACCCCTATTGGAGAAATTGGTATCAAATTTTCAGAGAGTGGTAGTGCCAGGGGAAGAACTCTGCATTGATGAAACTGTTGTTCCCTTTAGGGGACGACTGTCATTTCGGCAGTATATAAAAAACAAGAGACATAAATTCGGGGTGAAGATATACAAACTCTGTTTGGATGGAGGTTATACTTATGATCTACAAATTTATTGTGGTAATGATAAAACTGAAAATATGTCAGTTCCGGATAGTGTTGTGTTTAGTTTAGCTAATAACTTATTAGATGTTGGACGTACACAGACAATTTTTATACTAGCGTTACATTAGCACATAGGTTGCTAAACAAAAATACAAATTTGGTGGGAACTTTGAGGCAAAACAGGAAACTTAATCCTAAAGAAGTGACAGGTGCAAAATTAAAGAAAGGGGAGATTATTGGGATGGAGAGTAACACAGGTGTAGTAGTAACTAAGTGGAAGGACAAACGCGAAGTGCTTATGCTGAGTACAAAGCATACTGCTGAAATGGTAGATGTCCATCAAAGGGGAGGAGTTGTTGAAAAGCCAGTTTCTGTTGTCGACTACAATAAGAGCAAAGGATTTATAGATATATCCGACCAACTAAAGTCTTACTCTACAGCATTACGAAAATCAGTGAAATGGTATCGTAAAATAGCAATTGAGCTTCTTCTAGGGTCAGCTATTGTCAACGCCTATATAATTTACCAACAGTACCGTGTCCATCACATCTTTCAAGGAAGAGTTGATTGTCAACTGGTAGATTTCACTAGACTAACTAATCCAGAGGAATATATGCCACATGCTCGTGAAGGTCACCATATGGAGGAAATGCAAAGTTCGACCAAAAGAAGATGTGTCACATGTTACGCAAAAAATTCAGCAGATAATGGTAGAAAATTTGCACAGACTAAAACTCCCTTTTCTCGTTTCAGGTGCATTCAGTGCAATAAATTTTATTGTATGATATGTTTTTGCGAGGTTCATTCGTGTAATCTATAGACATTTGAAATATTATTTTTTTCATTTATTTTTTAACTAGAAACATGTATTGCTAATTTTTAACGAACATTTACTGATCTTTTGCATTAAAAATAGTTGTTTACCTTATATATAAATAAAACTGAGTTTCAAGCTACATAATAACATATTGTTTTATTGCTAGACACTAGTATCCTAAAAATACAGGCTAAATATATAAAAGAGTTCACCAGGCCACTGAGAAACTGTATTCCAAATAAATGAATGGGTACTGTGAAGCGCGGATTTATAACGAGAGGAGAGGTTATCGCCAATAAATAGTGTCAACTAAAAGATAAGGATTATTAATATAATTCGCACAAACGAGCTGAAAAACAAATAAAAAGACATGAAGGAGCCCGAAGCACACTAACTTCAGTTAACAATCACATTACTTACGTACATTGGGAGATTTTATTTAAAGGAATCTTATAGACAAATACTCTTATGGAACTATCTGGCGCCGCAGAGAGTTTCTAAAAATTTAATCGGGTTAAAATCCTCATTTAGTTTCGTCATCCAATCGATTTTATTAAAGGATTTTCGGACTTTCATGAATAAATTCATTGAGCGCTGATACGGACAGAGTTTTGCAAGGATAACGACCTGTTTGGGACAATGGCCATCCTGGATTTCGCATTATGACTTTTGGGACGTCTGTTAAATACACGCACGTCATCCTCGAGATGACTGGAAAGTAATCCTTTAGAAGTTTCTGGCTTGATTCAATAAAATACGAAAACAACGTTTTGCACAAAAACCAACCAAGAATTACTGAAAATAAAACGGATAAAGTAATATTTTTCTTATGTTATACATATCTTCACACATATACATAGAGCTCAGAGTGACACATATAAGTGATCTTATACAGAGAGTTTAAAATTGTTGAATACTGTTGTATACAATTTTATTAAACCTAAGAAATATACGAGGAATATCGAGAATTTTCAGAAAGTGCTTTTTAGTGTATTATCTGTCACAGTTTCGCACCTAGAATTTTCCTGAGGGGGGGGGTCTGGTTGGGCACTGAAATTTTTTTTATGCTACCTCCATTTTAAGTCCTTAAAATTTGTAAGTAACGATGTCGGAATAGTGCCCTAGGAGGGATTTTAACCCCTAAAATCCCCTGGATGCGCCAATCGTCTGTCATATATTTCTATATCTTAAGTCACATATTGACAACTAGCTAAAATAAATCAAAAAATAAGAATATTTAAGTAGGTACACAGTTTTTAGGTTATCAACATAACCAAAATAGGTATCTTAAGTAAAAGCAGTAAAAACCGTCATAGATATTTAAACGGTTCTTCTTAGCAAGTGCTTTATTAAAACTGTCTTATTAACCCTGCGTCGGACGTTGTTACTGTATGCACTTGTTCGGACCTAGTGTATCTGAGAGAATCAGTATAGAATGCTGTTGGATTTGTTTTTATTTCGATGTGAAATATTGATAACTAATTATTTAAAGATTAGCATTAATTATAAACGTAAAAAGTTTACTAAGTTTAAGCACTTTTAAATATTTATTTAAACATATTTTTTATTCCATAACATAAAATTATCACGTATGATACATACACATAACGTAAGAATCTCTTTAGCCTGTAGATCAAATTAAATTTTACTACTAATTTGACTTCTTCTGGTCAAATTATCAGACGCAAGCTCATGAGACAGCAAGAGTTGTTTCAGAAAAATTCGTCTTCTAATTTCTTTAAAACCGTTTCCAAAGTACACTACTTGCGAGTTAATTCCACATTTTATCTGCGGTATTTACTGCTCCCCTTGTATCATTATAGAAAGTTACTTTGGCTGGCTTTGTTTTGTTACCAGTATCAGGATCTGTTGATTTGTCATCATGTGAATTAGAAACCAACATTGCGAATTGCCAACAAAATATTTTACTTTTTGCTTGCGAATTTACAAGAACATAGTCAACTATTTTCGTATTTGATTACTCTGTTTTTAGTGTCTTATCTGTAGTTTTGCGTTTTTTGGAGTTCTTTATTTGAAGTTCAATTTTTTCTGGAGTGTCGGTTGGACTGAAACTTTTTCCGTAGTTTCTGTTCTATACTCTATCGTTTTGAGCGGTTTTGGGGCAGCCTCAAAACTCTTGAGGGCTCGAAAACGATTTTGTTCTCATCACGGTTGCTTCAGAATCAGGGTTAATATTAAGTGTTGTTATCACAGTATCAAGATTCGAAGTAGGATCCTTTTCCCATGTTTGTCATTTGCGCAGAAATCTAAAACTAGAGATTTGACAGTACCATTTGAAGATGTTGTCTGTTTAGGCTGATTCCCGATAATAAGGGAAAATACCCGAGTTACATAATTCTGATGTTATATTAATCGGAGTTATTGAATGCTCAAATGCACTCATAATACATTCTGGTATATCGTATATGGTCATTGGAACTCGGGGGTGAAGCATGAGCTTAGAGTCGATAGCTCTGTTATAGTGTGCCTTAAATAAAAAATATAGGCCAACATCTACTGGTTGTAGTTCATTACTGCAATGGGGCAGAGAGGTTAAAATAGTCACTCCATTGGATTTGGCTAAATTCACACATTCAATTGAAAGATGACTTTTGTGGCTATCGAACAACAGGTATGTTGGAGTTTCGGTTGAGGAATTTGTATGGTTTATAGAATGACGCATAACTTCCACAAACAACTCGCTGTTCATCCAACCTGTGCAACAATATGTTGCAAGTCCCAAACTACCAGTTGGCACATTACTTATTATTAGAAATTCTTTGAAAAAGAAGCAACAGTCTTTCTTTTTCTATTCCTTGTCATGATCTACAAAAAATGAACCAAAGTGTGATATTTTTTGTAAATTCGATCAAATAAAAATAATATCGCTACATGATTAATATATTTTCCGTCGACCATCCATTTATGATTAATTTTAACACCCTCAAAATCATTGATTAATGTCCCCTATTAGTGAATGATTTTCTATTAATGAACGATTTTATTATAGGCAACACAACATACATTGCTTGTATAATAATTTAACCACATTTAACGCTCTGTGATTAGCAGTGACCTGTGGTGTAGGCAACCAAACATATAGGTACCTATTTATATTCTCACTAAAAAATTATTTAAAATGACATAGCCGCTGTAAGTACTGTCTGTCATTGTATGTCATTATTTATCGTTAAGTAAATAAAAATTTAAACTAAGATATTTTTATTTCTGAAAAGTTCGGTCGACGGAAAAGTCTTGTAACGAACTCGGGAATTAAAATGGCGATTAACAATCTCGAACATTAACGCACTCGCTTCGCTCGCGCGTTAATATATCTCAATTGTTAATCGCCCTTATTAATACACTTGTTGGTTAAATAACTATAATCACATGCAAAAATAACATTGATTTGATTTCTACTGACTTCGGCTTCTTTATTCACTAAGACTAGTAATATTTGCGAAGTATTGAAAAAAATGGTAGTTTTATTGGTATATTTGGCAATTTTTAATCTTTCTACATTGAACAAAATGCTTTCTTTCATGTATGAAAATGTATGTCTTTATTTTCTCGTAATTATTCAAATTTTACCTTTTTATTTCTCTGAACGTCCAATTAACCACAAATTTAAGTTTTCTCAGCAAATATTTTCCACTGATTCAAGGATGTTTTTGTTTTTTTAAAAGCTCTCCATCGGGAGTCTACTGTAACCCAAACTTTAATTTCGTACTTAGTGCATATCTAATAATTAGATCCTATTTAAAAGACTCAATTAAAATTCTCTACAAAATTTCCCTGGACATTAAGCGACAATTTCTGCAAGGATAACGACCTGTTTGGGACAATGGCTACCCTAGATTTCGGTCTACGACTTTTCGGGCGCCTGTTAAATACACACACGTCATCATCAAAATAATCTGAAAGCCAACAAACTAAAACTTTCCGGCAATTGTACAATGAGTTCGTGACTAGTTTAAGTTGTTGCATGTGTGTTATTAGAACTTTAAATTAATTTAACTTTCGATGATGTTTACACTTAAAATTTAAAATGTTGGCAGCAGTTGGAACGTGTGTTAAATTATTGATTAATTTTGCAGATGCCATGGAACTAAAGTATTGTTTTTAATCTGCTAATCTCAAAATGTAAAGAAAGCTCCAATATTGAGTTTATTAGTTAGGAAAATATCTATGTAACCTCAAATTTAAATTTAAAAAATATTTAAAATCTTATTTATCTGGTAACCGTCGAATTGCTTGACACAATTAGGTACTCGAAATCAATTGCTTGAAATGAATTGCTCGACAGAAAATTGCTCGAAATACATATTACTTGAATAAACAAGAAAATTATGGATCCAAATATTTATTTACAATAATACAAAATATAGATATAAAAAAGATACTTTAAATAAGACAAATTATGTGATATTCCACGTACACAATCGAATATTAATTTATGCTGAAAAAATATTTATTACAAATCTAAAATATCTTTGAAGTAGAAATAATAAGAAAAACTACGGTTTTGATATATTTGTAGCATTTCCATTTCCCCTCGTATAATTAAAACACCGAAAAATATTCTCAATCTTTTTGCGTCGCTGAGATTGATAATATAAATATTTTTAGTTTGTTTATATAACACAGATGGGTATTTCTGTTGATGTTGTTTTCAGTTATTAGAGATTGTGCGCATCAAATGAACAGGAATATTTCCGGTTATGCTTTGTTTATACTAGGTTGGGCAAATGATGTCACTCTACAATGGACCATTTTTTTTTTTAAGTTCAGAGGTGAATTTGGGCTCAAGCTTTTATTTGGCAGTTTTATGTGGGAGCTTTGTGAGACGACGGCGT
Organism: Diabrotica undecimpunctata; assembly: GCF_040954645.1. NCBI lineage: Eukaryota > Metazoa > Arthropoda > Insecta > Coleoptera > Chrysomelidae > Diabrotica > Diabrotica undecimpunctata. The sequence continues at coordinate 62,362,256 of NC_092804.1, read as the reverse complement.
TTCCAACCATTTGAGAGGTCCACATGGTTTTAAATTCCACAAGAATTGTTAATTTTGTGTTATATGGTCACCCCAGATCGATTCCAGTTTGTGTGAGACACAGTTGTGTGTTGTTTGAAGTGTTTTGATTAAATTCCAATCCCAAAAACTTTCTTAAAGGAAATACATCAACCAGAGATACCAGGTACTCTTTATTAAAATTATTCAAAGTAAAAATAAACAATTTTTCATTAATAAAAAAATTTGCTTTCATGACAAACTAAAAAATTATAAATAAATAGAATTATATGTTTTATGGCTTAGCTAATTGTCATATTGGTGTTCTTTTAAATAAAGTTAATTTTTAAAATGTTTAATATTTCATTTCGACATATGACAGTCGGTATTATCCTTTTCTAACATTTGGAACAGTTCCCGTCATATAAAATTGGTACACTTTTTTCCCAATGTAAACCTGTGTTCAGATTTGACACAATGGTTCGTGAATCAATTCGTTCAAATCTAATTAAAAAAAGAACGTTTAAAAATGTTTTTAGATAGGTATTATTATTATCATTAACAACAAAAGATCGTCTCTAAATTTAATAACCAGAGAGGATTGAGTTTATGGCCAAAATGTTTAAAGGATCTTTAAACATAGGGTATTGGCACAGGGAACATTGGAATGCATCTACTGTAATTTTATAATCTGTCTGTCGCACAGCCCTCCTTTTAGCTGATTTGATACAATATTTGGTTGAACTGGCAACGCTGCCCTAGAAATTTAAATGACATATGTGACAAGATTAACTTACACAACTTGAAAAACACGATTTTTGGTTATAAGAGTTGTGCCAGTTTTTTATGACGCGAACGGTACATTTTGTAGGTATATATTTTGCATTATTGTGAATAAATATTTGGATATTGTTATGTGTTTTATTAATGTAATTTATTGTTTTTATTTATTATTAAAGGTTCTACACTTATAACACTTATAAGTTTATTTAAAGTCTTTATTTGTACAATATAACTAATTTATTTTACACTAAGAATTATATAATTTATCTACGTGCGTTACATTTTAAAAACTCGACGCTATGTTCAAAAACTAAAATGTCTATATATATATATATATATATATATATATATATATATATATATATATATATATATATATATATATATATATATATATATATATTATAATACATTTATTCTCGAATTACGGCGAAGAATCGATGAACTTCCATCCAAAGCAGGTTTTTTTTATATCGGAGGGGGACCCATACGTGACCCTTGGCGAAAAGACTGGAAAGTCACGCCATACTGGTTTTTTATAGCGGCTTCTGCCGGCTGGTATATGATCTAGAAAAGACTTGAATAAGAAGGATATTAGTAGTAAATATGTTTACAGTTTTCAGTCATATGACACGTCATTAACTATCGCAACAATATATAATTTTCTTTTTTATTCGAGCAATTTATTTTTAAGCAATTGATTTCGAGCAATTGTATTGGAGTAATTGACCTAAAATCATTTATTTTAAAAACTTTGTCTATATTAAACATATTTTTGGTAGAACGTTCTAGGCGCCAGTATTAAAAGGCTAGCTGATGAAGATTTGTGATAATTGAAAATAAGCATGCAAACACAAATCTTATGCCAACGTGTTATAGAAAGTCGTCGCAGAGATAGATCCTCAATTATATCAAGAGATACAAAGGTAAAACTCTACCAAACAAAAATACGCTTGGTCCTAACATCTAATAAAGCAGGAACCAAATATCGTAAAATACATTAATATAGAACGTCTGAGGTCTAGATCCATACCTAATGGATAGATCCATTGGTCAGAGGAAAAGATCCAGAATAAGGTTCTTTGATAACATAAATGAAGATATGAGAAATATGGAAATACGTGCTTGACGGAAGAAGACAATGCTATTAGGCCGAGCTATTAGCTAAGTCAATTGCTGATTGTCACCCTTTAGGATGGATACAGATCCAGATCTTTACGCGATGGATGCAACATTTTATCAGTCATGTAAAACTTTCAGAAGACCATGTGTTGCCCATTCTTGACGGTCATTATATCCATACATGGAATCTGTACATTGTAGATTTAGCTAGAAAAAATTACTATTTCGTTGTATGCATCCCTCCCCATACGTCACATTAAATTCAAACGTTAGTGTATTTTTATGTCATCATTACAAACATACTATTAAAGAGAAATCCAAAATTGGTTAAATAATAATCCTTGTCGAAATGTAGGACCCTTAAAAATATGCTCATTATTCAGCCCTGCTTATCAGAAATCTGTGACAGCTGAGATATCATCCAATAGGTTTTGTAATTCAGGAAATTTTCTATTTAGTCGGAATATATTTTTAGAAGCAGATTTTATTTTAGACAAACAAAGACAAAAAACTCCGAATCAACAACATAGTTCTGATAATATTTTGTCTATTGAAACTGTCTATTGACCCTCCCCCACCAAAACATTAAATGGGCAGTAGTGTTGAAATTAATTGGTTATCGAACAGTTTTCAAAAGTTCATGACTTCACCATTACCATCCTGCAGTTTGCTGATAGCTGCTTCAAACAGCGGAGGTAAAACCGGTAATGCGCCATTAATTACAAGTACACCGTACAGAGATGATTTAGAAGCTGGCATTAAAGAAAAACAAGGAAAAAAATCTCTTAAAATGGCCAAAAATAAAAAGGGAAAGAAACTAAAAGAAGAAAATAAATCCTCGGATTCCTCAAATGTTCCTTATGATGATAATTCAGATATGGATACCAATAAAGAAAGTGACGCAGCGTAAATTTTCTGCACTGAACATTATTCAAAAGACCAATATGGAGAAAAGTAGGTACAGTGTTTAAGTTGCTTTAGATAATCATATAAAGAGTGTACTGGTAGTAATAAAAAACACTCTTCTTCATGGCTATTCTGATCTTAGATGCTGCTGCTATGAATAGTTTAATTGATGTGCATCCGTACCATTCCCTCAAGTTACGCAACCATGAGATTCTTCTTCTTCCTACGCTTCTCTTGGCCTGGATTTTCCCTTGTATAATCAATTGAAGTAGGTTGTATCTCTCATAACGCATAACATGCCCCATGTATTGCAGCTTTCGTGTCTTGATGGTTTCCAATACTTTCATTCTTTTGTTGATTCTTCTCATGACTTCGTTGTTTGTTACATGATCGGTCCATTATATCTTCAGGATTCTTCTATACACCCACAATTCAAATGCTTCCAACTTTTTAACAGTCGACGCGTTAAGTATCCATGCTTTTATCCCATAAAGCAGAGTCGAGAAAATATGACACCTTGCCAGCCTAACTCTCAAGTCCAATTTTAGTTCTCTTGCACAAAGTAGCTTTCTCATTTTATTGAAGTTTGTACGTGCTTTCTCTATTCGAACTTTGATTACTTTGGAGTAATCGTTTGTGTGATTAATTATTGTGCCAAGATAGTGGTAGTTTTCAACTTGTTCTAAAGCACTACCGTTAATTGTCAGGCTTTCACCATTATTTTGAGTTTTTGATATCCTCATAAATTTGGTTTTCTTGGTGTTTATTAATAATCCATATTCTTCTCCATACTCAACTATCTTGTTCATTAGCTTTTGGAGGTCTTGGAGGTTGTCTGTTATTATGACAGTATCGTCCGCATATCTAATGTTGTTAATTGGTGTTCCATTGACCTTGATTCCTGCTGTTTCTCCCTCAAGAGCTCTTTTCATAATTTCTTCAGAGTATGCATTGAATAGTAGTGGTGACAGTACATACCCCTGTTGCACTCCTCTTTTAACTTCGAACTCTTCTGATGTGTGTTCATTAATGCGGACGTGTGCCTGCTGTTTATAATATAGATTTTTTATAATTCGAAGGTCATTGTGTTGTAGTTTTTTTGCTTTGAGGATGTATATTAGCTCTTTGTGCGGACTTTGTCGAAAGCTGTGTTGTAGTGTATGAAACAGACGTACATATCTTGGTTTACATCCAAGCATCTCTGGTTTAGTACGTTGAATGCAGATAGAGCTTCACGGGTACCTACGCCATTACGGAACCCAAATTGGGTTTCTTCAATATCCAACAAATCCAATATCCAGTAAAAAACACTACGTGTATGATTTTTGTACTAAAAAATAGGTTCTTAATTTTGGATAGGTTATCCAATTTTAGGAACCTTTTTTTATTAAAAAAAAAAGTGTCATTTTCTACTGTGTTCCAATACTTACATTGTTTATTGATAAAATAAATATTTTAGTATGCATAAGTTGTTTTTATTAAGATTACAGCACATTTTGTTGTCGAACATTGTTTGTTTAACTAAAAAAAAAAATGAATTAAAAAAGAATATCCAATATTAGGCGACTTTCCTCTAATATTTGTTATATCAATAATATAAAGCACTGTTTAAAACTTACGACAGAAATTGGCAACCTCGCACAGACGCTGTCATAATTCAATGTAAATGTCATAATATTTGAATAGTTATTATTTATTATTATTTCACAATTAATTATTTTGGGGAATGTAGACCACTATTTTTTACAATCCAGTATTCTAATACAAATTATGAAATTATGAAATTAATGATTATTTTAATCCCTATATTAATATATTATGTTTATAAATATTGTAATAAAGGCACTGCATTTATTGAAGTAAATATGCGAGTAGAGAATAAGCCTCTGTAACATATGCATCGAGTTCGCACCGAATCTATGGAAAGGATATCACGTGACTAAAAACGACCTCACTTCGGCCATATTGTTATGATCGTTTTGACAGATCGTGTATGATTGTTTACGTTTGTTATTTTTGGAATATTTTTAGTTTTATAATACTTTTATAAAAACTGTAATATTATATTGTGATAGTGCATAATAATGGTTTCTTGTTCTCAACGTAGTTGTAGTAGCAGAAGGAATGTTAACAATATGTAAACAAAGTAATGGCCCGTACTTCAGAAAATTAATTAATAGTATTCATAAAAAAATCTCATAAGTAAAGTAGATCGTGCTATTCTTGAGAATACTCAAATATCTTCACCCTAAATATCTTAAATTTTCTTATTAACTACTGCAACATAATTATTTTTATTTCTAAACAGTATTTCTATTGTGATATTCGGCAGATATTAAATCTTCTGAATAACTAATCATATATATATATATATATATATATATATATATATATATATATATATATATATATATATATATATATATATATATATACAGAGATGAGTGCCTTAAGAACCGGCAAAATAACGCAAAGCTTGTTATTCTGTATTCGTTAACACAGAATTAATTATCAAATTACTACTAATTAAACTGTTTACTTACATTTGCTTTATTGCCTTTGTTCCAGAAATGAACATATCGTTTTAAAATATAAAATAAAAATATAATTTCTTATACTTTTCTTAGTGTAGAATAAGTAAAATAGTCATTTCATCAAGTTTGCTCGGGATAGCCGACTTATTGGCGCCACAGCCTCTTAAATAGTTTTCACACCTAAATACAAGAGGCGTAATCTTCACTTTCACGCATCAAGTAGTATTTTATTAGTTCATTCTCACACATCGCCCTTCTTGAGGCATGTGCATTTTAAAACACTCTCAATTTACGTATAAAATATTTCTCTACGCCGAAATCGGGCATTTTTCTCATAAATACAGTTTTCTCTTTTACGTGTGATAAAGAAAGAATTATTTGATATTGTACTGTGAGCTACGGCCGTATTGAGGCTTCTTTACTCTAAAAATAGTTAATTATAAGTCGATAATCTAAAAGTGATTTTACTTCTCTGGAGCTATATTTGCTCACGTTAACAATTCTTATCCTTCAACGGTCACTGAAGAACCAAACCTATGGAGATACATACATTCACAAGTCCTTTGAAGTAAGGCTTGGAATCAAAATATTTTCAACCCTCTTATGTAGGGAGCCAATTACAAGGCTCCCCACATTCGTGGTCCTATCAAGCACAGATTATTTGATGAAACAGGACTGAAGAAAGAAAAGGATTACACACGCCGGAGAGCAACAGGAAGAAAGAATAATGGTTTCTCGTCCCTAGAAGAAAGATTGCACAAGTTGACCTTCGTTCAAGATTAGACACGTGTGTTTTGTGAAAAGTGCGTTATGTGTTGGTAAGCGACAGTGGTAATTAAATTGGATACTTGAAAAACATTTGGTGAGGTTAAAACTCTTTCTATATTTTCTATAGTTAATGCATGCACATAATTTATATTGGTAGATATTTGTCTCGACTTTTAGTTGTTTATTAATATTTATATTAACTAATGGCTTTGATTTGACAACAGATCTTTCTTCTCAATATCGCTAAAGATAGCTGACAATTATTTATTATACAGATTGTCTCACAGCCCGCTCTCAAGAAAAATATTTATTTATCACTCTAGTAAAAATACTCTATTAAAATTAAAATCGCGTCTTAGTTAAAAAAGACATTTACACTAAACAAAATCATTCACTCTTATTTCTCGCTCAGCATATATTTGCAAATAAATTCACTTTTAAATAAAAAATGGAAGCTTTAAAGAAAAAGCGCAAATCACTTAAAGCATCAATTACACGTATCTCAGAATGGTTTATAGCCAATAAAGGCACAGAAAACGAAATACTTGATTTTGAAAATAGGAAAGAAAAACTTTTTAATTTTTTCACACAATATGAACAAATTCAATTAGAAATCGAACAGACTGATGACAGCGACCAACAATCAGCTGATCGAGCAAATGTTGAAGAAAAATACTTCAACACACTCAAAGGTTTGCAAAGAAAAATAATAGAATTAAATTTAACAGAAAATAAAGTACCTAGCTCAAATAATAATGCTGTTTCCAGTGCGAGGCTGCCCGAAATTAGCATGAAAACCTTTACCGCAAATTTCTCAGAATTCAATGAATTCTTTCAACTATTTGAAACTCTGATCACAAACAATTCAAGTTTAAATAATGTACAAAAGTTTATATATTTAAAATCCTTCCTCAAAGGAGAACCTTTAAACTTAATTAGCAGTATCGAAGTAGTAGATGCAAATTTTGCTATCGCTATAAAAACCCTAAAAGAAAGATATGATGACAAATCACGAGTGATTAGTACTCTTATAAAAAAGCTGTTAAAGTCTCAATCTCTAGTTAAATGCACTCCTCAGGTACTAAGAGATTTTCTTGTACATACGAAGCAAACGCTTCAAGCTCTTAGTAATCTCGAAGTTCCAATTGAACATTGGGACCTCCTTTTAATATAAATATTTTTAGAAAAAATAGATTTTGCTTCTCACAAGGCTTTTAAATATGAAGTAGGTTCCAAGAATGTTCCAACACTCAAACAATTTTTTGAATTTCCAGAAAAAAGATGTGATGTTTTAGAGAAACTTAATTACACTGAAACTCAGTCAAAGTTTAATAATAAAGTCACCCAAAAAACTGCTCATATTTCCACTATAAATAATAATAAATCTAGCTATGAAAATTGCATATTTTGTAAACAAACTGGTCATAAAATATATCAGTGTAACTTATTTAAAGACACAAATTCTCGAGAAAGGTTTAATTTTGTAAAGCAAGCACAGCTTTGCAGAAACTGTTTTGGCACTAAGCATTTTACTGATAAAGGCATCTCTAAATACACATGTAAAATTTGCAATAAAAAGCACAATACACTTCTGCATGAAGAAAATAATTTTTCTCACACTCATGAAAATAATTTATTCTCTCCCACTCGAAGCAATCAAAGTGCTTCAAATTCACATGATGGTAATCAAAGTCACGCCAATAGGCAACAATCACGCTTTAATGCACCACAAACCTCTCAATCGTCCGAAAGTATACAGGGTGATTCACAAACTCGCCATAGTGCACCACATATCTCTCAAAGTCATTTTCATGCTCCTCAAAGGAGTAATAATGCCCAAGTTACTCAAAGAATTAATTCTCCACATTCATATAATGAATCACCAAACATTTCTACTCACCTAAGCACTCACACAAATGAATATTGTCTACTTTCAGACACACAAAGCCAAAATTCATCTTGCATCTCTTCTCTCTCAACTTTCAATCCAAAAAAACGAAGTTTTGCTAGCCACAGCGCTGGTAACAATTTACTCTGAAAGTGGACAACCTGTACACGCAAGATGTCTTCTCGATAATGGATCTCAATTGAGCTTTGCAACAAAAGATTTAGTAAATAAACTAAATTACTCTACCACTAATAAAAGATTACAAATTTCCACAATCTCTCAAAATTGTTCCATCTCAAATGAAATGGTAAACATTGAATTTTTCCCATATAAAAACAATGATATGAAATTTGAAGTATCATGTGCAGTTTTGGATAATATTACGTGTAAAATCCCTCAGGTACCTCTAGATCGTAGCAAAATAAAAATACCAGCTGGCATAAAGCTCAGTGATCCCTCTTAATCCTCCCCAGGGAGAATCGATCTCTTATTAGGTACAGAAATTTACTGTAATCTATTAAAGGATGGTTTACTTCATATTGGAGCAGGTCTTTCAGTGCTTCAAAACACTCATTTAGGATATGTCATGTTCGGTAACCTATCTCCACAAGTTTCATCTAAGAAAAAGATGCACTCTCACTCAAACTGTAACTATTCACACTCGAATCATATTTCTTTATTTGTTCAATCTCACACTGAAGAAGAAAATATAGATAATCTTCTCCAAAGGTTTTGGGATATTGAAGAAGTTCCCGAAATAAAGCATTTAAGTTCTGATGATGAACAAGCTGAGAAAATATTTAAAGCCACAACAAAAATCCTACCGAATGGACAGTTCCAAGTAGATTTACCTCTATGCACGCCTAATGAAAATAATAAATTGGGCGACTCTTTCCAAATGGCGCGAAGGCGATTTCTAAATTTGGAGAACAAATTCTCAAAAAATAATTCTCTTTACAAACAATATAAATCTTTTATAGATGAGTATGTTGAATTAGGACATGCAAAATATGTTCCGTTGTCTCTGCAGAATGTACACTCAGAAAACAAATATTTCTTGCCTCACCACAGTATAGAAAAGGACACTTCTCTCACAACTCGTTTGCGCGTAGTTTTTGACGCATCGATGAAAACCACTTCTGGTTTTAGCCTTAATGATATTATGTTAAAGGGTTATACCACACAACCAGAACTATTTGACACTTTAGTCAATTTTAGACTCTTTAAGTATGTGTTCACATCTGATATAAAAAAGATGTTTAGACAAATCAGAATTAACCCCAACCAAACTTTCTTATTTAATATTTTGTGGCGTAACTCTCCCTCGGAGACGTTAAAATGTATACAATTGGAAACGGTTACCTATGGAACGAAACCAGCTACCTTCCTTAGCACACGATGTTTAATTGAACTCGCAAACATGCATAAGGAAGAATATCCTCTCGCTCATGATATGCTCATTAATTTATGCTATATTGATGACATATTATATGGTACAAATAGTATTGAAACACTCACACTTGCTCATGAGCAAATCACTGCACTGCTACAAAAGGCAGGCATATCTCTTCACAAATGGTGTTCAAATTCACCACAATTTTTAGAAAATATTTCACAATTTTCAACTTACTCTACGTATGTTATATCTTCAGAAAATCATTCCAATAAAATATTAGGTCTTTGTTGGGACTCTAAATTAGATAGTTTCTCTATTTTAGTGCCAGAAATCGAAATAAAAGATTCCTACACTAAGAGACAAGTGCTCTCGATAATCGCAAGTTTTTTCGACCCCAAGGGATTAATTAATTATGTAATAGTAACTGCAAAAATATTAATGCAAAAAATTTGGCTTTCAAAAATTCAGTGGAATGAAAGTTTAGACTCTACACTCTTAAATGAATGGTTAAATTTTCTCAAACATATTTCAGCACTAAAACATTTAAAAATTCACAGACCTTTTTTTATTGAAAATTATATATGTAGTATACAAATACACGCATTTTCCGACGCTAGTAAGAGTTACTTATAGCTCAAGAAATGTCTCTTCCACACTCATCACCTCTAAAAGTAGGGTAGCTCCAATAAAAACATTAACTTTACCTAAGTTAGAATTTATGGGTGCTGTTTTATGCAGCAAACTCACTAAAAGAATAGTTGAAATTCTAAATAATTAATTAACTCAAATAGACTCAATAAACTGCTGGACGGACTCAGAAATCGTACTTGCTTGGTTAGGCTCACATAGCTCGAGATGGTCACAGTTTGTTGCAAATAGAGTTTCTGAAATACAAGGAAACCCACAATTTAAGTGGCGATATATAAAGTCAAACAAAATCCCTCAGATATTGCGTCAAGAGGCATGTCTGCTTCTGAACTTCTAAACTCAAAATTTTGGTTTCAAGATCCCTCATTTCTACTTAATTATGACTTAGATTTAACTTCGTATGATTCAAAACCAAATGTAAGTAAAATACCCGAGGAAAAGAAAATAGTTCATCTAGCACAAGAAAGCCCAATAAGTTTCATTGAAAATTTATCTCTCAAATTTTCAAACTTCTCAAAACTACAACGCAGTATCGCACTTATTCTTAGGTACATTCACAATTTCAAGTCTCCAAATGAAAAATATGTTGGACCCTTCTCTGTTTCAGAATTAAAAAATGCTGAAAATTTAATATTAAAACTTTTGCAAAAGGCACACTTTTTTCGAGAATTTTCTTGTCTTAAAAATAAGGAGATAATTTCAAATAAACAATTTTAAAACTCAACCCATTCATAGATAATCAGCAAATGATTCGTGTAAGTGGTCGTCTAAGGTACTCAGACGTCCCATATGAACAGAAGTACCCATTACTTCTACCCTCTCATAATCACATAGTACAATTAATGCTGCATAGAGAACATATAAGATTATGTCATGCAGGCCCTCAAAATACTCTTTCCAATTTTCGTTTAAGATATTGGTGTCTAAATGGTCTTAAAGAAACTAAAAGAATAATTAATAAATGTCACGATTGTTTTAAATTTAAAGCAAAGACAGCCACACAGTTAATGGCTGATTTACCACGGGAACGTTCATGTTTCTCCCCTCCATTTACCAATGTTGGTCTAGACTTTGGTGGTCCATTTCTTATAAAAAGCTCCAATTTAAGAAAGGCTCCAAAAATAAAATCCTACATAGCGTTGTTCGTATGTATGGTTACTCGTGCAGTGCACATCGAATTAGTCATAGGTCTCTCTACCGAAAGTTTCTTACTTGCTTTAAAAAGATTCATCAGTAGGAGAGGCTGTCCACAAATTATCTACTCAGATAACGCCACTAATTTTCTAGGAGCTAGAAATCAGTTAAGGGAAGTTGCACTATTTCTTAAACAAAAGGAAACCTCTGAGTCCATATTTAATTTTCTCTCCTCTTCTGAAATCCAATGGAAATTCATTGTAGCCCATTCTCCGCATCATGGTGGAATTTGGGAGGCGGCCATAAAAAGTGCCAAATATCACATTTTAAGGCTTTTAGGCAATACCACTTTAACTTTTGAAGCCTTTAGCACAGTTCTCGCACAAATAGAAGCAGTACTAAACTCACGCCCTCTTTGTGCTATGTCAAATGATCCAAATGACTTTAACACATTGTCTCCAGGACATTTCCTAATAGGAAAACCAATTATGTCATTCCCTGAAGAGATAGTGACGGAAATACCTGACAATAAATTAACAATTTGGCAAAACTACATGAAGATTCAGCAATCATTTGCCAAACGCTGGAAAATTGATTACCTTAATCAACTTCAGAATCGCCCCAAGTGGTTAACACCACAGAAGAATCTTGAAGTTAACGACTTAGTTCTATTAAAGGAAAATAAAGTTCCACCCCTACACTGGCCATTTGCAAGAATTGTTGAATTGTTTACTGGTAAGGACGATAAGGTCCGTAGTGTTAAAATAAAGACTAGAGATGGATATTTTAACAGACCCATTACAAAACTCTGTCCCCTTCCTGTGGACAAAGTAGAAAATTAAAATTTTAAATTTTGTCACATTTATATGTATTACTCTAGTTTAGGAATAGTTATTTCTTAAATTACATTTAAGTTAAGTTTGCTTACTTACTCAAATCACTCTTTCTTTCGTTTTGAAGTAAATACTTCAACGCGGGCAGTCTATGTTCCAGAAATGAACATATCGTTTTAAAATATAAAATAAAAATATAATTCCTTATACTTTTCTTAGTGTAGAATAAGTAAAATAGTCATTTCATCAAGTTTGCTCGGGATAACCGACTGATTGGCGCCACAGCCTCTTAAATAGTTTTCACACCTAAATACAAGAGGCGTAATCTTCACTTTTACGCATCAAGTAGTATTTTATTAGTTCATTCTCACACATCGCCCTTCTTGAGGCATGTGCATTTTAAAACACTCTCAATTCACGTATAAAATATTTCTCTACGCCGAAATCGGGCATTTTTCTCATAAATACGGTTTTCTCTTTTACGTGTGATAAAGAAAAAATTATTTGATATTGTACCGTCAGTTACGGCCGTATTGAGGCTTCTTTACTCTAAAAATAGTTAATTATTGTCGTTGTTAATATGTATAATTAAAGTCGATAAACTAAAAGTGATTTTGCTTCTCTGGAGCTATATTTGCTCACATTAACAATCCTTATCCTTCAACGGTCACTGAAGAACCAAACCTATATATCCATTCACAAGTCCTTTGAAGTAAGGCTTGGAATCAAAAGATTTCCAACCCTCTTATGTATGTAATGTACCTACCTACTCACATGTAAGATAATTAAAGTATCTATGTATTTCTATATAGTTTTTAGTCACCTGGTATATGTTATTTACAATTATGAAAAGTTCTCATGTATAATCACTAATAATTATTTGCTGTTAGAAATCAGAATCAATACTCTTCATAAATATTTTCCTATTTAGAATAAATAAGTTTCGCTAGTTTATTCACCTAATACTTCGTATCTATGGAATAATAATAATTTATTTCTCTTATTTCTTTGTTCGATAAGCTATCCGTATTTGCTATTTTAATATTAATATTTGAGTCCAATCTCTTGTACTCAAATCCATCCAGAAACATCGTTAAATAATTGTAGATAACAGAACTTATATATTCATAGTTTTAAGAAATAACAAGCAGAGTGTAATTTTCATCCTCTAATATAATAAATTTATACATGTCAATATATTCTGTTTAATTCCAAAACAAAGAGTTAGTCCGGAGAAGAAATAAACGCATAGTATTCCATAACAAAATTTGGTGTCAGAACGTGGGATATTAGTAGCAGAGTTCCTCTGATTGCTGATAGAAGGAGAGCTGAGGAATTTTTGAATTGACTTGTTTCCTTCGAGGAATCATTCAAAAAAAAACTGTCAGTGTGGAAAAATCGCCACTACAACTAATTACATTGGGGTCCAGTACATCCAGTTCGAAATCCAGTTCCAGTCATAACCCAATTGTAGTTCCATCGGAAGTAGAGGTGAACCCGTGGAATAATAGACTATGCGACCAACAACAATATTCTACTTGTAAGTACATTCTATCTTAAATTCTGTCTCATATTTTAAAAATCTTGTAAACGTATGTCTACTTTATATCCTGATATAAGTAACTTATTTGACGAACAAATACCTTCTCCCGACTCAAATTCTCTTTCAAATTCTTCTACTTCTAATTCAAATAAAATGTCAGTATCAATTGAAATAGCTGAAAAACTTCTCATTCGATTTGATGGTACAAAATCAAAATTATACGAATTCATAGACAATTGTGATAAAGCATACAATTTAGTAAATCCGCAATCCAAACCCATCTTATTAGCCATTATAGAAACTAAATTAACCGATAAAGCTAGGGCCATAACTAGAAACAGAACATTTGACGAATGGAAAGATTTAAAAGACTTCTTATTAGATGCTTATTCTGAACGCCGAACTGAAGGTCAGTGGCAATTGGAATTACATTCCTTACGTCAGATGCCCAGTGAAAATGTAATGTCATTTGCAAATAAAGTTGAAAATTGCTATATAAAATTAATAAATACACTTGATCCAGACTTATCTCCAGATGCAAGAAATGCATGTACTAAACTCTTAAAAACTCAAGCACTAAATGTCTTTATTAGAGGATTAAACAAAGACCTCTCTATTTTAATCAAAGCCCGAAATCCAGATTCCTTAGAAAGAGCTGTTGCTATAGCAATTGCCGAAGAACAAGAACAGTTATCAAGACAAGAAATTTTCAGACCATTCTGTAATATTTGCAAACGAAATAACCATTCCTCAAATAACTGTCGATATAAAAACAATTCAGATAGAAATGTTAGACATCTTCAAAATTCTAGTTTTCAAAACCCAAAATATCCTAATTCAAATCTTCAAAGGTCAAATTCTCAAAATCAAAATTATAAACCTTCAAATTCAAATTCCAATTCTGATTTTCCTCCAAACTTAAGAAAAGAAAATACCAACACTTCCCAACGTTTTTGCAGATACTGCAAAAAACCAGGTCACGTTATAGAAGAATGTAGAAAACGCGAATTTAACAATAAAAACAAAAATCCAACAAATTCTTTAAACTTCCAGAATCCTCGACAACCAACGGTCGATTCTCGAGGAGTTCGTTCAGTTCAGGCCGTATCACAACCATCAACTTCTCAGTCACTTCCTATGTAGATTTACCCTTAGTAAATAATTCTAATCCATCCTCTTGCAAGTTTCTAATCGATACAGGCGCAGATATTTCTTTAATTAAATATTCAAAAATACTAAACATTCCAAAAATTTATTCTAAGTCTATTACTCTACGAGGCATTGATAAAAATGTCTTAAATCCAAATAAAACTATATGTAGTTGTAACGTAAATTTCAAGATAAAAGATTTTGTCCAAACTCATGTTTTCTATGTCGTAGAAGACGATTTTCCTCTTCATTTCGACGGTATATTAGGTAGCGATTTTTTTGAAATAAATAAATGCCAAATTGATTATAAAGAAAATAAATTAAACTTTAAAAATTGTTCTATTTCAATCGAATATATAAAATCTCCATTAAACAATGACAATGACGAATTTCTGAGAGATCAAAATATCGAGACAAGTTCTAATATCGATGAAATATTTCCTTATGATGCTAAATCCATAGAGGATCATTCTTATTTAGAAACCAATGATATCCAAATAACCTTAAGTAGTGAAGAACTACTATCCAATCCAATTCAATCTAAATCTAACTCTAAATCCAAAGAAAATTCAAGTCCAAAATGTGTAAAATCCACTGAGATATGCACAAATAAAACTTGTAACTCTTCACGAAATCATAAATCAAAATCCTGTTCAGAAGAAAAATCCTGTTCAGACGATCTTATACTAAATCAAAACTCTAATTCTAACTCAAGAAGTAATAAAACTATTCTATCCGCAAGAACTGAAACAATTGTTCAAATTAAAGTAATAAATAATGAATTAAGCGAAGGATTATGTCCCGAACGCGAAATCTTTAAAGGTGTATTTTTATGTCCTAGTGTTGTTAAAGTAAAAAATGATTTCTTTTTAACCTCAATCGTAAACACTACTGAAACGGATGTTGAATTAAACGATATTCAAGTAGCAATAGAAAAAATTCCAAATTTACAAAACAATGCAAATATACGAAAAATGTCTTCTTATAAAGATAATACGAATTCTAACAGAATTACTAAATTAAAAAATGCCTTGAGAACAGATCATTTAAATAGTGAAGAAAAATCATCTTTAATTTCTATTTGCAAGGAGTACAATCATATCTTTTATCTGGAAGGAGATCAACTTACCAGTACAAATGCCATAACTTGCAAAATTCCTTTAAATTCTAATGTACCTATTAGCACTAAATCATACAGGTATCCTGAAGTACACAAACATGAAGTCGAAACTCAAATAAAAGGTATGCTAGATCAAGGTATTATCGAAGAATCAACTTCGCCATGGAATTCGCCCCTTTGGGTTGTGCCAAAAAAGGCCGATGCTTCAGCAAAGAAGAAATGGCGAATTGTTATAGACTATCGACGACTAAATGATATTACTATAGGAGATTCATTTCCACTTCCGAATATAGTCGATATATTAGACCAATTGGGTCATTCAAAATATTTTTCAACAATAGATTTAACATCAGGATTTCACCAGATCAAAATGGATCCTGAGGATTCTCCAAAGACTGCTTTCTCAACTCCGTCTGGACATTATCAATATTCACGAATGCCATTTGGATTAAAAAATGCTCCCAGTATTTTTCAAAGGCTAATGAATACTGTCCTCTCAGGAATACAAAATTACAGATGTTTTGTCTATCTCGACGATATAGTCATTCATGCCGATACATTAGAAAATCATAATAAAAGATTAAAAGAAGTATTCGAAAAATTGTCTACATTCAACTTAAAAATACAACCAGATAAGTGCGAATTTTTTCGTCGCGAAGTAATGTATTTAGGACATTTAATAACTGAATTTGGTGTCAAACCGGACGAAAAAAAGGTATGTGCTGTTACAGATTTTCCTATACCCAGAACACAAAAAGATATTAAGAGCTTTTTGGGTCTCACTGGTTATTATAGACGCTTTATAAAAAATTTCAGTGCTTTAACACAACCTTTAACAAAACTGCTGAGGAAAAATGTTGAATTTAATTGGACAAGCATTCAACAACAGTCATTTGAGAACCTGAAATCAATACTTTGTTCAGAACCAATACTTCAGTATCCAGATTTTACCAAACCCTTTGTCTTAACAACGGATGCTAGTAATTATGCAATAGGGTCCATACTTTCTCAAGGTAAAGTACCAGATGATTTACCTATTGCTTATGCTAGTCGTACCTTGAACAAAGCGGAATCAAACTATAGCACAACAGAAAAAGAATTACTTGCAATTGTATGGAGTGTTAAACACTTTAGACCATATTTGTACGGAAATAAATTTTTCATTTATACGGATCATAAACCACTCACATGGCTATTTAATGTAAAAGATCCCGGATCAAGACTCGTTAGGTGGAGATTAGCATTAGAAGAATATAGCTATGAAATTATTTATAAACCAGGTAAATTAAATCAAAATGCTGATTGTTTAAGTCGTCCTCCTTTAACCATATCTGAAACAAATATTTGCGAAGAAAACAAAAACCCGGCAACAATCACCTTACAAATAAACAAAATGAGTAAAGAAAATAATGACACTTATTCACAGTTCTTATCTAAATCCGAAACTATATTAATAACAAATGATAATATAAAAGAAACAAATGAAAAGATTACATCATTTTCACAAAATTTAGCATTGTTTGTTTCCGTAGATTTAAATTTTAATGAGATCGTTCAGAAACAAATAAATAAACAATTCAGTCATATAGAAAAATTGAAAGCCAAAAATCCAAGACTAAATGACATTATATATATTTCTGATCAAAATAAAAACTTTTATTACATATTTATAAAAAATAATTATTGGGACAATACCTCTTATGAAGATATATTTAATTCCCTAATAAAATTAAGAGACTGGTTATTAAACGATAAAATATTAAAAATTTGCCTACCCAGAATAACTTTTAGCTACGATAAATTAAGTTGGGGAAAAATTAGATCTATGATTAGATTTATTTTTAGAAAAACTGATATATCTATTATCATTTATCATGATATACTAACAAATCCTGAACCTGAGGAAATAACTACAATATTACAAGAGAATCACACTAGTCCTACGGCTGGACACTCTGGTTTTCATCGGACATACAATCGTATAAAAAAACATTTCAAATGGAATAATATGAAAAATGATATTAAAAACTTTATAAAAACCTGTGAATCTTGTCAGAAAAATAAACTCGTTAGAAAAAAATTCGTAAAGCCCATGGAGATAACAACAACAAGCTCAAATCCATTAGAAAAAATATTTTTAGATATAGTAGGTCCTTTACCTTTAACCGAGTCAGGTAATAAGTTCATATTAACATTACAAGATGACTTAACAAAATTTTCTCAAGCTTATGCAATTCCGAATCATGAAACCAAGACTATCGCTGAAAATCTGGTTCGTGGATTTATTTGCAAGTTTGGAAAACCCGATATAATAGTTACTGATCAAGGCCGAGATTTTACTTCCAAATTATTTTCTCAAATCGCCAAGCTTTTTAAAATCAGACATATAAATTGTACTGCTTATCATCCAGAATCAAATGCTGCATTAGAAAGGAGTCACGCTACTTTAGCAGACTACCTTAAACATTATATTAAAGCTGATCAATCCGATTGGGACGAATGGCTAGATTTTGCTATGTTTTCATATAATACAACTAATCATACTTCAACCAAATTCACACCATATGAACTAATATTTGGATATACACCTAATCTACCTAGCAGTATAATACGACCAGTAGAACTCAAATATACATATGAAGATTATTTAGATAATTTAACACTTAAGCTTAGAAAATCTCATGAGTTAGCAAAAACGAATCTATTAGAATCTAAAGTAGTCAGTAAAAAATATTATGACCAAAAGATTAATGACACCGTTTTCTTAGAAGGACAATTAGTATATCTCCAAAATGAGCAAACAAAGAAGGGTCAAACCAAAAAACTTACACAAAATTATAATGGACCTTATAAAATTCTAGAGATAAATTCTCCTGTCAATTGCACAATTTTAGTAAATAAAAAACCAATAAAAGTTCACATGAATAGATTGAAACATGCTTTTGTTTCAGGTATGCAATAATATGGCTGACAAATAGTGAACAAATTCACAAGAAATATACCAATACTCCTATCAACAAATCACCTGGAATCTATTACGAACACATAAAAAATGTTCAATTTATTGAAACTCATTGGAACATATTAAGTCATATTCCTTTACAACCTTTTACAGACAAATTAAATTTTGTAGATCTCACCTATCAAAAAACATTAAGACTGTGTCAAAACAAACCAGTTCTTATTGAATTACGATTATGCGATACTTCACTAAAACTCTTAGGACAAATCATACCTAGACTCTTTCAAGATGAACAAACTTTAAAAAACATAATTCTGCATGAACATTTTAGACCAAAACGCGCTCTATTTAATGCAATTGGATCTGTTTTCAGGACCTTATTCGGTACCTTAGACAGTGATGATGCTGAAAATTTCAATAATGCTATTAACAAAGCTGAAAGTAACGAAAATCATCTTCTTGATTTACTAAAACAACAAATTCATGTAGTAAAAGCCACGATTGCAAATTTTAATAACTCTATTACAAATCTAGACCGAAACAAAGTGATTTTTGATAAAAATTTTGAATCAATTACCAATTACACAGATAAAATGAATAATAAATATTTTAATTTAGATTTAAAACAAAAAATTGAAGAACATTTTACCTTACTAACTTTCTTTATAACAGAATTACAACAAGAATATTCTACTTTAATAAACGTTATTCTATTTGCAAGAAATAATAACCTTCATCCTTCTGTTATAACACCTGAGCAACTAATTCAAGAATTATCTAAAACGGTAACGCATTTACCTAGTACATCGACTTATCCATTTCCATTGACTATCGATTATGCTCATAAATATTTCGATATCATTTTACTTAAATATATATATTTTGATAACAAGATTTTAATTACGGTTAGTATACCTTTGGTTAGTAATACTCCTTATTCTCTTTTTAAACTAATATCTCTTCCTATAATTCATCCAACATTAAAGAGACTTACCTTTATTCTTCCATCTGTCAAATATCTTGTTCTTTCAGAAAATAGAAACATTTATGTTACTATTGATACATTAGAAGACTGTTATTCATTAGATGAAGAAAAACTTATTTGCAAAAATCCTGATACTTTCCGATTTACACACACTAATCCAATTTGTGAAACTGAATTGTTAACTTCAATAACAAACATACCATCTAGTTGCGATACTCGTATAATTCAAACAGAATATGAAATTTGGCATAAATTAAACAAACCAAATTCTTGGATATATGTTTTACCCAAACCAACAGATTTAACTTTAAGCTGTCAGACTAGTACGCCAATATCTATTGTTCTTTCAAACACAGGTATTTTTTCTACTTCGAATAATTGCAAAACTTACACCGGATCAACTATTTTGATATCTGTCTCAAATCCAAAAGAAAGTAATTTTCAGTCTATCATTCCAGATTTATCCCTTCCAGAAGTCTGTTGTGATGATATTAAGATAAATAATGAATCCAAATTACACCTTGTTCCCTTACAATTAAATAATCTCGATCGAGATGCATTAAATTTAGCAAGCCATAAACTAGATAATTTAGAGAAAATGACCTCAGAAACAAATATTAATTTTTCAGACACAATAAAAAATAGTTCTTATTTCACTTATGCAATCTTATTTTTGATAAAATGTATGTTACTTTATATTTTATACAGGATAATTAAATATTTTTACCGACGATTTCGTAGAAATCCGTCACATAGTTGTCAACAAATTACAAATTGTTTAACACTAAATATATGTCAAAGTAAACGAAAACATGTACATGAGACAGATTTAAGTATAGATTGTAAACATAATAAAGACAATAATTATAGTGAATCCAAAAAGTGTGAAGAGACTAGTTTCACAGAGACTACACCGATAAGACGAAGTGAAAGACTATCGAGACTAAAAGAAACTATTTAAATGTGTTAAAATAAAATAATAATGTATACAAATGTTTTATACCATTTAAATGAAAATTCATTTTACAATTATTTTCATTCTTACAAAAGGAGGTGTAATGTACCTACCTACTCACATGTAAGATAATTAAAGTATCTATGTATTTCTATATAGTTTTTAGTCACCTGGTATATGTTATTTACAATTATGAAAAGTTCTCATGTATAATCACTAATAATTATTTGCTGTTAGAAATCAGAATCAATACTCTTCATAAATATTTTCCTATTTAGAATAAATAAGTTTCGCTAGTTTATTCACCTAATACTTCGTATCTATGGAATAATAATAATTTATTTCTCTTATTTCTTTGTTCGATAAGCTATCCGTATTTGCTATTTTAATATTAATATTTGAGTCCAATCTCTTGTACTCAAATCCATCCAGAAACATCGTTAAATAATTGTAGATAACAGAACTTATATATTCATAGTTTTAAGAAATAACAAGCAGAGTGTAATTTTCATCCTCTAATATAATAAATTTATACATGTCAATATATTCTGTTTAATTCCAAAACAAAGAGTTAGTCCGGAGAAGAAATAAACGCATAGTATTCCATAACATGTAGGGAGCCAATTACAAGGCTCCCCTCAGCCTTCAATCAGTTTTTACTTTATGCCAAATTTAAAAAATGTAAATATTCGACATCATACTTGTAATATTATGACTGAAGTCAACTAGCTCATAAGCTAACGTCTAAAGGTGGGAAACTATCGATAGTCCTAATGTAAATCAGAGGTTTCTATCGATAATTTCCTACCTCTACTACTTTCATCTCTTTTTATTTCACAACGTGTTATGTTTTCTATCTTTTGCGTTATTTTGCCGGTTCTTAATGCACTCATCACTGTATATATATATATATATATATATATATATATATATATATATATATATAGTAGTTTTAATATTATTGAGTAAGGCCCTGATCCCACCATATTGGTATAATCGTTAGCCATACCTACTGACGCCGTTTTTAATAAACACGTTAATATGCTCATAGCTTCTCCATATATTCTAAGTCGATGAATATATGCTTCTCATTTTTTTTTCATGATACCTACCATATTTGACTAGACTTAACAACAATTTTAATTAAAAATATGGTTATTTAATCAAATTAAATAAAAACATTTTGTATTTTGAAATAAAACGTCAAAATAAACTTCCCTTGAAATATAAAGTAGATAAACCTCTAAGAAACATTTATCAATTCTCTTCGAATAAAAAATACTGAATTTATTTATCTTTCGCTCTCATAGTGTTTCAAATTATACACACAGTAATTTTGTTCTTTTTAAATTAAGTTTTTTTTGCATTACGAATTTATATCCCCTGGATATGGTATATATCCTGTCTGGATGGCTTTATGCGCTCTTCTTACTTTTAAAGGTTTAACAAAAAATTCGCTATAAAATTGGTTTATAAAGTTTCCTTCACAAAGTTTCATTAACTTTTTTTTATTTTAGCGTATAACACCAGTATGCTAATTTACCCAATACACCTATCTACTTTAATGAAATGTAATCAAAAGATTGGGCCTATCTCGTGGTCCCAATAATGTATACAGCATCAGACAGAGAGCAAATTATGCTAGCCAACTTCCAACCAACTTCACAAACTTTCCAACGACTTTCTGAGATAACGTTTCCCGTGAATTTGCATTAAGTATACGAACAATTCCTTTCCCGACTGTAGCAGTCTGAATCAAAATTAATTCCTCGCAATAAAACGTTTTACGATTTTGCTACAAAAAATGTCACCACAGGTTTTATTGTTGCAGTATGTATTTGTGTGGCAATACATGGTAATTTAAACAGTTCGTAAAAGTTGTGGTTCTGCAAGATAATATAAGTATGTGTAACATACGAATCGATCTATATATCTTTCTCGCTCTCACTGACTAAGAAATTTTAATTGAAATAAATAATTGAAATATTGTTATTCAATTTCACTAATACTTTGCTAATTATCGCAAAAATATTATGTTTTCATTGAAACGTAATAAGCAATGTGTTTTCAAACGTTGCTTAAATATATGTCAACATCTCGACGCTATCATGAAGAAGGCCGTGATAGCTTTCTGGGCGTGCAGAAGAGTTTTCGGAGCGAAATGAGGTCAGAAGCTGAAAATTTTATATTGGACATAATCAATTTATGATAAAGCATATACTGACGTATATGACTATTGTGTGGTGACCCCAAGCTAGACTAGTTTCATCTAGGGCCAAGAAGACTCACCTCACCTCCAGCGGGTAGCATAGGAGTCATGAGGACCACTTCCACAGCGACTCTTCAGGATTTGCTAGATTCAGCTCCTCTACATCTTATTACTACATAATGGCAGCCTATCGTCTCAACTGCTCTAATTACTCGCTGGGAATGAATGGTCGGATTGGCAATTGTGACATCTGAAGACACGCCCTCGATTGTTGTCCTGTGCTCTTTATGGTACAGGACAGCATGGCCTCCCAATTTGAGTTCTCGTTCTCCTTCTTGGTTTACTATCCCGACCGAGATGAGGTAATGAAACGGAAACGTGCACTGATCCATTGAAGCAAGCTCACTTGGTTTACGGATGGGTCCAGAATGGACGAGCGGACAGGTGCTGGAGTATATGGAAACAAAATCGTATTTGAATCTGACCAGGCTTGCAAGCAGCGCTTAGGGCTTTAAAAGCGCTCAAAGTCAGCTCTAAGCTGATTCTTGATGCGCTGATTAGTAAGATTAACGTTATATACAGGCGTAAAAGGCAACCTCTCTCTCACTATTTTTCATTTGCTTCTTTTTGCATTAGGTTCCTTGTGCTTTCTGTAAGCTTTTCATTTTTCCTTGTTTGCTTAACTTGACAGTTCTTCTGTGCCTTCCTTAGGGCATCCACCAACCTTTCGTTAAGTTGTTCAATATCGGTTTTATCTTGCACGTCATTCTGAAGGTTTCTATCTATTTCTTCCTGGTATGCCCTTGTGTTAGTAATCCCAGTGAACGTAACATTTTTAGTCATTGTTACCATATTTCTTCGTTCCTTCTTTATGTTCAAGACTACCTTTGCTTCAACCATCCTATGGTCACTTCCGGTTGAAAATTAATTTAATACAGTTACGTCTTAAACAGCGTCTTTTTTGTTAGTAAAGATAAAGTCAATTTCGTTCTTGTTCAAGCCATTTGATGATTGACAAGTCCACTTTCTTTGGGGGCTTTTTTAAGATGGGTGTTCATGACATATGTATAGTCTGGGTTACAGAAGAAATTTTATAAAATTTTGACCCCTTTCGTTTTTGTCGCCATAACCGTGAGGTCCAACTACAAACTCCGAATCATCCTGCTTGTGGCCTATTTTTGCGTTTAGGTCTCCCATCAGTATGGTATAGTTGGTGGTTACCTCTTCTATCGCAGTGTTAACGTCATCGTAGAACCATTCATATGTACCATAATATCATATATATCATAAATCTTACGCCACCATTAGAAGATTCTCCTCTATAGTGAAATAGATTTCCCAAAGTAAGTATCAGTTGTTCTTCGCCTTTTCGCCGTACTTCAGATAATCCAAGTATATCCTATTTTACATGCTTCAGCTCGGTTTTCAGTTCCTCAAGTTTTTCGTCCTCCATTAATGTTCTGGTGTTATATGTTGTCATAAACCATATTCTTTGCCGTTGTCGTTTATCTAGGTAGCGATTCTTAGCACCCTCTGTTCCTCTACGTCCGTGACTGCTACCATAGCCTAGTTTCAAGGGACTGCCGGAGACTGAGGGCCTTGCGTCTTCATCGTTTCTCATTTTATGGGGGTTCATGGCCGTTTCTCTACCACGCTGGCCTGTGCGGGTTGGTAGACGGATGTTAGGATGGGTTAGGAAATTCTGGGGTCTTTGACAAGGATGATCGGTTGGGACGTAATACCCTCTCGGTTAAATGGAGTGGGAGTGAACCACACCTCAAGTAGGCAGGGCAGGGTCGCGAACCTGCAGTAAACCTAACTTTACCGGGATCGTAAAGTGTATCTACCCGTTACCACATAGGAAATAATAACGAACACTAATTTATTTTTACTGTTTGCAGTTACCACCTTACAAATATTTAAAAGGATGTCTCTGTCCTTATGTACCTTGTTTGAGTCGTTACGGTTAACGTTTTGCACATTTAGACATTATAGAGATTAATAAATATAATATTTATATTCATTACTAGGAATATAAGCATTAAATATTACACAAATTAATAAATAAATATAATATTTACATTTGTTACTGTTAATTCTGGTGGATGTGATACATTTTTAAAGGGATGATTTGCGGTTTAATTTAAAATCATTAAGCGAGATTCATGCGTATTTTTAATTAAAACATTGTTTATTATGTGTTATTTTTTAGACCAAAATAAGAGGTAAAAATAAAATATTTTAAAATAACACTTTTTATAAAAACAGTTTATTCATCATTTACTACAGAGTTCTTATTTTAATGCACAAAGAGAGAACGTCTGACAGAATGAAGTACAATATGGTGCTGTGTTTTGTCCTGTTCCTGAATTCCTCTTAATTCTGATCTGTTTCGTTCTTTTTGTTCTCCAAGTTTTTATTTTTAAGCTTGTTATATCATTTTTTCTTTGTTATATGTATCTCAGCTTCGGTCTTCCATTTGTTTTTTTTTTTACCGCTAATTTATTTTGTTTGGTATTTCGCCATCTTCCAATTTTTCCACATGCGTCGTCCAACGGAGCTATCCTATTTTAATAAAGGTTAGGATATCTAAATCCTGGTATATTTGGTATAGTTGAAAGTTATGTTTTCTATTTAGATCTTCTTGTACGTCAAATTTCATTTTCTTGGTGTCTTATATAAGGTCGTTAATAAGCTTTCCTTACTATTAGAGAGTATCTAGGTTTCTGAACCATATGTGAGTATTGGTCTTGTTAGTAACTGTAATTAGAGTAAAAATAACAAAGGAAGTATTGCTGTTTTTTCTTACGAAAAGATAAAGTAAAATACAGTTAGCGGGGAACGACATTGTAACAAGGAATAATATGTATATTATTAACACTATCTATCGACGCATGCTTTAGAAATGCACACAACTGACACTAGCTATGTCAAAGCAGTCGCGTTGCGTGCTAGCCTTCTTTTACTTTATCTTTGATACCTCGCGTTTTTACAGCTAGCAACACTAATTTGCGACCACTTTTTTCTTAGACAAATATCATCATATAAAAAAAATTGCGTAAACATGCGTATACGTCATAAGCAGCGTATTTTACGCTAAAATAAATAAATGGAATTTTTGTTCAAACATTAGTTACCATTAATTGAATTAAAACTATTTGCGGCCACTTTTGGACTAGTACCTGTTAACAATGTATTTACCTATTCTTATATGTATGTAAAAATATGAGTTTAATTAACTACGTTATGAACTTAGTGGTGTTACAGTGGAATCTTGTACTATAAGGTAATATCTGCACTACATTTGTGAAGAGCAGATTATAATTAAATAAAATCGTGTACCACTAACCATCCCCTGTATGAACTAACAGTGTTGCATCCGATTTAACATGCCACCACACACATGCAACAATCTAAGTCTATTTTACAACGCAATTATCGTATAAATTCAAAATCAGTATTGGCAGACAATTACATAAATTTAACTAATACCGAAATTCGAATGAAACTGAGTGGAATAAATTAATTACTTAGAATAATTAGGACGCTACGACATTATATCTGTCTCGGCTGTTCCACATTACTAAACTTACGTCTTATTTAACGTAATTAAAGTAGGGTCTTCTGGTAAGTGTAGAATATTATAGGCCAGTCCTTAACAAACTTAGAGCACCAGAGTACCTGATAGTAAGAAAATGTACTGCTGGATATCTCGGAACCGTTTAATCTTTGGTTTTTTTCGTATTCTGTATATTCCTATTGTAGATCATCTTTTAAGACTATAAAAATAGTTTAGTTTAAAAAAAAAACATTAAAATCACATACAACGCCCGTATTACGTACGCTTGTACAGGTAGGGCAATGAAGACGAAGTAATTTTATTACTTCGTCTTATACTGAAATGGAATTTGTTATCTTCCAGTTAAATTTATTATTTCGAATTGTTAATAGCTTTTATTGTTAATGTTGTGAAAATTTCTGCGTGCTAATAACTAAAAATGCCAAAACGTCTTTAAGATGTAGATACCCTGTTAAGATATGTAATAAAAAAATGAAAATAGTGAACTGCTGGAAAACGATTACCGCAAAACTTACCCGTCACTTCAGACGCACGATATGTGTGTCGAACATGTGACTAAGGTACAATTTTTAATCGAAAGGAAATTTGGTAACATCGGCAAAAGAAGTTTACTGCAAGTCTTATATAGAATAGAATAGAAATATGCTTTCTTTATTGTCACTGAAAGTTGTACAATTTTATGGACAAAGCTTACAAAAAGTCAAAAAAATAATAATAACGATTAAAATTTACTAAAATTACATAATTTGTCAATATCACATAATAAAAAGATAGTAAAATATATTGCATATATAATCCATTGAAAAATTTAACTAAAATACAAATTGTATTATACATATAAGATACATATTATACAATATAAGTTGCTGCATGTGATACCCATATATATATATATATATATATATATATATATATATATATATATATATATATATATATATATATATATATATATATTGTTATGCTATGTAAAATTGAAAATAATATTGGTTTGCTTTTAATATATTTCAAAGTACAAAATAAAAGATATTTCGAAGAAATGAAAGTCCATTATCCTGGATTATCTGTAGTAAACAAAATTTAAAGATATGCATAAATTATTTTCTTTGTCAAATATATTCGAGTGACGTGAGTGAGCTTAGTGAAATCGTGAACAATGCGAGCGGGTTTTCCAAATAGACTTGTACGTCGATATACAGTGAATAAAACAATAGAATAGAAATATTTAGAAAATATAATTCTCCGTTAATTCTTAAGAATTTGTAGACACCGATTAGCATGTTAATAGTTTTTAGGAAATTTATAATTGTAGGTAAAACTGTTGTTTGTTATCTAAATGGTAGATGGGGATAAGTGTGACGAGCTCTGATTGGAGGAGATTGAAAAAAGTGGGATAGGTATATAGGAATGAGAGTTTAGCTAGATTTTTGAGGAAAAAAAGATAATCAGTTGTTTTTCCACGGGTTCAAGGCGAACAGCCGTGGTTCTCTGGTGGTTCTCCAGAGGTATTAAGCAGTAGAAATAAATGTTTGTGAGTTTTCGTGGAGTAAGTATATCTGACGGAAGCTGATCCAGTAAAATAAGTTATATTTTTCTACTTATATTCCAAGAGTCACTGTTCAGGCCGGAACGAGAGATTCCCTTTATCGAGAGAAGAAGAGGCTAGCATCATTTGAACGATTTGAAGGCTCGCAATAATTTGTTGTAAGATTGCTGATTACCTAGGGGACTGCTAAGAATATATAGTGTAGGCTACAAGGAACAAGGATTTGGACAACTCATCATCAGAGAGATAGTTTTACCATTCGTCAGTTTTTCTTTATTAACACCACATTTTTTTAACAATTGCTTTAGAAAAGATAGGAATATTTTGATAAGGAGATTTAGAACAACAATTTTGATTTAAAATTTTAATTTATATTGTATATACCATTAATTTTTGAAGGTTCACGTACGTAGAACAAAATTTTGATAATCATTATATGAGATATTTTTTATTGAAGATACTTGAGTCTGAATTTTATTTCAATATATAATGTTCATATATTATGTATCATATATTTTTTTATTATTCCGGTATTCTTTGGACCTTACCTATCATATGTAAAGCATAGATATTGAAGCACGAGTATAACCCTAAGATTAGAAAATTAAATAGTGTGATAGAATCATAATTGCATCATTTAAATAAGTTTAATTAATTAATTAATTAGCTAATTAATTGCTTGGTGCACCTCATACTTTTAATATCACATTAATATATATATATATATATATATATATATATATATATATATATATATATATATATATATATATATTGTTATGATTGTTTATTTTGACTTTAATATTAGTTTATTGAGCCAATAAAAAAAGAATTATAACTTATTTGTTATCAAAAGTAAAATAATCCTTATATTACCTGTGTTCGATGGATTCAAAAGATTTTCTAGTTGTCTTTTATCGGGATAGAGAAGAAAGGATAAGAATAAAAAATATATTATATTACAAAAATTTACGTTTCTTTATTTTATATGAACGAATAAAACAATTATCAAATTCTGTCGTTATCTTATCAATCAGCATACAAGAAAATAAATCAAATTTTTATAATAATAAGATTTTAAATCTACATACATTTATACTACGTTAAAACCAATTTTACTTAAATTTTTCTTTACTTGAAACAAGAAACAACAAAACTTTAAACTTTTGATTAGCCTAACAAAACCTCAGTTCTTAAATTTGAATGCTAATGACCATGATGTCGAAACGATCCTTCACAGATATAAAATTCAATTGTACAAACACTTACTTACACTTACTTATTTTCTTCTTGAGTTGTATGTTGGAAAATACCCAGAAAAGTCCAGTCTCCTCAACGATGTGATCTCTCCACTTTGGCACCTCGGCTCTTTCTAACGTCTCTGCAAACCTCCTGCAGGCTACACAAAAAAAAAACACCTGATTCACTTCTCCAAACTCAGCTACTTATTTATGACACCAGGACCTCCTTTTGTCAACTTGATGCCGTAAGAATACTTTCACATATACTTTATAAAATGCCCACGGTAGATACAAGGACCTCTTTTAATCTACTTGTTATCTCCTTCTTCAAACTATTCACTTCTTTTAGTTACGCCGGTACCCAAATTCACGAACCACACCCTATCTTGAGACAAACGACTGTTTCCTTTCGATGACCAAAATATGACTAAAATTCTCCTGTCTCATGATCGACTCACAAATTCCCATTTAAAAACGACCGTCCAATCAAAAGCTCAAATTGTGTTTACCTTGATTTTGGAAAAGCCTAATTTCGGTTTCAGAGAAAAACTAAATAGCTTACTTTAAAATTGGTTTTGTCAATACACCATTTATACATATTTCAAAACATTAGAATATGGTCATTTAATACTTGACTATACAAACAATGAAAAGATTAACTTACAGGTAAAATGTCTTCTAATTCTAAACAAAGGTTTTTGATAATTTTGTTTGAAACGGAAAAAGGTCGTTTAACAAATTTCTATTCTTATCTACACTAAATCTTATCTTAAATTACTATATACATTTTGTTTATAATGATATCTTAAAATTTTATTCCGATGGATCTTTTTATTTATTTTTCTTTGGTTGGGAAAGAAGAAACATAACAATATATATATATATATATATATATATATATATATATATATATATATATATATATATATATATATATATATATATATATATATATTTATATATATATATATATATATATATATATATATATATTTATATAAATATACATATATATATATATATATATATATATATATATATATATATTGTTGTGATTTGCTGAAACTGTATGTTTATAATATTTATTTTTTTAACAAATTAATATGATATCTCAGGGCTCTTTTACTTATTAAAAACAAAACGTGGCTTCAAAGTATTTTTTGCTAGTTGCCTTTGAGGAAAAAAAAGGATAGATAATAGGAAAATAAAATTACAGCACAATTATGACTTACAAAGCAAATGTTATATTAAAAAAAAACCAATCAAATATTAAAAGTAAAAATTTTGAATAAACATAAATATACCATATACAATGATTGGAATAAAAATCTCAAACATCCATTAAATCATACATCCACAATTATCAATACAAATTAATTAAGCTTATATGCAAATCTAAAATTTCTTAATTTTAGTGACTCCCGATAAATTATCATGTATTATAATTCTCAATAAAACCAACAAAAAAACGAATAACTCCAATTTAAATAGGTGGTCGTGATTGAAAGTCTCTGTTTCTAAAAATGACGAAACTAACCTTTTGTTCCCAAAATTGATGACTTCACCTCTCTCTCCTTTGATTGTGCCTTGTCCACCTTGCTCGTACCTTTCAGTTTCTTGAGAATACTCATGCTAAACTCCTCTGCTCCAAATCTTTACTATATGAATAAACTCCTCCTCTCCAGACACAAGGATATCTAAAGTAATCGACTTGGTCCAGTATAAAACTATACATATGTTTATTACTTACGGCATATCAGTTATTTCTTCTGTCTGCTACCACAGTTGGAACTCTTTCCACCAAACACAAACACAACTTTTCACAATCTAGACATTTTTTTAAAACTTGGCTAATTAGCAACGTCGTCTCCACAAAAAAAAACTATAGTATACTCGCCCAATTCAATTCACAATGCCTTCCTCTCTCTTGTAAAACTCTATCCAAAAACCTTTTATCTCCCTCCTCTTTTTCCTGGAACCAATCAGAACGTATCTTCATCCAAACAAATTTTACTTTCTTCAAAGAAAAAAAGCTAACTTTGTCCTATCCAATAATCCGTCCAAATATCCGTCATCTAGTAAACATTTTCAATTTCTAGAGAAAAAAGGATAATTATCTCTCACAAACTATTTACAAACCTACCCTATTGTATAATTCTTGGTAATCCATACAATAGAAAGTTTAACGCAGAACTGTTTACAAAAATGTTTATTTAAAACTAAACCGTTAGAACCAATATATTGTCTTCTTATTTTCTGGGAATGTCTTTGAACGTATAAAATTCACTTTACGAAAAAAAAAACACTTTCTAAAACTAATGCTAAACAGTATAATATACAGGGTTTTTGCGATTTCTGTTGGTCGGTGATTTGATTTTTGTCTTAATATTTTCTATTTGATTTTTGAAAATTATGGAACCTTATGAACTCCCCGCCTGTTGAACAGATGAAAATTTTCCCGCACATGCAACAAATTTTCTCGAGTCAACACATAGTTTCAAAATTATTAGGATTACTTAAAATTCTTAAATCTAAACTTTGATTTATATTTATCTCTAAATGTACCGACATGTTTACTATTCATAATATTTGTATATATCGTGAATATTGAAAACTCCTCTGATCCTTTCAGAGTCCACATGCATCAGGACATAACTATTTACACCGTTTTCATTATTCACGATGTATGGAACCTCAAACACTGGCATCAGCTTAGCACAAATGTTGGTGAGATTGGATACTCTCAAAGCTCTCACCAGCACCTTTTCACCAAACTTGAAACGTAACGGGTCTTCTCTTCCTGTTGCGGCCTTGCCTTTGAATGTACTTCTCATTACTTCTTTGAAGTCTTCTCTGTACCAGTTCCAAAATTTGTTGATATTCGCTGGGCTCTGTGTCTTCCCACGGCCTTACTGGCATTATTCCATTCATAATGTATTCCGGAGTTTCTTTTGTCACCGTACTTGGAATCCTATTTAAATAGTTTACTATGTCTGCTAATTTACTCCTAGATACTCCTACTGGCAGAGTATCTGTAACTTTTAAAACAACTCTTCTCCCGATATCCAGCCGTTCTGGTGTAGGTACCAAGCTGGATTCAATAAATCCGACTTTACTTTTATATATGTGAAAGTCAAGTGGAATGCCCCCGTAGTCGTCATGACAAAATTCTTCAATCCTACAGAGTTAGGTTTTCCTTGCACAAACTGTCTCATTAGTACTTGTCCATGAAAGGGAATCGTTTGCTCATCGATTGACACTTTTTCAGTTCTTTCATTATTAAGACAAGCCCTTTGAATTTAATCGAGCAATGGTCTTACTTTCCAGAATCTTTTATTTTCTTTAGTCTCCTCGGTTACAAAATCATCGTCAACAATTTTGAGTCATGTTCGAATGGCAAAAAATGATTTCTTGACATGTTGTCTGAAACTATTGGTACCCTGGTATCCATTTACCAAAACATTCGGACTAATGGTAAATTATAAATACCAATATGCAAGCAGCATTCAATAAACGTTTTAATTCTTCTGCAGAAGTCTCCAAAGATTTTCCAGTTTTTTTACTTTCTTCATATTTAGGTACAACGCCATGGATTAAAAAAAATTATTGTCGATGTATTTATTAAAGTAGTCAATAGGTCTTGGAATATTTTCAATATTCAAGGGATCTTGCACAGAGGGTTGATATTGGGCAAATTGTGGTGTAAAATGTGTTCCCTTCCATTCTTTCCTGTCTTTTTTAGGAATAGAATTTGCCGTGTTACTCTCCGTTAAAAACCGGGTTGCCAAGAGCATGTCATCATCCAAATCGTCGTCTGATATGTCACTGATTTTAGCGTGATCGTCACTCCTTTGTTCCTCACTTTCAATAATTATTTCATTCTTATCCAGATTTCTAGGTTCATCCCATTCATCCTCATCATTATCACTTTCAGGAAAAAGAGAAAGATTAAAATCAGAGTCATCTAAATTCACATTATCTGCGATTTCCTGAAGTTCAGTCGCAGTCAGCGGCTCTAAAAATAAAAAAAGAATATTTTAAAATACACTACCGTTTAGGATCCAAGGTATCATTAATAATACCTTGTGTTTAGGGCCAAAGAACTATTGTATCTATCATCAATTTATCACAATTTCAATTTAGTAACTTTTTTTAACACTAAAATGCACTGATCATACACACAAACATGCTAAATATTATGTACTTTTTAGCATCTGTCATGACGTATTTACTTACAACAAAAGTCTGACTAATCATTTCAATAGAGATGTAGGCCACGGCGCAATTTTCTACGCCTAGTAGATGGCTAACACGGGCGATACTTACGGGCAGAATAACTGCGTTTGTAGTCGAATGCGAAAAAAAAATTGGTTAACCGTATATTATAGTATCATATATGATACATGCGATCCGAGGAAGTTAAACAATTAAGACAACATTTCAAGACTGGCCTATAATAACTGAAGAACATAGTAACATATCTAGTATAGACGTTGAATGAAGGGTTGCGAAACTAATTTTGTGCTTTACTCGATATGGAGAAATGAGGGTATATTAGACAAAGCCGTAGAATACAGATTCGACTCAATGGTCTCATTTTGTAAGTGGAATTCTGCTTGCGATAGAGAGAGATGATAATGGATGGATGAATTAAATGCAAAATGTTGTCATAAAGATATCTTAATGTATGTAACTTCCTTGTGAGCCGAAGAAAGTGAGGGTGATTATGTTTGTCGTTTTGTCATGAATATAAAAGTACTCATCTAGAATAGCAAAGAATTATCTGGAAAATGTGAATCAACATTTTGGGTTACATTGGTGACCAAGAGTATTTTAAATTAGTATTCAACTTTTGTGTGCTGTTTTGGAATAAAATTAAATATAAAATCAGAATTTGGTGTTTATTGAGAGTCAACTATATGTAACATCAAATACTTACCATGTCGGCATAGTATTATGAGGTTTTTTTCCTGGTTTTTCCCTCATAATTTACTATGGAATCACTAACAGGAGAATTACTGTCATCATAGCATGTGGTTGTCTGGTTGGTCTAATTGATTGGTTGTGATTTTAAAGATGAATTACATGCTATGATTTTTTCTGGCGGATATTCTCAAGTTAAAGTTGATTTCATATACTCGAATAAACTATCTTACAATACAAGTCGTTCCAGAAACGCAACTCCAGCAATATTGGCAATATTATTTTAAAGTTATCTACTTTAAAATGTATAATAACATGTCTGAATTATGAAGTCAATATAAATGAGTCAGATAAAATTAAATTATTAGAAGACTTTTTCACCAAGTAACAAAAATTAAAATTTGTTTAATTCATTAATGTTTGTATTTTGAGAACGATTTCTGAAGTGAAGATCGAAACGTCAAAAAAATTATTTTAACCTTCAATTGTGGTTTATTCCCATTAAAATAGTAATTATGTAAATATATTTACAAATAAATTTTACAAATTTCTACAAATAAGCTTTTCATTTATTGCAACAACCAATGATATTAGAAAACCGTCTTCAATTTGCAAGTAAAAGTGAATTACTGTTTTTAAAATTAAGCATCTCTTTATTTAATAAGCCTTTAGGCAATCAGAAAATCACGATTTCGTAATCTACGATGAATGAATAGGTTACAACAACCAAATCGTGTATTCACGATATTGCCTGCATCTTATGTAAGTCTATAGAAGTACAATTCCTGCAATTTCGTGAATTCTTCGACAAAAAAACTACCTATTATTTATGAATCATCGTCTTGAAAGTTACATCAGGTTTATTATAGTACAAAACGGAATAAAAATACAGGGACATTATTATGATTCTTATAATCAGAATCAAAGAACTAATGTATATACACCTCTGGTAATGAAAAAATAATTTTTGGGAACCAGTAAGGAATTTGTAATAAAACTTCGTGACTTAACTCTCTGTTCCTGAAGACCATGATGATCAATAAATATTTTGAATTTTACAATATTACTTAAAAAAATTTAATTTTTTTGTTTTTTTCTTTATTCTGTATCCCCTTTCCTTCGATACCTTGCACGTTGTTGTACGTCGAGCCATTTAGATGTTACAAGCTTAGTGTCCTTTTCGCAATACGATACCATCTTTGTTTTTGTATTAACGTATTTCCCCGTCTCCTACCCTTTTCAACGATACCTTGCACGTTGTTGTACGTCAAGCCGTTTAGACGTTAGCCGATATCTTGTGACGTCAGAGTGGGAGTGGAGGGGGTGTCTGAGGTGGCCCTTACTCTACTATATACCTATATATATATATACCTATGTACCTATATCTCCTTGCGACTGAATAATAATTCAGAAATTCCTCAAATGCCTATTCAACTACCAGAATGCTTTTGACAGTGAGTCCAGTATGAAAAATTGTTAAATGAACTAAACGATGAAGCTAAATAGAAAAAAACCTACTTATAATTCAAAACCTTTATTGGAATCAAGAAGAAACCTTCAAATATTCCAAACATACTTCTAAAAGTGTCCATATATAAAGAGGTGTCCGACAAGGCTCTTTCATGTCTTCACTGCTCTTTAACTTATACTCCGAATGCATATTCAAACAAACACTATAGTTTGGTTTTGCTGAACAGATAGAATTATGACGTGAACGCCATGCGCTGGTTACGAGTTGCAGTTCCCAACGTCACAAGTTCGATTTACACTAGATTAAGAAGCGAGATACAATTATTATCGCAGTGAATACGGTAAAACTCATAATATACACATTGAAACCTTAATTCTATTTGTCACTGTAATAATGGAGTTATGATATTTATAAGTTATTATTGATTATGTAATATGAATAGTGTGACCAACTAGTCTGAAAAATCATATCAAATTGAAATTTCTTGTATTTTAATTATTGTCTTCTGAAAAGACGATTCAAAAACAATAACAATTCATGTATACACGTGAATCATTTGTATTACGAAGCATGCTACATACAACGATGTAATAATTGCTGATCAATGTTTTTTTTCGGTTTTGTCAACCATTTTAATTAAACAAACTTCTTGATTTCGTTCGCGCTATTTACAATTAATATCATCGAATGATTCATTTCTAAACCATTACGTGCTTTGAACCAAAATCAAATATTTTGCGTTACAATATGATTTTGTGTAAAAATTTATTTTATGTCAGTAATCAGTTTGAAGCCGCAACTAAAGTTAAATAATCAATAAAATGATGATATTAAAGGTATATATTAAAAAAAAATGGCCCAATTTTTATTAAAAAGTCCCGGATTTCAGGTATTTTTTCAGCCTTGACCCGAATTTGACTGAATTGGAGTTTTTTTAAGTTGGGCGTTTAAAATAAAAAAAAAATATCACAAATAGAGGTTACCTTGATTCTTAATTGATAAATTAATTAGTATCGGTGTCCTCGGATGAAGATTCGTCATCACCTAAATTATTAATCAGTGGTTCTAACTGCTATTCTACAATAAAATCTAGTTACCACATCTTAGATATGATTCCATCTACATGGTTGATATAATTTTTCCAGGAATCTGATGTAACATTATTTTTTCCAAGTATTTTTTCTTGCAACTTCACTCTTTACTTGTGTCCATATTAGCTCAATGATGTTTAGCTCGCAGTGAAAAGGGAGCAATCTAAGCACACATTTACCTGAATACTTAATAATTTCATCTACCACATACTTTTTTTTATGGGATGACTTTTACTAATGCTAATAACTCAGCTTTGACCATGTCGTCAGTAAATGTAATATTTTTTTGTCGCAACCATTCTTGAATATTAGCTTTTCGCATAGCATTAGTTGGTATCTTTTCATATTTTCTACTATGGTAGGACGCATTATTTAGGACAACAACTGCAGTTTTAGCTAAAGTTGGCAAAACCCTTTGCAGCCGCTCTTCAAATAGGTTGAAAATTATGTCTTCATTGTAGTCGCCATTTTTTTGGATTCAAACAGAAGCAGTCCGTTTTCCAGAAATCCATTTTTAGATCCGATATTTAAAACAATAAGTCGTTTACCTTTCCCAGAAGGGTGCTTCAATCCTGTGGAAAGGCTTTCAACATATGCTTGTCAAGCACTGGTGATTGACATGACAGTCCAGACTCTGTCAACAGTATGATCAGCGTTCACCTATGTTTCATCCAAATAATAAATAGTACGGTCTTCCTATACAGGGATGAGTGTCTTAAGAACCGGCAAAATAACGCAAAAGATAGAAAACATAATACGTTGTGAAATAAAAAGAGATGAAAGTAGTAGAGGTGAGAAATTATCGGTATAAACCTATAATTTACTTTACATTACATTAGAATTATCGAAAATTTCCCACCTTTCGACGTTAGCTTGTGAGCTGGTTGACTTCAGTCATAGTAATATGTCTCACGTAATGTAAATAAAAACAGTTTAAGTAGGAGTATTTTTTTATCCAAAATTAAAATATTGATCAATAATAAACTATGATTTGAGACGTCGCATACACTTTTCTCAATACAGAATTATCATAGCTTGTTATTCTGTATTCGTCAACACAGAATTAATTATCAAATTACTACTAACTAAACTGTTTATTTACATTTGCTTTATTTTTTTCAATTAATTTTTACTTTATGCGAAATTTAAAAAATGTTAATGTTCGACGTCATACTTGTAATATTATGACTGAAGTCAACTAGCTCATAAGCTAACGTCTAAAGGTGGGAAACTATCGATAGTCCTAATATAATGTAATGTAAATTAGAGGTTTCTATCGATAGTTTCCCACCTCTACTACTTTCATCTCTTTTTATTTCACAACGTATTATGTTTTCTATCTTTTGCGTTATTTTGCCGGTTCTTAAGGCACTCATCACTGTATATTGTCTTATGGATCGTAAGTATAGTCACCTCCATGAGATAATTTCATTTTTTTCCTTTTTTACACTATTTCGACATCTTTTCTTAAACCTAAAACAAGAATGAATCAGTCCAGATAAAAGGTTTATTATTAGAGAGAGAATTATACTTTATTGATACTATGTACCAAAAGGTCATCGACCATTTTTTAAGCCAGTTATTATTATTAATATGAGATTTAATATGAGTTAGTTGGTATTAAAATTGTACTCACCGAAAACTAATTAATTTCAAAACTTTTTTCAAAGTAGTTTTGTTGAAGTAGGAATGTTCGGGTTTTCTAAAATGTTTTGCATAATTTTCTAAACCGTTGGAAGCTCATTGAGTAAAAATAAACTGTGAACAATTCGTCGAATCATGCTCTTATGTTCATTGGTAATTTCATCAAGCAGTTTTTTAGATCTTTGGTAAGGTTTTGGAGGTTTAAATTTACCATTATTTTGGCGATGTTCTTTTAAAATATTATAAACAGGTAATTTGTTAGTAGCTAAAATTATTTTTATTATTATTATTAATAACATAACAATATTAACAATCTACCTGTAGCTTCAGCAGTGAATTTAATAACACCTTCGCAGCCCTTCTCTGCGTTTAACTCCGCAAGTGTTTTTTTATACTTATTTAAAATAACACATTTTTCTTCAACAGTAAATTTTGTTTTTTTTTTTTGCTCTGTTTCTTGGAGGCGAAAGAGTATTTCCATCCATATTTAAAACAAACGATAATATAACCCAAACTGATTTTATATAATACGGTGCGTTGTATACACGGCTTCTCCCGTTGGGTTTCAAACGCATGTAAGTCTGTAGACAGCCAATCACAACCCTGCAACTCGTCGACACTCAGTGATCACGCGGCCTTGGGATTCTATCTATTGGATGGCCGAACTTTAGACGATTTCCGTTACATAAAGGAAGTTTTCAGAAAATTTAATTGAAATATTTATAACCATTAAATATTAAATATATTTAAAAAAAAATATTTACATCCTAATATTCGTACTTCAGATAAATGTTTATACACCTACTTGCCGTGATTCTTTAAAATTGTAATTTTATTGTACCCATTGATATATTATGCGACAACATAACCTGCACGGTGCTTCATTTAAAAACTTGTTATAAGTTTCCAAACTTACAAAAAACTTTTTTTGCAGGTGCCGCCGCTGCTTCCAGAATGTACGTAGACGCAATCAGTAAACTGGCTCGACAAGCTCAACAGGGGACTTGGGGTGGTTCATCTGACATCGGTAAGTAAACCATGCACCTTGCTATTTTCACCGAGCGTCGCTTGCACGCGCTCCCTTATCCCTTATTGACCTTCAAAATTATAATGGATCACTTGGGAATTACAACCAGATCCGGATTTTCTTGTGTCAATATATGATATATAAATTTCTGGATGAAAAACCAGAGCACATTTTGTGGATGCGTTTTATATAAACTTTACAACACTCTGTAATATAATAGAGTTGTATGGAGTTGCTAAATATGATGCTAATTACGTAATAGAAATAATAGAAAATCTTCTAGAGATAAGTTTGTGTTAACACAATTCAGAAACGCTCAGATATTATGGTGATAATGGGGTTAAATGGCAACAAATTCGGCATTTCGTTTTTAATCCGGGTCTTTCTCTGTTAATTTTTTTTAATAAGATATTCAATCTAGCTTTATATATTTATTTTCACCAATTTCAATTTTTGTGGCTCTGTCAATGTTGATTTAGTAAAATACTCAATATAGGTGTATATATACTCAGTGACATTAGAAGTGTTACACCTAATTTTTTGGCAACAGAATGACTATATTTAAAACATGTCATGATAACAATACCAGTGTTTTATCTTTTCTACTTTTTGTAAAAAACATAGTTTTATCTTTAAGTTTTTTTGTGAAGAGACTGATTTTGAAAAACTTTTTAGTTTTT
The DNA here is from genome assembly GCF_040954645.1 of Diabrotica undecimpunctata. Classification (NCBI taxonomy): domain Eukaryota; kingdom Metazoa; phylum Arthropoda; class Insecta; order Coleoptera; family Chrysomelidae; genus Diabrotica; species Diabrotica undecimpunctata. The sequence continues at coordinate 62,322,121 of NC_092804.1, read as the reverse complement.
ATTCCTGCCTAATTGTATTCAGTGAAGTAAAGTACCTTGAGTTCGAAGACACCTAAATTACCACCATGTTAGCGATTTTGATAAGGGTAGAATTATTCCGTATAGAGATATGGGTTTGTCTTATCGCGAAATTTGCCGTCGTGTTAATTGTACGCCAATGGCGGTTATGCGTGTCTGTTGTGTGTGCACAAACGAATGTATAGGAACACGAAGATCACCAACTGGTTAACCGAGAAGTACCACAGAGCAACAAGATAGGCGCTTTTGATTACTGGCTCTGCGAGACCGTTTTGCTACTACGCGTCAAATTGCTTACCTATGGTTAGGAGTAGTAGGTAGACCTGTTAGTATGCGTACACTATACCGTCACATTCGAGCCTTTGGACTGGTATCATTCCGCTCACGACTAGTGCTTCCTTTGACTGCGAACCACTGTCATCAACGTTTAAATTGGTGCAAAGAACGTCAGCATTGGGTGGCAGAATGGCATAATGTAGCATTTAGCTATGAATTACGATTATGTTTAGGAATGCATGATGGTCGTAGGATGGTAAGACGCCGCCGTGTAGAGCGACGAGATATCGAGTTTGCTGTTGAGAGGCATGTACACAGGACAGTTGAAGTAATGGATTAGGGGGCTATTGCCTATGGTAGCCGATCACCACTTGTGTTTATTCGAGGCAGTATGACAGCTGCACGTTATGTTGATGACATCTTACTACTTTACTGCTTTATCTCGACGGCCGTCGAGACATCCTTTTTCAGCAAGACAACGCACGTCCCATATTGATCGAAAAACTATAGACTTTCTCCAAGAAGCTGGCGTTAATGCTTTACCGTGGCTGCGCCGTGCTCCAGATTTAAATCTTATCGAACATGTATGGGATATGATGGGAAGGAGACTCCCCACTTTGCACCATCTCCACAGACTCTGGCACAGTTAATACATGAAGTTCAAGTTGCTTGGAACGAGTTGCCACAAGCACATATCGATCATCTCATTTTGTCAATGCCTAGACGTATACAGGAGTGTATTCAGCTACGAGGTCGCCAAGCATAATGTTTTGATTAAAATTCTTGACAACGTTATCGTTTTATTCTTGATGTAAATCTACCATGTTGCCAAAAAATTAAGTTCAAGAAATTACTCCTTCTGGGTGTAACATTTCTAAAATCACTGAGTATATTTATTGTTAAATAATTTTAATTTCTGTTGCTTCACTAATTTATAGTTACAATAAATTACTGATCTTTCAGACTTCTAATGCAATTACACAGTTTTAAATTTTATTGGAATTTTGTGTCTGGTACAAAACCCAACATGCACCTTCCAAAAACTTAATTTGCACTAGCTTATCTACATGTATACGACTATATATGTACACTATTGCTCGGTGATACCGACTGTAGGTGTTGGAACTACTTTTTTGTAACAACTTGAAGACTTGGAATATTTATTTTTAAACTAGTATCCTTTTCTTCCCTAATTTTTAATTTTAATTCTCAAAAATACTAACTTAATACTACCAGTTATATATCTTGTACTAATAAAAATATAAAAATAAAAAAATAAAATAAAAATATAGTTTTGGAACAGTCTTAATATGTTTTTGAAGAAAATTTCACCTGTAAAAAATTACCTGTAAAAAAACTTTTCATGATATTTTAATTTTGGCCGCCTTACATATGTTTCCCAAAAACATTAATGCTCATATAATAACAGCAGTAATCTACGTGTTAAATACAATGACAAGATCGTTAAATTTCTAGAAATACAAATAAGGATATAATATAGAATGAAAAGTATCCAGACAGTACCTGTTATTCTATCTACTACTGATGGTGTTCCTAAAAACCTCCTAAAAAACATAAAAGAGCTGAGTGTAAGTGAATGCCTGTATAAGACCGTAAATAAAGCTGTGATTGATATTCTAATCATAGTTGATAACGTGCTGTTACGAAAATTTTTGAGAGATACTCCAACTTGTTAAGTCACCTAGGTCTTGGTATCACAAAAAGAGTCCCACCAGAGCATAATCCTTTTAATGCCGCAGGTATTTGGGACAAATGAATTTTCCCCTTAGAGGGAGCGTGAACCATGTGGCTAAATCTGGGATGATATTAATTATCTGATGTATATAGATGATTTAAAAATAAGGACTTTTACTCAGAACTGCCTGGATCAGACGCTAAAAACTGTAAAAACCTTATCGAATAATATTAATATTCATCGCTGTACCTGGATCAGGTGCGGAAAACTGTAAAAACCTGCTTAAATAATATAAGTATTCATTGCTGTACTTTAAATATAGTCAGAGGAAAGGTTAGGCCCAGAGGATTCGATATGCAAAATGGCCAAAACATCGAAGCCATGGGTGAAACTGAAGTATAAATATGTCGGAGTAAATCAAGTGTGGAAAATTTACCACAAGCAAATAAAAACTAATATAACTACGGAGTTTATATGGTTATATAATTAAAGTGGTGGGAATAATTCTTAGTGATGTAAGTTTCCAGGAACTGAAAAGACGGTTCCCTCTCAAAGAAATACCTACTACCAATTATTGAGTTTAGTACATATCTGTGCGAAGGACACTAAATATAAAATTAAATTTTGTTTTAAAAATGCCCCGATAGAAGAAAATGAGGTTATATGGATCATAACAAGATCTCTACTTTTATCGAGAATGTGGTTTGGTCGATTGTCATGGGTCCTACGAATATAATTCAGTGGTTTCCTTCTTCTTCTTTAAGTGCCATCTCCGCGACGATGGTTGGCAATAATCATGGCTATTCTGACCTTCGAGGCAGCTGCTCTGAACAATTGCCTTGAGCTGCAACCAAACCACTCTCTCAGGTTCTTCAACCAGGAAACGCGTCTTCTTCCTACGCTTCTCCTACCCTCTACTTTTCCTTGAATTATGAGTCTCAAGATGTTGTATCTTTCGCCTCTCATTACATGTCCGAGATATTGCAATTTCCTTTATTTTATTGTATTTTCCATTACACTCTCTCTGCCCATTCTCCTTAACACTTCTGTATTCGTGAATCTATCTACCCATGGAATCCTTAAGAATCTTCTAAATCCTAAAGTGGTTTCCTGAATTTAGTTTATTTAACCAACATAATGTGACATAGAGTTTTTCTAAAAGTTCTAAGTAAAGAGTCATTAGTTTTGATGTAATACTCTACACTACACTGTCTCTTTGAAACATCTTCACTCATCCGCCGTTGCTTCACTTTACCAATGTTAATGCAAACCTCATTTAGATAAGACGACTGGCCATTGTAGTCGAGTTTGTAAAATTTCTGAAACAAAGCTACTTTGTCTTCATCCTAAATGTTCCCACATTGATTTTGTCAGCTGCAGACTGTACCCTGAAACCCAAACAAATTATAAAACATTCGTCACAAAAAAAAGATTATTTATTGGTTAAAATTGAAAATGTGTGTAACTGTTTTAGTGTTTTGACTTGACTAGTGGGTCTAAATCCCAAGTTAAATCCCTGTTTTAAAAGTAAAAACTAAAAACTTAAAATAAACGCACAATATTATAAAACAAGCCGCCTATAACGTTGCAACACTCATCTCATGTAAAGAAAGTTTTTCTGGCTTAGGCTTCTTCTTCGTAGACAGTAAGAAGTCGTAACAATTAATAGTTTTGTTCATAAGAAAGTTGGTTAGTAAAAACTTTATGCACAGTTGCCGCTCTAAACTTGTTACTTTTTAATTAAATGTAAATAATATTACAAAAAGTTTCATTAGCTGTATAGTGAGTCAGTTATTACAACCAATGCCTCCAAAACTTCAGAAAATTATTTTCATTAAATATAATTACGTAGAAGATCCATAAGCAAAGTTTCTTTTCGAGCTCCACTAGATATTAACAAAAGTAAGCGTCTCTAAATAACATAGATATATGAAAATTCTCCACATTCTACCTTCTCTAAAACGACAGTCTAAACGAGAGTTTGAACAGCGCAAATTGCTTTTGCGAGCGAAAATACTATTAACAAAAAGTTATTTTGTAAAGCAAAAAACACGTGCTCACATACTTTGGCGTCGTTGAAGGCGGCGCGGCGGTGAGAATAGTATATTACAAAATATGTACCAAACAGGCTTTGCTTACAATATTTCATATTGTTTTGTCATAGTAGGAGTAAGTTATTTTATTGATAAGAGAAATCGTTTGAGATGTATATATTGTAGCACTAGAAATTGATTTCTAGGTACAATGTTTTTTTTTTGTAAGAATGTCAAAAAATCTATACGGATTGTGATAAGTGGTCATACATAAATCAGTTTGCCTTATATAAAGATTTAAATACCAAATATAAGATACTCAGTTGTACAACCTAGTTAGCAGGCTTTTCGTTTTTTTTTTTGTTTAATTAGAGTACAATTTGAGGTTAAACATAAATTTTTGTCACAAAATAAAGATAATCAAATTTATCGTGCAGGAGATAACATAATTAAATTAAAATCAGTCTTTAAGACTCACTTGTACACAAAAACAAAAACTTAAACTTCTTTCAGAATACGATATTCTACTACCTATATACGCTTTCAAAACCTTGTCTTTAAATAACAAAAAATATAAAAAAAAACTGAAGGTAGTCCCCAGAAAAATGGACAGGTATATAATCGGAACAAGAATAAAGACTACAGTAAAATTCACTAGGTACATTTGCTGTGATTGGTGGGTGGCCGTGTCTTAATTTAAAATTTGGCGGGTTACATGTTTATTAAAATGAAACTTGGGTATTAGTACTACATATTTTAGGAATAAGCTGACTGTGTAGGATATCCTAGTGCTGTTTTTTTTTATTAAATATCTAGGTATTGTTTTAATTTTTTTTGTAGGCATATACCATCTTAAGTTAAATAAAAATTATGTAAAGTCTTTCCTTTTCACTTTAAATTTTTCCATTAGCTGTTTTATAATAAAAATTGCTATTGTCAACTTGCCTTATATATATATATATATATATATATATATATATATATATATATATATCCAAATTGATTTTTATCTACTTTTATGTCTAGAAAGTTGAACTAAATTGTGTTATATTTCACCATGAGGTAAAAAATTTTCTGAACACAATTAAGCAAATGTTTACTGAAAATAACTATTGCAAATCAAATAAAACACTAAGTAGCTATGTTTAAAATTTATTCTTTGAGAAGGGCCTTATTGGTGCAATGACGAAGGTAAAACCCCTCTTAACCTCACCTAGGACCCAGTACGTCCCGATTTAAAAATACAACTCTAATATAAAAGTCTACAAATAACATCATTACTTTTTAAAATGCAGAACCAACTTAAGCATGCATATATATATTTTATGAAATTTTACTATTACTAATTAAGTAAACATATTAATGTTAAATTAACTAACTTTCTTGTAACTAAGCCTATAAAGATATAATAAAAATTCAATGCAGATACAAAAACAAAAAATACATGTGAGCTACAAGAATTGTTCAAATTTAATTTTTAATCAGTTTCTTTTTTTATTGGAAAGAAAATATTGATGCTTTTCCATTTTTCGCTTCTTTGTAATATCCTTAGTGGCTTCCTGAAATTTTTCCTTCGCCTTACGCTTTGCTTCTTCAACATCTCTCATAATTTTTTTTATGATTGTGTCTTTTAATTGTATAAAACTTTCATCATCTAAGTCAACTAAGCTGTCTATGACATTTTTAAAGTGTTGTAAGTCTTGAAGACGTTGTTGGATGGTGTTTTCCTAGATCACATTTCTCTGTTCCAGCTTTTTTCTGATAAATTTATTAAATTTCTCCTCATGACTTGATTTGATAATTGAATTTTCTCCCAAACACCTTGCAGCATCATCTAAAACAAAGTTGGTACCCACACGCTCCTCATATATTCTTCAGCTTCAGTAGAAGGGACATGTGAAAAGAATGTAAGATGAAATACCTTCAAAAATAAATGTCAGCTGGACATAAAACAAGAGGAAGACTAAAGAGTATATAAGGAACAAATAAAATATTACATGGCACTTTTAAAAATCAAAAATTTGACGAATATACTATAAAATACAGAACAGAATCGGGAAATAGTCTTAAACAGACCAAGAACCAAAAAAAGTTATATCAATGATGATGATAAAAAGAAAGGAACTTAAAACTCTATAGTTAGTTAAGGGGTGAATTCCCCTGAAGGTGTTGATTTTGACAAGTGAAAATTATTACATGAGGGAAGCAAAGGTAACAAAGCAGTAAATTTGACCCATAAACTATCACCACCTCCACAATAAAATTAGCTATGTAAAAGGCCAGTAACTACAAACTTAGCAGTTATATTATTTAAAAATGTTTATTGCTTGTATAAAAAGGATTATTACATGAGCTGCCATACAAGATTAATTATTATAAATGTGGTAGGAATTAATAATTTTTTGGTGTTTACCTTCTTTCTTCAATAAGAAAGCATAATTATTATTGTTAGCATTCCATTCCTGAACCTTTAAGGCTGTTGCTGCCTTATCATTTTGATCCCGTTTTTTGTGTATATTATACTATCTGGACAAATTTGTGATATCTTGGCTTGTTAATAGGGCAAGTCTTTCTAATTTTGGTGTTTCCAATTTTCTTTAATCATCTAAAATTCTGCTGGGTGACAACCCAGACAATAACTTCTCTACAATCGTTTTTTCTTGTACTTTTGAGAGATGCATGGTTCTTAATTCTTCTTTATGTCCAGCATGTGTTTTCCAATAACTAACAGAAACTTGTCCTTGATCTCTCAGTGTACAGATCAGCCTGAAAAGGCACACTTCTTTAATTTTAATTGATCCACCAAATTTCTGTCCTAGTTTTATGGTTGGGCTTATATCCTAAAGATATACAAGTATAAACTTTAATTATTTCAAGTAACAAAGTATTGCACCTACCTTTGATGTTACTTTTGTTACACTCATAGTATATTATCTTATAATCATTTCTCTTAACCACTTTATTCATTGTATAACTTGTCTCAATTTTCTGCATATCTTTTCATGTCTCATATCCTTGTTTACTAGAAAATTCAAAAGTTATTAGTTCAATACTCACCTGGTGGTGGTCCTTGAGATGTTTTCATAACTTCTCATGACTTTCACAATTAGTTTCTTGCTCACATAACGGACGAACTATATGATTCATTTTCTTCTTGGATACATCTATTTTATGCATTCTTTTGATATGACGATTTCGTAATTTTACATTTTTAAATGTTTTGCTTCAAAGGTGGCAGGCCCCTGAGAGAATTGCAGAACGTGTTGAAGTAGATGGAGTACAGGAATCCATAATTTCTTGCTAAAACCAGGACTTGGATAATTAAATATGGTGTTATAACCAAGATTCCTGAAACAATTGAAATGAAAAATTTTTAAATTGAAATTATTTATGTAAGCTTGGAGTTGGAATAAAACCGGCGCCAAACAGAGAAAAAATTTTTGTCCGCTTGGTGTTAAATAAAACCGCCAATATAAGACACACACAGGAAACAAAGACACAACCTCACAAATCATATGTCGATAATGACCAATCACAGCAAATGTACCTAGTGAATTTTACTGTAGTCTTAAGAATAAGAGATACGAAAACAAATTGAAGTGAATTCACTATCAGCTAAGGGTACAAAATAAAAGAAATCGCATAGTTACTTTAAAATAGATCTGAACAAGACACTTATTAAGAAGAGATAACTAGGAGAGAATTAGGGAGCAAAGAGGTGACTATCTGAAAACCGAAAAAGAAAAGGACAAGAAAAAGGGGACGAAAAAATTAAAGCTCGTTTTACTTTATTTAGCGTATGACTAGATCACAATTACGTTTTGTGTATATAGTCCAGTCGTCAAAGATTTGACCCTTAAAAATTATAAAAACAAGCTGAGTTTTGTCGAGAATATCAATTTTGGGACCACAAAAAAGATGCATAAAATTTACCACTTTGTATCAACTCGACGGTAAAAAATCTATATCGTTTGATCAGAGTATCCTATTGAAAAAGGTCAAAATGAGTTTTAAATGAGAAAAGTGCAGCTTTCATACGCGTATTCTGTATTTTGCCGCAAATAAAATTCGTTAATGTAAAGCTGTTTAATAGATCAGCTTTGTGTGATTTTTATCACTTTTTACGATTTTCTTGAGATCAATAAAATTTATTACTTTTATTGACCTGTCGTAGAGAAATTTCCATTGTTGTTGATCAGTCTTAAAAACCTTAACATAAAAACTTGATTTTGATTTTTGTCAACAAATATGAGGCATTTGAAATATGACTAAAAATGTAGAATTTAAACTTTTACATTACAAATGATCTCGCGTCAAGGAAAATGCCTCCTGGAAGATGGTTTTGGATGTAATTTATAGCAGAAATTAGGTTCTTTTAAAAAACTTACTATTGTAATTAAAGAAGATCAGTTTTAAACGTTTTAGACTGTTTGTATCGTAAAAGTTTAAATTCAGCGTTTTTTAAGCATATTTCAAATGCTTCACATTGGTTGCCAAACTCCAAACTAAAATTTCATGTTATGAAGAAATTAACAAACAGAAAAATATATTACAAGCAAATACATCATAAAAATACATCAGTAAATTACGATAATTTATTTTAATTAATAAACGTTGAGTTGACAGATATCCTCAATTGACTTTTTCGTCGCAACTAAAAAATCATACGGATTGCTATTGTAGGATCTGTTCGGAGCATTCCTTCGCCAGATGTTTAAGCCTTTGTCTTACAGGACTGCTATTATGCTTTGACGAGGATATTTTTACCTACCTTAAAAGTGAATTTTAGCACCTGCCATAGTTTCTATTCAATTTAGCCAAAATTAGTCTTGGTAGGTTGCCTTCTGACTTGCTTGTAGTACAGGTGGCAGGCGGTGCATTATTATCCCATTGTTTCCTTTCAATTAAAATTCTTGCAGAGTGTAGAGGATTGTTACTTAAGCGAAGCCTACTTATATCTCTTCTGGTGATACCAACGTGGGAGAGGAGCACAGGATCGGCGTTAATCTGGAAATAGCATGTTTCGGCAGGCGTGTGAGAGGCCTCTATGGTCCAGTCATGGTACACCGATGTTGTGATATAACACAAAAAGCCTAGTTTAGTTTTACGTCAACATGTTTAATGTGCAAGGTATGTTTAATGTGCACAGTATCGCACCGCAGCGGGACACAGGAATCCCAGGTCTATCGAACTAAGTATAGTCGCTGAAAAACTCTATGTGGGTTCTGTATAACTTTTGCAGAATATTATTTTATTTTAGAGTTTTGCAGTTGTGTTCATAATATGTTTTTTAACGCTTAGTGTTCTATCAAGTATCACACCTAGGTATTTCCAGGGTATTGGTGAGGAGTCTGTCTTCAAAGTGTATTAATTGTTAGTTGGGCGGTGTGTTTTTTAAATAAAAACACGAAACTTCCGTCTTTTTACCATTGCGCTGCAATCTCCAGCGGCGAAAATATCTTCCGAGTATAAACAGATCGTTTAATAAAGTTTGCTTAACAGTCTTCTATCCTTTATGGTTTGTAGGAAGCGCCCAGTATTGTATCCAAACTTCTTTAATATGGTTTTGGTATTAACTGATATATAGATACTAAATAGTAGGGGGGCCATCATCAACCCTTGCGGAAGGCCATTTTTCAGTTGTATTTGGGTACTAGTATTATACTCTTAATAATTTGAAACCTCTGTTTTATAGCGTATCATTGATAAAATCACTGATGTATTTGCATGCAATCGGTCTCATTAATTTAAATTATATACCCACACTGTATTAACGCTGGTACAATATATTGATGAAGAGAACTTTATAGCATGGCAATTGGACAAAAATTTAGGAAGATATAATATATCAAGGAATGGAGTACATGAGATGCTAGGAAATCATGATGATGAACAAAGTACATAAATGTTGATGTTAAACAGCAACGTTTATTTATACAAAAGTTATTACAGGTTAGGGCAATGCAATGCAATCAAAGAAATTGCAATAATTGAAATAAATAACTAAACCAACAAAAAATATTCGCATACTAAAAAAATAGATTTACTATTTAGTAAATATTTGAATAGTAGTTCAAATTTAAAAACGTAGAAAGTATGCGATTTAACTTTTAAATTCGTTTTCGATAAGAAAATAAAAACAAATCATAAAAAGCACGACATATTTTTGTTGTGAAGAAATATCTTTTTTGTTCTTAGTTCTTTAATAAATATTAATACCATAACTTATTATTTATAACTTAACGCAAGAAACAAGTCATGCTGAGACAATAAATACACGTGTAATCTAAAAGTTACGTTTGAATATTAAGGATTTTTTCATAGGGGCTTCCGAACTTTGACAGTTGGTAGCTGCCATATTGTTGAATCAACATCTGTCAAATCGGCTGTCGTATATTCACAACATTCCGCGTGCTTCGCCTATTTTACGGTAGCCATAATCGTCATACCAAGAGGACTAGTAAATAAATTTAAGTTTACTGGTAATAATATCAATATAATAAACAATCAACCAATAGCGCCAAACCATTCATTGCCACTATCCTTGAGATTGCAGTCGATTTCACGTCGCTCACAATAACTCGGCCTTTCACAGACCACAACTTGCCGAATTATGTATCATGAATTGGGCTTGCACCTTTATTAACTTAAATTAAACCAGGAGCCAAAATTAAACGACCATTGAAAACAACGTGTAATTGCTAAATGGATTCTGAATCATCTTCAACGATCAGACATTTTAGATTGAATGGGTATGTCAACAATTGTCGAATTTGGGACACTACCAACCTAGATGAGTTAGTTATAAGTTAGTCAATGCATCGCGAAAAGGTCACAGTTTGATGTGGATTTTTGGGCTGGAGAGGTTATCGGTCCATATTTCTAAGAAACCAACGTTCACCAGTCCATGATAGTCAACAACGAGCACCATAGGTCAATAATTATCAATTTCTATTTGTCTAAATTTGATGGTATCAACCCCAAAGTCATGTGGTTTAAACAAGTGCTATGTTTACGTGCAACATAACTTGATTGAAGAGGATTGTAATATCACGTAGAGGTGATGGCACTGGCCACCGAGATTGTGTAATTTAACTCTGTTAGATTCTTTATTGTAAGGTTTTATTAAATTATAGATATATGTGAATAAGCCACAAACTATAGCGGCATTCAAAGTTGTCATAACCCATGTCATGGATCAAATTCAACCTGATTTCAGCTGATTCAGTGAAGTTGCGGCGAAGATGTGAACAATGTTATATTACATCCAGTATGCCTTTTTTATGTAAACTGTGTACCGAAAATGTGACGTCCTTTAATTTAATATTTCATATTAATTTTTTTGCTTTCTGTGAAACATTGTGTAGATATTGGTTAAAAAAGTTTTTTTTTTATTTTGGAATAATATAAAAAGTTCCTACCATTAGATCCTTTTCTTAAATTTGTTAAGTCTTATTTTAAAGAATCTGCTTAACTCATTTTCTTTATCGTTTTATCGGTATCTTATTACAACCCTGGATTTAACTGAGAAAAACGTGTGATGAAGGAAATTTTCTTTCTTTGTACCACTCGACACGCTTACTTCAGTTAAGGTCTTGATTTTAGTTGAAAAATATGTGTGTAGAAACGGGCGCTTTCAGTTCTAAAAGGAAGATTGTGAAAAAGCTTTTATAACTAACATGAATTCAAAAATTTTATTTGATACAGAAAATTGGATTTGTATGGATTTTTCATAGGAACATGTGCATGCATACCCACCTAGGGATTCATGTCAAATTTTATTGAGATGAGATATTTCCTTTGGCGCAGAAAGAAAATTTTGTTATGGATAACTATACATTGGTGTAGCGTAAAATTTTCAAAAATTGTTTATTTAAAAGATAAAAGCAAATTACGCTAGAGTAATTATTGTAGGGACGTAACTCAGAATATAATTAAGACTGACAAAAAAGGGTTGTCTAATTGTGAGTCCAATTGTTATTCCAATAGTCCAATCGAAATGATGGCCAAAGAGAAGAACCTCGATTACCCTAATCGCGTTTATTATAAACGTCGAATAAATTGGATAAAATAAAAAGCAAATGGTGATTTAGAACAATTCTATTAATCTTCAATGGAATTCAACCAGACATACGTATCAAAATCGCATAAAAAAAATCTTGTCAATAAAGTACAAATGAACTTCACGAACGAATTAGTCTAGCCGAAGCATCTTCGGTTATGCCCAAAATGTTTTGCACCACTTACCCGCAACTATCTATTGCTGGTCAGAGTTACAGCAATCAACGTAGCTAGTTACTGGACCGAGAACCTCAACTAGAATTAGATAAAAAATAAAATAAGCAGTACCATCAAATATTATCAGACTAAAACCTGTTGCAAAATATATGAGGATTAGGGGCACAAAGTATTATTAGACACAAATATTAAATCCGTATACATGTGCAACCTTGTCGTAAATTTTTATTTTTATTTATAAGAAAAATTGCCATATAAACCAATTGGAAAATGGTCATCTATGTCAGCGAACCTGATCTCGTTGGATTTTTTTAAGTAGACCATTTAAAATTAGTATACACTAATAGTATACATTAATACTATTAATAATAAGGGACAAAAAAGGACACTTACTGCATGACAATGAACATATCCTAGATAGATGGAAGCAATATTTAGAAGATCTACTGAATATCCAAAACGATGTAGACATTATCACAGAAGAACTAGAAGAGGTAGAGCAAGAAGACCAAATACAAGACGAAATAACTATAGCAGAAACAAAAGAAATCGTACAAAAGCTTAAGAAAGCAAGGCGGCTGGATTTGAATTTGTGATTAAAATCACAGCAGAAATTTTTAAAAACATGGGCGACAAGGGCATTGAACTGCTAACAAAAGTATGTAATAGGGCATGGAGTAAGAGCCAAATACCAAAAGATTGGGAAAGGGGAGTTATTCTACCCATTTTCATAAAGGGAGGCAGACGCGAATGTAGTAACTACAGAGGAATAACACTACTGAGCATCCCATCCAAAATATATGAGAGAATATTAGAAAAACATCTTTTACAAGAAGTTGATTCTAAAATGGAACAATCACAAAGTGCATTTAGAAAAGGCAGAAGTATCCAAGATCACACTTTTACTATCAAGAAACTAATACAAAATGTACGGGACTCGAGCACTGAGTTATACCAAGCCTTTATAGACTTAGAAAAGGCATTTGATAGAACTCCAAGGAAGGTGATTGACAGATGTTTAAAAAAGAAAGGTGTGAAAATCAAACTCAGACAAGCCATTATGAGTATATATAGACATACAAGGAACAGAATCAGAACCGATAATATGGAATCCAAAGAGTTCATAGTAAATTAGGGTCTACGTCAAGTAAGAGTCCTTGGCCCCATACTGTTTAACATTGTCTTGGATGGCATAATTAAAGAAACTAGAGCAGAAACATTGAAATTATATGCCGGACGTAGAAATCTAGAAGCAGTGTGAATCTCAGAGTGTGCATACGCAGACGATCTAGTGATATTTGGGATAAATGAAGAAGCACTCAATCGAAATTTACAAATATGGAACGCTGCACTAATTAAATGAAATTTGAGGATCAATAACGAGAAGACGAAAGTAATGGTATGTGGAAAAAATAGAAAACAAACGAAGATAACACTTAACGGAAATATACTTAAACAAGTCGATACTTACAAATACTTGGGAGTACACATAGAGAACAGAGGAACTGAAAAAACTGAAATAAGTTCCAGAATAGAAAGTGCTGCTTGGATGTACCACGCAATTAAAAGTACGTTTTTGTCGAAAAAAAAAGTATCCCAAAAAGCCAAAGTGATCATATACAAGACGGTGTTTGTGCCTATTTTAACTTTTAGTCGTGAAAGTTGGACGCTTACTGATTAATTAAAATTGAAATATAGAGCATAGAAATGAAGTTTCTTAGAAGAATAATGAGTATAACCAGGTTAGACAGGATTAGAAATAAGGCAGTCAGAGAATATCTTAGGGTCCAACCAATTATTAAGAAAATTAAAGAGGCCCAACTGAGATTGTATAGACACATGGTAAGAATGAATCAAGAAAGACCAGTTAAAAAAGTATGGGAAGCCAGAAGACAAACCAAGAGACCAAGTGCAGGCCAATGAAAATATGGGATGATAATGTAACCTCAATCCTAGAGACACGAGTAATCAGCAAAGAAGCCGAGCAAAGAATAAGAAGCAATGGAGAAAAATTGTACATGCAACTTACTGAAGACATTACACCCGACACCTAAGGGTAAATGGGTTTAGGATTATATATATAATATACATTATTAGCCAAAAAAAATTCGTAATAAAGTTTTTTAATGTTTGCATGTGTAAAATTTAAAACTAATACTTTCTCGATAATAGCGTAATAATTGCTAAGCAATAGCGTATGTGTATTTATTTCGAATCAATATTTTATCTATTAAGATTCTCAAAAAACTATTAGCCGTGTTTTTGGAGTAGTAGTTTTTCTCATGATGCGACATCTTCGAATTCCTGCAGTATTATAACAAAAAGGTTTCGTCTCGATTCACGAATGCGGCAAAAACCTAATAACGACTAATTTGTGATTAAAATCACAGCAGAAATTTTTAAAAACATGGGCGACAAGGGCATTGAACTGCTAACAAAAGTATGTAATAGGGCATGGAGTAAGAGCCAAATACCAAAAGATTGGGAAAGGGGAGTTATTCTACCCATTTTCATAAAGGGAGGCAGACGCGAATGTAGTAACTACAGAGGAATAACACTACTGAGCATCCCATCCAAAATATATGAGAGAATATTAGAAAAACATCTTTTACAAGAAGTTGATTCTAAAATGGAACAATCACAAAGTGCATTTAGAAAAGGCAGAAGTATCCAAGATCACACTTTTACTATCAAGAAACTAATACAAAATGTACGGGACTCGAGCACTGAGTTATACCAAGCCTTTATAGACTTAGAAAAGGCATTTGATAGAACTCCAAGGAAGGTGATTGACAGATGTTTAAAAAAGAAAGGTGTGAAAATCAAACTCAGACAAGCCATTATGAGTATATATAGACATACAAGGAACAGAATCAGAACCGATAATATGGAATCCAAAGAGTTCATAGTAAATTAGGGTCTACGTCAAGTAAGAGTCCTTGGCCCCATACTGTTTAACATTGTCTTGGATGGCATAATTAAAGAAACTAGAGCAGAAACATTGAAATTATATGCCGGACGTAGAAATCTAGAAGCAGTGTGAATCTCAGAGTGTGCATACGCAGACGATCTAGTGATATTTGGGATAAATGAAGAAGCACTCAATCGAAATTTACAAATATGGAACGCTGCACTAATTAAATGAAATTTGAGGATCAATAACGAGAAGACGAAAGTAATGGTATGTGGAAAAAATAGAAAACAAACGAAGATAACACTTAACGGAAATATACTTAAACAAGTCGATACTTACAAATACTTGGGAGTACACATAGAGAACAGAGGAACTGAAAAAACTGAAATAAGTTCCAGAATAGAAAGTGCTGCTTGGATGTACCACGCAATTAAAAGTACGTTTTTGTCGAAAAAAAAAGTATCCCAAAAAGCCAAAGTGATCATATACAAGACGGTGTTTGTGCCTATTTTAACTTTTAGTCGTGAAAGTTGGACGCTTACTGATTAATTAAAATTGAAATATAGAGCATAGAAATGAAGTTTCTTAGAAGAATAATGAGTATAACCAGGTTAGACAGGATTAGAAATAAGGCAGTCAGAGAATATCTTAGGGTCCAACCAATTATTAAGAAAATTAAAGAGGCCCAACTGAGATTGTATAGACACATGGTAAGAATGAATCAAGAAAGACCAGTTAAAAAAGTATGGGAAGCCAGAAGACAAACCAAGAGACCAAGTGCAGGCCAATGAAAATATGGGATGATAATGTAACCTCAATCCTAGAGACACGAGTAATCAGCAAAGAAGCCGAGCAAAGAATAAGAAGCAATGGAGAAAAATTGTACATGCAACTTACTGAAGACATTACACCCGACACCTAAGGGTAAATGGGTTTAGGATTATATATATAATATACATTATTAGCCAAAAAAAATTCGTAATAAAGTTTTTTAATGTTTGCATGTGTAAAATTTAAAACTAATACTTTCTCGATAATAGCGTAATAATTGCTAAGCAATAGCGTATGTGTATTTATTTCGAATCAATATTTTATCTATTAAGATTCTCAAAAAACTATTAGCCGTGTTTTTGGAGTAGTAGTTTTTCTCATGATGCGACATCTTCGAATTCCTGCAGTATTATAACAAAAAGGTTTCGTCTCGATTCACGAATGCGGCAAAAACCTAATAACGACTAATGCGAAACACAAGTCTCCAATAACCTCGCCATTACACTTGTTTCGTGAGACTTTAGGAAATGGCCAGTCATTTATCAGTCGACCGGACTCTTTTTGTTTGGATTCGGGAATAACCTTTCATTTTAAATAAAATAAATGTATATTAGGAAGAATGCTTATTAAGGTCGAATTTTGGTCATTATTGTCTGAAAAATTGCGACCAAATTGTGAAAATGGAGATAAAATACTTAAAATACGTTTTTTTATATATCAGTATAATATCAGTATAACAAACAAACACGGAAAAAAGCAGTCACAAGAACATTACGAAACTGTCAGTATTGCTCAGGCGAATATTTTTACATTGAAATTAAATATAAACAGTTGGCTTTAACCCTTTCAGTCATAAATTATGAATATCTTAGATTACAATTTTGTGCTTGTATGTATAGGGTAAACTATACAGTGATTGGCCACCATCAGCTATTGTCACATTATAGGTTTTTTACTCCATTTTAAGAATATAGCGAAATACGCTGACCATATGGTACATAGAGATTTCTTGTAGATGTCCAAAGTAAAAGAGGGTGCGCAATATGAAAAAAGTATGCTGAAGATATTTCACTTGCATTGAAGGCCATCGAAAATGGGATGTCACAACGAAAAGCTTCCCAGACATTTAAAGTACCACATCAAACTCTACAGGAAGCTATTTTAAGAGAATGGATATTGACAAATAACAAAAAAGGATTTTTAGTTTGAAAATTAGATATTCAAATAATCTGTTAAGGAATTTTTAAATTCAAACCCACTTGGAAATCCATTTAAGGACAATTTGCTCGGAGAAGGCTGGTATCGAGGTTTTCTTAAGCGCCATGAAAGTTTAACTCACCCAACACCAAAAGCAGTTACTTCGGCCTTTCGGTTGTTTCAGAAGGAGATGTTCGTAAATGGTTTTTTTTAGTCGAGGAATATTTTTAAAAAGGAAAAATTTAGATTACATTGTGTAAGACTCCACTAGCATTTTTAATGGGGATAAAACATGTTTTTACTACTACTACTTGTCGGTTTATAACATTCTCCGCCATTTTCCGACTTCCAATCGCCACTTAGTCCTGTTGTTCCATAGATCTTCTTCTATGGCCCTCTCTCTCAGTTCTTTATTTATTCCTTCGCTCCAACTTGTTCTCGGTCTACCTCGTTTTCTCTTTCGTTCTGGTTGCTATTTTTCTTTTGGTATTCGTTGTTCATCCATTTGTTGTATGTGTCCGAACCAGATAAGTTGTTTTGTTGTTACGTCATCTGTGATTGTTCGTTTGATTCCCATTATTTCTCTAATGCGTTCGTTGGTAATTCTTTCTCTTCTAGAACTTCCTGCAGTTCTTCTCCAAAAATCCATTTCCGTCGCTTTCAGCGTTGCCAGTGTTCTTTCTTTCAGTGGCCATACCTCAGAGTTGTACAAAGTGATACTTTTTACTATAGTCTCATGTATCCTCTTTTTATTTTCTTTGCTGATGAATTGGTCCCATAAAATGCTGTTTAACATCGTGACGGCTTTTCTCCCTAAATTATTTCTCTCTCTTATGGCTTTGTCTATTGTTTCATCTTGTGAAATAGTGATACCTAGATATTTGTAGTCACAGCAGTGCTTTACCGTGGTGTTATCGTCTAATATGAGATCTTTTTGTTCTACTCCAATGCACAGGTATTCGGTTTTCTTTTTATTTACTTCTAAACCCCATATATCATACTCTTCAATTAATTTTCGTGCCATATAGTTTAAATCGTCATAATCTTGAGCCATTATTACTTGATCGTCTGCAAAGTTGAGCGTATATACCATAGTGTTGGTAAGAGGTATCCCCATTTTCCTGCATTCCATCTTTGTTTCCATCTTTTTAAACCACTTTCGAGGTATATTTTAAAGAAAGGAGAGGACAGACAACATCCTTGATTTATTCCTTTTGATGTTATAAATCCTGTTGTTATTCGTGCTTTCCATTGATTGCCACAGCTTTTTCAGTAGCACGCTGTCGTAGGCTTTCCGTAGGTCGACGAACAACATATGAATCTCTTGATTCCGTGCTATCTTTTTTTCTATTATCTGGGTTAAGGAGAAAATGTGGTCAATAGTGGATCGACCCGTATGAAATCCTGCTTGTTCTTCTGCTTCATAATCTAAGTATTCTCTCTCGATTCGGTTATTTAAAACCTTTCCATATATTCGACTCATAGATCCGGTTACAGCTATTCCTCGGTAATTTTCACAATTATTTTTATCACCCTTTTTATGTATATTACTGAGGTATGATATCTTCCATTTCGTAGGGATTTCGCTTGTGTTTATGTTTTTGTCTGTGCCTGTGCCATCTGTGCAAAAAATTTTAAAGTTATTGCGCCTCATGGAACACGGAATCTTTATGTGGTAGATTCTGGTCGGGCAAAAATGAATATTATTGTGATGTTTACTTTTTCTGCATTTGGTGAAGTAACTGAGCCGATGCTTATTTATCACTACAGAAGACTTTGCACTTCTGTAGTTAATTTAGTGCCTTCTTAATGGGGAATCGTAGAATCGGGAATCGTATAATAACGGTTAAATGAAAGTTGAGATATTTTTAGAGGACATCGGTAATGTTTTGTATCCATATTAAAAAAAATGGCACTACCTTTGCAATAATCATATTTGTAGATGGCCATTCCACACATCAAACACTAAAGTTGAGTCAACTGTGCACCGAAATACAGATAATTTTAATATCGTTGTATCCCAATGCAATACGGTTAGTGCAACCAGCAGATGTTGCTGCATTCAAACCTTTAAAAACAGGTTGGAAAAAATCAGTGTTAAAATTCAGAAGAAAAAATTCCCATGAACTTCTGACTAAAAGAAAAATTTGCACCAGTACCAAAAGATATCATAGAAGACTACTCAAAAGCTGAAGCTACTAAAAGTGGGTTTTATGCAAGTAGACTTTATCCATGGAACGCATCAGGTGTAGACTTGACCAAATATCTGTAAACAAAAAAGGGAACTAAGATGTATTATTTAAACAGATAGTAATACATAAGTAAAAAAAAAGTTTTACCCAATATTCCGTTTACCTATTTTAATCAATTCAAGTAAATAGTTGGCGAAAAGAGAATATAAAAGATTTCTCTTTTATATATTGCTATTCTGATGCGGTCAGTTTGACGGAGCAAGTTATGATAAGTTTATCTTGTTATTTAAATTATATAAAGACTTTAAAAAGAGCAATAACCATCTGTATACAGAAATGTGTGACGATTCGGAACACCTAGAAACTAATATAGCAGTTGACACAGAAATAGAAAATATGGAATTTATTTTCGACGAAAATCTACTTTTTGGACTAAATGTAAATGAAGAAATATGTAGTACAGAAAGGGCATGTAGACGAATAACTATAGCTTCTGTTAAGAAACTCAACATTTACCTCAAAAACTATGGAGATAAGTGATATATTACAAGAAAATGTAACACAGAAAGAATCTATAGAAAAATTATTTATAGAGAGGAATAAAAATGAAACTTAAAAGAAACTGTGGCGACAAGTGATATATCACAAGAAATTGTAACCCAAGAGGTGCCTATAGAAAATAAATTACTTATAGAGAACAATAAAGAAAATACCCAAAATAAGAGAAACATTCGAGATTTCGTGATTTTGCCTAAAACACCAAAAAGAAAAGGAAAAAAGGACAGCCAAAGATTACCATTTGTTTTAACTAGGTCAGGATGCAAAAAAATTCAGATGGAGGAATTGGCAATTAAAAAACAAGAACAGGAAAAAAGAAGCACATAAAACAGAAAGATTATCCAAGCAAAAAGAAAAAGCTACAAAAAAAATTGGAAGAAAAAACATCAAAACAAGAAAGCAGGAAAATGATAGAGTGAAAGAAAACAAAAATGAAACTCAATTTAAAAAAATTAAAATTAGCATTGATCGCCTGAACAAACACGATAATGCAGCAGAGATAAAAGGATTAACAAATAATATAAAAATATCTCAACGTTATATAAGGAAATTTTCAGTAGTTCTGAAAGTGATGATGGATCCACATAGGGTAAACTGTAGATGCATTTTGGAGTAAAAGATTATTCCTAGCATCGATCAATAGCCTATAGTAAGAAGCTTTGACTTTGCAGTCCTCTTAATTCGCTATCAAAGAAAGGTCTCCCGACTTGTTGTTACTTCATATACATGTCGCTGCTGGGGTACTTAGGTAATTATTGTTTCTGTAACGGCCAAATACTAGATTTCATTTCATATCAGTGGTCCTGATGAGGAGGTAAATAACTCTAAAAACGTGTAGAACGTTCAAAATTCTAGACTCAGGCTAGGATTGGAAGGTCAAGAGTTACCAAAGCCTACTTGGTACTCTGAAATTACTCCTTAAGCTTAAAGAGAGCTACTCGTAGCTCTAAAATAACAAAAATTTAGTAATTACTTTCCACCAAAATGTTTTCTCAAAAGTTTAATAGATGACGGTGAGATTTCACCCACCACAGAATATTAATGCGAAATACATACCTACTTGGACGCTGAAACATCGAAATTGGCAGGGGGAATTAAAATCTGTACTGTTTACAATGATTCCCGTTTAAAAGATATTCTGATAATCGAGGTGAACTTATTTAGAGCAATTAGTTATTGCAGGAATCACTCGATTTATTCAGGGAATTTATTCATATAAAGCAGCTTCTATCACAGTGTGACTTTTAAATAATGTCAAAACATATTAGTTAGAATGTAGATACGAACAGTATGATTTAAAGAGAGCAATTCGTCAACAGTATCATTTTAGTTTTTTATCCCTCTATTGGTGAAGACTTACATTGCACAACGGTCTGTTATTTTAGTGGAAAATAAAACAAATCAATATATTCTTCATTTGCCATTACCTCTAAAGTCTCTCGATCTTACGTCGTCGTTGAGGATGTTTTAGATAAAAATCTCATTTGGAATAAGCATTAAAAAGAGATTTAAGTGCGGCTGCAAAATCATTAATTATATACAGAAACTTTTCAGGCAAAAACTGGAAATCTAACCCAAACATTCGAGGTGTATGTACATGGCAATAATGAGATCAAGCATATCTTATGGAGTAGTAGGCTAGAGAAGATCTTGTATCTAAATTAGTGACGCAATGGGAACATGCCTAACACAGCTATTGAAATAATGTCACACCTCTAAACATCCTAGTGAAGAGCAGAAAAATAAAGAACGTGTCTTCATGACCAATGAAGAAACCATAAGACCTAACTCTTGACTTAACTTTAATGAAATTCAGTATTGGCAGATGTACTAAGATGACCATTCAAAACGTATAACTTTATCAATGAATTTACAACAATATTAAGTTACAAAAACAAATAGAACAGACACTATTTTTAAACGAAACCAGAATGTCACCAAGTAATACACAGACGACTTTAAAACAGTAGAAGAAACTGGGATAAGAGCATACGAGCCTAAAACTAAATACTTAGAAATATTGGGCAAAGTGCCACTCATTTTTCAAGTGGAAACTCACGCTATTGGTTAATGCACCCGATTTAACTTGTACAAAAATATCGGTATTACGAGATTGTCATAGTGTTCAGTAAAGTCAAGCAGTCATTAAAGAATTGAAATTATATGAGCTGAACAAGTGATATGAGATAGGTTAGAAATAATTTAGTCAAGGAAACTTCAGTTACTCTCCTCTGAAAACCGAAACAAACCAGAGTAGATGAAAATTAAAACACATTTCATGACACTGCAATCAATTTCTGAATTAGTAATAGCTTACTACTTGAGAAATCTGAGTCGATTACAAAAGATATAACATTGGGAGGACTTACAAGGAATGAGGAAATCAAAAATAATTCTAAAGAAGATTTAAACAAAAAAGGTCTACGTTCTTCAACAGTAATAGTTACAAGATATTTTCGACTCAAAAAGCATCTGAAATTATTAAAGGTGGATGTTGGAGAATAGATATTTTATAAAGAAAAGGATCAAACCTTTATATATAATTTCTAATTCTGCTACTCTCTAAACAACTTCAGATCCTTTTATGTGGAAGCATACAAGACGCTAGAAACGGATTTATTCAACATAAAGCCTCTAGATATACTAAACTTCATACTACTGATAAATTTGAGCTATTCTAACAATTCAAATAAGGCAAGCGAGGAGAAACAAAATATATCTTATAATTCCCAGTACTACCCTAAAAGTAGTAACAATAACGGTATATTTTAAACGAATGAATGATAAAGAAAAGTCATTTTGAAGTGTGTAAAATATTTAAGTCCTAGCTAAGCACTCTCTTGTTACAAACCCATCCTCAGAGGTATGCTACAATAGAATAAATAATCATCATAATCATTATCATTGTATCCTGTATGCGTTCACTGCTGGGCATAGGTCTCCCTCAGCTCTTTTCATATGTCTCTGTCTTGTGCGGCCTGCATCCAGTTATTGCTAACACGCTTTAGGTCGTCAGTCCATCTAGTTGGTGGGCGTCCTTTGCTCCGTATTGCTTATTGCCTTGGACTTCACGCGACAATACGTTTTTTCCATCGGTTTTCCATCGGTATTTGCGTCTTGTTCATATTAATCTTTAGTCCGACCTCCAAGGAAGGGTAATATAATTTTTTAAACATTAGTATTGCATCATCCCTATAAGGACGATGTCATCTGCAAATCTCAAATGAGCTTTTCTCTATTTATGTTGATACCATAGAGACGGTGTCTGCTTGCCGTACTCCTCGCTGTATGCAGAATTGATGTGTTTCTTGTTCAGATAGTTTTACGATATCTGTGGTATTTTGGTAGATATATTTGATTATGTTAGTATAGCGATGGTCTATTCGGCATTATGTCAGTGCTTTTAACATTTTCTGATGGCTAATGGTATCGAATGCTTTATCGTAGTCGACAAATATCAGTGCCAATGGTTTGTTGTATTCTTCAGACTTCTCTATCAGGTTCTTTAGTAAGTGGTCGTTAGCACTGTATACTGATCTAAGTTCAGCTTGTTCTTTAGGCTGATAGAAGTCTAGTTTAGCGTCCAGTCTTTGTTTCATAATTTTGTAAAAAGTTTATATATGTGTGAAAGCAAACTGATAGGAAGGTAGTTTTTTAGATCTGTTATGCCTCCTTGCTTGTGTAATAAAATAATGACTGCATTGTTCCATTAAGAAGGAATTTTCTTTTCATTTCCAAAAATGCCGTTTTGATTTCGTATGGAGTTTTTCTGGCATTAATTCTGATCGCTGGTTTGTGATTTTGGGTAAGGGCTGATCTTGCCTATTGTCGGTACTCTCATACATTTAGCGATAAAAGGATTCGACAACCTAAAGGATTTTGGTTCTATCAGTAGTAATGTTCTTTGTTTTTTATTTTGTACATATTTGTGTTGCCTATGTTGTTCATATTTTGCATTTAAACTTTAAATTTTTTTTTCTTTAATTATTTTCGTTATTTCTCTTGTATTGTTTTCTATTACGTCTTTTCTGATTGACCGGTGGATACCTTTATTTAATTTCTTCATTGTTGTGTAGTTGGAGCCGTATTTTTCCCTGTCAGCTGTCTTCTTTTCTATTAGCTCTTTGGTATTTTGGCTTAGTTTTTCTTTATGGGTCAGAACGGTTCGGCAGCACTCCCTTTCCATTTAGAATAACTAATTTAACGGTTACGTTCAAATTTATAAAGTACCACTACTAAAAAAGGATCATATTGTTAAAAAGTACAAATTTTTTTCTTAAAAGAGTTTTAAAAAAAATGAAAAAACAGTAAAGTCTTTTTTAATTAGTATATTTTAAGTCAAATCATTATCCTTCAGCTTGATAATAATGGCATCTTATGTTTTTTAAAAAGTTTTAAGTTTCAGTTTTCGTATGATTTTTATTTATAAAGTCTATATTTATAGCAACTAATATTAGCCTCAATATTATGCAAATGATAGTACACTTCCCGTCATATAAAACTGGTACACTTTTTTTCCCAATGTAAACCTGGGTTCAGACTGGATACAGTGGTTCGTGAATTAATTCGCTGTTGCCATCACAGATAACGGAATTGCACTAAATCTAATTAAAAAAAATAAAGTTATTATTAGATAGGTATTATTTTTATCATTAACAATAAAAAACCGTATTTAATAAATTTAATAACCAGAGATAGGGTTCAGCTAATATCCAAAATATTTTAAGGATCTTGAAACCTAGATTATTGGCACAGGGAACATTGGAACGCATCTACTGTATCTAATTTTTTACTTCAATTACCTAGCGAACACGAACTGTATTTTGTATCAATAAGTTTAGTCACAGGCCAACTACCAACTACATTAACAAAAACTAACATTATACTTCATCCTACGTAGATTATAAAGTGACAGATCCAATACCTCACTGTAATGTTTTATTATAATAATTTAAAGTTATGTCTAGATTGATTTTATCTATCACTATATTTGAATTGAAATATTTTCATAAATTATAATAAAACACAAATCAAGGTATGAGTACTTAATTGAGATAATGAAAAATTACAAAATTAATATGAGAATTTTTTAGGATGCATGTTTAAACAAATTTAATGTGACTGACTGATCGAGAATGCTAGTTGTTTTAGTTTTTAGAATACTCAAAACTGGCGGTCTGTCACACAGCCCTGCTTTTAGCTGATTTCATATAATATTTTCGTTGAACTGGCAACAGTGCCCTAGAAATTAGAATGACACATGTGACAAGATCAACTTACACAACGTGAAAATCATGATTTTCGGTAATAAGAGTTGTACCAGTTTTTTATGACGCGAACGGTACAATATAAGTGCATGTAAAATTGGAGAATCTATCGATGGAAATTAATATCGAAACCGGACACTTCCGCATTTCCGTCATTTATGTACATACTAGAATATTAAGCGTACAGTATTCACAGGATATCGAAGGAGATAACTAATTTTACGTTCCCTAATCGATATTTCGGAGTCAACAGATATTCAATTAACTACGAGAGGTTCTTACCCTCGTCTCTGGCGGGTGGTTTTACTAACTAGACAAGTTTACATACAACGGCACCTTGATATAGTTATCGGAACTTATCTTAGACTCACCTGACGAAATTAAACCACTCCGTCCCCCAACATCAACTCCTTTAACACCCACCGCAAGCGACTATTATAGTCAAGAGCTTCTGGCTCCCTTTATCTGAAAATAGTTTACTTAAGGAATTCTATTTCCACTTCCCCTGAAAATTTTGAGCGTTCTCGAGTTACGAAAGTTTGAAACGGTTTTCCATACTATATAAAAGTCCTAAAAAGATACTTAGAAGTGAGATAAAATATATATACATATATATGTATATATATATATATATATATATATATATATATATATATATATATATAATACATATATATTTAATAAGTGCACACGGAACATTTTTACATATTATGCCGAAATTCAATCAAAATAACTAAAACACTACCTGGAGCCCATGTCCCTCAGATCCTAAGTTATTAATCAGTGATATAAAAATATAAAACTTAAACTTAAAAAAGTAAAACACGAACAACCCTCTAACCGAATAAACACTGACTGTATTCGAAATAATTGTCATGAAATTATACACGAGATATAAAAGCAGTTCGAAATATCGTAAGAAACATTGTAACGTCGAAGACCACTGAAATCATGTCAAAACCATTATGCAAGAAACAACTAAAAAGTATAAAACTATTTTTCAGCTCAAACAACAATGGATTACTGATGAAATACTGGGACTAATGGAAAACAGACAAAAACAGAAGAATAAAAACACTAAAAAATACAATAAAATCCATAAAGAAATCAGAAGGAAAATCTGGGATGCAAAAGAAAAATGGTACAGCAACAAATGTCTTAAAATAGAGGAACTGCAGAAAAAGAATGACACGTTTAATATGTAAAAAAATGTGAAAGAAATAACTGGAACATATTATAGTCAATGAACAGACAGATTAGAGAGGTAGAAAGAATATATTGAGGAGCTGTTTGATGACGATAGAACAGAAATTCAAATCAAAAATATATCGACTGGTCCACACATACACTCGATGAAATGGAAAGAGCTCTAAAGCTATTAAAGAATATGAAATCAACCGGTAAAGATGAAATTCCAAGCGAAATAATCAAACTACTCGGCAATAAGGGTTCCTTCTAAGCCTCTTCAATAAAATATACGAAACAGGATATATACCAACAAACTGGCTAATGTCAACATTTGTAATTATAGCGAAAAAAATAAATGACAAACAGTGTAGCAATCATCGCACTATCAGTCTGATGAGTCATGTACTGAAAATTTTACTGCACTCGACAATTTACAACAAAATAGAAGTACAACTAAGTGAAACATAATTTGGTTTCAGAAACAACGTTGCAACCAGAGAAGCACTCTTCAGTATGCTGGTCATGGTTCAAAGATATAGGAATATCGAACAATCGATATATATATATATATATATATATATATATATATATATATATATATATATATATATATATATGTGTGTTTTATCAACTTCGAAAAGGCCTTTGACCGAGTAAACCATGACAAACTTATAGGTGTCTTGCAACAGGTCGGAATTAATGACCAAGACCTCTGTATTATCAAAAACTTTTAATGGCATCAATGTGCAAACATACGAATTTGACACAACACGACGGAAGCAGTGCAAATACGACGTGGAATGAGGCAAGGATATATTATATTGCCTCTACATTTTAATATCTACTCCGAATTTATTTTCAAAGAAGCCTTAGCTAAAGATACAGGCAATAAAATCAATGGAATTAATGTCAACAATCTCAGATATGCAGACGACACGGTACTTATTGCCTCCAATGAAGAAGACCTGCAACGACTTATAAACAGGGTAACCGAAGCATGTGATGAATATGGGCTAAAACTTAATACTTCTAAGACAAAACTTATGGTGGTCAGCAAAACAGAGTTACAACCAACGAACATCAGAGCGTATGGAATAGAGTTAGAAAGAGTCCACAATATTACCTATTTGGGCGCAAATGTTAACGATAACTGGGATATAAATAAAGAAATAAGAATACGCATTGGAAAAGCCAGAGCCGCCTTCTATAAATTAAAGAAATGGTATGGAAAGCTGGACCCTTACAGAGACATTAATGAAAACATTGAAGGCCTTTGAGATGTGGATTTATCGACGAATATTGCGGATAAGTTGGGTTGATCGAATAAGAAATGAAATAGTTTTACATGGAATGAAGAAGAGCACAGAAATAACAAAAACGATAAAAAATCGAAAGTTACAATATTTCGGTCATGTAATGAGACATCCAGAGAGGTATATCTTCTACACCTCATAATACAGAGTAACATCGCCGGAGGCCCAGGCCGAAGAAGAACATCCTGGCTTCAAAATCTCCGAGAATGGTATCAAGAGACCACCGCTAATTTATGTAGAGGCGCCGTAAACGAAGTTATTATTGCCAATACGATCGCCAACGTTCGATAGTCGGACAGAGTACTGAAAGAAGAAGAAGCCAACATTTGCCATAAAGGTTTTCATAAGCATAGGCACTTCCTCTGTCAAACTAACCTAAAATCTTTATAAAAAAAAAGAAGAGACATGGAAACCATAGTGATAAAATAAGAATGAAATAAAAAAAAAGCAAATTAATAAAATGTTAAGTAATTATGTTAATTTAATAGTAGTATCCTCACAAGAGTAAGCCTGTTAAAGATACAACCATTTTATTGTATAATGTAGTTTTTTGTTTTCATTTTTAGTATGTTTTGATAAAGAATTAAATGCGCTCGAAAGCTTAAGAAACCTTAAAGTTTTACTTAAAGGCCAGTATTAATAGGATCAGGTGCGGCAGGTTAGTTCAGCATAAAAGGTTTTTTATCCCAATTTAAATAAAAATACACGCTTTTCTAATTTTAGTTTTTAAATCGTCAACATTTGTTGAGTCTTCTTTATAAAGGATTCCTTTTAGGCATAGGCGATCTTGTAGGCCATCGGACGGGTCCGTTAGTTCCAATTCACCTGTTTGGAAATGTGGCATTAGGGCTACTGATTACAATACTGCTTTAATGTGGGGGTGAGCCATCTTGTTGCCATACCATAAATCCTCTTTCGCATAAAAGAATATTCTCGAGAACTAGAGGTAGCTAGTCATTTTTAGAAAATTCAGATATTTCTGACCATTTGAATATTCTTTAAAAAATATGGACGTATTAAACGCCTATTAAATAACTCATATCAAACATTAATTTGCCATCTGGTTTGAGAGCGAGATTCCCTTGTGCGGAACAAGTGCGGATTTGCCACTGGCCGATAATGGGAGTTATGGTGATTTACAATTCCATTAATTTATATTTAAAAGGGAATAAGCCACAATTAAAGGTTAAAATACGTTTATTGACGTTTCAATTTCCACTTCGGAAATCGTTCTCAAAATACAAACTAATGTTTGTATTTTGAGAACGATTTCCGAAGTGGAAATTGAAATGTCAATAAACGTATTTTAACCTTTACTTGTGGCTTATTCCCATTTAAATATAAATTTATTTAAAATGCCACAAGAAAATAGCTTCAGAACAATATTACAATCCCATTATTATGGAAAAAAGCTTCATGACTCTTCAAAATTCTAGTCGAAAAGCCATGCGTGTCTTGCTTTATCATCTGCATTATGGCGATGTAGGTTATTCTTTGAACCGGTTGTGCAATTCATGAACCAAACATAGTTTAAATGGATGGTAATGCTGTTTTTTTAATTGAACTGTAGTTAAAGACACTACAGTTTCTGCAGCAATGGACCTTACGGACACATGTAGAATAATCGTTACATATGCTAAAACATTCACCAAGTTTTGTTTAGCCTATAATTGGTTTGACATGATTTCTATGTTTACCGTTCGGAAATGAACCTTGCCGCATCTTCTCCTTAACCATAGCAAAAGTTACATAATACGGTGTGCTTTTGGGAAAGCATTCCATGTATAAGGCATGAGTATTTCCAGTATTATTTCTATATTTTCTATATTCATTAGGTGTGAATATGAAAAACATTTTTACTACTGTATGAACTCACGTTTTTTCAAAATTCTGTTTCAAAACTATTAGTGAGTAAACACAAGAAATGAAATTAGCTGCTACTATCTTAAGAACAACTTGCTTTTCTTGTGATACAGACAAAATATGCTAGGTTAATTTTGAGATGATAAATGCGCCATTGAACATGTAGCGTATTTATTATAATTAGTACTCTCATTGTTATTTTTAAGTACGTCTTGGATGCTAACTTTTCAAGGTTACTTAGGTAAGTAAATTATCTGGGTAAATCTACATCCTTGCCCTTCTTCTCATCTTTTCACGGTTTGCGAGTGGGAGTGACATTTGGCAATTTTCTAGATTGTTGTAGTTGACCAACCAAAAAGATCCCCAGGTCTTAAGAGCCTTAGGCCAGCCGTTTTCTTAGCTAGTTGGTCAACAATGCTGTTGCCCTTATTCCTAGTGTGTCTTTTAACTTATCTCAGGCTGAAGCTATTACCATTCGAAGCTTGATTTATTGACATGTGACACTCCATTACTAACCCTGATCTGACACGCAGTCTATTCAAGGTTAGTAGCGCTTGTCTGCTATCTGTACAGATTATTATAGTTTTCCCGGCTATACCTATTTAGGTTATCACTTTTGCGGCTATAGAGATGCCAGCCAGTTCTGTCTGAACTACGCTGGCATTTTTGCGTATACCCCACTTTATTCCCGCATACTTAGCCTTCTTCCATTTGGTGTATATGCAATACGCATTGGCTACGTTTAACTCCCCTTAAAGTTTACTTTTATAGAATGATGAAATAGTTACTGTAAAAGATATATATATTTTTCGGCCATCTTTATTCCTGTAATAACTACCCGTCCATTTTATTTTTATTATTGCTATGTCTTTCATTTGATATGCTAAAATATATTGTGTCGTATTTCTTCGCCTCTTTTGCGTTGCAGAATATAATAGTTATAGGAACTTGTCTATAGTCTGTTTTAGTGAAAACGCCTTCACATTTTTTACATAATTGTAATTCAACTATTGTTATAATTGATATAGTTAAATCATTCTTTAATTTTTTTATTCTTTTATAAATTAATTTTCGGACATAATACCTAAACATTGTATATGTGTGTATTACAATTTAATAGCACACATTCAATACAAATCAATTCTCGCTTAGATAGTCAAAGTGAATGCAATTTTTCAGACAGTATGACGTATCTTTGTGAAATATTTACAATTTTTCCATGATTTGTGATTCGTTCAATACTTTCCGGTTTGTTAATTTTCCGTGAAACTATCTGTCAGCCCTTAATATAGTTTTATTACAATTCGGCATATATACACGTCCAATATAACAGGCCATTTCGGAAATATTTATTACATTCCTGGCTGCTATCCCTACAGTCATAAACCGAACATTATTTTTGCATCAGCTTTATGAATCCTGTCCAAACGACTTTGTAAAGGGACCATTAGAGATAAGAAAGTGTCTATTCGTCGTCCTGTCGTCTGAATACTTAGTTACGTTTTATGAAATAGTGATGCGGCAAGACATTTTTCGCTAAATTTATTTTTATGAAGTTCATGGGACACAACAGTGAGTTTTTAAAATAAATCAACTTGCCTACTGACATATTTTAAATAAATACTTCTAGTGGAGTTACAATTGGTACAATTGACACTTAAAAGTTGTTTAATTTTTTATTTTAACTTTTAAAATCATTTGTTATTTATTAAAAATGCAGATTAACTAAATATCGAGAAATAAAACAAAAAATATTGTTTAATAATTAACACTAAATTTTCACCAAAGTTATTTGTTACTCCATATATGTTTCGCAAAATATTAGCTTTCTTCTAAGATATATCTCACACAAGTATTTACAGGATAAGAGCTGCAGGCTAAGAGTATAGCACTTAGTTATGTATCAAAAACTTGGACAACTGTAAGGAT
Source organism: Diabrotica undecimpunctata (assembly GCF_040954645.1). Classification (NCBI taxonomy): domain Eukaryota; kingdom Metazoa; phylum Arthropoda; class Insecta; order Coleoptera; family Chrysomelidae; genus Diabrotica; species Diabrotica undecimpunctata. Next base: position 62,290,668 of record NC_092804.1, on the reverse strand, counting down.
AGTGTACATACACAAAATAGAAAACAACGCCCTACCTAACTATTACAGGCTGATCAGTCTTATATTATTCCTATTGAAGGCACTAGAAAAAAATCTTAATAGATACATTAAGGAAGAGTCATAGAAGGATCAGTCTCTCAATGACAACCAGCATGCCTATCAAGAAGGAAAACTAACAGAAACACTGACTGAATGAAAGTCAGAAAATTCACCACTTCATTAATAATGAAGGTATTGCGTTGACCGACTTTCTAGATATAGAAGGCACATTTAATAATACAATATTCTCTTTATAATGCAGCAATATTAAAAGAGATATCCACTACCGTATGCAACTAGATCAAAAAAATGCTGTAAAATAGGCTAGTTCTAACAGATCTGCAAGAAGAGAAGGACATGGTTATGCCCAAAACAGCTAAGCGGTACCCAAAGGAAGTTCTTTTTCCTTCCTGTGATTACTCCTGGTGGATGACATGATCTCACTCCTTGATGCAAATGTAGTAAAAGTGTAGGCGTATGCGGATAATCGAGTTATTATGGTAAGAGGAAAATACGGAGATGATCTCTCCAGCACACTGCAACAAACATTAAATATCCTTACAAGGTGATGTGACAGGAAACAACTCTCTTTTGATTTAAGCATAACAGTAGTACTCAGTTTGACAAGGAGATGGAACCTAGATAACACCTGGAAGCTCGCTCTGTATGAAGAAAGCGAAGCTTTCTCTTTGGACAAAGACAAATCTTGGACAAATGTCAAAGAATGTGTGGGAAATCGTGGGGTATGGAACACAAACAGATGTACTGGTTATATAGGTCTATAGTCAGATCTATAATTACGTATGTAGCACTGATACGGTAATCTTAATATCAATAATAGGCCAACAGAGAGAAGCTGAATAAGCTGCAACGACAAAAATGCTTAATCATAATATGGGCGATGTCGGCTACCACAACTGCCTCTATAGAGGTCATACTTGACTTCCCTCCATTACATAATATGAATTTAAAAGAAGGCGAAAGTAGGAGAATGTGAAAGTTGGATAAGATGCCAGCAAGCAGGGCGAATGGAATATCGAGATTAAATCTGGAGAGATTATAAAAAATCATCCAGAGTTGTAAATAGTACCAGATCCAATGCAACCTAAATATAATTTCTAAAAGCCCATTACCGTCGTCTTTACATGAAGGGACTAATGGGTGTCGAATAAAATTAATCTCATAATGGCAGTTCAATGCTTATTTACGAACGTTTCTAAAACTAATGAAGAAGCTTAAGCTAATAAATACGGAGGGAAATACCCTAGTGAACTGACAGATGCCCCCAAATGCACTGATATCGAATCTAATTGACTCCAAGTTAGTTTAAAACTGTCTTCAGAATCTGATTCGGTTCGTAATAAGTAACAAAGTAAGTTTACTCTGGGTGCCTGGATAAACTGGTATTGAAGGGAATAAAAAAGCAGACCTACTTGCCAGTAAAGGGGCAAAAGAAACATTCATAGACCCAGAACGTATCGTTAAAATAGCAAGAAGCACAGCCTAAATAACGATATCGGACTGGATGGAACGGATAAAACGTAAACACTGGTACTAAGAAATGGATCTTAAACATTCAAAGGCTTTTATATATAAACGTTGGAATAACATATCCAAAGATCTAATCACTGTCGCCTTAAGGCACATGAATAAAATCAAACTAACAGAAAGAGAGGATTGTAGATTTTTTCAGGGTGAAGACAAGGCGTCGGAACACTTTCTGTGCAACTGTCTAGCGTTAGATAGGATCAGACTTATTGGACTCGATTAAAGTTGCCGCAACAGAAAAAGATATACCACCTTTCATCATCAAATGAATTTAATACATGCTCAGTCCTATGAATACAAATCGGCAATTAAAAGATCTGTAGAAGTTTTTTGTTAAGGAGTTTTTTTACTCTTTACTGTGATCGACGATCTTTAACAAAGCTTAACAGACAAGGGTTTCATGATCAGAGTTATGAAGATGATGTATTTGTAGTGATTAGAGGTACGAATGAGAGTATTATTGCTGATTTCATGAACATTACCTTAAACCTAATGAGTTTAAGTATATTAAATAATAAGTTGTATAAGGTTAATTTTAAATACACACAACGCAAAAGTCTAAGGATATTTTTATAAATAGACGTATTTTGTTTATCTGTAATCAACTTAAAAAAAGTAGTACAAAATTTGTAGTTTAAATTGTTGTTTAATATGTCAAAAATCATAAATTGCAAAAAAAAACAGAAAATTGGAGCAAAAAAAATATATTGCAAATCACCCATGTTTCACATACCACCATAAAATGTCAAAAATACGAAATATAAACTAATTATGGCCACCACGTTGGTTTGTCACAGCTTTACATCTACTGTTCATGATCCGAATCAAATGGAGTATGTGGAGTAATTTTTGGTTGGAGCATGTCCCATACATGCTTAATGAGATTCAAGTCCAGTGATTGTGCTGGCCACGGCAATACATCAATACCCTCGTTATCCAACCAGTTTGTTACAATATGCGCAACATGTGGTCGAGCGTTATCATGCATAAAGTAAAAATTTTCTCCAACAGCAGCAGCAAACGGGCACACAACAGGTTCAAGAATAGTGTCCAAATATTGCTGACTTGTGAGAAAGCTACGTGGGAAAATGAGGTCAGTTCTTCCGTCAATCATGATTCCGCCGTATATATATATAGTTTTCTAATACTTCTAAAATACAATCAGGAAGTTTCCCATTATTTTGCACGACTCTTTTCCACTTTTGAATCCACAGTGAAAACTCTTGTTCTACTGTGGAATATGCAGTAAGTAGTTGGTCCAATAATATCCTGGAAGGTGTCAACAATTTTTTTTTATGCAACTTTATCTTCTGGTGTGGTATCAGTTTTAGGTAAAACAACTCGAAGATTAAATAGATTCATAACTTTCGATGAAAGTCGTTCTTCTAAATCAGTTAAGATATTATCTAAAAGGGATAAATAAATAGATCTTTGGAAATATTCTTCGCAAGAATTAGCAGATTGGTTTTGACGACAGGTTTGACGAGAAACTATACGAGGCATCTTCAATTCAATGTCTAGTTGTTCAGCTATTTGTTTACTTCATAGTAAAGTTTGCTAAAAACAGATTCATCATTAATATTTTATTTTGAAGAATGCATTTAGTGTCCTCTATGGTATCAGTAGCCTACTTAAAATCTAATTTTGGTGACTAAAGAAGACGACTAAGTGATACAGTTGTACCTAAAACACCACTAAGACAAACTACTGTTTCACAGTTTTACAAATACCTTGGACAGCAGCCCCCAGTTCCTTTATTTGTATTCACTAACGTATTAGACAGATCTAATACAACAACAATATTCACTTTGATATTTATTATAGATAAATTATAAAATGTAGCACACAGTCTCAAAAATTATAATACATATTCAAATTACAAACAACCAATTCGTAGACAAAACTGAAGATAAGAAATACCTAATAGAAAATAAAAATGTGCGGATTTCGTGCCAAATGTCATGTCATGTACATTGAATGAGCAATAATGTATGGACGGTAAGTCTATATCATCAATAATCGAACGATTCTTTGACACTCAAATGACGAATTGACAAAATTTGAAAATCGCGTAACTCTGAATTCGTGGAAGTCTTAGTCGAGGTGTTACTGTATTTAGAATTGTTCATTTTCTTAAAGGGCAATTTAAAAAGGCTTCCGTATAATTCTACACTTACCCCTAGAATAAATGAGTTTAATTTATTTCAACTCTTGACTTCCTGCTTATAGGGTTGATGGGTTTTAAATTACTTTTTTTAGGATTATTTGATTGATATTTAATTTCGTTTTGGGTGTGGTCATAACCCCCGTGACCCCCCCTTCTTGGATCCGCCACTGATTAATGTGCGACAAAAAGAGTTATTAGTAATATATTGTAAATTAAATTTTCGTATCTATACTTTGACAGAGATTTCTAAAGTAGCACGTCCTAAATATGGCATTTTATGAAATAGCCGTCACAATAAACATTTAAAAGAGTCCATTTACTGTAAGAGCGGAGTCGTTATACAACAGTACATTATCAATTTTATTGAAATTAATAAATAAATAATAAAATTGCTTTATTCAATTTTAAAACTAATATTTAAATTTTAAAACAGCCTTTTGTACCACTTTCTTTTAGTAGTCAGTGTTACTATCCTTAACATTTATGCAAACTTCGATTAGCGTAGGCATGCTCCTAAACAAACTATCAAAATTTTGATGTGATAGGTTGTTCTATTCTTCAAGAGCAGTCTTCGTTTAAGCATATCCCATAAATGATTTATAGAGTTGTGGTCGGGTGAGCAAGCAGGCCACTCCACGATAGTGATATCTTCTGCTTAACGAAGTCTACAGAAGACTGTAGTGCTGGTAGTTAAAGGTGCATTATCATGCATGAAAATTAAATTGTCTCCCATTATACCTCTCCAGAGCGTATACGTTCTAGAACCAAATCAACATACCTGCGAGCTGTTGAAGTTGGTTGGATGAAAATTAAAGGAGTTTTTTCATCGATCATTAAACGTTTCCAGAACATAACACTTCCTCCTTTATATCTGTGAACAGATCTGGCAGTTTACACAAATACTGGTTTCGTCTGAAAATACCTACATTTTGCCAATTTCCAATGTTTTAGTTTTGGTGTTGAAGACACCAATTTAGGAGGTCAATCTTGTACTGCTTGGATAACTCGGGAACTCTTAACTGTCTACTTCAAATTAGAAGATTGGGGTCAAATAAGATATTGTTTTAAAGCTCTTGCAATTCTCTATACAGGGTGTCCCATAATTATTTGGACATTAGCTAATGGGTGATAGCTGACACTAAAATTAAGCGTTTGAACTCAAATTGCTTAGGCAAAATGTTGCTAGTTTTCGTTCTACAGGGCGAATCATTAATATTTTTGTATATTATTTTTAGGGATATATTTAAAACTATTCAACCGATTTAAGCGAAATTTGGTATCTTGCTATTATTTAGTATGCTTAATATGAAAATGATATTAGTTTTACCATTGACACTAGGTGGCGCCACCTACTGGAACATTGGTTCATTAATGTGCCCATAATATTTTTGTCCGCCCTGTATAAACATTCTAGGAAAAAAAACATGAAATAACATTCAATTCTACACAAAAAAGGTATTCTTGTTTCAAATTAAAATTACACTGTTTTCAAAATAAACGTATTTTTTAGAGACGTGCATAAAATGAAAAAATTTTACAAAAACTTATGTAATTTTAAACTTTATTCAAAAGGTCTAAGTGAATATTAAATGTATTAGTAGTAGATAATTTTTGCAAACAAATTGCATATGATTGAAACAATTATTTTTATTAAACCTTTTACACAGTAACAAATTAAAAAAAAATCAGAAATTAAATTAAATTAAACAATGAAGTAAATATAAAACAATTGACAAAGTGAATAATTCAAAAGGAAACAAAAAAAATTACAATAGTGTTCAAAATGTTCACCATTAGATAAACTACATAATCTAAATCTTTTGTGTAAGATTTGTCATATTTTAAACAATGAGTTTCTTTGGGCCCTGATTACGTTAACTTCCTCTACAATATTTTGACGTAACTCTTGACGGTTATTTATTGTTTATATATAAACAAGTGACTTTAGGTAGCCCCACAAGGGGAAGTCTAGGGGATATGGTTCGGGACTGCGTGCTGGCCATGGGTATACACTAGCTCTACCAACCCACCTTTGAGAATAAATTTCACTTAGATAATTTCTAACTTCTAGGCTATAATGTGGTGGTACACCATCATGCATGTACCAAGAGTTACGTTTCAAATTAGAGGTATGTCTTCTAAAAGAGTTAGTAAATCTTCTCTCCAAAAATTTAGATACGTTACTCCGTCAAGTCTAGTTGGTAATTCGAATGGTCCTACAATACAATCCATAAACATGCCACACCCGATATTTATGGAAAACTCATGTTGAAAATGATGTTCTTGAAATGCATGAGGATTTTCTACCGCATAGGTATGGCTATTGCGCCAGTTAAACACACATCTTCTAGTAAATGTGGCTTCAGCGGTAAATAAAATTTTATTATAAAACATTGGATCGTCTAAATGCCGCCCTATCATAAACTGACTAAATCGGAGCCTTGCTGGAAAATCCTGTGGACACAAATTTTCTTTCCGTGTTATTTTTACACCGTAGATTTGCTTATACCAGTGGCCGCAGAAACAAGCCTTGTACTGGTTTCTGGATCTTCTGCAACACGCACAATAATTTCATCCTCCATATCCGCATCAATAACTCTCGGTCTTCCAGCATTCCTGTTTTTGGGATGAAATTAGCCTGTTTCACCTAATCTGTCGAACAATTATCTAATAGTTTTATGATTTGGTTGCCTTCTATTCGGATAAAGTTCGAAATAGCGTTGAGCTGCTTTACGAGAACTACCAAAATACATTTATTTCGAAAACGGAGTACTTTTTTTATGTGAAAGAAGACTAGGTACCTTTTTTGTGTAGAATTTAATGTTAGTTTATGTTTTTATAGTCATACTTCTTTAGGTGCAATTGGGAAAAATGTTGAGAGTGAATTTTTATAAAAATGACAGTATGAAGTACCTACCTACGCGCTCACCGGCAGTATAAAGTTAGTTGCTAAATCTTTGAAGTTACGTATGTATCAGTGCAAATAAAGTGTGAAAAAAATATATTTTATAATTGTTGTGTCTTTGAATTTGTCTTCGTCGGAAATAGAATAATATATATTAAAACATGATGAAAAGACTATTAAAAGGCAATCTTAATATTATTTATTTTGTAGATATAATCTGTCAAAATAATTCATTTTAGTATGAATTTTACGGCCATGGCACACTGGCTTACACCAGTTGTCGCTCGAAAACAGGAATCAAACAGTATCGACCGGGATCAGAATTTGAATGGGTAAACGCTTGGGAACATGTCATGTTATTGCCTTGCTTACTTTTTTTATTTTCGGTATTATTTAAGAAAATTTTTAGGAAACTTGTAAGTATTAAAATTAGTTTAATATTTAAATAAAATACAAATAAACTGTTTAAAATATATTTATTTCATTGAAATCATATAATAGAAGTATAACTTCTTACAAACATATTCTTTTTTTATAATAATAGACTCGCACTGCACTTTAACAACAAATAGTAAACAAATTCGTACTTACGCCTTGACTTTACCATTAAGTTCACAGCATACCTAGGTACCTGCTTGTTTTGCGAAAATTTAAATACAAACATGCGTATCATTAGTAGAATAGTTTTCAATATATCCCTTAAAATAATATAAAAAAATATTATTGAATCACCCTGTAGAACGAAAACTAGCAACATTTTGACTAAGCAATTAGAGCTCAAACGCTTTATTTTGATGTCAGCTATCACCCATTAGCTAATAATGTTCAATTAATTATGGGACACCCTGTATATTGGTCATTAAATTTATAAATTCGGTCTAATGATTTACTCGATTTATTAAAAAATATATATATTTTAAAATTAATATTTTTAGCTTATTCCTAATTTCTTAGTTGATCAAATGTTCTAACTGATGACCTACGGCGCCCATAAAATGATAAGTTTTGTTTGAGAAGTTCTCTTACTCCGAAGCATTTGTAGAGTGATTCGTTGGCAGTCGTTGAAAATCTGTTGACGTAAATCTTTTAAAGATGCCAATAGAGTTCTTTGGATTTTACTTTTTAGGTGTCCTCAAAAAAAGGAATCCAGTGGAAACAAAGCTGGTGGCCAAGGAGGTAATTGCATGCTGCAGCATTTGCCAATCCAAAGTCGTGAAAAGTTTTTGTCTAAATATTGATAAACAAGTCAAGCATAATGCTTGAAAAGCTGTTTTGAAAAGTAGAATGAACTTTATATTAAGAAAAGACAGTTTAAAAAAAGACAGTTAAGATTTAATTTCATGTATAGTGCCTCTGTATGTTCACTTATACGTATATGATTCTATCAGGATTTCTAAAAGCGACTGGTACAGAAGCTCTAAAAGTGAATACAAATCTTTTCTATCAAGAGAAGTAATAATAAAATAACTTCAATAAAGACGCTACAACGACATGTCAGAATAAATCCAGATTGGTTGAAAAAATCTTAGGATACCTACTTTCTGGTTTTGATCTTTATATTGTTGAATTAGACCCATAACGGTAATTGTGATGATTTACAGTTCCGTTTAAAAAGCAGTTTCCGCACAAAAAGTGCAATTATTGGAATCACATTATATTAAAGAGAAATTGTGGATTGATCACTGCTCGCTCACACATTATTTCACAAAATTGTAAATAGTGTTCATAATGATCCTCTTTAAGTTTCTGAACTCTCAAGTGTATTTTATATAGATGGAAGTTGCGAAGCTAAGATTGCAATTTCACTAGCTTTATTAACTTCAGGCTCTTCAGTTTCTAGTTTTTATTACCTACATTCTCAGTTTCTTGATACTTAATTTATAATTCTCACTGACATGTTTATTTTGATGTCTAATAAATTCCTGAGCTGTCATATTGACTCATTTATTGACTACTGTATCCTTTTTGGAAGGGAATAAACTATGCTAATACATTTTCAAAGACTACTAATTCTTGCTCACTACTAATCTTTACAATAGAATCCTCTAATTTCACGTATGAGTTCGTATCATATGATTTACTTAGGGTGGCAAATATGACAAAAAAAAAGCAGAAACTATGCAGAGAAAAAATTAAAATATAAACCATTGGTTACCACGTAATAAATCAACTAATTAAGCAGGTAAATACAAGCAGATAAATTAAGTTAAAAATGCTTTTTAAATTAAATAAAATAAAGAATTGGACCGAATTTGAAAATGCAAAGACTAATATATGGGAAAGTACAAGGGCTCTGAAACTATGTTGTACTTGATCCATATTGCTATTAAAAAAGTTTTTGTCTATTCTTAATCTGCGTTAGGGGTCAAAGTAAAATAATGGCAAATACCGGAAAATTGTGTCGCTGGGTTTTTCAAAAATGTCGCACTTCTTGATATTGCCTCTGTTTCCTTTCCTTCCTACCACCTTGTATATATTCACCCTATGCAGTGTCAATGTCCGTTAAAAACGCAAAATAATTAAATAAAGGTATTGAATCACTGACGACCTATAGAAATATACTTTTCGATTTTATTCTTGTTGCAAGAAGCCAAATAAATGATAATGAACTGAAAGTATGCTAATCCAATTACTAAAAGTTGGATAATACGGGATCTTTGAAACGAGTTTAGTAAAAGGAAACACGGTTACCCTTTGCCTTAATAAAGATTTTCTAAAGACTAAAGTTATTCTATTAAAATGATACAAAAGTAAATTCTATTGTAAGTGTGAATATTAAATCTGAGCTTTACCTTTGTATCAGTTGATAAAGAGTAATTGTTATCTAATTTTAATTAAGTTTTGTATTCATATTTTTTTTTAAAGTGCCATGGTAAAAATTGTAATTGTCCTTAAACTGTCACAGGGTTAACAATATACAATTTAAGTAAATTTAATCTCTTAAATAGTATTTCAGATAGTCAAATGAAATTTGTCTTTAAATTCTCTTGTTTAGGAATTATATTTGATTACTGACAACTAACTCTTATATATTATTAGGAATTGCAAATTATGACCCTTAAAATGTTTTTTTTTTTAATTTTGCAAAACAAATAAATTTCTCTTAATTAAGTTTTAATCTCAGGGCTATTTTTTATCTTTATTTTTCTACGTGGCTTCAAAGTAATATCTACACTATTGCCTTTGAGGGAAAGATGGACAATGAGAAAATAAATGAAAATAAATAAATTTGTGATAATAAATTATCAAACAATTTTTAAAAATCACTTTTAGTTTATTAAATCAAATAAATTTATAATTAAACCAAACATATAACCTATGCTTTAATACGTATAATTAAACTTAACAATTCTCTATGAGAATAACGAGAAGGCCGATGAATTGGCCCGAGAAGGCGCATATACGCCACTGGTTGGTCCGGAACCCTTCTTTGGAATCGCAAATACGATAAAAAGGGCAGCCATACACAAATGGGTGCAACAGAAGTCTCTTGAGTGGTGGAACAACTCACCAGGACAGAGGCAGGCCAAACAGTTCATCAAAGGACATTCGGCTAAATTTACAGCAGACTTACTTTCGCACAGACGCAGGACTGTCAGAATGATAGTGGGTCTGCTCACTGGGCACTGTAGACTCAATAGACACTTGAGTCTCATAGGCCTGACAGAAGAGGACACCTGTCGTTTCTGTCTGGAAGAAGAGGAAACCGCTCTACACGTTCTGTGCCATTGCGAAGGTCTCGCACGAATGCGGTTTCTAGAACTCTGAGAGGAAAAACCGGAAGCACCAGGCTACATGAAAAGGCCACTATCAAGGCTGTTGAGTCTCATTAAGAGGACCAAGCTAGATGAAGTGCTTTAAAATAAGGGGGAAACACAATAGATCTGCAAAGGTTGCAGTGTATCAGGCTCTAGTGGCCGCCCCATTTTCTACATTCTACATTCTAACAATTCTCTAATGTTTCTAATGGTCATACACAAATTATCAATACTTTTTATGACTTGTACTCAAAAAGAAGATCTCTTAATTAAATTTTATATTTATTGTGAAAGCGAATAGCTGAACAAAATATTAAAAGAATCAAATTAGTTATGATATCTTTACTAGTGGGATTGAAACTCCTTTTTTTATTGTATATCAGACTGACCTCTTATTTACATAATTTTTTATTGGCTCCTTTTCTCTTCCAACTGTGCTCTGACCATCTACGGCTCGTATTCTTAGATGCTTCACACACCTCTCGTCAGCTGGTGAAAGTCTCTCACACATATTAACGCAGCTACAGTTTCTCCAAAACACTTCCTGTATAAATACCTATCCCACAGGAACACACTTTTGTACTAATCGAAAGGATTTTCACTTCACCGATTAGCACTACATAAATGCTTCACCTGTTTTCCTCTTCCACTTTGATACTGTCACCACTCCTTTGGCTTGTTCTATAGACACATCAAACACTATACACAATTTTTATTTACAAGTAACTCTGCTCACTTTTACTGCAGGCTATGGAGCAACAAAACAATCAGCTTCTTCAGAACTTCAGAATACAGTAAAATCTCCTCTACCTTCCACTTTGTGTTGTGTTGTGTCGTTTTCCTCTACCTTCCACTTCAACCAATCAGATTTCAGCATCATACACTCAACACCTTAAATTCCAACCAATCACATTCGATACTTTCTCAGTAAACAAACTCGCTGTCGTCATGACCTTATATCATTTGGTATTTCCAATTTTATGAATACTTCCGTTCTTTTTGTTTACTAGTCGGGGTATTACAATATAACTAAAGATTAGGATTATTATCTACCCTCATCTGTTACTAAAAGCTTTCTCCTTACTTTTAAAATTCTGTGTACAGAAGATTTCCATTTCGTATTCAAACAATTCCTATGCCCGTGCCTTTGACATAACTGTTTATTAAAAACCGACTATTGCTATCATATCGATATCTCTCTAATGCTGATACTTAGAAAAACCATTACTCAATAAATATAGTCGATAAAATTAAATTTATATTATATTTTCTTTAAATATTTTAGACCAATTCAAACCACAACAATATGTTATAAAAGTCACAAAAGTGTTTAAATGTGGTTTATACTATTTTTTTTAATTGTATTTTAAAGAAATCAAATAATCAGATACCTATATAAAAGTTTGATTACGTAATATGTATTTATGTTTATTATAAATTTCTTTTATAAGAATAACTAATTATTGAAAAGAAGACAGGTTTATTCCAAGAACTTCTCTAAAGACGTTTATTTTTGTTGCTTGGTTCTGCCGTAAGAGTCCGAGAACCCCAGATCTTCGTTATTTTATAAAAGATGAAAATTTGTCAGCGTATACTCAAAATGTAGGTATGAAAGATTGTGAAGTTTGAGTTATTGTGGCCTTGGCGGGTAGACACACCCTAGAGCAGGTAGGGGGCAACTTTAAAATCTCAAATAGCAACCCTCAGCTTTTTTTATTACAGATTTCTATTCCTCATAATAAAATAAGTAGTTGGAAGCATTATTTTAATAACTTACATGTTTTACTATATCATTAATGAATATTTCAACCAGACAGTTAGTCACAAACCGTTAATTTATTAGTTTAAGGGCCGGTTTCACCAACAACAAATAAATCACTGAATAGTTAATCGTCGAATAAAATTTATTAGTAGAATAAATTTTATTCCGTTTCAATAACTATTTGTAATCCACAGTTAGTTATTCGTCGAATAAGTTCAAAGTGTAATGATTTTCCACAGACTGTACTCGTTGACACCTCTCTTGGCCTCCACCTCTTAGGTGCGTGGCCAAGCGCATCGCACTATTTTTCACTGTAATCATATACATAATCTATAATATTTGATATTGGTTGATTAATTTGTCAAAATAATAATAATTGTCAATGTCAATACATAATTTATATAAAAAAAAATCTATTTGTTGTGGTTGTAAATTATTGTGAATCTCAAACTTGTGAAAATGGACAAAAAACGCGAGGGAGCAAAAATTATTTAGAGAAAGAAATGGAGAACTTTGATATTCTAAACTTAGTTTTAAAGTCCACATCATCAAATTCAGCAAAAGGGTTTCTTCTTTGCAGCTGCAAGCGTGGTCTTTTCCTTCACTGCTTATTTCCGTCATCAGAGGATGATGATGATGAAGATAATAATCAAAAATAAATATATATGTATACAAAATTCAAATTGTGTGATATAATTACGTTTACCTCCAATACATTGTTGATAATTTCAAGTTAAACTAATGAATTTTCTTTATTATTGATATTTAAAGTGAGGTTAGCTGTCAACTTATTCGAAGAATAAATATTTATTTGGCCGATATTGGACTAATAACTTATTTGGAGTTTATTCATAGAATAAGTCTTATTTGACGTCGGTGACACGCAGATATGTCAGTTTTATTGGTCGAATAACTTTATTCATTGAATAGACTGCTATTTGTCGTTGGTGAAACCGGCCCTTAGGCATGTAAAATATGTTTTTTATCAAAGCTACAAATCTGGTTCAGTGAATTTACGATTTTATATAAATGGTAAATATTCTAGGTGATCAAGGTAATTTCTATAAAAGAAGAACTTAAAATATTATTGTTTACCGGATCGGTGCTCACCCGAGGTTTCGCGGTAGCTCGTGAATAATAAGCAAATCTTTGCAAAGAGGTAAATATGACTTTACCCAATAACAAGGCATTTATTTAACATGCCTACTGCATAAAAATAATAATCTGTTATTTCATTGGTAATATACATATTATGCTGAAAGATTTGAATTAAATTTGAAGGGATCTTTTATCCCATTTAGAAATAATTCCAGCATAGACAGAACATTGTTCATACCTTTCTTAAAATGTGTTAATAACTTCTGTTGTACCAAAAATATAAAATGCGTAGGTACCTGTTTGATGATTTCAATAGATTAACGTAACATATCATATAGTCTAATGTTCAATAGAATTAGTCCGTACAATTATTATATTCACAATGAGCAGGGAGTACAATAGAAAGATGCATCAATAACCATGAAAGAAACAGACATAAAAAAGAGAAAAATCAAAGAAGCAGCTTTCATCCTATTTAATGAAGAAAAATGTGTAGCAAATCGACCAACAGCATGTAGCAGGCTTTGGTTGCCAATCCTAAAAGATGAAGTCAACAACAAAAATATACCAACAATAGTGGAATGATAGAAATTCGGAGATATATCTTGTACAATTATATATAATACATATGCAACACATAATAAACAAACATATACATAAGCACGCAATACACAAACAATTGACACAAAAATAATAATACAACCATAAATTTTGAAAAACATAACCTACTTAACGACTGTTGGTTTTAGTTTTCGCACAATTTTTAGAACAATATTTTTTAAAAACGGTCTCTGGAATGGAAATCCAAACATCAAACAAAATGTTAAAACATTATTCAGGGCATTTTATTACACAATACGGTTGGAAAGAGTTATTTAGTATAGGTATATTTAAACAAATTACATTATTTTTATAGCTGTCATATTTGAAAAACTATAACGCCTTTGAGTTTGTCAGTATGGTGAATTCGATTAGTTATTTTATCTACTGACTGATTTTATTTATTACGTCTGATCACAGTCAGAGATTCTTATAAGGATTGGTACATTTATCACTTGAATTGAAAATTCTATGCACTCTATACATTAAGAGATCTAGACCTAGACCCAACATTAGGAAAACCAAATTTATAGTTAGGAGCTATAAAAATATAAATCATGGGCGCTAATGGCAGCACATGAAGAGATCGGAAGAATTACTCTTATCTCACAATGGGACAAAGCTGAGGTTCTTATTGTACTGCAGCGACATAAGGTTAGACACCAAGATACGAATAGTGATGTGCTATAGCATATCGAAGCCTTTTCTAGAAGATCTAGAACATATTAAACGTCGATGTACCATGCATGAGAAAAAAAATACTTAACTTAGTGAAATAACGTAAGCTTGAGTATTTCGGTCACGTAATGCGCAACGAAGAAAGATATCGAATTCTTCAACTCGCCATGAAGGGAAAGTATTTGGCAAAAGAGGACCGGGATATCATCGTATCACGTGGCTGAAAAGGCGTGCATGTTTTGGACGCTAAATTTAAAATTTGACACTGAAAAATAAAATTACCTGTTTCTGCATACATGATTTGGACGCTGGGTGTAATTAAAATGTAAATAGAAAGTCAGGTAATAAAATTCTAGAGATTAAGCTTGATAAGGTTTATTTGTCACTTTGAAATAAATACGACATACATTTTACGAAATGGAATCGATCGATACAGTTAGTTTGATACTCATGTATCCTAAGTCTAACGAACATAATTTTTTTTCTACTCTTTGGATCTTTAAGTCTATTACTTTCACTCTTACAGACACTATTAATTTTAATGTAAGTTTTAGTTTGAAAATTTTTCAATCAATAAAATGGAAAATATTTGGATGAGCATGGTAAAAATTATCATTAAAACGCGAGTGGAACGATTCACAAGCATTAGTTGTTAATTGTAAACTCTCACTCATCGCAGCCCACATCTCCGACGGAAATGTTGCGTGGTCGCCAATGTAGTTGTCCAATAAGTAGTCAGAAAACTTTTCAATTTTTGAATCCTTTGGTTGAATAGCCATAAAATCATATATGAAAGATTCTTTGACTTCTGAGGGAGGTAAAAATGGCAGCCCAAAAATATATTTCAGCCATTTAGATATTTCACTGTCTGCCAATTTATATTCCCGAATTAAGCCACAACCACCGATACTACGATACCAAACTTGCATAAGATGAAAACGTCACCCTTTAATGTGCACATTTGGAAATTCAAAACGCGCAGCATTGTGGATAGCAATTTCAAAATCGGAGAAAATGATTTTTGGATTGAATTTTAGACCAATTACTTCACATTTGCGTTTCAAAACATTAAATAGTTTTATATAGGTTTGTTCCGATTTGTCGGGAAGTAAACAATAACACAATGGTATATAATGTCCATTGATAAATACATGTATGGTAAAAAATTGCTTGAAATATTGAGCACAGTAACTAAATGTACCGTCCATATAAATCGTTTCACTGCCGCACAGAAAACGCATGTTAGTGTTACACGAGAAGATGATAATGCTAGAACTTAGTTCAACCGCAAATATAAAATTCTCGTCTTTAAGTGTTTTGATATTCATAATGTTTACCGCAGCAATAGTTTCTTCTTTACTTTTGGGCAGTTTCGGTTGAGCCATTCGCCGTTCACTGTATATTTGATTTCGTATTAAATTAACGTCTTTAACAGACATGTGGCTCAAGCAATCTACATTTTCTTTCAACGCACTATGTATGATTTTGGACGGCCTTTCGGTCAAATTATCCTTAGCCTTCCTTTTGGCACTGCTACGCACAATCTGTCTATTAAGCGTCTTGATATCACACTCGTGATTATGTTCTAGATTACTTCGGATCACTAACTTTTCTGGCCCTTTCGTGAATATCTTCGCTTTACACGACCGTTTTACGCACCTCCAATACGTTTCTCCCGATTTTAGTACTTTATCTTGAGAAAAAGTAAAACTGTTCACTTTGAGCAAAATTTTACCACGATTACTTACTAACGTTGAAATTTCCATGTTCACTTTTCACTATTCTCTGACAAACTAATAACTAAAACTAAGTAACTAAGTTATAGTAACTAAGTAAATTTCAATGACCATCATTAAACCCTAATTATATCTAATATCTGGTACCTGCGATAATCCTTACGGCAGCGTCCAAAACAAGGGTACTTTTAAGAACCTCAGGTACTTCAGCGTCGAAAACATGCCTGCCCGGCTGAAAAACCTCCGATACTGATTTGGAATGATCTTCGCCAAACTATGGAAGAGCGGTCAATAAAACAATGATAATCTTGATGATAATCAACATACGGACCGGATTAAACACTTAATAATAAGAAAATACATTAAGAATGGAATGGAAAAGAGTGGTAATTTTTTCTTACTAAACATGCTTATTTTTGTACAAGTATGAGCATATATGATCAACTTAGAACATATAAACAACATCGATAAACTATTTAGTTAGCACTAAAAAGCGATAGTCAAAATTTAAGAGGTCATATCTTTGAAGACTGAATGTTAAAAATAAATTAAGAGTATATGTGCAACAGCCATAGTTCAGGAAATGAAGCTCGAAAAAAGTTAAAACCTCGCAATATTTTCGTCCTGCATGGATTGAGTTGAAATTTTAACAGAAGGTAGGTGATAGCCTAAGGATCAAAATCTATATCGAACCAAAGTACGCTGAAGGGTTTTAGGGGTGAAATCTACCCCTAATTTTCAAAAATTATAAAATAACATGTTAAACCTGAATATGGGTAAGATTTGGTTTGAATTAGTTAAATAATGATTATTTTATACTTTTGAATAGAGTTCCATCATATTTCAATCCTTAAAAAGCAACCCTTGTTAGAGATTAATGTAAAAAAATTACTAATTCTAAAAAAATGATTTCGCCTTCGATCGATTTGGATAAAAATTTGGATTTAAGCTTAACTCACCCTCTGCTTTATAGTTTATGTCATACAGATGAACCCTTATTGTTCTTAGGGGTGAAAACTAAGTCTAATTTTCAAAAATTGTAAAATAACATTACAAATCTTAAGATGAGTGAAATTTGGTTTGGATTAGTTAAGTAGTGATTTTTTTATACTTTAAAATACAATTTCATAAATTTTCAACCCTTAAAAATCAATTGTTGTGAGTGGTATAGGTGAAAACAATTTTTTGTTTTGCCAAAATTTTGCAATTTTTCAACTTTTGAAAATCACCCTTTAAAACATTGCAGTTTTTATAAACTAATTTAATAGATATAGATTGAAAAAAGTAGAATTAAATACAAAAAAATTTATCAACATAAAAAGGCACCATATATTCTTATACATTTATATAAATAGTTGAAAATATTTACATTTATAGGTAAAACAGTAATAATATTAATTTTATTCGTCATCAATGACATCTTCATCGTGATCTATGTCATCCTCATCTTCTTCAATTATTGGTGAACTATTATTGCACCCTTCACCTGAGCACCCAAAACAAGTAGAGTTACAGTATAAACCAACTTTTCTGCCCCCACATGAAACGCCGCATCCTTTTTTGCATTGGCAAAAAATAATTTTCAAAAGTTCATCGGGTGCAGGTTGTTTGTTCATGCGTACGGGTAATAACAAACCATCTTTATAATACCATCCCCAATCTGTTGCTCTGATATTTTCATTGCCAAGCCACTGTTGAATTTGGTAATAGCATCTTTTTAAATGCTCATCTAAGGCATCAACAGTGGGCAGAAGGGATGATAGCTTAACCGCACAGTTTTTCGTTGTAGCTTTGATGAACTGTTCGTACCGCATCTGCTCGAGAAAAGCTTCCAAATCTTTTATTTTTTTTTTAACTTGGTAAGCTGCGTGTCTTTAACAGTTCCGTACAACATTATTGCACAGTATCTGCCAGCATCTAAAATATCTTCAAGCTTAGCAGTACTACTGTAAAAAATTTCGGCATGTTCCCTCATGTCCGGTCTTTTTTGAAGAATATCAAAAAATTTTTTTTTACCTTTATTGTAAAAAGCAGATACAGTATCACAGCCAGTAAAAGCATGGGAAAAAGCTATTAATTTTGAACTATCTGGGTACCCTATTTCAAAAAATTAATTGGTTTTTTTAACGTATTTCCTTCATTTTTAACGATAAAGTGTTTCTTCAAAAACGATTTTGTAGAGGTTTTTAAGAGCTACAAGGATCTGTGAATTAAATCTTTTTGGAACCCTTGGTTTTTAAATGGGGTGAGTTTAAAGGGCTCGAAAAAGATGGTGCTTGATCGTAAATCGATGCTTTAAACGGCTATATCTCGCCAAATATTCATTGTACAACAAATCTAAATAAAGGAAAATTTTAGTCATTAAAAAAGCTACAATTTAGTACATTTTATTTTTTTCATATATTCAGTTATTTTGGGGATATTTAAAAAAAGAAGGGTAAAAAATATGAAATTGTAAATCGTTTCTCTCTTTAAGCTGTACTTTATCTAAAACTAAGCATTTTAAATGGGTCAAACTTCTTGGACGTATTAACAATATATGTACAAAGAGAATTGCAGAAGGGTGAAGATCGATTTTAATTATGAGAGTGGTTAAGGGGTTGTTTTCATCGATTTTTTCGTAAAAAAATGAGGTATTGACCTTATTTTCTTCATAACTCACTCAATTTTTGAGCTGGAGTCTTTCAAATTTGGCATTTGAAGAAAACCGCTGAATATTGATAGGCCGTATTTCGGTTCCTATTATATCGCAAAAACATTTTAAAAAATGAATTGTATTTGTCTTTTTAAAAGCTACAAATTTGTTCTCTACAATTTTTTTAATAAAATGCACCATTTTCGAGTTATTCGCGAAAAATCGATTAAAAACATCGATTTTTTCGTCTAAAAGTTGTTACTTTCAATCGCGAATAACTTGAAAAATATCAGTTTTACAAAAAAAATGTGTAGAACATTTTTTGTTTAGAATCACTTTTTTAATCGAAACCTGTGGTTAAAACGTGAAAAAAAATTTCACCCCCGAGATGGGATGGCAACCACCCCCAAGGCTTTGACGCACTTTGGTTCGATATAGATTTTGATCCTTAGGCTATTACCTACCTTCTGTTAAAATTTCAAGTCAATCCACGCAGGACGAAAAAATTGCGAGGTGAAATGCTTCATTTCCTGGACTACTATTCTAAGGATATATTGGACAATTACGGATAAAAATTGTAGGTAATTACATTTTTCTGTAGGAAATGATTTTTCTTTTCGTGTAGCTTGTCTTTTTAAGTAAAAAGTCGATGGCAGAAAATTTTATTTCTTATCTATTTTATTAGAGTACAGCAGGTGTCTTCGTCTGAGGAAACGGATAAATAAGCTCTACTTACAAGTTAAATAATGGCTTGAACTAACTGGGAAATCATAGAGGAAGCAATAAATATCGTAGTAAAGTTATCATTATAAATGGAGAAGTGTTGCTGCAAATTCATTGCATGTTAATCTAAAATTAGTTCGAAAGGCACCATTTATCATTCAGATTAATTTAAACATTTGCTGTAGTTAAAAAATTATAAGTTTAATCAATCTTTAACTTCATCCGTTATAACAGTGTTAAAATTTAAATAATTAATTATAGCACCGTTAATTAGTCTGGCAGATAATTATGTGTAGAATGGTAACGTTCCTTACTAAATCTTCCTCGCTGACTGTAGCGATAGTGAAAAATATTCTGAATCCTCGAATTGGCACTTAAACTTAAAACTCCGATATAAGAAATATATTATATATATATATATATATATATATATATATATATATATATATATATATATATATATATACATAAGTATATAATATATACAATATATATACATATATATATATATATATATATATATATATATATATATATATATATATATATATATATACATAAGTATATAATATATACAATATATATATATACATATATATATATATATATATATATATATATATATATATGATCACCATTGCAAAGGCTTCTCGATCTTCTGCAATATGGAATAATTATCCTGCATTTGATATCTGAGTCCATTCACGAATGTTTTTTGAACCAAGAAACTTTGTTTTCTTCCTAAACCTCTACGGCCCTCTATGTTGCCTTTAAGGATCAGTTGTAATATTTTGTATCGACTTCCCCTTACTACATGTACCAGATAAGACATTTTTTGGTGTTTAACAGTCTTTAGCAGTTCTCTATCTTTGTTGACGCTCCTTAGTACTTCTTCATTAGTTTTCCTTGCTGTTTAAGGTATCTTCAGCATTTGTCTATAAACCCACATTTCCAATGCTTCAATTTTGTTTATGATCGATACTTTAGTATCCACACTTCTGTACTGTACAAAAGTACGGACTTTGTCTTAGTTCTAAACTGAGATGATTATTGCAAAGAAATGACTTCATTTTTATAAAAGTAGTTTTAGTCATTGCTATTCTACGTTTTATTTCTATGTCTGGATCTAGTTGGTCCATTATCACAGTTCCCAAATATGTCATTTTGTAAACTTTCTCAACTTGAAATCCGTTTAATTGAAGATTTGCATCGGGATGTGGGTCACGACTAAACACTAAAATTTTGGTTTTGTTTGAGTTTATTTTAATGCCCATTTCGTCTTCTACCTCGTGAATACGATCAAGCAGAATTTGAAGACCTTCAATATTATCCGACAGAATTACTGTATTGTCTGCATATCTAATCGTATTAAGTAGTTCCCAGGTAATTTTTATTCCATATGATTGTCTCTCAAGTGCCTTTTTAAATAACTGGTCCGAGTAAACATTGAACAATGTTGGCGACAAAATGCAACCTTGTCTGACTCCTCGTTGTATTCCGATATTTTTCAGTATTTGCATTAATTTTACATGCTGTACCTTATCGAATGTCTTTTCGAAGTCCAAGAAACATGCAAATACATCTTTTCTTTAGTCGAGGCATTTTTGTAATAGGATGTTAAGCGCAAAAAGTGCCTCTCTGGTTCCCATAGCATTTCTAAAACCAAATTGAATATCTTCAAGATCTTCTTCGCTTGTGCGTCTAATTCTGTTGTGAAGTAGTCTTAGAAAAATTTTAAGAGTGTGGCTCATTAGGCTAATTAATCGATATTCTGAGCATTTTCTCGCATTGTGATTTTTAGGTATTGCGACAAAGATGGATTTGAGCCAATCTGTGGGAATCACTCCGGTATTATATATTGAATTAAAAAGTCTTACTACTAATTTTATGTTATCATCCTCTATTAGTTTCAGCAGTTCGGTGTATCATCTGGATCACAAGCTTTGCTAATTTTAGCATTATTTATAGCGTGTTCTACCTCGCATTTCATAATTTCTGGGCCGTCAGTACATTTTTGGTAGAATTCGGCAATATTATTCCTGTCATCTTCAAACAACTCTGATATATACAGTAACCATTCTTTTCTTATTTCGTGCTCGTTTACAATCATTTTGTTAATATTGTCAACGAGTACAGAAGGAACTCGTTTTTTAAATGAGTTACTCAATTCTTTTAGTTTTTTGTGCATATTAGTCGTGTTTAGATATTACATCCTCCATTTCGTCGCACCTTTCTCTCATCCATTTTTCTTTGGCTAATTTAATCTCCTTTTTTATTCTTCTCTGCAGGTGTCTACATTTTGTTTCATTAGATTTTATCAGTCGACGTTGTTCCATTAATTTCAAGATGTCGTCTATCATCCATTTATTTTTCTTGATTGCTTGAATGAAAATGAATTTCAGAAGGAAAGAACCTGCTAACAAAGGTTTTGACAAAAAATGACTTCCCATTGTCATGTATAAATAAGAAATTCTACAAGATTGAAGACAGGAAACAAGAACATACCACAGTTAATCCAGAAACATTTACAAGAATGGATTTAAAGAAGACAACAATACTATATCTAATGGGATTATAAGAAAATTTAAAAGATAGGCAACAACTTACTTAACGCTCTAAGACCCTAAGATCAAGACCAAGTAAATCAACCATCAATTTTGAAGAACATATCCTACAAACAACTTGTTGGTTCCACATTTTCCCAGAATTTTTAAAATAATCTTTTTTGAATACGATTTCCGGAGTGGAAATATCATATTACTGTTCGGGATGCAGTCGATTAGGAGGATACTTGCGGAGAGTGATTTACTCTCTCGTATTATATGCAGTGACATATAGATATAACTTCTTATCAATGTATTAACGTTCTTTGTACTGATCAGCTACGTTTTAGTCTGCAATCACCTGATAGCTAAGAAAGGGTATAAAAAATAGAAGGGAAACGAGTTTTTGACTGTACCATATCTTTTGAATCATTTAAAGGTGATTCTTTTGTGATTCTTTATGCTTACACGAAAGTATATGCTTATATTTAATTTAAGGAAATTAATAGATAGTGGTAAAATATTTTTCAAGAAAGATTCGTCGCATTTGCGACTTTCGTTGGAGATAAATCTGTTTTATTGCAGGATGACCATATGCCAGACCATATGAGTTACGAGTTGTAGCTGAATATCTAAATAGGGTTTGCATTTGGAGATTTGGTTAGCCATAATGTACTCCGATCTTAATTCCAGAAATCACCTCAAAATGGTATGTGTTGTGATGCTGCCATGTCAGCATCTGTTCAAGACTAACGGTTGGCGCTGCAAGTTTACCAACAAACGGATTGCACATTATGATAATTCATTGTACAGCTGTTAAACATTGTAATTCAATTAGAAGGAGGATATAGGCAATCTTGTAAACAGAAAAAAGGACTTTTTTATGATCCTGGTATTTTTTATAATAAATTATCTAATTCTTATATTAGCAACTTATTCTTTTACTTTTAATAATAAATATTGGATATTCTTCATCCACGGTCAGCAACAGATAGCTATATTTCCGTCTTTTAAGTTTAAATCGAATTAGAATTCTTCTTCCATCCGTTTTCCCTTAACCAATCATTTTTTTTTATCCTTCAAAATGATAAAAATTAACTTTCTACATAATTTTACAGAGTTTTGAAACCGATACGAGACACAGAAAAGATCGTTAATCCCTTACATTTTGTTTACTAAAACCGTTGAGAAAGTTAAACGATTTTTTTCTATGATATTTGCTATAAAACAAATTTTTGTATACATACCTTAATTCTAATATTATACTAAATTTTACATTTCACCCATATGGGTCTAGTATAAAAAGTCCTCTTATCCTCACTTTTGACACATAGAAAAAAATATATTTATAAAATTAACTCCTTTATTTACAATCTACATGTAGAAGCAACAAATGGTTACAAATTTAAGTTAGTCTTCCTTTTTCCAATTTCCTTTTAATTGTTCTACATTTTCGTATGTCTCCCATCCATGGTTGAATGTAAGTCGTGAGCAGTTATTATTTTGACGCCAACAGTTTATATGATGATATCCGGTTTGATGTATGCCTCTAGTTCTCTATATTGTCTTTAACGGATGTTGTTTACTGTATACCGTGCGGATCATGTGAACAAGTATACTATGGTCAAACATCAAGATGCCTTAAAGACCGCATTACATCCCACAAGTCAGATAATAGACTGCATCCTGAAAAAAGTGCATTGGGTGAACATGCATTTAAAAATGGGCATCAGATAGATTATAATAACATCAAAGTAGTATAACAGGAAAGTAACATCACCAAAAGACTTTTTCTTGAAATGGCCTACATTTGCCAAAATAATAATGCAATGAATCATAGAACCGATATTGGTCATCTAAATGAAATGTTCTCCTATTTGTTACTACTAGATAAATGCAATAATAACACAAACAATAATTTATCAATTGACATTTAAAAGAATTTTGTCAGAATAATGTATTTATTTAGAATAATTAAGTGTTTTTGGATGTACAGTAATTTTTTAAATTTTTAAACATAAAAATAGGTTTTATATATTGAAAAAAGATGAGAGACTATGATAAATTTTATCAACATTATAATACATCTTCGTTGATACAACCCCATTAAGTTTGTAAGTAGTGAATTTTTTAATTAATTATACCAACGCCAACAATTTATTCATCACATTTGTAGCTTCTTGATGAAGGACATAACCAATGTCCGAAAGCTTGGAATAAAAATTTAAAAGAGTACACGTTTCATTTTTTATTGCTGCAAACCCACTATTTATCGTTTACTTCCTTACGTTGTCAGCAAATACTTCTGGTTCATTATATATATATATATATATATATATATATATATATATATATATATATATATATATATATATATATATATATATATATATATATATATAAATATATATATATATATATATATATATATATATAAATACTTTGTAGCTTGTACCTAAACGTACTATAATTTCTTAGTTATTCGTTAAGAAACTCTGCCACTGAATAATATGGTCTTTCAGATAGATAGGCTCTTGTCAATTTACGGAACTTAAGAAAAGAAGTTGTAGATTTAAGTTGCAAAGGGAGATGGTTGTATATTTTTTTTGCAGAATATATTATAGATTTCTTTACTAACTCAGTGAACGAGATCGGTAAATACAGATGAAAGCTTGAATTTCTGGTGGAGTAGTCATGAATAGATCTTGTTGAAAAAACATGTAGGTGTTTACGAATTAAGCAAACAGTTTCTAGAATATGTAAAGAGGGAAGAGTTAAAATCCCATGATTTTTGAAGTAGATTCTGCAATGTGTTATTCTACTGAGGCCAAAAGATACCGTATTGCTCTTTTTTGTAATTTAAAAATAACATCAGATTGAACCCCAAAAAGAAAGGCAATGTCGAAGATGAGACTCGAACAAAGAAAAGTATGTTATTTTGGAAGATGCTAAATTGATTTGCTTCGAAACAGATCTTATTGCATAGCAGGCTGAGACTAGTTTTTTACTTAATAAATCGATATGAAGGAACCATTTACGGTTGTTGTCTACAAAAATACCAAGAAATTTTACAGAATCAACGAGACAGGGCTGTGTACTTTCACCATTACTATTTAATATATATTCCGAAAGTTATTTACGCAAGCACTTGAAAACCATTCAGAAGGAATCAAGATAAATGATGAAAATATAAATTACATCGGTTATGCTGACGATACAATCATTATCGTTGAAAGTGAGACAGACCTGCAGACGTTACTAAACACAATTTGTGATACTGGAGAACAGTTTGGTTTAAGAATAAACATAAAGAAAACAAAAACCATGGTTATCAATAGAAGGGGCAAAGTCATTACAAGGATCCAGACAAAAAATGAAGATATTGAGCAAGTAGACAAAATGGGATACTTAGGAGTCTGGATTACGGAAGATCTGAATACGAAATCAGAAATTTGCTTAAGAATAGAGCAATCAAAAGCAGCCTTTTTAAAAATGAAGAAATTTCTGAGTAAATAAAGACTCAATCTGCAAATCCGATATTGGATGGTAAAATGTTATATCCAGTCTATTCTTCTTTATGGTGTCGAAGCCTGGACTGTTAATGTTGACTTAATGAGAAAACTGGAAGCTTTTGAGATCTGGCTTTTCAGTAGAATTTTGAAGATATCATGGACCGATCATATTACGAACGAATTGGTGTTGCACAGAATGGGAAGAGACAGGGAACTTTTGGCTTCCACTAAAAGGCGAAAGACAGCATATTTGGGGCACATACTTAGAAATGAAAAGTACGAGTTGTTGCAGCTGGTTATGAAGGGTAAACTCGAAGGAAAAAGGGGTCCTGGTAGACGACAAACATCCTGGCAGAAAAACATTCGCGCCTGGACCGGGTTAAACATACAGACGCTCTTGAGAAAAGCAGAAGATAGATACGATTTTGCAATGGTTATATCCAACCTTCATTAGTGGAGACGGCACTAATCTGACTGTTATTAAGACGCAAGGGTTGAAGGGCTCCTTTATAGGATAATACTACTGTCTTATCCACGTTAAAACAGAGTAAATTAGAGTCAGACCAGGTTTTTATTTTAAGTAGATCAGAAATTAGAATTGCATTGCTAGAGGGGCCAGTACTGAACCTTATGGTAATTCACATACAATGCTTTTGTGACTAGAGTCAGTATCAATTGCTCTAACTAGTTGTTTCCTATTTCTTAAGTAAGATGGGAACCAATTCAAAGAATTACCTCGAATTCTGTAGAAATTTAGTTTTTTTATCAAGAAGTCTTTGGGTTACTTAAAGTATATTAATTATGTCGGTAAAAGTCCATGTTTCGAATACATATGTTAGGACTGGCAGGAAAGCTATACATTATTTAATAAATTCAACCTTTTTATATAAGTTTAATCTGTTACATAAAGTTTAAACTAATCAGAAGGAAAATAAAATTTCTTATTTGCGGGAATGCATTTCTGAGGATAATTGTCTTTTAAACTTCTCTTGTCGCGATACTTTGCAAAAGTTCTCGAACTTGGGGTATAAACTTCAGCACAGGCGACTATTTACCCACCGCTAGAAGTCTTTGTCCCTTTAATTATAATATACTTTTGGAAACATATATCCTTGAAATACGATTCGACGATAATGAACATAAATTTTAATCAAAGCTTCTTCTGAGAGAGTTTTATCTTTAGAATCCAGTTTAACTCATTCGCTGTTTTCTGGTATAAACACGGTATTTGCATATGAAGATTGCTATCTCATATTTCTCAGAGGAATACATAAAATCAAAACCGGAGTATACGGAATTAGATATACCTTGCGATTGTTTTATTATATTCTGGGGAATATATAATAGAGAAAAACAAGCATTTCAAAGATACTTACATGAGAATTAATTTTTACAGTAGAAAATATTTAAAAGAGAGTTTGTCTATTTTAAATAATAAATTATAATTGTATTGCTGTTATCCATATTTTCCTTTATCTCTTCAATTTTTTAAACAAATGTAAGTACCGACAAATAGTCAAACTCAAGGATAGAAATGGCAACATCACATCAAACAGAGAACATTTGTTACAAATTGTGGAATCATTATATAGCAACCAATCGACTCTAGATATAGTTGAATATCAGCAGAGGAAGGTTCAAAATCAGGATTCGGAAGATATCCCAGAAATCTCCTTGGACGAAATTTACAAGGCTCTAAAAAAGATGAAGAATAACAAAGCTCCGGGGGAGAACGGTATCGTCACGGAAGCGATAAAGATAGGAGACTCAGTACTAATAGCCAAAATTCAAAAGCTCTTTAATCTATGCCTAGGGAATCAAAATATCCCAACAAGTGGAATAATTTAATAACTGTACTCTTACTCAAGAAGGAAGATATAGCAGACCTGGAAAGATACAGACCAATCAGTCTCCTTAACCATCTTTATAAATTATACCCCCGAATAATAACGAACAGATTAGAGACAAAGCTGGATTTTTACCAACCTCGGGAACAAGCCGGTTTCCGCCCTAATTACGGCACAAACGATCACCTGCACTGCCTAAAAACCCTGATAGAAAAAACTAACGAATATAACCGTCCCTTGGCATTGATATTTGTAGACTTTAAAAAGGCGTTTGATACAATGGAACTACCGTCCATCTTAAGAGCACTACAAGATTGCAGGGTCGACCACAGATATTGTAATATAGTTAAAAATATATATGAAAATGCCACAACAACCATAAGTCTACATTCAGCAAATAATAAAATAAAGATAAAAAGGGGAGTCAGGTAAGGTGATACCATGTCACCAAAGCTGTTCATTACCGTTCTTGAGTATGCATTTAAAAGACTAACATGGCAACAGAAAGGAATATCCATCGATGGAGAAAGATTAAACCATCCACGTTTTGCGGACGATATCGTGCTTCTGTCAAATAATCTGTGAGAGATCAAAGACATGCTCCAAGAACTGAATGAACTACAAGAAATTGGGCTGGAGATAAATTTCGAGAAAACTAAAATGATGACCAATATGGTTCTTAGCGAAGTGATACAGATCAATATCAACAAGGTAGAATTAATCGATAAATACACATACTTGGGTCATGAAATTAGAATAACCAGAGACAACCAAACCTGCGAGCTAAATAGACGAATCACGTTGGGATGGGCGCCATACGGAAGGATGAGAGATATTTTTAAAACAAATACCCCAATTCACCTGAAAAGGAAGGCATTTAAACAATGCATCTTACCAGTCTTGACCTATGGAGCAGAGACCCTAACTTTAACGAAAGCTACAGCCGAAAAATTGAGGGTAACACAAAGGCGAATGGAGAGATCAATGCTGGGCCTGACCTTGAAAGATCGCGTGAGAAATTAGGAGATACGCCGACGAACTGGCGTAGACGATATTATACTGCGAATCAATAAACAAAAGTGGAGGTGGGCTGGACATATTGCTAAAATGGAAGACGAAAGATGGACGAAGAGATTATTGGAGTGGAGACCAAGAGCCGACAAGCGAAGTCAAGGCAGACCACCCACCCGATGGACCGATGACCTAAGGAGAATAGAAACAAACTGGATTGCAGCAGCTAGAGATAGAGAGAACTGGAGACGTTTGGAGGAGGCCTATATCCAACAATGGATGTGAAAATGGAGCTGGATGATGATGATGAAGTACCGACGGGAAGTAAATTATACTATAGATCAGTCAAATAAAATTGCTATACATGTAAGTACAGTAATTCGTTTTAGAATAAATCCTTGAACAAATTGAAGTTTTGGTATAAAAATATGGATTTATGTCAAAATTATCAATTTAAAATAACTGCGTCATTGTTTAAACATTGATTTTGTAGCAAAAATCACTGAAAATCGCTATTTTTAATTTTTTTCAATACTTTAGTTTATTGACGTTTCACGTTTCATGCGTATCACGTTTCCTGCTGACAAAACTTCTTCCTGCCCATGATTTCTCAGCAACAAAATTATAACAGATCCTTCACGAAAGTGTCTGGCAATTCTATTGTTGTCAGTTTACCAAACTTCATTGAGGCGTAATCAATTTTGGACAGATACAATGAATCCAGATAAAAAAATCAAGATTTGGTGCCAGCCAGGTGAAAAAATCAAAAAATTGGTTTCGGAAAATGTCCCAATGAACACGCTGAGGTCCAGTAGCTCTATTTGGACCCAATTTTTGGAGATCCTACGGGTGAGAAATTTTATATTTGGAGATCCATAACGGAATTAGCAAAAATTCTCGGGGATTATGCCTTTAACATGCAAAAATGCAATGGCGAAGACTATACAGAGTCGTCTGTAAAGTAAATGTGAAATACTACACCAAAAATGGTACAAAATATTTTACGGAGTACGGCATAAAAATAGTGTTCAAGAAAAAAGAAAACTCAGTTCAAAAGCATTATCCACCGAAGAACTATGAAAAATCATCCAAAGCTACGACGAGAAAACCCCCGATGGAGCACAAAAAAAGTTTTTTCATCTTTGCTCATTTGAACTTGCTTGGAGAGGCAATGAGGCTACAAGATTCACTTTTTCCATAAAGAATTTGGTGTTATGGAAGAATTTACGGGCCGAATTAAGTACAACAACATTTTTTTCAAAACAAATTAAGGCGGTTCGAAAAGTTTGGCAAGCAGCAAATGGCTGGTAAGAAATTCATCAAACGAAAATTTATGGAAAGTTAAATTATTTTTGAAATTAATGGAAAAAAGTGGACCAAAGATTTTATCATACAGACTCTTTCTTACCGTTCACCCCAACTGGAAGGATGGATCTTAGTTTAAAAACTGTCCACTTGGAATCAACACCTTGTCTAAGTGGACAAAAAGGTCAGCTGAAAAAATTAGAATAGACACAAAAAAACATATAAAGAACAAACCACTCTCATTGATCTTCAGCTGTGTCAGCCTTGTTTATGCAAGGTGTTTTTGACCAGGAGTTTGTTGCCTTTTGAAAATTTTTGCTTATGAAATTTTGACAAAATCACTCAACTGACGTCACGTGATTTAATTTGTAACCCGTTGAACAATTCTGCAGACAGAGGACTTTGAAGGTCCAAAGATGTCACTTAGGCTTAATAAATGTCCTCCTGTGGCATATGCTCTTAGGCAAATTAAAAATTGGTTCATGGGACTTAAACATTTATTTCTGAAACAAGCAAAAATTTTAGTGTAAAGCCCTTTAAACTTATTTAATTTTATATTTGCCTTACCTTGCACTAGTAAACTGCAGATGTTCTTCTATTTGAGATAATACTTCAAACGCACTGTTTTTTGATAATCGAAATCTTTCAAAAAATTCTTTATTGGTATATGTCTCAAAATAGCTTGTGCGTTTGACATGTCTTGGGATTCTTATAACCAAATTATCTACTTGATCTACTTCATTCAATTGATTTTCCATCTGATTGTACTCATCAAGACCAAATAAATCTTCCGCATCGAAATCCAAAACGCCCAGATCCATCTTTTCAAAGTCACACACTATATTCTATATATACACTATACTATACACTTTGGTGGAATTTACAACAAAAAAATATAAAAATAAAAATCCTATCAACACAAAAACCTACTTCCTACTTTTATATTATGGATTACTATACTACGATATACTTACTATACTATATATTAAATAAGAATATAAAAATTAAAAATCAAATTAGACCAAAAAAATGCGAGTTAACCTAACATCGACGATCAACAGAAGAAATTTAACCTCACTTATGTGTCAATATATGACAGAAGATGCATTTCAATGCATAGTCCAAGTTAAAAATTTTTCTTAAGTCGTCATAGTAGCTGACTTAAGCTTAAGCAAAAATATTTGTACTTAAGTAAATATTTTTAGTTGGTGGAACGAAACTCAACGGACGTAAGTGAAAATTATTTCTTAAGATCAAATTTTAACTTAAGTCGCGTTGGTGGAACTGGGCGAGAGAGATAAATTGCTCATTGACTTCCTAGCTTAGCATTCAGTAGCGTATCGTTTACACTGTTGCACTTACTTTTAAAAATTAATCTTAATATAATATGATATAAGACTTATATTTAACTTTGAAGTGTATACTTCTTATCTCAAAAAAACACTTACTTTCAAATTCCATAATTTTGTACAAAACATACGAGACAAAGAAACTTTCTATGACATTTAATGACAAACTATAATTTTTTTAATGGCATTTTTTGTTTGTTACAAAAATTAATTATCAAAAAGGCAGGTAGAGAGATTTACCCTGCTGTTATTTCAATGAAATGTTTCTTTTCATTGGAATTACTTATATTTTAAATATACTTATTTACATAATTATGAAAATCCAATTCTGAACTTGCCGATTACATGAAGTGAACTTTTACTTTTAGTGAACATATAAACACTCACACATATATATTATAATTAAATAAAATAAATCGAATCGAATATACCTAATATATATAAGAAGTATTCATTTTTTTAAAGAGCAAAGTATATTGGTACAAAATGTATTTTAGTTTGAAAACTAGGTTAACAAAACAAACTTACTTACATACGAAAGTAATCAATAAAATGATTCGACCTCCACAGGAAGTTAAAATATTAATCATCG
This sequence comes from Diabrotica undecimpunctata, assembly GCF_040954645.1. Lineage (NCBI taxonomy): Eukaryota > Metazoa > Arthropoda > Insecta > Coleoptera > Chrysomelidae > Diabrotica > Diabrotica undecimpunctata. Next base: position 62,258,860 of record NC_092804.1, on the reverse strand, counting down.
TATGAAGACGACTCGTCGGCTGATAAAGAGCTGTCGCGATCACTATTATTTACATTGATAATTAATGGTTCAACCGAAATGTCCACTCTTGTGTCTAAGTCCCACATTCTATCTTCTGCTTTTATAGTGTGTCTTATACAATTTTTGCAAGACTCAGGTGTGACATTTTGTATGGCAGTAGCTAACAAGCACTTTACCTCCTCCATTTTAAAACTCAAGTTTTCCCTTGCCACTTGGTTTTTTATTTGAGCCCATATAAGCTCGATAGGGTTCAGCTCACAATGATAAGGAGGGAGGCGATGTACAATTATGTTGTTTGCACGAGCCATTTCATCGACTGCATATTTCTAGAAAACGGGTATATGTATCCTCGCGAGGTTTATTAATTGTACTTTCAACATGTTGTCACTGAATGGTATATTTTTTTGAGACAGCCAGTTGATTATTTCACCTTTTCGCCAGGCAGTCGTTGGTGATGGCTTCAACCGTCGACTGTGGTATGACGCATTGTCCATAACAACGACAGAATTTGCTTCAAGGCTTGGTAGAATATTTAAAAACCAACCTTCGAATCTTTGAGCGTCCATTTCCTCATGGTAATCGTTGGTTTTCTTGGATTCGAATAGTAACAAGCCGTTGTCCAAAAAACCCGAATTGCTGCCTATATGTGTTATTATGAGCGTCCGTCCTTTACCCACTGGTGTTTTTAATCCTAATGAAAGCTCTTCAATGAAGGCTTGTCGACGACTTTTAATTTCCAAATCTTGCCACACCTTTGAGACAGTATTGCCTTGATTTAGCCAAGTTTCATCTAAATAGTATACTTTTCGTCCTTCACGACGATACTCTCGGATTTTTTGTAAGTAAGTTCTCCGCCACAAAACAATTTCATCTTTTTCTAAAAGAACACTATTTCTGCTTCCTTTTATATATTTAATGTTCATTTGTTCTAATGTTCGTAATAAAACACGTCGTGATATTTTGGGTATCGAATTATCGCAATTTATTTCAACTTCAACTTTCTTTAAGGTTGGGATTTGGGCTACAATGCTATATACAATGCTTATAGTTTATTTTATAATTAAACAGACCAAAATATATTTAAATTGCCGAAAAAAAATTTTTTTTTTCGATAATAATGTGTTTATAATGAATTTATAAATATTTGTGGCAAAACTGACCCTGCATTTAATATTATTTTCCCGAGATACCCCAGATTAAAAAAAAAATATTAAAATTGGCCCAGTACTTCCGGAGATTTTGTAAAATTTTCAGATGAATTTAATTTGAAGTTCCTATTTCACTGTTGAAAGCGACGAGTTCATTCTCCTCACCACTTTTCATATTTGAAATTATTTGAAACTTGCACTTTTCAAATCGTTACTTATACTAATAAAATAAACAATTTTCAATTTTTAAAATAGTCATTCTCAAGTATAACTATTGAATGTTATATTCACACAGTTTTATTTCTTAATAATGGTAAATAAACAAATGGTGAATTTAAAGAAAATGGCTACATCGATCAAAAATGGTTCTAGAATAACTTTTTTTTTAATTTATGAAAAATTGCCAGCTAAACAAACATTGAAATGGCATTATTTCATACTCATTTCTTGCAAAAGTATTAACGAAAAACTTTATAAACAAATAAGGCCATTATTTATACCTAATTTTAAGGAGTTATAATTTTTAAAATGTTATTTTAACTTACATATCTTGAAAATATAAATAAAAATTAAAAATAAGATTTTATAAGATGTTTTTAGGTGACGGAAACAACCGCGTTTGTCATTATCAAATAAACAACTTTCTAAAAAACAATTGGAATAACTCTGAAATAAATAAATATTTTTCAATAAAAATTTATGGGTGTACCTTAAGGGTTTTATAACACATATTTTTATTTAAATTTGTTATAATTTATGCCTTTTTATGTTTCTTGCTCCCACAAGATTTTGCAATATTTCGCAATAAATTATTAACCAAATTTAATTTAGAAGGTGGGTCAAATGAATCATTTTTTAATAACCTTTCAAAAAAATAAAAATGATCTTTGCTATAAAATCAATGTTTAAACAATGACGCTGTTATTTTAAACTATTACTATTATTATTAAAATTTGAAATAGCATGCCTTGCAAGATCAAATGCCATCCCGATTGTGCCATCCCGAACAACATAATTTCTCGATGTCACATTTGAGGAGTTCGGCATCTATTGCTTCAGGAGCACTTACTCCATTATTTTTTAATAATATTGCGGCTTTTAGGATATTTGTCTCTATATTGGTCTCACACACTTTTAAACGAATATACCTGTAGTAAAACAACTGTTCCAATTATTGTAGTCGATTACTGACGGTTTTAAATTTGGTTTTTCGAAAAGTTGTTTTTTTTCCATATCTTAACAAGTCATTTGGTCTATTAAATGAGTCTAATTCTAGTATATACTTTTGCTCTGTATAAATATCTTTAATATACCCTTACTAGCTTTTACCTCATTTATATTTGTCTTTTGGTTTTAAGTCAGCTCTTTGATTCATTTCGTTAATTAGATTTTATCTATTTCTTAACAGGTACACTTCTATTTCTACTTACCCGTATAGATTCCGTATTGTTCGTAAAAAATAGCAAATATTTGTGTTGGCCCAATTTTCTGATTTTTCGTGGATTTATCTTTAAGAAATTATAGAAATATAAAAAATTAAAAACGTGTAGAAATATTTTTTTTACATTGATCTTTTTTTTTGTTAGTTATTTTTTGTAATGTTATGCCAAAAATTTTAAATACGTAAAGTATTTACGATCAGACGTAGTTATCAAAGAACGTAAATTTCATATAAAACTTTTTCCAAATAGTGGAAGAGCAGAACTCTGGCACAAAGATTTGTTTCTTGCCGAAAGGGCCGCATGAAAGTCGATAGAAAACAGATACGTCTGGGAAATAGTGCTTTTACTGCCGTTGTGTGACTTTCATCCAAAGATTTATTCTCGAGAATCGCAAAGAAGGAAATAATGTTGCCTTACACTGACACCTCGCAAAATAAATGTAAATAGTTTTTAGAAACAGAGATATCACATGTGGCCTTTTTGTTCGATGTTTCGTTCAAATACTACATTACACAAAACAACAAAAGCGTGGTTTTCATATATTCCGGAAATTTTAACAAACAAGACAATAAAATAACATACATAAGATAAAAGAAGATGAATTACTTAATAATTAATCTTTTTTTGATATAAGAAAGATTTAAAATTGTTGGTATCTTTAAAGTTGTTTTTTTTTTACCATGATCATATAATCAATTTCTGTATCAACTTCTCCACGTATCCCTATTTTACACCAAGATGCTTCCCTTCTATGACTTTATGGGTATTGTATCATTTAGTCAATAATCAAGCTCATGCTGTCTGTTTTTAAGAAACTACAATAATGTGTCTATACAGCGCTGTATTTGTGGTTTGTGAATTTTAGAAAAGCATTTGGTAATGTCAATCATGAACAATAGATATTCTACGAAATACAGGTATTCTTATATACAGCAATTGGTTAATACAGTCAGCGAGGACTACGATCCAAGCCTCAACTTCAAGAAGACAAAATAGATGTTTATAAGCAAAAAGCAACAACCTGCTCGACAGTTACGGAGAAACAACATACATTGACCTTGTATAATCTTATGTATACCTTTGCACCAAAATAAATGCAAAATGGGAATAGGCCATACAACTTAAGACAAAAATAAAACAAGCTAGAGCAAAGAGAAAGAGCTTTTTCATATTTAACAATATGAAAAAGCTCTTCCTGAGCAATCATTTGTCTCTTCCTCTAAAACTATATCTAGATAAATACTATATTTTTCCGATCTCACTATATGGTGCAGTCAAATTATTTAGAAGGGCCGTAAACAAGACCAGAATTATCATGTTAATAGCCAACGTTTGCAGCGGACAAGGCATTTTAAAAAGAAGGAAATGTACCTCTTTCAAAGACAAATTAGCATAGTTCATACGGATCTAAGGCAAGGGTATCGATTTTAGTTTCTTAGTGATGCTGGTAAGAAGAACTTTGCTTGAATGAGAGATTAATGCTACTGTAGAGTAATTCCTGCAAGTTGTTTTTTTTATATCTGGGAATAAAAATAAACTTACATTACAAATTACAAACAATCATTTTCCATTATACCAAATTTCATTGCAGATCCTTATAAATTAATATTGTTTAAATCTTTACTTCTCCCCTCTCTGTAAGGTTTTCAGCAGTTTTTTCATCTTCCCCCTCTGTTCACCTTTGGATACATTTTTCTGAAAATTAAAGAAATACTCCACTGGACCTTTCTTTCTTAGAATAGATGAAAAGTACTTACTATAGGTTGGGCAATCGGTCAATCGCATAACAATTTCGTCCGTATTCCGACACCGTTGAGTTTTCTGCCAAGATGAACGGTGAGGTGAAAAATACTGTAGTTCTGCTCAGGGATAAAAGTTGGGAATCTTAACCCAAATGAGAACTGAGAGCCTTGGTATTCCACACATTGAGATAAGGGGTATTAGGAACACCGTCCATAACTAGGAAGATCGTTTCTAACTAGGAATGAAACTGGAATGACTTAGGAGAACGTAATAGGAATGAAACTGGGATGAGGCTGGGATGTTTCTAACTAAGACGACCTTGGACCCTAATTAGATGACGACAAAATGCAATCGCAAAATATAAACAAAAACCAAAGGTGCAGAAATAAAAAACAAAATTGATATCTTGCTCTAAAGTTTCTGGGTCTAGAACACACATAGAATCGTCGTTCACATCTTGATGCAAAGCGGAAAATAAAAACAATTGAAAAACGTGGATCTTTTTATACAAAAATAATTAAATAAATGAAGTACCCACAAGGGCAATAAAATTCCTGTAGTTGGATCTATACCATACATCACAAAAGTTTTATTTAAGATGACTTAAGATTATATATTAAGATAAAGTATTATAGTATTATAACTCTACTTAATCTAACGGGGTTTTTGCAGTACTTCGGTAAAATCTGTAAGTGGGTTATTTAGAATATGTATTTCTAAAAAAAATGTAATGGAATTTTATGATAGTACGAAATCAATACCTTTTAAGCGGATTATAGGGGGTAGTTAAAAAAAATTACCAGTATTTGATATAGAAAATTCGCAACACAGTTGTAAATTAATAAAGCAAAGAATATTAAGGTAAGAATTATATTACTCTACAAGATGTTTTACAAAATTTAGTGAAAACTCTCATACTATAATACTACTACTTTCTATACTGTATAGCTATCTATAGTATAATCTTTGGTCTGATCCACAAACTGTTCCTGATTTTGTTTTTAAAAAATATTAATTGAGTATAAACATAAAATTCGATATTTATGAAAAATCTTTTTCCATGGAAAGTCTATGTTGATAACCTGCCCGGATGATGTTTGAACGTTGTGTCCATTATACTGGATTAGGTGTCGATGGCGAAACAGACTGGATCGTGAACTCTTTATTCCTCCATCCTAGTCCAAAGAAAGCCTTATAGTTTTAATTAATACATCTATATTGATAAATAGTTAAATTGTCCTTTTTAAAATTGGCTGTAACTCTCTTATTGTGACTATTTATTCTCAAGACATTTAATAAGTTCTTTTCTTTTTTTGTCCTTTTTACAAATCGTAATTATTGCTTCCTATTTGAAAGACTAAAAGTTAGTAATAGTTTTCTTTTACAGTTTATGTAATATTTTTTATTCTTAATATACTTTTAAAAATTAAATATTAAAAATGTTTCGAATATATTTATATGTGCATAAATGTACAAACATTTTTTTTGACCAATATAACCTGCTAAGTTCGATCATGGAATAATTTATTACATAGTACTTTCCTTTTGCTTAATAATTCAACAGTAGATATTTTTATTTCAGTCCAAGAGAGGGAAAATATTTATAGTAATTATTACAGGTTGATATTTGTCTGATAATTTCCCATCAGCTGCATTCAACGAGTTCAGTCAACGTCCATTTAGTGCCATTTACAGTTACCCCATAATCCTCCCTATCCTGTTGGAAGTTTGTATCATTATGCTGTCGCTTATAATAACCTGGTAATCTGTTTACATTTATGGAAAATTAAACTGGGCTTATGTTTTTAGAATAGATAATTTTATAGCTCCGTTTATAGCTACTAACTAACTAATAAATATTTATGAATAGGTATAAAATATTTATATAACATTACCATCACGAAGATTTATTCTAAAAATATTTATTAGGCACTAGGATTCACATTTAGTGGCAAAAAAGTGCCATCGTATAAATTTCGGAATTAATAAACGTTTTTTGTTTTCATTTTGTACTATATTAGAAATACTCTTGTTCCTCAGTGTCTCCACTAATAAATAATTAAAATTCATCAAATAACTGATATGTGTTTATTTATTACTACCATGCATCGTACCGGATCTTTGAATATTTCACTGGGCTGCAGTTAAATTTTTTTTTTTGTAAGTTTAATAGGTTTATACGTGATTTTATACAGTGTGTTTCGACGAAAATTTGACTTCCCACCCCCCAGAAACTCAGAAGCCAAGAGTTTCTTCAAAATTTAAAAAAATACGTCAATTTGTATTGGGAGGGGGACGAATTTTTATGCAAAATTCATACCCTCAAATGTAACCCCCTACTGCCCCGCATCAATCCCCGGTTTTTTTAAATAGCAAGTGTGGTCAACCGGCACATCATTTGAAAGGTATTTTTTTTTTAATTTACGTAATAACTTTGAAGGTAATTTTGTATTTAACTAATTTATTGGTTAAATATCAGTAATAACAAGAAAAATATAAAATTTCACAAAATTAACCAATTAAATGTTCTTAGTGGCCTCCAATACAATAATTCAATCAACCTGCAAATCGATATCAACACGTCACTCTATTGAAGATATTTTTTTTCTTTTTGTAAAAATATCAGTTTTCATATGAATTTTTTAAAGATAATGAATCCTACAGTTGTATTCTTAGATCCTACAGTCCCACAGTGTACTTTTATGTTAAATAGTACAGTAAATAGACATAATTGTCGTTATTGGAGTAACAGTAATCTTGATTTATTCATGGAGACCCATATATAAACACCTCAGAAATTAAACCTATGGGTTGGCAATTTCAAGGGAAGTCTCAATGGAAAAACTTATAAATTTGTTGGATGACGTTATGGTGAAAATATGAATAATATCCGTTATGATGACGATACAGTCATTATCTCTGAAAGTAAGACAGACCTGCAGACGTTACTAAACATAATTTGTGATACTGGAGAACAGTTTGGTTTAACAATAAACATAAAGAAAACAAAAACCATGGTTATCAGTAAGAGGGGCAAAGTCATTACAAGGATCCAGATAAAAAATGAAGATATTGAGTAAGTGCATAAAATGAAATACTTAGGATTCTGGATTACGGAAGATCTGAATCCGAAATCAAAAATTCGCTCAAGACTAGAGCAATCAAGAGCAGCCTTTTTAAAGTAGAGGAAATTTCTGAGTAACCAAACACTCAATCTGCAAATCCGATATCGAATGGTAAAATGTTATATCCACTCCATTCTTCTTTATCGTGTCGAAGCCTGGACTGTTAATGTTGACTTAATGAGAAAACTGGAACCTTTTGATAAGATGTGGCCTAGGAAGTTGAAAAATATTATCTCCAATATTAAACACCACACATATGCAACACACAATACACATAAGTACATCTATTTATGCTCAGTTTACGTTACTGAACCACAATAACGATACAATTTTTTTACACAAACATATGATTTTTTTCCTGATTTACTGCGTTTATTAGTACTTTTTGTTGACTGGTTGCTTCCTCTTTTGTATCATATTCTCTAATATTTTTCTGAACTCTATATATCGTGTTTTATTTTCGCCAAACAGTTTTTTCAGTGTTTTTTTTTGAGTTCTTTAATTGCTTTATTTTTTCTATTCCCATTCTTTTGTAAACTAAATATTCTTAATACGATCTTCTGTTCTTTATGTCATCTTTTTTTTTTGCAGTTCATTGATTTCTTGGGTGAACCATGGTTTATTAGTTCTGTTCATTGTTCTTTTTCTCATTGCTTTCTTGGCAATATTCTTTACGTACTTTTTTACTTTTTCTTAGGTTCTACATTATCTATTGTAATTATAGGGATTTGAGTAATCCTTTCGCGTAGTCTGTTTGGATAAAGGTAATTTTGGTAATCTTAATATATATAAATCTCGTGTCACAATGTTTGTCTTCAATGGACTCCTAAACCAATTAACCGATTATAATAAAATTCGCACACCATGTGCAGTTCGATCCAACTTGAGAGATAGGATAGTTTAAATCTCAAATTATAGTCGCAATTTTAATTTATTGCTAATTATTTGTCTGTTATTATTTGACAGTCACAATTATCTGTTAACTCCAAATGATTCTAACAGATGTCGATACCTTTCGACTGGGTTGAGTAAGTAATCAATAGATGGCGCTGCTATGGTAAATCTAGGAACGCGTCATATAAGATACATTTTAATAGCATAACTACCACGTGTTGTTGACGCTATAAAATTAATTAAATTTATTTTGTAGTGAACGAAATACTGTATAATTCAATTATTTCCACTTTTTAAATTTTTGGTGTTAGCATAGCCGGCCACGTGTTACTTAGACTGAAGTGTAAATTGAATTCATATTATAATGAAGATAATACAGTGAAATTAATCCTGTTTTTTACTTATTTGTGCTTCATTGATCAAAACTTTATAATTTAATTTGAATATATGTATGTAAGTATTATCACATAATTATAAAATTTAATTAAAATGTCAATGCAAAAATGATACACAATTTCCTACACTTTTTCAATAGTTGTACAAATTTTTTTTTATTGTTTTTATTTAACCTCTATTAAAAAATATTTAGCACTTATATATATATATTTCAATGTGCTATGATAACAAGTTTTTCAGATTTTTTTTCTTATATTTTAATTTATTTCTAATTATTTGTTTGTTATTATTTGACAGTCACAATTATCTGTTAACTCCAAATAATTCTAACAGATGTCGATACCTTTCGACTGGGTTGAGTAAGTAATCAATAGATGGCGCTGCTATGGTAAATCTACGAACGTGTCATATAAGCTACATTTTAACAGCATAATTACTATCGTTGATTCTTGCCAAAATACGGTCGCAACAAAAAATCGCATTAGCAGTAGCATCGTCAGGCATTGTGGCTACTTTACTGGATGGTGGGCGAACAGCACATTCAACATTCAAGCTGCCATTGGACGTTCGTAATAAACCAGATGCAATGTGTAACATCAAAAAGAATAGTGGAATAGCTGCAGTGTTGCGGAAGAGTTCTATAATAATTTGGGATGAGTGCACTATGGCACACAAATATTCACTTGAAGCATTAAACAGAACTATGCAAGATTTAAACAGCAATAATAAACTTTTCGGTGGTGCTATCTTACTTTTGTCTGGTGACTTCCGGCAGACCTTACCGGTTATACCTCGCTCTACTTTCGCGGATGAGATTAATGCATGTTTGAAACAATCATTCTTATGGCGAAGTGTTGAAACACTTCGGTTGACCATAAATATGCGAGTAAAATTGCAAAATGATCCATCAGCACAAATATTTTCCAAACAACTACTAGATATTGGGAACGGTAAAATAGAACTGCAACCAAATACGCAATGCATTAAACTACCAGACAATTTTTGCACTGTTTTTCAGGATAAAAATGAATTGATTCAGAGTATTTTCCCGAATATACAGAATAATTATTTGAATTATGAATGGCTTAGTCAACGGGCGATTTTGGCAGCCAAAAACGTTGATGTCGACGAAATTAACTTCCAGATACAACAGTTGTTACCAGGTGATCTGATGTTTTTTAAATCAATCGATACTGTTGTTGATGAAAATGAAAGTGTAAATTTTCCGATTGAATTTTTAAATTCATTAGATATCCCTGGAATGCCACCACATAATCTTCGATTAAAGATTGGTTCCCCTATTATTCTCCTCCGTAATTTGAATCCACCTCAATTATGTAACGGTACGCGTTTGGTCATCAAAAAGATCACCGGAAACATTCTTGAAGCAACCATTTTGGCTGGGAAGTTTAAAGGAAAAGTGGTCCTGCTGCCACGTATTCCGATGATATCATCAGATTCTACCATATCCTTCAAAAGGCTACAGTTTCCAATTCGTTTAGCTTTCGCCATGTCTATAAATAAATCTCAAGGTCAAACAATGTCCATTTGTGGTTTAGATTTGGAAAATCCATGTTTTTCTCATGGGCAACTATATGTTACGTGTTCACGTGTTGGGAAACCGTCGAATCTATTTGTGTTAGCTAAAGACAGGTTAACGAAAAGCATTGTGCACCGATTGGTGTTAAATTAAATTGAAATTGAAAGTATTTATAATTCAAAAAAATAGATATTAATGTTTAAAAGTTTAAGACTGTCTGCCTTGCCTACCTCATTCATGAGTTTAAGCGTCACATGTTATTTACTGTATTATACTGTAATATACTTATATTTGTTATAAAATTAAATGGAAATAATAAATCTGATAAATTTTATTTTGTACCTATTGATTTCTGCTTAATATCAAGTGTAAGAACATTTTAATTAATTGTGTTCAACGTACTTCCCCTTCAAATCTCAATCCAGTGAATTTGTATACCAACATCAACATTTTCGTCTTTGTTCGTAAATAATTTCATTGTACTAAAGGGTTATAATAGTAGAAAGTCAAATAAGGAGATCACCATATTTTTTCACAAATACCATCTGTGTGAAAAAGCATAGTGGACTCCGTGACTGATGTTCTCTTATTGTTCCTCTTAGATTGTTTACTATAATGTAATATAACAAAAACTTTAGCCACAGCAACGCGTGGCCGGGTCAGCTAGTTCTATATTAAATCTGGTCATATAATTAGCTGATTCTATTTTTTTTCTCTAGACAGTGTTGGGTTTCAATATTTGCTATATATTATTTGATATTAAAGTGAGCTCAGGTGGACTTAGCCTAAATAAAATGAGTACCTTGAATAAGGAACGAAGAGTATTAATAGGCGTTAGAAGTATAGCACTGGCTCTGTTACTTTCCTTGTATACCGTAGGTCTAAGAGATAGCAAACTACCCTACTATAATCCCAAAACCGCTTTTTTTTGACATAATCAATATCTGATTCTTCGCCTCTTGTTTTTTAACTAAATTAAACTTTTATTGTTCCTTGTCACCCCATATGTAATTTTTATTTCATAACACTTTAGAATATTGACGAATCTGTATATCAAACTTACTTCTTTATCCTAAATAGGATAAAGTAAGTTATTACATAGTTTTTGTTAATTTTTTGGTGCTATAACTTGATCTCAATATAGCTCTATAGGGAGAATCGTTAAAACAGACTTTAATTTGTCAATTATACCTATACAATGTTACTAAATTTACAAAACCGAGATACAAGAAACAAATATCATGTACACAGTCTATAATTATTACTCTTACTCTATCTTGCAAGTAATTCTTTTAAAGTAAACATAATTATTGAGTGAAATCCCACGCAAATAATCGTTAGGGTTAAGAGTTCGGTTAGTTTAAAAATTAAGCCACCGTTAGGGTAAATGACTAGGAAAACGTTCTTTTCGTAATAAAGTACCCCGAACGCTTATCCCTTTTAGAAAGAATGTTGAGGGTTCTATTTACCTTTTTGATATATACTGGGGTTTTTATCTCTCCGTAGGCAAGGCACGATCTTGTAATAGTGGGATGCCGATGCCGACGAAGGGCTTAACAAAACAAAATGGTGCTTCAGAAAAATGCTCAAAGCGCACAAAAGTGTGTTATACGAGGTTTATATAAAGATAACCCATATTTGGATGCTGAGGATAAGGAGAAATATATTCTGATTAAATCGGATGTACACGTCTTTGTATAAAGTCTTAAGGTTATTAATAATTAAAATAAATTTAAAGCTATAACTAAAATCAAATTTAATTACTTTTCTAATTTTTAGTACATAGGTTACTTGCATAGCTCTCATTTATTCTGAGAATACTTTATCTCTTCGAAAAAACCTTTGGAGACAGTTATGCGTCTTCTTCAAATTCCATCTTCTATCGAATGTGGAAATCACGATGGCTAGGCCAGCTATGACTACTTCTTTAAATAGTTCAGGCTATTCTACATATTTCGCTTTCCTTCAATTTTGCCTTGTATAATGAGTTTTTTGCCCTCTCATCACATATCCCAAAAAAGGGCTCTCGTGTTTTAATATTATTTCTGCTTAATTTCATTTTTTTCTAATTACTTCCACTTTCGAGACTCTATGAATCCATTATATTTCCAGAATTCTTCTGTAACACCTAAATTCAAAGGCAGATAATTTATTCATATCAAATTATTTAACACGCACGCCTTCATGTCATAACGACGAGTAGAAAACACAAGAGTACGTAGGGGTAGCTTTAACCTCAAATTTCGACAATATAAAAACTAAAGTAATATAAGGTTGACTGCTCGAATAAATGAATTTTAATTAAATAAAAAGCAGATATCGAGCACAGTTTAATTAAATCTTGTCCAAGTACTTTCGCTTTTAGAGCATCTTTAGGAGCATCTCGTCATTCTCTCTCCTGATGTCATCCCAAAGGTAGCTTCGTCGAATTTTATAATAATTTTTAAACTATTTGTCCTTTATGTCGTGTTGTGTTAATGTATCAGATGTTTATGGCATTCATCTTATATTGTTGGATAGCCTAGTTTTGAAAAAATGCTCCTAGAAGATGTTCTAGGAGCGAAAGTACTTGGGCAAGATTTAATAAAAACTGTGCTCGATATCTGCCTTTTATTTGATTCAAAATATAAAAACGTTTTATTGAATAATTTATGTGCTATTTCAAAACATGTTTTAATTTTCTTTGGTTGATATTTGATGTTATCCTTGTTTTTTATTTCTAGTATTCATTCTTCCAGTTACAATATTTTTAATCGCCAGTTGGATATTCGCTATAAACTGCTAATTTAGTCATCAACGTGCACTTAGTTCCCTTCAAATTGATCTTAAGCCCGTATATATGACAGAATATAGTAAGCCGTTGCATTACGTTCTGTAAATCATTGTTGTTATCCATTATTATTAGTATATTGTCTGCAAGACGTAAGTTTTGTACCTTTCCTCAGGTAGCTGTAGCTTCCTCCTTGGTTGTTGTTGGTTGTTGCTCTGGATACCATCAGTGTCTTCTAACTCTAATGCTACAAATTGGTCGCATTGTTCCTTTAGTAATCCTTTCCCAAGTTAACAGCTCTTTGTCTAACTTAGATGCACCGACCAATAGTCAGAAAAATGTATATAGAGTTGCCTTTCATCGATATACCTATTTGTTTTCTAGAAGCAAAGCTAGAAGGTATCAGCATAGCTCGCAACAAAGAAGAAAAATAAAATAATAAAATAATTGTATAAGATAGAAGGCAACCGTATATACGTATTTCTGACTATTGGTCTTCTTCAGTACGGTGCGCAGTCAAGTTAGAAAAGAAGCATATTAACTTGGAAAAAGATCCCTACAGGAGCAATGCGACCAATTTGTGGCAATAATGTTAGAAACCTCTGAGGTTTCCAGCGCAACGTGAATGAATGGGTGACATGATCAAAATAGCTTCCAAGTGTTGCGCTCGCAACGTCCAAGCAGACTTTAACCAAGTACACTTGGATCGTGTCAACTCGACTTAACTAAGATATTTGAAGAAGATAATAGCTGAATTAAATTTTGTTTAATGCTATCTTATAGAAAAAATTTACAATTTCTAAATACCTATTCTTTTTCAGGTGTAGCACTTTTCAAGATCGTTGAGGTTTATAAAGAAATTCAGGACCGACAAATGAATATTGTAAGTATCAACAAATATATCTTAGATTACTTTGTTCTGTAAAATCAGAAGGTTGTCTGTTAGAAAGTCAGTATTTATAGCATGGAATGTCTATCTGACGTATTCCGTAAATTGGTATTTGAGTATGTGTATGTAATTATTGATACTTGAGGATTGTATTTCTTATCTATAATTTAATAGTAAATACAAACTAAATAGAAGTAAATAGAAACTAAAAAAGTTCAATCTTTGAATCCGTAGGGTAAAGCTGACAATATATAACACTGAATATTCCAATTTCTACGATAAGAGGTCGTTCTGGTGATCGACAACCCTTTCTGGGTCCTGGCTTGTTCTAGGATTTTTCACCATTCTGTTCTCTTCCTTGCTTTGTTTTTCCAGTTGGTAATCTTAAGTGTTTTAAGATCTTGTTCTACTTGTTCCATATATCTAAGTTTTGCTCTTTCTTTTGACCTTCTCCCTACTGGTGTTTGCCTCATTATATGTTTTGGTGTTTCAGTCTCCAACATCCGTTCAACACGGCCCATCCAGCGCAGACGTCCGATCTTTAGGGATGTTATGACCTCGGATTCATTTTATGCTGTGTATAGTTCAAAATTATATCTTTTGTGCCATATGTCATTTTCTTTCACCCCCTTATATATGTGTCTAAGGATTTTTGGTTCAAACGTACCTAAAAGGTTCTCATCGCTTTTCAACAGTGTCCATGTCTCTGATCCATATACAAGGACCGGTTTTAACAGGGTCTTCTATATTTTGCATTTGGTTTTTCTTGTGCTGTTGTTAGATCTTGGAAATTTAATTAGTCCATTATATGTTTTATTAGCGAAATGTATTCTTCTCTTAACTTCTTCACTGACATTGTTATATGCGGTAACTAGTGAATCTAGATATGTAAAATTTTTCACGCTTTCTCCTGTTGTTAGATTCTGTAGGTTTCTTTGGCCTGTCGATTTGCTGGCCTTCGGGTATTGTTTCAGGTGTTTCTATTTAGTTAATGTTTAGGCCACTGTTTTGTGCTTCTCTTTCTATCGCATTAAATGCTTTTATCATCTCTCTTTCGCTTCTAGCTATGATATCAACATCATCTACAAATGCCAATATTTGTACACTTTTTGTTATTATTGTTCCTCTGGTGTTGACTTTTGACTCTCTAATTATTTTCTCTAATATGATATTGAATAGAGGCATCTCCCTGTCGTAGGCCCATTCTCACATGGATTGTATCTGTTAGTGCGTTTTGAATTCGAATTTTTCTTTGTACTCTAAGCGTTTCTTTTACTATATCAATGAGTTGAGTTGGAATATTAAACTCTTTCAGTGCATGGATCAGAAATATTCTCGATGGATGCTATCATAGACACTCTTAAAATCAATGAAAAGATGATGTATGTCTATATTAAATTCACTAGTCTTTTCCAAGATTTGCCTCAAGACGAAGAACTATTGGGGACTTCTGCCTGCAGAAGCCACATCGATTGTATTTTATATGCCACAGTTAGTAGCGTTATTGCCCGGTAGTTTTTACATTGAAGCTGATCTCCCTTTTTATGCAGTGGGATAATTACTCCGGCATTCCAGTCTTGTGGCAGTTGTTTGTTGTTAATAATTAGAATCCGTGCTAACAATTGAATTAAAATTCTTTTGTTACCAATAAGGCAACTTAAGGCTACATGCGAAAGTTTTACTATTTTTATATTTGGCTTATTAATTTAGTAAGATCTCAATAATTTATATATAGGAACGAAAATGGCTTTTTACGTGTTATACCTAAAAAAGGAATATTTATTCTTGGTTTACTTCAACATATTTCTTAATAAGGTTCATTGGATACTTTAGAGAGAAGCTACATTATAGTGATTTTATTGTTTCATATTTGTGCTATACACTAGGGTGCATTTGGGTGAATTATATGCACTTTTACATATACATTTACAGAAAAGTTGTTCAAAATTAAATTTCCTATTGAAATATCACCTTTTAAAGTAAAAAATAATTTTTTGGTGACAAAAATATATTCAAAAACAAAGCAAAAAAAAAAGAGGAACACACGCGATTTTTCTTTTATGCTCCTTCGCGTTGTTCCGCGAGAGTATAGGTACAGATATTGCTTTAAAGAAAAAGATTGTTATCCTTCCTCTTTAAAATAGTTCGTAATAAAAGTCGTTAAAAATCTGAATTAGTCGAGATACGATTTTGCCACTTACATCATTTTTGGGTCATTTTCTCTATTTTTTCGCAAACAGTGTTCTATAATTTTTTTCTACACGGTTTTAGGTATAAACAATAAAATATACATACAATTACATAATAAAATAGACATAATAAAATGTCTGCAACCTACTGAAAACGACCAATAGTCAGAAATACGTACGTACGGTTGCCTTCCATCTTATGCACATATTTTATTATATTTTTTCTTTCTTTATTGCTACCTATTCCGATATCTTTAATTTTTATTTTACTATTAACTCGCATTAAAATTTTTATTGTGGTTTGAAACGTTCGAAACGTTTGACATTCGTTTTCTCAGGTAGCTTTTTCTCCGTGGATAGGTTAGTTGTTGCTGTGGAAACCTCAGAGTCTTTTAACATTATTGCCACGAATTGGTCGCATTGCTCCTGTAGTGATCCTTTCTCAAGTTAACATGCTGCTTATC
This sequence comes from Diabrotica undecimpunctata, assembly GCF_040954645.1. Lineage (NCBI taxonomy): Eukaryota > Metazoa > Arthropoda > Insecta > Coleoptera > Chrysomelidae > Diabrotica > Diabrotica undecimpunctata. The sequence goes on along the minus strand of NC_092804.1, from coordinate 62,242,239 downwards.
TAACTTGGCTGTACCGTACTGAAGATGATCAATAGTCAGAAATACGTATATATGGTTGCCTTCCATCTTAAACACATATTTTATTATATTTTTTTCCTATGTTGCGAGCTATGCCGATACATTCTACCTTTATTTTACTATTAACTCGTATTAACCTTTTTCATGTTGTTTGAAACGTTCTAAACGTTTGGCATTCGTTTTCTCATGTAGCTTAGCTTCCTCCGTGGATGTGTTAGTTGTTGCTCTGGAAACCTTAGAGTCTTGTAACATTTTTCTTCTTCTTCACGTGCCATCTCCGCGACGGAGGTTGGCAATCACCATGGCTATTCTGATCTTAGATGCTGCTGCTCTGAATAGTTCAATTGATGTTCATCCGTACCATTCCCTCAAGTTACGCAACCATGAGATTCTTTTTCTTCCTATACTTCTCTTGCTCTGGATTTTCCCTTGTATAATCAATTGAAGTAGGTTGTATCTCTCATTATGCATAACATGCCCCAGGTATTGCAGCTTTCGTGTCTTGATGGTTTCCAATACTTCCATTCTTTTGTTGATTCTTCTCATGACTTCGTTGTTTGTTACATGCTCGGTCTATGATATTTTCAGGATTCTTCTATACACCCACATTTCAAATGCTTCCAACTTTTTAGCAGTCGACGCGTTAAGTGTCCATGCTTCTATCCCATAAAGCAGAGTCGAGAAAATATAACACCTTGCCAGCCTAACTCTCAAGTCCAATTTTAGTTCTCTTGCACAAAGTACCTTTCTCATTTTATTGAAGTTTGTACGTACTTTCTCTATTCCAACTTTGATTGATTTCTTTGGAGTAATCGTTTGTGCGATTAATTATTGTGCCAAGATAGTGGTAGTTTTCAACTTGTTCTAAAGCAGTACCGTTAATTGTCAGGATTTCACCATTATTTTGGGTTTTTGATATCCTCATAAATTTGGTTTCCTTGGTGTTTATTGATAATCCATATTCTTCTCCATACTCAACTATCTTGTTCATTAGCTTTTGGAGGTCTTGGAGGTTGTATGTTATTATGATAGTATCGTCCGCATATCTAATGTTGTTAATTGGTGTTCCATTGACCTTGATTCCTGCTGTTTCTCCCTCAAGAGCTCTTTTCATAATTTCTTCAGAGTATGCATTGAATACTAGTGGTGACAATACACACCCCTGTCGCACTCCTCTTTTAACTTCGAACTCTTCTGATGTATGTTTATTAATGCGTACGTGTGCCTGCTGTTTATAATATAGATTTGTTATAATTCGAAGGTCATTGTGTTGTAGTTGTTTTGCTTTGAGGATGTCCATTAGCTCTTTGTGGCGGACTTTGTCGAAAGCTTTGTTGTAGTCTATGAAACAGACGTACATATCTTGGTTCACATCCAAGCATCTCTGGATTACTACGTTGAATGCAAATAGAGCTTCACGGGTACCTACGCCATTACGAAATCCAAATTGAGTTTCTTCAATATCCATATCAAGTGTTTTGTAAATGCGGTTATGAATGATGTTTAAAAACAATTTAAGTGTGTGAGACATCAGGCTTATGGTACGGTGGTCGGTGCATTCTCTAGCATTTTTCTTTTTTGGGAGACAAATGAATGTTAAGGTCAACCATTCGTTGGGTATGTCACCCGATTGATAAATTTTATTAAAAAGCTTTAAGAGGACATCAATGTACTCATTTTCTATTATTTTAAGGATATCAATAGGCAGTTGATCTAGCCCCGGGCTATTTCCATTTCTGTTGTTCTTTAGTGCATTACCATTGTGTAACTAAATAGTTTTATGGCTCTACTTTACATATTGTTGAATATTTCATTGGTTTTTGTAAGAAAGGTACTAAGAGACTACGTCTAATTTTTACTCCTCCCAAACAATCGCCTTAATTACCAGGAAAACTTGAAGTTGTGTTTTATAATTAAAAAAATATATGATCTTAATACCATTTTATGTTCTTTAAAAAAATATTGTTTATTGTATTGTATTAAAAAGTATTGTTAAGCTATCTAGTTTTTCGTATCAGCGATAACTTTACCTGTTACATTTTTCTCTCAGTATTAAAATAAGTCTTAAAGGTATCTATACTAGTAGTTCGAATATATTTGTATTTTTAAATCAAATTTAATTGTTCTACAGCAAATCAGTCACGAACAGAGATATCCGTTTTGTTAATAGGAACTTAACAAAACAAAGTTTGTACCGAACATAGTTAACACGTTAAATTAGTTGTTTCCCATTTATTGAGCTAAATAGCTACGCAAACACATTTATTTACTCGCTAGCTTGAACTAAAACTACGTTAAATTTAATCAAATTGAATAGAAGGTGTTTAAATGAAAACATATTGAACGATAAATTTAATCCAGAAACGGTAGACGGACGAAAGCGACTGGAATCAAGTGGAAAAAGCATAAACTGTTACAGTTACTGTACATTATTTACACGAAAAGACAAAAAATGTTAAACCTTTTATTTACATTTGTTGTTGATTCAATTGATTGAACTGGTTAATTATTGTTTAAAAGGCTATCTAGTTTTCCAGATTAACTGATTTTGAGAATATTGCGCACACAAGAACAGTGAAACTTATAAACACGGCATTAACGTATACAAGTGTTATATATGCCGCACAAAAACAATAGAAGCATTAAACTCAGTTATAGATAAAACGTAAAACAAAACTGCATACGATTCTCTTGTTAGACGCGAAATCTTGTATGAAAGCGAGATTTGGCAATTACATTTACAAAGAGAAAGCCGGCAGGAAAAATGGATTTGCTCCGATGATCAACACCAAAATCAAAATTAGAATTAGAAATAAAGAAATCAATAGCTAGAAAAGTAGTGTTGATGATGTACGCCCACATCGATAGAAACAGTACGGAAATGTATGTAAACACGCTGGATGAAGACTAAATAACAAAGCCAATAATAAATTGAGAATCTACAAGAAGGAGGCGACGAACGAAAACCTGAAAGAAGGAGATATGTACGAGGGCGATTGAGACTGGGACCAGAAGGTTTCAAAACTTTTTTTGGTCTCTTTTCTTCTTCAAGTGTGTGGTGGGCGTTCTCTTTGTCTTTTTTCTTGGGGATTCTAGTGCACGGCAGTTTTGTGAAACAGGAGCTACTTTTACGAAGTGTGCAGCCGATTCAACCCTACTTTCTGGACTTGATTTCATTCTCTATCCTCTTCTATTTGGTCAGGTGTAACAGATTTTTATTTATAATCGCATTGGACCAAAAAATATGAAAATTTTTGGTAGTCGTTTGTTAAAAAATGATTCACAGTTTGTCTATTATACTTTTTGACACTTTCCAGGTTTCACATCAGTAGGGTAAAACACAATTTTGTTCTACGCAGATGTCCTTAAGGCAGAAGTACATGTAAACATTTTGTTGCGTGTTTTTCTGTTGCTTTTCGAAATAACGTTGGTTTTAAAATTTGAATGGTATACTTACATAAATCATAAAAAATTTGTTTTATGTTAAATAGGCCTTTTGACGTTTTATTTGTCTGCTTAACACATTTTGGAAATTTGACGAATACCAGAATGCTTTAAATCTGACGTGGGAAAGTCAGGACACATTCTGGCAATTCTAACAGCTCTATAATACCGTTCTGGTGTAATTTTAACAACCGAAAAGCCATATTTAGGATATTGAAGATATGCTGGTAACCAGAATGCGTTTTGGACATATTTTTTGACCATTAGCCGAAATTGGTATTTAATCTACTTTAAAATCTACTGACTTCTTGTTGCTTCATATAGAGATCGATACTAGTGTGCACAGGTATGTTAGGTTACTAAAACGGATGTATAGATAAACAGCATTTTATTTCAATTTACCTTGCACACAATTCACTACTTGCTATCACAAATCTTCCTGATGAGAGGTGAAACCTGTAAACATATATAGGAGAATGGTGACGCTCGAACTGAATTGCAATCGTCTATTTTCATTTTAATGTCGTTAGGATAAACGAACTTACACTTTTACATCTCCTTTCACATTATTTGTTTTGTGCTAACCCAGCTAGTAACTGCTTATTGTTTTTTGTCCCATTAGATTTATCATGGATAATTCTAATATAGAATAGGTTCAATTTGAATGTTTCTCAACCAAGAAACTTTGCTTCTGCATATCCCTCTTCGACCTTCTATTTTTTCGTTTAAAATCAGCTGCATTTTTTTTTATTTATCTTGTCTTAAAAAATGCTTTAAATAATATATTTTCCTACATTTAACAATCTTTAGTAACTATCAAGTTACAAATACTTGGGTACTTCAATAAACGAAACTGGAGACCAAAACAATGAAATAAAAAGACGTATCGAAATTGCAAGGGCCACTTTTATAAAGATGAGGAAATTCTTCTGCAACAGAGATATAAGCATCCCTCTCCGATTAAGAATGCTAAGAGGCTACCTCTTTAACACGCTATTATACGGTGTAAAGGCCTGGACTCTCAAGCAGAACAATATAAAAAATATTGAAAGTTTCGAGATGTGGTACTACCATCAAATGCTGAAGATAAGTTGGGTTGAAATACTTACAAACTTTAAATTAATGCGAAGGATAGGAAAAGACCCAGAAATTTTCGTCAACGATCAAACGAAGAAAACTCGAATATTTGGGTCACCTCATGAGAGGACATAAATACGCATTACTTCAAAATATAATGCAAGGAAGAATAGAAGGAAAACGAAATCCAGGCCGTAGAAGAATATCATGGTTGCGTAATTTGAGAGAGTGGTTTGGCTGTACCACTAATGAACTCTTTGGGTCAGCTGTAAACAAGGTCAGGATAGCCTTGATGATTTCCAATCTCCGATAGGAGTGGCACAAGAAGAAGAAGAAGAAGTAACTATCTATGCCTGTTGACTCTTCTCAATATTTCTTTGTTAGTTATGTGTAGTTTTCATGGAATCTTTAACGTTCTCCTATGTATCCTTATATTTTTAGCTCCCATGCTTCTTCTACTCGATATAATCATTATTATCATCTAGCCCTTTGCGTCCACTGCTGGACATCCGGCCTTCTGGACATCCGGCCTCCCTCATTTTTGTCCATTGTGCTCTATCTTGTGCACTTTTCATCCAATTTATTGAAATTTTCTTGAAATTGTTAGTCCAACGAGTAGAAGTCTTTTTCTACTTCTTTTTTCTAACCTCGACATTCACTCAAACAATCTCTTCGTCCACCTTTCATCACTGACTCGGGCGACGAGTACGGCCCAGTTCCATTTCAGTGTGGCAATTCTGGAAATTACATCGGTGACTCCTGTTTTTCGCTTAAGTCTTTATTTCTAACTCGGTCACGAAGCGATATACTCAGCATTGATTCTTCCCTTTTCCTCTGTGCTATTTGCAGCGTTTTAAAATTTCTAGCTGTCAATGTCAAAGTTTCGGCACCATAAAGGCGCGTTTTCACGGGTCGATCTGGATTGAACGATTTAGGTCGATTATGAAATCGAAAGCAAATTGAATATGTAAACCATAAATCGACTTGGCCGTTCGGCGGAGTGAGTCGATTCGACGGAAGTAGAAAGACTGTCTACTTTTGACGGGTGATTGTCGCCGAATCGATGTCGAACGACTGGAATCGAATGTGTAAACACCTGGTCGAATGGAAACACAACGTACCGAAAGCCGAGTAAAATACTTCTAGCGTGTATAAAGTTGTTGTTTTTAGTACGACAAGCTGTAATTTTGGGAAAAAAATGACTGAAAAATGGTCAGATGCAGACATGGCAAGATTTTTGGACGCTTATCGAAACTATAATGTATTATGGAATCCACAAAGCGAGCTTTATCGCAATCTACAAGCTAGGCGAGAGGCATTGCACGCAATTCTACAACATATGAATAAACCCAATAAATTAGAACAACATACAATCGTGAATTGAGCAAAGTATTGAAATCACTAAAGAGTGACTCTGGACCTGATGACTTATATGTACCGGTTCTAATTTGGCTTAAACATACTGATAGTTTTCTGTGAACAGTAACGATGGGAGGCAGAAAAAGCCAATCAAACATGGTAGGTAGATAATATTTTTTTTTATTTTTAAAAACATTCATTGTGTTGTAGTAGTCCTTAATAAATCATTTACACATAGCTGTCTCCAGTGGCTAGAAATCGAAGAGCTATTTGCAATTTTAGCCCTGCTGGTAATGCTTCACGCATATTTATATCGTTTTTTTGACTTGTCTCAGCAGTTTTTTCTAAAAGTTCTCTAAAATGAGCATTATCCAATCTTAGATGCTTTCTATAAGCCTCTGGATCTTCCACAACCATTTATTGAAGCAGGATTTGTGATGCACCATGGGTATTTCGTCTCACAATCCACGGTCGGGTCTACCACGTTCGTTTTTTTTTTCTTTTTGTTTGATTTAGCGATTTCTTCCCAAATTGCACAACAAATTAATTGCACACCTACATTAATCATTTCAGGTGACGCCATTTTGTACCACAATTAATTCAACATTCATATCCTGTCGTGTAAACCTTTTTGCTTTCCACACAGATCGAATTATGCTCGAACGATCCAAATCGTGCAACCTAGATCGACCCGTGAAAACGCGCCTTAAGTTATCACAGGCAACACACATTGTCTCTTGTGATCTTTATTTCGTGTCCAAGATATATGTATTTTTCCACCATCACTACTTCGTTGTCTCTAATATTGATATTTCTGCTAGGTACTAGGTTTGTCATGAATTTTGTTTTGTAGATGTTTAGTTTAAGATCCACACTGGAACAAACTAACTGAAGTTCATGTAGCATTGTACATATCTCCTTGAGGTTGTCCGAGAAGAAAACTATGTTGTCTGCGAATTTCAAATTTGTTAATCTTCTACCATTAATGTTCAGGCCTTTCTTTTCCCAGTTATGTTTTTTACAAGCATATTCTAGTATTGTAATAAACAGTTTAGACAATAAGGTATCACCCTGTCGGACTCCTCACTCCTCGTCAGATTGGGATAGGATCCGTGTTTTATGTAGTTTCACCTACATAGTTGCGTTCTTGTATGTATTGTAAATTTACCTTGTATATCGGTAGTCAATGCGGCATGCTTGTAGTGCTAACAGGATTTTGTCATATTCTGCCGTATCAAATACTTTATGTAAATCTACAAAAGCCAGAACGATTGGTCGATTGTATTCGATAGTCTTTTCTATTACCGTTTTAATGATCTGCAGGTGATCATTTGTTACAAATCCGGTACGAAATTCCGCTTGCTCTATTGGCTGGTAGAAATCAAGTGCCTCCGATTTTGATTGCATCAGTAACTACACAATCTTCGCCTGGAGATTTGTTATTCTCGATATAATAGTACTGGCCAAATGTAGCCCTTTATCATTTTTTGTATTAGTTCTAAACTGAGATGGTTATTAGAAATAAATGTTCTCATTTAAAAAAAAAGTGTTTTTAGTAATTCCAATTCTTCACAAATCGAAAAAGAGGCAGAGTAGATATTGGTAATAGAAAAAAATAGCCTACACAGAAGGACAAGTAAAAATGGTCAGTTTCTAATAGACTTAACAGCTGGAAGAACTATTGTTTTAGTTTAACATGCTTTCCAAATCATAAAGGTACTTGGATATCGCTTAACAAAAACACATTTAACTAAATAGACCACATTTTGGTAGAAAAAGGAATGGCAACAAGTATATAAGGTATAAAAAACAGGTGTAGAGCAGTAAAACATATCTAAAACTGTCTAAACTTAGATGTCGTGTTGTCATTTTAATAGAGAAGAATCTGGAATCTTTAACAGACATCCTAGTTTAGGACCTTAGTGCAGGATTCGTTCTTTATACTCCCGGAAATAGTTTTCGAGTATACGCCGAATGCCCATCTGCTAAACCAGACCCTCTTCTGTCATCCAGCGATCTAAAAGCGGAATGACCGCTGTAAGGCCGTTATCAATTCCGAAGCACTACTTCTGAAGCACTGTTCCTTTCTACTATCCATCTGTTGTACTTTAACATCGTATGTGTCACGGTGTCTCAGTATCTATAATATAGGCAGTCATCTGTGTCAGCCTTTCCGAACCTAAAGATGAAAGCCCTAAAGCACTCGTGTCCTGTGAGCACTTGCGTTAGGAAATAATCCAGTCGCCTGAGGCCACAGTTCACCTAATCTCTTTTGACCGGGATCAGCATATTTGTCCACTGCGCCACATCCTTCGTGTTTTTCCATTTTTCTTGCAATCTTTCAATTGACCTTTCCCTTTCCTGTCTTCCCTCGGTTATAGTAAGGTTTGGGTCTCTTCTCTCGTAGAGCTATTTTCTTTCCACCGCCAAAACATGCAACGGAATATATCCAGTGATAATCCACAGGACTACCGCAGACACAGTCCTGTAGGCGCATGCCACTTGCAACAGACTTATTCTGTCCACTCGTGTCATGACCGTTATCTTTACCGCCTTGCTACAGACTAGTGCCGCGTAAAGGACGATCTACTGCACAATATCGTATTAGGCACCTACTCATGCTTTCGGCTTTCGGTCCCCCAATATTGGGCATCACCCGTCCCAACGCAGTCGCACTATTCACAGCCTTCCGGGTCACCTCCCGCACGTGCTCCCTCCATTTTCTACTCTGGTACGTCACTCCTAGGTACTTTATGTTTCTTTGGTGTTAGACATGCCCCCGCACATTGTAATTCCACACCATACCCACTGTAATTCTCCAGATCTTTTATCAACGACGCAAAATGGAAGCTAAACAAGAAACAAAGAAGAACTTACAGACAGATCAAGTCCAACTTGTAAAATTAGGTATACAAATACTATACGATCAATTTTAAAACTTTTACCTTTACGTACTTAAAGTATACACAATATTTATTTTATTCTATTTTGTAGGACAATTTAATTAAAAAAATGGTATTTAGAGTTGTCGATCAGGGGTCAATCATCATCGTTTGTTTTTCGTATGTTTCCATCGCAACTGAATGTAAATCCCAGAGGATTTGACTTTCCGGGATTTTTCCGACCGTGTAAATAGTATAAAATACAGACAAAATAATTTCTGTACTTTAAAATAAAACGATTATACCGTAAAGTCGCATTACTAATTGGTATTTACATCCCTACGTGATGTCTGCATTCAGACAGCATTTTGGTGTTATTTGCTATTAAACGTGTCGGTAAATGAGATTAAACTTTGCATTCTGTTTATGATCGGCTTTAGGTAATTGGCATGATAATAGACACTGCAGGAATGCGTATACGGGATGTTTTAAACCGTGCTAATAGGATTCACTCATCAGCGAAAGCTTCTCAAGAGACTTGCAATTGTTTTGGTTAATTTGCTACAGATTCACATGCATTTTATATTTTTGGCAATTTAATTGAAAGTGTAAAAATTTATTGAATTAATTAAAATTGGCTCACTACACTTTCGTTAGATGCATATCTCTGGGAAATTTCGGAAGTCCGGGTAGGAATTAAAAGAGTGAAATTCTTTTGTCAATTCTGCTAGAGAATAAACTTTATCAAATGAATAGATTTTTGCTACAACGATACGGAGGAGCCAACGGTAATACCCGCAACGAAATAGATTATTTTATTAAACATAAAAAATACTTATTTAAATATGTGACTGTTGTTAATAAATTCTCAATAAACACCGACCATAGGATGATTATAACTACCATTAAGATAGAGGAAAGATATTTTTTATTGGACACGCTCACAAGGCAAAACAACATTAACAACACCCTTAAACACAACATAACACCAAACGGTGTAGATGATTTAAACAAACAAATGGTTGACACACTTAAATTGGCGCTGGCACGTTTTTACTCAACGACTAAACGAGATGAAAAGATCACCTTAGAAACACAACTCAAAATAACAGAAAGGAGACAGTTATTAAGTGATAGGGATATTGACCCACAACATATGTATTTCAGAAATTACTCAAGAAGAGATACAGTATTCACTTAAAAAAAATGTAAAACAACAAAGCTCCAAGAGTTGATGGAATAGTTACAGAAGCTATAAAACTTGACGGAGCCTCTCTACTGAAGAAACTCGAGACTTACTCGAGACTCGAACCCAAATAATTGCAAGTTAATTTCTCTACTCAACTATTTATACAAACTGTACACCAGAATAATAACCAATCAATTGGAAACAAAATTTTGATGGAACTGTATTAGCCAAGAGAACAGGCTGGTTTTCGCTCCAACTATAGTGAAAATGACCACCTGCAGTACATAAAACTATTGATTAAAAACAATAGACCTCTAGTTCTGACGTTTATAGACTTGAATATGAATGGTGAGCTGCTTAGTCATCTACGATAAAAGACAAAAATGATGACGAATTTAGTTCCGAGTCATCCTTTAAAGGTAGAAGACGTCGAAATTGAATTTGCTGACAGCTTGACATACCTTGGACATATGGTGAAAATAAGCAGAGATAATCAAACTGCTGAGCTGCTCCAGTGAAAAACTCTGGAATGAGCAGTATATGGAAAATTGTATAATATTTTTAAAGGTATATAAAAATGATTTTACAATCTCCAACATAATCTTTCATTATATTACACCTTAACCCCAACATATTAATCTTTCTGTTGTTACAAACAATTGTTAATAAAATAATTTTATCACATTTACTGACTGTTTTATTCATACATCCTTCCCAAAAAGGCCATTTTAATCAGTTGCTATCAAGGATCTGTAGAGACACCTTCTCTTGGGTTATAAATAAGTCTGTTTAAAACTATAACATAATTTAAATTTATCGACAAATATGTCTTAGCTAACAAAGTGAACATAATTTAAAGGGTTTTTACCCACATATTTAGTGGCTTTACTCATGTATACATATCTGATAAGTGTTCAACCAAGTGTTCTTTAACCTTGGTAAAAATTTAATATTTATGTTTGCTCTTATATATATATAATATATAATATATATATAATATATATAATATATGTAATATATATAATATATAATATATATATATATATATATAATATATATGTATATATATAATATGTATATATTGAAAAATGAGGAAATCGTTATATTTCGCGTAATACTTCAAATAAAACATTTAAAACTGCTTCTTTCAGATCGGACAAGTACGTATATAAAACTATACAACATCATCTATAAATTCGATCCAATGTCGTTTTCGTATTTCCCGTGACGTGAAATCTTATGTAATGTAAAGGTTTAAAGCGCTTTAGGCATATTTCAAAAGCCTCATATTTGTTGCCTAAACTCAATGTCGCAATTTCATGTTATTTGTTTTGAAGATTAGGCTTTAACAATGAAAATTATACTATAATCAATATATAATAACTTTTATTGATCCCATGAGAATCGTAAAAAATAGCAAAAATCGCGGAACGTTTATTTATATAACAGCCTAGGACGCTCTGAACAAAAAATATATAAATTTTATCGTCGAGTTGATACACATTTTATTTAACTCATTCCTTGCTCAATTTTGTTCTGTTCTTTTTTTTTAAGTTTAATATAATTTAAAAATTGGCATTTTATCAATTGTTTTATATTTTTTTATGCCCAAAATTGGGATCGTAGCAGGTGCCATAAAAAACGGTTAATCAAAAACATATTGTATTGAAGATAGGTAATAATTTACACTAAATTCAATATATTTACGAATGCTATTTTACCATACGTTCTATATAAAATCCGACTTTAAATTTGATGCATTGTTTTCTTACATTAGCCTTACATATTGCACATTTTCTATGTTTTCTTTCGTTCATCTTTTCCAAAAAATGACATATAGGATATTTCCTAAGTGACTGTGCAACACGTTTTTGACATAAATTTCACAATGGGGATCGGCCAAGATTTTTTGAACTGGAAATTGACTTTACTTGAAGATAAGTTCTAAATATTTGCCTTCTAAATTCCAAGAGCGGTATAGTCTTATCAGCGTGAAAATATAGTACATATACATTTACAACTTTCACATAAATAACGTTTGTAGAAATGGGGAAATACCATTTAGTTGTCCCGTATTTGTATTCGATATTTGTTAATGTACTAATGTAATTTATCCACGCTACCCGTGAATGTATTTTAATTATGTATACAGTGAGGTTGTCAACATATTATGTTGATCTGTTTTTTTTTTCAGTCCGTGACCATTGATTTACTTTGTCTAATGAACTTGGTGGTTTGATAATATTCTGACACATTTATTGTCTTTTTATATGACACCAAACACTTAATTTTTAGTATCAAATCTATAATCTATGGCACCTCGGTCTTCCTTCTTTAAGACGGTCTCTGACTTCAGCGGATAATTGTTCATTCTGTTCGATCTCACTGCATCGGGGGCTGCTATTTTTTTATCGGTTTAAATCTTCATCAAGTTAAAACTTGTAAAAAAATTGTCAAAATAGAAGACGTAGTTTGAGGGTTTTTCGATTACAGATATATGGTTCAGTATCACAGATGCTCCTAAACCTGTGACTTCATGCTCATCATTCCTTTTTCCAGTGTATACTTCGGTATGAAAACAATACTCACTTTTGGCGCATCATATTGTCCTGAAGCCAAACCGAATTGGCTTTTCCCGAATAAATTGTTTAAAATAATGATGTCTATAGTATCGGACCATCTGTTCATCAATACTTATATTTCTTAAAATATGCCAAATTTCAAATATTGTTGATTTATTTTATTATTAAAATGTAATTTTTTTTTATTTCTAAATACCTGTTTCTTGATAAACATTTTACTACACTGTCTATACATAAATCCTCATCTTCACACAAACGTAAATTTATGTCTGTTATTCTGTTCAGCATACGTGACAAATTGTTTTATTATATCACACATAATGTCGTCATCAAATAGTGTCTCCAACACCTCTACAGGAGTTGTCCCCTTTAGCGACTGTCTTATTTGTTCCTTAGCTTATACAATATCCGTATTGTCCCCAAAGTTTTTTATAAAGTCTGACCTACATTTTTGCTAATCTGAATTTGGTTTTAGTTTCCAAGCTTCAGTTTTCTTTTGGCGCTTCTGTAAGATTTCGTTTTGAGTGTTATAAGGTGTCTCATCGGGTGCCTCGTTTAGCAATGGTAATGATTCAGTATTTATAGCAACTGAATGTATTTCCAATTAGCCGGGAACATCTATAGGGCACGTGTCTTCTAGTATGTTGTCATCTATTTGTTCTATATTAGATACATCATTGACATTTCCAGGTGGCAATTTAACAATATCAATTCCATCTTCTACATCGTTATTTATAATATCCTCTAATTCATCATTCAATTTTCGCTTATCAACTGCTGGACATAGATCTCCCTCATAACTTTCCATCTATTTCGATCTTGTGCCTCTTGCATCCAATTTCTATGACAACGTTTTAGATCGTCAGTCCAACGTGTTGGTGGACGACCTCTGCTTCGGTAGGCATCATCTCTTGGTCTCCATTCCAGTATCCGCTTTGTCCATGTATTATCTGTCATTCGAGCCACGTGACCTGCCCAGTTCCATTTTAGTGTTGCTACTCTCTCTACTGCATCAGCCACTCCTGTTCTTTGTCGTAGCTGGCGATTTGGGATCTTGTCTCGTAGTGAAACGCCCAACATAGCACGCTCCATCGCCCTTTGACACACACGGATCTTTTGAACTGTTCTCCTTGTCATGGTCAACGTTTCCGCACCGTAAGTTAACACTGGCAAAACACACTGAATAAACGTTTTTCTTTTAAGGGCTCCAAAGACACTCCAAAGGCCATGGAGTGGGGTGTCAGCTTTGGAAAAATGGCGTGCACCCTAGACCGAGACCGTCACTATATTTCCTTCTACTACAACTCTAAAACTCGCCAACACGCTTGGCCAGCGCGGCGTTTCAAGGCCAAATTTCCCATCGTCTAATTCATCCAATGTATAAAATCGCCTGGTGCCCATTTCTAAAAACAATGAATAAACTTCTGCAAAAACCATTTATTGAAACCTATTATTATATTATTTATATTCAACATTATTTAAAACTACTAAAATCGAAATATTACAGAACGTGCTAAGATAAAAAAAAATACATAGCATTAACCACGAGCCCTAAATGGGTATCGCGCTAAAAATTCTAGTACAGTCCTGTGTGTTAGTAATTAAAATTTGCAAATGTGATAACTGGCTAATATAACCTACAACTGAAAAATATACATTCCTAAAATGAATTTAAAGCTAAAAACAATACGAAATCAAATACTCACAAAATAGTAATATTTCTCTAAACAACTTAACCATACAATTTCTACTCTCACCATCTCCACTGTAAAACATATCCACTCACTATCTAAATGCAAGTATTTAAGCTGACACAAAAACATTTACCTTGAAATCTATGATAACTGCTGCCAACTGATACAAAAAAACATCTTTGTTTTGCACGCGTAACTGATATTTAAAATCGGTGAACTGAACTGAATCTGCGGTGTACAGATTCATGCCGGGAGGAAGCTGTGGCGATCAAGTCCTCTCTTTAACAACATTTATTGAGAATGGATTCCAGAAGAAACTTAAAACAGTAGCAGCTTTCATAGACTTGACGTGCACCTACGACACAGTGTGGAAGGAGGGTCTGTTATTTAAAATATACCAGATGGTACCATGCCGTTCGTAACAGTTTGATAAACCAAATGCTAAGTGACAGACTTTTCCAAGTACACCTAAATGAGAAAAACGGTAAGTTCAGAAACCTGCAAAACGGCTTAAGGGTCAATTATGTCTCCTCTTCTTTTAATAGTTATACGTCAGATGTACCAACTACCACCTCGCGCCAATTTATTTATACCGATGACATGGCTCTGGGTGCTCAAGAAGAAGACATAAAAATCGCCGAAACCACCGTAGAAGTAGATCTAAACACTGTTAACAGATACTTTAAGAAATGGGGCCAACAACCAAACCCATCGAAGACTAAAGTAACAGCTTTCCATCTTAACAACCATAAGGCAAATTACAGACTAAACATAGAATGCGATGGAACCATTCTAAAGCACAGTTCGAACCCAAAATACCTCGGTGTAACTCTAAATCGTACCCTAACATTTAAGTAGCATTTGGAAAACACTTCAGCAAAAATAAAGACCCGCAATAACATTTATCAGAAATTAACAAATACATCATGGGGGTCTAATGCAGAGGTCATTAGAACGAGCGCGCTGTCCTTAGTACATTCTACTGCAAATATTGCGCTCCTGTCTGGCTAAACAGTCATCACACAAAAGTCATAGATACCCAGTTAAATCAAACAATGAGGCACATAACGGGAACTATAAAGCCCACACCAACCCAATGGCTTCTATTTTTAAGCAACATCGCTCCACCAGCAACAAGACGACTAGCCGCACTCAACACCCTAGTTCAAAAATGCCAACAAAACCCAGCACTACCGATAAATACAGACATCGCTCAGCTAGACCAAAGAGAGTTAAGACTGAAATCCAGACATCCACCTACTAGAACTGGTACAAGATTGTCTGATTTCACTACTGAGGAGCACTGGATGGGCGAACGGAATCCAGATATCTGAAATGCTAATCTCATAGAAAACCCTACCATTAAACCAGGCGGCTTTTGTCTTCCTCGTCGTGAATGGTGCAACCTTAATAGAATACGAGTTGGTCATGGAGTTTGTAATAAGGTTCTGAACCAGTAGGGTATAAATGGCAGTCCGGGATGTAACAACTGCAGCGCTGTTGAACAAACAATTAATCACATCGTCTTCGAGTGCCCAGCCACCAAGTTCGCTGGCAGTCTTCAAGAAATCCACCAACTCACTTCCAAGGTTAGAGATTGGCTTCGAGGCTGTAACCTTCGACTTTAATAATTTTTTATTTTATATGTTCTATGTTTGTGTTTTCTTATTTATTACTTATTATTGTTATTTTTTTAATGTAAAACTGCAATGTGTAAAGTTCATACGAATATATATATATATATATATATATATATATATATATATATATATATATATATATATATATACAGATTCTTGGAAAATCGATGTTTTTCCTTTTTCCCCTTACGAGAGGGGGTTTTATGAGGAAGTCCGGGTAGGAATGACAAACTTTTTTGCATCTTTTTTAGGTCCCAAAATAGACATCCATGTTAAAATCCAGTTTGTTCGTCTCGTTTTTAGAGATAAAATCTCAGACGACTGGACTATATATGTCATCTTAAAGTTTTTTTTTGTATAATTCCCGAATGGGTACATAAAATATAAATAAAAGACATAATACCTGTATTCAAAATATAAGTGAGTATACAATTTTATTTCAGATACTCGTTTTCTATAAAAATGCATCCCTTGACGGTATATTCTCTCTCGAAAGTAAGTCTTGATAGGGATGAACAATACAATTTGAAATGGACTATTCACACGTCTCCCGGTAGTATAATTATCCGTTAAATTAATAGCATTCTAGTTCCTCTAGACTATTGTACTCGTTTTCATATATTCTGAATGTGTGCCGCAGATTAGTTTTATGGTCCCTTCTTATGGTCTCTAGACCCTTTCACCAGAATTACATCGTTATGGACTTGGATTAGAAAAAATACAGAGTGTTTATTTCGGCACTGTGGATTTTCTACATAAAAAACCGTTTATTTTATGCTTATTGTTGACGACTATGGAACATTATTAACTTTTAGTTATTTCATTAGACCAGGCAATGAAAAGAAAAGAGATATTGGAAAATAAAAGATAATTCATGCTTGGAACTTGGAATATGAGAGGCACTTTTAAGGAGATAGCTCTAGCTTAGCTAACAGAAGAAGTAAATAGATATAAATTAAATATTTTTAAAAAAAATTAATGTTGTAAAGTTAATGTTGTAAAGAAACTAAACATAAGGGAAATTTTACAATAGATATAAACGGATACATTTTTTTATAGTGGAGGGGATAACAGAATATTGGGAGTAGGTTTTATGATGCATAAAATAAATAAAAACATAAACAGTTTTAATCCAATTTTAGAGCGAATGTGAAGTCTTAGAACCAAACAAAATAAAATTTTATAAGTATCCTGAACGTACATGCGCTAAGCAAGGATAAGGGGGACGAAGAAAAAGTGGTTTTTTATGAAAACATAGAAAAAAACTCTTTACTAAAATGGGATATAAAGTTAATAATAGGAGATTCCAATGCAACGATTGGAAATGAAGAAATGAAGAAACCAGCAACAAGTAGTTTTAGCAAACACGAAATTACCAATAATAATGGACAAAGACTAGTAAACTTAGCAACAATAGAAGGATTATCTGTTGTAAGCACGAAGTTTGCCCATAAAGACATCCATTAGGGTTCGTGGCTAGCTCCAAACGGTACATATACTAATCAAATAGACCATGTGCTTATTCAAATAAATATGAGAAGGTGGTAACAGATACAAGATCTTACAGAGAAGAAGATGTAGATAGAGGTAATTTTCTAGTAATCGCAAAACCTAACCAAACATTTGAAAGAAAAAGTAAAAGAAGCTTAACTATAGAAGCAACGTTAACTACACAACAGCTTAAAAATTTGCAGACCAAATTGCACAACACAACCTGCATGTAACTCAAGACCGTATGGATGAATGGTGGAGAAAAAAGTTATTGAAACGGCGGCAAAAAACGTAATTCCCAGAAAAACAAGAAGATGTAAAACGCAAAAGACAAATGCTACAGACAGGAAGAGAAGAGGATAAGACTAAACATCAAATGAAAAAAAAACTGCAAAAAAACGAAAGTTCATTGAGAAAACATAGATAAAATAGAAACGCGATTTATACAAAATGAAAGTAAAATTTGTTTTCAAGAAGTCCGAAATAACAGAATAGTAATAAGAAAAAGGCGCTTTTTTGTAAACAGCAAAAATGGAGAAAAGAAGAACCTCTAACTACAACCCTGTTTAATCTGTGTCTAAAATGGGAGCTAAGAGATAGCAATTAAAACAGAACAGCACCCTATACAATGAAAAAGTCAACCTTATACTGTAAACAATAATGTTGTATCTATTTAATAAGTTCATAAGGAATTAAAACTTTGATTCAAATTACATTAGAGAATATTGACCTTTATATCATCATCGTTGGGTCCACAACCCATGGTGGGTCTTGGCCAGCTCAAGTATAACTCTCCATTCTCTCCTATTCTTCGCCTTGGCTTTCCAGTTTCATACTCCCAACATTCTCAAGTCGTTCTCCACCTGATCGTGCTCTGGATCTGTCTCTCCTTCTCACTCCATCTATTCTTTGGTTATAAATATGTTTTGACGGCTCCATCTCATTTATTCTCTCTATGTGACCTAACCACCGCAGCCGGTTTATTTTGATGGACCTAATAATATCAGGTTTGTCATACAGGCAGTAAAGTTCGAAATTATAGCGTCTACGCCATAATGAACTTTATATACATGGTAGAAAAGTATAATTTTCATATAAAAACCATTATAAATCAAAAACGGTTTACAATAGGTATAGGGAAGTATTAACAATAGATGTTAGAATCACGTAGATAGTTCTAAAATTAAAAAATACACAGAGTGATCAATTAATAAAACGAAGTTATAAGCCACTTCCGGTATAACGGGAAGTAGCAAATATATTAAAATATTTTTATTAAATAGGTCACTCTACAAAACCGCTTCATTCCAATTTTCATGGTTCAGTTATCTCTATTTCTCGAGATATTTCTAATTGGCCTTTTCTATGCCGCACCCTGTATAAAAGAAGAACCAACGCCGAGATCATGAGTCTTTTTAAAAAGATAAAGCCTGCGATAGCAGAAGTTGTAAAAGCTTTAATATTGAGTTAGAAGAAGAGTTAGTCGACCAGGAGATGGTTAAATGAAGCAGAAAAGAACCGACCTCAAAGAAAAAGGTATAAGAAATTGAAGAGAAAAAACTAAGGACTTTAAATAATGGAGAGAGCAATTGTCAAGCTATGGGCCTAAAGAGCCTGCCTTAACATTATGTAAGCATATAACTATATATATATATATATATATATATATATATATATATATATATATATATATATACACTTCTCCAAGAAATTAACGCACCACTTTGAAATATTAAAGTATTTTATTAGCGTTAATAAAAATTTCCATTGTAATGTTATATTTTGCAAGCCCCTTGTGTATGCTATTCGTACACTCTATATTTATTGACTGTTTTTTATCGCTATAGTTTTTTTTTGGAACAAAACAAAAAGAAGCAAAAATGTACTAATTCTATAAATATACTAATTTCCAAGTGTTCACGAATTTTATTCGGCTACTGTTTAATTGTTGATTATTGTTAATTGTGTTTATTATGGAGCGTCAATCACGTAATTTAACCCGAGATGAATGTGCCCAAGCAGTGATACTGTCGGAAGAAGGTTGGAGTTACCGAAGAATTGGTCGTGTGTTTAATCTGTCTCACACATCCGTCTCACTCGTGTTAGAAAGATTCCTCGAAATAAGGGATCATATTCGCAGACCAGGGCAAGGGCGAAACCAAGTAACTACCCCAATTCAAGATCGATTTTTAAGAATTTCTGCTCTTCGACAACATTCTGTAACACATCGAAGTCTACAAATTCAGCTTCGAGACGCGCATGCTCTACAAATTAATACTGAAACTGTTCGTCAGTGACTTAGGGAATACAAATTAACACCTAGGATTGCCGCCCGAGGTCCTCTATTAACTACACAGCATCGAAGGGGGAGACTACATTTTGCCAGAGAACACGTTAATTGGTTAGAGGCTGACTGGGAACGAGTTCTATTTACTAATGAATCCCGATTTTGTTTGTACAATAACGACAGACGTGTTCGTGTGTTGCGACGACCCAACGAACGATATGCTCAGTAGAACTTCTCACACATCACATATTTTATTGGAGGATCCCTTATGGTGTGGGGTGGTATTTCTTTGACCGCACGTACGGACCTAGTGGTCATACAAAATGGAACTGTTACAGCTGAAAGGTACATATTAGATATCCTGGAGCAACATGTAGTACCATTCGCTCCTTATATCGGTGAAAATTTCTTACTAATGCAAGATAATGCCAGACCTCACGCTGCACAGATCGTCAGAAATTATCTAGAGGAGGTAGAAATTAACACTATGGAATGGCCAGCACATAGTCCGGATTTAAATCCGATGGAAAATCTCTGGGATATCCTTGGTAGGCGATTAGGAGCCACACCGATCCAACCAAACAACTTACAGGAAGTGGAAGAGAGGCTGATCCAGATTTGGAGAGAACTAGACCAAAATGAAATACGGCAATTAATTTTAAGTATGGGCCAACAATGAGAGGCTGTTATACGTAGTAGAGATGGAAACACTCGTTATTAAGACTTTTTTCATATTTTAGTTTACTTTTGTTATCATTATTTTTTTAGAATTTTCCGTTTTATTTTTTTTTTCTCCTGTACTTCAACCATTTTCTGATGGTTAGACAAATTGTTATAATTAATAATAAAATTTAGAATAAATCTGGTGAAGTTTTATTTTTTATTTTTTGCCTGTTTACAAATAAAATTGAGTTATTGAAGTGGTGCGTTAATTTCTTGGAGAAGTGTATACATATATATATATATATATATATATATATATATATATATATATATATATATATATATATATATATATATATATATATATATATATAGTTATTTTGTTATTTTTTTATAACATCAAATAAAACCTCGATAACGTCGAAGTGGGCGAAAGGGTCTTTTGTCATTTTTCTTAATAAAAATAAAAATCAAACAAGTATTTTACTCTTGTTTTACTTCCTTTGAACGTTACTTATGGAAAATACTTGGCTTTAACAAGAATATTTTTAAAGAACAAAACTCTTTGTAATATCGAATATCTCATCCGATGTGAACTAAAAGAGAAACTTTTTTGCATATTAATAAACTCTCAACCCGTAATTTGAAAACAACCTCTCCGATCACGTCTTCAGACATAATAGAAAACGAAATATAGTTTCGAATATTCGCTCGCCAAATAAAATTACCAAGTGGATGGCCTGTACTTATTATTTATTGCAATTATTAATGGTGAAAGAAACGTTGCTTGTTGAGAAGCAACCCGAAGGCAGTTCCGACAAATATCAATATTTATACTGTTCTTACTTGGTGTTTTGCTTTCTACTTGGTGTTTTCGTCAAGATGAACTGAAAATTTAAATGCAAATTTATTATGTCGACTACGTATATAAACTTAATTAGGGATTTCTCTTTTTCTAGTAATTATTATCAATGTAAAATATTGTCTTGTAGACTCTGTAATTGCAAACAATTCCGCTCCTGGTCCAGATAACATTTGTATCTCTTGAAAATTTTGGTTCCCAGGAAAGAAATCTTATTTAGCTTCAAGATAACGCAAAATATGTTAAAGGAAATTGCATGCATTGTTTTTTCTACATGAAATCCAATTCTTACCACTACTAACTAAGACTAATAATATTGATAAAAACTCAGCCAAAGATAAAATACACGGAATATATTCAGATATGTTCAAAACAAAAAAGAAAACTAGATAGGGCTGCATACTATCACCATTATTACACATCATATATTCTGCATATGTAATGAGGAAAGTATGGAATGAATGAAACTGTAGTGGCAGAAAATTCAGTAACCTGCGATACGCAGATGACACACTTATACCAGCAGCGAATGAAGTTCAAATTAGTACCCTTACCGAACGGTGATGGTAGCCGGACAAGCAAAGAATTTGGACTTCAGATCAACACCGGAAAAAAAATTATAGTAAAATGGCAGGGCAAATATTAATCTACCGCACATACATAAAGATCATACATGGAAAAGGAATATAACAACACACTAACTTTCCTGGATGTTTTAATATCAAAAAAGGATACTGGATATAAGACTCAGGTGTATAGAAAACCAACACACCATAACAGATATTTAAATTGCAAATCAAATCACATCTATATTAAAAAGGGAATCATTAAATTCTCTATGATAGAGCCAAAATTACTTGTTTTAACGAAAATTAGTTCTTGCAGGAGAAACATGTGTTATCATCTGTTTTATAAAAAATGATTCTCATTTGTCGTTTTTAAATAGGGAATTTTTAAACAGCTTAGAAATGAATCGATAGGAACTTTAGGAAATAAATTTAGCATTTCATTAACATTCAAAACAACAAATACATTGAAATCTATTTTATCTAAAACTAAACCTAACAATAAACAAGAAAGAGCAAAGTCTTGTATTTATAAAATACACTGTGAATGCGATCATTTTTATTCAGGTGAAACATCAAGACTATTAAATATTAGAATGGGTAAACATCAATTTTATATTAAAAATAGAGAACTTGATAGATCCGAAATATGTAAACACGCATGGGAAAGTGAACATAGAGTTCAATGGAAAGATTTAAATACATTCCTAAAACAAACAGATCTTAAACAGAGAAAAATCAAAGAAGCGGCTCTATTTATGGTAAATGACACCAATTGCGTTGAAAATTCGTCGGCAGAATGTAGAAGGATCTGGTTACCCGTATTAAAAGAGGAAATCAATAAAGAGAAAATACCACTATTAGTAAGCCAATAACATATCGAAGATATATCATTTCTGTTTTTTAAATAACATACATACATCATCAGAGTCAAATACATACATACAAAATCAGAGTTAGGTGTTTATTGAAAGTAAACTAAATGTAAGACCAAGTACTTACCATGTCGGAATAGTATCATAAGGCTATTTTCTTAGTGTTTTCCTCATGATTTACTATGGAATAACTAACAGAACCATTATGCTGTCATCATTAAGAAGAATCACATGCTATGATTTTTTCTGATGGGTATTTTCATGTTAAAGTTAATTTCATGTAATCGAATGAACTATCTTACAATAAAGTCGACCCAGTAACGTAAGTCAACAAAACTTTGTTTGTTGCATATCCAGTATGATTGTTTGTAATTAACACATTCAATTCTTCTGGTCCATAAGGCCAAATATCGAAGACAGCATCTATATATCTACACCATACTGTATGTTGTTGGTCATGTTTATATGGGAGAAACCACAATACCACTAAGTATCAGAATAAACTAGCATGAAACATTTATCAACAACAGCACAGAGTATAGGGGAAAGATGTATCGATAGTCATGATAGATAAGATAAGAGCTCTCTTCTTCTTTTAGTGTTGTCTCCCGATCGGAGGTTGAATATCATCATCACTATCTTTACTCTATCTACTGCTGCTCTGAAGAGAGCTCTCATCTTACCTAATAAAGAAAAAAGTGTAGCAAACCCATCAGCAGAATGTAGCAAACTCTGGTTGCCAGTACTAAAAAAGGAAGTCGCAACAAGGACATACCAAGATTAGCTGATTATTAGAATAGAAATATTAAGCGATTAATAAAAAGTCAGAAACACATAAGGATTTTGCCCGTCACTATGCAATGGTGGATCCAATCAATTGCATTTACAATCCTTTCACTTAATTGTTTTTGTCTTCTTTCTATTTAAGGCTTGGACGACAACAGAATAATATTTTAATCTGTTGTAGTTTCATAACAGATAAGTCACTTTTTAAGAGTCGCTGAACTTTTCGCGTAAAGCTGTCTTATGAAATCGACCTACTTATAAAACCAGCGTAATTCTAGTTAGGCAATATATTTGTTGGAAAAGCTCGAGTTTTGTATTATATTTTTACCGATCACCGAGAAGTAGGTAGTAGTAGGTTCCTAGAAAAACATTTCCGAGAAGTATCACGAAATTGTCAGAATTTAAAATCAATATTCCATATATTATATAGAAGATTTATTGAAAGTTTTAAAAATTTTCTACTACACTCTGGATATTTTGTATACTTACTCTGAGTCTTTTTTATATATAGTTGAATGTATTTTATAATTATTAAAAAAATCTGACAAAATATGGTAATATGTGCATATTTTTCATTTTGGAATCCGATACTACTATTATTGAATTTTATGAAGTTTATGAAAATATTGAATTCCTAAACTAAGTAAATGAAAATATGTATACACCCACTTTTATAATCATTTATTAACAACAATTTACAATATTTTCTCAGAATATAGATCATTGTCGATTTACTTAAACTTAACCTTATAAAAAAGTCTCTATCATTACAAAAATTAAAATATGCATTTATAAACATTAAACATCATACTGATCATACTCTTCGATTTTATTAAATCTTTTATTATCCATGTCTCTAACCTTCAGTTAACAACAATATTTAGGTTTCATATTTAATTTCGCGATAATCTACAACATAAAAACGAACTACAATAAACAAAATTTATTTTATATGTAACTTTTTTTCCAGTACTTTATGTATTTGGCAAATAAATATTTTATATGTCAGACATTTTTAATTTATTTTATCTGTCAGTTTATCTGTTCAGTTTATCTATTTATTAATTATCTTAATATGTTATTATTATTTTTTATATTAATAATTAAACATATCGTTTCAAAAACAAAAAAACGGGTGTGGCAGTCCAGTGGGACTTCCGGTAGAAGTTATACTTCTATACACGCGTTCGCCGTTACAAATTTATATGGGAGTCAGTCTGCACAATCATTACATATATGATGCTATAGGTAAGAGAAAGCAGAAAGAGAAACAGAATTAGGTATATAGGTATATGGTGCACCGTTTGCTGTATATAAACAACATTTGACTTGTAATAGGAGGATTTCATCAAAATATAATAATATTTTGATGAAAATGTATATTTTTATTCTCATATATGTATGAAAGGAGTTAAATGCAAAAAAATCTTTTTACACAAACTCTGCAGTAAAATTCATTATTTATTTTGATATTGATATAAAAATACAATACAATACACTGCAACATAATTCAATATAATAATACAATACAAATTAAAATGCAATAGTCATAAGTATTTAAAAATGACAATATACATAACTTACTTACGCATATGTTAATATATGCATATAACTTCAAAAACTGAGCAATGAATCGCTGTTGTAAAATTTTTATTCTAAACTCCATTAAAAATTTGTAAAATCGTTATTTTTATATAGATAAACAAAAGTTTTCATTAAAAAATTCATTTTTAATCCTACCCTATTATCGAATTTTTCGTTTCCAACAATAATCTTTTCAAAACAAATTTTTTTTGGAGCGGGTTAGAGTATTTTTTATATACACCTGTTTGTAAAAATTTGTTCAAAATACATTTTATTGTTTTAAACACAGTAATTAATATTTTTGAATATTTTTAACAAACAAAAAACAAAAAATTGCCTTACCGTGACATGTTAGCACATTGTCGTGACCAGAATTCGAACCTGGGTTACCAAGGCCAAAACGTGGGATCCGAACAACTAGTCCACTAGACGATCACGGCTAATTAGGCGATGTGTATTACGATTATAGTTCGAATATTTTAAAACTCTAACCTAAGATTCCATTAAAACAAATTTAGGTCAGTTGTTTACAAGAGAAACAATGTACTTAATATTAATTTAATATACAATTTTATATAAATAAGTATGCTAATAATTAAAAATAAAGTAATCAATCAGTGGAAATAATAACAAATAAATGTTTCCGATTCTAAATATAGGAGGCTTGTTACTCCCGTGCAAATTTCCGATTCACTCCCGTGCAAAAGTTGAACGAGCGTCTAGAAGTATAACTTCAAAAACTAACAACTCGGATTATGTTGTAAATTTTCATTTTATTTTAAAATTTAGCATTTTTTTGTAGATTACATATATTTAATAAAATTAACGTGGAGTTTTTAAATATTTCAAAAATAAAAAAGGAAATTCATATTGGGATTCGAACTCACATACACCAGCGTATCAACTAAACACGTAAAATATTTTCCAATTAGACATGATACAAACGCATTTCAAAATTGACAGTTCTCAATCATACAGTGATTTATTGAGATTATTATTAAGAAATATAAAAGTCTAAAATAATTATGAACATTTAATAAATAATACAAAACATATCACATAAATAATAATATTAATAAATATTATATTATATGTAATATTATATATATAATATATATATAATATTAAATATATATATACAAAATGCACATTTTTATTCTCGAGAGAGGAGGAGAGAGAAAATATATCTTCTGTCTCTCTCTTACTCATTATCTTACATATGTAATGATTTCACCGATTCACTCCCGTACAAATTTCCAACGTGGAGCGCGCGTATAGAAGTATAACTTCAATATGATTGACTCATAGGTTGAAATGTCAGTAGTTCAGATTTCTTTGTTCAGATGGCGTTAGGATTTTAAATCTAAACTTACATAAAGCCTTAAAATATTTTTTATTAAATTCTACCTTTAAAATAATATTAAAATTTTTTATTGATAATATTAATATGTAATTAATACAGTATTATTAATTAAACGTATCGTTTCAAGAACAAAATATGATTGAAATGTCAAATGATGGTAGTTCAGATTTCTTTCCTAGATGGCATCGTTAGTTTACTGGATAAACGGTGTGACTTGTCATCATAGCCTTTTATATAGATAGATACATTTATAATACACACTACGTAAACATAATACATAAAGATATAATACATAAACACCTTATACATAGACACACACAGAATTTGATATCATCCTGAGGTTATCATCACCCTCAGAACTGTCAGTGTCGTTATAATATCAGCTCACTGTTTTAAAATAATCTTTTTTGAAAACGTTGCTTTTGAAGAATTGTTGGTTAATCTCATATAAAGATAATATTTTACTATCTACGTACATTTAGAATTTCCTCATTTAATTTTAAAATACAGCGATTTAGCGTACGAGTATATTTTATTGATTTTATTGGCACAATATTTTAAATACGTACAAAGACAAAACAATTTTGTCGTTGATTTCTGTTTTTACAAACAACATGATACAACTGACGATGCATAAAATTTAAAATACACATTTTCCATTTTATAAAATTTTTAAATTTCCAATTTTATTTTTCAGCTGAAAGCGTTCTATGTAGATTTATTGGTGCCGTTGGAAACTAACTTGGAAAAGGATACAAAAGTGGTTCAAGTAAGTTAATTTTTCTTATAGTTGAAAAGATGCCAAACTGTTTTGCATTGTGTATATTATGTATTCGGTTTCTAATTTATATAAGTCTGTTTTTTTATTTGTTAGAAAATGTGGGAAATCAAGAAAATACAATACAAACCAACATAAAAAATTCTTGTTCAAATTTAAGGTTGCAGTTAACATTTTAAGATATTAGTACAGGTTAAATTTAGATAAAAGATCAATACCAGTTTATGACAATATGGACATTTTTTAATCTTGCATTGTATTATCATTTGTAAGATGATATATTTTTCACCAACGGTTTTATATTCCAAATATTGAAGTTTTCTTTCTTTGACGATATACAATATTTCGTTATCTTCCTTTAATTTCTTCATTGTTCACTCTATCTATCTAAAATATTCATAAAATTCTTTGGTATTTCCGCCTTTGAAAATATTCACCACTAATAATTTCAGGCTTAAATCTCTGCTTCTTTGTATTTGTTTCATGTTTTTGAATGCACTTTTTGGATTCTTATTCTTATAACTCTTGAATAGTCACCTGTTTTACTTATTTTTGTCCCCAAATAGCTATAGTTTTGTAGTAGTTTTACAACTTCGTTCTTTACACGGAGATAATCAATTTTTGGAATGTATTTCTTTGTTATTACCATCAACATAATTTTCATTATATTTAATGAAAAACAAACCTCTCACTTAATGGAAAAACCTTATCCAAAATTCTTTGAAGATCAATAATGTTTTCTGTTATCAGTACTGTGTCATCAACATATTGTATATTACATATAGGTACGCCATTGATTTTAATATCAGCCGTTTTGTCTAAAAGTGCTTTCTTGAATGTATTTTCGGAATATGCATTAAACAAGGATGGTGATAAAACACATCCCTGCCTAACAACCCTGATTTAAATTTTTTCTTCTTCAATTTATCTACACGTATTTTGTATCCAATTTGTCTATTACGGCGTCCTGTCCATAATAAAAATTATTTATTATGAGTCAATATTTCAATTCTTAGTCTGAGTCTAAACGATATATACTATACAGTGTACATCCTGATTTACATCTTACATGTTTGTGTTAGCTCATTGAGACGAACATTACCTCTCCAGTTTCTAAGTCATTTTTAAATCCAAACGGGGTATTACTGATGTCATTTTCTAACTTCCTTAATATTCTATCGTGATATTTTAAAAATATTTTTAACATATTAGACTGATTGTCGGGTGTCATGACGTAAAACTACTCGCCATACACCAAGTACACGGTTCGATTAAAATAAAAGTGTAATGTTACCAAAAAACATATATTAATTAACAAAAAAGTACACACTTAAATAAAAAAGTGTTTAGTTATTTTACAAATCTTCATTTATATATAATCGTCATCATCAGTGGCATTACAGCTCGTTATAAGCCAAAGCCTTCTTCAGAACAATCTTCCATTCGCCCCTGTGTCTGGCAACTTTTTCCCATGCTTTAACTCCCATGGATTTTAGATCATCCTCTATGTTATCTTGATACCTAGGTTTTGGCCTTCCTCTGGCTCGTCTTCCCACTGGTCCTCTTTAATCGAAAATTTTTCTGATCATTGTATCGTCATCTCTCCTAATTACATGTCGTATCCATCGAAGGCGTGCTAATTTAATTTCTTTACTTCATTTATTTATATCTAGAAGTATTCTTTAATTAAATTAAAAAATAATGTACTTTTGTCCATGAATTTTGTCCTTGGGCGCAAAGGATCGCATCCACAAGAGTCTCGCTGAGCCGGCTTCTTTTTTTCATCGTGGTCAAGCTGGCTCTTAAGAAGAGCCTTTCTGCTGAGACGAACGTAGCTAAAATTTATAGGATATCTCTGGCCAAACTAGCCGTGGTAGGAAATTTATACTGGTGGTCTTTCCACCAAGATAATACGTCCACGTTTTTGTCTTCTCATTCTTCTGCTAGATATCGATGCAGATCGTTATCAAGGAGCACCGTTTTCTTGAACAGTGACAAAATTTTGAGATTGTCTTTGCCACTAGAGGACCCAAAAGAAGATCCAACTTCCTTGTTGCTTCCAGGTCGAGGCTTTTTTTGTCATATTTTTTACATAATTATCTGAGTTTCGTCTCTGTTTTTGATTTCAACGATTCCTATTCCGATAAATCGAAAGCTTCCAATTTTTTGTGGGCGGCTAGGGAATGGGGCGATTGTTCCAATATACCCCAATTTGTTTAATTGTAGTATTAGATTCAATTCCTCGTCATTCTTTTGGTCACATTTATTTCTAATATTTTTTTGTCGATGTTTCTTGTCATTGTTTTGGTCAGTATTAATTTTTAATATTTTGGAAATTGTGACATACTTCTCTTCTCTTTGTAAGTCTCTAACTTTTTTGCAGTTTTTAAAGAAACTTTCTATTGGTGTTAGCAAATTTCATTGTGGTTCTTAGTATCTGAATGGTATTAATTTTGAATTACTTACACAGAAAAAAGTATGGGAAAGAAAGTTCTTTTTATTTATAAGGTTCACGCTTAGATTGAAAGGTATCATAATCTGGTGATTATGATACCTTCATATTGGTGATTATGAAAAACATTTTTTTACATAGGTACCATTGCGCGTATCGCAATAAATCAAAAAGAAGATATTTTACGTTGCAAATATAATGCATATACTTGTATAACTAATTATGAAATAATTTCGATAATAATAAAAGTGCAGTTTTTGTGGGACATGCAGGACGTCTCGCGGAATAAGTCGCTTGTCACACGAGACAAGGCGCCCGTCCCACGGGACAAGGAGAACGTCCCATCCCGTATCCCGTCCCGCGTCTCGTGGGACAAAATGTAGAACAAAGGGCCTAACGGGACGTAATGCGTGCACCCCTAATTATTTTTTTATTCATAAACTTTCCAGTCTTTATTTTCATCTAGTTTGTCTAGTTCATCCAGTCTTTATTTTTCTGTTAGTATTGTCCATTTTTGACCGTTTTTCGTTGCACACTATCTCATTGGGACAGACGGCTATAAGTGTCCTCCGAAACATGGCGACGTCTCGTATAATTTTTTAAAATTAAACATTTTGTTGTCGGTGCTGGGAATTGAAGTCGTTCATTCCGGCTTAATAAACCAGTATCTTAGTCGCTTAGCTACGGCCGTCTTGATTTGCATTGATGTAACATATTGATTATTTTTCTGTTTTGATAACAATATCCAGAAAAAATACAACTATTTGGATGATTAGATTATGTTAAAAAACAAATATATCATTTCTCAATTCAATGGATTTTTCAGTAACCTGTCTGCAAACAATGATGGAATCCATACAGGACCTGTCTATCCTGAACGTCTTCAAGGGAAGTAAGGCAATTTATGTTCAATAAGTCTATGCCCCTACAATTATAGGATATTAGGTACCTTACATTCCTTCTTAAACAATACTTTCAGTGCTCGTCCGCTATTGATTTGTGATTTTATTGTGGTAACAAATCTTCTGGAGTAATATTGTTGATTGCACTAACGTTAGGTAATTGATGACGTTATTTTTGAGGATGTGACGGTTTCATTTAGGTATTATATAATATTTTTAATTTTTTTATTCCGTATTTTCTTCTTCAAGTGTCGTCTTCTTTTAAAATGTTGGCTATCATTACGGCTATCCTCACATTTGATACTTTTGCTCTAAACACCTTAACAGAGTTACAATTGTACTATTATACAAATTAGTTAGAGATGATATATGTCGTAGGCCTATACTTCTTCTGTCCAGTATCTTTCCCTGTATAATGATTTAAAGCAACCCATATCTCTCAGCTCACACGGCATGATCCAGATACTGCAATTTTCTTATTTTAATTGTATTTAATATCTCATTTTCCTTGTTTATTCTTTTTAAAACGTCGTTGTTCTTAACCTTTTCGACATAACTTCTTACTTAAATTTCTTTATAAGCCAACATCTCAGATGTTTCTATTCTGTTACTTACATCCTTTTTTAGCGTGTAAGCCTCCATTCCATATAACACAGAAAATAAATAACACCTCAGTATTCGTACTTTGAGTTTCAGACTCATATCATGGCTGCAAAATACTTTTCATATATTATTGAGAGGTGATCGAGCTTTTCCTATACGTGGTTTGATCTCCTGTGTATAATCCTTCGTTTTGGTTACTATTGTCCCAAGTATGTATATCTGTCTACCTTTTGAACCCGTTCGTCCCTAATCGATAACATTTCTTGTTGTTGTGTCTTTGCAATGGTCATGAATTTCGTCTTTTTGGTATTTAAAATAAGTCCGGCCTCTTCGCTAGTATCTACAATCTTATTCATCAGAACTTGCAATTCTTCAACCAACTCTGTGATAACTAACGTATTATCAGCGTATCTGATAGTATTTATAGGTTCTCCGTCGTTCAGTTTAAACTCAATGTTTTCTGTAGTGCGTTCTAAACTACCCCTTCTAAATATAGGTTCAAGAGCAGTGGAGAAAGTATGCATACCTGCCTTATCCCTGTTGTATTTCGATTTCTTCTAATAGTTCGTTGCCAATCTTTACAAATGCAACTTACTTAAAGTAAAGGTTTGATATTCTAATATCTTTCATATTTAGATTTTTATCTTCAAGTGGCTGTAGAAGGTGATTATTTAGGACTTTGTCATATGCCTTTTTGTTATCAGGGAAGCAGATATAAAGAGGTTGGTTAATATCTATAAATCTTTGCGCCATTACGTTAAAGAGAAACAAGGCCTCTCTTGTACCGATTCCGTTTCTGAAGCCAAACTGAGTGTTACCTGTAATCTTGCTCCAGTTTTCTGAAAATCCTTTAATGTATAATGTTCAAGAAAATTTTTAGAGTATGGCTCATTAAGCTAATGGTTCGGTAATCATAGCATTCTCTAGCATTAGCTTTTGGCGGTAAAGTTACGAATGTCGTATTAAGCCATTCTTTTGGAATAACGCCTGTATTATTGTATAGTGTCGTAGCTTTATTATGTTGTGCTAATTCTGCTGCATGTATGACTTTTTTTGTTATACTGGGCCCAGTTTCTCTACTGTTGCATAGTTATATGTTTCCTACTTGCCCCTAATCTTTATTAGAGGCATTCCTGTATTTATTGTTTCTATTTTTATATTTTCTTGTTTTTGCCAAGAATAATTTTACCTTTTTCATCTAGAAGGATACTACTGTAGTTTATTTGTCGGATGCCGGCTAGTTCTTTTACCTTTACATATACATTAATATGTAGATCGATATTCCCTAAAATATAACTGTTGTTGAAATATATACAACAAGCACATTGTATTAATATTGTATTAATTAATACAATTAATATTTTACACATTATATTAATTGTATTAATTACTACAATAATTGTATTATTGTAGTAATAATTGTATAATACTAATACTCCTTATAACATCTAATTTTGTTTTATTTTCTTGATATTTAGAATTTATTGTAACAATATGCATAAATAAAAATTTAAATTAGAAATTTTAAACTAACCAGTTACCTTAAACCATCTGTGAGGAAAATGTATTATATGTATCTAGTTTTAGTGTACTCATATTTTATTAGATATACCTTCCAGCTGACGTGTACGTAAAATAGTTTGTGTTGGCACTAAAGAATGCATTAAAACTGCAATTTGTTTAGAAACGCTGGTATACATCTCTGTTATGCTCGTATTCTGCAGTGCGGTTTTGGACTAGCACTTTGTTTTACGAATGTGGCGTTTATTTTAGACAGCTCAAGGGATTTTATAAACATAACTTATTTGTGACACAAGAATGAAGTAGAACGTGGTTGTAGGATTAAATTTGCTTTATTTTTAATATCAAAACGTTACTTTTATATGAAATTGAGATAAACATTAAACATCTTTGACTCCGTACTCCATAAATAATATATATTTAAAACAATATATATGTATATATAATATATATGTATACATATATGTATATATATATACATATACTTTCTGTCAACATGAGAGGTCATTTCTTGGCCATCTATTTTAACTTAAGAGCTTGACTAATCCTTCTAAAACGGTATTACTCTTGCAGATTTATACTGATGCTATTTTGTAATCACAAAACGAAACGTTGCCGCTAATATATGGAATAGTAACATCTAGCTTTGTTTCTTTTCTTCTCTTATCTGACTGAGACCTTCAAGACTTACAGTGTGAAAGGTTTCCAACCTTTTCCATTGTTATATCACTTTTCATATATCATATTGATTTTCCAATGCAATTTTTACAAATCATTGTAGTTTATTTCTATTTTTAAAATCTTCAGCAGTAGCATGCCACAAGAAGATAGATTTAAAATCATATTGATATTTAGTTTAAAAGTAGACCTACTAGGTAATTTGAAAAGCGATATCCACTGAGCACTAAGTTTTTACTACCTGATAAGAGAAAAAAGAAAGACTGAATGACTGCCGAAATCCTTGACATGATGGAAGAGAGACGGATATATAAAACTAAAGATACTGCCAAATACCGCGAAACCCATAGACGAATTAGAGCTGAGATAAGAAAAACTAAAGAGAAATGGTTCTCGGAGAGATGCGAAGAAATCGAACAGTGCGAAAAGTATACGACTATCACAATATGCATAAGAAGATAAAGGAACTCACAACAAAGAAAAACTACAATATTTTATCGAAAGGGCTATGCGATGATAATGGAAATCTACAACTAGACCCCGACAAAATAGTTAGAATCTGGGAAACTTATGTGGAACAACTGTTTAATGATGACCGTCCTAGTGGGTATACACTGAGCAATGATGATATTCTTTTCTAAAATCAGAAGTGAAGAATGCTATAAAGGGTCTTAAAAATAACAGAAGACCAGGCAACGATAACGTATACGGGGAAGTATTGAAAATGCTGTGCGAAACAAACAGTCAATTTAGCTCTTTAACAAGCTCTTTAACAATATTTATAACACTGGAGATTCGCAGTTTGGGTTTCGGAATTCTCTTGGGACAAGAGAAGCACTTTTTAGTCTACAGGTACTCATCCAGCGCTGCAGAGATATGAACAAAGACGTGTACATATGCTTTATAGACTACGCAAAAGCATTCGATAACGTAAAGCACGAAAAGATAATTGAAGTTCTCCATAAGATCGGAGTCGACTACAGAGACATTCGAACAATAGCGAGTCTCTATTGGGGCCAAACAGCTAAAGTGAAAGTAGGATCTACATTGACCAATAAAATTGAGATCAAGAAAGGGGTACGACAGGGCTGTATCTTGTCTCCTATTGTCTTTAATATATACTCAGAAGAAGTATTTAATACAGCGCTGAAGGAAAGCACAGAAGGCATGAAGATAAATGGAGAAATAATTAATAACATAAGGTATGCTGATGACACTGTGATTCTAGCAAGTACCATGGAGGAACTGAGTTGCGTAATGAGTAAGATACAAAAAACAAGTGCACAATACGGACTAAGACTAAATATCACAAAAACCAAATGGATGTTAGTAAGCAAAACCCAACAACCACCACAGCAACTGATATTAGACAATAAAAGAATTGAACACGTGGATTCGTACATCTACTTGGGAACAACAGTTAACTCAAATTGGGATCAAGCGAAGGAAATACGTATAAGAGTAGAAAAGGCAAAAGCATCGTTCACTAGCATGAAGCAAATTTTCACCTCTAAAAGCCTCACCCTACCTCTCAAAATTCGACTTCTGAAATGTTATGTATTCCCGGTTTTATTATACGGAATGGAGGCGTGGACAATGACCGCAACATTGATGAAAAAAGTAGAGGCCTTCGAAATGTGGGCTTACCGACGTATATTACGTATATCCTGGACTGAGCACGTGACCAACGAAGAGGTACTACGGCGGATAGGTAAAGAGAGAGAGAGGTAGGAATAAGTATAAAGAAAAGAAAGTTGGAATACTTGGGTCACGTTATGAGACATAATAAATATAGAGTACTACAACTGATCATTTAAGGGAAAATAGACAGTAGAAGGGGTCCAGGGAGGAAAAGACACTCGTGGCTCCAAAACTTGCGGCAATGGTTCGGATTGTCATCTGCTGAACCATTCAGATCTGCCGTAAACAAAGTCAGAATAGCCATGTTGATTGCCAACGTTCGGAACGGACAAGGCACATGAAGAAGAAGAAGAATATCCACTGAAATTGCGAAAATTGAGTTATCGAATCATCATTACGTACCTGTATTTATTGAAGAAATGTATTTTAAGAAATATGCATACAAATACCCTTGGTGATAGATTTCTGATGGTGTATGAATCTTTACCAGAAGCATACAAGGGTAGAAGCATAGAGTTCCATATGTGCTCCATATGAAAAAGATGAAAACTTCTTAAGTAATATCTACGACCCAAAACCAAAGTAACGATCGGCGAAATCTTTTCGTATATTTTACAACAAATGAATAATTGAATTTATTCGAATATTAATGCCGCACCATATATGTTATCTTTGATGTTTCGACTTCTCCTTTCTTTCTCAAAATACAAATTTAATTTGTATTTGGAAAGTGGCTATTGTGATTGAAGTCAAAATGTCAAAAATAAAATTATTTAAATTATAATGGTGGGTTATTATTAGAAAATGTAAATTAAAATGTAAAATACAACCATAAAATAGCTTCAACAATATAAAAAATGATAATAAACAGTAGTTCGTTCTCATAATATTGAATTTATT
Organism: Diabrotica undecimpunctata; assembly: GCF_040954645.1. Classification (NCBI taxonomy): domain Eukaryota; kingdom Metazoa; phylum Arthropoda; class Insecta; order Coleoptera; family Chrysomelidae; genus Diabrotica; species Diabrotica undecimpunctata. The sequence continues at coordinate 62,206,402 of NC_092804.1, read as the reverse complement.
TTACATATAGAATTTAACAAAAAATTTAAAACTTTGTGATATTCTTATTTTTATTTCATTTATTTCAAAACATTAATCTCCCAGAACGTTCGACATATCGAAAAATCAAAATCCAATACACTGGAAACAATAAAAATATTTGTCTTCCATATTTCACTTACTTTATGTGTTTAGTTTCAATTCTGTACATTGGAAGTATAAAGGCAAAATAGCAAATACGTTAACGTCCAAGTACACTTCAAATTCACTTACATATACGTATGTCGCTAATAACCTTAGCGGTTAATGCGGTTACGTAAAATAAAAAAAAACAACTACACTTGTTGATAATTAATTAACTACCAAAAAACTTTTTTATTCTAAAGGCATCTTTATTTTTTTGTTCTCAATTCCTCTTGAATTAGTTTTGCTTCAATTCAAATTTGTAACCATTTATACTATTCTGTAATTTTCCGTCTTCCGTCATCTAATGTTTTCTTTTAACTTCTTCAATATTTTTTAAAATGTTCTCTATACAGGGTGTGAGTAAATAGGCGCGACAAACTTTATGGACTTGATTCTGAATGAAAAAATAATGATAGTTTGTTATATAAATGTATGTCCGCAAATGCTTCGTTTTTCGAAATACGAGTATTGTTCTGAAGCTATTTTCTGGTGGCATTTTAAATTAATTACTATTTAAATGGGAATAAGCCACAATTAAAGGTTAAATTACGTTTATTGACGTTTCAATTTCCACTTCGGGAATCGTTCTCAAAATATAAACATTAGTGAGAACGATTTCCGGAGTGGAAATTGAAACGTCAATAAACGTATTTTATCCTTTAATTGTGGCTTATTCCCATTTAAATAGTAATGAATTCGAAATACGAGGTTTTGAGATTTTTTTTTGTGGCTTTAGCACTTAGCTATTTAGCCAATTACATAGTGAGATATAATAAAAGAAAAATTACTAATATCAATATTCCGATATAATTAATACTAAAGAAAAGAAAAAAAAAGTGTATGCATATACACATAAGTGCATACCTAAGTGTACATTATATACAGTGTATACATACATAAGTGTATAATCTATACTATTAATTGCTAGTGCAAAAAGTGTATCTATTCGAGTCAAAAAACCTCATAAAATCCCTATAGCTGAATCAAACAAAAAGAGAAAATTATATCAAGAAAAAACAAATTTAAGGAACAACAGGGATACTCACTTCTCGTCCAGGGACCCATCAGGACATTTGTTTAAGACATTACTAGCAATAGGTCACGGAAAGAAAGGTAAATAAACAATTGGGTCAGAACAAAGGTTAACGAGCTTAGCTGAGATTGACTACAGACACACATTTGCACTATGTATAAATTTAATCAAACAATCATAAACTTTTTTATTATTAGTAGCCAACAGGTTATTTATTTGATCTGGAGGAAATATTTGCAGAGTTTGCAAGTTGTTTAAAAGAGTTCCTGAATGCTGAAGATATTTGGAACACTTAAAAAAGATGTGGTTAAGATCTCCTCGTTCTTGACAAGTTTCGCATAAGTCTGAATTATATATTTTGATTTGAGCAAGATGAACAGGATAACAAGCGTGGCCAAATCTCAATCTTATTAAAGTTGTTGTATATTTACGAGCGGTATTGAAATTCTTAAACCATCTGGAATTAGGGATGTGTGGTTGTATATGCACGTATTGTGTTGTTGAGTGGTCGCAAAAAGTTTGCCAGGCGGTGTTTTGAGATTTGTCATACAATCTAACGATTTATTTATTACTCTGAAATCTTTGGAAATATGCAAATATAATGTGGTGGACTTTAAGAGGTTTATTGCGCATTTTTTGTCATACAATTTAGAATTTGATATTCATCACTGACGAGCACACAAGTAATAGTCTTAATTTATTTAAAGAAAAATTGATACGACACTGAGATATTTTAAATTGAATTTTGTTTTTAAATATATCGTTTAATTTGTGACAAACAGTCCCCCCTGCTGTTTTTTATATGGTGTAATGTTGTTATGCCAAAAAATACAACTTAACACGTATTTTTCATTTCTTTCTTTCATTTATCTCTGAAAGATGGGATCCAGTGTATAATAATAAAACACAACTCTTTTTGGAAGCCAATTATTAAGGCCAATTGTACCAAAATCAGTAATCTAACTTAATGTACTGAATATTTGAAAACGAAGAAGAATAAAAGAACATAATACACAAGTAATAGTCTTAATTTATTTAAAGAAAAATTGATACGCCACTGAGATATTTTAAATTGAATTTTTTTTTTAAATATATCGTTTAATTTGTGACAAACAGTCTCCCCTGCTGTTTTTTATATGGTGTAATGTTGTTATGCCAAAAAATACAACTTAACACGTATTTTTCATTTCCTTCTTTCATTTATCTCTGAAAGATGGGATCCAGTGTATAATAATTAAACACAACTCTTTTTAAAAGCCAATTATTAAGGCCAATTGTACCAAAATCAGTAATCTAACTTAATGTACTAAATATTTAAAAACGAAGAAGAATAAAAGAACACAATAAAAGAAAAGAGCATAAAAAGGGAAAAAGTTGACATGATCTGTACCATCTAGATCTAAGTATTATATACCAACAGAAAATATAGTCTCATGAAAAATTGGATTTTGGTAGTTATAAAGAACGAGTAAGAAATAAATGTAATAAATATATAAATGTACTTTAGAGTATATAGTAGTACCTATTAGAAAAAAGTAAAAGACTGTACTAAGGGAAAAGTACATATATCATGATAAACCATGACAAAATATCTTCTCTTGGGTTTTTAGAAATTTACAAAAATAACAAAGTAACTAAAGAAAACTACCCAAAAAAAGATTATTTTGTAAAAAATAAAAAAACAGACCAATTTATATACCACTACAAGGGGCGTATCACAAAAATACATGACATATGTTTAAATGTAAATATATATATATATATATATATATATATATATATATATATATATATATATATATACCCAACAACGGGAACAAGAATAATTTATATATACCAAAAAAAACCCAAAAAAAGATTTAACCATATAAATGAATTTCGGAAAGAAATATATCTTTTTATAGATGAAAGATATGTATAAGAACATTTTCTCTACTTTTGCAGTAAACCAAAATTAACATGACAGAACGGAGTTGCCAACTGACAAATATATTTTCTCGACTGAAGTGAAATTGAAATAAAATAATTATTTAAAGTAAAATAACCAACATGTAACGTTTATAACGTTACAAGCTACTCTCAACATTTATCTAATGTTCAATACGAAATATCGAATTAGCGTTTCTTTATTATTAGCTTTCAGTTCGCTATAGCATTATTGTTATTAATTATGTTTCTTTTATCGAACCAATTATCGAGCCAATTGCAAAAATGCAGAATTGTCAGAAAAGCATTTTATCTATGGTAAAAGTAATGAAAACAATCAACAAGTATGATGATTATTATTCTCGAGCTTTATCCAGGACGTAGGCTACTCCATTACACAATAGTCTTCACTAGCGTTTGTGCCAAAATGGTATTCATTTAAAAATCAAACGAGTGACTGCGAGTGCCCTTGAGAAGTACAAACTGAGCAACTAGAAGAGGCAGTTTTCGTGTTTATTGCGGAGTCATCTGAGGCAAGTACTCGAAAAAAAGCCGACATATCAAATGTAATATTCTGTTTATAATTCATCAACTGTATCCGCTTCATATCCATCGTGTGTAAGTCCTAAAGACTTTTTTCGGTGCCTATTTTTTTACCAATGGATTAGGTATTCATCAAATTTTTAAATGGCGCTGTGTTCACTGATGAGGTTATCTTTAGACGATATTGTATACGAAACTTCTATTATTTTCACTTATGGGCTGAGAAAAATTCAAATGGAATCTTCGACGCTCATTTTAAGTATCAGTTTTCATTAAATGTATGGCTTGGGGCATTATCCCAAGAGAATCCCTCTGTTTCCTACAGGAAGAGCTACTTATTATTTTTGAAGAAATTCCTCTACAGCTTATACAACACTTATGGTTCATGCATGATGATGCACCAGCACATTTTATCATCAGTATACGTAATAACTTAAATACAATGTATCCAAATCGTTGGATACTTGGATAGGTAGGGCAGGTACGGAACAATGAGTTGCTCAATCGCCGGATTTGAATCCTCTAGATTTTTACATTTGGGATTTTCTTAGTTTATTCCACTTACCTCTAAAATTTGGATGCCTAAAGAATGGAAATATAACCGGCTGTGATAAAGTAAGAAATACTTTAGGAATATGTGCGCGAATATGGCTATGCTTTGCATCTTATTTTACGTTTGAGAGATGTCATTTGAACTTTTTTTGTTGCTTTACATTTATTTAAAATTTTATTAGTGGTATTTTCTGTTATTGTTCTGTTTTAATGTTATTGTATTAGATAGTTCTTGAAAATGTATTAAATAAATACGCGTTAATGATGTTTCTTTTTTTAATTAATAACGGTGTCTGATATGTTAAGAATGCAAGAAAAATTTTTTTGTCGCAAATTAAACAAAGAATTTAAAAATGTTTTATTTAAAATATCGCAGTAGCGTATCATTTCTTTTTCTATTTAATTGCGACCATTATCCAGATGCGCGCCAATGATAGGTATAAAATTCTTAGTAGTATGTCAAAAAATGCGTAATAACTACCTATTTAAATCCACCAAATTTCATTTGCATGTGTTAGTCGGTTTCAGAGCAATAAATAAATCGTCAGTATGTAAGAAAAATTTCAACACCCCGTATTTTGAAAAAAAAAGCATTTACAGACATGTATTTATATAACAAACTATCAATATTTTTTCATGTAGAATCACCCCCTAAATGCACTTATTTACTAATTAGTCCAGTAAATTAACGTGAAATACGGCGATACATTGTAATTTTACGTATCAACACTGAATTGCATGAAAATTAGGATTTATGTTCTACTTACTGTTTACTTCACCTTGTTACTTGTGACGAGGTTGCTTTTTATTTTTTTGGGGTAAAAAGTACCCCTATTAAACAAAATCTTATAATTGTAAATTAAATCGAATAATTAATTCAAATCATCTTTTAATGAATTAAATAAATGTTACTTAACATTAAACAACGTACATTAAGATTTTATCACAATTTAACCCCTATACCTCACCCCCTAGATTGGTTTTAATTAAAACAATATCATTGAGTACCTTGTATCCATTCTATACGGAGTGGATACAAGGTTATACTTACCCTCCACTTCAAAACTAGACTTGTCCTTAGGTTGCTTTTTATATTTTAGGGATTAAATCGCTCTATATTAGAAAAAAAATCATAAAATTTAAGTTCGATAATTCGAAATTTGGAATTATCTAATTATACAGTGACGTTAAATTTAGATTTGTTTAGTGTTGTTATTTCTTACCACATAATTTCTATCCTTATAAAAACAACCCCTTGCAATAAAAATCGAAAGTTGTAGTATTATTTTTGTTTTTATTGAGACTATAAATACAATAATTTTTTGAATCAAAATGTTGTTTTTTAATTGAATTTATTTTATTTTAACTTAAAAAACAACCTTTATTAGTTTGTAAAGATGAGTGAAAGAATGTCTGTGCTTAATAGCACATTATGTTCATCTTACAATGCTCTAGTATACGCGTTCTAATATCTCCTAAAATATGTGATTGATTTTTTACTCATAACTCGGTTAGCTTTTAAGCTATGGAGTACTTGATGATGATGATGATGATAGTGTATTTGGCATGGAAACTAGTCCATTTGCCAGAGATTTTTAAATGGTTTATGTTATGTTTATGAATTAAATTGTATATTATATTATAATTGTATATGTATATTGATTTCTGATTTAGTGACAGTAGGTGGGTTATGTTTACTGGAAGTTGTACATTACTTTTAACCAGGTTTTCATAAAATGTAGATGAGAGTGCTTTATTTTTAAATACACCCAAACAGGATGTGATTAACATCACACTGGGAAATATTATAGCATGAGGGCTTTCCTTATTCTATAATGTTTACTCTACCAGGTGAGCAGGAACAGCACCGTGACTAGTTTTTAATCCTGTGATAGTTGCTGTTGATCGTTTAGATTATTATAATGGAATATGTGTGGTAATTCTATTAGGGATGGTAACGTAGGATGAATCTTGTACTAATGATTATTTGATGTGTTCGCCAATACTTTCCATCTGTCTTGCCAGTTAAAATTTATTTTTTTATTATAAAAGTTGATTAGATCTGATATTGTGTATATATGTTTTTGTATACCAGACTGAGTAGAATCCTTAGCGGGCTCGTCTACTATTTCATTACGTTTTATCCCGGTGTGAGTTTTTGCCCAAATAAATGTTACATGTTTATTTCCCATTTTTTGTTTAATATCACATATTAGCTCACATGTCTTATGGTTTAACTCAGTATTATTAAGTCCACTAAGAACTGACTTAGAGTCCGAGATGATCACAGCATCTTGCAAATTTTCGTGCTCTAGCCAATCTAGAGCTTTCCTAATAGCTACCGCTTCTGCAGTGTAAATAGAGCAATGTTAAGGAAGTTTTATTTTAAATGATTTATTATTGAAAGGAATGTACACAATGTGTATGAACTTAAAAACCATTTTGTAGGTTTTTTAAGGGCAATAAGATCATTTAAAGTATGTTTTTTAAAACCCTTATTTTTAACAGAGTTGTAGTTGAAAGGACTTTAACTAGTCACTAATCACGAGTGTATGCAAATTTTGAACAGCAACATATTAAGTAATTTTTGTCTTACAGAAAAACAAAAAGGACAGGGAAATGTTCAGAAAAGCAACCTATATTTTTTTACTCTTTAAGATGTTTTAGGTCCCTAATGGTTTTTAAGCTAGTTTGAAAAAGTACATTTTTTCAAAATTTCAAAATTTTTTTGCTTTACCTACTATAAAACCATTTTTTTTTAAATAAAGACTTGAACCTACATAAAACTTCATAAAATTACATATCATATAAACAATACGTAAGCGGTAAATTGTAAAGCGGTAATGATTAATTTTATTTGGGGTGCTAATTAGGAGGTGATTTTCACATTAATTAGAGGTAATTTTTACCAAAAAAAAACAACTGTATTTTGAGCATAGCTCACTTAGTTTTGATGTTGAAAAAAAAACAAAAATAAAGCTTTCAAAAAGTTTTGATGAGTTTTCCTCGAAAAGTGTTAATTTTTTGGTTATTTCACATTGAAACTTTTTCACTCTGCTTCTACTGGGTTTACCGACTTCATAAAAGCTCCATTTTTTTTAAAGTTAAATTTTTTAAAAATTTTTTTAATAAATAATTAGTTTTTAAGTTATTTGTAAAAAAACTGGCTGAAAACGTGGGTTTTAAAGTTAAATTTTTTAAAAAATTTTTTAATAAATAATTAGTTTTTAAATTATTTGTAAAAAAACTGGCTGAAAACGTGGGTTTTATTTTAAAAAATAAACATTATTTCTTGCCATTAACTCAAAGAGTATTGACAGTGAAAAATCTCTAAAAAATAAAAGTTACTTAGAATTAGTCCATGTATCGATTTCCGGACTTATTCTGAACGTATGTTTTTTTCATCCCCGAGAAAGGGTGGCTTTCGCCTTCCAAGTAACAGTAACCCTGGGCTCACGTCCAAAAGTGAGGTAGAGGGTAAGAGGAACCTAAATCCAAATTTTCAAGCAAATTCGTAGTGGCAAGAAAAATTACATTTCAAAATGGTCATTTACTGGAGTATTCTTCTTTATTTTATTGCCTCTACTAAATTTCTATCTATTATCAAACGTGTGTATATTTGTGTAAAACTAAAAAATATATACTGATACTACATTGATTTACATCTTTTTTTCAAGTGCATTCATTATTCATAAATATATAGTATAGCTTGTTATTTTTTTAAAACTATTTTTATGTTTGTTATGTTAAAAGTTGGTATAAAAGCCAACAAAAATACAATCTTAAAATCCTACTTATTGCGCCATACTTAAAGTTAATGTAACGATCTCTTACAGCAAAATAAATAAAGTTTATAGCAGATTTAATGGTGCTACCATAAAAATATCAGACATAATCTTTGTATAGCGTCGTTAACAAGCGTGTATTTTAAAACGACTTTGTAAATATCAGATAAGATTGACTTTGTGTACTTTTTCAGTGCGAACAAAAGAGATTCCTTCAACAACACAAACAGCGATCCGAGACGTACAGCAAAGCTGTGGCATTGATGAAAAAACAAAGAAAGAAATCCAGAGGGTCCAGTAAAACAGGCCTCGCAATGGATAAGGAACTTAAGGTGATATTCTTTTACTTTTATCGTTTCCCCCCATTTCCAGATTCGTTTTTGTTTTGATAAAATCGGCTGGGTTGCTCGAATACTACATGCGTGTTGTGATGTGCAGTTGGACCCTTTGTTTACATATACATAGCGTCCCAAAAAAATAAGTTTTTTGACTATTTAGATAATAAATAAATAGTAACATTAAAATGTTACATTTTTTATTTCTTAGTGTGCATTTCTTAGAGGACGCAATTTTATTTTTTTGATATATTGGAAGAATAAGTGTAAGCTTAAGTTTAAGTTTGTGGGGTCGCCACCCTTGTTTCCAGCCGCTATCATAGAAAAATAAGGGAAACGGGTTTTCGCGCTGTATCTAGTAAACTAGCAACCCTACAAACAATTATTAGACATTATTTGTAGAAAATTAAATTGTCTATAACTTTATTTTTATTAATTTTAATCGTAAAATTTAAAGTAATTTTACTTTTTTCCGGTAATTTTACAATAAAATTACAGCAGAGCAATATCATAGAGAATTTTTCGTAGAATAATTTTCACTAAGTTTGTTTTAAACTTTATTAAAATTATAAAAATTTATTAATTTCTCTGGATTTTACAGCGCTCCAAAATTGGCCTGATTCTTGAATACTAGCCATCTTAGAAAAAGAGGTACAAAGGGTTTTTGCGCTGTATCTCGTAAACTATCAACTTTACAGACAATTTTATTGAACATTATTTTTAGCAAATTAAATTGTCTACAAATTTATTTTGTTTACTTTATATGGTAAAATTGAAAATAAAAAAGTTATTAACAAAAATATCTAAAAAATTTTGAATAAATTTTCTTTTCGGCCCTTTTTTTCTAGTCATTTTACAATAAAATCGTGTCAGATAAATATTATTTCACTACAAGTTTGTATAATTTCATTGATTTTTCTGGGTTTTCTTAACATTTCTATGTTATTATTAATTTATTATCGACCCATTCTGTCACCACAAAACTTAACCCACCTCGTGAGAATACGTCTTACGAGGGTTTTAGTCGGCCAGGCTGAATTTGATGCAGATACAGTCATCATCTGTTCTGCGCTTGCTGTATTCCAACCTATGATTCTGTGACTATCGTAGTAGAGAACATTGACAGTTTTTTTCTTAATCACGGCATTAGGAAGGGAGCAGTCCAATGTTGTGTGTCCAAAGTGTCCAATTTTTTAAAAATTCACAAGGTTGTAAGTCGCATCGATTATACTGTCCTTCAAGTTTTAGTTGTCAAGCTATCTTTGCCCACTTACATTTAGCTTTTCATCGCTTCCGCCAACACAAGATGTAGCTCGTTTTCACAGTGTTAGAGTTTATCTCCGGAAAAATTGCAATCCTGAAGATTGGGGCTAGAAGAGCATGTATTAAAATTTTCAAAACTCCAGCACCCCCCGAAAACTGAAATTAATTTTTTACAGATGCAAGAGAAACTGTGAAAGTATTTGTGGTTGCTAACAAGTAGGCCTCAAATTCTCTGCAGTGTGTCATTGTTCTAGTGAAACATGCAGTCACATCATGGAAATATTAAAATTGGTCGACAAATTCGAAGATGAATTACCCATAATGACGTTAATTCTAATTTCCCTAAATTTGCAAACATTCACCTTTGATTATCAGTGAAAGCTTTTATCTACAACGTCATTATGCCTAAACTATTAAGTTTACATGTGTAACCTAAGGTTTAGGTTTTAGGCGTTGGGCGCCAGTATGTAACCATTGAACAACCCATCAGAAACAGTGGGTAACAATGGTTAACAATATACCTACCTCTGAAAGTTGGGAGCCAATGTAGAATAATAACACTCGCAATTTTTTTGGGAGCCAATTGCCCAAAATCGTCTGGCTCAGCTTCTCAGGTGTGAGAACGACTTATCTTGAGTTTGGCTAGGCCAAATAAACCAATTTATTAACTAATCATATAGTAAGTATAAAAATTAAAATTTTAATATTAAATTAAAATCAATGGAGCAAATCTTGCCTATGGCTTTACAAAACATAAAATGATAATTATGGCTTCTGATCTTGTCTTCAAGTAGATAGGATTGCAGACTGTAGTAGTTAGTTTCTGATGGAGCTGAATCAGGATACTTTTATGTTTGTATCTCTATGTGGCCATTAAGTTCTGAGTAACAGCTGCAGTTGTTATTGCATGGTCGATCATGTGCCGTGGAATTTTTTACAAAAAACATTTAAAACGTTTAAAATTTTTCCTTGCCATATGAAGGTTGAAAATAGTTACAATATTAAATAGAAAATAGCAAATTGGCAAGTATAAAATAAATATAATAATTATTAAATAAATTAGTTAAATTATATTAAAGATATTAACTGCATAGGAGACAAATTATAACTTTAAGAAACATGTGCAGAGGAGATTATGTGTGTATAAAAAAAGTCTAATTATAAATGTATAACAGTATTTGTTAGTACTTTAAAGTTGACAGTTAGAATTTTAAAAATAAATCAATCAATCAAAAAATCATAAAGTCAATTTTTTATTTTAAAATCAAATTTATACGTATTAATTTTTCTTGAACTATACTTATTATTTTTACAAATAGATTTCTTGATTAGAAACATTAGAAAACATTAGAAATATATTTTAAACAAATTAATTGTCACAAAATTATGAATAAAAATAGAAAAGTAAGTATGTAACCCAAATTAAAAAAAATGCCCATTTTCGTTAATTAGAACCGGAGATATTGCAACTGTTTTAAATTTGAATTTATAAATTCAGTTTTTAAAATAGTAAAATCGCTTCACTTTGAAACCCTTTATATTTGTCGCGTCAGGGATGGCTTATTTTTAAAGGAATCGTTTTAAATTTTTTTTGTGTATACTTGAACTCCTAATCTTTTAAATGGTTCTTTTTTAAATTTCTTATTGTTTATAAACAAAGCCCCGGTAAATTAAAAAAAAAGTGCTACCTCGGATTTTAAAGGTTGTAGGAAATTATGGTTTTTTTTTTAATTCGTGTAAAAATGCCAACAGGCCCAAAAAAGAAATAATTTCCTACATGCTATTTCGTCTGAGCTACTTTAATTGTTTATGAGCTTAAAATAACAGTACTTTTTTAATTTCAATGGATAAGTTTCACGGTAAGCGAAAGATAATGTAAAAGACAATATCGATAAAAACTTGAGGGAGCAAAGTAAATTTTACCTGGTCTGAACCTACTATGTTTACTTGTCATAGACCAGGTAAGTGAGCAACCAAGAATCATCAATACATAGAATCAAAATATATCCCAAATATTCTCGCGGAACATTTGAGTTTAAGTGGGTATAACAATCATTACACCTAAGTTAATAATTTAACTGATGTTTATTGAAACGATTGTATAAAAAATGTTATATTATTGTAGCGAGATTAAATAAAACGAGCGGTTCGAATATATTTATTTATAAGTTTACAGTTCGGTACTCTCTTATCAACTGACTCTACTTCTAACATTGTTACCTATATATACTACAGTTACTAGGTTCGAGAATATTCTGGCGTTGTCCCACCTCTAATTCGCCTACGTGACCAGTGATTCTCTCTCGCACTCGATACGCCTCGAAGCTTCGAGAAGAGTATTAGAGATGCAATGCAACCGTTACCTGGGCCATGCCGAGAGCATGTTCGTAACATTATATTACATGCCTAAAAGGAAACTTAGGCGCAAGTTGCCTACGTAATATACGTGTATTTAGCATTGTTGAGACACTAAAAGCTGCTTTATTTTTTAGAATATGCAAGTTCTTGAAGAAGAAAAAACAAAACTGGATGCCTTTTGTGAACAAAGTTTGAAAAATGTAAGTATAAAGTGTGTCTTTATTTAATCACTATAATCACAATATGAATCAATAACAATAAATCAATATAGATATATATATATATATATATATATATATATATATATATATATATATATATATATATATTATATATATTATATATTATATATATATATATATATATATATATATATATATATATATATATATATTATATATATTATATTATATTGTCATTATCATCCAAAATCTCCTTCCACCGTCGATTTTTAGCCAATTATCTTTCGTATTTCAAAAACCAAACAAACTTTCCAATTTCTGAAGAAATCACTTAACTTCCTTATTCTCCGTTTTCAATAAACAAAATACACAATAGATCTCACTATGTACGTTTCTACAAATTCCCAGTTTTTTAAATTCAATGCCAGACACACAAAAAAACAATACCGTTAATCGCTTATATCCTGTTTACGAAGACTACGAATAAAAACAGGTACACGTCTTCTTCCATGATTTATTAAAGAAATTTGTAAAAGAATATATTTTGCGTTAAAAAATTAAAATCCCTTTTTTATAAAGAAACGAACACATCGTTCGAAAATAATTGGCTCTGAATTTATCAAAGTAGATAACATCAATTTCCTATCTCAAATGATAAAAAAGAACAATTGTAGAATTGCCAGAAGACAATTCACATAAATTATATAACAAAGACGCTCACAAGGGGAATCCATTAATGGTCAGGTAATAAAGGCAAAATTTATGTTTTCTTTGTTGGAAAGTCAATGAATGCCCACATTAGAACCATATGTTTTAATTGTCTTCCTGAATTAAACAACACTATTGATTACACAATATTATGTGATAGATTTGTTATTATTGCTGCAAAAAAGTAATTTTTAAAAAGTATTACGGAATAACAATGTACTCGTATAAATACAGAAATTACATGGTTACTTATTGGTTTTTATTTTTCGCTTGTATTTGCTTGTTTCGAGTTACGTTATATTTAAATAGTGTTTTAGTCGAAGTTTAAGTGTGTTGCCGTAAATAGGGGAAACACTATCCGAATACTCATAGTTGAAATGAAAATTTTAGAACTTGGGATAAAGCTAGCTAGACTAGTTATACCTTTGTCCTATTTAAGGTTATAAAAATATTTAAAATCTCACGTTTAACCCTCAACTGCCGTTGTGGAGTCAGGTGCACCTCTTTTACTTTTTAAATCCATGTAAAACTTGCAAATTTGGCATTTATGCCTGTCCGCGCCATCTACCTTTAAGTTGGTGCACTCGTAAGCCATTCCGATGCGCACGTCAACTGTGATTCAGTATTGCTCTGAATAGCCAGCGGTAAAGTACATTTGGGGTCTGTGTTGACAATTGTCATTGGACAATTGTCATCATTTGGTTGCGGATTGTCGGAGCCCAGTCCAGTTGAACGAGAAGATGTTTATACGGGGCTAACTATTGCCATGGCAGTAGACAGCTAAAACATGGCCGACTGCTCGTCATCTGTTGTGTCCGGTGAGGGAACTGGCAAAAAACAAGACAGCACTACTGGCCTGCACCGTTCACAATGCGCCAATTGTCGCGACAATTGAGATTTCGAGTGGTGGGGGGCTCACTGGGCGCAGCTCATTGTCCTCAGTCTACTCCCGAAGACAACTGAATTTTGGGTCAATTGTGAGGGCGGTTGGCAAGGCAATTGTCCTGAAGTGTTTAGACGAAGACAATACTTTCATGCCAGTCAGTTGTCTTCTATTTTTGAAGTGGCACGTTCTTCCAAAAGAGTGTATTTCGGAGAGCCTAATCTTGATGAAAGTGTAAGGCAGTGGTATAATGAATTAGAAAGCGAGTTTAGTGATTAAGAGGACTATAACGACAAAGATTTTTCTTTAAAGAGTGACCATAACTCTGATTCTGAGATGGAACATCAGGGGTCAATCCTGAAATACAAGAAAGTCAGGCTATAGGTGAAGAAGAAGACATGCCAGAAACAACAAATGGAAAGTTTTATTTTGGTAAAAACAATACAGTGGTCTGCTGTTCTGGAAAATCCAGATTTGAATATTAGAACAAAAAAATACAATGTGGTAAAAGTTCTTCCGGTGTGGAAAGGACCTGCAAAATGTGGTGATGTCTCTGATCCCTTAAAAATATGGAGCTTTTTTTTTCACAAAGGATATGGAAAACGAAATAATTCTTCGGACAAATGCAAAGACATTGTTATTTTAAGATAAATTTAGCAGTTCTGATAGAACATAATTGAGAGAACTAACAAAGGAAGAATTTAGAGCGTTTCTCGCTATCTCATATTAGTCTGCAGTTTTTAAGTCAAATGATGAAGACTTGCAAGAAATATTTGTAACAGATGGAACGGGCCGAGACATATTCAGATCCATTATGTCTTTGAAAAGAGTATATGTTTTGCTCGCATGTCTAAGGTTTGTTGACTGAATCGTTAGTGAAAATAGTTTATTGCTTTTGTTTTAGGTTTGATAATGCAGATGATCAAATAGAACGTAAAGCATATTCGAACTGCAGCAGTGTTTTGGTTATTTGAGCGTTCTGAAAAAAATTACCAAGACTGTTATTCTATGGGAGAATTGTGTTAGAGACGAAATGCTGATAGGATTTCACGGTAGATGTATGTTCCGCATATACATACATACCTAATAAACTTCGGAAATATGGGCTAAAAATTATGGCTCAAGTACCCACTATTTCTATAATGGCTATATTTACTATGGTAAGCATAGTGATGGTTTTTCTCTAACAAATGAGAAGAGATGTTTCATAAAACCAACAAAAGCGGTGTTAAGACTGTGTCATACAATTGCTAATTCACACCTAAATGTCACAGCAGACAATTGATTTTTATTCATAGAAGTCATGGATGCATTAAAAAAACAAGAACTGACCTATGTTGGCACGCTCAAGCGAAACAAAAATGAAATACTTATGCAATTCCTTCCGTCGAAGCAGAGCTTCGAGAAACTGAAACTTCAGACACTTAACACTCACAAGAATTAGGGTATTAACAACTAACCTTAGAAACCTAACGGCGACAAAGCCAACAGAATACTCATTATAGAAGGCTACAAAGAAAAATTAATAGACCCAACTCATAATCACCCCAATCCGTACGGAAAATAGTAACTGGGCCAGAACTAACGAGCAAACGTCTGATACGTTTGGTAACCACTTAGCCAGCCTTTTTCTACCTAATTGTGGGTCTCTTTTTTCCCTGAAAATTTTCTAAGACGTTTGGTAGACTTTTGTATTAGAATTCTGTTTAGTAACATTTAGCCAACACCCTACCATTGCAACCAAAGGACAGTATTACCTCCCGCTTACACTTTTTTTATACAGGTCAGGATTCTTACTACGAGGCGTGTTTTTTAAGTAAGTACCGTTTTGGAATTAAAAAAAGACGTGCAAAGATATGGCAATAATTTTATTTTTCATGAAAGTCTGTACCTTAATCTACTTTTCTACATAAATTCCGTAAATATTGAGGCACTTGTCATAACGTGGCACCAGTTTTTGAATACCCTCCTGATAAAATTCTGCTACCTGACTTGTTAACCACTGCATCACAAATGTTTTGATTTCGTTATCGTCTTGAAGACGCTGACCGCCCAGGTGTTTCTTCAAGTGCTGGAACAAATGGTAGTCGCTGGGCGCCAGATCAGGGCTGTATGGAGGATGATCTAGAATTTCCCATTTAAATGATTTGATGAGATCTTTGGTCTGATTAGCAACATGTGGACGGGCATTGTCATGCAGCAAAACGATACCCTTAATCAACTTGCCACGTCTTTTGTTCTGGATTACACGACGCAGATTTTTCAATGTCTCACAATAAGACGCTGCATTGATTGTCTCATTACGAGGCAGAAACTCCACTAGCAATACTTCTTTTCTGTCCCAAAAAACTGTGCACATGATTTTCCGGGCAGAAATTGTTTGCTTAAACTTCACTCTTTTGGGTGATGATGAATGTCGCCATTCCATGGATTGTTGTTTCGATTCTGGTATGACGTAGGCCACCCACGTTTCGTCACCAGTAACAATTTGGTCTAAAAAATCTTCACCCTCACTATGGTACCGCTCAAGGAAAGTCAATGCACTGCCTAAACGTTGGGTTTTGTGCAAAGCCGTCAACATTTTTGGAACCCAACGTGAACACAATTTCCAGTAATTCAAGTTCTCGGTAATCATGCGATACAAAACACTACGAGAATACTGAGGAAAGCAGTCGGACAATGATGAAATTGTAAAGCGTCTGTTTTCTCTCACCTTTTCGTCCACTTTCTGCACCAAATTTTCAATAACGACCGAAGGACGCCCACTCCGTTCTTCATCATGCACATTTGTGCGGCCATCTTTAAATGCTGTCACCCATTTCCTTACCATTCCATCACTCATAATGTTTTGTCCATAAACTTCAACGATCTCACGATAAATATCGATCGGTTTTACGCCTTTAGCACTAAGAAATCGTATAACAGCCCGTACTTCGGCGATTGTTGGAGGCATCTTAAACACTGGAGTAAACAAGTATACAATGAAGAATCAGACTGTAATGACGTCAGTGCGTAGACAAGAGATGTAGGAAACCAGCGCTCATGCGCGGAACGCCGACCCTAGCGCTGCGGCGGCGGAATCACAAAACGGTACTTACTTAAAAAACATGCCTAAGTACTGCCCCTTCAGCCAATGTTGTCCGTATTTTGGTACAATTAGTCGCCCACTTTATATGGAATACTATACAAACTATAAAAGTTATAGATAATATAAATATAATGATTTGTTGTTAATATATAATAATAGTCTCCCGTTTTATACCGCTGTCGCGGCTTTGGGAGTATAGCAGGGTAGTCTGCTATATCTAGGGCCTACGGTATACAAGGAAGGTAACATGGCCAGTGCTACGCTTCAACCGTCTATTATTACCCCTGGTTTTACCCAAGGTACTCATTTTTATTCAGGCTGAGTCGACCTGGGGCCTATAGACATTTTTAAAATGTCTAGATGTTCTTGCCGGCGGTGGGATTCGAACCCCGGACCACCGGCTTGCGAGTCAAGCATCCTACCGCTTGCGCTACGCAGGCTTGTTGTTAATATAAAGAGCTAAAATTATGTAATTCTCCTCTGGAATTTTGGCATACTTCCTAGGGATTTCGAGGCATCGTGCTATTTATTTGACTATTGCTGTCTATAGGTGGGTCTATTGCGGATGTGCTTTGCGTTAAATAATGTGTTGTAAGTGTTGGTCCAACCAACGCAGTGAAGATTGTCCGTATATATTTGTAGCTTTATTGATTTTAGGTATCATTATTTTCATATACTTTAGCTGTTTCCTAGATATTTGTGAGGTGCAGTTACTTTTATCATTTTATCATTATGATTATCATAGATTATTCCTATTTCTGCCAACAACTTCACTTTTGTTTTTTGTATATTTATTTTTAAACCATGTTCTCTGGTACCATGTCCAGTCTATTCATAAACCAGTTTTGACATTGCTCAAAGAGGTAGAAGCATGATGTGTTCGCTCAATATTTATTAATTAATGGGACATAATACCTAATATAATATGTATATATATATATATATATATATATATATATATATATATATATATATATATATATATATATATATATATATATATATATATATATATATTATATATTATAACGCTCGTGCTCCATTCGAAGCTTATCGCCTTTGTATTTAAGGATATTATAATATAAAACGTTTTTTTTTAATATATTTTATTAAATAAAATCGATAACGACCATTTGGTTAATTAAATGCTCAGCTTTGCTTATATCGTAAATTTAATTATTTTTAAACATGGTTTTACTTCCACTGTAAACAAAAATATGAAAAGTAATCCGCGTTAATCTATTTGTCTCTGATTTAAAAACTCTTCTGTTAGTGATAATAGTATTATAGATTCATCAAATTCCCAAATTCATTAATATTCAAACCTTGCTAAACCCATAAAGCTGCCAAGCTTTTAGTCTACCGTGCAAATTATAGGAATTATCTTTTTGTTTTAACAACCAACATTTATAATAACTAATTAATTAGTTTTAACTTTAGGTAATACCTTTTACGGCTTATAGAAATATATATATATATATATATATATATATATATATATATATATATATATATATATATACGTTACACTTGAAATTTGTGCGGGAGTTATATGTACTTTCTGTGTATAATTTTGTATAATTTTGGTTTTGAGTAAAACCATTATTTTGATGACGTGCACAACTATTAGCCAAATGCTCTTCATGTGAGATTCCTGGGTAATAGAACTCCAACATAGTTCCTTAACCGATTCAAATTCAGGACAGCGTTAGTCGCTTTATTCCTGTTATCCTCATGATTGACTCTTATTGTCGATGATTGAGGCGCGTTTCTCTCGAACGGTCCTTGGCAAGGCTTCTTGTGATTGGTCCTGTCGATGTGTAGGTAGGAGTCATACTCGTCGGTCTTGTGACCTGATGTATTTTTGACTTTTTCTTTAATACCGTTTTCTATGTTGTTGGAAGCCTTTGAGCATCATCTCTTTGGTTTAGACTGTTGGGATTTTTTTCTATTTCTATGGATTCTCTGATTTTGCGTTTTTAATTTGAATGTTAGCTAGCATCGTAGTTTGGTTCAGATTTATTGTGTGTCCTGTATTTGAGACATGTTGTGCAATGGACGACGTTTATCTCTCCTTTCGATGTTCTTCTCGTCTAACATTGATTCTTCAGTTTTTATATCCGATGTACGATTCGTCAGAGTCCCCACATGGAATCTCGTATACTCCTTGATTTTCTAACGATATTTTTGTTTTGGCGGATGGTAAAATAGTTGAGATTTTTCTGTCGTTATTAAATATCGTTTCTATTTTGTGTTTTCTTAATACCCTTCCTATTTTCTCTGTTGTACCCTTTAAATATGGTAGAATAACTTTTGCAATCAGTTTAGCGTCTTCTGTTGGATCCTTTATTCTTTATTGAGCGTCATAAGCCTTTTTAATGGTATATGTTGAGAAGCCGTTTTTCTTAGCAATATTTTCACATTATCCATTTCTTTATTTTTATGTTTTTCGTATGATAGTCTTTTGGATCATGTCATCAGGGTTTTATTGACTGAATGTAATTGTGTTGGATGTTGATATGAATCGGTATGTAGATGTATGTCGGTATGTCCCGAGCTACGGAATTAACAACCTACTCAGTAAACGTAGTCTGGACTGAGATTCTGAGATTAAGACTTAACGTTCGATGTGAAGCAGCCAAGCTCAGCTTAACAAATGAAAAGTTAGGTTACTTTCGTCTGACCTCGCAAAAGGTGGGAGGCAGTTGAGCGATATTTTCTACATGTTATGGTGTTAATTTAATGACCAATAACTTTTTTTATTAGTCTTTAACTGTATTTTAGTATAATTCATTAAATGTGTATGCTCCGTTTTATTTTCGCTGAATCAGTATATAAACATATAAATATATGTGTATATATATATATATATATATATATATATATATATATATGTATATATATATATATATTTATATATATATATGAAAAAATTATCTTTTTTAAGGCAATGACTCAAGAAAGACGAAGATATGGATTTGTTCTAGAAAGACAGTGCTCCTTATCTAAGCATTATCTCTCGTATTATTCAAATGGAGTTGAAGCGTATCAAGAAAACATCGAAAAATGGTCCGACGTTGCAAAAACCAGGGAATATCTGCCAGAATCTGTGGAAAATATATTCACTAATAAAATCAGAGTAAGTTTTGACTTTAGAATTGACTTTAATCAAAATCAACTAATTTTTTATTTTTTTTAAGCAAATATCCATATGGCAAAATGATGACCTCTACTCAAATCCTAGAAGTCCCAATCTCGAAGATGACAGACTAAGCATGAGCTCCCAACTCAGAAAAACTAGAAGCATGGATGCCTCTTGCTTGGATATCCGTTCAATAGAAGAGATCGGTTCACCAAATAGTACTCTTAATCGAGCTAAATCGGAATATAATCTCAACTCATCTGCTCACTCAAATACTCAAGGTAAATGCTTTATTTATTTTAATAATCACTATTTCTCTGAGATATTGTATATTTTGTTTGACAGTAAAAACAATTTATTATTGTTATACGCAAATTATATATAGATGTTGATTTGCTCTGTTATATGTTGTGTTCTTATTATTTTTTTGATATTTAGTTGTTCTGGTGTTGACACAAAAGGCAAAGAAATTATTAACACCGTAAAGAACAAAAAATTGGCTTACTTCGGCCACATTAGGCGTAATAATAAATACCGACTTCTAAAGTTGATTATACAAAGCAAAATTAAGGGGCAAGAAAGGCCCTGGACGTAGACGTATATCTTGACTGGCCAATCTTGGGAAAAGGACTAGTCTAACGTCAACTGATCTATTTCGGGTTGCTGTGAATAAAATAAGATGGGTCAATGTGGTCGCCAACATCACTAGAAGATAGGCACCTTCAGAAGAAGTGTTAACATATTTGTTATGTGAGCTCTCCAAGGAATTCTTAGCATCTTTTTCAACACAACATGTCGAACGCATATGTGTTTTTTTGTCGATTTCCTTGAGAGTCTAATATTCTTATACTTATAGAAAATCTGGAAAGACTGATCTGACCTGTCTGATTTTTCTGCCAACATTGATTCCATGCCTTCTCCAAATTTTAATAAGCTTAACCATTGCATTTTTTACTATTGATATTCCCAATCTAATTTCTTTAGTGCATCCACCGGTGTTAGTTATCATGAACTCCAACTAAACAAAGTGGCTTACAATCTTGATGTTATTTATTTGTGTTCGTTGGTTTTGGTTTATGACACCGCCATTTCATTTATCACTGACCTTCCCCATAATATATCCCCCATATATGTTAAATATATGGGGAATTACTTGGTATAATTCTTGCAGAAATGATTATTTGTAAATGATACTTTAAAATTCAGATATAAACTAATTAACTTAAAAGTCGGTCTCTATTATTGAGCTATTAAAAACATTAGACAAATACAAATTTTTAAATAATTTAACATAATTATTTTAAATTGTAACTTAATTGTAGTTAACAAAGTGTTAATTTTAGGAAGCAACACACCAACTCGTCAACCAATGAGACCTATTACAGTCCCTCCTCCGCCCACTTGGGACTGTCAATTGGCTCGCGCACTCTACGCTTATCTTTCAAGTGGTGAAAACCAGTTAAGCTTCCACGAAGGCGATTTAATCGCTCTAATAGGAGAACGGAACAAGGGTTGGCAATTTGGAGAAAACCTTCGGACTCAATGCAGTGGTTGGTTCCCATTGGCATACACTGAGATCATAGAAGATCCTCCAACGTAAGTAAATATTTTTTTAATTCAAATTTGTGAACTTCTAAAACAAGAAATGTATGACAGTAATATTTATTAAATTTTTGTATATTTTTAAACTAACGTTACTATGGAGTTGCGAAGAACTTTGAAATTAAAGAATCAAAAGGAAAATGATTACAAAATCATCTGTTTGGATTTAGACAAGAACATAACACTCTTAAACAAGTCCATTGATTGGTCAATCATATCAGAAATGACCTCTAAAATAAACGATATTCCCAGCAGTATTCAGTCGCTTCAAAAAATAACAATACAATTCTCGTATTACATGTTTCGAATGAAAAAATGGAGGTGTATAAATTTTATATTTAAAACGAGGCACGAAGATGGATTTTATATTTTCTACGACGATTACATCCATAGAAGATTCTACTTGAGGATCAAATAGTGGTTATTAGCCACTAATTCCATTAATAATGCCTATTCCTTGCGATTAAATTTTATTTCGGAGTTTATTATTTTTAATAAGGAACCATGTACAAATCAGTAATAAAACAGGAATATAGCGCAGCTGCCGACTTCACGGCTGCTCTGACTGATCTTGAAGCAGACTGACGAGACACAGATAGGCGACAGTCGCTTGTCTGTGTGTCGGGCTGCATAATGTCCTTAACATTTGACCAGGCACGCCGCAGTAATTTGCTGCGTAAACTCAATGTTTCCAGTTAAAATGTTAACGGGATGTGCTATATACGTGATCTTTTTAACATTCCTTTATCGGTTAATCCTCAATCGGTACCCATCATCGTCTCGTAAAATATATTTGGCCATTTAATTCAACAAAGCGATAGCAGCTTTTGCTAAAAGATTTAATCGTTTACACATTTTGTATAGTCCAGAGGAGAGAAAACGATATTGTTAAATCGTTGTCGTTTATAGCCACCAAAGCAGGTGGCACCTCTGTACGCTAACCACTGCAGTGGTCAAGTTTTAGGAGACATTCGTTGGACATTCCGAGTTTGAATTTGTATTAGCCCAAGTGTCTGATTAGGCAGGAAATGATTCATAATACTTTATTGATACCGATTTGAGCACGGGAAGTTTAAGGAATTTGTTCTCCTAGGCCATATATTTGGCCATTTAATATATATATATATATATATATATATATATATATATATATATATATATATATATATATATATATATATATATATATATGAAACATATTAGATTATTGTAAAATTCTTTATTATATCATAATTTATAATTCTGGATTACGTCATGTCTCTTAAAAATACAAAGGAGTGTTAACCCAATTTTACGAAATCGTTAAAGATACATTCTGGCATGAATAAAATAAGAAAGTGGGATAGAACTTCTTTTGTCACATCTAAAACGAAGCAGCAAAACATAATAGGAGTACCACCGGGATTAAAAGGAACTGCGCGTCAAATAAAAACAGAAATTGATGTATGTTTTAATATTATTAATATTGATATGGTTGATGAAATCCTAATTTTTATCAATTTGTATATAAACGAACATAGAAATAAAAAGCAATATTTGAGATATAGAGATTGCAGGAATGTGGACAGTAGTGAGTTGTTGGCATGCTTCGGACTCCTCTATTTGACTGGCATACTGGCATAAAGCACAAAGCACGGCAATCCCACAAATGTGATGAAACATTGGGAAAGAGATAGCACCGGGATTGAAATTGTTCGAGCAGTTATGAGCTATAAACCTTTCCTATTTCTATTTCTATTCTTTCCATTTTTATTTGATGATAATCAGACAAGGAGTGATATATGTAAAATAGACAAACTGTCACCCATTAGATAGTTGTTTGACAAATCTATAAAAAATTGTCGAAACTCATACAATTTGTCAAAGTATACAACAATTTATAAAATGTTTCATCCCTTCAAAGGTAGGTGAGGATGGATACAATATATACCCAACAAACCTGCTGAGTACGGGATAAAAGTGTATGCGTTATGTGATGCTCAAACATTTTATACCACCAATGTAGAGATATAGTACCCTTAAAGTAAAGAGAATAGAGCCCATAGAAATGACGGAAAGAAACATAACAACCGATAAAATTTTTATACCAGCATTCCGTTAACTAGATATTTGTTGGAGAAGAAAATTACTTTGCTTGCGATGCTGATTAAAAATAAGAGAGAAATTCCTCAAGAATGTCTTTCACATAAATCAAAAGCGGTTCAATCGAGCATATTTAGATTTCAAAAAGATTATATGATTATATCTTATACCCTGTAAAAGTAAGTCTTCTTTAAGACTTATTATAATTGTCTATGCACAAAGAAAGTAGAGTTGACATGGATACTAAGAAACCCCAGTTGATTTTAGATTACAACCAAACAAAAGGAGGGGTTGATACTGTGGATAAATTTCATTGTTTTATCATACAGTGTTTAACGAATTACAAAACGATGGCCGTGTGTTATATTTTATAATTTATTGAATATTGGCAGCATAAATGCTTTTGTTCTACAAGCTACTGCAAATTCTGAAAAATCACTCAAAAGGAGATATTTCAGATCATACACGATCACAAAACTCTGTTGAAATTAACAAAATTATATTAAAATACCAACCTTGAGTTGATTTCTGGGTAAAGAATACTTCAAGGGAAATGGCATTACAGATTAGTAAACTTAGAATGCTAGACATGATGATATGAGCTGATTTAATGACTGTGAGTTTGGATATAATTATTTTCAATCATGGAGGATATATTGGAGAAAATGTACGTGAATGTAAGGACTAAAAGATAATAATTATTTAGCCATCTACAAAAGTGCATTTTTTGAACATATTTTTGATTGCCGTGAAACCTATTTGCCTCTCGAAGTCTCTCTTGCCTGGCAGTTGAAAAAGGTGCGCAGGTGCGTCCGCCACCTCTCAAAAAGTACAGTCCGTGGCAGATTTGCCTATCCTATTTATATAGGTGAGAAAACTACCATGTTCTACTACCATACTACTACCATAAAATGATCGGTATCACGGCTCCAATAATATGCAGAGCCTCATTTGAGTCCGTTCTGTAGGCGTTAGATACCCTAAGGAGCATTCGCCATTGCGAAGTCTCCATCAGCTTGGCGTATTTCGCAGTGTTCAGCATGCTACACCACACGGGGGCGTGAATGTTCGGTATTAGTCGTACCAAAGCCTCCAGACTTCGGTTTGCCTTCTACATGGTCTTTTTAACGTATACTTGGAACCTCAGTCCTTTCGATAGCCAGACTCCGAGATACTTAACCTATTTAACCAGTGCAACCTCCATCTCTTCCACTATAAAGAGAATAGAGGATTTGTTTCAGCTCCCTTTGAGATATTATAGTAGTATTTCTGACAAAGTGAAATATCAGAAGTTTGGGAAGTAAAATCACATGCTCGGTTTTAAAATATTACAGCGATTGTGCACTCATGACAAAAATAAATAAGTTGAAGTATGAAAACTAATCCTAATTTAATTATGAGAACTATTAATCACATTAGACAAACTGTAATTTAAATACTTAGAAATTCTAAAGACGAAAGTTAGAAAATACAGAGATCTAGGGGTGATCACATAAAAAATGATTCTTTTATTAGAAAGCGTTATCTAGTTATGATTAAAATCTTATTCTAAAATTATGTTTACTAATCATAAATATTTTATTTTGTGTAGCTCACCAAGCCATCGAAGTAATGCTAGCGGATCCCACTCAAATAATCCAACAACGCCCACAGCTGGCGGCAACTATCTGTCTGCTGAAGCTGGAACGCCTTCTGGTAACGCTACATTAGACAACCCCAGCACTCGTATGTTTGGAGATACTTTACACTTACACAGATCTTCCAATACTGCTAAACAGGTAGTGTAGAATGCTAGATTAATTAGTATAAGGTAAAATATGCTTATAGGCCGTATTAAGATTGATATATTTAAAAAATTGTGTAGTATGTTTTGCGTTTTTTAGGTAAGTTTTTACTTATTTATCCACAATATTTATATTAAATTATAAGTACACGTAATTTTGTACATGCTTTTACATCAAGATATTAGATTTGTTTTTAGATTCAAAAAATATTTTCATCAATATTCTTATTTTTTTTTTTTTGTTATGGTTGTGTCTAAAAGTTATTTTATTCGTTCTGGTCTTTCTCTACTGTAAATTTAATGTTAGGATGAACATTTTTGAAAGATTTATTTTATTAAAAAATATAAATTCTTCCATGAATGTTTCTGCTAACAGAGGATTCAGTAAATTGTCCATTGCAGCGCAGAAAATAACTAATAAAAGATATTATACATGTTTATTTCATTCTCTTTACTGAATTACTGAATTAAACATTATATGGCAATAAGTTTTATTAAAGTACTTGCAAATAAATATTTTTCTCAAAATAAATTGCTAAAATTCAACACTAATCTTATTTTCTAAAAGAAACAAATTCTACGAATAGTTTTAACCCTAATATTGGGAATTTTAATCCCAGCTTCTACTCACATCTTGACGATTTATGTGCTAGCCAGGGGATTGTTTTAAAGCCAACTTTTAAGAGCTATTCTTGAACTTCTCGGGCTGTATGAGGTTTAGCATTATCGCGCATTAACAAAAATTTTGGTCAATATAAGGGACAAAAAGCACTACATGATCCTGAATTATGTACAATATGATTCAATAATGTTCAGTAATAAGATCGCCATTATTTAATACCACCATGTTCGTATGTCCGTCTTCCTAGCTTTCTGTCGTCCATTTGTGGACATAGGCCTCTCCTAACGCCATCCTTCGATCTCTATTCTGAGCAACATACTTTCAATTTCTTTCGGCTACTTTTCTTATGTCATCTGCCCATCTCATCTGTGGTCTTCCTTTTGGTCGTCATCCTTTGTAGGGTCTCTAATGTTGTATTGTGGTATTCCAACGTTGGTCTTTTTGTCTAAGAGTGTGAACTTTTTCGATCTTACTTAGTCGTTCCTTTATTCATCTGATCGTCATATACCTAGCATTGCTCTTTCCATTGCCCTTTCTGTTGTAGCTAGTTTATATATATTTGCATGCCCAGGTTTGGCATCCATGTCATGAAGGAAGGATGCACTAGTTGAATACTTTGCTCCTCAAGTATTGAGGTATTTTGCGGTTCTTAAGTATCCAAGTGAGTTTTCCTAATCCTGTCCATACCAGTCTTGCTCTTCTAGTGATTTTCGCACTTTGGTTCTCTCTGTCAAGTTTCAGAATTTGGCCTAGGTAGATATATTCATGGTATGTCCGTATGTGCTGTTACTGAAATGTCTCTACAGACCATAAGCAAGCCTTTACCAATTAAAATAGTATTCGTGCATATTGTCCATAACGTTCATTTGGCCTTCTAAAAACATAAACTCGTATATGGCTTTTACGCAAGGAAAAACGTGACTTATCTGTTCACAGAACTCGTTCCCAATAGACTTCTTCCCAATTCACATCTTAACGCTGGACCTCAGGTAGCAATGAGAGGATTCAAATTTCCTTTTAAAAGACGTTGTCGAACCGTTTCCAGGCTTATTTGGATGCCCTTATGTTTTGAGATCAGATTTCAACTGTCGGGCTGTTATAAATCGGTATCTTAGAGCGGAGCGCCTTAAAAACGATTTTTAATGGTTTTTAACGGTTTTTAATGGGGGGATAACTCAAACTTTCTTCGTGTAATACAAAGGCTTGAGCGCATTCCTCAGGTGGAACTCCTTTGCACCTTAACACTTAAATAAAAGAATTTTGAAATTCGTAAATATTAAACCGACTTAGAAAGGTTAATTTAACATTAACGAAATTGAAAAAAATTTTAGTAACATAGATAAAACTTCAATAGCAAAAAATTGTCAGCGCCGTTTAAACGTTTTTTATTGTTAAAAGGAATATTTTACAGGAGACTTTAAAAATGTGGTAAAATACTGTACAAATTATTAAAATTGGAAATTTTTAAAAATATTAATTGGTGCGTTAATTTCTTGAAGCATTGTAAAGTGTTTTTTTTAGAGGTATAGAAATAGAAGTTGGCAACACGTTTTTAAGGGGCGGCCATTTTGACAGCTGTCAGGTGATTATTATTTACTTTAGTTTGACATTTCAATATGAATAGACTGACGCCTGAACAACGCTTTCAAATTGTGCAAATTTATTTTGAAAATCATAGTTCTGTTCGGAATACGTATCGCGCACTACGTCCATTTTATGGTATACATAATCGCCCATCAGAGCAATTAATTCGATCAACTGTGGAACGTTTTCGCACCACGTTCACTCTTAATGATAATAAGCATCCACAGAGACGTCGTACAGTGCGTACAGAAGATGTTGTTGCTGCTGTTGAGCGTAGTATAGAGGAAGACCCGAATCAGTCTATACGCCATCGTGCACAGCAGTTGGATATGTGTCCATCCACTTTATGGAAGATTTTGCGAAAAGATCTTGGTTTGCGTGCTTACAAAATTCAACTCGTGCAGGAATTGAAGCCACACGATCACCTAGCAAGGCGTAGATTCGGTGAATGGGCCCAAAACGAAATTGCCGTTGATCCCGACTTTCATAAGCGAATTTTGTTTAGCGACGAAGCTTACTTTTGGTTAAATGGCTACGTCAACAAACAAAACTGCCGTATTTGGAGTGAAGATAATCCTCAAGTGTATGTTGAGAAACCACTATATCCAGAAAAATTGACTGTTTGGTGTGCTTTGTGGGCTGGTGGAATCATTGGTCCGTACTTCTTCAAAAACAATGCTGGCCAGAACGTTACAGTCAATGGTGACCGCTATAGAGCCATGATTACTGACTTTTTTATTCCTGAATTAAACAACCATAATGTGCAGGAGCTGTGGTTTCAGCAAAACGGCGCAACATGCCACGTTCCCATGCCAACAGCTCGTGCCACAATGGATTTATTGAGGGAAACGTTTGGTAACCGCATAATCTCGCGTTTAGGACCCGTAAATTGGCCTCCAAGGTCGTGCGATTTAACACCGTTAGACTATTTTCTGGGGGGTTATGTGAAGTCGCTAGTCTATGCCAATAAGCCTAAAACGATTGACGAACTGGAGGACAACATTCGCCGCGTTATTGCCGATATACGGCCACAAATAGTGGAAAAAGTCGTCGAAAATTGGACCTGCAGATTAGACTACGTCAGAGCCAGCCTTGGTGGTCATATGCCAGAAATCATATTTAAAATATAATGTCCAAAAATTATCTTTCAAATAAAGTTAATTTACTGTTCAATAAAAAAATAATCTTTGTTTTATTCCACTTTAAAGTTCTATACCTCTAAAAAAACACCCGTTATTATCACAAAATTTGAGATGAAAAGCACGAAAAAGAGTGCAGGATATTATTTTTGTCCGTATGTATCGAACAGGATTTAAAAATAATCATTTTGCCATTATATATAATTCTTCAGTGAGAATTCGTGAAACACCAGCTTCTGAGATGGCACACCATACCAAAATATTATCGGCAAATTTCACTTTTCCCTTAAACGTAACTTCGTCCGGTGCATCTTGTACATTACGTGTATAAAATCCGTCGTTACCCTTCATTTCGGAATTGGATAAAGTAAAATACTTTTTATCATCAATAATGAGAATTTTACCAGGAAAATGAATACGTCTCAATGCACGGCAACATCTAGGAATTTTTCTAACTGGGCTGGTGTGTACTTAGGAGCTTTTTCCTTTTATACCGTTTTAAATTATTTCTAGAAATTGTTCTACTTCAGTCATTCGTGAAACATTATATCTTCTTCCAACATTTCGCACAGAGTTTCCTAGTTGGTTCTCCATACTCTGAATTAATATCTGTTCCTTAGCAGGAGTTAAAACTCTTGGTCTTCCACTTTTGGGCAAATTAAGGCATGGTATACCATTTTCGCACTCTTTAATTAATTGTCTGGTAAATCGTTGACACAGAAATATTTTGAGCACTAAAAATTCGTACAATATCGCGGTTTGGTACATGTCCAACTAAACGATAAATACTTTGATGAATATTAAATTTGTACGATATCTCAACGAACCGTATTTGTCAAAACTGACATTCTTTATATGGTTTAAGTTGTTTACTAAATTTAGTTTCCAATGGCAACTTGATCCAATGCTTCCTACCAATAATACTTTTAAATATAAAATTTTCCGAAAACTTTAGGGACATACGTTATATGCCATCCATCTGTTGATATAGCATATCTTTAAATTAAAGAAGATAAAATCCACAAGGAAACTAAATTCCTGCAGCTGACTGTATACATGTATTACACAAAATTTATTTAAAAATTCCTTCATGAATGTTATCTGAATGTAAATGTTTTGAGCCACTGAATACTTGGGCAAAAACCCTTTAAATGTTGTTAAATTAAATTTGAGTTACATTATTTGACCTTATATACTAGGATATAACTTGTAACTTAAACATCTTAGTATATAAAATCGAATTATGTAACTCCAATTTAATTTAACAACATTTAAAGGGTTTTTTACCCAAGTATTTAGTGGCTCAAAATATGAACATCCAGATAACACTGATGATGGAATATTAATTTCGAAAATGTTCTGTGATGTAGCCCGATAGGGTGTTTTTAATGTATTACTTTTATAAAGAAATTTTAAAATAAATTTTTTATAAAATAAGTATATATTAATTCTGTTATCTATTTATTGAGGATATTCTGAAAATACTTAATTATATAAAAAATAATAAACAGTTTTAAACAATTTAAGTACACAAACATTTAGATTTTTCAAATTTACCAAATATAGAGTGATTTCTCTTAAAATATGTCCTGTAGTTTGTGTGTGTGTGTGTGTGTGTGTGTGTGTGTG
This sequence comes from Diabrotica undecimpunctata, assembly GCF_040954645.1. Lineage (NCBI taxonomy): Eukaryota > Metazoa > Arthropoda > Insecta > Coleoptera > Chrysomelidae > Diabrotica > Diabrotica undecimpunctata. The sequence continues at coordinate 62,175,998 of NC_092804.1, read as the reverse complement.
TGTGTGTGTGTGTGTGTGTGAGAGAGAGAGAGAGAGAGAGAGAGAGAGAGAGAGAGAGATGGCATTAGACAAAAAATCTTTTTGCCACAGAAAATTGTTATAAGGATGTTTTAATTTTTATTTTAGAATCGTTTATAAACTTGATTAGAATATTATATATAGATTTGTCAGAATAAGATAACAGATTGCTGATGTTAACTGGTAGGCTAATATTGAGATCAATTAAACCTAAATATAGGCTTTGAGTATGTTTCCTATGATTAGGACAATCGAAAAATAAGTGGTTCAAATCTTCGACAGATTTACCATCACAAGGACAGAAAGGAGTTTCATAGATTCCAATCCTATGCAGATGCTCTGGAAAGAGACCATAGTTAAGTTTTAGCCGGGTTATTAACGAAGAATGTACTTTATTATAGTTAAAATTAAAATGGGGAATATTTTTAGGTAAGCATGGATGAATAGAAAAGTAATGGTTTCTTGTAGTTTCTGTTCTGTAGTTCTGTAGTTTAAAACAAAAAATGTACGACATTAGGTACATTTGGAATAAAACGTACCGAAGAATAAAAATCGGTAGAAAATTAGGTCTTTGCGGTATATAAACTGCCAAATCGGTAGAGCTGCATCACTATAGATTTACGATAAAAAAATCTATGTAACTTGAAGGTTTTATTTGCCACTTTTGTAAACATTAAATTATTTTTATTGTTTTTATAATTTGTGAATCACATACTTTATGCAATTTTAGTATATCTGGGTCAAGTTGATCGTTAAATCATAATACCACTGCTCTTAAAGTTTGGTAATATATTACGAGAAACCACCCAAAATCGAGTTTAATTTCGCAGTTGAATATTGCACGCTGTTGGTACCTTTACTACTAACTAGCAAATCTCCAAAATGTGCTCTTAATTATCCTAAATCACATAATAAACTCTCCTAATCAGTCGCCAATAATCTCCTTAAAAACTATTTTAAAAGCATGATATAGAAGGATATACTCTAGAAGGAATTCTATCAAATACAAAAACATATAAATTAATCAACAACATTTTTAACATTTACTTTTTTTGATTAACGTACACGTAATGATAATAAAGCAATAATAATAATTGTATAATGTCAACTTTTTTGACTTTGTTTTTCATCTTTATGTCAACAGTCTTTATTTTCTATATGACTATAAATGACCTCGAAAACTAAATGTTTTCATATTTTTGTAAACCGTTAATGCACATTTAGAATTTGTTCAACTATTATTGTTTGTATTATTGTTTAATTTTTATCTAATACAAAAGCTTTTTTCTCAGTTATACGTTTTATATCGTTTTTTTTAATGATTAAGTATATTATACAATATACGAGGCTACGAGTTATGAGCCCTTATAAAATAAAAATAAAGGTGTTTATAAATGAAAGCGTTTTATTAAAATTAATGTAAAAATAAATAAAGTTATTTTATTTACTATGAATCATCAACTATTAATTTAAACTAAAAACATAATCCACAAGGAAAATGAAATTCCTACAGTTAGCTGTGTGCCATAAATCACAAAATTTTTATGTAAAAGTCCTTTATAAAAGGTATCTAATTAAAAACTATTATCTAATTAAGACCCTTTCGGGCTAATTAACAGAACGTTTTTGGACTAGCAAGTCCATCATCAGTGCATTTACGAGATGTACATGAGTGAAGACACTAAATGTGTGAGTAAGAACCATTTAAATTATTTTAAATTTGTGTACTTCATTAGTACTTCATATTAGCCAAGATGTATCACATCTTGGCTAATAAATTCGTATGATGTTAAAGTTTTAAACTGCATGGCAATGCAAGACTCCCAATTGGGGGTTGCTAAAACTGAGTTCACGAACAAGGAAGTTCTAAAAAAAAATGAAGAAGGAACCAAAGATTGTGTTTAAGATCAAACGCATAAAATTGCAATATCTGGGACACGTTATGAGAAATCAGCACCGTTACTCCCTGCTGCAGTCTATATTGCAAGGTAAAGTCAAAGGTAAGCGAGGACCCGGTAGAAGGAAAATATCATGGCTGCGGAATTTAAGAACATGGTTTAAGAAAACCTCAACGGAGCTGTTTCGAGCCGCAGTAAGCAAGGTCATGATTGCCAATATGATTTCCAACATCCGAAACGGATAGGAACCAGAAGAAGAAGAAAACTGAGTTGTAATCTCTGTATGGACTCTAGATAGCAACTCTTTTGCTTACGAACGAAAAGTTTTGTTTTAAATTAGATGGCACTAGGATTAAGCATAGGTGACTACTTTTCTCCAAAATATATGTGAAACCTTTAACAAGATCAGAGAAGAACATCTAATAGAAAATAAAGAGAAGAGAAAAAGTTGGACGATTGACAATATACTGCAACTCATAGAAGAAAGAAGAAGATCAAAGAATAACAGAATATTCAGGGACAAATAAGAACTGAAATACGAAAGGCCAAAGAAAATTGGTTAAAAACACAGTGTAGATAGAGTTGTTGGAACAAAAACACTTTACATTTAATATGCATAAAAAGGCGAAATAAGCAGCTGGTCTTTAAAAATTTAACACAGCTGGCAAACTGCAAGATCAACCGGGGAACATCATCACAGATAAAAATGAAGAAATAAGCATATGGACCAAATACATACAAGAACTCTTTCATGATAATAGGTCCGAACAATATCCGTCCTGCATATGTAATCAACACTTACCAATAACATCAGATGAAGTGGAAAAAGCAATGTCACTACTAGAAGATGGCAAAGCTCCTGGACCTGACAATGGATATGCTAAACTGATAAAGCTATTTAACATCGACGGTACTCAACAACTAACAAAAATATTTAATGACATAATATGTCCGTCTAAATATATTATATTTAGACGGAGTAATACCAAGACCATGGCTGAATTGGACGTGTATTGCTCTACAAAAGAAAACAAATCCGTATCCTGCAAATATTTCCGGACCATCAGCTTAATGTGCTACATTTTAAAGTTATTTCTAAAAATCATATATCAAAAGATAAATAGACTATGCGAAGAAAAAATCAGCCGTACACAGTTTGGATTTCGAAACGCAGTGGATACGGGGGAGGCTCTCTTTAGCATACAAGTGCTATTTCAACGATATAGAGATGTGAATTGCGATATTTATGCTTGCTTTATTGATTACCATAAAGCGTTCGATACAGTAAAATACGACAAGCTAATGGAGATATTAACATAGATTGGAATAAATACCTGTGATCTAAGAATTATTAGCAAACTTTACTGGAATCAAACATCATCTATCTGAGGCAGGAGAATCCGATGATATCAAAATCAAACGTGGGGTCCGACAGGGTTGTATACTATCACCCTTGGCTGAATTGGACGTGTATTGCTCTACAAAAGAAAACAAATCCGTATCCTGCAAATATTTCCGGACCATCAGCTTAATGTGCTACATTTTAGTTATTTCTAAAAATCATATATCAAAAGATAAATAGACTATGCGAAGAAAAAATCAGCCGTACACAGTTTGGATTTCGAAACGCAGTGGATACGGGGGAGGCTCTCTTTAGCATACAAGTGCTATTTCAAAGATATAGAGATGTGAATTGCGATATTTATGCTTGCTTTATTGATTACCATAAAGCGTTCGATACAGTAAAACACGACAAGCTAATGGAGATATTAACATAGATTGGAATAAATACCTGTGATCTAAGAATTATTAGCAAACTTTACTGGAATCAAACATCATCTATCTGAGGCAGGAGAATCCGATGATATCAAAATCAAACGTGGGGTCCGACAGGGTTGTATACTATCACCCTTGGCTGAATTGGACGTGTATTGCTCTACAAAAGAAAACAAATCCGTATCCTGCAAATATTTCCGGACCATCAGCTTAATGTGCTACATTTTAAAGTTATTTCTAAAAATCATATATCAAAAGATAAGTAGACTATGCGAAGAAAAAATCAGCCGTACACAGTTTGGTTTTCGAAACGCAGTGGATACGGGGGAGGCTCTCTTTAGCATACAAGTGCTATTTCAACGATATAGAGATGTGAATTGCGATATTTATGCTTGCTTTATTGATTACCATAAAGCGTTCGATACAGTAAAACACGACAAGCTAATGGAGATATTAACAAAGATTGGAATAAATACCTGTGATCTAAGAATTATTAGCAAACTTTACTGGAATCAAACATCATCTATCTGAGGCAGGAGAATCCGATGATATCAAAATCAAACGTGGGGTCCGACAGGGTTGTATACTATCACCCTTGCCGTTCTACATATACTTTGACGCGGATGACATGGTATTTGCTGACAGTTATCAAACCCTCCAAGTGTTAATGAATAGAATCACAGAAGTGAGTCAAAGATATGGACTTTCACTGAACATTAAGAAAACAAAATGTATGATGATCTCTAAGAAGGAACAGTAAATGGACAAAATCAGTGTGAATGGTCTAAATTGGAACCATTTCCTAAAAATAAAATGTAGGATAGAGGAAGCAAGATCTGCATTTCAAAAAATGGCTAAGCAATTCAAATGCCATGATTGGTCAGTACCAGTACAGTATTTCTACTGAATTCAAAGTATTTCTTTGAATTGGTTCCACTCTTACTTGAGGAATAGGAAACAACTAGTTAGAGCAAATGATACTGACTCTAGTCACAAAAGCATTGTATGTGGAGTACCACAAGGTCCTCTACTTTTCCTTATCTATATAAATGATATAACTAACTTGAAAAATCGATGGAAAAATTTTTCTTTTTGCTGACGATACCAGTATTACCTGGAGAAACTCGTAATATTTCAACTCTTCATGCAAATAAAATAAAAACCTGGTTTGACTCTAATTTACTCTCTTTTAACGTGGATTAGACAGTAGCATTATGCTATAAATGAACTCTTCAACTCTTGCTTCTTAATAACAGCCAGATCAGTATCGTTGATTCTGTAAAATTTCTTGGTATTGTTATAGACAGTAACCTTAAATGGTCCCTTAATATCGATTTGTTAAGTAAGAAACTAGCCTCAGTCTGCTATGCAATAAGATCTGTTTCGAAGGAAATCAATTTGGCATCTTCCAAAATAACACATTTTTCTTTGTTCGAGTCTCATCTTCGATGTGGCCTTCCTTTTTGGGGTTCTAGTACAGCTGCCCAATATGATGTTATTTTTTAATTACAAAAAATCGGTTGCCTGTAAAGTCGGTTTTACGGGCGAAGATTTTACGTGACAACGTCTTTTTCTCGGTAGAATATTTATTGATATGAATATTATAAAATTGCACAATAGGAACAAGGAATTGAATGAAAATAAGAATTGCACAAATTTTAACTATAGAAATATATTTTGTTTACTAAAACATTGTACATGTAAACTTAAACTTAACTAATTTCTATTTGAGTGATTTTGTTGAGGATAGGACGATGATAGGAGAAATATGAAATGAAAGGAAGTGTTTCTGCTGTAATGTGTCTTGCGAAAGTCAAGTCGATGGTTGTTTCTTTTAACGTAGTTGACTTAGAAACGTTTGATACGCAATCAAGATTATACGTACATTTCATGAAATTTAGAAACGAGTTGTCTGACTTTATAAACTCAGTTTCTCAACTTTTGTGTCAATCTAACAATTAATCAGTTGATATTATACGCGCTGTTTCTTCTCAATCGACTGAATTACGATTGATTGCAGAGTGATTTAAACTAATAATTTACTTAACACTATCAACATTTGTCAATAGTATGACATAACCTATAAACTCAGTTTCTCAACTTTTGTGTCAATCTAACAATTAATCAATCAATCATAGTTTACGATAATGAAATATTAGTGTACAATTATTTACCTTTATTGTTGTAGTTGTTGTAAATGACGAATCTAAGCACTCCACATTTTCACTACAGACACAGCTGACGATACTTTCAACGATTTTCAACTATAGCGATTCAACGCGCCTAATTCTCTAGTGCCGCGCGCAGCGGACCGATCATGTTTGAGTGGGAGAGAGACGCAAGGCATTCGCCGGTCCGGCGGGCCTCTCTCTCGTTCGGCGACTCACTGTAACAGACGTGAGCGGGCGTTACACTTTTTCTTAAATGACTCCGAGCCACAACCTAATTTAAGACGTTGTCACGTCAAAAAAGAGCAATACGGTATCTTTTAATCCTCAGTAGAATAATACACTGCAGAAGCTACTTCAAAAATCACGGGATTTTAACTCTTTCCTCTTTATATATTTTAGAAACTGCTTGCTTAATTCGTAAACAACTACACGTTTTTCTAGCAAGACCTAATCATGACTACTCCACCAGAAATTCAAGCTTTGATGTGTAATTACCGATCCCGCCCACTCAGTTAGTAAAGAAATCTATACTATATTCGGCAAAAAAATGAAACAACCGTCTCCCTTTGCAACTTAAATCTACATCTTCTTTCCTTAAGTTCCGTAAATTGACAAAAGCCTATCTATCTGAAAGACCATATTCGGTGGAAGAGTTTCTTAACGAATAACTAAGAAATTACAGTACGTTTAGGTACAAGAAACTAAAATATTGTTAGATATATATTTTGGTATCACATGCAGCAACTTAAACTTATTCGTAAACTAGTTCGTAAGTTTCTATTATGCAATTTGCAATTTAGTTAAATTTTGCAATGGATTGTATATTTTATTATCTTTTATTTTGTGGTATTTACGATTTATATAATTTTAGTAAATTTTTATTGTTATTGTAATTATTTTTTACTTTTTGTAAGCTTTGTCCATAAAATTGTACAATTTTCAATGACAATATAGCATATTTCTAAGTTATTCTAGCATAGGGCTTATAAGAGCTCCCACGGCTGCATGGCTAACTGTCCATATATTGATCTGCTTCACTAAGGAGGCTCTTATGTTATTTTCTCTTGATCAGTGAAGATTGTAAAAATCTGCGTCTGAAATCCTGTATATGCTCCTAGTAGATAAATTTTTAAATTTTTTCACTACCATGTATTTCTGCTCCCGACCCATCTGCACATTTAGATACATCTGCGTACCGGGTATAATCCTGCAGTCTTTGTCAAGTATTTCCTCTGCCCGTGGGCAAATTTTTACTTGAAAAGATACTTTATGTCTGTATCTGGCTACCATGTGATCGAAAATCATCATCTATTCGGTATCCCTAATTTCATTTATAATGTTACTCTCTAGTAATCTAACCGTAACGTTGCTTAGGTTTTTTTGTATTGTATAATATCCCATTCTCACCTCTTATACCAAAGCTGCATTAAACCTTCTCATAGCAAGAGAAACTTCTACCGGACCTGCCTTACTATCCCCTTCACTGAACCCTCATAGTACTCACTACCTCAGTAGTCCTTTTTTTTGTATATTCGTTAGCACAGTTTACTTACAGGGTCTCTGCATTTAATCGTGGTTTTATTGAACTGCATAAGTTGATTCTGATGTCCGATTGTGTTGATGATCAGGTCTGCTTAAGTGTTCTAGGTGTTCTACCACCATCCTGAATATCTTTGTCTTTTTCTTCTTCTTCCTTCTTGTAGGTAGGCTTTAAAGGCTGTTCGTTCTTCAATATTAGCCTCCTAAATTGTTTAAATTATCGCATCATCATTTTCTTGGTCTACCAATACTTCTTCGTCTATTTGGTGACATCTATGGTATGGTATGCTATCTTCTGCCATTCTACTAATGTGTTCTTTCCACTTTTGTTTACGTTTTGTCACTCATCAATTTATGTCTTCTATATTCCATGCTCTTCTTGTGTTTTCGCTTCTCTCCCTATCCAGCAAATTTTCCCTGATATTCTTCAAATTATTTTTATCTCTGTTGTTTCTAGTAGCCGTCTCGTTTTAAATGTGTCAGGTCTTGCCTCTGCCGTGTATGTTAATATGTGTAGGTCTAATTGCTGCTTTATAGATTCTTGTTTTTGTATCTTGTCTTGGGTGTTTTTTCTTCCAGATTGTGCCATTAAGAGATCCCACCGCTTTACTTGTTTTTAAGCTTTGTTGTCGTACTTCTTCTTCAACATCTCCGTAACTAGTTATATCTATTCCCAGATATCTAAACCTTGCTTCCTGCTTTAGTATTTTCCCATCATTTTCGATTTTACATCGTAGTGAGTATTTAGATGTTATCATACATTTGGTTTTTTCTACTGATATTATCATATTGTATTTCTTGGCTGTTGTATTGAAGATGTGTGTTAATCTTTGGAGCTCGTCTTCTGTCTTGGCGATTAATGCGGCGTCGTCTGAATAACATAATATTTGGATTCCTTTGTTCCCCATTCTGTAACCATGACCTTTACGTACTGCTTGTATTATTTCGTCCATTATTATAAAAGAGAAGTGGGCTTAACGAGTCACCCTGTCTGACTCCGCTTTGTACTGGTATATACTGTGAATACCTTTGTGACATTGCTATATGACCTAATTTGCTCATTAGAGTTCCTTGATTTTTAAACAACTGTTTGTTGCACGGGGAGTATGGTATTCTCCCGGGGTCTTTTCTACTCTCTGGTTTTGCCGTTACCACCGCATTAGTTTTATATGGATTTGCTGTGATTTATGTTACAGCAGTCATTTTTATCTCGGTCTTCATCCTCTTTCTGCTAAGCTCCAGATAAGTATTTTTTGATACTTCGCACAAAGTCTTGGAATACCTTCTTGCTGATTATTTGGGATATATATAGAATCCGTCACTACCAGGTAAGGGTGGTCGTCAAGGCATGGTCGTCAACCATTGTAGTACAGCATGAAACCAATAAGGTCTTTTTGAATCATTTCCAGTTATGTATTTATATAATATAATATAATATAATTTGTTTAGTTAAATATGCTTATAAAGACCCCATTAAATAAAAAACTTTAAACATTAATGAATATAGTTTGGAAACCTCATATTTTTTAGTTAAAGTTTGTTTCTATATTAATTTTACTAATTAATTATAAATTATAACCTATTTCCGGTTAAAATCGATTATAAAAAGAAAACATATTTGTCTGATTTCTGACCCTATGTCTCTATAAATAATCACCTATATTTAGAGAAAAACCATTAAGATACCAATAGTGTAATTATTTTCAAATTAAAACGGATAATCCATTTCCCGTTTAATACCTAATATAATAAAGAAAAAGTACTTTTCTGACCCTGTCTGTCTATAGATAATTACGTGCATTTAAAGGAAAACCGTTAAGATTGTCATTAAGATTAACTAATTCAGATCACTTATTTTCAAATTAAAATGGATTACGTACTAAATTTATGATAAAAGTAGATAAAAACATTGAGAAGTATTATCAGTTTATCTGTAACAATTTTGCAGTTCAGGTGTTAAAATGGCATTTACTTTTTAGTCTCTTTTTCCCTCTGAGAAAAAAATATTTTTTTAAATGTTCATGATTAACTTATTCATCAACAATCTTAAACAATTGCTGAACTATTTACAGAATTTTAAGTGAAAGAAAACAAAGAAATATAAATTAAAACAATCAATGGAAATTGATGACTTCACCGAATCGTCTTTCGAAGAAAAAGTTCGTTGGTTCTACTTAAACGAGGAGATACCAACATTGGACAAAATATTAAACGTAATTAGAGATGATAATTCTCCTCCCTTTGGCCCAAACAAGTTATGGAAATTTCTTTCCATAACTTATCTCAGAAATCGGTTTTCGCTATGAAAATTAAAGTAAAAACCTATACATATTTAGATGAAACAAGAAGCATACATACTGTTTTAGAAGTGTAGGCAGATGGACTATGGAAGATACATAAAAAGGTATATTATCGTAAGTTTGTAGAGTAATTTCTATGATAACAGGGTGGTCTTGAAAAATATTATCTACAATTACATGTCAACAGGAAAGGATATTATTTTGATTGATTTAAATTTGACAACACTTACTTGATTTTAGAAGATTTGTGGAGATTTTAGATTGTAAGTTGCTACCAATTAAAGCCAAATAGACTTTAAAAAGTACAAATACGAGGATTTGTAGTTTGAACAACGATATCTTATTTGAATAATTTATTCGTCTGGTTGTTGATTTAAGCTCTGTTAGATTATTTTTACTAACCTAACCTAATACTAGGTTAGAAGTCATCCTAGGTGGATGGTCGTCAACCAGACAGAGAAGAATGGAAAAGGATTGGGGAGGCCTATATCCAAAGATGGACCGAAAAAGGCTAATTAGATAGATAAATAGAACCTAATACATTTTATTTGCTACAAGTAATTTAGTATCTTACATACCAAAAGTAAATAGAAAGCAAATATTATACCCTGCTAGCTTTTTTTTTTGTTGACTTTTTTTGATTAGCTGAAAATATATTTTACATATACCTACATATTAAATATAATATTTTATGTACGTAATATTCTTTTAGATTCGGCGAGCTATCGGTTCTAACATTGTACCACCGCCAAGCCTGCCTGCTCCCGTCCCAACACCAACGCTGCCAGAATCAAAATTAAATGCCGCCCAATCACAAACCTCCAACTCTGCTATGAAATCATCAACCTCATCATTTAGTTTTACAACACCAAACGCAAGTGCATACTCTACGCATCCAGCCCCTGCTAGATCGGATAAGCCCTCAGCCGGGATGCCATTACCGTTCCATTTGCAGTCCAAAGGTGGAAAAATCGGTAAGTACGGTTAAACAGCTTTATACTTCGGTATTATTATTATTTAGCACATTGCTTATCAACATATTTAAAAGTATTATATTAGGTAAAATTAACATATACTTTATATAAAACAAACTTCTAATTAAATTTACAAACTTCAGGAATATTTATATAATTATATATCAACTCTGGCATCGGTAGGAATATTTTTATTCCGACAACATATTAGTAGTTTACCCATGATGTTGTATTGTCGGAATAAAGATATTTCTAAGCTAAGTCTCCACAAGTCCTTCCTGATGAGTGGAAAACCATGAAATACGTATAGGAGAATGGTGCGACGAAATAAAAAGAAATGTTATCAGTGTATATATACAGCTCCTTAATATTTTATAACCTATATTGAATATGCTTTTCAATATAAATTATTTTTTTGATTTGTATTCTAGGTGGTCCTATAGGCAATGCTTCCCTTCACAGTAGTAATGATTCTGGTTTTTCCAATGATCCTCCACCACAACCGGAAATTGATTATTCAGACGATGATTCCAATCATGGACAAACAAAATTGTCAAGCAGGTAAGTTAAGAAGATGTTAAACTATTTATGTAGATGCTACTTTATGTTTTAATTTATGTTCAAAACTTTTTAAATGACAATAAAAATTAATTTAGTACTTTTATACATTTTTTAATGCAATTTAAAAAAAAGATTAAATCACTTAATTCATCAACTACTTTAAAATAAATATGTATAGATAAATTATATTTCTGTATATGTATATCTAGATTATATACACATGTTCAAAAGTTTGGAATACGTACAAATAATGTATCTACGCCTATGGTGGTTTTAAAACTGTTGTTGATATTCATTCAACAGCGTTTTTAAATGAAAATGATAAAAAAATTTGAATCGCTTTTGTATGATTTTGGTCACATTTAACTGATTAGCGCATTTACGCATTATTTCAGTCTTTGTTTAAATTTTAATTTAGCCGTTTAAAAATGCCTAGAAACGTGATATCTCATTTTGACAGATCTAGAGTAACTGCTTTGTTACAACAGGGCTTAAGTCAAAGTTATATCGCGAATATTGTTGATGTTATTCAGAGTGCTGTATCGAAAATTAAAAAAAAAATCCAAGATACAAACGACGTCAAGGATCGTCCCAGAAGTAGTAGAAGTCGATGTACAACATAATCTCAAGACGGGCAAATAACATTGATAGCTCGCAGAATTCCTCTGGAATGTACAAGTGATATATCCAGAGAACTTTCTAGGCTTCAAAGACTGAATATTTCACGGCAAGCGATAACACGCAGACTAAATACGGTAAATTTGTATCGTAAAAGACCGCTACGTGTTCCTAAACTAACCTACCAACACAAAATAGTAAGGTTGCAATGAGCTATAGAAATTGTGTATCATGGTCCTAACTGGAATAACGTGATGTTCTCTGACGGGTCAAAAATTGGCTTGCTATCTGATTCGCAAAGAACACTGGTTTGGAGGGCCCCAGAAAGACAAGTCCGACTAGAAACAGCCCAACCGCATGTCCCATTTAAAGGTGGCAGTATTATGGTTTGGGGTGGTATTATGAGTGGTACACGGACGCCACTGCTGGTTCTGGAGAGAAGAGCCACTGGTACTGTGTACATCGAGGAAGTTTGAAATCCTGTCGTACGTCTATTCCGAGGGGCAGTAGGTGATCAATTTGTGTTTATGCATGACAACGCACCTCCTCATCGAACAGCAGCAGTACAAAATTTGGAAGAAGCAGGAATATCTACATTACAGTGGCCCTCGAATTCCCCCGACATGAAACTTATTGAACATCCTTGGGACATTCTCAAAACACGCATTAAGAAGCAAAACAATCCCCCTATTACACATCGAGAACTAAAAGATGCTGCTCGTGAAGAATGGGAGAGAATTCGTTTGCTCTCCGCAATCTCCTCTGCACATTTTCCATTATCTGTGTGTATTCCTTTTGTTCTCTATCTTCCCATGGTCTTAGTGGCATTATACCCTTCATTATATATTCTGAGGTCTCTTTCGTTACAGTGCTCGGGATGGTATTTAGATACGTTTCTACTTCGGCGACTTTCCTATCCCATTGTCGATGTTGACCCTCTGTTGTAATCCGTAGAAACTTCGTCACTTCCTGTATAAAACGTTCCGAAGGATTACTCTGTGGATGTCTGATGCTAACAAAATTTGTCTCTATTCCCCGTTCTCGAAGTTGTCCCTTGAAACGATCATTTCTAAAATATGTTGCATTGTCTAGAAGAATCCTTCTTGGTGTTCCTACGGTGGCTATAAAATTGTCGATTTTTCTCATTATTTCTTCCCCTTTCGTGGTACGGCAACTGTATAATATTACATATTTGGAAAACACATCTACCATGACTAAAACATGTTTATTCCTCTTCGTCGTCATAATTAGATCGCTTAACATATCTATTGCTACAATATCTAATTTGTTCCGGGATATAATATTTTTTGTAACGTTTTCGTTTTTGAAATTTCTAATTTTATATTTTTGACAGATCTGGCACTTTTGTGTAATTTCTTTTGCGATGCGGTAATCTTGTCGGCAAATATAATTTTCTCGAAAAACCAGCCAGACTTTTCTGCTACCGATATGTCCATTGTCTTCGTGTAATTTCTGTATGATCCTTTCTGCCAATGTCTGTGTTATCACGTATAGTTCCTTTCCATCAATTCGTTTGAAAAATATACCGTTTTCCCTCTCCGCTCTTCTTTTTTCTCTTTCTTCCAGGTCTTCTTGATTTGTTCTAATTTCGTTTAACGAAAATACCCCTTCCTCTTGTGTCAAAATGTTCAGTCCTATATGAAAAGCAATTGCTTCCTTTTTCCCCGAGTCTTCATCCCTTGTGAGAGCGTCGGCTATAATGTTGTCTTTTCCTTTTATATATCGAAACTCAAAGTCATACTCCTGTAGTAACAAAATGCCTCTATGTATACGATTGTTAACCAGACGATTTTTCATTATATGTACCAAAGCTGCATGATCAGTTTCGATTGTGAATTTTGCTCCCAACAGATAAAATCTTAACTTATTTACACAGAAAAGTACGCTAGCAAACTCTAGTTCAGTCACACTGTATTTTCTTTCGTGTGTTTTTGTCACCCGGGAAATAAAACAAATCGGCACTTCTTGATTGTTTTGTATTTGCGACAAAACTCCCGCAAATTTTTGTATGGATGCATCAGTTCGTAGGATGAAAGGCAAATTGTACATGGGATGATATATTTTCGTTCCTTTCGAGAATTCCTCTTTTAAAATTTGAAAAGCTTTCTCTTGTTCTTCTTTCCAATTCCATTTAACACCCTTCTTCAATAATTTGATCAGAGGAATTTCCTTCTGGCTTAAATCAGGAATTAGTTTTTTAAAATAGTTGATCGTCCCGAGAAAACCTCTCAATGTTTTTAAATTCGTTGGTCTTGGGTATTCATCTATGAGTTTTACCCGGTCCTCGGCTAAACTAACTGTTTGTGTGTCCAATTTAAATCCCAAATATATCACTTCTTTTTGAAAAAATTGACATTTTTCAATATTCAGTTTTAATCCGGCCTTGTCCAATTCTCCCAAAATAATCTTTATGTGTTCCAAATGACTTGATGTATCTGGTGAATAAATGAGTAAGTCGTCGATGTAGTGCACTATGAAATCTTCATATTTATTTAATATTGTATGGAGAGTTCTTACCAATGCTGCACACGCACTTTGTAATCCAAACGGTACTACTTTAAATCGGTATACAATACCATCGATTGAGAAAGCGGTGTAATTTCTACATCTTTCTGCTAACGGTATTAACCAAAAACTATGTTTCAAATCAATTTTAGAAAACATGTGTGTTCTCGTAATTCTCCCAAAAATAGCTTCGATGTTGAGGGGTGATTCATATTGAGATACCGTGTGTTGATTTATATTCCGGGCATCCAAACAGAGCCTCAATTCTCCACTGCTTTTTTTCACAATCACGATTGGGTTGATGTACGGCGAGTCACATCTCTCTATGATTTGATCTTCTAACATTTGGTTAATTTCTCCTTTCACCTCCTGTCGGTATTTATATGGGATCGGATAAGTTTTCGATCGAAAATTTCCTAAGTCTTTAACCTCAAATGAATGTTCATACTTTTTGGCTACTCTGTTTTCTTCATTTATTAAATCTTCATACTTTCTCAATATTACACGCAATTCCTTTTCCTTTCCTTCTCCACATATCAATTTTCTTTCTTTTTCCTCAATTTCTTTACACATATTTATTTTGTATTCTGCCTCCTCCATTTCGCATACTTCTTCAAATGCCACTGTTTCAATTGTACCTTTTTCGTCTTCTTTTGTTAATCTTTCTTCTTTTTCTTCTTCTGGGCTCATCTCTTCTTTTGAGGAAACCCACTTTTCACTTTCTTTTCCCAATCTCCTCTTTCTTCTCTGTCCTTGTTTCATTGCCAAATTCATTTCCACCGTTTGTTCTTTGTCTAAATCATTTTTTTGTTTCTCATTTTCCTTTTCCATTTTCTTACTGTCCTGTTCTTCTTCTTTTTCCTCTGTGATTTTCATCGTGTTATTTTTGAAATCTATCACCACATGTTTTTCTGTCAATTCATCCACTCCTACGATCATATCATGCAACATGTTTGGCATCACAACACATTGTAGTGCATAACATTTCTTATCCAATCGTACTTTTATTCGTATTCCTTCATTTATCGTTGCCAAAGTCCGTTTATTTGCGCCCACTAAATTTACCTTGGGAATTTTGTAAATCAAATTCGTTAAATTAACTTCCTCTATTAGTTTTCTGTTGATCAGTGTAATTTCCGATCCAGTATCAATCATAATTTTAATCGGTGTCTCGTTGATAAAACCATCTACAAATTTCAGATTTGCTCCACTTATTTTGTCCTTATTTTCTGCCAATTTAATAAATTCCTTCGGGTGACAAAAAATTCCTGTTTGTTTCTTTGTCTTTAGTGAGCGCCTTCGTGAAAAGACGCTTGCTGTTCTTGTTCGCTTCTACTTCTGTCGCTTTGTCTCTCATCCTCATATTCCTCTATGTGTGTGTTGTTGACCGCTCTTCTATTTTCTCTTTGTCTCTCGGACCCGTATCGGTTTCCGCGATTTTCCGGTTCATTCGTTCTATTATTATTTCGGTTTTCCTGATATGTGCGAGTGTTGTTTCTATTCTGGTTCTCTCGATATCTGTTTTCGTTCCATTGCCGATTTCTTTGTTCATAATTTACTCTTCCGTTGTCTCTACTTTCGTTTTCCCTCCTCGGGACAAATTCTCTTCTTGTGTACTCTCTCCTAAAGTTTTGATTTTCTCGTTGTCTATAATTTTCTTGCGTTCTCCTCATTTTTCTTTCTCTTAATTTTGCTTCTCGTATTTGTAAGAATTGACATAAACTGTCAATATCCTTGTAGTTTTGTAGAGTTATGTGATCTTCTAAGGTATCTTCAAAATGTCTGGCTATTAGTTCCACTAGCTGTTCGGACGAATAGTTGTAATGTAAGTGTCTTGCATTGTTGTATAGTTGTAGGGCATATGTTTTTTCTGATATACCTATACTATCCTGGTATCTCCCATTTTGTAATTCCTTGTTTATTTTTATCTGTTGTATTTTCCCCCAGAAATAATTCAGAAATTTTTGTTCAAATGTTTGCCAATTTTGCAATTCTTCTTCTTTGCTATCAAACCATAAACTTGCCTCATCTTTAAGAGGGTTCCTTATCGTTTCCTTTGCTGTTTCGAAATTACCGATATGTCGTACTTTCTTTTTTAAATTGTTAATGAAAATTACTGGGTGTAATTTTTTTACGTCCCCGCCAAATTGTATTTTTACCTCGCTTGTTCCATGGACGATAACTTCTTTTCTCTCTGCTCCTCTTTGTTCAATTTATGCAATATGTTTTTCATTTTGCTTTAATCTCCTTTCTACTTCTTTCCTGTCTTCTTGTAGCGCCATTTCAAATTTTTCTTCTAACTGATCTAATTCCTTTTTCTGGACAGTCTTAATATCTTTCATTTTAGTTTCTATTTCTTCTCTTTGCATCTCTAGTTTCCTCTCTGTTTCTTCTCTGACTTTTTCTAAACAGACTTTTACCTCATTTTCATATTTGTCCAAACGCTTTTCCATTTTTCTATCATTTTCTTCTAATTTTTGTTCATAGTTTTCCAAACGCTGCTCTATATTTCTGTTATTTAGTTCTATTGTTTGTTTTGTTTCATCCATTTTTAGTGATGTTTCTTGTTGGTTTTTCTCTATTGTTTGTGTCTGTATTTGCATCATTGCTAATAATTTTTCTAACATTCCTGTTTCTTTTCTTTTCTCCATTATTGTAGCATTTCCTTCATTATCCGATCCTTCTTCAACAATTGTTTCTTCTAATCTGTTATCCTCCTTTCTTTCTTGCATTTTGCTTTGACTCCTTGTGGTCGACATGTTCGTTAGATTATTTATCCCCGCCAAATATGAAGCTTTGAAATTTGTGCAATAATATCCCCGCCAAATATGAAATTCGAGTAATTTTGCAAAGACGAAAACTTTTTCTCTTATCCCAAATGCAATAAATTCAAATAAATGCAATAAAATTTTAAAACTTTTGTCAGTTGTAAAAATCAATCAAATATCATAAATTATATCATGTAAAAATTTGTACCTAGAGAAATTTGAAATGTAATGTCATAAAAGCAAATATTATAAACTTTAACCATCGGCAAATAAATTTTCAATCAATCTGCTTTCTTTCTCTATCCGTTTAAATTTTAACTAGAAATACTTTCTACGCCTTACACGTTGGGGGCCATTTGTTATGATTGTTTATTTTGAGTTCAAACTTAGTTTATTGAGCCAATAAAAAAGAATTATAACTTATTTGTTATCAAAAGTAAAATAATCCTTATATTACCTGTGTTCGATGGATTCCAAAGATTTTCTAGTTGTCTTTTATCGGGAGAGAGAAGAGAAAGGATAAGAATACAAATATATTATATTACAAAGATTTACGTTTCTTTATTTTATATGAACGAATAAAACAATTATTAAATTCTGTCGTTATCTTATCAATCAGCATACAAGAAAATAAATCAAATTATTATGATAATAAGATTATAAAGCTACATACATTTATATTACGTGAAAAAACCAATTTTACTTAAAATTTTCTTTACTTGAAAAAGGAAACCACAAAACTTTAAACTTTTGATTAGCCTAACAAAACCTCAGTTCTTAAATTTTAATGCTAATGACCATGATGTCGAAACGATCCTTCACAGATATAAAATTCAATTGTACAAACACTTACAGTTTATTTTCTTCTTGAGTTGTATGTTGGAACATACCCAGAAAAGTCCAGTCTCCTCAAAGATGTGATCTCCCCTCTTTGGCACCTCGGCTCCTTCTTTACGTCTCTGCAAACCTCCTTCAGACTACACAAAAAACACCTGATTCACTTCTCCAAACTCCGCTACTTATTTATGACACCAGGACCTCCTTTTGTCAACTTGATGCCGTAAGAATACTTTCACATATACTTTATAAAATGCCCACGGTAGATACAAGGACCTCTTTTAATCTACTTGTTATCTCCTTCTTCAAACTATTCACTTCTTTTCGTTACGCCGGTATCCAAACTCACGAACCACACCCTATCTTGAGACACACGACTGTTTCCTTTCGATGACCAAAATATGACTAACTTCTCCTCTCTCATTATCGACTCACCAAATTCCCATTTAAAAACGACCGTCCAATCAAAAAGCTTAAATTGTGTTTACCATGATTTTGGAAAAGCCTAATTTCGGTTTCAGAGAAAACTAAATAGCTTACTTTAAAATTGGTTTTTTTCAATACATCATTTATACATATTTCAAAAGATTAAAATATGGTCATTTAATAGGTACTCGACTATACAAACAATGAAAAGATTAACTTACAGGTAAAATGTCTTCTAATTCTAAACAAAGGTTTTTTGATAATTTTGTTTGAAACGGAAAAGGGTCGTTTGCCAAACAAATTTCTATTCTTATCTACACTAAATCTTATCTTAAATTACTATATACAATTTGTCTATATTGCTATATTGAAATTTTATTTCGATGGATTTTTTTTATTTATTTTTCTTTGGTTGGAAAAGAAAAAGTATGACAATATATATATATATATATATATATATATATATATATATATATATATATATATATATATATATACAATTAGTATTTCTTGGGTTTAAGCTTAATAAATAATGTTAAATTTAGAGCTAGAGTTTATTATTACATTTAAATCAACGTTTCGACAGGTAATCCTTGCCTTTGTCAAGATTCTAAAATGTACAGAATTGAGAAAAAAGTTTGTAAAACATATACAGAGAGTAAAAAGTGATTGCTTACAGTTATTAACCTATAATTATGTTTACATGGGCGTATCTTTGGTGTTTTTGAAAGAGGTAAAGTAGAGAAGTGTTACAACTTTAAGAGCTTTTTATGGTGTTATATTTATTATTATTTAAATCAGATTGAAATATATTTTATTTAAAAAGGAAAAAAACAAAAAAAACTCTAATTATACCATGGTATAAAACTTTATTATTAAAATTTATTAAAAATGATCCAAAGGGATTTTCAAATTTTCAGTTGATCCTATCAGATCATCCCCAGTAAAAAACGTCTATATAGTATTTGGAACTAGCCACATGATGATGACCCTTAAATTACATAAGACACTAGGTCGATAATAAAGGATTAGATTTTATTAAGGTAACGTACAATTTCCAAGCTCGTAAAAGAGAACCTTATGCCCTGAGATGTAACAGCCAACTGAGTTATTTGCCAACATTCTGCGCCATTATGTTGTAATGGGTCCCACTATACTTAGATATAAGTCTTGTTTTGATAACATCCTAATGTTTTTGGACCATAATAAGTAGTTTAACTGTTGTATAGCTACTCGTTCTTGAACAACTCTGTTAGCTTTATTTTCAGTCCACTTATACTATCTTGGGTTATATAAGTGTCGCCAGAGTGAACGAATCACAGCGAAGATTGTCACGTTGGGCGGCTAATAACAAAGACTGTTATTAACTGCATTTGTATTGGCCTTTCGACGAAAGATTGATGCGGAGATTCAGTCAAGAAACTCATAAAAAGTCAGCGCATCTTCCGATAGGGATGAAGTGAGTCTACCTTGATACTAGTCAAGACCTAGTTGGTTGAGTAGCCTTTTTCAAGTTTCTGCATTTTATTTCTCACCTATGTGAAAAACTTCACCGAACTAAAAAGACTTCACTTCGAAAAAGGTTCTACAGCTCTTTAAGTGTTTAAATAAACACGAAGCCTCACGGTTACGACATTAATAAAACCATAGAAAGTCTAAGAACCGGCGTTTGGTGACTGTTCGGCTATCTTTTGTCGAGGTAAACAAAAGTCGGGTAACGGGCTTGTAATTACCTCGTAAAAGTCATCAAGCAGCTTGAAGAGAACGCCCACTGGTCAGAGAGATATTGATCCTCAAAATAGAGAAAAGACAGATTGCCTTAAAACCTTTCGGATCGTGTCAAACTGCCACAGCGTTCCGATAGACCACCGATGGTTAGGAGTAAATAAAAGCCCGGGTGAAACTACATAGAATTACTCCTTATTCGGTGGCCGAGCTGAAACAGCACTTCGTCGCCAAACCATTCGTTTTAAATAAATAGAGGTCCTTACGGGACTTAGCTTACGGAGAAAGCCCTTCGATATCGAGCGTGATTGCGAAAGTAAATAAAAGACCCGAAGGGAATTACAATTACTCCGCAATTCAGGGACAGTCGAAGAGTCAACACTCTGCCGGCGGTCCTATACCTCGAGGAGTGTAAACTTGGTTACATGCTGAGGCTTAGGAGGCCGGCATATCTGTGAGATTCCAGGCATCTCTTTGAGATTTGAGGCTTCTACCGTGCATAAGAATACTAAACAATAGTTTATGTAAGATAAATATATATACAATTTACGTAAGAAATTTGAATTGTTAAAGTATTCTACACTGCCGGTAGCACCTTGCTGACAACAGAGTCTTCGGTAAGCTTTTCGCTGAGTGTAAGTCACATGTAACTCTACGAGCAAGAGGATGGAATCGAAAAACCTTCGTTCCTCCAGAGCGACAGTTGGAAACCATCCTGAAACTCCAAAAAGCTTGGAGGATGAACCTACCGTACGGCATAAGTTCCAAGATCTTTACGATTTCCAACCGTTTACAATAGTTTCTGCATATTTTAGAAAAGTATCTTATAGTCTTAAATATAATATCACATACCCACTTGTAGTTACCAAATACCAAACATCTAGATCATTTTTATGGCAGAAGCCTTAGCTACAACAAAAAGTTCTCAACTGGTGCATGGAAAATTCAATAACTGATGCAGTAATACTCTTAGATTCCACATCAGTATTTAAGGCACTTACTGGAACTTTACACTGGGACTGGGTCTGGGAAATTACACTTATTTTGCAGCAAAATGTGCTTGTGATACTGGAAAAGAAATTATGTTTGGGAGTAATTATGATTTATTTTCGTTGATAGGAAAAGAGGCCAGGAACAAATAATAGGTTATTTAAATAAACTTCATAGCAGCCATTAATATACCTGTCATCCAACTCAATCCAAGAACATTTCTCACCTAACTTTTTTTATGACTAAATTATACTATTCAAACAGTACAAGAATTAAAACATGGACTTTCCTTTCTTATATTTTTAAAATGAGAATAATACAGAATCCCTTTTACCAGTTAATTTGTGGTTGTCCACTCAGTGGGAGATTTAAATCAGATATTTTTTAAATGTTCAAAACATCATACTTCTACCAGAGAATTATTATCAAAATTGTATAATCTAAATATTTCAGGTCCAACCAATACATCCTTTTAAGATGCTTTATTTTACAAATCACTCGATAACCAATTGAGTTCCTTATAAAAACAATAATGGCCTGCGTAGCGCAAGCGGTAGGATGCTTGCCTCGCACGCCGGTGGTCCGGAGTTCGAATTCTACCGCCGGCAAGAACAACTAGACATTTTTAAAAATGTCTATAGGCCCCAGGTCGACTCAGCCTGAATAAAATGAGTACCTTGGGTAAAACCAGGGGTAATAATAGGCGGTTGAAGCGTAGCACTGGCCATGTTACCTTCCTTGTATACCGTAGGCCCTAGATATAGCAGACTACCCTGCTATACTCCCAAAGCCGCGAAGCGGTATAAAACGGGAGACTATTATATTATATAAAAACAATAATCAACCTTGGAAATATATTTTTAATACTATTAATAAAGCCTTAATATTTGTTGTTGAGTGGACTGGAAAGTTGTTTCTGACATCACTCTTTATAACACAGAGTGGGTTTTAAAAATTTACTAACTAATGCGAACGTTTTACCTCCCGGCTCTTCTAATCATTATTACTACGATCTGTAGCTAATGGATTAAGTCAGAAATCAAAATCCTCTCTACAAGCACATACACACATAAATTAACACAAATATACATGCATACATATATACGCAATTTTTAAATACCCAATACACATAGTTATATTAGATATTTTAAAAACGTAAGTATTTCTTAATTAATGATTTTGAATTAAAGTATTAAAACAAATTTAAAGAAGTTTTGAACATAAATTTACTTTTTATTTT
This sequence comes from Diabrotica undecimpunctata, assembly GCF_040954645.1. Taxonomy (NCBI): domain Eukaryota; kingdom Metazoa; phylum Arthropoda; class Insecta; order Coleoptera; family Chrysomelidae; genus Diabrotica; species Diabrotica undecimpunctata. The sequence continues at coordinate 62,153,631 of NC_092804.1, read as the reverse complement.
ATGGTATAGTTTGCTTATTCGCTTTTTATTTTTTTGCGTAGAAGAAGAATCCTGAAAAATCTTGACGAAGAAGATAAAAAAATTACTCAAAAGCTTGCCAACACCAAAATCTCGGAAGCTCCACAAACGCCCAAAAAACGAATCCCAGTTCAACATTCGAGAAGTCACGGTAACCTAACAGATAATAATTATTTGATGTCTGAGTCCCAAGATAATTCTAAAAAGAAGAGCAAGATAGTGAAAAGAACAAAATCGTTTTGGAAATTTGGTAAAAGTGGCTCTGATAACGAGATTCTTGAAGGTATGTCTCTGTGGAAGCACAAAGACCTGGTTGATATAGAATCCAATATATCTGATACAGAAAATGTTAAACCCAAAAAAGATATACCTAAAAAGACAAGTTACGCAAAATCAGAAGATTCTGACACCACTATTAATAATAATAGGGTCGAACCAGCTCAAATTAAAACGCCCAATAAAAAAGAAGTCACAAACAAAGATATAAAACGCAACCGAAGTTTTAACAAAAAAGATCAATTTACATCTAAAGAATCCATTAACGAAACTGTGGAAAAACACTATAAAAAGCAAACCAAATCTCCCAACTACGAGGATCAGTTTTATGATGACGATGGTGACGGTTTGATGCTTAAAACTCTAAACCGAAAAAATATTCTACAACAGTACAACAATAGTTCGTCTGGCACAGATTCTGAATCAGAATCTGATTTGACCAGTGACGATCCATATGATTGTATCCTTGTGGACGACCAAAACGTAAAGAAAACAGAAAATCACTTTCCAAACGTTGCTGAGTTAGGTAAAAAGTTGGAAAAACTCTCTAAAGGCAGCAAATTTACTCCAGAGAAAGACAAGAATATGGCGCAAGAAAAACAGATTGAGATTATGAGATTAGAGAGAAAAAGTCCTATGCGGCACGAAGATATTATGCAACTTCGAGAAAACAGTTTTAAAACATTTGGTCTGGAAATACAAAACAAAGAAAATGGAGAAAAAGAAACTTTAGACGATGAAAACTATTACCCACAAGAACATAGCAGGTCTGAAAAACGAAAATACCAGAATGAACCTAGGAGGAGTCGTCCAAGTTATGAGTCCATACAATCTGATATAAAATCACGAAATAGTAGTAACAAAAGAAAAAGTGAAAAACAAAGAGACGCAGAGAGGCACGAAAGGCATAAAAATCAGTACTATGATTCCACTAATGATGAATTTTCTGATGCCATCGAAAGTCGTCAGATTCTACCAAGATCAAAACTAACTAAAACAAATAGCAATAGTTCATCACACAGTAAATACGATCAAGAAAGCAATTTGATGGATTATGGTGAGACACTTCAAAGAAGGCTTAAAAATCCTGAATACAATTCCCGATTCGATGAACGGTCACCTCACAATGGTAACATGTATGGCCCGTGGTACGATTTGTGGGGACTGGATTCAACAGGAACAGCGAGAAAGAAATGAATCTTTTGTGAAATAATTGCATGATATTTAATTGTAAAATTAATATAGGCTTTAATTTGCTGATTGTATAGTAAAATTATTTTGCTCAATTTATAGTAAGTTTTTATACATCTGATATAGATAGCGAAGAATGATCATTTATGTTAAACAAAAAGCATGATGTAAATAAACTGTTGTTGTAAATGTAAAGGAACTGTTGTTTAAATTGAAAATTTGAATGTTTGATCTGGAATGGTTTTTAGTAATATATAGCTATGCAGAAATTCAGGTTACTTATCTTGATATATAATATAATGTATCGTATCTATTTTTCAATACCTGTACCCAACATATTTCTAATATTCACCGTCCCTTTGGAATTTATATTAATATTGTGATAAAACATAAATTTTCGATATGCAGTCAAAAAAAGACAGAAGCCTAACATCATAAAAAATAAGATATTTTTAGATATATCGTTTAACAAGGTACTAAAGGTTACTTTACTGTAATTACTATAAAATATGCATGTCATTATCTAGGAATCTTTTCATATTAAATTACCAAGCATACAGTTAGGGTAATTCAAAGTTATTTTAGAAGGTATTTAGAAAAAAAGATTTTGTTATTAATAAAAGAACTCAAAACAAAAAAAAATAAAACATAATGACGGTATTAGATTTTTGTTTCGATACAGGGCAGCGGCAAGCCGCTTATATGTATTTCGACCTCTTTAGGTCTCATCAGAGCGGCATATGCCACTGCTCAGTTTTGCCAGGTAAGAAATCGTATGATTTATTTTGTTGTTAAAAAAATACTTTGATTTCGACGTCACCAAAATAAACATATTAATTTGATATGATTTTTGTTAAAACCAAATAAGCTTTAATAACTTCAGCAGTGAGTATTGCAATGGGAAGATAATATAATTATGGCAAGCTATATAAAACCAAAGGCGCTTAGTCCGTGACATACCTTAAATTTTCAAGGGGAATTAAAAATCCCAACGTTAAATGTTAAGAACCTCCAGAAAGTGGAACAAAAAATGATGACAAATTGAAAATTGGAAGCTAGAATGCAAAATAAATCTTTATTCTAGGAAAATCTCACAACATCGCGAGAGAAATAAAAAGAATGGGAGTCAACATTCTGGGAGTCTGCACATACAAACTCGATAACCATAACATATATTATCCTGAAAATGACGATCCCCATTATTATAATGGAGTAGCATTTATAGTTGACGATATAAGCAAAAAATGTGTAAAGAAATTTATTTCTATATGTGATAGAGTAGCTATACTGCAAATCAATACCACTCCGCGAAATACTAACTTTATTTAAGTATATACTCCTACAGGAGTAAGACCAGAAAGAGAAATACGAGAATTCTACCAAGAGATTAAACAGATAATAAAAATATCAAAGAAAAATGATGTAAATATGATTATGGGTGATTTTAATGCCAAAGTAGGTAAAGGTCGGACTGAAAATATAATCGTAAGCTTTTGTTTAGCCCAAAGAAATAACAAAGGAGAAACACTGGTTCAATACTGCCTAGAAGAAAACCTAATAATTGCAAATATTTGGTTTCAGTGAAGTTAAAACATATCCCAAGACTGACATCTGTTCACAATTCTATTGTCGGTAAACTCTCAATTAAACTAAAGAAAATTAAACACAAAGAAAAGATAAAATCTAACCTTGAGAAACTTAAACATCCAGAAGTACAAGCAGATATAGAGAAAATACTTAGTACTACCTACTTTTAAAAAAAATTCAAAGAAACAACTACGGTATTAAAAGAGATAATTGAAAGTATTTTCTTTCAAAACAACAATCACAACCATACGAACAAAAAAACTACAAGATAACATAAGAAATACAGATGACAGAAGAAATCCTAGAACTAATGGACATACAGTGTGGATTACAAATTCAATATTTTTGTAACTAAAAATATTTCAACGAAATCCTTGGACAGGTCGATTTATATTTTGGATTGACGTCACCATTTTCATATACATGAAGTCATCGATGTTTTTTCGAATGGAACGATATTCATTTTTTTTTTTTAATTTTTCTTTAAAAAACGAATTCAAAATATAAGATACTTATAGTCTAAGTCATCGGTTCGGGAATTAGAGAGAAAGAAATGTTTAATTCAATTTTTATACAATGCATATTACAATTTTTTTTTAATTTGAGTAATACAATACATCTTACAATTAAATTAAATGTTGACACTGCATGCCGTTTACTTCCTGACAATAACGAAGGCGATATTGAAATTCTTCTAAAACTCTATTTAATGTTTCTGAGAGAATAAGTCATACCTCATTTCGAATTGTATCTTTTTCTTCAATATTCCCTGGTCTATTTATGTATACTTTAGATTTAAGATAACCCAAAAAGTAAAAATAAAGGGAGGCTAAATCAGGAGATCTTGCTGGCCACTTTAAACTGCCTCGGATATCTATCCATCTGTTGGGGAAAACAGTATTTAAATAATTACGCACTATCATCGCATAATAGGGTGGTGCGCCATCTTGTTGAAACCATATCAAATTACTAGGCATATTTGGATTTTGGTTATCTGGAGATAGTGCGCCGATTGCGAGAATAATATCGTTTTGAAGAATTTTTAAATATTTTTCCGCAGTCAACGTTCCTTCGTATTGAACTCATTCTGAAGTATTGATAGAATTTTTCTTGATGATTGATTAAATCAGGAAATAAAGTAACAAATTCACTTTCTGTATTTTTCTTTTTATTTTTACAAATTTTATGCACCCATTTACTACACCTCCTTTTTTGTAGGAGGATCTTCTTTTTCCTTTTTCTCGCATTACAAATTACCAATAATAATTTTTTAATCAATTTTTCATGAAATACATAAATCCACTGACTGAGCTGACGTGATATAACCGATAAATGTGCGTTACTGCATTAACCGTAATTTCCACCGATAGTTTCATTGCCGTGCCCTAATTCCTAAATGTAGCGGTGAGTGTCGTTGTTTAAAAATTCTTTTAAGTGCATACGTACCTTAATATTGCAGATAAACTTGTGAAACGTAAGTAAATATATCTGTCATACATCTTTGTTTTTCTCAGTTCTATTATCAAATTTAAAACCATTGTACAACCCTTTACGTAAAAAAGAACCAGGTTAATTGTAGACAAATCCAATAGAATGAAACAGGACAAGAACAAAATCGTGGAAATAATACATTCACACCCGTCTAACCTTATACTTAACGTAACCTCATACTAACCCATGTCCCTATAATATTCGGAAAAAATAAGTATGTATGTTCTAATTGTAAATTAAGATTATTTTATTAACTAAATACAGGAAATTAAGTCTACATATTTAAGGTTTATAATGTATTTTTATAGAACAGAAAGAGGTCCATGATCTTCGATGGCACGTAAATTTAGTCTTGCATATGCAATACACGAAATTTTTGCAAATCATTATTTGCAATGCATCATTCGACTTGAAACAGCCCAAAACTCTTCTATAGACCTCGCCTGAAATACGTTTTGAGTGTTGTCGCGCTTGAACGCGAACACGCCCAACAAATGGCTGAAAAACACCAGCTTCTAACATGGCACACCATACCAAAAGTTTATCAACAAATTTCACTTTTCCCTTAAATCTAACTTCGTTCGGTGCATCTTGTACATTGCGTGTATAAAATCCGTGGTTGCCCTTCATTTCGGAATTGGATAAAGTAAAGTACTTTTTATCATCAATAAGAAATTTACCAGGAAAATGAATACGTCTCAATGCACGGCAACATCTAGGAATTTTTTCTAACTGGGCTGGTGTGTACTTTTTTTCTTTTATATCGTTTTAAATGATTTCTAGAAATTGTTTTACTTACAGCCATTCGTGAAACATTATATCTTCGGCCAACATTTATCAAAGACTTTCCTAATTGGTACTCCATACTCTGAATTAATCTCTGTTACCGAGCAGGAGTAAAACTCTTGGTCTTTCACTTTTGGGCAAATTAAGGCATGGTGTACCATTTTCGTACTCTTTAATTGTCTGGTAAATCGTTGACACAGAAATATTTTAAGCCCTAAAAATTCTTACAATATCGCGTTTTGGTATTCGCTACGTGCGTGACCATGGTAGGGGTACTTTGAAACGATGCCAGCGTGCGTAGCGGCGAAATATGACAAAATTAGCCCTACCTTTTTACGCATAAATTTTATCAAAAATGTGTGCAAATACATATTGCGTATTTAATTGTACTAATAATAGCAAAAATAGTAAATGTAGTTTTTATAGGTTCCCAAAGATTACATATAAATTAGAGAAAAGAAAAAGATGGATCCGTTCTATTAATATGAAAAAGTAAATATCACATAACTTCATTTTTATGTAATTAAAATAGAAAAAAATTTAAACAATTTACCTTAAATGATATTTTATAAGGCTTCAATCTAACTACAGAGTGCCTGATGACTTTAGCTTTTATATTATACTTTTACTATTACTGTTTTTAAATATATGCTCTTTCACCTGAAAAACTTGATTTGTCAGTACTAGATTTTTCCCTTTCTTTTCCGTTTGTGGTTGAAAAGATATATTGAAGATTATTGGTCAGATGAAGGCGGTAGGTGTCGCGTCAGTCACGCACGGAGCGAATATGTCCAAGTAAACGATAAATACTTTGACGAATATTAAGTTTGTACGACGTCTTAACGAACCGTATTTGTCAAAACTGACATTGTTATTGACATTGTTATATCTTTTAAGTTGTTTACTAACTTTGGTTTCTAATGGCAACTTAATCCAATGCCTCCTACCAATAATACTTTTAAATCTAAAAGTTTCCGAAAATTTTAGGGACATACGTTAATAAATTAAATTTTGAAACCAATTGGTTTATTTTCAAACTAAACAAGTAGAATTTTAAAAATCGTATTTTGAAAGCGATTTCCTATCTATAGATTGATGTTCTCATAATTCTGGTTTGGAACGATTTATATCTTAATTTTGTTTGCTTGTATTCTAACAAATTGGTGACAAGGATTATAACTATGCGACTGTATTGTGAAGATCTATTATGTTTATTGAAGAGGTTACATAATTAAGAATTTATATTAGGTATGTTAACTTTGAGTTTTATAAACTAAAAAAAATTCCAGATTAAATCATTTTTATGTACGTTAATTATTTGACGTTGTATATTCTTAAAACAATATGAAATTGTTAAATATTAATATTTTGTAGTAGTATTACAAAGTCAGTTTAAAAACAGTTCCAGATGAGTATGCTTAAATATATTTTGACTAATATTTTACAGGTCTAGCAATTTTGCAACCATTAAACTTCGTAAAACTAACCCCAGCACTGAGAGAGCAGCTTCTCTTATATTAGAATAATTAAATGTATTAAGAGTTATGAGGTTTATAAAGATCAGTAAAGCTAAACTTAATATACAATTTTCGTTGTTCACGCATTATATCATATAGATTAAACAAAGCATAGTAACTTAAAAAATAACTTAAAACAATATCAAAAATATCTTTTAGTTCCATTTTAACTTTGCTTTAATAGTTAAATAACAGAAGAGATTGAACCAGAACCGAAAATAAAAACTAAAAATTTTGTATATATCTGTTTGGTTATTGCAATAATTCACAGATATGCGAGACATTCAGTTTAACATCGACTATGAACCACTAAGTGTAGAGGACTTGCAATACACTTTGATTTTATATTCAAGCCGAAAAAATATTATTCACCAGATCCACCAAATTACTAATGTCTGAACTACCTAAGCCTTAACAAAACATTAGATAAATATTACCCCGGTATCCGACCGGTGAAATTTTGTAACACTGTTCGACACGTGGAATGTGACAAATTCCAAGTTGAAAATATACTCATTCCTATATCTCGTAGATTTTCATATTATGTAATATAGCTTCAGGATACATTACGATAATAAATTCAAGAAGAAAATTTGCTAATAATAGTTTACTATTGAACATATAGCCAATTATATGAAATAACAATTTATTTATCGAGAAAAAAAATGCGTATTATAATCGAAGAATCAATACATTTCTATCGAAATTAATAGTATAAAGACAAGAAACTACAATAGAAGTAGTATTCAGCTTATTAAAGAAACAAACAAAATCAAATTCTACAGATTCAATATGGAGTTATCAGTTCTTAAAGTTTGAGCAATTTTCGCAGTATATCACAAAGTGTTCTAAACATAAAAAAGTTCACATGCCTCACACACGTATCCAGTTTTCCTATCTCTATTTCTGGGACATTTTGAACATCTTCCCTGCTGATTAGGTTTCCTTTTCTTTGTAGGTTTGAAATTTTCACTTAAAATCTTTCGGATACTGTTTCTAAACTCTCTAGATAATCTAGGGTTACGCATTCTTTCTCTTTGATGTTCTTCGATCAATTGGAATCTCAGGAAAAGCCTTCTAGCAATGTTATGACTATCGTTATTTTGTTTGTGAATGATCTGGCTATTAATTCCTGCAGTGTACATTAGATAGAAAAAAAATGTTTAAGGCCAACTACGACTGTTGCGTGCTATATTATACGTTGCAGATAACTCTTCTACTACGACAACTCTGCCTTTGGTCGAATTATAAAAGGAAATAATTTCAGTCAGCTTATAATAAGTATCTGTTACTATTGTATCATGGTGCAGGGAAGATATAAGTAAAACAACTTTTCCTTTCTTTGGTATATACGAAAAAATAGTGTATCCGTTCTGAAATCCAAATATACTGGAAAAAACTTCTTTACCTTTCCCTTGCAGGAATGCTATATGCAAATCAGGTTTATTTTTTCTGATAGTACCTACTGCAGTTAAATTATGAGTCTCGCGCAACTTCACCAAGAGATCACGACTATTGTATTAGTTATCAAACGTTATATTACGGGACCAGACACGGGAGCAACCGATCTTTCTACAATATCTTTCGGGGAATTGCTAAATCGGAATGGACCTTCCGGTTTTTGTCCCATATTCACCTTCATATTGAACAGGAAGTTCGTACGTGCGTCAACTAATGCATGTACCTTGATTCCATATTTCGATGGTTTATTTGGCATATATTGTCTGAAAGCACATCTCCCTCTGAACGATTCAAGCTTCTCGTCAATTGTCAAAACTTTGAATTGCAATTTTCTACAAACCTGTCGAAGAAAGCTCTGATATGAGCTAGTTTATCTAAATTGACTCTTTCTTCACGGTTTTGATTGTTATCGCATCTTAGGCATGAAATTAAAAATTCGAATCGACGTTGGCTTATTCTGCAACGGAAACGTTCACTCCTATTCCGTCAGTGTTCCACAATACAAATCATATAAATGACGATGGTTATTTCTAAATGCATCAGACACATAAAGGAGCCTCAACACAGTCTTGATTTCTATCACAGATCTATTCCCATAATGTGAAGAGTTCTTCCAACTTTCAGATTTTTCTGCAATTCGTTGGTTAGTATGCTTAACCAAGTCAGCAATCATTTGTCCATCAGTAAATAGGAGGAACCACTCAATTAGTGTCTTGGCATGCTTTGCGTGACGTTTGACTTCCGGTAAATATGTAATTAAGTTTTCTGCTCTCGTTCGACCATTTCGATTATTGGATTCTTTAGTCCATTTCATTCCATTCTTTCCAGAATAATAACAACCTTGTCTGATACTTTCTACAGCTTGCTGATTTCCATTCTCTTCTTCGGGTTCTTGTTCTATATCGGAATAATCGCTGTTGATACATTGTCAATATTGTCTTCTGTCTCTGTATCATCTTGATCAATAAATTCATCTTCATTTTCTTACTATTCCCACATACGCATGAGATGAGCCTGCTCTTTTTCGTAGTCGCCCCTTATTTCCAAATCTATGAGAGTGAAATTATGAATAACTCAGTATAAATAGTATGTATAAGATGGTTTACCTCTGAAAATTACGTAGAAGTACGAAATAAAAACTTGCGAGTTCCGACACGTGGGGTGTGACAAACCCCAGACAACTTAAAAGCAACACCACTCACGGTATATCTAGTATCCGACTAACCTGATTGCATCAGATTGTAGACAAATATGTATTCGAAAGCTACTAAAGCGCTGTTGGCGTTTGGAGTGAAATTTTAACTTATAACGATTACTCTCTGAACTCTGGAATTTCTCACACCCCACGTGTCGGATGCCGGGTTAAGAAAGGTGGAACAAAAAGGTCTTCCAACAAAAGCTGCGATATGATAGATTGTAGTCAAAATATAAAATACAATATTTGGGTCCTATCATGTGAGAAAATATTAACACCTTTCACAATTGATTATGTTTAGAAAAACATAAAAACGGGTATGACTAAGAGTTCTGTTCATTTAGCTACTTATAGTCCAGGATATCATGGTTTTCTGCTCAAAATTGTTTTTGTGTGACGTATTTGCTTGAAATGTTGATAGTAGATAGAAAATAGCTTACAGATCAAAATCTACCCTATGCCAAAATGATATTTTCCTGTGGGGGTGGTTACCACCCAAAATCGGGGGTGCAAAAAGTTTATCAAAAAGAAAATTATGCTAGTCGCTAGAATAGTGAATTTTAAGACAAAAATCTTTTTATAGAGTTTTTTGAAAAGTCAATATTTTTGGAGTTATTCGTGACTGAAAGTTCACAAATTTAACACTTTTGTGGTGCTCAACTGATTAGAAAACATTTACAAAGCTAACACTGCTGATCTTTATAAACTTCACTTGGGTATATATGTATCCCACTATTCAAGTTAATGTTTTAATTCAACTAAAGAATGTACAAGGTGTTTTTAAATAAGTGACTAAAATATGTGGAAGTTGTAGCTAATAGAACTTAAAGTGTATGAGAATAATTTAAGGTAATATTAATATGAACATTATTGCTTATGCGTTTGGTGCAGAACATATTCCACAAAACTGCCATTTTCTTTAAAAACACTTTGTATTATTTGTTATTATCCGTACCATTTAAATAAAGTAGATGTATTAATACAAGTTTAGCTTTTGACTTAATCTGTTATCAACTTAATTGTTAGGTATATAAATAAGATTTTGTATGTGTTAATTAACTGTTGTTATTGCTGATGTATATGTTCGAAATATATTTTGTAATATAGGTATTATAATGACACGGCGATTTTTAAGACACTATTCTTCTGGATGCCTAGATTTAGCATTTTTCAATATTATTATTTTGTACATATTTCTTATGGTGGTTGGGAGTAGTGCAATATATCTCAATATAAATGTATATAATTGTAACCAAGCTATTATATTTTGAAAAAATTCAAATCTATTTATATTTCGGTTTTCTAAGAGTATATATGCTTGTCCAGGGAGTATATAACACTGAGACGCAAGTCTTCATCTCTTGCCGTAATGATCATCTATATGTCGAACCGATACACCCGCGTATTTTAGTCTAACAAGCAGGCCATTTAGATTATTTACTACTGCGTTATACTTTTACTTTTCTGACTGGGACTGTTTCTGCACATTTTCTATTTTTAATAACGCAGTTAATAATGACTGAGTTAAAATATTTTTATTCGCATATCAATGCGTAAGTGTATCTAGAGCAATCTGAAAGTTGTCATTAGCCACCTGCAAATTTTCAATGAGCCGTGCTGGCTCGCCTTTTACATAAGTTTTGAGGTACATAAAACGTTGCGCATTCGACAATTCTCCATTCTCAACAATTAAAGCAACAAAAAGTTTATAATAAGAATTTAATTCAGATAATCTACAGGAGAAATGAGGAATATTTATTTCGGGCAATTTTACCTGTGTTCTGGGAGAATGATTGGAAGATGCACTACCTACTTTAACGTGCAGTGACTCGATCTTATTTCCAATCAATGCTATAGCTTTCAAAGCTACATCTTCTGCAGTGGTGCGATCCTCGCTGTCTACATCGGCGGGATCTTCACACAATAAATTGTCAATTTCATCCTGTGCCTCGGTATATTCATAATACGCCGCCTGTAGGACTTCACGACTAACCCTCAACTGGTGAGCATCCTCAAATGAAATATTATCCTGAATCCAATTATTCTGCCTCGTGATTGCAGCCTTTGCACTCCTTCTAACTTATCTGAAGTTATCCATTCTTTAGATAAAAAATGGAGCAGCTAATATATAAAAGTTTACAATAAAAAAAAACAGAATGATTGCTACCGTGTAAAAATAACTTTAAATCCCTGAATTTTTTCACACAAACAAACCGAAAAAATGCTTGTAATATCAGACCGGGTATCTTACGATAGCTCAATATAAAATGATCAGAATATGCTACCAATATTTCTACAATCAGGAAAAATTACATAGAAAATGGTTGCAATGACCAAAGATATGTTTTAAACCTCACAAACACTAACGAACACAAAAAACAGAAATGTCTTTACAGACTGAGTATATTTTATGATAAAATAAATACCCCAATGTAAATGGTTTTACTAACCACAAAAAAGGTCTCTAGCATAAGAAAACTTGGAACAAATAAAAGTAACAATGTCTTTCAGCAGACCGAGTATATTCTTAGACAAAAGAAATACTCCACTGTAAGAAGTATAAAAGATTAGCAAGAAACAGGTATAAAAAGCGGAAAAAGGTCTATATCATAAGAGCACCTAGAATAAAGTAAATAAAAAAGAAATAGTCTTTCGGCAGACTAGGTACCTTTTAATATAAAAGAAATACACAATATAAAATGGTTATAAAAACAGTAAAAGGGTCTCTGTAAAAAGAGCACCTTAGACAAAGTACATAAAGAAGAAATAGTCTTTTGGCAGACGACTGGATATCTTTTAGCATAAAAGATATACCGCACTATATGGTTATGATAATTGGTAAGGTCCCTACCATAACGAAACCGTAAGCAACGAAAGTAAAATGGTTACAATAACCGACAAGGCTCCTACCATTAGGAAACCGCAACTAGACATAAAAAAGAACATGGAAAAAAAGTATCTACTAGCAGAGAACCCTAAATACACAAAAAACAGAAAAAGAAGAAGAAAATCCGGCTCGAAGGACCAGTATGTGCAGATGTGCAGAACGCAACAGGGACACGAACCGTCACTTGGTTATCAGATCGATAATTCAAAGGCAAAATGAATATACGTATATATATATATATATATATATATATATATATATATATATATATATATATATATATATACATAGATGTATATATATACACAGACACCCGCTCCAGGTAATAAGCTACTAGTGTAGTAAATTTTGTACTATACCTAAAAATTAGGGTTGTCAGTTCTGCCCTACTAAAGATTTCTCTCTCTGAAAAAGTTCTTCTAATAATTTAATTTTATCTGACTCATTGATATTGACAATTTAGACATATATTAAACATTTTGAAGTAGATGAAATCAACTTTAATTTAAGAATTCATTTTCAAAGAAATCAAAGCATGTGAATTGTCTCTAAAACGGTAACCACATGCAATGATGACAGTAAAATCATATCCTAGGTTTTTTTTTTGACACAAGTATTCTTAAGTTAAACTTGATTTCATGTAATAGAATGAACTATCTTCCAATAAAGTCGTACCAGAAACGCAAAAGTATTCACAATATTATTTTAAAGTAATCTACTTTATGTCTTAATTCTACTTATATGTCTCAATTGGCAATATGAATGAGTCGGAATGAGTCAAAATTTGTTTAATTTATTAATGTTTTTTATTCTCGAAGTGAAACTCGAAACGTCAAAATAAAATTGTGGCTTATTCCCAATAAAAATAGTAAATCAAATATTTGCATGATCACAAAGCTTATACATAGTAAGATTTTGGTTCACGTACAGGAATTTTGCAAGAATAATAAAATTAATCTTGTGATTTTTTGCAAAACAAAATGAATCAAATTATTTGTAAATATTGTTTGTCAGATGTCCTTATTGGAAATAACAAAATTTAAAAAACGTTTAAGTAGTTGTTATTGTCCTGTGAGTGTTTTATTTAATTGTTACCAGCTTTACTTTCTCTTTCGGATGTAAAATAAAACACATTAACGCAATATTCTTAAAATTCCGTCGGTATTTTGTTTATTTGTAATACTGTCTCTAAAAGGGCTGTATATGAAGTTTTCAACATATAATAGTTTGAAATATAATACATTTTTTGTAAATATATTATGAATATCTTCTAATGTTATTTTATGCTTCCTTACACATGTTTTTATTAAAAATTAATAAAGTTTTATTTTATTCGTTTCCTTTCTTTTAGTCCCTTGTCTAATATAATAATTAGGATACTACGAAAAATTTTCTTTTAAGAAAATGTATAATAGGTCAAATCTGAATGGATAGTAACTGAATACCTAAAGGAAATGAAAATTCACCAATGCACAACAGTCTGATTATCGGAAAATATGGAGAGGCTATTTTAAATGAAAACGGTGCGCGACTTATTGGCTTATATGAGAGCTTATCGTTAAAAGTGACAAATGAATTCTACGCTCATAAAGATATACATAAATATACATAGACGCAGTCAACAAGAGAGCTAAGATCAATTATTGATTATGTCATTATGCGCCAACAATAAAATCTAAATGTTTTGGACGTACGAATAAATCGAGGAGCGGAGTGTGGATCGGATCACCACTTAACCATGGCAAAGTTATTAGTTAAATACCTAGAAAATAACAGCGATTATTAATATAAACAAACAATGCAGGCAATACGAGTATCATTATTATCGTCATTCAATCTTCGCTTGTCCACTGCTGGACATAGATCTCCCTTATAATTTTCCAACTTTTTGATCTTGGTTCTCTTGCATCCAATTCTTAAGGCAACGTTTTAGATAGTCAGTCCAACCTATTGGTGGACGACCTCTGCTTAGGTAGACTCCATTCCAGTATCCGCTTTGTCCATTTGTTATCTGTCATTTGAGCCGCGTGACCTGCCCAGTTCTACTTCAGTGTTGCTATTCTCTCTACAGTATCAGCCACTCCTAATCTGGCAGTTTGGGATCTTGTCTCCGTTGAAACTACCAACATACCACGCTCCATCGCCCTTTCAGCCACACGGATTTTTTTCACTATTCTCCTTGACGTTTTCGCTCCATAAGTCAACACTGGCAAAACACAGTGATTAAAGGTTTTTCTTTTAAAAAATATTGGTATTTCGGACGATTTGAAAATGTGGTTCAATTTGCCAAAATCTGTCAAGTCGGTCTTATACGACGGAGAAGCTCAACAGTTTTGTTATCTTTTCCTATGCGAACCTTGTGAATTAGGTATTTATAGGCCATTACCTGGTCTACAGATCAAATTCCTACACATATATCATCGCTTACTACAAGATTTGTTATCTTCAAAAATGTTGAAGGTCAAAACACAACAGCTACTGCTAGAGTAGGGGATCGACAAACTCAAAAATTTCCGATAAAACGTGAAGTACGTCAGGGGGACACCATATCACCGAAACTGTTCACTGCGCTTTTGGAATATATATGTAAAAGGGCAAAACTGACCGACAAGGGCACACAACAGAAATGGAGAAAAGCTTAGCCACCTGAGGTTTGCAGATGATATTGTTCTAATAGCTGATAGAATAGATGAGACCAAAGAACTTTTAAATCAGCTCTACCTTTCCTCGCTAGAAGAGGGACTGGAAATAAAAAAAATAAATAAATAAGAGTGTAAACGAATATAATCTGGAAATTCTAATTCGCCTAATTTTTGTACAGATTTAGATTGGCTACAAAACTACAAAATATTAGAAGAGAAAAGAAGACGGTGTAAGAAGTATACTGATAATAAAAGACTATACATCTCTACTATATACATCATACTATACATCATGCAGCACACGAGGTCATAGGGTATAAGGAAAATGTGCGAAACCAAGATCCTGAGTAGTGGTCACAAAAAAATAAGAGAATTGGTAGATATTAAAAAGAAAGCTCATCAAAAAGAAAGGAAATTGGCTACAAACACAAAATCCATAAGACTGTAAAATATAGACTTACTGGAATAGGGAAGTTAAGAAAATTGTAAACAAAAAAAATGAAACATGGAACAGAAGAAATAAAGAGATATATGGGTGATACTCGAGTATCTGAACCATGTAAGTTAGTAGGTCAGAGTGGAAAGAATATTACAAATCGCTATTAATAAAAGCATGGCCACATTGAGAAATAAATTATAGAGAGGGATCCAATAGAGGAAGACGAATTACAACCAATCAGTGGGGCCGAGATAAGACGTACCTTTAAGGAAATGAAAAATGGAAAATTCATAGAACCCGGAAATATTTTCATTAAATTAATAAAACTGGACCGTCAATAGTAATAGAATTTTTCACGGAAATCTTTAATAAATGTTTAATCAAACAAGAAAATATTCCAGAAGATTTGAGCTTGGCGTGTAAATACCAACTCATTTACTCTTTGTTGACTTGAAGAAGGCATAGGTACGATACAATTGTTTGAAATATTGACGAAGACTAAGTAATCATCATACAAGACGCGGCAAAGAGACACTGGGTGTACAAAAAAAGCTCAAAACAACTGAAGGACAGTGGTTCGATGAAGAGTGTCGTAACATAAAAGAGAGTAAAAATAATGCATATCAACGACTACAACAACGACATAGAACACGAAATGCAGAAGAGGAATATAGAATACTAAGGAGGGAAGAGAAGAAAATACATCGCAGAAAGAAAAGAAAACACATTTAAAAAGAACTCCAAGAAATAGAAGAACTAAATAAACCATCAGAAAACAGAAAATTCTACCAAAAACTTAACAAAAGTAAAAAAGAATTTAAACCAAGAACAATGATGTGCAGAGACAAAGAAGGAGATACAGTATCTCAACAGAGTAAAATACTACAAAGATGAACAAAATTCTTCAAAGAAAAGTTTAAAAAAAACGAAGATCCACTGTATAAAGGAATTATACTGGATCAAACGGATACAAGCCTACCTTCAGTAGCAGAAATGCAAGAAGCAGTTACCAGACTGAAAAACATTAAGTCACCTGGATTAGACAATATTAGTGCAGAATTAATAAAGGAAGGCGGACACTCTCTATCGAATGGGATACACGAAATAATAGTGAACATATGGAATAATAAACAACTGAAACAAGACTGAAATACCGGAGTAATTATTATCCCACTACATAAAAAAGGGAGATCATCTTCAATGTCAAAGCTACCGGGCAAAAACCCTACTAACTGTGGCATATAAAATACTGTCAAATATTGTGTATGACCGATTGAGACCATATGCGGAACAAATAGTTGGGGGATATCAATGTGGTTTCTGCAGGCAGAAGTCCACAATAGATCAGATCTTTGTCTCGAGGCAAATCTTGGAAAAGACTAGTGAATTTAATATAAACACACATCATTTTTTCATTGATTTTGAGAGTGATTATGATAGCATTCGAGAATTTCTGATCCCTGCACTAAAAGAGTTTAATATTTTAACCCATTGATATAGTAAAAGAAACACTTAAAGTACAATGCAAATTTCGAATTCAAAACGCACTAACAGATACAATCCATTTGAGAACGGGCCTACGACAGGGAGATGCCCTATCCTGTATTCTGTTTAACATCACAGAGAAAATAATTAGAGAGTCAAAAGTCAACACCAGAGGAACAATAATAACAAAAAGTGTACAAATATTGGCATTTGCAGATGATGTTAATATCATAGCTAGAAGCGAAAGAGAGATGATAGAAGCATTTAATGCGACCGAAAGAGCGGCACAAAACAGTGGCCTAAACATTAACGAAATAAAAACCAAATACATGAAGGCCAGCAAATCGACAGGCCAAAGAAACCTACAGAATCTGACAATAGGAGACTATAACATCGAAAGCGTGAATAATTTTACATATCTAGGTTCACTAGTTACCGCAGATAACAATGTCAGTAAAGAAGTTAAAAAAAGAATGCATATTGCTAATAAAGCATATAATGGACTAATTAAACATCTAAGATCTAACAAAATCACAAGAAAAACCAAATGCAAAATATAGAAGACCCTGATAAAACCGGTCCTTGTATATAGATCAGAGACATGGACACTGTCGAAAAGCGATGAGAACCTATTAGGTACGTATGAACAAAAAATCCTTAGACATAATATATAAGGGGGTGAAAAAAAATGAGATATGGCTCAGAAGATATAATTTTGAACTATATACAGCATACAATAATGAACCCGAGGTCATAACATCCATAAAGATCGGACGTCTGCGATGGATGGGCCATGTTGAATGGATGTTAAAGACTGTAACACTAAAATATATAATAAGGCAAAAACCAGTAGGAAGAAGGTCAAAGGGAAGACCCAAACTTAGATACATTGAACAAGATCTGAAAACACTTAAGATTACAGCTAGAAAAACAAAGCAAGGAACAGACCAGAATGGCGGAAAATCCTAGAACAAACTAGGACTCAGAAAGGGTTGTCAAGCTACTGATGATGATAATGAGACCTAAATAAGGCATACATTAACGCTTTAGCGAAGATTTAGATAAATGCAAAAAGTGCCGTTAAAATGTAGAATGAAATATCCGATGCAGTTCCTTTGCAGCCTCACAAAAGGCTTGAGACAATGATGTTCTTTATATCCAACTTTATTTAAAATCTCTATTCAAGCAGCATTAAACAACTACAGGAGAAAATGCATAGGGATGGAAAAGGAGCTGAGGATCAGCATGCTTAAGATCCTTGTTAAAATGATCAAATATTAACGCTGTAACTACATGATCTGTCGCTAAAATAATAGAATGTTTTTTGTCATACGCAAACTCAAAGTGCTTGATAATGTGCTCAAATATAGATATATTTATGAGTTTGCCAGTTTTCTCGAGAGATCCTTTTTGGTTTAAACGCTTAATCTCATTAGAAATAACTGTGATTGGCACAGTTTTAGAATACGGTTAAACTCAGAATGTATTTCATCTACAGAAAGGAGTTTGGAAGTCCTTTCCTTATTTTCACATATGCGGATGAATCTGAACACATATGTAGCGGTTCTTTTTAAACGTGAAATATTTCTAATGAAAATATTTCCGTATTCTGTGTTTCATCAAGTTTGTTGGTAAAAACCTTTATGTTTTTCTTTTATTTCGGTTGTTTCAGTAGAAGCAGCTTGTAAATTTGGCCACTTATCTTAGTCTTGCATAAGCCACTCCGGTCCATACCACCATAAGTTGCTTTCCATTATTTTATCTATTTCCACGCTTCTGGACACTAGATCTGCAGGATGTCCTTACCTGGAACATGACACCACTGCGTAAACGAAGCGGTTTTCTGGATCTCTGCTACACGGTTACTTACAAACGTCTTCAATACATTGGCTGATGTTTTCAACCAACTAAGTACTACCGAGGAATCTGTCCAGAGGTAACACGTGTTAAATTGCACATTTAATGAATTTTTGACTTTATTGGTCAAACGGTATAAAAAGGCCTTAAACCATTATCCAATGATTAGAATAACGAGAAGAAGAGTAGCATTAGAATGGAGAGAAGTAATTAGAGGAATAATAAGAGATATACTTATAAATGAGGAGGAATTGACCGACCCAAAAAGGTAGAGTTTAAAATGAGGTATGCAGCAGAAGCTGTAGGACCTCCGTAGATACAGATCCAACAACACAGGCAATGCAAGATCATATAAGACCAATTAGTGTACCGAAATAAATACAGCAAAATTCCTAAAAAAAGGCATCGGCGGATATCTGATTGATTACACTTTGCACTGAACCCTAAAACATATGTAAAAGTGGCACCTTTCATCTCCACAAGAATAAGTGAATATGTATATATACATATATATATATATATATATATATATATATATATATATATATATATACATATATACATGAAAATTACATAGAACATGTGTTCAACGATCAAAAACAGAAAACCCAATTTGGGGGGTGCTCTGTTAAATGTCCCAAGCATGTTGGAAACTAAAGTTATATATGCTAGTAAATCATAAAAATGCTTCAGAACTGGATGATATGTATGCAAAAATAATCCAGCTAGCTAGATACAGCTAAGATACAGCGCCAAAATCCTTTGCTCCCTTTTTCCAAGATGGCGACCGGGGGACAAGGATGGCGACCCCACAAACTTAAATTAAGCTGATACTAACCACTTCCACACATCAAAAATATAAATTTGCGTTCTCTCAAAAATGTAATCTCAGTCTAACTTTTCAATGGACTATCTTATGATATGAATTGGTTTTTAGAGAGACGATAATTAAAGTTTGGATATTTGCATATATTACGAGACACACAATATTTTTATTGTTAAAATTTTAGTAGCTTTAGGTTTTGAGGATTTTCAGCATTTCATACTTGTAATTTAAATTAAATATTTAAATAATTAGTTTCAACATGCTTCAACATCAAAGCTTATATAAATATAAACAATTAATAACAAATATTATTCCAATTTTTTAGCAGATTACATAGGTACTTTATATAACAACGATTGTAAAATTCTAACAAAAAGAAAAAACTACACTCCGCGTCATAGAAAACGGGCCACCCCCAGTATTTAAAATATTTTCGAAATTATTATTTATTGCTACAAAATTAAGCATTTATTTTTTTGTATTGAATTAATATTGTTTTATTTTTAATCTGTCCTGGGTTATTTAAGTTAAATGGGTTGTTGCGAAAGCAAACCGACCATGTAACTGGATTGAGGATATTCGTAGAACCTATAAAACAAAACAATTTTGAGAAAAAGTTTTCGAGGAAGCGATTGTTTTGAGAAATGTATGACATTGTAAAGGGTTCTAATGAGTTTTAAACGCATCTCAGTATTACAGTAGCCGACTTAGTGTGAAGTAGTCTTGAATGAATAACGATGGAGAATTTTCAAAAATCGGTTGAAATTGTAACGTTACTGGGAAGTGGATTAAGTCAAAGACAAGTTGCAAGACAATTGAATGTTAGTCGTTCGACTGCACAAAGGACCCAGCAACGATTTATTGTGACAGGATCTCACCAACGACGACCTGGTACAGGTCCAAAAAGGAAAACAACCGCTAGGGAAGATCACGTCGTCATTCTTGCTGCATTACGGAATCAGACCCAAACCGCTAGAATACTTCAAGGCCATTTACAGCAAGCTCAAGGACCAGCAATCAGCCTTTCTACTATTTGACGAAGATAAGGGAGCAAGGTTTGACAGCTTGCAGTCCAGCAACGGGGCCCTTACTTTCCCCAGCTCACAAAAGACGAAGACTCGATTTTGCCTGTGAGCACATCAATTGGACAGCAGACGATTGGAAAAAAGTATTGTTTACGGATGAGTGTAAAATGTCTATTTATGGTCAAGATGGACGCAGTAAGGTGTACAGACGCGCTGGAGAACGTTTCGCTGGTTGCACTCTGGCACCACGGGTTGCTTTTGGTGGTGGTTCAGTAATGTCTTGGGCAGGGATTTCTTTTGATGCGCATACGGATCTCGTCGTGATCGACAGAGGTGCGTTAACAGAAGTAAGGTACATAACGGAAATCTTACAACATCATGTGATGCCCTATGCTGGATTTATTGGCAACGAATTCCTGCTAATGCAGGATAATGCGAGACCACACACGGCAAGGATAGTAACGGAGTAACTTGACGAGGTTGGTATTCCAAAAATAGACTGGCCTGGTCAAAGCCCCGATTTCAATCCTATTGAGCATATATGGAGCCTGTTAAAAAGTCGCGTTAGGCGTCACATACCTGCTCCAACAACACCTGGAGAGCTTCAGATGGCACTCGTTGAGGAATGGGCCACTTTTCCCCAAAGAGATATCCAAAACGTTATAAATTCCACGCCAAATCGAATGAGGAGTGTCATCCAGAATCGAGGTGGCAATACCCATTACTGAAAATTGATACCAGCTTTTCTTTTTAAATATACAGTTCATTGTTGTTTTAAAAACTGCAAGTTGATTTTTTTAATAAATTTCCTATTTTTCTTAAATTTCAAGATTCAATATACAAAAAAATAAATGCTTCATTTTGTAGCAATAAATAATAAATTCGAAAATATTTTAAATATTTTTTTGGTGGCCCGTTTTCTATGACGCGGAGTATATATATTTTATTCGAAATTTTATTGCAGACGACTGCTTTTTAATCAGAGCCACCCTCGCTTCTGTACTCCAGTGAAATCGACCATTTCGTTGTCATGGAAATGTAAACAGTATACTGTTTGGGCAGATGTGTTGATAAAAAGTGTTTAAGTGTTCTAAAATGAATAATAAGAAAAAAGTAAGTTACCAATTTTCAAAATTACCCATGCTCCAAGTACAAAGACCAATAACGATGGATGTAACAAGAGAATTAACTAAAATTTTGGGTATACGAAGAGGCAAACGAAAAAAAATATCTGATTATATGTGCCAATCTGCTATTAAAGCTAGATTGAAATCTGCAAACGCCTTTGCTTCCCGCAATTATTTGCCATTGCCAGTGCGTCCTTTAACAGCCAAGGACTTTCAAAAAGTTTCAGAACAACAAATAGAAAACGAAATGTCGAGGTTTCAGGAAAAAGCCATCAGAAAGAGGATTAAAGCAAGGGGCTTGGAAGACCGATATGCAGATCTTGTGAGTCAATTTATTAAAGAAATTAAACTAGATTTTATTAATATAGTACACTATGCAGGCATGAATATGAAAATTAAAGATTGTCACCCCGAACAAAAATTTCAAGTCGCACCATATAAATTCGTCGGTAAAACAGAAAATTACAAATATTTTTTAAGTATTCAGAGACAATTAAAAACGAAATGGATATTGCACTACCCGATAGTCAGGAAAATCAAAAAGGAATGTGTAATAAATCTGCCACAACAATTTTTTAAATTGCATTTTACTCAAATTCTTGATATTGAAGATGTTGAATATGAGTTCAAAGGACTCACTCATAAAGCTGCCCAATATGTATGTTCTTCATATTTAAGGATTATTTCTTTTGTTGATAATGAGAAACTGAAAAGAAGTAATGATCACGACCAATATCATTCCTTGAAAACTTCAACTGGAGTCTTAACTCTCCATATAAGCAGTAGCATTAGTCAAACTTTGGAGGAAATTGTAGAATTTACTGTAGCTAAAGATCCAAAACCATATCTTTTCCTTAGTGTCACTTTTACAAATCAACTTGTTTTGGAACCAACTCCAGATGATGTTATCAAAATTTTTTTCAAATTTATTGACAATATTTTAGCTATTAAAAATGAGGTCTATGATTTAGAAACTTTTAGACTCAAAGGCAACAAGAGAAGGCCTGTTAATCTTTATATAACACACGAATTTATTACTAGATGTAAAGAAGAAATCAAAAATAACATTAACAAACAATTTGAACCAATTTTAGAATATCTTTCTAATATCAACGACAGTTTATCCACGATATATAAAGATTTATATTCTGAAGAATTTTTCGAAAGTATAATGGATATGATTTTCGAAAATGGCTGCAGTAAAATTAATTTTTACAGGGAATATTTGGATAAAGTTATGTTTATTCCAGATTTTGAGTTCTTTAGGATAGCAAAAGTATCTTTTATAGATTACAAAAACAATCTACATGCTGGCTTGCATAAAAACATTAACCTTATCTTTGAAAAACTCTCTTCGCAGCATTTGTGGGAAGTGAATGACTTGTGTGAGACGTTTGAATATATTAAGATGAGGGCTCAAACAAAACCGGAGACTACAGAGGAATTAATTGAAATTGGAAAATTTATGCTCTATGTAAGTGATTTTTGTAAAATTATTATATTTATATTAATTAAATGTTTAGTATTATCACCATATCTGTTTTCATACTGCTGCCTAAAGGCTAATATCTCGTAAAATTGACGTACTAGAACGTTTTCTGTGCCTGTCATACAAATCTATTTTTATTAGATGTAAAAAATATACAGTACATATCTAATAACTTCAATTTTGGATAACCAACTTTGGAGAGTTGGTTCTCTAGATGCTATTAGTACTCTTGTGGTAGACATAAACAATAATTTTTCCAGAAAAAAATTACCTTTTTGCGTTTTTGTAGACGTAGTAAGTGCGTATGATAACATATGCCTCCCCATTTTAAAAAATAAGATGTTCAAATTATTTCACATTCCAGATAGTCAATATAATTAATAAATTCTATGTAAATTAATAGAAAAGTATTTTTAAGAAATTTTAATAACAAAATTGTAGATCCAAGAAATAACAACGGACTTCCACAAGTCTTAGTTTTGGGCCCTGTTCTGCTTAATTTGTATACTGTTGATGTCTTAGTTTTGGGCCCTGTTCTGCTTAATTTGTATACTGTTGATTTACATCAATTAATTTTTAATTATATTCCGTTTAAAATAGTACAGTATGCAGATGACCTCTGTAGATATACTGAAAATAAGAAATTTTATACCACTATTGTTCATGAATGTTTAAAATCATGAAAGTTCATGAATGTATTGTTCATGAATGGTTAAAATCAAATGGTTTCCAGATTTTCTATTCCATGTCAGAAGTTTGTGTTTTCGGTAGACACAACATACCTAAATTAAGTAACATTATCCTATGTTCTTATCATTTTCCCCTTAAGGACTCCGTCGTCAGCTATCTTTGCGTGGTACTTAATCGTAAACTGACTTTAAAAAAGCATATTAATTACACGTTAGACCGATGTATAAAAGGGTGAACTTTTTTAAAAATATTCACTAAAACTTGGTGGAGATCTGGTGTTGAATCCGCTTTACTATTCTGTCGTGCCTATATCAGGTCCATATTGGATTATGGATGTGTCTTATATGATTCCGCTATTTCACAGATTTGAAACAAAATAGATATCTTGTTTAAAAAGAAAGATTTTTAACCAGTGCGTTTTACCGGTTCTTACGTATGGTACAGAAACACTGACTCTGACAAAAAGAACAATAGATAAAATAAGAGTTACAAAACGCGCTATGGAAAGATCAATATTAGGTATTACCATCAGAGATAAAGTACCAAACCTAGAAATAAGAAGAAGAACAGGAGTCACAGTTTTTCTACGATATTAATAATAATCCTGATTTTTTAACGGTCTTTCTTACCGAAACTTGTAACAATTTAAAGCATTTTCCACTAAAAAAAGTACGACAAATGGCTGAAAAAACACCTGTGCAATGGTTTAATAATGAATTAAGGTCTTACAGATCCAATCTTTCTCTTGTTAAACACATTGCAGATGACACTAAGGATCCCGATTTGTTCAAAGTATATAAACAACAAAAAGTTAAATATAATCGGCAATTAAAAGTCATTTGACTGTAATTTTATTACTAATTCCAATAATAAACCTAGAGACTGCTGGAAAATAGTAAATTTCGAAAGAAACTACACAAGATCCAGTTCGGTACAACCTGATCTACCTCCAGACGAAATGAATCAATTTTTTACTACAATTGCAGAGAATATGATTACATCTCTTCCCAATATTAACGACGATGTCCTCCGCAATTATAGAAATTATCCTTCTCCGAGCAAGTCCTTTTTTTTCGTCCCGTTCTGGAAGAAGAGGTCTCTCAAATAATAAAGTCTCTTAGTAATTCTAATTGTAGGGACGTTCACGAAATTAATAGCAAAATTTTAAAAGAAACTTACCAAATAGTTTTAACTAAAGTACTAAAATACTCAAAAGTACCACCAATCTACAAAAAAGGTGATGCCTCAAAAAATGACAATTACAGACCCATAAGCATTGTTTCTACTTTTGGGAAAGTGATTAAAAAGGTTATCAAACAACAATTTTATTTCTATTTTGAGTCAAATAATTACTTTAGCAACTCACAATATGGATTCAGAAGTGCTCGTTATACTACGAACGCGGTATTTAATGTTGTGAGCGAGGTGATGGGGGGCTTGAACGCGGCAATCGCATAGCAATTTCCCTTTGCGACTTGTCGAAGGTTTTTGATTGCGTTTCACACGACATTTTGCTTCACAAATTAAATTACTATGGAATCAGAGGTATCCCTC
Source organism: Diabrotica undecimpunctata (assembly GCF_040954645.1). NCBI lineage: Eukaryota > Metazoa > Arthropoda > Insecta > Coleoptera > Chrysomelidae > Diabrotica > Diabrotica undecimpunctata. The sequence continues at coordinate 62,128,088 of NC_092804.1, read as the reverse complement.
TTAAGCTTATAACTTCTTATCTATGTGGCAGACACCAGGCGGTAGTGTCTAAAGGTCATCTCTAAGATTTTCTATCCGTAAAACATAGAGTCCCACAAGGTTCGGTCTTAGGACCTCTTTTATTTATTATTTATGTCAACGATCTGCCTAAATTCATATCTCCGTATAAAACCATACAATTCGCAGATGATACGACATACGTTATAATATCAGAAAAAAATAATGATGATTTAAAAATGTCTCATGAGGAAGTTTCTACTAAATCTAGCTCATGGTTTGCTGCAAACAAACTAAAACTTAACTCTGATAAAACGCAAAATTTTGTTATATCTGCAAGTAATTTACACAATGATCTAGTTAACAAAGATACTGTTAAACTATTGGAAATAACCATAGATAATTGACTCAACTGGTCGGCTCATATCTCACAACTTAAGAAAAAGCTATCAAGTTCATTATTTGTTATTCGCCAACTAGCAAGGGTTGTCAACTTTGAAACATTAAAAATGACATATTTTTCCTTATTCCACTCTCATCTAAACTATGGTGTAATTAAATCGGGCAATTCAACAAATGCATTTCAAATTTTTAGAATGCAAAAGAAAGCTGTCAGGATTTTAGCAGGGGTTAGTTATCTAGAACACTGCCGACCTTACTTTATCAAATTCAAAATCATGCCGCTACCTACTCTGTTGATATTTCAAGTTGTAACTGAAATTCAGCGAAAACGTGCCCATTTAATAAAGCAGTCTGATGTCCATGTTCACAATACGCGAAACTGTCACTACCTACGAACAAATCGCTGTAGATTAAGTCTTTCAGAAAAAAATAGTCTTAATTATAACTATTACAATATTTTACCAAACAGTATAAAACAGCTAAGCTGTAATAGTTTCGATAAAGTTATACAAAAATATCTTCTAAAACATTGTTTTTACTGCTCAGAAGAATATATGACTCATTGCAGAACATCCACTGAACTGCTTACCGTAACTTTGCCATAAATGTTTTTCTGTTTAATATCTGTTTTTGTTTGTATATATTATTTAAGTTACGTTTTATATTCCTTTTTTAATACTATGTATGTTCTTTTTGACTTGCTACAAGCAATATTTGTATATGTTATGTAGTTAAATAAATACTCTACTCTACTCTACACAGATGCAGTTGAAAAAATAGCCATGGATAAATGGGCTTGGGCCGGACATGTTGCCAGATTAACGGATGATAGATGAACCAGAAAGATTCTGAAATGGCGACCAAGGCAAGAGGCATATCGAAGCAGAGGACGACCACCAACTAGATGGACAAATGATATCAAGCGCATCACCACAAATTGGATGCAAGAAGCTCAAGATAGAAATAGGTGGAAAACTTTACGGGAGGCCTACGTTCAGCAGTGGACAAATATATGCTAATTGATGAGATATCTTAAAGAACTCAGTTCTACGTATATGTCTTGGTGCCATGAAAACAACTCCAGTTGAACCTCTTCATGTAGAAGCAATTCTCCACTACTGTTCATCGCATTTCAGTGTAATCAAGATATCCGCAGTGAATTATATTATCCCAACTCAACTTTGTCAGATCTTGATGATTATAATTTATTGTTTCTGAATATCAAGATTGTAAAATCTTCATATAGTGATAATTTTCATATTAATATTAACTTATTAAAGTCAATACTTGCAAGCTTCGAAGAATCTGTGGCAATTTTTACCGATACTTCCAATTTCAAGGATTGTGTGGGATGTCCTTTTCATATTCTCTCCAAAAATGTTAATTATTCTTATGAAGTGGATATTATATTTTCTGTATTTAATGCTGAAGCTATTGCAATCTACAAATCTTTGATATAATTATGTAACACAGTCTAAAATTTATTCTGCAATAATTATATCGGAGTCCCTGTCTGTTTTAAATTCCTTGGTTTTGACTAAGTACCCAAATTACTCCTATAATTACATCATATTATGCAATTAAAAACGGATTTTGAAACTGCAAAAAGTTAATAGAAACATTTATTTTGTACAAATATAACGATTATGTTGATATGCAATCAAAAAAAGTGTAAAAAATTATTTGACTAATAAACATCCTGTAAGCTTTTGTAATGCAGTCGTTTATATTATCTAATAAGTAAATATCTCATAATTTGGAACAAATGTTGGTTACAATATATTTATACCAACCCTTCTAGTTACTGTAGTATACAAACGTAAATACTGAATAGAACGTGGTTATTACCATATAATTGTAACCTCCATAAACCTCCGTTGCCCCGTCGCCAATAATTTGTCATTATGCAGTGGTTGTTCAAAGCAATAACAGAGTAGATTTTTAATTTATTTTTGTAAACATTGTGTCTGTTTATACGCCCGCAGAAAAGGTTCAAATAATAAAACGGTTTTATGGTGGTAATTCTGGACAACAGTGTGTAGATTTATTTTCTGTGTTTTTTGAGGGGAGACCAATTCTTTGCGTACAGTCAGTTCATAACATTGTTTAAAATTTTGGGAGTTGTTACTGCCTCAAAAATTACAGAAAATGTCACGCTCAAGAAGAGTCACCAGAAAAAGCTGAGAAAATAGAATACCGGGTTACACAAATGTGTGCAACAATCGAGGTAGATTCAACACGTTCAAGCAAAAGCGTTGCTAAAGAGTAAGATGTTAGCAATGTTACTGTAACGAAAATATGGAAAAAGCACGGTTACAAGAATTTTAAATATTCGAAAACGCCGCAGCTTTATCCAGACGACTAGTTTCGACGAATGGAGTTTTGTGAAACTCTAATAACGAAGGCTAATGATGAACCCAATTTTATTAAAAACATTTTATTTACTGATGAATCTTCTGTTTCGTTAGTAGGGAGACACAATTCTTCCATTACGATGTAATGGGCGTGGAAAAACTATCATATAAGTGCTCTTTATCGAACTCAACGTCCTCAAAAAGTTAACGTCTGGACACATAACAGACATAAAAAATCATTTTCTTCCCGTTATTCTCAATCTTCCTGATGTAAATCTGGAGAATGTTGGGTTCCATCAAGACGGCTGTTCAGTTCACAACCCTCGAATAATTAGGAAGTACTTAAACAATACTTTCCCGAATCGAGTTATCAGTGGACCAGACGATATTAAATGGCCTGCGCGATCTCCAGATCTTACATCCATGGACTTGGAAAGTTGGGTTCCATCAAGACGGCTGGTCAGTTCACAACGCTCAAATAATTAGGAAGTACTTAAACAATACTTTCCCGAATCGAGTTATCAGTGGAACAGGCGATATTAAGTGGCTTGCACGATCTCCAGATCTTACACCCAGTGACTACTTTTTTTTTGGGACATTTAAAAACCATGATCTACAATCATCCTGAGGCTAGATCCCAAAATTTTGATGAATAAAAAACCGAATAAGAGAAGTCTGAAATTATGTTACAGCAAAAAAGCATATCTGTCTGCAGAAGTTTTTATGACAGATTGGGATACTGTTCAGCCGTAGAGGGTCAAATATTTGAAGAATTTTTGTAGGACAAAAAGAATTGTCTCTAATTTTAATAGGAATTATTTTTTATTTTCAATAAGAGTATATTTCTTGTTTTATCTTTTTAAAGAAATGCGCTTTTATTTTTAATTCAACCACAAAAAATTGTTAACATTATTAAAAACGATACAAATGCAACGCCTTATAAAGGTCAGTGTACTTTTATCGAGTACAAACATCGACTGACGGAGATGCATACCCCATGCGTTGTTATGTGTTACTAAATGATTTTCTCGTTTTCTATCTATAACTTCTGGTTATAAGAGTTTAGGCACAGCATAGATACTATGCTATGGTCTATGTGTCGGAGGGTATCGGAGAATTTACGCCGTTCAAGGCAATGTTACCGATTTTAGCGCTTTATGTAATTTGCAATATCTAATTCAAAACTGAACATATTGTGTATGTTGTGTTACATGTTATAGTTACACGCAAGTTGTGTAACGTAGGTTTGTGTTAGATAGTTAGCACTGTGTCTAACACTGTGTTAGATTGTCGTGTCTTGTGTGTTGCGTATATATTATATAGTTATAAATTAAAGATGATATTTCTCCGACTCCGATATTATTCGTATATTCTTGTTGTTGACTTCTTCTTTTAGTATTCGCAAACAAATCCTGCTACATTCCGCTGATAGATTTGCTACATTTTTTTTTTTCGTTAAGTAGGATGAGAGCTGCTGCATCTTTTTATCTCTTGTTTTTTGTGATTATTAATACATCTTTAAATTGTAATCTGTGCTCGTCATCGCAGGCATGTTTGAATATCTAGAATTTTCCAAAGTCTCTGTTTTTGATGTATGTTTCATGCTTGTTTATCCTGATACGTAGTGGTTTTGCAATTTCTCCAGCGTAGAAATTGTTTCATTCACAGGATATTTTATAGATGCAGTTTTTTTATCTTTTTGTGTATTGTTGGTTGGGTAGAATGTATCTCAGTGTGTTGATTGTTTTGAATTTTTGCTGTGATGTTGTGCTTCTTTACCATCCTTTTCAATTTTTCTGATATGCCCTTAACATATAATATTGTTGTCATCTTTGAGTCCCTTCGTATGAGAGTTTTTGCATTCCTTAGGGTATTTTGTTGTTTTCCTTCCTTCCTTTCCTTTTGTTGAGTCCCTTATTTATAACCTTTATTGGTAGGTTTTTTTCTTCCTAAAATACATTTTCATTTTAGCAAGTGCTTCGGACTGGTATCATAATGTATAATGATTTGATTGAGTTTTAAAACCTTGTTAATCCTTAAAAGTAGAATGGCTTCATTGCTATAAACTAGTTGCCTTAGTTTTTATTAGTTTTCCGATGACATTCAGATGATATGACATATCCTTTTGCTTGCTTAGAACTAGTCATTTAGCCTTGTTAATTTAAAATTCGAGTTTTTCCTCTTCACTCTTGTCTACCAAGCAATTTAAAATATCTTTCTGACTCAACTGTGTTCGAAAGAATCACAGTATTACAGAAGTACAGTTTGATCTAATATATCTGTATCGTTAAGAGGTTAAGAGTTGATTTTGTGTGTTTTTTTGTTTAACGCTTCGTAAAAAACTTGCTTTCTATTTACTACTTATTTATCTCTTTCTCTTGTCATATTACTTTCTACTTCTTCAATTTTTTTTTTGCTTTTTACTTTTGTATATCTCTCTTATCTAGTTTTGTTTTAATATCTTGATGTTTAAACACATAACCTATGTCACCCATCTACAGACAGATCTCGATATCTCATTTTTATTTATTTTCCTATTTTCCGTAGGTAAGAAATGAACAATTCCAAACACTTGAACATAGAGTAGGTGATTCCTTGTCAGCATTGTGTAAAATAATAGATTTGGGTACCTTAGAAGATGAACATATGCTACTGAATGCAAAGTCCATTCAATGGTTAACTGACATAATACCCATCATGGAAGAACAGTCAACTACGTTTGACAGCTTAAAATATGATGCCGAAGAAAAACTTCAAAAAGTTGTTGAAGATGTTTCGGAGCTGGTCAAAAAAGTGTTTCCCCTTTTAGTTATTTTAGACGAGATGGACAATATTGATAAAGTCAAAAATTCTTTAAATTTTATCACACTACATATGAAAAAAATTAGAGAAATTGAAACTCAGATACACTGGATTAATCAAGAAGAGGTATTTTTTTTTATAAATCGTATTTTCAATATAAGTATATTATAGACATGATATTATAAAAACTCGAATCGACTGAAATTAAATCGAATCGATTGGAATTGAATCGAATTGATTGACATCGAATAGAATTGATTGACATCGAATCGAATCGATTGGAATTAAATGGAATCGATTGGAATCGAATCAAATCAATTGCAATCAAATCGAATCGGTTGGAATCGAATCGAATCTATTAAAATCAAATCGAATCGAATTGAATCGATCGAATCGATTAAAATCTAATCAAATACAATTTAAAGCGAATCGAGTCGATTGGAATCGAAATGAATCGAATTGAATATAGTGTTTTAGTAAATCAGTAAATTGAAGTTGAAATCAGTAGAGCTGGTAACCCTGCGAGAGGTAGTAATGGGCAACGTAAGGCACCAAAACATGGCGGTCACATCAAAAGTGGCTTCATTTTTCGAAGGTTTATTAAATGAGAGTTACCTGTCCCCTCTCTTTCCTTGTCTAAGGTTCTTATAATCCTATGCCGTTTTAAATATGCCTTTTTCACTTGCTTCTGCTGAAAACCCATATCCAAGTTAAATTCTTTCTGAATATGTATATATATATATATATCATCATCATCATCATGTGCAGCTTTATCAACCGTTTCCAATTACGGTGCAGCCTCCCTTATTTCAAAGTTATTCTATGTTCTTATTATTATTCGACGATGTCTTAGTTATACGTTGTTGTAATAATTTGCGCTCATTTGCGCCCATATTTTTCTATCTTTTCTATATTTCTATATATATATATATATATATATATATATACAGTGTAGGTAAAAGTTTATGGTCGGTATGGACCTTATGTGAGATGGAGTGTGAAACACCTGTTTAAAAAGAGAGGTATATTAGGTCCGCCCTTTAAATATCGTCGAAAATATATGAGTGGAAATAATAAAAAAGGGGAAATTCAACGTTGCCAAACTTATTGGTTTTATTTGACCTGTTGTCTTTTTAGCATTTAAACAATGTTCTAAGATAATAAAATTTGGGCGAAATTGATTTAAATAGCAGCTTACTGTTTTTTATTGGAAATATGCCACAATTTTACTTTACAATAAGTGTTATTTAACATTTTGATTTCCACTTCGGAAATCGTTTTATATAAATAAAATTTATTAATGTTTCGTATTTTAAGTACGATTTCCGAATTAAAAATCTAAACATCAAAATAAGCTTATTTTAAAGTCACATTGTGCCTTATTTCCAATAAAATAATAAACTGTATTATAACGCCAACAATAAACAAGCTTCATACAAAATTATTTGGCAACGTCGCGTTGCAACAGCAATAGCTCACATGCGATAAATATGAAACTAGAGGTGGGACGTTGACATTTTTATCGTTAACGAAACTGAATCGTTTTTCGTAAACAAGTAACTAGTTGATTGTTACCAGTAGTTTCAAATAAACAAACATAATGGATATTATCGTTTATGTGTATATTTATTGAAGTGAAAGAAACTAATGAACGATATATTTATTATAACTTGAAAAATAAACTAAACAATACAAATAGTAAATCGTACATTTACATTACACGTTATTATTAAATCGCGAATCGTCTAAATTTACATTTAAAAAAATAAGTTTTTCTACTTTACTTCTTGTTAACCGTGTTCTTCTTTTATTTAAAATTAAATCAAATTTTGAACATTTTTTACAATATTTTATGAATAAAGTGGTTAAGTTGGGATATACATGGCGATGGTTTTTCCACCATTGTAATGGACTCTCGATACAGGTGTACGATTAGATGAGTCATGTACAATTTATTGATCAAAAATACTTACATCATCTTTATCGGTTTCTTTTTCTTGTACTGGTTGATTTTCATTAGTACAATCTTCTTGTTCTTTAATTATAGAAGTAACCAGCTTCTTAACTCTTTCTTTTGTTTTATAGCTTCATTTTTATCAGAAAATCCCTGTACTTTAAATCGTGAATCCATAAATGTATATAATGACAATGTGCAACTCTGTTCTATCCCTCTAAATCTTTTTGCTAAACCCGATATTAGTAATTGTACTACGTCGGATACTATGGATGTAAGGTTATCGTTTGCTAAAATTGTATTGCAAGATTCTTGCAGGCAGCGTACCATAACAATCACTGAACTACTCTTCAAGTAATTTTGGCCACTCATTGTACTTGTTATTTTTTTAAAAGGCCGTAAAATTTGGGAAAGTTGAGAACAAATAATCCAGTCTTCATTATTTAGATTTGGTCTAAGTCTAAGTCTGTATTAACTAATACCAATGTGGAACGGATTGCCTCTTCTAACTCGGTCATTCTTTTTAAGATGTGATAGGTGAAGTTCTACCTAGTTTCCACGTCTTGGATTAGCCGTTTGGGAACTTTGTTCCCAAAAAAAAAGCATAGAATAATGCTTTTACAAATTCAAGCAACACCGGTGAATATTAACATATTACAGGTATACGCGCCAACGGCAGATAAAGATGAGGTAACCAGCGAAGAATTCTATGAACAACTGGGAAGCCTGATGAAAATGACAAAAAAACATGAAGTAACAATAGTGATGGGAGATTTTAACGCAAAGGTTGGCAGAGGCAAGGTGAATGAGATCGTGGGTAACTTCGGCCTAGGAGAGAGAAACGATAGAGGTGATAGACTTATATGCTTCTGCCAGGAATATAACCTGCTATTAAGTAATACACTCTTCAAGCTCCCCAAACGTCGACTTTACACATGGAAATCCCCCGCTGACTCACCTGACAACATCATAAGGAATCAGATAGATTATATAGCAGTACCAACAAGATATAAAAACATGATAAAATCATCAAAAACGTACCCAGGTGCCGATGTTCCTACGGACCACAATCTGTTGGTATGCAGAATGGTCATGAGAGTAAAACGGCTCGAGAAAAGATCTAATTTAAACACAATTGATATTAAGAAACTCACTAACCCAAAAACCGAAATAAAAGTACGAGAACAACTAGGAAAGAAAATAAACGACATTAACGAGAACACGTCGGACATAATAGAGAGATGGGATAAATCGAGGGAAGCAATCCAAACAACATGCGCGACTCTATTAAAGCGTGACAGACGAAAGAAGAACGAATGGATGTCTGATGAGATAATGGATATGATGGATGAAAGACGTAAATTCAAGAATAAAAATGAAGAAAAATACCAGCAGATCCACAAAATCATAAGAACGAAAATTCGAGAAGCCAAAGAAAAATGGTTTTCCAACGAATGCAGGGAAATAGAACAATACGAACGAAAATACGACAGTTACAATATGCACAAAAAAATAAAATCAATGACAAACAAGAGGAAATTCAATAAGTCACCCAACAGCATAAAAGATGGCGATGGAAATCTTATCTCGGAGCCATCAGCGATCTTAGAAACATGGAAATCATACATAGAAAAATTATTTGCATCTGACAGGACTGATGATCACCTATATGAAGAAGGAGAAACAGGACCTTCAATCCTTAAATCGGAGATAGAAGATGCCATTGCAGCACTAAAAAACAATAAGGCAGCAGGTCCGGACAATGTACCCTGCGAAATATTAAAGATCCTATGTAAATCAGACAAACAGTTCCTTGATAATCTAGTTGAACTTTTTAACAACATATATAATAGCGGTAAAATCCCGGAGAACTGGCTGCAGTCAACATTTATTACAATCCCGAAGAAACCAAAGGCCCAGATCTGTGATGACTACCGGCTTATAAGCTTGATTAATCATGTCACTAAAGCGTTCACTAAGATCATTCATAGAAGAATATATGATAAATGTGAGTCAAATATTGATAGATCGCAGTTTGGCTTTCGGAAAGCACTTGGAACTAGAGAAGCAATTTTCGCTCTCCAGGTGCTTATACAGCGGTGTAGAGACGTTGATAAGGACGTGTATTTGTGCTTTGTGGATTTTAGAAAAGCATTTGACAATGTCAATCATGAACAATTGATAGATATTCTGCGAAAGACAGGTATTGACGACAAGGACATTCGAATTGTGGCAAACCTATACTGGGGTCAAACAGCAAGAGCAAAAATTGGCAACGAACTCACTAAAAGTGTGCAGATCAAAAGAGGTGTCCGTCAGGGTTGTATATTATCCCCACTCCTATTCAATATTTATTCCGAAGAAATATTTAATAAATGTATGGAAAATGCAAATGAGGGCATAAAAATAAACGGCGAGTTAACAAACAATATAAGATATGCCGACGACACGGTGATCCTTGCCAGTACCATAGACGAATTACAGCAGGTAATGGAAAGAGTTTATTCAGTTAGTGAGGAATACGGCCTGAGCCTCAGCTTCAAGAAGACAAAGTGGATGCTGATAAGCAGGAAGCAACAGCCTGCTCGACAGTTACGGATAAGTAACATGCTAATTGACCATGTAGAATCTTATGTGTACCTTGGCACCAACGTAAATGCAAAATGGGAACAGGCCACAGAAATTAAGGCGAGAATAGAACGAGCTAGAGCAGCATTTAGCAATATGAAAAAGCTCCTCATAAGCAGGGATTTGTCTCTTCCCCTAAAACTACGTCTAGTTAAATGCTACATTTTTCCGATCTTACTGTATGGTGTGGAGGCCTGGACGCTGACGGAGACGCTCACGAGAAAACTAGAAGCATTCGAAATGTGGGTGTACCGACGCATTCTTCGTATATCCTGGACCGAACATGTCACCAACACAGAGGTAATCCAAAGAATCGGAAAGGAGAAAGAAATCGTGAATACAATTAAACAAAGAAAGCTTGAATATCTAGGCCACATATTGAGACACGATAAGTACCGTCTACTGCAATTGATTGTCCAGGGAAAAATAGACAGTAAGCGAGGGCCAGGCAGGAGAAGACACTCGTGGCTCCAAAATCTGAGGAAGTGGTTCGGGCTCACATCGGTCGAACTATTCAGAAGCGCCGCAAATAAGATCAGAATTGCCATGTTAATAGCCAACGTTCGCAACGGACAGGGCACTTGAAGAAGAAGAAGAAGAAGGAACTTTGTTATGTGGTAATTGATATTTAAAAGCATTTCTTAAGATAAGGTACTTTTTTTGAAATGTGTTTTTTGCCGAATTGTCGAAAAAAGACTTTTTATTTTATCTATTTGTACACGACAGCATTTAAGTGCGTCTTCCACCAATAAATTTAACGTATGAGCAAAACAATTTAAATGTTTTCATTCCAAAACATATTTAATAGCTTTGACCATATTTGAGGTATTATCAGTTACTGCAAAATGTACTTTTGGTTTTAGACCCCACTGATTAATAATTTCACTAATTTCAAATGCGATGTTTTCTGAATTCTGAATAATGGCAGCAGCCTAATAAAACCGTTTTAAATTCTAAATTTTCGGTTAAATATTGTCCTGTTAATGCGATGTAACTCTCACTTACTCCAGATTTCCAGATGCCAGTAGTAATACAGATATGTTCTACTTCTTTAACAACTTGTGATCTAATAATTTGCTCAGTTTTGATATAACATTCCTAAAGTAATGAACCTGACAAAGTTTTTCTTGTTGGTGGTTTATATCCAGGAATCCACCCTGCAAACTTTTTAAAAACTCGTTCTTCAACTATGGAAAACGGATGAAACGAGTCTTTGCATAGGCTTAGTAAATCCATATCTATTTGTTTCTTTTACTCTAAACTAATATTTTTATTAATGGAAGTATCCATCACCTTCGAAAATGCAGATCAATCGTAAATCGAAACTCATTCATTAATCCGAATACCTAGTTATTTTATTTTCAACGTTAACCGATAGCCCGACTATCCACTGTCCCGAAAGAGTAATTTTTAGTTTTGTAGTAGTCTTTCAGATCAAATAATCGTCCTCGTCGACGTAAAGTGTTCGTTGCTCCTCTCTTTACGTCTACACAAAACGTAGTTTTTTTGAATTAAGCATCAACTAGTTGGCTTACCAGTGAGAAAACGTAGATTCAAAAATGACAAATAATGATTTAAAATGCAGGGATTTTCTGATAAAAATGAAGGTAAAAAAACAAAAGAAAGAGTTAAGAAGCTGGTTACTTCTATAAAAAAAGAAAAGAAGATTGTACTATTGAAAATCAACCAGTACAAGAAAAAGAAACTGATAAAGATGACTTAAATCTATGGTGTATTTTTGATGAATTGGACATGACTCATCTAAACACCTGTACCGAGAGATATAAAAGAAGTCGACATGTATTTGTCTGATGATATTACCCACAAAAAATTTCGAACGGAGATTGGAACTGTCCATTACAGTGGTGGAAAAACCATCGCCATGTGTATCTTAACTTAACCACTATATTCATAAAATATTGTAGTATTGTAACAAAATCTGTGCCTTGTGAACACATGTTCAAAATCTGGTTTAATTTTAAATAAAAGAAGAACACGACTAACAAGAAAAGTGGAAAAACTTTTTAAATGACATTTAAAGTTAAATGTCAATTTAGACGATTCGAGATTTAATAATGTGTAATGTAAATGTAAGTACTATTTGTAAATGTCAACGACCTACCTCTAGTTTCTTATAATAGGATCGGAAGCAGAGATATGTAAAATATCTCTGATCGGAACTAATCGTCTCACCAATGGGCAATGGGCGTCAAATATGGAGGGGAGACCAAGGGGAAATATGATTGTTATCTTTGTCGTATTCGCTGAAAATATGATTTTATATCTGTGTTAGATATCCTGTTAAATTTTACCATACCGACCATAAACTTTTACCTACAAGGTATATATATACATATATATATATACATATATATATATATATATATATATATATATATATATATATATATATATATATATATATATATATATATACTCTATATATTATTAGCTAGCTAATATTTTGACCTCTGACAAAGTTCAAAATTTTATATTTGACAATTATTTTTGACAAATTTGCGTTCTAGGTAACTTTGAGTTTTCCAAAATCTACATATACTGAATATGAAGAATTAAAAAACTATGTATATCCTTTTCATCACCTTCTAAATGTATGTCTCGAAGTACAACAAAACTTATATAGTTGGCAAGATGGTCCTTTTGATATGCTCGACTATGACAGTACTAAAGTAACTGTAGAAAAATATCAAAAAGAATTGTCTGAAACTTATAAAACTTATAGACAAAAATTACGACAAGCCCAAGATGACAATATAAGTTTAAGATTTAAAGGAACGGTTGACGATCCTGATATTCTAAACTGGCCTGCACCATTAAAACTCTGTGGAACAGCTTTACGACGCATCGAGGCATTTGAACCATCTGTTAAAGTAATGAAGATTGTGTGCAACCATTGTTTAAGAAAGAGACACTGGCAAGCAATGTCGGAAATCGCAGGAATTGATGTTACACCAAATGCAGGTAAAACAGACTACACTATTTATCTTTGTATTTTAGTTATTATTCGTATGATTTGGTTAGTTATATAGACGCGGCAACAAATTGAATAATTTAAGTTAAAATGTTATTTATTTTGCAATTTCAATCGAACAACAAATTTTAATTGCATAAATAAAAGAAAATATCAAAAAAGTTTTTAAAAGCTTTATGCTGTAGTATATAGCTGTAGTATTTACTTTTATTCTCTTCTTCTTCGTCCTTCTTCTGCCAAATTTCTCTCTCCATTACAGAAAGTTGGCAATAGTTTCGGGAATTTTATTATTTTTCAATGCTGTGCTATTATTAATAAAAAATGGGTGTCCATGCTTATTCAGTACCTTACATCTTTTAAGCTCGAGCATTATCTTCTTGAGTCGTTTTTTCCTTCAATCGAGATAACTTATTTTGCAATATTTTACAATATCAAGTAGTGCTCTTTCCAAGTGAACTAACGCGAAACAAAGCCTTTGCAGACTCCACGCAAAAAAAACGGACAATGATTCTATTTGTTACTATTGGTTATAATTATTGTTACTAATGGTTACATAATTTGGTTCATTAGCGGAACCAAATTCAAAATTATTCTGTACATTATTTTTGAAGCATTATTTGGTTAAAACATCTCATTTTTGGTGGTAAAAAGAATATTTTAATTTGTCTGGACCAAAAGTGGTATTTGTTTCAATTTACCGATGGATGATAGATAGATGCAGGTAACTTTTTTTGTCATTTGCGCAGCAAAGACTTTTCTAGCCACTGTTGCCATAGTTTTCAAAAGTTCAAAAGTTTTAGTAGTTGCCAAATATATTTTCTTGTGAGAAATAAAAATTGACAGATTTTTAATCAAGTATTTTAACATTTCATTTTTAGCAGAATATTATTGCTTTGTTACCAGAACACTTAGATATTTCAAGTACAATACAAAAAATGAGTATTTTATACTTACACTGTTTTAATATATTTATTGTCGTTACTACATGTCGGTTTATAACGTTTCCCTCCGTTTTCCGACGTCCAATTGCCAACTTATCCGGTCCTTTCATAGGTCCTCCGTACGTCGTCTTCTATGTTCTTTTCTTTCTGTTCTTTGTGTATTCTTCCTAGTCAAATTGTTCTCGGTCTAACTCGTTTTATCTTGCCTTCTAGTTACCATTTTAGTTTTTCCTTTGATATTTGTTGTTCCTTTGGTATGTGCGAACCAGATAAGTTGTTTCGATGATAAGTCATCTGTGATTGTTTTTAATTCCCATTATTTTCATATAGGTATCATATTGTTAAAATACATATTATTGGTGAATGGTAGAGTTATGGTTTCAGACAAATTTATATCTTTTAATAACGGCTGTAGAAGACTAGGAAAACGATGTATAGTTAAGTTATATGGAGGGTTGGTGTGATGATGTAATTAAAGGATATACTGGATTCAAGTTGTTAAAAAAATTGCAGCAGCATAGAAAAGAAGAAGGTACCCTCACCTAAGCCGTAAAGGAGGTTCATCAGCTTCACAGTAAAGACTTTCTGCCGGACTACAATGGAATGCTCCAAGACATAGGCGGATAGGTCATGTTTTGATGAAAATTTGATAGAATTGATAGTGTGATTTAAGAAAGCACTTTTATATACTTGCTGATTTGTACTATAGCATTTCATAAACTTTGTTCCAAGAGATTATTTGTAAAATATTTGTAATGTGTATGTTATAAAAGAAAATAATTATATTTTGTATTTGACCCTTTAAATTTACTGGTATATATATATATATATATATATATATATATATATATATATATATATATATATACATATATATATATATACATATATATATATATATATATATATATATATATATATATATATATATAAAACTTAGAGCTAAGATTAATATTATTATAAAAATTAATATTAAACTCACCAGTCTTCCGGGTTGAACCGCGTCGATATCCATTTTGCCGAGCTTTCGACATCCTCTCTGATGTCTTCTTCAGGGCTTCCGAGGTCTCAGTCTCCCGAGCCCCCAGACACTACTACACTCACTAGTCACTTCTAGTTCACTCACTACTACACTCACTAGTCACTTCTAGTTCACTCACTAGTTCACTATGAACTAGTGAGTGAACTAGAAGTGACTAGCGAGTGTAGTAGTGTCTGGGGGCTCGGGAGACTGAGACCTCGGAAGCCCTGAAGAAGACATCAGAGAGGATGTCGAAAGCTCGGCAAAATGGAT
The DNA here is from genome assembly GCF_040954645.1 of Diabrotica undecimpunctata. Classification (NCBI taxonomy): domain Eukaryota; kingdom Metazoa; phylum Arthropoda; class Insecta; order Coleoptera; family Chrysomelidae; genus Diabrotica; species Diabrotica undecimpunctata. The sequence goes on along the minus strand of NC_092804.1, from coordinate 62,112,724 downwards.
ATCGACGTGGTTCAACCCGGAAGACTGGTGAGTTTAATATTAATTTTTATAATAATATTAATCTTAGCTCTAAGTTTAATTGTACTAACCGCGGAAATCTTTCCGAACATATATATATATATATATATATATATATATATATATATATATATATATATATATATATATATATATATATATATATATATATATATATATATATTATTGTATATAGATACTAAACGTAGTTCACTATTATAATGGAAGATTCTCGGTCAAATGTTGGAGAATAAGAGAAAGGATATTAGCTACTTACTTCTTTTATTGAAGACGTTTCGTGTATTAATTCATACACATTATTAGTGTATCTACAAATTAATAAAATAAGCAAACATGCATAGACAAAAAAAAATTTGCACATTTACCTTTCAAAAGATATGCAGCACATTAAGTTGGAAGTGAGAGAAATAGCATAATCTATGAACCATGTTTGCGCCGCAAACAATTATATTAAACTTTTTATTACAACCGGCAACAGTGTGCGTGTCTTCACCCAGCAGTGCGCGCACCGAAGAGACGACAAGGGGGAAGAGAGACTACTAGACATCAAGCAGCAAACAGTGAGGCAGTTTCGGTAAAAGACAATAAATTCGTATAAGTTTTCATTTTACAAAAGGCAATGTTTTTGTTTTAAACAGCATTAAAGCCAGTGTTTTACAGTCCACCATAGTTTTAATTTTGCCTAGTTACAATACAATAAACATTATTGGTCCAAACGAGCACGGATGGAACATTTCTTGACGAACTATAGAAAGGCTGAAATTCAAGTTTCTACGGTTGTCGATGCCAAGAAAGACAACTTTTTACCTGCAAATTGGTGAGTGAGCGATCCTTTTTATCTATTCCAAACAATAACATTTTTTATTATAGCCTCATTAATTTAATTTATTTGTTTTGAAAATAAAGCTATAAATTTAAGTTTGAACTATATTACAGTCACCTCAAATACGATATTTATTTTAAGTAGGTTAAAATTACTGCAAATTCAATATACAGGGTGAATCAATTTTCAACTTAAAATATTTTTTATTTTTTATTTTCTTTCTTTTCAAACATATCTAGCTAACATTACACTATATTTAAACGATCTTTGGTGGTGTTTGCACTCGATTAAACATGAAAGCAGAACTGAAAAAACTCATTTCGCGCCGCACATCGCTAAATTCTAAACTATCAAGCTTTACTAGCATAGTTAACAATATGGCAAATGAGGCAAATATTTCAGAACAGGACATTTTAAAATTAAAATTAAGACTAGAAAAGATAGAACCATTATGTGGGGAATTCGATAGTATTCAAAGCGATATCGATATCAGTGCTGAGGGAGAACTAGAATTACAACAAACTCAGGATAACGAAAGGTTCACTTTTGAAAATAATTATTTCGATTCTGTGGCACTAGCCAAACACTTGATAAGCAAATACGATAATTCAAATTCAAGCAATATTCCTGATAATGACAATATAAATTTGAGTTCTTTGCCTCCAATGCATCTAAAAACATTTAGCGGTAACTACGAGGACTGGATCGAATTCCGCGATACTTACATAGCCATGATACACAGCAATAAAAAATTGGACGATATGAAAAAATATTATTATCTTAAAGGTTCATTAGAAGGTTCCGCGGCACAAGTCATTAAAGAAATTAAATTCGGGGCTTCTTATTACAACAGTGCTTGGAACTCACTATGCGAAAGATACGATAGGGCTAAAATGTTAATTCACAAGCACGTAAAAGCACTTTTTAATATAGAAACAATAAGCAAAGAAACTTCACACAAAATACGAGCATTGGTTGATGAAGTTTCTAATCATTTGCAGGCATTAGAGAATTTAAATAAAAGTACTGACAATTGGGATCTACTCTTGATTCATATGATTACATCTAAATTTGACAACAATATTTTACGTGATTGGGAAAAACATACTAAAGAGATGCAAGACGAAACGTGGAGCGATTTAAAGCGATTTCTAAGGGATCGTGCAGACTATTTAGAAAAAATAGAGGGTAAGATTGAAAAGCAGCCTTCAATACAAGAGAAATCGGGTAAATTCGATGCCAAGCAACGGTCTAAAGGGTATGCTCGAAGTTTTACTTCTACAAGCGAGTTTAATGGTACTAGCAAAGGTTGTGTTTTCTGCAAGGGCGATCATTCAATTTATTCCTGTGAGCAATTTCTTAGGCTTTCTATTTTTGAGAGGCGCAATTTTGTCAATAAAGCCAAATTATGTCTAAACTGCTTAAGAACAGGCCATATTCGTTCTAAATGCAAACTAGGGCCTTGCCGAAAATGTAAGCAATGGCACAATACTCTTATTCATGAGGAAATCTCTAGTAATAAACATGAAAACAATGAAACTATAGCAAACAATAACACTTCTCTAACTACCATAACTGCATTGCCCTCTGTGCAGCAAACAATTTTATCAACTGCCTGTGTAAAAATAGCAGATTCGAGGGGTAAATATCACATTGCGCGTGCGCTTCTAGATTCAGGTTCTCAGAAATCATTCATAACCGAGCGCTTCTTCAATCTCTTAGGTTTTCAGGGTCAAGCTACCAATCTTTCTATCACTGGCATCAGCAATCAGACTTCTTGTTCTTCCAGAAAGTGCAATATATGTATAGAATCACAATATCACTATTTTAAGGCTGATGTTACATTTTTTATTCTAAAGGAAATAACTAGCAATCTACCTGCAACATTTGTCGATAATGAAACCTTGAATATCCCAAACAATATTATCCTAGCGGATTCTAAGTTTCTCGAATCTAGACCTATTGACATTTTAATTGGGGCAGATCTATTTTGGCAACTATTATGTCCCAACCAAATCAAAATCAACCAGTACGTTTTCCAAGAGACTCATCTAGGATGGGTTGCATCGGGTCAGGTCGGCCTCTCTAGTTTAAACAATATCAGATGCCACCTCAGCACTAGCATTAATTTGGATTTGCAAATGCAATTAGCAAAATTTTGGGAATTGGAGGAATGCCAATCTACGAAGATTCTCTCCACTGAAGAGCAATTTTGTGAAGAGCACTTCAAGGAAAATACACGTCGTAACGAGAACGGTCGATTTATTGTGCGTCTTCCATTAAAGCAGTCACCAGAATCACTAGGTGAATCCAAGGTTCAAGCAGAACAGAGATTCTACAGCCTTGAAAGAAAACTAAAAAGAAATCCATCATTCCGTGAATTGTACGTTCAGTTCATGCAAGAATACCAAGAGCTTAATCACATGACTGCGATAGAAGAAAACGATTATCCTCATCCTGTATACTATATGCCACATCATGGAGTGCTTCGTGAACAAAGTTTGACTACCAAACTACGAGTAGTATTTGACTGTTCAGCACCGACCACATCAGGGTTGTCTTTGAACCATATTCAATGCGTCGGGCCTACCTTACAGGATGATCTATTTTCAATACTAATTAGATTTCGTCAGCACCGATATGTCGTAACAGCGGACATCGAAAAAATGTATCGCATGATTACTGTTGACGATGAGTGCAAAAACTTACAAAGAATATTATGGAGGGACGATCCTTCCGAACCAATAAAAACATTTGTTCTAAACACCGTTACATACGGACAAGCATGTGCGTCTTACTTAGCAATAAGATGTCTCATCCAACTCGCCACAGACAATGAAAAAACTTTTCCCGAGATAGCGGAAATTATTCTGCGCGATTTCTACGTTGACGATATGCTTACTGGAGCAGACACTATTGAAGACGCCCAACATATTTGTCAAACCGTCTCAAACATTTTAAAGGCAGGTTGTTTTAATCTACGAAAATGGTATTCTAATGACAATAAAGTATTAGATGGCTTGCAGCATTCAAACGATGCATGTATTTTGAAGTTTGATCCAGAAGAAAAGGCAAAAACGCTTGGACTAACATGGTCATGTAATGCGGATTTACTACATTTTGAGGTGGAAACACTACCCATCAATACAATTCCTACGAAGCGATCTGTTCTTTCTTCAATATCCAGGATTTTTGATCCATTAGGACTTTTAGGTCCATGCACAGTGTTAGCCAAAACTATAATGCAAAAACTTTGGCTCGAGAAGATTTCTTGGGATGCACCCATTCCAAACGATTTAGCAGAACGTTGGATTAAATTCCAATCTGAATTAGCCCAGCTTAGTCAAGTCAATTTTACTAGGCATGCCATATGCAAAAATTATAAATACATTGAAATTCATGGATTTGCCGATAGCTCTAGTATTGCATATGGGGCGTGCATTTATTTGCGTAGTGTAGATCATGACAATCAGGTCCATATTCATTTACTTTGCTCCAAGTCAAAGGTAGCTCCAATAAAATCAATTAGTATCCCTAGGTTAGAGCTTTGCGGAGCACTTTTGTTAGCACGTTTATTCAATAAAGTGAAGCAATCTTTGAGAATAACAATAAACGAAACTAGTTTATGGTCGGATTCTACTATAGTACTATCCTGGATTAGCACCAGTCCAAATTTACTGAACACATTCGTCAGTAATCGAGTATCCGAAATTCAATCTCTCACTTCTAATTGCAAATGGCGACACGTATCATCACGTGACAATCCATGTGACATCTTGTCCAGAGGTCTATTTCCCAGCCATATTTTGAATCACGAGATATGGTGGTCAGGTCCTCCATGGCTTCAGTTGAATGAATCCTCTTGGCCCACCTCAAAGTTCGACTATATTTTAGACCTACCAGAATTAAAGCAACAGAATTTCACTCATTTGGCCACTGCCTCAAAGTCATTTCCATTTGAGCACTTTTCACGTCTTAGTCATTTAAAAAGAGTGGTTGCTGTGTGTTTTCGTTTCAAATCAAATTCTCTGCGCTCAGATAAGGAGAAAAGATCTCTTAATAAATTTCCTATTTCCATTGACGAATTAGATCAAGCTTTTCATTCATTAATTCGAATGTCACAAAAGGAATCTTTCTCAAATGAAATTGAACTCTTAACCAATAAAAAATCAATGATTAAGGGCAAACTAGCTAGTCTAAACCCATTTTTGGACGATAAAGGACTTCTGCGGGTAGGCGGTCGTCTGATCAATTCTTCCTATAAATTTAATAAAATTCATCCTATTGTTTTAGACTCAAAGCACAAGTTTTGTCAGCTTCTTTTTCAATTTGAGCACTATAGATTAATGCATCTTGGTCCTCAGGGTTTGTTAGCCACTATCCGAGAACAATTCTGGCCCATCGGGGGCAGAAGACTCGCTAGGTCAACAGTTAAATCGTGCCTCACTTGTTTTCGATTTAATCCAAAGACCATACAACCTATGATGGGTAACTTACCTAAGGAGCGCCTCAATTTGTCTAGTCCTTTTAGCTATACCGGAGTAGATTATGCTGGACCTTTCAATATCAAAACGCACAAGGGGCGTGGTGGTTCTATAATTAAAGGTTACATCAGCTTGTTTATCTGCTTCACTACAAAGGCGGTGCATATGGAACTTGTTTCAAGTCTTTCAGCAAACGAATTTTTACTTGCTCTTCGTAGATTTGTTGCACGGAGGGGCAAGCCTATAAAGATATTTTCCGACAACGGAACTAATTTTGTTGGGGCATTTAAAGAGTTAGGTACTTTTCTTTCTAATAACGAACTAACCTTGCAGAAAGCATATACTCAAGAAGCTATTTCATGGCATTTCAACCCACCGTATTCACCACATATGGGCGGAATCTGGGAAGCGGGTGTTAAGAGTTGTAAGCACCATTTAAAGAGAGTTCTTCAAAACACTCATTTTACATTTGAGGAATTCAATACTATGTTAAATCAAATTGAGGCTATATTAAATTCCCGTCCGCTCTGTCCGCTATCATCCGATCCATCCGACTATACTCCATTAACTCCTGCTCATTTTTTAATTGGTCGACCATTGGTTGCATGTCCAGACCGCAACATTACTGAAGAAAGGGTAAACCGTCTTACCAGATATCAGCACATCCAGTTATTGTGTCAGCATTTTTGGCGACGTTGGAGTCTCGAATACATAGCCGAACTTCAACACAGAACCAAATGGAAAACCAACCATGGCAGCCTATCTGAGGGTTCTCTTGTTTTACTCAAGTCGGACAATACTCTACCTACTCAATGGCGTTTAGGTCGCATCGTTCATATTTTCAAAGGCTCTGATAACGTCGCAAGAGTAGCATCAATCAAGACCCAAGATGGAATCGTTAAGCGGAGCTTTACAAAAATTTGTCCATTACCAATTGAAAGCTAAGGCCCTTTGCTTTCAAGGCCGGGGGCATGTTTGCGCCGCAAACAATTATATTAAACTTTTTATTACAACCGGCAACAGTGTGCGTGTCTTCACCCAGCAGTGCGCGCACCGAAGAGACGACAAGGGGGAAGAGAGACTACTAGACATCAAGCAGCAAACAGTGAGGCAGTTTCGGTAAAAGACAATAAATTCGTATAAGTTTTCATTTTACAAAAGGCAATGTTTTTGTTTTAAACAGCATTAAAGCCAGTGTTTTACAGTCCACCATAGTTTTAATTTTGCCTAGTTACAATACAATAAACAAACCATACAGATTAAAATACATGGAAAAGATACAACAGGTATTTTATTTGAAAGTGTGTTATACGACTTACGTGTAGACTCGTGCGGTACGAGTATACCTCAAAAGCAAGAATGGCATTACTTTGATCCAGCTCCAACTACCAAAGTAGTAATTTTAAATAATTTTACATATCAGGGTGTTACCAAAGTAATATAAGTTCTAAGTTGACATCAATGAAGTAAACAAGGTTTTCAAACCACCTCTATCATTAATGTGGACCTTAACTTTGCATGTAAGGACACAAGTACTTTTCAAATAGAGCACTAATAATTCTAATGAATAAATTATAGAGGTTAATTTGTGGTATATAAATGGAATTTTTGTATTGTATTTTGTATTTTACATACTTATTTGTATTTTTATATTTAATTCATTAGTTATTCATTATATTCAATAATTTATTGAATTATTTAATTAAAAAATCAACAAGGTATATAATTTATAAAAATTATTAATACAAATAGGAGCTCCTATATAACATAGGAGGTCTATGTCCAAAATTGGACAGCAAGGGCCGTATAGATAGATAGATAAATTAATTATTAGCTGACCAGAAACTGTATGAAGAATCAAAGTATAATCCAGTTGTGCAAGAGTAAAGAGTGATAAATTTGATCCAAGTAATAATGTCTGTTCTCTTGTTAAAAGCATTGGGATGTTTAAGTACGTAACACATTTCTTTTGGTAAAATTTCTTTCATTGCGAATAATTTTGACCACTTCATAATTGACCTTGCGTTTAGAAGTGAGTGTCAGAGCACAAGTGTACTTAAATAAGTTAAAAATACTGCGGTGGGAGGTGATTCTACCCCTAAAATAAGTTCCTGACAGTTTTAGCGTTATTTATTGCTAGTTTAACTGGTATGTTTCTAAATAGTTTTAAAAGTTTTTCTGTAACTTGAAAGAAGTATAGTAAGTAAGAATAATGGCATATTGATGAAGTCAAAGGAGTCTAATGTGTAATAGTCTGCAGAACTGTTATATCAACAGTGGTATTTGAGATTGACCTTAATTGGTCACCACTGGGTAAATCATTCATAGTGGAACCATAACTTCTCGAGAAAATATATTTATTAATTAAGGAAGGAGTTTTATTGAGAATACTTCTTAGAAAGAAGAAATACCTCTTAGAAAGAAAGAAGAAGGGATTCACTTCGATTAACGGCATGTTAAAACTAAGGGCTTGGATGAGGTTGATTTTATATTTAAATAGATGATTGTTGGAAGCCATAAGTTTCCTATACCAAAACACGCATATCCAAAAACGATATTCGTGTTAGACTCCTCTAATTCACAAGTGAATTGTAAGTGAGATATCCATTTTTCTGTAAAATTAAACCTAGTTAAAGCTTTGAGCTGAAGGCTCAATAGACTGACACATCCGGTTAATCGAAGGGAATCACTCCAATTACTTAAAAATATTCTAATTGAGAATTCATATCCATCATCCCTCATTAATAAATACCTTCATGCACAGAGTTATGGTTCCTCTTTAAATGACATGCCCAATGGTGACCAACTCAGAATAATATCAAATAATTCAATTAATAACACTGTTCTGCCTAATACTGTACTTGGGACTCCAACCACCCATTACTCATCTCTACCTTATTTTCCTCAAGTTACTGAAAAACTTATTAAACTGTAACAACAGAAAAATCTACAGGTTAAAATTGCGGTTAAAAATGCTAAGACTGTCAGGAATTTGTTTTCTAAAACTAAAACACCCTTGTCCCTTATGGAACAAGTAAATGTCATCTATCACATACCTTGTGCTGAGTGTGACTCATGCTACATCGGGCAGACAGGGAGATCACTGAGAGGGCGTCTTACGACACACCGCAGTGATATCAACTTATCTAAGCATACTTGTGCTCTTGCCCAGCATGCTATTAACACTAAACACAAAGTGGACTTTATTGAAGTTAAGATTCTTGGCAATGGACGCAATATCGTTAAAAGACAGTTTTTGTAAATGTGTTCAATACTTAAACACCCTAACGCTCTCAATAAGAGAACGGACATTAGTAACTTGAGCCAAATTTATCATGCATTAATATTGCAGAATTAGGATTAATGTTGTTTACTTTAAAAATTGTCCCCTAAGGTGTAGTTTCTATCATATTTTCATATTAAATAATTTCAAATTCAAATAAAATAGTTTCTTACTTTATTTACTTAGATTTATTCAACTTACATTTTATTGATTATTTTGTCAATGTTACTTTTACATATTTAAATAATTGTTTCTGCTCAAATAATTTAATAAAATTTTATAATAAAATAGATTCATAGAATCTATATTATTCTCAGTTCCAAATGTATGAACCTTGGACTGATGGAGGTTGAATCAATCTTCACCTGTTGCTGGCTATTCTGCCACATTAACTTTTTAAAAAATGCCTTGCTGTTCTGTCACATTTTTGACCTCAAGGCCACTGTCTTTGCTGGTTCGGCGTGGTACCTAAATTTCTGGTCGCATTTCACCGACAGCGACTGAGAAGCTTAAGAGTGGTAACTTCATTCTATATATTTTTTTTTAAATATCTACAATTTAATTTTAATAATGTTACCTAAAGTTAAAATCAAATTTAAATAATTATATACTGTTGGAAGTGCATCATATGATCTTTTTGGTTCTCTATAAATTAATGTTTTTTACTTAAGTTTTTTCACATATTTTTTATATACATGTACCATTACCACATGTCTTTTGCTGTGCTAAGTTGAGTTAATTTGTAAACTGTATTCAGTTCAATTAATTGTCTATACAACATAATATTTAATGTCCATTATCATAAGCTTCTTTACACATTTTATATCTTTGACTGCTACATATCTTTTTAAGGTAACTTACTTATAATAACTTTTCCATGAATGTTTGGTTTTTCATATTGTTCTTTTTAGATGAACTGATGATGCTTCTTGATTAAGAAGCGTAACGTTTTCAATAAATAGATGAAGTAGCCACCTTCTTTGTCTTTTATTTCTCCACTTTGACCGAAAAACCCACTACTCTTCGAGTGTTCCTTAGTTTATATATGTATATATATATATATATATATATATATATATATATATATATATATATATATATATATATATATATATATTCTTGGATAGGGCTTTAGTGACTAGGTGAGTATTAATACATATGGATATTTTAAGTTTTGTAGTCATATACTGGCCTATAAGTGAAACTCTTTAAGGTTTGTTAAGCTTTCGAATTTATTTAACTTCTTTAACCAAAACATACCTTGTGAGGATGCTATAGTACTACAAATTATTCTATTAATTTTATAGTAGCATCCTCGCAAGGTATGTTTTAAGAAAGAGTTAAATAAACTCGAAAGCTTAACAAACCTTAGAGTTTTACTTAAAAGCCAGTATTTGACTACAAACCCCAAAATATCCAAATGTATATACATATTGTATGTATGTATATACTGAAATAGTGTGTGTGTATATCAGTTTTCCCATTTCATTTTCGAAATGTTTTAAGTAGTTCGTTTTAAGTATGTTAAAAGTTTTAGTAGTTCGTACGTTTAAAATGTTGAAAACTTAATTTTTTAGGTACAACTCTAAGAAAAATTATGCAAGTAGACTTTTTTGCAAAAATGGAAGAATACGAAATTGTTAGTGATGGGGCCACCAAAGAGGAATTATTACTAGACCAGTTAAAAGGACTTCAACAACAATGGGAAAAAGTTAATTTTACTATTGCTAAACACAAGATATACGATATTGATATATTAATTGAACTGGAAGAAATAGAAACAATAATAACGGACCACAATACGATCGTACGTGACATGAAAAGTTCAGTTTTTGTTACACCACATGAAACGCAAGTAAAAGATTTCATTAGTAAAATTACAAAGGTCCAGGAAACTATAAATAATTGGTATATTGTCCAAAATATTTTATTAAAACTTTATCCTATAGTCTCTCTTAAAGAACTTAGTCAAATTATACCTAAAGAAACCGAACTTCTAAAGGAGATAATTACCATTTTTAAGCAATATCTTAGTGTAATTTTAAAAGAACCAAATGTTATTAAGGTTATAGAAGAATCAGATATTGCAAAAGACATTATCAATAGCATTGTTAATCTTGAAATAGTTTTTGTTGGTGTAATTGGTTATTTGGATAAAATGAGAGATATCTTTCCGCGATTTTATTTTATCTCGAATGAAGAATTTATTAAAGCTATCTCAAACTCTAAAGAGATGTTGATAACAGAACATTTTCTAAATAAGCTGTTTCAAAATATTCATCACTTAAAAGTGACTGACAATACGATAATTGCTGTTGTTGGAATCAACCAAGAACAATTAAATTTCAGAAATATACTCGACGTAGATCCTACTTTAGAAGCGACATTTAAAAAAGTAGAAGCAGAAATTCGGTCAGTCTTAAAATTGGAAATTGTAGAATGTTATAAAGTCTACAAAGAATTAAATATTAAAGCAATGCTTCCAAAATATATTGAGCAAGTCATAAAAGTAGCTTCCCAGTGTTATTGGACTGAAAATATAAAGATGGCGCTGTGTATTAACTCAAACAAAAATTTAGAAATATGTTTCAATAATCTAGAAATATCGTTGTCGGAAAAAATAAATTTGATAAAAGAAAATATAGAACAGCAAGCAAGATCAAAATTAAAAAACCTAGTTGTAAGTGAAATGTATACTAAAGAAATTATTACAAAAATCTTAAATTCTAAACAGATAAGTATTTACAACTTTGAATGGGAAGTAAACTTTAAATACTCTATACAGAATGACCATGTCAAAGTTGTAGTTATGAACTCTAGTATGGACTACATGTATGAATATTTGGGGAGTGATTGTTACATAATAACCGCAAATACAGAGAGGTGTTTCAGAACTCTAGTAAATGCATACCGAATGAACTACAGTGGATTACTGCAAGGTCAACCAGACGGGGGCAAATTTGAGACTATTAAAGCTCTGGCTGGAGTTTTTGGGAACTTCGTGGTGAAATTTGTTTGCAGTCAGAACATAGGAAGTATAATATTGGAAAAATTTTTAAAAGGTATGTGCACTATTTGCTCTTATAATATTATTTTTTAATTACATTTTTATGATTAACGGTTCTTTTTTCCACCGAGAAAACATGAGATCATAATTCCGTGATATGGTCCATATGTAATTAAGATATGATCAGTGGGCCTCAAACAGTGGGGCGTTAATATTTAATTCCGATCGCTTGAAAAGTAAAAATATTTAATTTCCTGTATTTTATATTCAGTTTTAATTTTGGATTTTACTGTATCAAAGGCTTCTTCTTCCTCTTCTTCGTGCGACTAGGATTACTCCTGTTTGTCTGCCTCTTATTCTGTTTCAGTCGTTGTTGACTGTACATTATCTTTCCACCTTTTTGGCGGCCTTCCAACGGATCTTCTGCTATACGGCTTGGTGTTTATACAGATGTTCACTAATCTATCTGGTCCCATTCGGTTTACATGTTCGTTCCAGTTTTTTTTTCTTGTTTTTATCCACCTGTTAATATTTTGAATTTTGCATTGTTCGCGTATACTTCTGTTGCTTTGTCTGTCTCTTAATGATATGCCCGCTATTGATCTTAATACTTTCATTTCGATATTGTTGATTTGTTGTTTCGTCTTTCTTCTATCGGACCTTGTCTCCGCTGCATATGTTAGGATTGGTCTTATTGTTGTCTTGTATACTTTCATTTTGCTTTCCATTGTCAGATATTTGTTTCTCCATATGGTTTCTCGGAGGCACCCACTTACTCTTGCCGCTTTTGATGCTTTTCTTGTGGTCTCTGTTCTTATATCCCTGTCACTAGTGATCTCTACTCCTAGGTAATTGAATTTCATTACTTGTTCTACAATTATGCCGTCTATTTCTAGTTTGCATCTATGCGGCTCTTTACTGATCGCTATACATTTAGTTTTTTCTACTGATATTCTCATATTAAGTTTGTTTGCTGTGATATGCATCATCGGCATAGCATAGTATCGTGATTTTATGCGCTCCCATGTGGTATCCGTGTCGTTTTCTTACTTCGTGAATTATTTGATTCATCACCATATTGAATAACAATGGGCTGAGCGAGTCTCCTTGGCGGATTCCTCCTTTTAGTTTTATGCATTCTGTTTCCCCTCTTGGCATTATAACTCTGGTCTTGTTGTTCTTGTTAATTTCATTAATTGTTCTTATTATCTGATGCTCTATTTGTTCAGCTTGTAATAAATTTAAGATGTCATTTCGCTTCACCCTGTCAAAAGCACTTTTTAAATCTACAAAGCACATGTATGCTGATTTTCCATATTCAATAGACTTCTCTATTATTTGTCTGATAATAAAAATTGCATCTATTGTGCTGCGGTTCTTTCGGAAGCCTTGTTGTTCATCTGCCATGTTCGTTTTTTCCTCGATTTTATCTTTTATGACTGCCGTTAACAATTTTAATGTACTATTCATCAGACTAATGTCTCTATAATTTTCAGGAGTTCTCGAGTCTCCTTTTTTAAGTGTCGGTAGCAGGAGACTTTCCTTCCATTCCGTTGGTACTACTCCGGTATTTATTATATCGACGAATAATTTTAGGACCCATTTGCGTAGTGTTGTTCCTCCATATTTTAGCAGTTCATTGTTTATCTTATCAGGACCAGGTGCTTTTCTGTTTTTTAATTTTTTTAATCGTTCTTGTAGCTCTTCTTCTGATATTAGTACTCTATCGTGAGTTTCGTTGATGATGAATGATTATTTCTCTGTTCTCTTCTTCTCCTTCTCCATATATCAAAGGCAAATAAAATAAATATATTATGTATATACAGGACGTGGTTAAAGAAGTGGGATGTAATATTTCGAATACTCGAAGTTATTTGTCGACATCAAATGTTCATCAAGGTCTCTATAGGTCTCTCATTTGCGCAGAATGAAAATTGCTTGAAGTGGTTTTGCATGAAGTTAAATTGGAAAATACTTGCCAAGTTGCTGATATGTCCAAATTTGAATAAAATACATCCAAGTTAAATATAACCTTGAAACAAATTGGCACTAAATCACTTCCGAGTTTTTAGCAAAACAAAGTACCTAATTAATACCAAACCTATTAAGAGTATTTAGTCCAGTAATAAGACCGAAGGTACTTTATCGTTTAACTAAAACACACCACAAAGTCCGAATTGAATTCCCGAATTACTTTTTTGTTACTTCTTTTAGCAAACGATTTGTCTATTCACTATCTGATATTTTACTATCAGAGTCGTCACTATCTGAATTGTCTATCCGAATAATTAGAGGCCGGACCTCATCTATAACTCGCTCGCTTTGAAAAGACTGAACGATTAGGTCTTCCATATGTTTAATACAATTTTGCCATTGTTCTGCCTTTATTTGTTCTAGCGATTCTTTCCATAAACTAAGAACGCTAGCGTTATCTGTTGTTTTGGATGCATATTTATCATAAAAGATTTTGGCTATACCCCAAACTAACTCAATTGCATTATAGTGGCAATGGTATGGCGAAAGTCGAAGAACTTCATGGCCATATTTAAGAGCCATTTGGTCAGTAACAAATTTCTTTTGAATTTTGTGCTCTCCACACCTTTGAAGTAAATCGACTTTTAAAAATATGTCACTGATAAATTTTCTTTTATGTCAACCAGAACTTTATTTCTTTTTTTGTCCAGCTGCTTGAAGGAAATCTCTCTTCTACTCGTGAGTGGTAGGATGCATTATCCAACACTATTATGAATGGTCGCTTAAATTTTTTTAATAAATTTTCTTCAAACCATTCTTCAAAAATGTTTGCATCCATATTTCCATGATAATCACCTGTATTATTTGTGGATGAAAAAACTAAACTAGCGTCAGGAATAAAACCCTCATCATTTCCAGCATGAAGTATAATGTAGCGTTTAGCATTACCGGAACGACTAGAAGAATAACATTTTGTGGTGCCATCTTGCCAGGATGATTTTGACATATTTCCTTTAGCGAAAATAAAAGTTTCATCTAAAAATACAACTCTCCTCGGACTATCAGACGATTTATTGTTCTTGTATTTTCTTAAAAAATGCCACCGTTGTTTTGAAACAACATTATACAGTTCACACAATACTTATTTTTATTTTATTAGTTGTCTTTTTATATCGAATGCCTAAACGTTTCAACACTCTCCACAAACTTGCTAAAATAATATTGTGATGATTTTATTTCAATGTCTATTTAATTTATAATGTCTTGTTCTAAAGGTTCTTATCTAAATTTATTAAAAAGCACAATAACTGATATTAATTTATTTATCACTAAATATACATAATTTATTAGTAGGCGAGCGTAACAACAATATCGCGAGCGCGAATCTTCTTTATTAACTGTTTTCAAAATAAAAGTTCCCTCATATTTATACGAAAACAGCTGCTCTAGAACTGCATGGATGTTGACCTTAATTGACCTGGTTTCGCCTCGAATGGACAGGCCTAATTCCGGAAGATTCGAATGGAACCAGTTTTTTTTATTACTTGGGGTTTATGGTCGAAAGGTCTCGTATAATCTAAAACATATTAGTGAATAAAAACATGTTTACAGGTTAAAACTATGACTCATATTTTTACGTAACATTGCCCCCCTCTCAAAAGATGGTTCCTCCTGGAACCTTGTCGGGACTAGAACTGGAACAGTATGCTGGTATCGGCAACTGGACCCTCTTTTACAACTTCCAGTTGTATAAAAATGACAAGGGACGGTTTTCTCTCCGCACCAGTAACTATGCGGATTGCAACAGACTAACACCTGGACTTCGGTGTCTTTAAAGATCTCCTCCACCATATTTCGTATAACCCTCCAATCTAATTGGCGGCACTCCAACTTTGGCATGGCTAACTTTTGCACGTCGGACTCTAGTACGTGCCCTCTCAATTGAAGTAAGGCTTCCCATACATCTCGGTAGGTAGGTTGGTCACGGGCAGTGTCTTTTGTTTCCAGGTAGAAAAGGTAACGTGATGCATCTTGGAGTTTCAAGGTTTTACCGGGAGCTGGCACTTGGCATTGAAGTTCTGCAACTCGACCAAACTTCCTTCGAAAGACGGATGCCAACCCTGGTGCGTCTTTGATACTGGCCGGGATGGTAAGGGCCAGCGAGTAGTCATCGGGGAGCGCGAGTAGATCTTGCTTTTCTTCAGTGGTAACACCATGTCTCGCTTTACCGGTACCTCCATAGGCACCCATGAATTCCTCAAACGTGAGGTCAGACACATCGTGGACTTGGTTTACTTCCACTTCTTCATCTACGTTGTGGTCACCTTCGAAAGACGCCAACCGGTTATGGTGTACTATCATCGGCTTTCCCCTCGGAATCTTGCTTATTCGGTAGATGACATCGTTGATCTTCTCCATAATGAGGTATGGACCTTCCCAAAACTGCTGCAATTTGGGAGAACAACCTTTTCGCTTCTTGGGATTATACAGCCATACTTTGTCGTTCTTCTTAAAGCAACCCTTTTCGGCTTGTGTATCGTACCGTTTCTTCATTCTGTCGCTAGCGATCTGAAGGTGGGAACGGACCAACTCATGTACATCGTCCATTCTTCTTCGTAATTCGATCACATAATCTTCACCTGCTACATCTTCTCCAGGTTTACATCCAAACTCGAGATCACAAGGTAGTCGCATTTCGCGTCCGAATAGGACTTTGGCTGGTGTCTGGCCTGTTGATTCGTTAACAGCAGATCTGTAGGCCATTGTGAAGAACGGAAGGTATTGGTCCCAGTCTCGCTGATGATCGGACACCATCTTTGTCAAATACTTGCCAACTGTCCTATTCATTCGTTCTACCATACCATCCGATTGCGGATGATACGCGGTAGTTCTTGTTTTCTTCATGTCTAGTCTATCACATATTCCTTGAAATAGATCACTTTCGAAGTTCCTGCCTTGGTCACTATGGATCTCCAAAGGCACTCCAAATCGGCTGATATATTCTTGGATCAACTTATCTGCAACGGTGGCGGCCTTCTGGTCGGGAAGTGCGTAAATCTCGACCCACTTAGTAAAGTAATCCATTACTACCAGCATGTACTTGCCTCCATATTCACTTTCTGGAAATGGCCCAGCGATGTCCAAAGCTATTCTTTCAAACGGGCTTCCAACATTATATTGTCTCATAGGAGCTCTCCTTTTTCGGTAAGGCCCGTTACTCGTGGCACAAATGGTACATTTCTTACACCAGTCTTTTACATCGTCGGAACTGTTCATCCAATAAAACCGTTCCCGAATTCGCTGAAGGGTTTTCCTTACACCAAAATGCCCTCCCGATGGACTGTCGTGTAACTGACGAAGTACTTCGGCTATTCTGCTCTTTGGGATCACCAACTGTCTTCTCTTCTCTGAACCGTCATCATTTTCCAGGACTCGTTTGAGCAAGCCATCTTCGATGATAAATGAGTCCCACTGGGCCTAATACGTCTTAACTACTGAGCATAGGTTTGATATTTCCTGCCAAGGTGGTCGACGGTTTTCCTCTTTCCATTTTCGGATTTTCTGTATAACTGTATCTCTCTCTTGTTCTTCCCTTATCTTAGTAGGCGTCCAGTCGTCGTTGACAATCGTCGTTCTTAGCACTGCTGCTTCCTTGGATTCTGTTTTGTTGCAGTGGGAACACTCTGCTGAGCATGGCCTTCTGGAAAGAGAATCAGCGTTTCTATGGCTAACTCCGGCCCGGTGCTCAATCTTAAAATCGTATTCTTGGAGTCGTTCGATCCACCTGGCTATCTGACCCTCTGGATTCTTAAACTGCATCAACCACTTAAGGGCGGCATGGTCGGTTCGGATTAGAAACTTTCTGCCATAGAGGTATTGATAGAAGTGCTCTACTGATTTCACTACTGCCAGAAGTTCTCTTCTCGTGACGCAATAATTCCGTTCTGGTTTTGAAAGAACTTTACTAAAATATCCGAGGACTCGTTCCTGTCCTCCTTGAATCTGAGACAGCACTCCTCCAATTCCCACATTACTTGCATCCGTATCTAAGATGAACTCTCCTTCTGGCAGTGGATACCCCAAAATTGGTGCTGTTATTAAATGCTTTTTCAACGTTTCAAAGGCATTTTGGCAGTCTATATCCCAGCGGTATTCTCTTGCTTCCTCTGTAAGTCGCGTTAATGGCTTAGCGATATCTGCAAACTTCTTAATAAACCTCCGGTAGTAAGTACATAGTCCAAGAAAACTTCTCACTTGATGTTTGTCAGTTGGTTTTGGCAATTCCTTAATGGAATCGATTTTTCCCTTATCCACGGCCACTCCTTCTTTACTGACTATATGAATCAGATAATTGACTTTACCTTGAAATAGCTGGCACTTCTTGTGGTTTAGCATCAATTGGGCAGCTTTAAGTCGATTAAAAACGTTTTCTAAATTCCTCAAATGATCTTCGAATGTCTCCCCCAAGACGATTATGTCATCTAAATAAACCAGGCATGTTTTCCAAGATAACCCTCTCAACACATTTTCCATAAGCCTCTCAAATGTCGCAGGAGCATTACAAAGTCCAAATGGCATAACGTTGAATTACCACAATCCAGATCCTGTGGTGAAGGCTGTCTTTTCTTTATCGACTGGGTCCATTTCTACCTGCCAGTATCCAGACTTCAAATCTAAAGTAGAAAACAATTTACTTCCAGCCAATGTGTCCAATGTGTCATCGATCCGAGGCAGAGGATAACTATCTTTCTTGGTAACGTTGTTCAGCAAACGGTAATCCACACAGAACCTCGTCGTTCCGTCTTTCTTCTTAACCAGGACCACCGGAGAGACCCATGGGCTCGTAGAAGGTTCTATCACCCCGTCTTTTTTCATTTCCTGAACAATCGTTTCAGCTTCCTCTCTTTTCGCCTGTGGTAATCGTCGAGCTGTTTGACGAATTGGCTTAGCATTACCAGTATCAATTTTATGCTTAACAACGGTAGTTCTTCCCGTCTTTCCTCCTTTCGGTACGAAAATATCACGATACTGCCGCAGAAATTCCCTTAATTTCCTTTTCTCCATCTGATTTAGAGACTGTCCTGCAACTGCAACCATTTGGTCGAATTTGTCGTTGGAATTATCAGATGTTGTCGCCTGACGGATTATGGATGTCACAGGTATACAAGTTCCTACTTTTGTCTCTTTCTTTATGGTCACTGGGTAGTCATTGACATTGATAAGCCTCACAGGAATTTCCTTAGCCAAAGTCACCAATTCCTTTCCAATTATGATTCCACGGCCAACCTCATCGTCGTGGTTCCAAGGCTCCATCATAACAGGTCTCCCTTCGTCTACAATTCCCTGTAGTCGCGCTACTATGATCGTTTCGCTTCTCGCAGGCACGACTGTATCTTCTGTAATGGCTGCTTGCACAGTGTTGTCATTATGTGGATGGAGAAATACCTCCTCGTTGCCAACTTTGATTACCTTATTCTTAAAATCCAATTGGAATCCATGCATATTCATTACGTCCATTCCTAATATAACATCCTCTTCGATGTCAGCAACTATAACAGTATGGACAAACTTTTCTGTCCCAATTCCCAATTGTACCTGGATTTCTCCATGAATGTTGGCATTTTCACCTGTAGCGGTCCGAAGTCGTAACCTCGTTGGTAACAGTTTCTTTCGGCTGTTTATAACGGTCGGGCGTATAATGGTTCTGGTCACTCCGGTATCCACCAACAACGTATGCTTTTTACCATTTATGTCTCCATCTACATTATACACTATCTTCACGACATTTCAAAGAAGCTATTAGTATGAGAGGGTCTTTGGAAAAGTTCTGGGTCGAAGCTGCCCCCTTAAGGCTGACCCGTTCTAGTTTTCCTGATGGTGAGTTTCTTGATTTGCGTCGTACCTAGGGTGCTTACAGGAGCTTCGTAAGTGTCCTATTTCGCCACAATTCCAGCATCTGATGGTCTTCGTTTTCTTGTGTCATGCTTTTTATCATATTAACGAGCTGGTCAAGTTTATCTTCATCTCCTTCCTCTTTTACAGTTCTAACTTTACTGTACCCGCCAGAGGCCTGCGTAGCTGACTCGTATTCGAGGGCGGCGGATAAGACATCAACCAGCGTTTTGTGACGAGCTAATCGCAGTGTTCTCTGCATTTCATGATCACGAAGACCATCAATAAACGTTTGAACGGCCAATTTTTCCATCATGTCTTCGGGAGCTGTTGGATAAGCATATCGTACTAATCTGGCAATATCTACCTCATATTCTTGAAGAGCCTCATCTTTCTTCTGTCTACGATTTTTAAGCTGTGACTGATATACATGCTCCAAATGTTCGTGGCCATATCGCATATTTAACCTCTTCTTCAGTTGTTCGAAATCATCGGTCTCCTTTACGGCTATGGTCTGAAGCACATCTAAGGCATCTCCTCGAAGAGCGATAGTCAGGTTTACAGCCTTTTCTTTTGCAGACCATCCATTTGCTCTTGCGGCTGATTCGAACTGTTTCATGTAGTTGTTCCATGATGATTTTCCGTCGAAAGTTGGGACTTTCACATGGACAGAACCTCCACTTCCTTCAAATTTCGGTCGTGTTTCCAACTTACATTTCGTCTCGTCTTCTTTTGTCTCCACTGTAATTGGATTGTTTCCTCTCTCTGCCGTCCCTGTTTCCTCCAGCTTCTTTTCCATCTCTTTCCATATCTTTTCTTCGAAGGCCAACATATCGGCAGCAACTTGGTTTTTTAACGAAGATATTCTATCGTCCAGGGCAGACATCTCAGAAGTGACTTTAGAGATTTCCGAAGAGATGTTAGCAGAGACTTTGCTTTCCAGCGAAGAAATCTCGTTAGAAACTTTGTCTTCCAACGAAGCGATGTCGCCGGAAACTTTGGCTACATCAGAAGAAACTTTCGAAATATCGTCAGAAACTTTGTTCTCTAATGATGCGATGTCACCAGAAACTTTCGAAATCGACGAGAGGACAGCATCATGTTTGTCTTCAAATATATAAGTCTCTGGATCTAGTCCTTCTTCTAGCAAAGCGTTCTTTAGTCGTTGGACTAACTCAGCCTTTTTTCCGGTAGAAGCTAATTCTCTGTCTTCGAGATGTCTTCTTAAATTCGTCACTGTGAGCTCATAAATCGTCGTCATTTCCACAATTTATTTTATATTCACTTGTATTATTATTATAAGTCTAATTTATGTTCGATCTCACTTCTTACACCACTGTGATGATTTTATTTCAATGTCTATTTAATTTATAATGTCTTGTTCTAAAGGTTCTTATCTAAATTTATTAAAAAGCACAATAACTGATATTAATTTATTTATCACTAAATATACATAATTTATTAGTAGGCGAGCGTAACAACAATATCGCGAGCGCGAATCTTCTTTATTAACTGTTTTCAAAATAAAAGTTCCCTCATATTTATACGAAAACAGCTGCTCTAGAACTGCATGGATGTTGACCTCAATTGACCTGGTTTCGCCTCGAATGGACAGGCCTAATTCCGGAAGATTCGAATGGAACCAGTTTTTTTTATTACTTGGGGTTTATGGTCGAAAGGTCTCGTATAATCTAAAACATATTAGTGAATAAAAACATGTTTATAGGTTAAAACTATGACTCATATTTTTACGTAACAATATCACACAGTTTCTTGCCTTTTATTTTTTGTAACACAGCACTAACTGTTACATGTTCTTTGGCTTTATACATATATATTGTTATGATATGTAAAATCGAGAAAAATATTGGTTTGTTTAAAATATTTCAAAGTAAAAAAAAAAACATTAAAATAATTCAGATAAGTAGGATAATATCCAACAAACATTTCGAAGAAGGAGAGTTATTAATTTCTTGAATTACCTGTACTAAACAAAATGTAAGCTTTGCATAAATTATTTCTTTGTTATACTTGAGTGACCCGCATAAATTTAAGTGAAATCCCAAAGACAATTGAAATACATTAATGCAGTGATTAAAGACAATAGAAGGGATTATAGAAAGAGGTTTTTTGTTAGTTTTTAAGAATTATAGAAAAATATTATTTGTAAATAAGTTTTAGGAAATTTATAATTATAGGTAAAAATTTGTTTGTTATCGAAATGAAAAAATGGGGGAATTGTGACGAGTTTTGATTGGCGGAGATTGAAAAAGGTGGGATAAGTATGTAGGAAAAAGTTTAGCGAGATTGAGGAGAGAGAAAAGATATGGCAGTTGGTTTCCAAGTCTGGAAGAGGAACAGTGATTGTTCTCTGGCGGTTCCTGAAATGTAGCAAGCAGTAGTGTTGAATGTTAGTGAGTTTTTGTGGAGTTAGTGTATCTGACAGAAGCTGAAGCAGCAAAATATTGTAAGTCATATTTCTCTACTTATATTCCAAGAGTCACTGTTCAGGCCAACGAGAGATTCAGTTTATCGTAAAGAGAAGATATTCCAAGAGTCATTTTTCACTCGGGCCAACGAGAGATTCAGTTTATCGAGAGGAGAAAGGCTATCATAATTTGAATGATTTGTGCTTTTGAAGGAGATCATTAAGGACGATATACTTGCAACAATCTGTGTAAGATTGCTGATTACATAGGGAGCGGTTGAGACGAGATAATACAGTCTACAAGGAACAAGGATTTGGACCACTCATCATCAGAGAGAGATATTTTTGTTTTCTGCAGTTTTTTTTCTTTTATTGATAACACAATTTTTACACGTAATTTAGAAAGGATATAAATATTTTGATTAGGAGAGTTAGAATAGTTTGGGATTTTGAGATTTCAATTAATATTGTTTGTACCATAAATTTTGATTGTTCACGTACGGAGAACAAAATTTTGAGAATCCTTATATGAGATTTGTTTATTGAAAACTTTTGAGTGTGAATTATTTCATTATTTATTTCAATATATAGTGTTAGATCATATGTGTTTTGTTTATTATTCCGGTATTCTTTGGACCTTACCTTTCACATGTAATAGCATAGATATTGAAGCACGAATTTAACCCTGATATAAAAGAATTAAAAATTGTGATAGAGTCAAAATCATATCATTCAAATAATTTTAATTAATCAAAAAAATTGCTTGGCGCACCAAGACTTTAAATATCACAATAACTGGCTTCCAAAACGTGGGGCTTGAAAATATCGCAGCTTTACATTTGAAGGAAGGGAAAGAGATCTGGAATAAGTACAGGTGATCCAGAGATAAAAACATATAACATTGAGGGAATTTGAATTTGAAAGTATTTTGACAATTTTTCCAGGGAATATAAATTTGATTTATTGATTGATCGTAGTTAGTGGATATTTACTGCTATTGAATTATTTGATTTTATTTTCTTTACCAATCGTACATTTGATATTTATTTTGAATTATTTGAATTTTCCTGATTGCATATTTGATATTTGTCGTGAAAATTTAATACATTTGGGGAGAAATATTGTCGTGTTCTGAAACATATAGAGTGTTGTAAAATTTCACATTTGGCGGGGACAAAAACAATAACAAAAAGTAACAACATGTCTGTCACAAGGAGACAAAGTAAAATGCAGGAAAGGAAGGAGGATAACAGAGAAGATGAAACAATTTTGGAAGAAGTATCGGATAATGAAGGAAATATGACAATAGTTGAGGAGAGAAAAGAACTATCAGGAATAGATAAAATATTACAACTAATGCAACTCCAGTCACAAACAATGGCAGAAACAAAACAAACAATAGAGAAAAACCAAAATGAAACATCAAAGAAAATGGATAAAATGGATAGAAATCAACAAGAAACAAAACAAACAATAGAACTAAATAACAGAAATATAGAGCAGCGTTTGGAAAACTATGAACAGGAAATTAAAGGATGTGTTGAGGGGATAAAGAAAGAACTGATACAACAAATAGAAGAGATTAATGAAATTAAAAATAATATGAAAGAACAAGAAATGAGAATTAAAGATAATTTGGAGGGATTAGAAATAAAATTTGAAAATGCGCTACAAGAAGACAGGAAGGAAGTAGAAAGAAGATTAAAGCAAAATGAAAAACAAATGGCAGAAATTGAACTAAGAGTGGTAGAGAGAAAAGAAGTTATCATCCATGGAACAAGCGAGGCGAAAATACAATTTGGCGGGGATATTCGGAAAACACACCCAGTACCGTTTGTCAAAAATTTGAAAACCAAATTACAACATATTAGATATTTTGACGATTGCAAAGAAACAATTAGAAACCATTTGAAAGAAGGAGCAGCGCTATGGTATGAAAGCAAGGAAGATGAGTTTAAAAATTGGACAGATTTTGAAAATAAATTTCTCAACTATTTCTGGGGGAAAAATAAACAGAGAGAAATCAACCAAGAGCTACAGAATGGAAAATATCACGAAAAAATGGGAATATCTGAGGAAAGATATGCTTTGCAGATATATAACAACTCAAAATATCTAGAATACAAATATTCTACCGAACAGCTGGTAGAAATGATCAGCAGACATTTTGAGGAAACGTTGGAAGATCACGTGATTTTGAGAAACTATCAAGATATTGATAGTTTGTGCCAATTCCTTCAATTAAAAGAAGCGAAAAGAAATGAGAAATAGAAGACAACATGACCAATATAATGGACCGGAAAGAAGGTATTCATCAAATTATGACCAGAGAAACCGACATCCCAGATCAACAAACGAATATAGGCCGAGAAATTACAATAATTACAATAGACAACAAAATTACGATAACAGGAATGACACACAACAGAGAACATATGAAAATCACAACAGGAATAGAGATGCACAAAATCCTCCGAATAGGAATACTAACGAACAAAGGGACGATAGAAATAACCAGAGCTTCCAACAACAAAATAGAAGGGAGATGAATCATGTAGCAATAGGAAACGACAGACAAATTTCTAATTCTAATCTAATATTTTTAGATGCATTTATAAAACATAAAGCGATTAAAATTGTGATTGATTCTGGATCGGAGATATCGCTAATCAATAAAAAACTAGTAAAAGAATTAAATTTGGACAGATTTGTGTATAAGATTCCTAGGGTTGATTTAGTGGGTGCAAACAATAAAAATTTGACGACAGTAAACGAAGGTTTGGGAGTACAGATAAGAGTGGGAAACAAATTCCATATTATGAAATGTGTGGTGATTGAAGATTTAAATCATGATATGATAGCGGGAATTGATGAATTGAGGAAAAAAGATATCACCATAAATTTTTCGGAAAATAAACTGGAAATCAGAGCAGAACCAGACAACACAGGAGAAGAAAAGCAAACAGATAGGAAAACAAATTCTGGAAGGATCAATGCACAGGAAAAACGCAAAGAAATCGATATGACTGTAGAGGATAAACCGAAAGTACAAGAACAAGATCTAACAGAAAAGAAAAAGAGAAGGAAGAAAAAGAAGAAGAGTTCGAAAAGAAAGCAGGAAAATAAGATGGAGACCAGAGAAAAACAGGAAATAGAAGGTACAGAAGAATTGTTGGCAACCGACGATAAAACAGAATGGAAGCAGGAAGAAAAAGAAGGTATCATCAGAGAAATGAAAGGAATAGAAACATGGTGCTCGGAATACCAAAGGGAATTAGAGGATAAAAAGAAAACAAAAGAAAAAATGGCACTGATGGACGAGAATCCAGAATTTTGTGAAGAAGTATTATGGACAGTGAACACATGTGAACAAAAGGTGGATGAAAGAAAAATAAATTGTGGAAAAAACATGGAGAAGGAAATAGAGAAGATTTTAGGAAACCATGGAGATTTTGTTAATAAAGTAAATCAAGTGGTTAAAAATTATGAACTTTCTTTTAAGGGAAAATACTTGGAAAAATTTAAAACGAAAATATATCCAATCCCGTATAAAGACAGGCAATATACGGGGTATTTTAACATTCACGACATTTGTCAGTATCATAAGTAGATTTTAATAACATAGTGAAATAATTTGATCCTAGAAAACTTTTGTCATTTTTAAAATTTAACAAAGAGTTTTCGGCAGATCAAATGGCGGGGATTTGTTATGATATGTAAAATCGAGAAAAATATTGGTTTGTTTAAAATATTTCAAAGTAAAAAAAAAACATTAAAATAATTCAGATAAGTAGGATAATATCCAACAAACATTTCGAAGAAGGAGAGTTATTAATTTCTTGAATTACCTGTACTAAACAAAATGTAAGCTTTGCATAAATTATTTCTTTGTTATACTTGAGTGACCCGCATAAATTTAAGTGAAATCCCAAAGACAATTGAAATACATTAATGCAGTGATTAAAGACAATAGAAGGGATTATAGAAAGAGGTTTTTTGTTAGTTTTTAAGAATTATAGAAAAATATTATTTGTAAATAAGTTTTAGGAAATTTATAATTATAGGTAAAAATTTGTTTGTTATCGAAATGAAAAAATGGGGGAATTGTGACGAGTTTTGATTGGCGGAGATTGAAAAAGGTGGGATAAGTATGTAGGAAAAAGTTTAGCGAGATTGAGGATAGAGAAAAGATATGGCAGTTGGTTTCCAAGTCTGGAAGAGGAACAGTGATTGTTCTCTGTCGGTTCCTGAAATGTAGCAAGCAGTAGTGTTGAATGTTAGTGAGTTTTTGTGGAGTTAGTGTATCTGACAGAAGCTGAAGCAGCAAAATATTGTAAGTCATATTTCTCTACTTATATTCCAAGAGTCACTGTTCAGGCCAACGAGAGATTCAGTTTATCGTAAAGAGAAGATATTCCAAGAGTCATTTTTCACTCGGGCCAACGAGAGATTCAGTTTATCGAGAGGAGAAAGGCTATCATAATTTGAATGATTTGTGCTTTTGAAGGAGATCATTAAGGACGATATACTTGCAACAATCTGTGTAAGATTGCTGATTACATAGGGAGCAGTTGAGAGGAGATAATACAGTCTACAAGGAACAAGGATTTGGACCACTCATCATCAGAGAGAGATATTTTTGTTTTCTGCAGTTTTTTTTCTTTTATTGATAACACAATTTTTACACGTAATTTAGAAAGGATATAAATATTTTGATTAGGAGAGTTAGAATAGTTTGGGATTTTGAGATTTCAATTAATATTGTTTGTACCATAAATTTTGATTGTTCACGTACGGAGAACAAAATTTTGAGAATCCTTATATGAGATTTGTTTATTGAAAACTTTTGAGTGTGAATTATTTCATTATTTATTTCAATATATAGTGTTAGATCATATGTGTTTTGTTTATTATTCCGGTATTCTTTGGACCTTACCTTTCACATGTAATAGCATAGATATTGAAGCACGAATTTAACCCTGAGATAAAAGAATTAAAAATTGTAATAGAGTCATAATCATATCATTCAAATAATTTTAATTAATCAAAAAAATTAATTAGCTAATTATTGCTTGGCGCACCAAGACTTTAAATATCACAATAATATATATATATATATATATATATATATATATATATATATATATATATATATATATATATATATATATATATATATATATATATATATATATATATTTGAATGTCGACGATTTCTCTTGCTTACTTTATTTATTTCATCCTCACTTATGTTATTATCGCCAAAACTTTTTATAAAATACGCAATGAAATCACTGTCTTGGATAACAGATGTATCATTATCCACGGCAAATGCAAAGGTATGCCTTAACTTGGCTTCTTCTTCTTCTTCCTCTTTATAAGCAATTCTGCTTGTTCATTGGCGGATTAATACCTCTATGAAAGGTTGTCACTCCATTTTTGGCGCGGTCATTCGATTCTTCTTCTGCCGATTGGTGACTTATCTCTTGGTATTTTGGCGACACAAGTCTCCTCCATTCTCCTTATGTGCTTATTCTATTCTTTTTTTTTCTATTTTGTGTCCATTCATTTATACACTGTACGTTACATTTTCTTCTAATGTCTTCACTTCTTTTTCTATCTCTCAGCGTATATCCTGTAATTCTTTTCAGTACTCTCATATTTGCCGTTTCGAGTAGCCTTTGCATTGTGGATGTGACTTCCTCACACGTTTCAGTTTTAAATCACTCGCATTGAATAAATGATTTAAAATATCTCGTGTTTATTTTTCTTAATTGTCGATATTGTGGAATGATTCACACCGAATTCCAAAGTTGTATTATAACACTTTTTTCTTCAATGGAGAAACATTTTGGTTTTCTAGAAGCCATTTTTGTATGCATAATCACTAATCGTCTGCAAATTACTGCCGAATAATCAACAGTCGCATTCCAGTCAGCGACGTTGTGGTAAAGGAGGTGCGCGGGGCGGAAACAGCTTCTTATCTATGATTTTTTATATGTCGTGTCAACGGTCATCGTTGCTGTAACCGGATAATATTGTTTAAAATTCCGTCGTTAAAAGCGGTCAGTCATTATAAGCAGAATCGTAAGAAACGCATGTCTTTTCATATTGGCTTATATTAAAACCAAACACTATGCCTTATTTACGTAGCTAAAAACGGTTAGTTGTTATATGCGAAGTCGTACTAAACGGACTACACCATGATACTAATATAATATATTGCGCATATGTCGTGACGTAATTGGAGAGTTGCACGTTCGTAATGTCACTTTTTTGTATGTGTCAATAAATAATCTTTAATAACTAGTTTGGAGATATCCTTTTGTGTACGATTATTGTAATTATTAAACCTTTATTTAATATTATTATTTTGCTAATTGAATAATTTCATCACAGAATGCATAAAAATCCCATTTAACTTTAACAAGAATCTAAATTCTACTCTCCAATGACGGCATGCACGAACACGACCGATTTTGGGCTACGGGAAGATCCTATCTTGTTAGTCATAGTATCATGGACTACACTGTAATTTAAAAATTTCCTTTATACAACCTACTATGTACGACAAAATTCGAATCGTGTGAAGGAGTGTACCTAGTTACAAGCGCCACTGACGTTTGATTCGAATTTTTTATCGTGTCACGGCATACGATTTGCAGTGACAAAATCGAATGTTTTGGACGTATCCAGTAAAATTTTCAAGCGCGATATACGATCGTATCGTCTTAACACTCCTTCTTAGGGTGCCTGTTCGTTCCGAACGTTGGCGATTATTCTGGCTATGATGACTTTGTTGGTTGCTATACGGAATAGCTGTGTTGAGGTCTTTCTATACTATGCTCTCAAGTTAGCAAGCCAGGATATTCTTCTTCGTCCTTGGACCCTTTTTCCTTTAATTTAACCTTGCAAAATGCATTGGAGTAGCTCGTATCTGCCTTGATTTCTCATTATATGTCCCAAGTACTGCAGCTTACGTCCCTTTAAGATGTTGACCAAATCCACAGTTGTGTTCATCCTCCGCAGTACCTCTTCATTGGTGAGTTTGTCTGTCCATGGTATCTTCAGGATCCTTCTGTATAACCGTAACTCAAAAGCTTAAAGTTTTGATAGAGTTTCCCCCTTCAATGTCCACGCTTCTACTCCGTACAGAAGCACTGAGTACACGTAACATTTAAGGAGCCTTATTTTTGTTTCTAGGGTGAGGTCATGGCTCTTAAGCACAGAGCTCATAGTCAAGAATGCACTTTTTGCCTTTCCGATGCGACATTTAATCTCTTGGGTATTGTCCCACGACTCATTGATTATAGTTCCCATATGCCACTGAGCAATTCGACATTTTTATCGATTTGAACATATATTTGAATCTGTACCGTATTAACGGACGGTTAGTGATTTATTGACATAGGAATGATCCCTTCTGATTGTATTGAAAACAAATAAGTTGTTAGCTAAAATCAACTGCTGTTTAATATGGACAACATTTATATTCACTACGCATTGATGAGGTTTTTAAATAAAAGAGGTTAGTCTTTGTATGTGGGTATATTTTATTTTATAAAAACCCTTAAAAGGGCAACATTAAAAGCACGAACGTTTTCGGAACAACTGTTCCATCATCAGGTTAAAATACCTAAAATAAGTATAAACCATTTAATTACAGCAAACGTGGTTTAAAATTTTGACTAAGGTTAAAAGAAACAATAAAATGGTTATACTTACAGGTTACCATGCCTGAGCCACCAAAATATTTGGGTAAAAACCCTTTAAAATGAAATGTGTTACCAAAGATTGTACATGATGTTGATAATATTATATGATGTTTAATATTTTAATTAGATTTTACTTCAGGTAACATACACCCATGCTTAAGTGAGTTCCAGTGTCCGGAGAGTAAACCTCTTCAAACGGACTTCAGCTGGCAACTGATTGATAAGACACCTATGAACGGTGTCAAAAACAAAATGTCAATGAACCATGAAACAGTGTTAGTTAAACATTATATTACTACAGCCAAAAGATTAAAAAACTTTGATGATGTTAAAATGATAACAGCAATCCAGGTGTTGGGATTTAAAAATTTTTCTATAATTATTTAATATTGAATATAAAAGATGTAAATTACTGGTGTTGTTGAAGGTCATGTTTAAGAGGATGACGTATGCATTAGGCAGCTTATGTTACTCTTTATCGTATGGAGTGTGGTCTAAAAGGTGTAATTTGTGACGAATTAGCTGAAATATATGGAAATGTCCTTTTATGTTGCTTACATCTAGGACAAGGAAAAATAAATAGTATATATTTGTAGCTAATGTAAGACTTCGTATGTAGATGAAATTGTTAAAACAAGCAGTATTAAACAGTTTCATCTACATACGAAGTCTTACATTAGCTACAAATATATACTATTTATTTTTCCTTGTCCTAGATGTAAGCAACATAAAAGGACATTTCCATATATTTCAGCTAATTCGTCACAAATTACACCTTTTAGACCACACTCCATACGATAAAGAGTAACATAAGCTGCCTAATGCATACGTCATCCTCTTAAACATGACCTTCAACAACACCAGTAATTTACATCTTTTATATTCAATATTAAATAATTATAGAAAAATTTTTAAATCCCAACACCTGGATTGCTGTTATCATTTTAACATCATCAAAGTTTTTTAATCTTTTGGCTGTAGTAATATAATGTTTAACTAACACTGTTTCATGGTTCATTGACATTTTGTTTTTGACACCGTTCATAGGTGTCTTATCAATCAGTTGCCAGCTGAAGTCCGTTTGAAGAGGTTTACTCTCCGGACACTGGAACTCACTTAAGCATGGGTGTATGTTACCTGAAGTAAAATCTAATTAAAATATTAAACATCATATAATATTATCAACATCATGTACAATCTTTGGTAACACATTTCATTTTAAAGGGTTTTTACCCAAATATTTTGGTGGCTCAGGCATGGTAACCTGTAAGTATAACCATTTTATTGTTTCTTTAACCTTAGTCAAAATTTTAAACCACGTTTGCTGTAATTAAATGGTTTATACTTATTTTAGGTATTTTAACCTGATGATGGAACAGTTGTTCCGAAAACGTTCGTGCTTTTAATGTTGCCCTTTTAAGGGTTTTTATAAAATAAAATATACCCACATACAAAGACTAACCTCTTTTGTTATACGTGGTATACAGCCAGCTACAGGAATTATTTTCCTTGTGGATTTTGTTTTTAAATAACTTTTTAATTGCATTTATTATTTACTAAAGTTTATTAATATTTGCAGGCAGCTTACTATGTGGTTCTTGGATATGTTTCGAAAATTTCACAAACCTTCAAATCAGCGTTATGTCAGGACTGTCAGAATGCCTTTTTAATATAGAACAAGCTAAGAAACAACAATTAGGGAGTTGCCTTATTGGATCTTCACAAATTGCTTTCAGACAAACCAGTTTTATAAGTATAAGCACAACTAATCATTCATGTAGAGATTTACCGGAAAACTTAAAGCAATACTTTAGAACTATTACCATGCTGCATCCCGACAATGACAAAATCTCAGAAATTGTCTTGTATAGTATAGGCTTCACAGAGGCCAGTATGCTATCAAAAAAGATTACTTGCGTTTTTAATTATTTGCAGGATACTTTATCATCAAAAGGGAAATATTATTTTGGTTTAAGCAAACTAATGAAAATCTTTCGGGACAGTGAAAATTTAAAAATCAAACATCCTTCTCTAAATGAAAACGACATTGTATTTACTGTGTTGACTAATGTATTATCACGGGAAGTATCAAGCGACAATATCAAAGAGTTTCACAGCATTTTACACCATATTTTTACAGACTCAGTTATTATTGGTGAAAATAATTCACTTAGTGAAGGACTTAAAATCATATGCGAAAACTTCAATCTTTCCTGGAGTCAACAATTTGGTCTCAAAACTCTTGAAGTATATGAATGTATTCAAAGTATGAGTTGTACTATTCTTGTTGGAAAATCTAACAACAAAACAACCATTATTAGACTGAGCCAAACATTAACGCAAGATATTGACGGTGCAAAATTGAACCTTAACTTCGTAGTGCCAAATTGCTATAACTATCAGATTTTATATGGTTATTCTTCAAAGCCGAATGAATGGATGGACGGTCTTATTGCAACGTTATTTAGAGATAATATTGCTCGCAGTTTAACAGAAAAAACATGGACCATTTTCGACGGTGATATTAATCCGGATTGGATTGATAATATGATGTCTGTTTTTAAAGAAAGAAAGTTGTTTTTAGAATCGGGGGAGATATTAGAAATGAGTTACGAAGATAGAGTTATTTTTGAAACAGATAGTTTACAAAATGCTACTCCGTCTGTGGTAAGTATGATTTTCCATATCTTAAAGTAGTAAAATATTTCTTATGTGCACCACAACACCCAATTAGTATCATCTTGATAGATAACTTGTATCAAACTTGTTGTAAATTATATTTTATTTAAAAATACTTGACGTATGTATAATTCTAATATCTGTTTATTAAAATATCAGAAATACTTATAAATCATAAATAATTCTTTGCTATTAGCAGTTCGGTCCTGACAGGTATACTAATTAGTGCGAATTTGTCAGCTCCAAATAAAAACAGTTATTTAGATAGTAGTTATTGATTAAAATTTTTTTTATTTTCCGTTCTCTTCCATCCTGTAAGTACTCTTTAAAATTTTATAAAACAGAATCATTTCACAGGAATTTATTGTATTTATCATAAATCGGCTTGATATAAAAAAACGAAAAACGAAAAACGAAAGTGTATTCGTTATCTATAACGACATGATAAAATTGCCTGTTCTAAAACAGCACCGTAATCAGGTCTAAATTAATTGTAAATTATAAAGAAAAGGTACTACAGAAGCTCCCAAAAGGAAAACAATACTAAAACTTATTCTTCTGCGGTGATTGAACAACAATTATCTACCAAAGATCAAGCTATTGTATTCCCAGCCATTGAAAACCTAAAACTTCAAGATTACCTGATTCCACTAGGAGTGTTGATCGAGCCTAAAAATATTCTATTTTCCTCACGACTTTCTAACAACAGAGTATGTATGTACCTTGCAAACAAAAACATTGTTGAACATTGTATAAATAATTATGGAGGGTTTATAGAAATTAATAACCAACAAGTCCAAGCACGCAAACTAGTCACTCCAGCAGAAAGACTAATTCTGTCAAACGTTTGTCCCACCATTCTCCATGCTTTACTAACTCAAGAAATTAAAAAATTGGGCCTTAAAACCATTTCTCCCATATCATTTCTCAAGATAAGTGCCGGTTTGCCGGAATTCAGTCACGTTTATAGTTTTAGACGACAAATTTTTATCACACTGCCGCTTGCCCCAATACCAGAATCCATATTAATTAATTATGATAACACCAACTATAGGATTTTTTTGTCACAAGATTCCTTGGTATGTTTTTCATGTAAAGGGCAAGGCCATACTGCAGCAAATTGCAAAACAACCCAAAAATCAGTTTCCAAAAATTATATCCAAAACTCTCACTCCCGAACATCTTCGCAATCCACACCTCACCAAATACTTCCAACTAACCCCTCAAAAACTCCAACCGCACAACCAAGCATCAATATAGATACAACCCAGACTACACAAAATAGCTCAATTGGAAGAAATAGGTCACATTTCCTCCAGCTCAAGACGCTGATTCAGAAAACCCAAGTCTAGACCCGTTTGTTAAACCAAATGATGCTCCATCCAAAATACCAAAAAAAGTAAGGAAAAGACGCCAACTCACATACTCATGGAATCGGCCAAGGCATTCAACTCAGAGCAAAACCCTCCATTTAATCTTGATTTTAATCAAATATCCGATCTATTTGAAAATGTTTGTGGTGCACAGGATCCAGTCAGTGCCATAAAAAACTACAATAACGATTTATAAGCTTCAGCAAAAATGTTAACAGCAATATACCCTTATTTCAAACAAAGATTCATTAAATCGAGATGTACAAAAATAAGAAAGAAACTACTGATACATTTACAGATGACCTACTCGGATAGTGAGACATCAGAGACTGAAAGTGAGTTATCTCAGGGATCGAGTCATAAACTTATGTAACAATCCCAAGTTTCAGTTTTTATTTATTATACACGGGCTTCTCTTTAATTTTGCAATGGAACATTAACGGTTTTTACAATAACCTTCCGATGCTCCAAATAATCCTGGCTAGATACAATCCAGATATAATTTGTCTTCAGAAAATTAATAGCTACGTGTTCTCCAACAAACAAGAACCAAGATGTGACAACTGTGATGAAAAATTAACAACCAAACATATATTAGAGAAATGTCCAGCATTAACGCCAAAGCGCATGTTGTACAATATACCGAATAAACTTAGCGATATTTTAGGTCTACAGTATAATATTTCAAACATAAAAAGTTTCTTAACCTCAATTAACGTTTTAAATGCTGTCTAAACTAACATTATACATGTAATACAAATTATTGTTCGCTATCATTGTTTCGCTAATAGAAAATTTGGCTGACGCGATTTTGCTAATAAAAAAAATTGCTTTTTTCTGCATGTTGTAGTCGCTTGTACTGTCTTAACATTATAAATTTCTGTTATTTCTGATCTTTCTTTGTAGCTGGTAAAGTCTAGCTTGTCTTTTTACCACTCTGCTGTTCTACATTCATTATCATAACATTTCGCATTTCTCTCTCTCTCTCTTAACTTCTCCGAAAGATTCCGTTATGATTGTTTTTAACTGTTCCCATTTTTACTCTTCAGTATCTTCCTCTCTGGTTTTGTTAATTTTTATTTATGGAGCATGTTGATGTTCTTGTTTCTTTGTCGGGTTCTTGAATACTTAAAAATTCCATTTTTAAGTCGATTTTTGTTCTTTTTGCCCCAGTCGTGATTTTCTGTCCCATTTTTGCTTCCACAAGATAAAGATCTCAGTCAGAATTCGCCCCTCGAAGTTCTGACATTAGTTATGTCTATTACCCATCTTTTTGAGGTTGGAATATGATAAATTTGAGCAACTACAACGTAAATATCAAAAAAAGAATTCTCAAATCCCTATATGATCGAGCCCGAAGCACCTCCTCTAATGAAAATGCATTTTAGGAGGAAAACCTGCTAACAAAGCTTTTCACTAAAAATGACTACCCATTGTTATTTATAAACAATAAATTCCACAAGATTGAAAAAAGAAAATAACAAAACACCACAAACATAGGAAGAGAGCAAAAAAAGAACATAGGAAGAAGTACATCACAGCAAGATTCCAAACAGTCAACACACTGAGATCCTATCCAAAAACCAAACCCACAAGAACAGATCCAAAAACTGCATATATAAAATACCCTATAACGTGAATGATTGTGAATACAACAATTCCTACGTGAGAGAAACCGTAGGACTACTAAGTGTAAGGACACACGAACATGAAACATACATCAAATATAGGGACTTGCGATGATCACAGATATGTAAACATGCCTGGGACAATGAATACAGAGTACAATGAAGAAAAATGTGTAGCAAACCAGAATGTAAAAAGTTTGGTTGCAATTACTAAAAGAAGAAGTCAACAACAAGAATATACCAACAATAGCGGAGTAACAGGTGGTCGATAAACATAACCAAAAATCTTATACACAATACATACGCAACACACAATACACAAAACACAAATCTACGGTACACAATTTGTGTTACACAATCACAATTCATTCATCAAAAACCTGTATGCGTCCACTGCTAGACATAGGTCTCCCTCACCTCTTTTCATCTTTTTATCAGCAATATTTCGTTAGCACCAGTTTAGTCATTATTTGCGTCTTGTTCATATTAATCTTTAGTCCGACCTCCAATGAAGCGTGATATAATTTTTCAAACAATATTATTGCATCATCCATACGATAAAGACGATGTCATCTGCAAATCTCAAATGACTGATATTATCTGCATTTATGTTGATGCCATGCTCGTTCAGATTGGATTCAGTTTGGAGAGACGGTGTCTCCTTGCCGTACTCCTCGCTGTATACAGAATTTGTTTATTTTTTTTTTCAGATGGTCTTTTTCATTTTGATAGATATATTCGATTATGTTAGTGAAGCGATGGTCTATTCGGCATTCTGTCAATGCTTTTAATATTTTCTGATAGCTTATGCTATCGAATACTTTCTCGTAGTCGACAAATATCAGTGCCAATGGTTTGTTGTATTCTGCAGCCTTCTCTATCAGTTTCTTTATCACTAGTACCAATTGGTCGTTACTTCTGTATCCCAATCTAAATCTAGCTTGTTTTCTAGGCTGATATAAGTCTAATTTGGCATCCAGTCTTTTTTTGATAATTATTGTGAAAAGTTTATATATGTGTGAAATCAAACTGATAGGACGATAGTGTTTTAGATCTGTTATGTCTCCTTGCTTGTGTAATAAAATAATGACTACATTGTTCCATTGAGAAGGAGTTTTTCCTTGGTGGATGCATTCGGTGAATAACTTGGCCAAAGCCTGGATAATTTTATTTCCACCTACTTTGATCGCTTCGATCACTACTCCGTCATCGCCAAGGGATTTGTTATTTTTCATTTCTAAAAGTGCCGTTTTGATTTCGTATGGAGTTCTTTTTGGCATTAATTCTGATCCTTGGTTTGTGGTTTTGAAAAGGGGTGGATCTTTCCTTTCGTCGGTGCTCTCATACATTTCGCGATAAAAGGATTCGACAACCTCAAGGATATTTTCGAATTTCGCCTCAAAACTTTTAAACTTTTGTTTTCTTGAATTATTTTAATTATTTCTCTTGTATTGTTTTCCCTTACGTCTTTTCGGACTGACCGATGGATATCTTTATTTAATTTCTTTATTATTGTCACCTTTTCCATCAGCTGTCTTCTTTTGCTCATTAGCTCTTTGGTATTTTGGCTTAGTTTTTCTTTATGGGTCAGAACCGTTTCGTTCTATTTCTTTTAGAGCCTCGTTATGCCATCATTTGCTGGATCTTCTATTTTATCTTGCAAGTCTTGTATATATCTGCTTAGTGTATCTTCATACAGGTCGATGTTTTCTGGGAGAACCCATTTCGTTTTTCTTGTTTTTAGGATCATCTTTGTTCTTTCCAATTTGATTTTTAATAGTATGTTAGCTTGGGTTAATATGTGGTCTCTTCCAATTGAAAATTTGTTGAGTACTTCGATGTCTTCGATTATTTCTTTTCTATTTGTTATGATATAATCTATTTCATTTTTGATACTGCCATCTGAACTGATCCATGTCCATTTACGCTAAGGCTTTTTATCGAAAAAAGAGTTTATCATGAATAAATTTTCCTGGTGTAAGAAGTTCAGCAATCTTTGCCCTCGTACATTTTTTTCACCATATCCATACTTACCTATTGCTACTTTTGCGTCATCTTGTTTAAACCCCATTTTTGCATTAAACTAGCTTGGTGGATAGTCGTTGGAGCATATGTCTGGAGTACCTTAAGGATATATCTTACATTTAATTTGGAGATGAAATAAACAATCCTGGGGCTTATGCTGATAATTTCAACTATAATCTGTGTGTGCTTTCTATGTATAACGAATCCTACTCCACCATTTAAATTGTCTTCTTCACCTGCAAAATGAAATACGTGTCCTGATTTCAGAGTAATTTGAGCTTCTTCTCTTCGTCTCATTTCGCTGAGGCCAATGATGTCCCATTTTATTCTTTTTAGCTCTTCCTCCAGTTCTATCATCTTCTGATCTGATAAAAGACTTCTAACATTGTATGAACTAATATGCATTGTCGCTCTTTGTAGTAACCTGATTTTTTCCGGTTATTCTTAGCACCCTCTGCTCCGACCTGTTCCAACCGCTACCTTGATTGGGGTGGTCGAGCCGCCGGAGACTGAGGGCCGGTCAGTAGTTTCTTCTTTCATGGAAAATAACTTTTAGGGTTTTACGCCATTAAAACGCCAAGATTGGCTAGTGCGTGTTGGCGAGTTGGTTTGGAAGTGGAGGGAGGAATCACAATTACGATACAATTTATACAAACATATAACACAAAAAACACAGAAAACAATCAGAATTTGGTATTTCTAAAGTAAAAACACCACTCCCAGATTTTTTCAGCCATTTACATGTTGCGGCCTACAAGATCGAAGCTAAGTATGTCAATTTTGAAATGATATAACCTATCCAATAACTTTGATTATACATTTTTGCAGATTTTGCTATAATAATCTCTTTTTGAGAACAGTTTTAACCAAGAAAAAATAAATTTTTTTGACTGGTTTCAGCATGTAAACTATGTTTTCCAAATATGTTTCCAAAAGTTCCTTCTTTTCCCAGCGCAGCGTTAGAATCACCTAATATTATACAAGCATCGTGTCTTTGGATTTTATTACTTGCTTCCTTTAGACCTTCATAAAATCTTTCTACCTCTTCTTCCTCGACATCCTTCGTCTACATGGTCATATACATTAACCATTGTCACGTCGTGCAATTTACGTTTGAGTCTTATGGTGCAAATTCTGTCTGATATTGGCGTTAATGCGATAATATATTTGCTCAGCCTTTTAGTTACTATAAACCCGTTGTGAAATCCGTCCAGTTGTCTCAATAGCTATTTTATTTGCAACGATTGAGTTTTACAAGGGAGGATTGTTAGCCCTTCTCCCAACTCCCTATCCATCGGAGGACCAAAACTTTCTTCTCTGACCCTATCCCACACTAGAGGTTTTGATTAGCCAATCTCCAGTGGGATTGCTCAGGTTACCTGTGTGCACCAAGTTGGAGGTGAAAATAGGGATTGAGTAGGAGGAGCTAAGTGGTGCAAACAGGATGCGTTTGTAATTTTGGATATTCGTTTGTTATTTGTGACTACTGCTGCCCCTACCCTTTAGTTCAACTTATATTGAAGTGAATACTTCTTATCGCTCGGTATGATGTTTTTGCACGGGCTCGAAATAATATTTAGCATGACGTGAAATATCGGAACACGTACTGTAACCTTGCGGTATACAGTAATATAGGTACATAATATACATACATATACACTTATTTAAACGTCATTTAACTTTTTTATAACAACTCGAGAACGACTGGACCGATTTTACTAATTTTAATTTTGAAATATTTATAGAACTCCAAGCAAGGTTTAAAAGATGAGAAAATATGATGAAATTTTAATAATATTAAAAACAACAATTTTATCTTATATCAATATCTGATAGATCTTTGTCCTTAAAGTCCGTTCTATTTAAATTGCTATCTCTTATCACCCATTTTAGACAAAGAGTTAGCAGGGTTGTAGACAGAGGATCTCCTTGCTTTAGATAATTTTCCGTTGTATTTGATCTTCATGGTTACATGACTGATTGTTATTTTAACTAGGTTAATTCATTCGCTTAGTATTTTTAAATATTTTACTAAATTCGATAATTTTTGTAGATTTACTAAATCATACGCTTGTTTAAAATCTCTTGGTTTACCTCAATGTAAAAATATGACCTGTGACTGATCTGCTTTTTTGAAAACCATATTGATACTCTATTATTTGTTGTGTGTACTCTTCCAATTTTGCTCGAATACTTTTCACTAGTATTTTGTATATCTTATCGAGCAATGCTATTTTTCTATTCCTCCAGTTTGAGCAGTATTGCCTATTTTCTTTTTTGTATACCGGTATTAAGACTGATCTGTTCCAATATCTAGGCATTTCTTCCCTCTCTCATATAATTTTTATGCATTTATGCAATTGTTATGCTAATTTTGCTCCTACCTATTTAATGGCTGTTAGCGTTTTTTAAATATTTTAGTTTATTTCTTATTTTCTCTAGAGATGGTGGATGATTATTTCATCGCTTAAATTTTCTTCGGTATGAAACTCATTTGTAAATCTATTATCTACATTTAGTACTTCTTCAAAATATTCCTTACATTAATGTATAATTCTTTCTTCATCTGCTATTAATTCTACATTTTTACGATTAATAAACAGTTCTTTTTCCTATTGCATTGTTGTTATTTCGGACTTCTTGAAACAAATTCTTACTTTCTTTCTGTATAAATCGTGTTTCTGTTTTTTTTTTATTTTTCTCGATGAAATTTCGTTTTCTTGATCATACACATGCGTTTTGGCGTTCTTCTTCTTACGTTTTTTTTTAATTTATAGCTTCCTTGAATTTGGTATAGAACCACTCAGTTTTACATCTTTTTTTTTCTTGGCATTACATTTTTTGCAGCCGTTTCAATAACTTTTTCTATGTTTCTCCTCCTTTCATCCATACTTTCTTGGGTTACATGCAGGTTGTGATTTGTAATTTCGTCTGCAAATTTTTGTCTGCGTTTTTCTTCTTTTAGCGGTTGTATATTTAAAGTTGTTTATAGGGTTAAATTGCTTTTACTTTGTCTTTTAAATGTTTGGTTAAATTTTGCGTTTACCAGGAAGATCGCTATTTGCATCTGTTCCTCTGTAAGATCTTGTATCTATTATCATCCTCTCATATTCTCTTTGAATAACCACATGGTCTATTTGATTGGTATATTTATCTTTTGGAGTAAGCCAGGACCCTTATGGACATCTTTATGCCTTTATGGGCAAACTTCGTAGTTACGACACATAGTTTTTTAAATGTTAGTGTAATAAGTGCTAAGTGTAATAGTCTTTGTCCATTATCATTTGTTATTTCGTGTTAGCTAAAAAAAGCAAAAAATGAGATTTTGTTAAATTCCAAAGAACTTATATATGTGGTGTTATTATAAAACTATTCAGTAATAAGCAGACACATTCTTAATCATATTTTGTTGTGTATTCCTTTTACTTTTAGAATTTCCCATAGTTTCTGCCTCGATACTTTATCAAAGGCTTTTTCTAAATAAAAAATGCGATAATGTATTCTGAAATTTTATATCTTAAATCAATCTGTGCTTCAAATTTATGTTGTTCATATAATTCTACATGTTAATTTCCCCAAAAAAGACAAAATGCATGGTTACAACAGCAAATTTACTAAGATGGAGCTGGGAGGTCAGATAATAGAACAAGTGATGGAGTTTAAATATCTAGGCATAACATTAACTAGCTACGGAGAGCTCGAAACTCAAGTGAAAGATCAAATGAATAGACCAAACAGAGCCGCAGGCTGCCTGAATGAAATAATATGGAGAAAAATATCGGGAAAGAAACGAAAGACAGAATTTACAAAACAGTCATCAGACCAATAATGACATACGCGGCAGAAATAAGACCTGATAC
Organism: Diabrotica undecimpunctata; assembly: GCF_040954645.1. Lineage (NCBI taxonomy): Eukaryota > Metazoa > Arthropoda > Insecta > Coleoptera > Chrysomelidae > Diabrotica > Diabrotica undecimpunctata. The sequence goes on along the minus strand of NC_092804.1, from coordinate 62,071,514 downwards.
AGAGAGGACGAAAAAAATGTTAGAACCAGCAGAGATGAAAACACAGAGAAAAATTGATGATCACACTATGGGACTGAGCTAGAAGTGCAGATATACGATATAGATGCAAGGTGGAGAACTTCAAGAACTGGATAAGAAATAGAACAGTAAAATTGAACGATCATATAAGCCGAATGACAACAAATAAAGTAGTAAAGACGTCAAGAGACGGTTCCCCAATAGGAAGACGATCAGTAGGAAGACCACGAAAACGATGAAACGACAACTTACTGGAGGCACATTGAGTCATGTCTATATAAAAAGAAGAAGATGTATTTCTAAATTATTTGGTTCACCTTTACTCAATTCTTTACATAATTAATAATCTAAAATATATCTTATTACGAATAAAATTATAACACTAGCAGAAGAACAACAAGGTTTTATGTCGGGAAGATCATGTACCGACGCTATATTTATAATGAGGTATGTGCAAAAGACATCATTATAATACATTAAACCGGCATATCTATGTTTTGTGGACCTTAAGAAGGCATTTGATCGGGTCAAATTAAAGGACGTTATTCACATATTGTACGTAAGAGAGATACCTCTAGAAATAATCAAAACAATCTAAAATGTCTGCCAAAACGACACAATAAAAATAAAAGTAAAAGAAGAACTAACTCACCTTATTAAAGTTGGCAATGTGATAAGACGTTCTTTGAATCCTCTATTGTTCAACCTGATTATGGATGAAATAATAAAAAAAGTAAAAACTAAAAAAGGATAGCAAATGGAAGAAAGACAACTTAAAATAATCTGCCATGTAGACGACGCAATACTACTGTCTTAGAGTGAAGACGATTTGCAACGTATACTGCACCAATTTAATATAACCACCAGAAAATTTAACATGTCAATTTTCCAAAAAAAAAAACACAAAATGCATGGTTAGAACAGCAAATATACTAAGATATAAATTGGAGCTGGAAGGTCAAATAATACAACAAGCGATAGAGTTTAAATATCTAGGCATCACATTATCTAGCTACGGAAACCTCAAAACAAAAGTGGAAGACCAAGTGAATAGAGCAGAGCTGCAGATTGCCTGAATGAAACAATATGGGGAAATAAAAATACCGAGAAAGAAATTAAAGGTAGAATTTACAAAATGGTCTCAGGCCAATAATAACATACGCAGCAGAAACACGACATGACGCAGAGGGGACAAAAAGGATGTTTGAAACAGCAGACATGAAAACACTTGGAAAAATTGATAGTAAAACACTATATGACATATCTAGAAGTACAGATACACGACGTAGATGCAAGGTGGAGAACATCAAGGACTGGGTAAGAAATAGACGAGTACAATGGAACGATCATATACGCCGAATGACATCAGATAGAGTAGTAAAGACGGCAAGAGACGGTTCCCCAGTAAGAAGACCACGTAAACGATGGAACGACAAATTACTGGAGGCACATTGAAAAACAGACAGAGTCATGTCTACATAAGAAGAAAAAGAAGAAGAAAATACCTTATAACACACGAGACAACCGCGCATTATAACATATATAGAATAACAATATACAGGGTTCTACAAAAACTGTGATATCTGAACCAAATATAATTTAATTTACAACTTTTTATGTTACTGAGTAGCAGATATTTTGTTCTTTCTGCGAATTTCATTAAAACCATCTAATCGGATACAACATCTTTAAGGAACACTTTTTTAATAAAAAAATACTTTATTTTACTGTTTGTATTTTATACTTTTATTTACATTTCTATTACATTGACCATTTTTTAGGTATCCCACTCGACAATTATTTATATAGACCAACTAATTCCAGTCTGGAAAGCAATAGTGAATTCGTGGGTTGCATCGTGTACTTCAGACTGGATTCATGGATTTCAACAGCAAATTAGTGACATATGTTGCTGGGTAGTTCCCCCATGTCTCGAATTTTTCCAGAAGTATTGTCATCAGCTTTGTCAACTTAGTGAAATTAATTTAGTTAAAAATATGTTAGCTATCACACAACTTTTTTTAGATGATGTATGCTCGGTAAACAAAAAAGAAGATGACTTAAAGAATCTCTCAACCTGGATTCAAGCAACAATTATTCAGGCTGGAATTATCGGTTTAGGTGCGTTGCTAGACACGCCATCGAGACAAAAATTTGACGAATTTTATAAGCAACTCTGGAGAGGACAAAATCAGACACACCCATATCCAAGTTCATTTGGAAAGTTAGAAGTAAGCCTTCCTCATGACGGTTTAATTACTGAATATCAATATATTTACAAACAAAGAGGTAATTGGAAAGTATATCAAGACTTACTTAAAAGTGAAAAAATTGTAGAAAATCCATATATGTATGACTTCTTGGTACCAACTGCAGACACGCTACGTTATTCTTACATTCTAACTCTTTATCTTAAAAACAAGCTACCAATTTTATTTCTTGGGCCAAATTGTACGGGAAAAAGCATATTAATAGAAGACACTTTACGAAATAAATTTAATGGAAAAGATTTTGAAGTGTCTCATGTAAATTTCAATACATATTTTGATGCACAAACAACCCAAAAGTTAATTTTGTCTAAAACAAATAAAAGAAAAGAGGGAATATATTATCCCTCAAAGGGAAAGAAATATATTATTTTTATTGATGACCTGAATCGTGTTTCTTCTGACAAATATGGGAATTTGAACTGTATAGAATTACTACGTCAATATCTAGATCATAATGTATGGTACGATTTTAGAAATTTTAGTAAAATAGTTTTGAAAGACGCTAACTTAGTAACCGCAATGAGCTTGCCAGACTCCAATTATCCACTTAAATTAAGATTTTTAAGACATTTTTATGTATTTGGAATAAACGAATTTTCGGATGAAACAATAACAAGAATATTTAGCAATACTATGTTGCATATATGGCGTCAAAACGGTTTTCCTGGTGATATAGGAAACATTGTAAGTCAAATAATTGATGCTACATTCTGTATTTACAAAAAAGTTTTGACGCATTATCAACCGACTCTAACTCGCAGTTACTACCATTTTAATTTGAATGAGTTTTCAAGCGTGATAAAAGGTTGTTCCCTTCTGAAAAAAGAGACTTATGATGGAAATAAAAAGATATATATTAAGCTGTGGATTCATGAAATCTTTAGAGTATTTGGAGACAGATTAACCAATCTAGAAAATAACATTTTGGAAACTGAAATAAAGAAAGTTCTTAGTACACATTTTAACGAATCACTTGAAGAAATAGTTGATACGAATATCAACAAAATAGTGCTTAGTACTATAAATGATAAAGATCATTTTAAATATGAAGAAATTATTGAATCTAAATTGATAATTGACTTACTACAAGATGAATTGAACAAATACAATTCTAATAATAAAAGAAAACTTAACATAATATTTTTTGAATATGCTTTAGAGAAGATATTTAAAATCTCTCGGATATTATCTTTAACTCCAGGTAATTCTATATTTTTGGGATCAAATGGATTAGGTAGGTCTATATTGACTAAATTAATATCGTATATGTATAGCTACATATGTTTTCAACCTACTATTACACAAAATTATACTATAGAGCACTGGAAGTGTGAATTAAAACATATTTTAAAAGAAACCGGCGCTATTGAGCATAAGACTGTTTTTATTGTAAACGAAAGAGATTTATTAGAAGAAGCGTATCTACAGTATATTGAAATGTTACTTCAAAACGGTGATGTATCAGATATATTTAATTTAGAAGAAAAACAGGAAATTTTAGAACTGACGCGTTTGTCTGCCCAAGGAGGAAACAGAAATATTGATATTAGTTCTTCAGATGTTTTTCTGCACTTTAATAAGAGCTGTAAACTTAATTTGCATTTAATTTTATGTTTTTCCGCTAACGGTAAGTCACTTAGAAGAAAGCTAAGGCATTTTCCAAGTTTATTAAAGTGTCAGATAATGTTTTGGGATGATTGGCCAGACGAAGCTTTGCAACAAGTAGCAGAAATTAGAATTAGTTCAATCGACATAATTCCTGAATACAAAAGTAAATCACTGGACACATTTCTTTATTTTCACAGAGATTTTCAACTCATATCGAAAACTTTAAGAATCCCACTCTACGTCTCGCCATTATGCTTTATACACTTAATTAATATTTTTATAGATATTTACAATAACGAGAAGAATATTATAGAGAACAAAAGAAAAAGATTTTCTCAAGGTCTAGCCAAATTAGCCTATGCTTCGAGCCAAATTTTAGACATGCAAAGAGTTTTAGCAGAATATAAGCCGCAACTGGCAGAAATGACAGCTAAAGCCATAGAAATGACAGAACAAATAGCACTGGAAACAATTGAAGTAGAAAAAGCATCTGAATTAGTTAGACAAGACGAAAAAATTGCAAGCGAACAAGCTATAGTGGCTCAAATTTTAAAATCGGAATGTGAAGCTGAGTTAGCTCAAGCTATTCCGATTCTAGAAGATGCCATTTCGGCCCTAAATACACTAAAACCATCTGATATAACTTTAGTTAAATCAATGAAAAATCCTCCTGATGCTATTAAACTGGTGATGGCAGCTGTTTGCGTCATAAAAGATGTTAAGCCTGATAGAATACCAGATCCTAGTACTGGAAGGAAAACCTACGACTATTGGGGACCGAGCAAAAGAATCCTCGGAGATATGAATTTTCTTCAGTCTCTTAAAGATTTCGATAAAGATAACATAAAACCTGAAATCATGGTCAAAATCAGGAAGGAGTTTCTTCCTCATAAAGATTTTAAACCGCATGTAGTAGCTAAAGCGTCTAGCGCTGCAGAAGGTCTTTGTAAATGGATAATTGCAATGGATATGTACGACAAGGTAGCTAAAGAAGTAGCGCCAAAAAAAGAGAAGTTAGGAAAAGCTGAGAAAGAATATGCGGATACAGTGGCAATTTTAAACGAGAAAAAGGAAGAGGTTAAAAGAATTGAGGAAAAACTGGCAGGACTTAATGCGTTATTAGAAGATGCTAATAAAAAACAAGTGAAATTACAGCAAGAAGTAGATTTTTGTAATAGAAAATTAGCGAGCGCACAAAAGTTAATTGGTAGTTTAGGCGAAGAGCAAATCAGGTGGACAAAAGCAGTAGAAAATCTAGAGAAACAGAATGTTTTTGTTTTGGGTAATATTTTATTAACTATAGGCATTGTAACTTATCTTGCACCAATTGACTTCTCTACAAGAAGTCATATTACAGATAAGTGGCGCCTTCATATATCAAATTATACCGATTGTTCTAAAAAATTTAATATATCAGAATCATTTTCCTCCAAATTAAAGATTGATCTGAGAAAACAAGGAGATTTTCTTCGAGACGATTTTTTCCTACAGAATGTTTTAATCTACGATTTTTCCAAACTATTCTCAATCTTTATTGATCCTGATTATCATGCTAGCACCTGGATCAGAAAAATAGAACGCAGAAATAATCTTACAATTACAACATTTTCCAACGAAAACTTTTTAAGTAAATTAACTAACTGTGTTAGATTTGGAAAGCCTCTAATGATCCATCAAGTTAAAAATCATATACCTACATATTTGCATCAGTTTATTTCTAAAGATGGATATACGGAGGGTGAAAACGATAACAAAAACACTTTCATCTTTATAAATGGAAAGGCTGTTCTGCTGGATTCTCGGTTTCGTTTATATTTTGTATGTAACATACATCAGCCTAATTTTTTTCTAGAAATATTTAATAGAGTCACAGTTATTAATTTTATTGTAACTTCCGAATATTTAAGAAAGCATTTTTTAAGGATAGTGACACAGATTGAGAAGCCTGAAACGAGAAAACTAAAAAAAGAAACATACAAAAAAATTAACAATTTTGAAACAGAGATCTTCAAAACGGAAAATGAAATTTTGGAAACACTATGTGAATCTGAGGCGGATATTTTAGAGGACGAAGTATCTATAAGATCCCTAGAGGAGTACAAAATTGTTTTGAACACGCTGAGAAATAAATTTCAAGACGCTAGATCTGCCGAAAAAACAATACAAAATTTCATGAATCAATATCAGACAGTAGCAACTTTTGTAGCTAATATGTACTTCTGTGTATTGCAATTAAAATCAGTTAACCATATCTATCAATTTTCATTCGACTGGTTTGATCATTTGTACTATCAGTCAATAATAAACTCGGAGAAATCGAAGCTCGTTAGAAGAAAATGCGAAAATATAAACAAAAATTTTATTTACCAGCTTTTTAAACAATTAAACTACTCCTTATATGAGAAAGATAAGTTTCTTGTACTTTTATTGTTAACTATTTATGTTTTAAGATATAAAAAAGAAATTACCGAGGAAGAAATTTTAATTTTTCTTAAACAATCAAATTTTGGTACCAATGAAATTACTGGAAGTATGATTAATTGGGAAATATTAAATGAATTTAAACGTATTCCGGCATTATCCAATTTTGTCTGCGACATTAGAATACATTTTGATTTATGGAAAAAATACATTTTATCAGAAGTAACTTGTAATATACCTGAACCATGGAAGTCAAACTTGACATCTTTTCAAAAACTTATTTTAGAAAAGTATTTTAAGCCCAAAAACTTACAGCTTGGAATTAAAAATCTTATTAAATCTGTACTAGGAACAAAATTTGTAGAACACTTTCAGTGGACTATTGATGATATATACAATGAGTCATACAGTCTGTCACCCATTTTACACTTACAAACAGAGGGCAATGATTTTAATGAAAATCTTTATATTCTTCTAGAAAAGAAAAAAGTAACTCACACTTTCCGTTCTTTTTGCATAAGTGACCATTCTTCAAGTCCTACAGATTTATTACTGGAAGAAGCGCGCGAAAAAGGCTTTTGGTTGCTGTTTCAAAACTGCCATCTCAATAAGCGCTGGCTAGAAGATTTGGAAACAAAACTAGTTCAAATGAATTACGAAAATACGAATGAAAACTTTCGATTGTGGCTTACAGCAGAACCAACAAAAGATATACCGTTAGAACTGCTGCAAAACAGTATTAAAGTTGTTTACAATTATCCAAGTAGTTTTAAGCAAACTATACAACATTTCATAAACAAAAAATATATTTCAGAATATTTTAGTACTGGTTGTCCAGGAAAACAAGAATTTTTTACAAAATTTCTCTATGGTCTGATTTGTTTTCATAGCGCTCTTATAAAAAGAAGAGTTTATGATAATCTCTTTTGGAAACCTTGCTACAATGTAAACGAAAATGATCTAAAAATGTCAATAAGATTGTTGCAATTATCGATCAACGAAGCGCACTTTTCCCACTCAGATATAGAAAAATCGATATTTCTAATAGGAAATTACCAGTATGGAACTCAACTGAATACCATTTATGAATTAAATGTGTTTAATAACTTATTAAACGGATTTCTAAATTCAGAAATAATGAGAAGTAAAAACTACTTCCTGGGAAATGTCAGGGAATATGGTTTACCAAAGAAATGTGACTATTCTGACTACCTGAAACTTGTTCGAAATCTTCCAGAATTTGATAACTATGAGATTTACGGTATTAGTGAAACCTTCGAGTCTATATACAGTGGCTCATGTTCTAAAACTGTAATTCAGTTACTATCAAATACTATTTGCATTAGTGAAGTGGAACAAATTGAACACAATGACTTTAAAATAATATCTGATGTAGATCGAATGTTAATGTACCTACCTGAACAAATAGTAGTATCGTATTCAGATTATGTTATCGAAAACGAAGTAAAAACATATAATAACATAAATAGAAATTTAAGAGAAACCCTTGTTTTAGTGAAACAAAGCCTGAGTGGATTAAAGCCATTAACTGTTGAGTTAGAAAATATTTCTCTTCAAATTTTACGAGGAAATGTACCAAACAAATGGAAAAAATGGACTTACTTTGGTAATAGTTCTTTATCAGAATTTATCACCAATCTAGTACTGAGAATAAATTATTTTAAAAACCTTACACATAATAACACTTATTGGTTAGCTGCTTTTTTATACCCCAAAGCCCTATTTTGCAAAATTAAGTTAAATTTTTCATTAAAATATTTAATACCAGTAGAACGCCTTTGTTTAAATTTTAGATTATTAAGAGATTGCGAGAATTCTATAGAAGGAATTAAAATAACCGGTCTTTCCGTCACAAATGCGGAATGGGATGCTGAAGATCAATGCTTCTATGAAATTTCATCTAAGTTTTACAATTCGTTTTCTTCTATTTTACTAACCCCTAATAATAATGACAAATTGTCCAAAATATCTAAATTATATGAGCTTCCTTTATATCAAAGTAGCGATATGACACTCTTTATATGTTGTATTAAGTTACAATTCCTGCAGAGATACAAACATTGGCTCAAACGAGGTGTTAGAATAGTATCGCATGTGTGCTTAACAGAGGCAGATTCGGCAAACAATATTAAGATTAAAAATGTTGCTCTTGAAACTCAATACATGTAACCTATAATTGTTTTCTAATGTATTTTTGTACGCCTTTATAAATTTTAATTGCCGACTAAAATCTTTGAGCTTCATGTTGTAGCGTTTTCATTTTTCTGGTGCGCTTGAATTTTGGTTGCACTGTATCATGATATAGAGACTATACTATTTCGTAAACTGTTTTTATTGCGTCTCGTCTAACTAAGCCACATTTTCAGTTCCTTTATCATTAATTTCGTCTGTTTAGTGAATGTTAAAAGTACTGTTAAAAATGTTTATATTAACATTTAGTTTTAAGATGTCTGGCTTTGGGGTCTAAATAATACGCATATGCCAAGATTTGAGGCATATAACTGTGATACTGCGAACACTTACCAACCCTTCTGGCAGACGTGGTATTTAATGCCAATATACCCCTTAAAACCGCTATGTCAGATTTTAAAACAAATACAGATTTACTCCAGGTGAATAAGATGCGTCCAAAATCTCACACTGATTTATCAGTCTGTCCCAAGGATTCTGGGGGGGGGGGGTGGGGGAAAGCATACTATACGGAAACCCATACAATGCCAGAAGTCTACTGTCCGAGAAGAGATTCACAGAAATGGAAATTGAAATGAATAAAATTAAATAGGATGTCATAGGTATCAGCGAAGTTAGAAAGCGAGGTGATATTTTCAAAACACTGAAATCAGGGCATATATTCTATCAGACTGGCCCTGAAACTACATCAGTTGGAGGCATCGGTTTCTTTGTCCATAAAGACCACGCGAACAAGACAATAAACATCAAAAGTATATAAACTAGAATGGCATATCTTATTCTGAAGTTGAACAGTAGATATGAACTCAAAATTATCCAAGTATACGCTTCAATAACCGACCTTAAAGACGAAGAAATCAAAATATTTTATGACGATATGTCTACTGCGCAGTGGCGGATCCAAGGGGGTAGGGGTCACGGGGGTAATGACCCCCCCCCCCCCAAACAAAAATAAATATCAATCAAATAATCCTAAAAAAAAATTTAAATTTAAAACCCATCAACCCTATAAGCAGGAAGTTAAGAGTTGAAATGATTCAAGAAAATAGAAAGAATTTGAATCCAATATTAAAAACTGTTATTCTTTGTGGTAGACAAAATATTTCTTTGAGAGGGCATAGGAATGATAAAAATGGATGGCAATTTTAGAGCATTGCTTCGATTTAGGATAGATGCTGGCGATAATGATCTGCTAAAACATTTCGAAACTGCTCCGGCTAATGCTACATTAATTAGTAAGACTACTAAAAATTATATCATTTCTTGATGCAAAGAAGAATGTATTTGCGATATTTATATTTAAATGAGATTAGAAAAGATTTTATTACATTTGTGATCGCCTACGATTCGATTCGAGAAGAAGATGTCGGTTCAGAAGGAGAACACCGCTTAACTGGAGTTGCTTTAGGCCACATTGTTGAAGATTCCGTAAAGATTTTAATTTAGATTTAAATTTTTGCGTAGGTTTTGGTATCGACAGTTGCTCAGTAATGGCATCCAAAACGAAAGGTGCCGTTAACGAATTAAAAAAAATCGGCCAAACGTGCTGTGCGTTGTCCATGTAGCAATCATATTTTTAATAATTCCTTGGCAAGCTCTTCAAAAGTTATATGTCGTAATGCTTCAGGAACTATGAGAGAAGTAGTAGCTTTTGCTAATGCCTCTCCCAAACGACATGATGTTTTTAAGAAGGAACTGGGGGCTGTTGTCCAAGGTATTTGTGAGACTCGTTGGGTTGAAAGGCATGAAGGTCATCTGCAGTTCCAGGGTAAATCAATCATCAAAATATACAACGCTCCTAAAACAATTTTTACGTGGAAGGACAGTAAAACGTCAGCTGATGCATTTTCATTAATTCAAACTATTAGGAGCACAGAATTTCTCATTTCAGTAGTTTGTCTTAGTAATGTTTTAGGTACAACTGTATTACTTAGTCGTCTTCTTCAGTCACCAAAATTAGATTTGAAGAAGGCTACTGAGGCTATAGAAGACATTAAATGTATTCTTTAAAATAAAAAATCAAATGCTGAATCAGTTTTTTAGCGAACTTTACTATGAAGTAAAGGAAATAGCTAAACAACTAGACATTAAATTAGAGATGCCTCGTATAGTTTTTCGTCAAAACCAACCTCCTAACTCTTGCGAAGAATATTTCCTAAGATCTATTTATTTACCCCTTTTAGACAATATCTTAACTGATTTAAAAGAACGACTTTCACCGAAAGTTATGAATCTATTTAATCTTCGAGTTGTTTTATCTAAAACTGATAACACACCAGAAGATAAAGTTGCATTAAAAAAATTGTTGATACTTTCCAGGATATTATTGGACCATCTACTGCATCTTCCACAGTACAACAAGAGTTTTTACTGTGGATTTTAAAGTGGAAAAGAGTCGTGCAATATAATGGAAAACTTCCTAATTCTATTTTAAAAGTATTAAAAAACTGCATTGCTGCAAATAATAATTACACTGCCAGTCAGTGTAGCAACAGCAGAGCGTAGTTTTTCTACGCGTAAGCGTCTAAAGACTTGGCTTAGAAATAGAACTTCGGAGGAAAAGTAACTAGTTTAGCACTCATCAATGTGCATCCTGAAATTTCTGTACATGTTGATGCAATCATAGAGCGATTTGTTAAATCGGATAGGCGAAAAAAATACATTTTATAAAATTATATAATATTTACTTATCTTATTCTTATAGTATTTTTAATCACAGAACTTTTATTTACCACTCGTTGCCGGCTGTTGCTGACAATTCGTGCGAAAAATTTCAATACCGAGTAAAAAAATATTTCACTCACTTGTAGCCTAATATGCCTAATTATAGAAATAACTATTCTTAAATTATATAATGTTTTTGTTGAATAAATTAATTTAAATAACTTCTTCTTAAGATTTCTTACACTTCTTCTTAAGATTTCTTCTTCATTACGGAACGATGGCTATAACTACAGCAAATTGTTCAATATCTTAAGCTGTTCTTAGTATCGAATGTGTATCCATGCCTGTCCAATCTCTTACATTCTTCAGCCAGGAGCATTTTCTTCTTCCTAGACCTCTTTTTCCTTCTACTTTCCCTTGCATAATGAGTTATAGAAAGTTATATTTTTTCCTCTGTAAATATGTCCTAGATAACTCGTTTTTCTGTTGTTTACAATATTTAGGAGCTCCCTCTCAGTCCTCATTTTTCTCAGCACCTAGTTGTTGGTTACGTGCTCTGTCCACGAAATCTTCAGCATCCTTCGAAAGACACACATTTCAAAGGCTTCTATACGTCTCATACTTGTAATTCCGAGAGTCCATGTTTCCACTCTCTATAGCAATCAAAAAGAAATGAATGTTTTTCCAAATTGATATCGGATATCCAACGATAAGATAGAGTTTATTAGGAATGTTTAATACATTCAATAATGTTTACACTTACATTGAGTTATTGCATTTAAATTACTTAACTTTGGTTTATACTTATTTATTTTTGGTTTGTCATTGATTTTGTAGCCATAGAATAGGTGGGTTTAAATTAATTGTCTTTAAAATACCTAGTTTAAATTGACAATCCTTGATTTTTCAATATTTATATTTTAATAACTTTCCTTTGGTTTAATAGTCTTGTACACTTGATTTTACTGTCATAAAGTATGTGGGTTTAAATTATTTTTTTTAAGTTTAAGTTTAAGTTAAAGACAATTTAATGTTGTACCCTTCTTTGCGCCCGTTTTAATATCTTTTCATTGGTTTAATATATCACTTAAAATAGTTAGTGAGAAAATGGTTCCCTTACATGAGGCACAAATCATATCAATCGTAAAGGTGCAAAAATCTAAATCCTATATCAAAATCACCCTCAAGACCCCTGACCCCTCCCGAGAAAAATTTCGTAATCCGCCACTGCTACTGCGCTTAATGACTCTCGTACTCAATTTACAATTTTATGTGGCGATTTCAACGCAAAAATAGGTGTAAAAGAAGCAAAGCTAGAAACATCCTTGGGAAAATTCGGTTTTCCAGGAAGAAATAACCGAGGAGAAACGCTACTAGGATTCCTACTCCAGAATAATTTATTCAACATGAACAGCTTCCTTTACAAAGAATGCACAGAAGATGGACCTGGGAAAGTCCAAACGGTAGAACAAGGAACGAAACCGACTACATCATAAGTGACAAAAAACAAATAATTAAACATGTAACAGTACTCAACAAGTTCACCACAAGTAGTGGCCACAGAATGATACGAGCGAAAGTCCAAATCAACACAAAAAGAGAAAGAAACATAATAATTAAAAATTAATCTCATAGTATCATGACACTCCCATTAGATATCAACCAATATCAGGCACATATAAATAATAAGCTACTACTGGATGAAACCTTCGAGAACGATCTTGACGACTTAAATTATTACATCATTAACGCCTTACAAGAAAGTCACCGAGTCACTGTTCTAAAAGAATATCAGATAGTAAAATAAGTCCATATACTGAAACGTTGCTAGATCAAAGAAAACAAATGAGAAGAATGCAGACAGCCACACTCTAAGAGAAATGAAAAAAACTGTTTCGAAGGCAATCAGGAGAGATTTAAGGAGATTTAAAACCGATAATATTAAACGATTATACAGGAAAATAACAGCCTAAAAGTTCAACGTAGAAAGCTAACGAATGGGAAATGCAAAATTCATAAATTAAGAAACAAGCAAAATGAAATAATATCACGTAGAGAGGAGTTAATACAGGTGGTCGAAGTGTTTTACGAGGAATTATAAGGAAGTAGACAATAAGATCAAATAAAAATACAAACAGCCATTTCAAAGAAGATCATGAACCAAGTTTCAGAACTAATGCCATAAATAAAAGTAGACGAGATTCGACAAGCGTTAAGAAAAATGAAAAATAACAAAGCCCCAGGAGAAGATGGAATTGTTATAGAAGCTATCGTAAATGGAGGAGATATGCTATTAAATCAAATAAGGAAACTGTTTAATCTATGTTTACAGCAAAGAGAGGTGCCCAAAGAATGGAACAATGCTATAACCATCCTTTTGCATAAAAAAAGGAGATAGGACATTCCTAGAAAATTAGACCTATTAGCCTGTTGAACCACATATACAAGCTCTTCACTAGGTTAGTGACATTAAAATTGGAGAAAAAATTAGATTTCTACCAACCGAGAGAGCAGGCAGGAGTCCGATCACATTATGGTACCAATAATCAACTCCATACACTAAAGACGCTCATTGAAAAATCTATATAATACAACAAACCTCTTGTCCCCACTTTTATAAATTTTCATAAACCGTTCGACACGATCGAAATAGACAGCCTTATAGAAGCAATGAATGACAGCAGGATTGACTATAGGTATAATGAACTTATTTACAATATTTACAAAAATGCCACTGTGACTGTTAAGATACACGATAAAACCGACCAATAAAAATAAAAAGTGGGATAAGGTAAGGAGATACATTGTCACCGAAATTATTCATAACGGCATTAGAGTATGCCTTTAAGATGGTCAATTGGGACCACAGAGGAGTAACAATAGACGGCGAAAAACTTAACCATCTCCGTTTCGAAGATGACATTGTCCTTATCACAGATAATTTAGGAGAAGCCACAGACATGTTAAATGAATTGGACTTTACATGTTCGAAGGTGGGCCTCAGAATAACTGGACGAGCAAAATTACACATTGGAGGCCAAGAGCAGACAAACGTAGTAGAGGAAGACCACCTACACGTTGGGCTGACAAAATCAGGCGTATCACCAAAAATGGGCAACAAAGAGCACAAAATCGCAAAGAATGGAGGAGTTTAAGGGAGGCCTATGTCCAGCAGTGGACGTGATAAATGAAGGCTGGATGATGATGATGAAATTGATTATTTATTTGTATGATGATTCAGATCAAGAGTTGTCTGATCTTGATTTAGATTAGATGAGACGTTAAGAGTATCGTTACGTTTCTATTTTGTTTTGTTACTGGCCTGCTTATCTCTAACTGAATTTTTATTATTTTACATCCAAGAATATTTAAATAAGTATCTTTTATTTGTTAAATGTTTTTTTAAGAAGACAGAAAATTTATATTCAAATGTTCAAGTTTATGTAAGTATATATATATATATATATATATATATATATATATATATATATATATATATATATATATATATATATGTATATATATATAGAAATGTTTCTTCAACGTCGATATTCCCAAAAAAAAATCTTTATTTCGAAAATAAGTTACAATTTTTGAGAAATTCTACAAACTACTACATTTAATGATTTAAACTTGACTATTGAAACATAATAATTACAATAATAATAAAAATATTGATTTCTTCCTATTTATAACGTCGGATATCGGAATCTGCTGATTCTTAATAGTAAGGGAGCTTATGGCTACATTTCTCCTCCCTCCATTGGTTGGGACTTCTTCCTCGAAGTTTTGGTTACTTCGGCTATCAGCTCGTCTAGTATCTGGATCTGGGCAGGATGCAATTTTTCTCCAAATAGGATTTTGGAAATTCGTTTTCTTTTCCTAATTAGGAAGATTATTAGGAAAGCTAAAATAGTTAAAAATATTATAACAGAAGTGGTGCTCAGTCCTATGGATAATCGGGGTAGTACTTCTATGGTATCTATTGGTTGAATTTGGCCATGTGTCTCTGGGATTGTTAATTTTTCAATTTTCATCTCATGGTTTGGTATTAATTTTATTGGAACAATTTTTGGAATGGAAATGTCTTGAGACGTCTTTTTATTAAATTGGATACCTTCAATCATTAGTGGTACATCTGTCGTCAAGAGGCTGGTCGAATTAATTTCTATCTGCTGGATTCTCATTGGGTGAACTATTCCTAGCAATATGACTTTGCTGGTTTCTTGGAAAAAGTTCTCTGTGATTAATGTTTTTGTGCAATTATCTACATTGGGTATGTTACATTTGGATTGTACATAGTTGGAACAAACTATGTTATCGCCTTGTCCTATACAAGTGTTGAACCATTTATTATTTGTATAGTAGCTTGCAGGTGGCAGAATCATAACATGATCTTTGTTTGGAATGGGATAGATTTTATAGGTAGTATAAGGAATTTCATGGAGTATAGGGATTTTAATTATTATAAGCATTGTATTTGAAGTTACACAAACTAACGTTTTTGTTGATTCTATAAGTTCATAAGGGTGTTCATTACTATTGGGAATTGAATTTCTGGGATAAATTTTGAGAAGGTTCTCTTTAAGGTCTATTATTTCCTTTAAAGTGAATAATTCTATATTGGAGATATTAAGTTCAGATAAAGTAATGGTTCTAATAAGTTTCATTAGAAATTCGTTTATATTTTGGAGATTTATTATCTCGTTGTGTAGAATGATATAGCTGTCAAAATCAGCTGATAATTTGTTGAGTGCAGATATGAGAATTGAATTATCAGAATTTAGTTTTTCTAAAAGTTTATCGAATCTCGTGTTAAAAGAGTTTCCATAAGATATTTGGTTATTAAATTTTTTTATGATTTCGTTTTGTTTATTTTCTAAAGAGATTATGTGTGATTTTAACAAGTCTAAGTCAGAGTCGTCTGGATTTCCAGTCACGTATTTGATGGCTGTACCTAGAAAATTAAAAAGTCCGCGTTTCTGTTTTCGCGTAATCTTGTGTAGATCGTCTTTTGTTTGTTCTTGTATGTGGGTGTATTGGGAGTACAGTAGCGAGAGAGGTGCATTTTTGAAGTGATCTTTGAAATAGCTTGTCGGACTAGCGTCAATACTGTCGGATAATTTGTCTAGTGGAATGTGAAGAAAATGTCTGTGATAGTGGGAGATTTCTCTTGATTTGCCTATCTCTTCAGCATAGTAACCATTATTCGGAATCTCCTGAATATTGAGTGGATGGACCAGGGCGAATAATACGTGGATAATAACGAACGGGGAATAATCTGTGGAACTGTGGATTGATTGGTTGTAAATAAGAATGGCGTGTGTTAGAATGTCATCTAACGAATCATTTGGATTTTGGGCTTGTAAGGTCCTAAGTTTTTCAATAAGAGTTGAATGAAAGCGCTCTACTGGAGAGTTTGAGGAAGAATTGTTTACTGTTGTAAAATGTATTTCGATTTTGTGGATATTTAGGAATTCTTTAATGACTGCGGAATTAAATTCGGTGCCGCTGTCGCATACAATCTTTTTTGGGTAATTGTGGTGCGAAAAGTAGTGTCTTAATTTGTTTAGTATCGAAATGGAAGTTTTGTCGGTGAGCTTATAGCATTGACCGTATTTGGAAAAAGAATCTATTATTGTGAGATACAGGTTTTTATTGCAGTGGAATAGATCGATATGTAATATATCAAAAGGTTTTTGACCTAACAACGGTCCTAATTGGGGAAGTTTATAAGGGCGTCGTTCGTATTTATTTTTTAGGCAAATTTCGCATTTATTGATAAAATTAGAAATAGTTGTCTGCATTGAGGGCCAATAAAATTTTTGTTTTAAATGTTTGTAGGTTTCAATTATTCCGTTGTGATTTTCTACGTGATATTTCTTTATGCATTCTATTTGTTGGTTTTCTTCTTCTATGTCCTGAAGTAGTATATTGCAAAATATTGCTTTGAGTGTGGAATTTATTTTTTCTTTAAAATAGTTACAGATAAAAGGTCTAAATTCGTGAGGGATTGTTATTGCAAATTTTTGATTTGGTCTAAGGATATTTTGGAAGGTATTTGCTATTTCTGTTTTCCAATTATTTGTCAAAGTGACAGTGTAACGGTGTTTGTTAAAAATTCTTTTGTATTTAATTTCAAAATTATTTGACTCTGGTTTAAAAATAATTTGGTTTGAGGATAAATTAATTGGTTCAGGTGAAATCTCTATTCCAGTGATAGGGTTCTCAACTGATGTATGTTGTGTGTTTGTACTGTTTTGTAAGTTGTCAAAATCGGCAAGGAAATCGTCTATGTCGAAATTGTCGGGTGGTTCAGCACATTCTGAATTCGGGGGTTCAGCACATTCTGAACTCGAACTTAGGGCATTTATTTGGACTCGGCTAAGAGCATCAGCAACTTGATTCTCTTTGCCTTTTTTATATTTAACTTCAAAATCATATTCTTCTAGTTTAAGTCTCCACCGGGCTAATCTAGAAGTGGGGTCTTTAATTTTATAGATCCATACGAGAGGATTGTGATCTGTTTCTACAGTGAATTTTTGGTTGTATAAATACATACGGAAGTGTTTACAAGAATCTAGTATGGCTAAAAGTTCTTTTTCAATAGTGGAGTAGTTTCGTTCTGCGGAATTTAGAGTTCGGGAATAGTAGGCAATAGGGTGATTATTTTGAGATAATACTGATCCTATAGCTATATTAGAGGCGTCTGTAGTCAGTACAAAAGGCTTTTCGAAGTCTGGATATTGTAAGACTGGAGAATTAGTTAACAATTGTTTGCATTTTGCAAAACATTCTAAATAATTTGGATTTGTGGGGTCGATAGTTGCTCCTTTTCGAGTACATCTCGAAAATGGGGACGTTATTTTTGCAAAGTTGGGTATGAATCTTCGGTAGTAACCAATTAAACCAAGAAATGATTTAATTTCTTTTACTGTTTTTGGTAGAGGATATTTTTGTATAGCTTCGATTTTTGCTGGGTTAGGTTTGATTCCTTCGGTTGTCACTACGTGACCTAAGAAAGAAACTTCTTTCGTGAGAAACTCAGATTTGTCTAACTGAATTTTTAAATTATTTTTTCTGAAAGTGTCAAAAATAGTCGCAATATGAACTAAGTGTTCTTGCAGTGACTTGGAAAAAATAATGACATCGTCCATGTAGACGAAGCAAAACTTATGAATAAAGGGCCTAAGAATATTGTCCATTAACCTTTCGGATGTTGCTGGGCTATTCTTTAAACCAAAGGGCATACGTAAAAATTCAAAGTGACCATGCGGAACTGAAAAGGCTGTTTTCCGAATAGAATCCGGATGAACTTCAATCTGATGGTAACCTTGAGCTAAATCTAATGTTGTGAAATAACTGGCTTTTCCTAAGTTATCCAGTATCTCATCTATCTGAGGAAGTGGGTAGCGATCACTTTCAGTATGATCATTGAGCTTCCTGTAATCAATTACTAATCTAAATTTTTTCTGACCTGAGGCATCAGCTTTTTTTGGTACTATCCAAACTGGAGCTGAGTACGGTGAAATTGACGGTCGAATTATCTTATTATCTAATAAATTATTTATTTGTTTTTTTATTTCTTCCTGCATTGCTTTGGGATGCCGAAATCCCTTTACATAAATTGGATTTTCATCCTTAGTTTTAATTTCGTGTCTAACAGCTGACGTGAAAGTTAAATTTTTGTTTTCGTCGTAAAATACGTCTTTAAATTTTTTGCAAAGACTTATAATTTTATATTTTTCTTCGTTATTTAAGTGCGAAGTACGGATTTTGTTTTCATTAAAATGCGTCGTTGGAATTTTTGCTATATTATAATTACAAAAGTTCTCAACTTCAATTCTCTTATTAAATTTCATAGGCATAGGTAAGTCGAAAGTGTCTAGAAAGCCGTTTTTTGCAACGTGAATAGAATGGGGAATTTTGATACCTTGAAAGTGTCTTTCGCGCAATAAAACTTCGCCATTATGAACGCTTACTGGAATTTTTTGGTATAAAGTTTCAAATGGAATGCTAACGTGAGGATTCTCAAAGGTTAAAGTATGAGTTGCGTAGCTAATTGTGGCGTGGAATCTTTTCAGATCGTAAGTTCCAAGGAGGATATCAAAGTGTTGACTAAAATCAGCAATTTTTACGTCGAATGTTTGTGGAATTCCATATTCTAGGAATAGTGGCGTCTTAATATTTAAGTCGTGCTTGGAAGTAATTTTCATTGACGTTAGCGAAAAAGGTTTTCGATAAATATGATTTTTATCAAATAGTTTGAGAGCTCGTGGATTTAAAATTGAATGGGAACCGCCGGTATCGATTAAAACGCGTAGATGTGTTTTGGGTGTAACGAAGCAGGGTAACCCAGGGGAACTCTCAATATTATATAGGTTTATACAGGGGGTGGATGATCGTCTAACGGGATGGCTTGAAAATCCTGATGATTTTCATCATGCAAATCGGGCTCTTGTTCGGATTCGTAATTTTCGAAATCATTTTCGAAATATTGGGTATCATTTGAGTCTATGTGAAAATTGTGGCTTCTATTAGTTGTAATTGTCATGGGCTGATGGTTTCTGGTTGTGGTAGTTTGAACACCGCTCATTGGAGTAGCAAAATTTGGTTGGGGTCGAGGAGCTTTATATTTATTTAATCTTTGTTGGTTGTTTTTCGGAACATTGTTTCGTTGGAAGGATTGATTTTGTTCGTGAGAACTGAAATTTTGTCTCTGAGGAAAATTATAGTTCTGTTGTGGAGTGAAGTTAAAATTGGGCTCTGTGTTGTGAGTTGAAGGTCTCACATAATTTGAATGCATGGGTTGGAAGTTTGAGTATGTGGGTTGAAAGTTTGTGGATCTTTGATTATTCGAAGATTGATAGGGTTTATTTTTGAGTGGGGCCTTTTTGTTTTGTTGGCTCTTAAGGAAGTTCATGTATTGTTGTTGATTTTTGTGGTTATCGTAGGCAATACACTTTTGAAGGGCTTCTTCTAGGGAATTTAATTCAAAATGCGATAAGTATTCGCAATAAGGCTCGTTGATTCCGGTACAGAAAGTTTTGAGGGCAATGTTTTTGAAGTATGGAGTTTTAAAAGTGACTGTCGCGGGATTATCGTTTAGGGTGATGTGTTGGAGTAAATCGTTCAGATTTGTAGTTATTCTCTGATGATAATTGTCGTAGGATTCACTATGTTTTTGGACGGTAGTGGATAGTTGTGTTACTAATATGTCTTCCGAACGTCTGTCTCCGTATTTAGTTAATAATGCTGGACGAATTTCTGTCCAATTGGTTTTATTAGAATAGTTTAAGAAATTTCTAGGTTCTCCTTTAATTCGAGATACGATATGGGAATTTAAGATAAATTCTTGGGACGGATTTAAATCTTGGGTGCCTAAGAAAACTATTAAATTATCTACTGCTTTGATGAAGGTGGAGAGGTTGTCTCCAGAAGAGAATTCGGGCAGAGTTGAGCAAAGGCTAGCAATATCGCTATTGGTCATCGGCATTTTGGAACGTAATTTAGATGCAGGCTTAGGTTTAGAGGTTTGTAGATTTCTTTTTATTTTTAGATTTAAATTGTCGAATAGTAAACTTAAATTTTCGATACTATTTTGGGAAATATCATTCAATGTACTCATAAAATATATGCAAAAATATAAATGCAAGTATATATAAAAAATTCGTTGAAGTAAAATGTTATAAATAATATAAATTCAATAAACAATAAATAATAAATTCAATGTAAATGTTTAAGAATTCAATTAAAATAATAAATGCTCATAAACAATGGTAAAGAAAGGAAAAACTTACGCAAGGATGATCGTGTTTGATTTCCAATACATTTTTCTCTTTTACCAGGTTCTTCAGGATTTCATTAAACTAATGTAGACCAAGAAACGACTATGTTTCTGTATGAAATATCCTGTGGTTCGCAGCGCCAGAAATGTTTCTTCAACGTCGATATTCCCAAAAAAAAATCTTTATTTCGAAAATAAGTTACAATTTTTGAGAAATTCTACAAACTACTACATTTAATGATTTAAACTTGACTATTGAAACATAATAATTACAATAATAATAAAAATATTGATTTCTTCCTATTTATAACGTCGGATATCGGAATCTGCTGATTCTTAATAGTAAGGGAGCTTATGGCTACATTTCTATATATATATATATATATATATATATATATATATATATATATATATATATACACTCGCGATCATAAAATCCGGGTCATCTTGAAAATTTCAAGTTTCTTCAATATTTTTGCCTCTGGTGCAGTAATAACCTTTTTTTTTGGCTAATGTATTTTTTATTTGTCATCAATGTTTGTTTAGAAAGAAAAAAAAAAATGGTTTTTTATTGTTTTTATTGAAAAAACAGAAAACAAATCAAATTGTTGATAAAACAGACAAACAAAAATATGGAAAATACAGAACGTGGTAAAAAATCAGTGAAATTTCAATGACCAATATCGTGTATTGCCTCTCCTTGCTCTAATAACCTCTTGTAGACGACGGAGCATACTCTCAATTTTTCTCCGGATTACATGTTGTGGTATGTTATTCTACTCATTCACTAACAGATCCTTAAGCTTATGTGCGTTGTGAGGAGGAAGTGTATGGGTTTAAATACGTTTTTTCAAATCGTCCCAGAGATATTCGATGGGATTTAGGTCCGGAGACCTAGCTGGCCAGGCTACCCTCGTAATTCCAACTTTGTCCAAGCATTACATACTGATCCTGGCAACGTGCAATCGCACGTTGTCCTGCATTAAAAACGGCGTTTTCTCCAAGCCCTGCCATGTTGGGCATAACATGTTCTTTCGGAATCTCCGTAATATACCTTCGTGCAGTTAAGGACCCATTTTCGATGAAGGGTAATTCTGTGTGGAAGTCGGAAGATATACCTCCCAAGCCATGACCGAGCCTCCACCAAATGGCATTCTTGGAGCAATGCAAGCTTGTGAAAATCGTTCACCGGTTCTCCTCCAAACTCTTACACGTCCATCGGATCCAGTTAGGCAGAAATGGAATTCATCTGAGAATAACACTTTGCTACAATTGTTAATTCCCCAACGCGCGTATTGTCGAGCAAAAACTAGTCGTGCAACTCGAGGCACCCGCCGAAGCGGCAGTAATCTAGCCATTACCCGAGAAGATGGTCAAGAAGAACGAAGTCTTCTTCTGACTGTTACAACACTAAAATTGCGATTTCGTACTTCCTCTAGACGATTTTGGTGCATAACCGCTGTTGAGGTCCGGTTTCGTAAAGACTGAAACACAAGGAAACGGTCATCTAGTGCCGTGGTCGTTGTTCTTCGTCCAGAGCCAGGTCCCCTGGTTAGCAAACTTGCCTTCTGAAAGCGTTGAAGCACTCGTTGAACCGTAGAAAGGCTTACGCCAACAGTTCTTGCGACTTGCCGTTGAGTGTGACCGTCTTCCACAAGTGCAACAATTTGTGCCGTTTCAACAGTCAAAGGCATTTTTGTCAAAAAATAAACACTAATAATGGTACTAATAAACACTAATGGTGGCAATAATAAACGTTTGTCCGTCCGAACAGAAAGTCGAAGCACAAACGAAACATTTAAAACAAGCGGAGTTACAGGTAGCGTTCATTTTGGGAAGTGTGCACTCTACCGCGAAATTGGCACTATTGGAATTCTTTGTTACAAAGGAAACCGCAACAATTCTCAGAAACATGCATTAGTTTGTATTTGTGTTATTAATATTTACGATAAAGCTCGTTAAAAATGAAATATCGGTGATTTTCAAGGTGAACCTGATTTTATGATCGCGAGTGTATATATATATATATATATATATATATATATATATATATATATATATATATATATATATATATATATATATATATATATATATATATATATATTGCTCTTTACGTAAGAAAAAAATAAAAGTGAAAGATTACACTTTAATTAGAATTCCACCATGGTTCTACACGTGTTTCGAGTTATTTAACTCCTCGTCAGGAACACTTGAACACTTAACTTCCACAAGTGTTCCTGATGAGTAGTTGAAAAACTTAAAACACGTGTATATCAATGGTGGAATTTAAAGTACAATGAAATTCAATCTTTTACTTTCATATACATAATGCCTGCAACTTTCGTAAAAATCCTGTGTCAATTCGTCATCTAAATCAATAATATTTTTCGCCACCCCAATTCCTATATACAGGTTATTAATTTTGGCAAATTTTGTAATATTTTGAGAATCAATTGTTGCAACATTCAATAGTTTGGCTCACGTACCATGGATCCATGTAAGCTAACAATAGATTTTTATGCACTGTGATTAATTCGCTGTGCAAATTTGTAATAACTACTTTATCGCTTTGGAAAAGTTTATTTAATTCAAAATTTGATTACAACAATTTATTTTCTAGATTAAAAATGTGCTTTTGTTCCAACTAAAAATTTAGTAATTTTGTAATAAAGAACAAAATACGATATATTAAACCAAATGTTTTAAAACTTTTTTAAGAAATACAACTATTTTCCTGAAAGTAATAAAATTGGTGTTTACTTCATTTTGTTTTCATTTCCTCTTACACCTTCATACAAAAGTTTGGACTGTGGAAATAAGTAATCCTACTTCCACTACAAATGTACTCTAAGTTTGCGTTTCCGTCCGTTATGAAAACAACAAAGTTTTGAGAGTTTGATGTGTACTTCTGTTCAACTTTGCAAACACGGAGAAAGCAAATTAACTTGCTCTCAGGAAAGTCGGTATAATCATTTGAATTATACTAAAATACTTCAAATAGTATAAAGCAACTTTAAAATATAATTAAAATATATTAAAATACATAATCGCTTATTTAAAACTTGAATAAATTGTTAAAGATTAGAAATGACAGGACGGTATAATATATTCAAAGCAATAGTTTATAATTAAAATAATTTTCGTTTTTAATGGCGAAGAATTTACTGATAGATAAAATAAAAACTAAGGAAGCAACTCTAATTTAACCAACTATAAAGCCAAAGTATTTAATCTATAGATCATACTATACAGAAAGTATACTATGCAGTTTGCAATAAGGACACAGAAAATATTCCGGTAATGTCATGATCATAAAATGAAATGGTATTAAGAAAAATAAAAAACAACAGCCTAGAAGAAAAGTATTAAGGAAGGAACAAAAAACTTAGTTTACAAACTTACTCAATTATATTTAAGAGATGCTTAGAGACTGGAAGAATCCCAACGTTATGGAATAATGACATGACTAATCATGCCTAAGAGAAGCGACCACACACATCTAAAAAAAAACCTGTTTTAATCTTTGTGGACTACGAAAAAGCATTTGACTTAGTTGACCAAAACAACAGCATAACTGCTGCACTAACTGATTGTAGCATAGTCCATAGATATGCAATCACAGACTAAAATTATTAGAATTAATTATAAATATATAGTAAATATTTGAAAAATATTTACAAACAGACGCTGCAGCGACATCTACTAATGAGAATATAAATCGGAAATCGAATTCAGGATTCAGCCTAAATCTGTGTATTCTAAACGTTGTAAAACAAGTAGACGACAAATGCACTGGCATGGGGATTTATAAAAAATGTATCCACGTCGAGCCAATTTATGTAGACAGAAACCTAATACTCCATAGGGGAGGGCCGGGAGGGTTTGGAAAGCGAGAGGCATTGGACACTCTCATAACTCCCATTCCACTAGACAACAATCGTAACCGCAAATATAACTTGAAGTGCATTTTTGTAGTCTTAGTATCTGTCCAGACGCCAAGCCGGCAAGTTACCATGTTTCGGCCATTTTCGAAATTTTCCATGCTGTTCTAATATTTAGCAATTTGAAATTGTGTTTTTAATTTGCTAGTTTTGTTTGTTTTGGGATACTGATTGAGTTGTAACGATAAGACTACCAAAGAGAATTGAAATACTATTATTAAAATAATACCTCAATCAACCATGGGAGCT
This sequence comes from Diabrotica undecimpunctata, assembly GCF_040954645.1. Classification (NCBI taxonomy): domain Eukaryota; kingdom Metazoa; phylum Arthropoda; class Insecta; order Coleoptera; family Chrysomelidae; genus Diabrotica; species Diabrotica undecimpunctata. Next base: position 62,046,342 of record NC_092804.1, on the reverse strand, counting down.
TATCGTCTATGCTTCGCCTAGCTCAGTATCTCAAGTGTGAATTCGTCTTGTCTTAAACTATGAATTAAACCATGAACCCTTAGCTGATAGCAAATAAAACAATTACTTAACTAATCATATTTATTAAAAATAAAAAAGAATATTAAAGTAGGCAAAAACAGCCCTGCCAATGCTTTACATTAAATAAATTCGAATAATACTTATGGCATCATGGCATCGATGGGCCGCTTGCTACTATATATCTGTGACCTCCCAATTAAGTGGTTAGGTGCAGTTATTACATAAATTGTTTCATGTAATATTCAGAAAATCTTTTAGGAATATCCAGTTATTCTATATTCTCCAATACAGCCAATAAAACCTGGAATACTGCCAATAAACTAAAATATCAGAAACTTCTTGTATTAGAGACACATCAAGAAGGGTTTAATTTCCTTGCCATTTTACAAAATTACAATGAAACAAATAGCAGATGGCAAGGATAAAATAAAATTCTTTGTTAAGATTCCTATATGCATTTTACTGGAAACGTGGTTTCGAAAGAGGTTACGAATATTGAGAATGCTGTCAGAATTATAGAATATAGATTACAATGAAGGTACTCACCCCAAGAGAATTCTGCAGACCATAAAATGAAGCTTATAATAATTTTTTCTTCTTTTATAAATTTCAAAAACAGGCAAAAAATTTTATTCCCACTAAGTTAGAAAAGTTGATAAGGGGGGGGTTGACAAAAATAAGGGGGACTAAAGTGAAGTTTGCACAGATGACATAGGACATAAGCCTATGATGGAATTAGTTTTTCTGTCAACATAGAACAGAATATTTAGTCTAACGGACAGAAAGAGAGAATGCAAATATTCATTCCAAATGGTTTAACTCCAAAAGCGACTCGCAGATTAGCATACGAATTTGCCGAAAAAAACGAAGTCAAATTTCCAGAGCCTTGAAAAGTAAACAAATCAGCTGAGAAGGACTGCTTTACAGGATTTTTAAGTCGACAATCTGAACTATCCTTACGAACCCCGCAGAATACAAGCTTAACGAAAATTTCCAGTTTCAATAAATCTACAGTCGGTAAATTTCAAGGTAAGTTAGAGGAGATTCTAAAAAGGCACAACTTCACTGGATCAGACATATTTAATTTGGACGAGACGGGCGTAACCACAGTTCAAAAAACTCAAAAAGTAGTTGCTACTAAAGGTCAGCATCAAGTTGGTAAAGTAGTGTCGCGTGAAAGAGAACTGATTACTCAAGTGGGTATTATTGAAGCGAATGCAACAGCACTTTCACCAGTCTGGGTGTTCCAAGGAAAAAAATTGACAAGCATAGAATGCTAAATGATATTCCAGAAAAGTATGGTGCAACCGGTTTAGTGCATTCTTTGGGATGGATGACCAGTGATAATTTTTTAAAAGTTTTAGAGCATTTTGTAACTTATGTTCGGTATTCTAAAGAACGCCAAGTTATTTTATTAATGAATAATCATGATTTCCATTTATCTGTTTCTGCTATTGATTACTGCAAAGATAATGGAATTACAATTCTAACTCTTCCACCCCACATATCTAACAAATTGCAACAATTAGATAGGACTGTTTTTGGACCATTTAAAATGTGTTTCAATCAAAGAGCAGATGACTGGATGCTCTCTCATCCAAGAAAGGCATTATCAATTTATGACCTTGCATCAATATGTATGAAAACTTGGGATCGATCTGCAACTCCTTCCAACATAAAATCTGAAATTCGTTACACTGGAATTTGGCTATTGGATATAAATATTTTTGGTGAAGAAGACTTTCTATGCTCGTTTGTAATAGATAGAATGGTTTCTTTAAAATAAAAAAACCCCAATGTTTCTTCATCAAGTGAATTTTCAAATCAAAATGTGGAGGTGACATCGCAATTCTGTATCTCTGCATTGTCACAGGCCGACACTCTAGTTCAAAGTGAGCACAAGAAAAATTACTTAACTCCATCCTAAATAAAACCATACCCAGAAAGAATATTAACTAGAAAAGGTCCAGTAAAAAGAACAACCATAATAGCAACCGATACTCCGGAACGCAATGCAATTGCAGAAAAAAAAATTGAAAAAAGAGACCCCACAAATTAGTAAAAAAAAATAGAGATGGTAAAGAGGAAATTAATGAGACAGTCTTCTTCCAATGAGGAAGAAGTGATTTACAAAGACTCATCTTCAGATTTAGACTTGGAAAATGATGAAGATCAGGATGAGGACCTTACTAGACTTCGAATTGATAGTTTCGTGGTTTGTAATTATCATCATTTTGGGTTTACAACTCTGTGTGGGTCCTCCTCAAGAATTTTTCCATCGCTTTCCTCCGACAAGGATGTATTTCCATATTTCTCATATCTTGATCTATGTTATCTATGAATCTTGTTCTGGGTCTTCCTCTTCTTCTTTGACCAATAGGTCTATCAAGGAGCGTTTTTCTAGCTCGGTCGGTTTGCTCCATCCGCATTACATGGCCTACCCACCTCAGACGTCCTATCTTAATGTGTTTTACGATATCTGGTTCCTGGTATATTCTATAGAGTTCGAAGTTGTATCGTGTTCTCCAGACATCATTTTCATTTACCGCTCCATAGATTCACCTTAGTATTTTTCTTTCGAAACATCCTACATGTTTTCATTGCTTTTCATGTTTCAAGTCCAGGTTTCTGAACCATATGTTAGGACTGGGCGTATTATTGTTTTGCAGAGTTTTACTTTTGTATTTCTTGATATAACTGTAGATTTCGAATGGAGATTAAGCCCAAAATAGCATCTATTAGCCGTGCAAATTCTGCGGTTTATCTCTGCGGTAGTGTCATTTTCAGTATTGACGGGCGTTCCCAGGCATACAAATTCGTTAACTGCTTAGATGACGTCGTTTCTATAACAAGTGGCCGTAGTATTTGTGGTTGCGTACCTATTTTCATGTATTTCGTTTTATTGGTGTTTATTATTAAGCCCATTTTTGTAGCCGCTTCCTTTAGTGCTACGTACGCCTCTCGTGCTGCGTTTTCCGTTCTCCCAACAATATTGATATCATCAGCATATGCTAGGATTTGCACAGATTTGTTATATATTGAACCAGTAGTTGTGATTTGTGACGGTACGTATTACTTTTTCCAGAGCTAGATTGAATAGAGTGGGTCTCCCTGACGTAGCCCGTTATTTGTTTTAAAAGTTTCAGAGAGTTCCCCCTGGATTCGTACTCTGCATTCAACTTTTTCAAGGGTTAGTTTGGTTAGACTTACCAACTGATTTGGTACTAATAGGTCTATCATTGCTCTAAACAATTCTCTTCTATTTACAGAGTCGTAGGCTGCCTTGTAGTCTATAAATATGTGGTGCGTGTCTACACCGTATTCCAGTGTTTTCTCTAGAATTTGTCTCAGGGTTGAAATCTGATGAATTGTTGATTTACTACCTCTGAAACCAGCCTGGTATTGTCCTATTATTCGCTCTGCATATGGTGCCATACGATGGCATAGTATATTGAAGAATATTTTATACGCTGCATTTAGGATGCATTGGTTAGGGCATTCAAAGATATCTCCCTTTTTGTGTATGGTGCAAAGTATTCCAATATTCCAATCACTGGGAAGGGACTTCTGTATCCATATTTCTTTTATAAGCTGCTGTAGCGCTATTATGATATCGTGGCCACCTTCTTTATATAATTCCGCTGGGAATTTGTCTCCAAATTTGAAAAAGGCACTCACTAGGCAGAAATTTAAGTCGAAACAGGAGGTCATCGCCGCCAGGAAACCTAGTTTGCAGACCTCGAGAAAACGTATTTTTCATTTTTCATTAAACTGATTAAAGAAGTTGGAGCATAGCTGGCTTAATCGTGTCGAACTAAAAGTAGACTACGTTGAGAAATAAATCGCCACTTTTTAGTAAATAAACATTTATTTGGTACTGTTGATCGCCAACACCGATAGAGTGTTAAAGTTTCGGACGGCATTATGGGCGAGAACGTTATCGGCCCGTATTTTGTTGACGGTAATCTCAATGGATTAATATTGTTAAATTTTTAAAATAAGATTTTTGGATCCTTCTTGAAAACCTTCCACTTAGCGTTCGAACAAAAATTGGTATATAAATGGAAGGCAACAGTAAATACGTATTTTTGACTATTTAGCCGTCATCAGTACGATGTAACCAAGTTAGAAAAGGAGCATGTTAACTTGGGAAAGGATCACTACAGGAGCAATATAACCAGTTTGTGGCAATAATGTTAGAAGACGCTGAGGACTCAGAACACAACCACGGAGGAAGCTACAGTTACCTGAGGAAACGATTGCCAAACGAATTAACAGCATAAACGAAAGTATTGGTTATTTAATTATAAAAAAGCAGTTTAAATAAGATGCTCAAATTAAGATCTCCTCACTTCTTTCCAATAAGTTCACCTTTGCTTCAATTCACGCAGCACGTTTTTAAAAGTTTCAGATCGAATAGGGTTAGGTTGGATGTGTATGCAATACATTCAATAATAAATATCCTCATGCAGACAAAGTTGCCAAACCAGTCATTTCTAAGGCATTATAAAAATGTAATCAATTTGTTAATATTAAAAATCGTTTTTTTAGGTAAGGAAGAGTGTCACAAAAAATTTACAACTAAACATGTTAATAGTTGTGCAAGACAGTCAATATGTTCAATAATAAAGTCCATAAAAAATGTAAATGCATTCTTATAAAATTAATTTAGTGCAAGAATTAAACGAATATGGCCTAGATAAGATTAAAATTTTGCGAAGAAATAGTGGAGTTGTGGAGTATAATAATGATATCGTATGGCATTTTTGTCTGGAAGAAAGTTCCGGCGCCAATTACATCTTCAACCGTGTTTTAAGTAGCTAGTGTCGATGCAGACTAGCCTAGCACGATGAATGGCTCGTATCATTTTTAGAAATGAAAATGTTATTGCCAAGATTCGAACTTGTGCGCTCTGGCGTAGAAGGCCAGTATCTTAGCCGCTGAGCTACTGCCGTCCACATAATAATGGAGTGATGTAATAGAAATTCGTTTTTGCTACAATATCAGTTTTCAGATAGATCCTCATTTAATCTAAACTGCACCGTAAATAAACAAAACTATAGATACTGGACACGAACAAATTTCGTTGGATGAAGGAAGCCCATACCAAATTCCCCATTAAAAGGTTAATATAATTATAAACATTAGAAATAAATAGGCTAGGCTAGCTAGGCCGGCGGGTAGGTGGGAAATAAAATACCACCCGCGGGCCAACAGGTGGGGTAGATAGGACTCCTAAGCCGTAGAGAAGGCAACTTATCTAAGAGAAGGATACTCTGATTTAAAACCCTGGTCCTCCAAGTTGGGGGTTGAGGCATCGGGCCAACTCCTCGATACTCGGAAAAAATGATCAAAGTTAAAAATTTCAGCAAAAAGCCTTGGAATTCGGACGGATTAAACTATAAACGAAATTCGCAAAGAAAATGGATTATGAATTTGGGTGCTTGGAACATACAAGGAATAAGGACAAAACAGGAGGAGGTCTTCCGTGAACTGAGTAAAATGAAACTAGACATCTGTGTATTAACTGAAGTAAAGAAAAAAGGAAGAGGAAATGAAAAGATAAACGAATACCTGCCTTTCTATAGTGGCGTAGAAAAGAGCGAACGAGCTAAAAGTGGAGTGTCTATAGCAATACATCAGAAACTGAAAAAATGTATTAAATCATGGCAAGAAATAGATTAAAGAATTATCCTCATGGAAATTAAGAAAAATGGCCATGAAATAGTGGTAATTGGAACATATGCACCGACGGATGACTCAAGGGTTGACAGCAAGGAAGAGTACTTTAACAAGTTAACAACTGTTCTAGCCACAATTAATAAGAAGAAAGAAATTTGGATCTTAGGTGATCTTAATGCAAGAACCGGAAAGAGCTCCAACAGTGAAATAATAGGGAGATATGGAGAAGACATTCTGAACGACAATGGTCAAAGATTAATAGATTTTTGCGAGGCACATTCTTTGAAAATATTAAATGGTTTCTTCCCCCATAAGAATATACATAAATTTACATGGACGCAGCCTACCAGGAATTTAAAATCAATAATTGACTATTTCATTCATCGTAAAGATTCTAAACTAAAAACGAAGGACGTGAAGGTGTTTAGAGGGCCAGAATGTGGAAGTGACCACCATATGATTATTGCAAAAGTAATGGTGACATTTAAGAGAGAACAATCAAGTCACAAAAATGATGAAGTAACAGACATAGGAACAACCATAGAAAACATAAAATATAACCTGGAAAGCTTTAAACAAGATTCGACAAAGTTCTTATATAAAATTAGAATAGCTCAGAAAATAAAAAATATAGAAACAAAGGACTTAGACCCTGAAAGTCTGTATGAGGTAATTAAAAAATATATTCATGAAGCGGCAAATGAAGCACTGGGAAAAGTTGAAAATCGGAAAAAAGGAAAACCTGAATGGTTGTCAACGGAACTAGAAGAGAAAGTTCTCAAGAGAAAACAAGCATATCACATATGGCTTCAATCCAAAGATCCTCAAGACAGAGAAATATACTCTAAATGGAATAGAAAAGTTAAAAAAGACGTGGATAAGGCGAAAAATATAAACTGGGAGGCTAAGTGTGATGAACTGGACAGATTTATGGGCGGAACAAAAGTGGCGCAAGCTTGGAAAACATTAAAACAGTTTAGGAGAAATGAGAAAAATGAAGACAACATTTCTCTCATAAAGTTAAATGAATGGGAAGAATATTATACGAAACTGCTGAAAGAGGATAGAGTAGAGTACAGATGGGAAAATATAAGGGAATTAATAGACAACAGAGACGAAAGACAGGAAATCCCTATAATAACATTATCTGAATTGACGGAAACCTTAAGAGGTTAAAAACGGAAAAGCCGCAGGGCCTGTAGTAGACCTTTTCAATAAATGTATGTGTGGAGACCAGGAAATCCCTAAAGATTGGAATAAATCGTATATAAGCTCCATATATAAGAGAGGGAATAAAAGAGACTGTTCCAATTATAGAGGTATTAGTGTGACGAGCTCTGTGGGCCGGTTGTACGGCAGAATATTAAAGAAGAGGGTTGAAAGACAGATACAAGATATTGAAGAACAAAGCGGCATTCGTACCGGGAGATCCTGCCTTGATAATATATTTATCCTACGACAAATAATTGAAAAGCGTGTCGAAAGAAGTAGAGAGACCCATTTGGTATTTATAGACCTTGAGAAAGCATATGATAGTGTCCCGTTAAAGAAAATGTTTGAGGTCCTCAAAAGGTCCGGATTGGATTCGACGTATATCCGAGCGATATATAAATTGTACGAAAATGCAGTTAGTTGTGTAAAAATTGGAACCAGAACCTCAAATGAATTTAAAGTCACTAAAGGCCTAAAGCAAGGATGCTGTTTGTCACCGACACTCTTTAAAATATACGTCCAAGAAGCATTGAGGAATTGGAGAAATAAATGTAGATTTATGGGCATCGAAGTGGGACAAGAAACTCTGTATACATTGTTGTTTGCAGATGATCAGGTGGAGGTTGCAACCGATGAGGAAGATATAAATTATATGAATCGAAAATTATTTGAGGAATATGCCAAATGGGGGCTTACTGTAAACATAAGCAAAACAGAATATTTAAAAATTGGAGGAAATACCACAGATCTGAGGCTTGAAAACGCAGTCATAAAAGGCTGCAACCAGTATAAATATCTAGGAAGCATCATATCAGCAGATGGCAGAGTTAAGATAGATGTACAAAACCGAATAACCCAAGGGAAAAAATGCATCCGAATACTGAATTCATTACTGTGGTCTAATAAAATAAAGATGCATACCAAACTTCGCGTATACAGAGCAATTGTAGAACCAATTACCACATATGGTGCCGAATATTGGACGATGACAAAGAATGAACGAGATAAAGTAGACGTTGTGGAAATGGATTATCTTAGAAGGTCATGTCGAGTATCGAGAATGGAAAGAATCAGGAATGTGGAAATACGAAACCGTACAGGAATTAGAGATACTCTTTCAGATAGAATACAAGGAAGGCAATTACAATGGTATGGTCACGTGATGAGAATGGAGGAGGAGCGGTGGCCAAAGAAAGCCTTAATGTATGTTCCGCCAGAAAGAAGGAAAAGGGGAAGACCAACAAATTCCTGGAGAAGAGAAATTACAAAAACAATGCAATCTAGAGGCTTAGAAGAGGGAGATTGGAGAGATAGGAAAAGATGGAGGCTGAAATGCGGGAAGCGGCAATCGCCGTAGGACCCCCGTTATATGATGATGATGAGAAATAAATTCCACCTTAAAGCTATAGCAGTGAACACAACTGCAGAACAACGAAGTATTGTGGTAGAAGGAATAAAATACTACAACCTTAAATTTACTAAGATGTAAATTGGATCTGGAAAGTCAGATAATAAAACAAGTGATGGAGTTTAAATATCTAGGCATCACATTATCTAGCTAAGGAAAGCTCGAAACTAAAGTGGAAGATCAAGTTAATAGAGCAAACAGAGCAGCAGGCTGCCTGAATGGAACAATATGGAGAAATAAAAATATCGGGAAAAAAATGAAAGGCAAAAGTTACAAAACAGTCATCAGACCAATAATGACATACGCGGCAGAAACACAACCTGACACAAAGAGGACCAAAATGATGTTAGAAACAGTAGAGATGAAAACACTTAGATTATTGATGATAAGACACTATGGAACAGAGCTAGAAGTACAGATATACGACGTAGATGCAAGGTGGAGAACATCGAGAACTGGGTAAGAAATAGAAGAGTAGAATAGACCGATCATATAAGCCGAATGAAAACAAATAGAGTTGTAAAGACGGCAAGAGATGGTTCGCCAATAGGAAGACAATCAGTAGGAAGACTACGAAAACGATGGAACAACAACTTACAGGAGGCACATTGAAAAACAGACAGAGTCATGTCTACATAAAAATGAGAAGAAGAAGAACGTTATCCCAGACATAGTAATGGCCATGAACATCAATGCCTTTAAACGAAAATTAAAAAATCTAATTTATGAGATCCATCTATAACCTCCTCACACTGACATTTTTTACTTTTGTTTTTTTTGTTCCCTTATTGTATAAATAAATTTGAGTTTTCTTTCTTTTAAATAAATCTCAATGATAATATTGGTACACCACATAGCCTTCGCTCAGGATCTGTAAATGTATATTTAGCATTTTTATACGTGGCATTTATACTTTCATGAAATAAGTAAATAAATAAATAGATAAGATATTCACCTATTCACAAGAAAGGCGATCAAACAATATGCGACAATTACAGAGGAATTACCCTCCTAAACGTGACCTACAAAATATGGGGCTGCATTCTTTACGATCGACTAGCGGGATATTGTGATAACATAATAGGCAAATCTGTAGGAAACTACTAAGATTGGTTGGAATGGATTGTATCTTATGGTGGTTAAGAACTTTTCTTAAAGTGTAGAAATAACAAGACTTTGATTTCGTCGAACGATGACTACTAGTCTGCTTGACGGATTCAGACAGACTCTCTTCAAATGAAAAATGTAAAATAACGTGACTGATTATCGAAAATTTACTTGAAAACTCTGCTTGACAGACTATTCAAAAACAGGCTATTATGAAGTGAAAATCGGTTCATTGAGTTTTGAAATATCAATTTCATCGAATTCAAATGATTCCTGCAATGTTTGTTTATAAAATATAGAGCTTGGTTTATATTTGGTTTATGTTTGCTTTACCGTAACCATTTTATTTGTAACCAGTTTACTTTTTGAGCATTTATATTAATTTTTCTGTTGGTAATACAATCCTCAAATTTTTTTTTATAAAAACTCTTCTTTCTTCATTTCACTGACCAGAAACGGACGTTTGTTGTTAGCATTTTTTACAATATCAACCCAGTCATTTGAACCATAAATAAATTCTTTTTTGCTTTTTTTTTCCATGACAACAAAATCAGCATCATTTGGAAAATAGCTGTGTCCTGACACAAGAAATTTGTGATCAATATAATCAACTTTCACGTCAGGGTCTTGTACAAGTTTCTGAAGAGCTAAGGATAACTTTATATTTCGATTCTGCCCTGTACAAAATCGCAATACATGATTATGTGTTTATGTTTAGATGGATTTTGCTGAAGGTGCTTTACAAGGCATGCTGCTAGCAGCATGCATGCATCAGTTTCATTCCGCATGTACATAAAAACCCTATTATCATTAAAACTATGAACAACCAAGTTGTAAACATACATGTTCAGTTTGTAATAAGCCAATGACACACACAAAAGAAAGTGCTTTTTCTAAATCAAACGTAAAATCGTAATTTTTTTCACTTGCCTTCAATCTCGACTTACGGAATTTCTTGCACCGTCTGCCTTCCGCAAACGTAGTTCTTTATCTAATTTTGCTGTTCTTTTTTCTTTCTCACTCTAAAAGTTAACTTATTCTGTAGAGAATCACACAGCTGACAGGTATCCTTTGATGGAGGTTTAAATTGCAAATTGAACTGAGTAGAAAAAACGTGGTAGTACATCTCCTCTTTCACAGGAACTACGTCTTCTTGTACACACTTTTCTACATACATATTATTATACATTTTTTAATGGTTAAGTCAGGGTGTAGATATATCCTGTTAGGTGTATCAGATCTTGTGTAATGGCTCTGATATGCCGGAAATAAGTTTGTATGCTCTTTAATTTTTGACACATCAATTTTATTGCTTGGTGCCCTACGCCCCCCCCTCTTGTCAATACACCCTGATGCTTCCGAACAGCAGATATTTTATAGATTCGATGATCACTAACTTGAAATGTTTTCATAAAGAATTTTTTGCAGACACGTATAGACATGTTGGTTGTTGTAAAGAAATATTTATATGATTTTGCTTTTGGTACCTTGGAGCAGTTCCTTGCACGGCGCTGCTTAATATTCGTAGTGTCAACGAGTCCTCGAAGGTAAATGTTTTGTTTAACATTATCACCCAATCTATAAAATGACTTAAAAATAATCTCTTTCTTCTGGGTCAACATTTTGAAAACACCCCCTTGCAAAGTTACAATCCGTGTTTTTTAATATTTTGGCACTCACAATATTGCCATTTCTATTTAATTACTCTTAGCAACAACTTTCTTTTAGATTTGTTAAGTATTATTTTCCATTCATTCTAACTACGGTTGTTACGCTTTCTTCCTCGAACTCTATCTTGCCCATTTTCTTCAACAGTTTCCAAATCATTTGCAACGTCATCTTGGTTTGTTACATTTACTTGAGAAGAATCTAAAACAAATGTTAAATTTATATCGAATTTCAATAATAATATAATCTATGTCAAATCTTATCTCAAGTACGTAAGTTTACATACAATTTTGAGGTTAGAATTTAAGAAATAAATACTTACCATCATTAGACGATTTTTCTTCACTTTCTGGTTTATATTCTGAACCCCTATGGGAATAGAGATCACACTCTTATGAATTTTCATATACTGCAGACATTGTTTTCTTTAAATTAATACCACTTAATACTATTAATAGAGCTGTGAACCACCAATTATCCAAATATTTGACAGGTCTTTTCAAGCAAGTCGATAGATGGCGGTATCTATTCTGCCGTCAAATTAATTTTCTAAAATTTTCAGTCAGATTAAGTAAGGCATTATATTAGAATGACCTACTTAATCTGACTTCTGAAAATATTAGAAAATTAATTTATTAATTACATTATAACGACTTACTTAATCTGGCTTCTGAAAATATTAGAAAATTAATTTGACGGCAGAACAGATACCGCCATCTATTAAAGAAAATCTAAAGTAGTCACTTAAGTGTATGGACAACTGAAACATTTGACCATAGATAAAGAATATATATTACCGATATGCATTTGACCATTTTATATGTATTACTCTCATAAGTCATTTTTAGAGAGAATGTGACTTACACCGTTTGGCTTCTGAAGCATCCATATATTGATCTTATCAAGCCCGTCCTCACATATGTGTCAGAAACATGGACGATGATGATGCCGATGACGATGGACAAAAAGCGATGAAGAACGTTTAGACTATTTTGAATGTAAAATCTTAAGACATATTATAGATGCGTGTAAGAAAACTGATTTTATATTTTAGCTTTACCTCCTTTATAGTGAACCTGATATTTCTAGCCACGTCAAAATAAACAGGCTGCAGTGACTGGTCTACATAGCGACAATTAACGAGGTGGAGCCGTCGAAACACATTTATAACTGAAGAACAGATGGAGTGAGCAGAAGAGACTGGCCTAGAGCACGATTTAAGTGCATCGGGTGGAAGAAGAATTAAGGATGTTAAGAGTACGAAAGTATAGAGTTAAGAGTAAAAAGTTTGTGAAGACTATAGGACCATAAGCCTAATGGGTCATCTGCTGAAGCTGTTTTTAAAAGTCATCCACAAAAGAATTTAGCGGAAATGCGAGGAACTGGTGCGTTGGTACGAGGAAAACTTTATTTAGCGTGCAGGTATTGTTTCACAAATGCAGAGATGTCAGCTGCGATGTTTTTGCATGCATGCTTGATTGACTACAAGAAAGCTTTCGATAAAGTCAGACATGTACAAATGATGGAAGTGCTGAAGACGACAGGGATTGACGGAAGAGACCTAAAAATAATAGCTAACCTGTATTGGAATTAATCAGCGGTACTCCGAATAGATGGAGAATATGTATATTCAATCTATACTCTTAGCATATTTTTGAATAGGCTCTAAAAGATATTGATGAAGACATCTCAATAAATGGAATCAAGCGCAATAACCTGCGGTATGAAGATGATACAATAGTGTTTTCAAATACCATAGAAAGGCTGAAAAACTTGATGAACAAATTAACGGAAACGATCATCAGCAAAGAAAACATAACTGGAGCAAATCTGTATGCGAACCAAATGAGAATTCAACGTGTCTCACAGTACAACTATTTGAGAACTATAATCAATGAGTCGTGGGACAATACCCGAGAGATTAAACATATCGAATCGGAAAGGCAAAAAGTGCACTCTTGACTATGAGCTCTGTGTTTTCAAGAGCCATGACCTCACCCTAGAAACAAAAATAAGGCTCCTTAAATGTTACGTGTATTCAGTGCTTCTGTACGGAGTAGAAACGTAGACATTGAAGGCAAAAACTCAAAATATCAAGCATCAAAACTTCAAGCTTTTGAGCTATGGTTATACAGAAGGATCCTGAATGACAAAGTCACCAATGAAGAAGTACTAGGGAGGATGAACACAACCGCGGATTTGGTCAACATCGTGAAGGGCCGTAAGCTGCAGTACTTGGGACATAAGGAGAAATCAAGGCAGATATGATCTACTCCAATAAATTTTGAAAAGGTAAAATTAAAGGGAAAAGGGTCCCAGGACAAAAAAAATATATCCTGGCTTGCTAACCTGAGAGCATGGTATAGAAAAACCTCAACACAGCTATTCCGTATAGCAACCAACAAAGTCATCATAGCCAGAATGATCCCCAACGTTCGGAACGGACAAGCACCCTAAGAAGAAGAAAGAGTACGAAATTGGAAAATCCACGCAAGATGATACTTATATTAAAAAGAGTTCTATTCTTATCTACACTAGCCGAATAATAAGCATCCTGTGTTTTGAAAATAATAAAATTTATAATTTTGTTATATTTATTATATATTTCTACGCAGTTCATACATACAAAAAATAAACATTTGAACCTATATATACAAATACATCTCTATTCGACAATATTGTTAAAAATCCAGTCACATTTAACAAATTATTAACACTGGTATTGGACAGAATTCTTTCATCTAATAGTCAATTTATTACCAGCTAAGAGAATCGTATGAGATATAGGCCTCATTATTCAATGATAAATTACGTAAATGACTGGATCTTAAAAAACACTATCAAATGCAATTCAACAGTCGACAAACATTTTATATATAAAATGACTGCTCTTTTTTATATAAGAAGATTAACATGTTCTCATGTTTATATATAAAAAGTTACATTTTCGAATACATCTCTAAAAAAATGTGATCCTCTTCGGAAACTAAACGTATTGATCGTTACTTCGTTCACTGAATAAAGTCTCAGTATATATATGGGATGATACAAAAAGTAAAAACGAAGTTGAAGGTGGTTTATAACAAATTGTTTCTGAATCACATTTATAATGTAAAATTATATAATAATAATACTTGTGAAAATAAAACAAGAAATTTATCTCGCGGTTCCAAACGAAGGATAAAGCAAACTACTCTTTTACATCACCACTTTTAACGTTCGTTATTATTTTTTTCAATGCGCTCGTACGAGAGGATCACTTTAACAAATAAGGGGCATAATAACCAATAGAGATTAATTAATATAAGACTATTTGAGTACATTACAAGCTAAGACCAGACATATCATCACACTCTCATATAAGTATTTTTTTAAATTTCTCTCTCATAAGTGATTAGTTTCTAATAACAGTTGTAATTTTTATTTCTTAATAAAAAATAAAATCTTAATTGACATTACTAAAAATGTTGGAATATAACCAAAATTTTATTCGTTTCAATACTTAGGATAACTCTGCTCTCTCCACTGTACACTTGCTATATGGGCCAATCGAACATGTTAAATTTTGAAGGTACTTTTTATAAAAGTCTATTATTGTACTGGTATTCTGAAAAAGATAATTTACACTCAACTTATTTATTAAATACTATATTTAAAAATAACATCAAAAAGAGGACTAGCAAATCCTTGTGGAAGTGCTAGTCCACCATTGGCGCCTCCCCAGATGGCTGTATTAAAACGTACTACTAGTAGAGAGTAATTCTGATTTCTGTTTAGTTGAAGAATAGATAGCAAACAGCGCAGTGAGATTCACAAAAATTATATTTGCACAGTGATAAAGAATGTAAGAGGAGACCACCTCATTATTTTCCCCCAATCAAAATCATAATAACATTAATGCGTAATAAGAAAAGGTTACTGATCAGGGTCATCGGACGGCCAGATCTGGAGTGGGCAAACACTAAATGCTTTCCATGTTCGTTATCCAGAGAAATTCATTTGAAAATAAAAAGAGAATATCATAAAATGAGGTATAAGAATAGGTGCATGTAATATGTGAATGTGTCTCTACTACCCCTGTAAAACACACACCATAAGAGGCATCCAAATGCTCTCAATATACCAGTTCTTGAGATAAGTGACCTACGCTGGGTGGGATCTGGTAAGTATAGCACAGACAACTTAGAGCTATTCTGGAGAAATATTATGACATTTATTTTAAATAAAAAAATCTTCCTAATTTTAATAGACCTATAAGTTACATATCTGATACAGTAATCTTAATGCAATTAAGCTCAAAACCAATTAACATCAACCTGATTCAAGCTTATGCTCCCACAGCCTTCAGTAGCGAAGATGAATTAGAGAAATTTGAATGAATAATCATCTAGGAAACAATGGACATTATTATTATAATTCGGGACTACAATGAGAATGGAAGTCACCGGCATATTTATACTAAATATCGTAAGAAACCAGATCGATTATATAATAATAAATAAGATCATCAGTGACATCACAGCTCGCTATGAGTCAAAACCTTCTTCATAACAATCCTCTATTCGCCCTTGTCTCTGACAACTCTTCTCATAACTCCAATAGATGTTAAATCATTCTCTAGGTTGTCTTGATACCTAAGTTTCAGTTTTCCTTTGGCTCGTTGGCCCATCGGCCCTCTTCGGTCAAATAATAAATGAGATACCGAAACTTCATCAATGTAACTAAAACATAACCTACAGCAGATGTCCTCAGAACAACCCACAACCTCAGATCATATATTGTTGATTAGTGACATAAAGCTTACACTTAAAAAAATAAAATGCCAAAAAAATTGATAAGCTGTTTGAAAACGAATGAACAAAAATTCAAATGGAAAATATATATTTTCCTAGGCTGTGCGTAGAAAATCCTTAGATGAGACGGAAAGGGCCATAAAATTAGAAAAGAATATGAAAGATAAATGGACCAGATATAATACCGAGCAAAGTAATCCATCTACTTCTAAACCACTTCAACAAAATATACAAAATAAGACACATACCAACAGGCTTTTGTCAACAAGTGTAATGATATCGAAAAAATAAACGCTAATCATCGCATAATCAATCTAGTGAGCCATATATTGAAAATGTTCTTAAGAATGCTTCACTCCAGAATTTACAATAAAATTAAGTTATTTCGGTTTCAAAAATGTAGGGATGTACAACAATCAATTTTTATGTATTTTATCGACTATGAGAATGCCTTTGACTTGATCTAAAACAATTACCACAAAAGGCTGGATGTCTTGCAACAAGTGAGAATTGACCACCAAGATATTAGTATTATCAAAAATTTGTATTGGCACCCATCTACAAGTCCGAAAAGTAGTGAAGATGCGACGTGGAGTGAGGCAGGGGTGTATTTTATGGCATCTATTTTATAATACAAAATATAAACCTTAAAATAACGGTTGTGAAAGATGGACGCTCACTAAATCTCTATCAAATAAATTTCTAGCTTTCGAATTGTGGGTGTATCGAAGGATGCTATGCATAAGTTGGGTTGGCAGAGTGACAAATAAAGAGGTATTATAACATTAAAATAACAACCAAAAGTAGTGAAAACCGTAAAAATACGAAAATTGAAGTATTTTGCTCATGTCATGTCACGTCGTCCATTTTCCATGATAGCCAATATGATAACCAACGTTCAGTAATTGAGATAATACGAAAAGAAAAAAAATCTTATATGTATACCGATTTTATCTTCAATAAAGCTTTGTATAAAATAGAAGTCGGTATTAACCCTTAACCACTGACATGCGGTATGCGATACCGAGCCGAAAATATATTTTGTTGTAAAACGTGTTTTATAAAAGATTCTTAGAACACCATCTGTGTACCTTCAAGTGGGGTTTAATTGTACCTGCTCTCAACTGCTGCAGTTTTAGTACACGTTTAGTCTTTAAGCTACGTTGACATAAAGTTTTCTTGCGGTATCAAGTACCGCATGTCAGTATTTACGTTTCTATAGTTAAAAGCAGTGTAGTGTATTCTTTTGCTGTTAGTATGGCAGCAAGTTCATCCAGTTGTTCTAAATTTAGCCGCAAAACTGTAAAGCTTTCAGATGATGATTTTGAGGCTATTTTATCTCAATGGGCTGACGAAGTACCTAGTGATTTAGAATATTTTAGTGATAGTGATGTTGACGATGCAAGAGAAGAAGTATGTATTGAAAGTTCACACGACACCGGAAGTGAGCAGTCGGAAAGTTCTGAAGACGAATATCATTTAAATGATAATGGTAAGTCATATTTTTATGGCAAAAATCATTTTAAGTGGTCTACTACAACACCCTCGAAAAATGTAAGAACTCCGTTACACAACCTTGTAACAAAAGTACCAGCTGTGCGGTCCAGAGATGTAAGAAACGAAACTTCATCATTTTTTTTTAATTTTCTTATTTCTGAGGATATAATACAAAAAATACGTAAATGGACAAATAATAAATTACGTGCAATTCGTGAAAACTATAAAAGAATGAATAGACCAGAACTAAATGAAATTGATAAAATAGAACTAAATGAAATTGATAAAATAGAACTAAAAGCCTTTTTTGGGATTGCTTTTATACTCATCAGCTTTCAAATCCAATGACGAAGATATAAATTCTATATTTGCTACAGATGGCACTGGTGGAGATATATTCAGATGTGTTATGGCAAAAGAAAGATTTGCAATATTTCTAAAATGTTTACGTTTTGATAACCCTCTGGATAGAGAAGAAAGAAAAAGGATAGATCCAACAGCAGCCATTAGTAACATATTTAATATATTCATATCAAATTGTCAAAAACTGTATTCCGTAGGCACATGTGTTTGTATTGATGAAATGTTGGTCGGCTTTAGGGGAAGGTGTAGGTTTAAAATGTATATGCCTAATAAGTCTGTGAAATATGGCATTAAAATAATGTGCCTGACTGATGCACGAACAAGTTACTTATACAATGCCTATATATATGGGGGCAAGGACACTGACGGAACTGGGTTATCTGAGGAAGAAAAGAAGATGAATAAACCAACTCAATCTGTTCTTCGGCTTGCTAAACCTATTTATGGAACTAACCGTAATATCACAGCTGATAATTGGTTTAGTTCTATAGAATTAGTAAAGCAGTTAGAAATAAAGAAGTTAACGTATGTGGGAACCCTCAAGAAAAATAAACGGGAAATCCCTCAGGAATTCCAGCCACACCGATGTAGGCAAGTAAATTCAACTACTTACGGATTTACGAAAAGTTTATCCCTAATTTCCCATGTGCCAAAAAAAAATCGAGGGCTGTTTTACTTATTTCTTCGATGCACCATTCAATAGGCACCGATCAGATTACTGATAAACCAGAAATTATAGCTCATTATAATCGTACGAAAGGAGGTGTCGATACTTTAGATGTCAAGTGTGCCAAATATTCTGTAAAACGTCGTTCTCGCCGATGGCCACTTACTATTTTTTACCGCATCATTGATATAGCTGCTGTTAATTCGCATGTTGTGTACCAATCACTACAAGAAGATAATATGGAAAGGCTAAACTACACAAAGGAGTTGGCGAAACAATTAGTTTTACGTCATCTACAAAGAAGACTCGAAAATCCCAGAATCCCGAGAGAATTATTATGTGGTATTGAACGAATACTAGGACAAAAACGCCAAAAAGAAGCAGATTTTGAAGAAAGGCTTGAGAAAAAGAAGACGTGTTACTTATGCCCAAGTGCATTAAAGCGAAAGACTTTTTATGTGTGCTTTTCTTGTGGAAAACCAGTGTGCTTACAGTGTACAAAGAAAAATTGCGGACCTTGCAAAATGACTAGTTATTTTATTGTAATTTTTGGTTATTGTCAGAATTTTGTATTTTAGTTTCTCATTAAATTTAAATCAATAGTCTGTTTCTTTTAACATTATTTTACCATTTGTTAGTCACAAGTAATAAATTTTTCTTGTAATTTAGTTTATAAACGATTTTGTAGTAACGTCCACCATTTTTTTAAATATTATGCATGCATTCATAATATTCTTGAAAAAGTAAAGTTTATTTTACTTGTAGCAGTATATTATGCTACAGCAATGTGAAGAATCATTCCGTAGTTGATATAAAAAACAAATACAGTGATATAAGATAAATTCATATTAAAAACAAAGGAGAATAGGCAACGGTATGACATACCGCATGTCAGAGTCTACGTCCTGAAACATCCACGTCAGTAGTTAAGGGTTAAGATCAACTGACTTAACGTCAATAATCTAAGATACTTGGAGGACGCGGTACTGATTGCTTCCAACGAAGCATCTGTTAACTACTCATAAACAGGGTGACCAAGACATGCGATAAATACAAATTAAAAAAAATAACACTTTTCAAAGCTAATTTACGTCAACAAAACAAAGGTAGAACAAATAAAGAACGGATCATATGGAATATACTTAGCAAGACTCAACATCACATCACTATTTGGGTGCCAAGGTTAATAATAACTGAGATATGAGAAAATAAATAAGAATACGCATTGAAAAAGCCAGAGCCACCTTCTACAAGCTAGAAGATTTTAGGAAGAAGCTAGAAGAGATTTTTCTTTAATAAAGGTTGACATCCATACATTCATACTCAGAAAGCTAACGAAAACCATTAACTTACTGTAATATTCACGACATCCTTTTTTCTCAAATCTAGTAGCAAACTTTTAGAACAGTCTGATTAGAAATATTTATACTGGTGACACAATACTTACTACCTCATGAATTAAAAAATGCTCAATGCAAATATAACTTTCGAAGATATATTTAAAAAAAGAAAGAGAAAAACGGTCAAATTCGTTAAAAAGGATAGAATTTATTAATGGAAGGAAAGTACTGGATAGATAAAATTTACACAAACTTGCTGAAGGTACTAATTTTGCCTTTTCCTGACGGACCTGTGCAACAGCGATAGGACACCGATGAAACATAATTGTGCCACAATGTCCGTATTGTCGGTCGTAGATGTTTTCGGCATTTTAATTTGAGTATATTATAGCATAAAAGCTTAAATCGCTTTCGAAAACTAAATAATAATGGTATATTGCGTGACACATGCTAAACTTTAAGTACAATTATTATACCAATAGGTGCATGGCGATACCATGCTTCATCCTTACCGCACTGCGCAGACCCGTATGTAAACGACCATAAAAATATACAAGTGTTAACGAGAATTAAATATTTTATACATACATACAGGTTTTATATAAAGTACGTAAATCTTTCAGCTGGACATAGGTAATATACATTGAGGTAAGTGTGGCAACTTGTGAAGCGAAGAGTATCGTTTTAAAATGTTTATTTAAACTTCTCTAGAAAATATTCAAATAATTAAATGGTATTATCAAGGCAATTCTTTATCAGAGTGTGTAGATCTATTTGCTAATATTTTAGAAAATAGACCCATACCTTGTACATAAACAATTGCAAATAGTTTTGAAACACATTATTGTTTATAAGATTGTACAAAATGTCACAAAAGAAAAGAGATGTCCCGGAAAGATAGCAGGAAATTGAAAGGAGAGATGAAAGTATTGGAGCTACCAATGAGGTGGATAAATCCAGAAAAACAAGAAGTATCGCCGAGGAGTTGAAGGTCTCACATACCACAGTTAAGTTTTAAAAAATATGTCTTTAAGAATTTTGAAATATTCAAAAACTCAGGAGTTATTTCCCGGAGATCAATTTCCTGGAATGGATCTTTGTGAAGATGCAATGAATGCATCTCACGAAAATGATTATTTTATTAAAAATATCCGATGAATTGTCATTTTCAGTACTGGTTCGTCGCAATCCTTCCAGAATGAGGTATTGGTCTTACGAAAATAAACATTAAAGTATTGTACATCGGACCCAACGCTCTCAAAAACTTAATGTGTGGTCCGGCATTTTAAGTAACCATGTAATTGGTCCATTTTTCATTGGGAGTTTTGAATTCAGCTAAATATCTTGATATTTTACAAGATAACATTATTCCAGCTATTCAGAATCTCCCAGATGTAGTACGTTTAGAAGATATCTTGTATCAACAGGATGGTTGTTCCGTTCATAATGTGCATATCGTGAGAAATTATTTAAACGCAATTTTTCAGGATCGCATTATAAGCGAAAAGAGTCAAATTAAATGGCCTACGAGGTCTCCCGATTTGGCTCCCATGGATTTCTTTTTCTGGAGACATATTAAATCCACCATCTATGGCAACGATCTTGAGATGGCACATAATCTAGTTTATTTGGAAAATAAAATAAGAAAACATGTGCTGCGATTTAATTACGCCACAACAGCTTTCAAACGTAAGACAAGCATTTTATAATAAACTAGGTTATTGTCTTGCCAAAGAAGGTGGTATATTTGAACCTTATATTTAGTTTACTTGTTATTTTGTACAGGAGAATGTATTGTTTGTTTTTCAATTTCTTTAAATGAATTATTTATTTGGGTTTAACTACTTTTAGAATATTGTTCTGAAGCTAGCTTCTTGTGGCATTTTAAATTAATTACTATTTAAATGGAAATAAGCCACAATTAAAGGTTAAAATACGTTTATTGACGTTATAAACGTATTTTAACCTTTAATTGTGGCTTATTCCCATTTAAATAGTAATTACTTTTAGAATACTTTTTCGTTTTTCGGTGGGGAAGCCCAAAATAAAATTTTTTAAAGGTTTTCAACTGCATTGCAAGAAATTTAAATTATTTACGTAGATTTACCTAGCAGAATTAACTCCCTCGATGAACACCCAATAAAGTCCAAATTGATACTAAAAGCACAATTCTTAAGCCATATACTGTACTAAAAGTTAAATCCTCTGCGGCCTTGACGACAGCAGTGGGCTTGAGAAAGCGCAGATGCCACACTTAGCTTAATGTATATTACCTATGACCAGCTGAAAAATTGACATAATGTATCAAACAAATTTTCAGAGCAGCCGTCTCAAAAGTCCGAATAGCTATGATAATTGCCGACCTCCGCCGCGGAGATGGCACTTGAAGAAGAAGATCAAACAAATTATTATTCTTTACTAAAAGTATCTCCATAGTGCCATAGTGCTAAATAGTTTGTGTGGAGATTGTGCAGACAGAGTTATCCGTAGAGTATTATTTTTAATAGTTCCCAATTACTACTTATGACACTTTTACTATTGTCCCTTATGATATACAATGATTTTTTTTTAATATTAAAAAGATAAACCCTGTTGAAGAAATTAAAAGATTGATCACATTTTTGGCGAAGTAAATTAACTTTTTTAATTGAAAAAATCAAATTTAGCTGCAATTGTAATTGTCTTTCAAATTTAATTTCATTTTGCAATACTACTCTTTTTTAGGCTTGGAATGGAAATTTTATTAAGAAATTTAATAAAAGCTGATGCTACAATTTATCGACTATAATTTAATCGTTTTCATATTACTAGTAGATTTTAAATATGTTAATTTATCGTGGACCAGATCTTTACCGGTAGGAATCAGTGGTGAATCCTACTCGTAATTCCCAAATACAGATTATTTATACAATTTCCTCAACATCTGAACTGAATAAACTGAGCATAACGGAAAAACAATGTGAGCTATATTAAAACAATGCGGATTACCAAACAATTGCTGAATTATTCTACGAAGGAATATAGCAAAAGTGGAGCATGAGAGCAAACTATGATAACAAATAAATATTATCAATAAAAAGGGAATAAGCGAAGATGTATTTAAAATATATGAGAATATTATTTGCTGCCGACATATCGACATACGGCCTTAAGTAACATTATTTTTTACTCCTTTTAAGTTTATTTGAGCTATTAATAGTAAGAGGTAGGAATTTTTGTATTGTATTTTTCCAATAATGAATCTGTCAAAATATTCCGAATCTGAGCGAACGGAATCTATCAGTTTTACTGTATACAACGAAATTTTTTTGGTCGACTTTTTATTATAAAACATAAATCGATTGATTCTTAGTCATAGTTGGACGGCAAGTAGCTCAGCGGCAAGATACTAGCTTTGTAAGCCAGATCGCACGAGTTCGAATCTCGGCACCAACAACGACATTTTCACTTCTAAAAATGATACGAGCCGTTCACCGTGCTTCAAAGAGCACGTAAAGCCGTCGGTTCCCCTGGGCTAGTGTGCATCGACACTACTTGAAACAGGGTTAAAGATGTAATTGGAAGCGGAACAATCCGAAAGGATCTTCCCGGCAAAAAGCCATACGATATTATTATTATAGTTGGTTAGCCTTACTGTTAGCCCCATCGTGTCATGCTCGCCTATATGTGAGCTTTTTTATTATCTTCGATTTTAGCTATGTAGGTACGTACATGCTGAACTTTATCATGGGATAACTAATTGTATAAGTACTCATATTCGCAGAAGTGTTCATTCAAGGTCAAGAAAAAACTAAACTAAGGTAGACAATATGAGCACAATCAAGTTTAGAACGTAATCATCATTGTATTGATGTGAAGTTGGGTAAGTAAAGCGATCCTTAAGAATTAATAGCATAAGCAGACTAAATGCAGAGATAAGTGAAAACATGGCTTAAAATTTGTTCGAAGGAGAACCAATAAAAGAATAATAATACGAATATAACGGAAAAATATCTAGTGGATTTATGTGAGACCAGTTCTTGAGTTCGAAATATTTAAATAAAATATTCACGATATATTATGAGTTTAAAGAAAAACAAATATCATTAACAATTATGAAAGTTCCATCATAGGGGACAAAAATCTTGTTGTATAGTCCAGATGAAGATTATAGCATTTTCATGGCTTTGAATTTTAAATCTTTTACAACCATAAACCCTCTTCAACACGGCATCTGTGTACATTTACATCTGTATTGCCCACTGATATCCGATTTAACTTCTATTTATGAAATCTACTAGTAAGATAAAGGAACGCATTGTTATTTCTATTCTCAGACTAAAATTTGATTATGTTTACTATTTTACAAAGTATCTAAAACCCCACAATAGATAAGAAATAATATGCACTTCATGAATTTTGTTATAGCTCGCTACAATTTATGGTATGACAATCAACTAGCATCAAAATTAATACAACAATCACTAAAATTAACTTCAATGTTATGTCTCTTTTAATCATAGACAAACGATGATTTTAATCACTGCCCAATTCTTCACGATATGATCTAGTTTAAAATATTGATTCAATAAGTATTCGCAGAATACAGAAGCGGGTAAAAGAAGTTGTTTTTCATTACCACTAAGTTTCATTTGGACATAATAGAATAATTACTTCATACGAAAACTACTCTAAAAAAACTTAGTTGTTCTAAAAGACATTATTCTGAAGCTATTTTCTTATGGCATTTTAAACTAATTACTATTTAAATGGGAATAAGCCACAATTAAAGGTTAAAGTACGCTTATTGACGTTTCAATTTCCACTTCGGAAATCGTTCTCAAAATACAAACCTTTTCCGAACGATTTCCGAAGTGGAAATTGAAACGTCAATAAACGTACTTTAACCTTTAATTGTGGCTTATTCCCATTTAAATAGTAATTGTTCTAAAAGACACTTCGATCTTTGCCGCATCGCCTTTAATAATGTCCGCCGTGCCAATAGAAGAAACGTCAGGAAGAAATAAATCCAGACTATGAACAATAATTCCAAACCTAGACGGAAGTTAATAATTGAACATTTCCTTATAAAAATAAAATTTCGGAAATTTACAAAAGTCAAAGCTCTTGTTTTCGATAAAAGTGCAAATTCCAATAAACTGCATTACGGTGCTGTATTGAAAAAACCTCCAGATTGGCTTGGATATTTGCGATTTGGATATTTAGAAATTGGATGCTATCATTCAATAAAAAATATACTCTCGGTATAAGGAACAACAGGTTCAAACAAAATATCTCTTAACAATAGAACGGACCGACCGGTCATAGTCACCGTTTTTGTTTTTAAAAATTTTATTACACAATTTAATCATCAAAGCCTTACCGTTTCTTCAAAGTCTTTATCAATCATAATTAGATATAAATTGACCAAATATCAAAGAGTTTTTTAAATTAATATACAAGTACAAGTAGGGTGCACTTATTTTATTATCTAGTACGGGCGATGCCGGTCAATTTAACCGATGAAATTTTGACACATTGTTGGTTATAACTGGTAATATATAAAGAACTTTTGTTTATATATATTTTTTACTCATATCTGATACAAGTATGAACTTTACAAAACGCGTTTTTGCTCAGCTTGTCTTGATTTGCATGTACGTATGTTAGCATCAGGGACACGCACATAATTCACGCGTGCGTAGAATAAGCCAACGCATGCGCACCAATAGTGAGCGCATGCGCAAATATTTTCTTACCAGTTCTATCAAGATTTAAGAAAGAAATATGTAGATGGAAATTCTGATAAAATGTTAGTTGTTACAAAAATGTGGAGCGAAAAAGATCTTGCACCTATACAAAATTTGTGATACTTGGGAGAACTAGAGGACCTTTAAGGGGATAATTCGAAAAATAAACGGGAGTTGATATCTGCTTCTGAAAACAAAATTGACTCTAGAATTGCTTAACCTATTGCCAGTGAAGATTATGAAGCTGAAAGGACAGAAATGCCAAATATAATTCCCGTAGTTCCAGTTGGAATGCAACGACGTATGTTATAAATGCTTACATTCTATATGCAAAAATAACCGGAAAAACTATAAAAAGTTAGGCTTCATTTTAGACTGACGGAAAACCACAAAACAATGTAATCATACAACTACATCACATCAAAATCAACTTACAGCTGTTGGGAGGACAATTAAAGTAAGAATAATATTTCTACTTTTTAATTTAACTATCTCATAACCTGTAGTAGATAAAACTAAGAAATGTTGGCAAAAAATGTTATATAACTCATCAAAATAAACTGGCTGTTCTATGTAGTTCATTTTGGTAGTCGTGTTAGTGTTAAAGAAAAACATAACGGCACAATATTTTGTTCGCATTCTTAAGAAAGTTCCTGTCAAAAAATAACAAAATCTAAATATTGTTTTCTTAAGTACATATAAATGATTAACACTCCGCCAGGTGTCGATGTGGGAGGAAGCCCCCACAGGAAGAAGGCCCTTAGGACGTCCACGAATGCGATGGAGAGAGAATATATGGTCAGATCTATGAACAATGGGGCTACCCACTGACCCATCTATTATGGACGACCGTTCAAGATGGAAGTAAGTTGTGCAGTCAGCCAAAACCCACCCCGGGTTGTAGTGCTACGAGCTACGAGAAAAAGAAGGTGTCGAATTGTAATCTAGGTAATAGTTTTATTATATCTGGTATAAAGGACCACTATCAAAAATTACGAGCATGGAGATGTTCTTGGGGAATGCACATATACTATATAAATCTTTAAATCGAAAAATGTGATTAACAAGAATATAACATTAAAATTATAAAGTTCATGCATTTACGTATTCGAGAACACAGAATTCAAACTAAACAAAATAAATAATTTCACGAAGTTCAGTTAAATTGTAAGGATCTTCGAGAGCACATAAATTTACAACGGGCTATAACAAAGGTCTTTAAGAGAACAAAATAAGGACAAAAATCAACATATAGATGGTTAAAATCCTAATAAAATGATACATAAAAGTAAGCAAATAAAAATCGATATACATTAACAAAAACAAAATAATAAATCATTTAAATAATTGATGTCAAATAAAATATAAGATTAAAAATATTGTTGCAGTTTATCATTATCATCCATGGGAGGGTCCCTGATGAGAAGTTGGGTTCCATTCCAATACTGTAATATTTCAAAACGTTAATAATCTCTTAAAATTAAAGTTATACTTAAATTCTATTAATATGGTATTATTATATATTTACAATATATATTAATAATATAAAGGGTGTCCTATAATTAATTGGACATTGCCTAAAGAATGTTTTATTAATTTTGTTTCTATTATTTTTGAATATACCTATTGCAAACTATTAAACCGACTTAAGTGAAATTTGGTATCTTGATATTATATGAGGACCCTAGAAGTAAAGAGGTATAAGTACCAAAAAGTAAATTTTGAGTAAACGCCGTTCAAAGTTGAGCTTTCACTGTAATTGCTATGATTTTCAATGCTACTTTTTCTTCTCTGGTTTAGTAACTGTAGGTATTATTATTATTACTTCTAACAAAAAATCATAATTTTATTGGATTTACTCATTATTGAGCTATTTTTAGGTTGCAAAGTAGAACTTGTACTCTTACTTCTAAGAAATGCAACATAGAGATAAAAAATGTAAAAAGATCATAAAGTTTTCGTACAAATTTATTCTCCATAACATTAATACATAATTGACTTATTATTCATCAACATCAGTGTCATAATGGTGATTGAAATCGTCATTTTTGACTCATGCTTCTTCTAAGTTTGCTAGTTCTCCAGCTTGTCGCAGATTTATGAAAAATTCATGGTAAATTGGAGGTAGGTATATTAGTAACTGTTGAAGATTTAAATATTTAGCTTGCTTAATGAGAGGCCTTTCGGTACTGGCAAGACATGCGGCAGAAGGGCAGAGTTTTTGCCAGCTCGAGTGGATTTCACAAATAGCTCACTAAACTCTTCCATGCTACCTCGAGCTGTTTTCTTGTAAAACAGGGTCATAAGGTTTGTCCTGTTGAAAATGTAACAATTGCATACTCTGTATTTCACTTACACTATTTTTGAAGTATGGCACAAGTGTTTGAAAGTCTAAAAATCGTCATTTTCCATCTGTACTGTAAAGAACTTTCTACTTGTAGAAATTAACAGCTCCATCCAATGTTGAGGTACATACAGGTTATTTTTAATTCTTTTCTTTTTTAATTCTATGAAACCAAAGTCTTGGTCACACTTATAAGAAAGCAATGATCTACTGCTTAAATATTAGTGTTTCTGACAATGTAGAGCCAAAATTTGAATGTCAGATGACTCTTATTTTGGACTCCACAATTGTCGCAGTTATGTGTTTCACAGATGAGGAAGGCTTCTGATATAGTTTAGGAGACAAGATGATATTTCCTGACATCCGCGTGACACCTGGCCTTCGTGTCACATAAAGAAACGGGTCGTTCCAGTCTGTAGGTTATGGACCTCTAAGTTATACGTCCAAAGATGCCTTAAATAATATATTTTAGTAGTTGACACATTAGGAGTTAGCATAGTTTTTTGCAAGTCGAAGGTGATCGCAACTTTGCTAGGATCCTTAAGGTCATGACATTCATCTTTTGCTGTTCTTACGGCTTTCGCTTTACGCATGTGAAGTCTTTTTCTGTCTGAGCTAAAGCTTTTTCTTCTAACGAACCCTGATTTTATTTTTATCTGAAATTTGTCACACTTAGCACAGCTGTCTGTACCTACTTGGTCTTTTGAAACTAAGGTTGAACTGGGTATTAAAAATATTGTTGTAAAAGCTTTCCTTTACAGGTTCTTCCTGTTTTTCCTCCTTATAAAAATCATAATAAAGTTTGTACATTGTAATCATGAATGTGTTGCTTGTGTGAGTCCATTTCAAAAGGTAAAAGAAATAATAAATTAGACTTACTCACAATCAATTTAATTTAACTATCCAGACGACCGGTTTCGCTTTCTACAATATGCAAAGCATCTTCAGGTCTCGATACAAAGTTAAATAAATGATGCCGGTACTCTATTAATTGATGGTTGAATGAACATGGTTCAAACTATCCTGTATTGTTGATTGGAGAACTTAAGTCTGCTATTGTAATTGTTTGACAGTAAACGGGGAAGTTCTTGAGGAGACAGATTTTATCCAATGAAGTAGAGATAGGTGTAATGTGATTGTTTGTTTGATGAAAGTAATGTTCTATACCATTGAGTTATTTAAAAGTTATCTATTCTAGAGATATATTTATGAAATGTGTTTTATTTATTGAGATTTTATTTTATGAAGGTGGCAGTTGTAAGACAATGAATGAGATTAGATGTACAAATTGTATGGGTGTGCAATTCTTTCAACTTGTAATTATCAAATTTCTTTGATAAAGTTCTATTGCAAAATATGCCAAATGATTGTAAATTATTTTATGAAGGTGGCAGTTGTAAGACAATGAATGAGATTAGATGTACAAATTGTATGGGTGTGCAATTCTTTCAACTTGTAATTATCAAATTTCTTTGATAAAGTTCTATTGAAATATATGGCAAATGATTGCAAAGTCAAGTATTTAAAGTTAAAAATGAAGGACAATTTAAGACACACAGAAAACACTTAAAAGGGGGACGAAACAGACATTAAATTTAAAAAGGGGGAGGACTTGAATGCACTACATCTCTTACTTGGAGACAATGAGTTTTTATGTTACCTGTTAGATTTTAGAGGTAAATTTAACAAATGTAGGTTAAAGTGTACACTTTAACCTACATTTGCTTGGAGAATAAGTAAGTTGCCGCTCTAAAGCAACACCTGTTAGACTTATCGCTTAGATCCCTTTACGTATAGAATGAAATTTAAGCAATTATTTTATTGGGGCTTTTTTTTTTAATAAAATAACGGCAACAAAAATTACAGAAATTGTTTAAAATGTTGACTATTTAATGAAATATGTAGTCTAAATGTTTCGTTAAATTTTTCTCTTACTTTAATTAACGAGTTTCGAGAATCTTCATAGTGTTGACGGTTATTTATTTTATCACAAACAAGTAATTTAATGTAATCCCAAAAGTAAAAATTTAAGCGATTTATATCGGGACTATGTACTTGACAAAATAGACAGTACCATATTAATCTAAATAATTCCTAATATCTAGGCGATAATGGATGAGCCATCATCAAACAGATATTAACAATCATCTCCTAAACGTAAAAATATTTATTCTAAAAGAAAATATTCAGTTTTGTGCCTCATTTAGTAGGCAAACTTGACCTTCAAAACTTTGGAGAAGGGTAAACAAAATTCACGGTACCAAAAAGTACACCGATAATGATAAATGTATGGTAGAAAGTCTTTTTATAAAAATCTCTCCGGATTTTCCCCATCTACCAGTATTTACGTTGAACATTTCTATCAATGACCACTTTTTACTAAACCCCATTCCAACTTACGAACTTGAAGCAAATATTAAGAGTTCTAAAAATACAGCTCCTGGTAGAGATGGCATTAACTACAGCATGCTATTAAGCCTGTCCGTAATTGCCATACAATCTGTGCAAAATATTTTAACAATATTTTACTTAAAGGAGATAACTGTGATTCTCTCAAACAATGCTTGGTTATTCCTATACCCAAAGTAATTCTACATACTGCCCTAAAACCTCTGTCTCATACCTTGTTTGCTTAAAATATTTAAACTAGTTATGAATAGCACATTAGAATGGTGGTGTGCAAAACAAAAATATATTGTCAGTATCACATTGGAATTAAAAACTATGTTTTAATAAGTACATCCTATTTAAAAAAAAAATGCAAATTTTTCTCAAATTAGCGATACCGAACATTGAACCGAACGATAATAAACATTGAAGAGTTAATAACCTATTTTCTATCAGAACCGAAGAGTTATCATATTTGTAATGAATAAAAAATATGTTCAATATCGGTAATTTGAAAAAAAATTTTTTTAATTAGAAGGATATAGGTAATTAATTACATACTTAAACAGCTTTTAATTCCAAACAACTTTTCACAATAAAAATTTTCGATATTATAAATTATAAAGCTACTTTACTCTTTATTGATAAAATATATAATTATAATGATAAAATCTGAATTGCATCTTAGGTTCTAAATAGACCATGCACATCTTTTTATAGAGAATAACTTTTTTTCGTAAAATTCATAATAAAAAAGTTTCCCACTTAATTCGACACACTATATATATATATATATATATATATATATATATATATATATATATATATATATATATATATATATATATTGAGAATGACTAAATAACTTACTCATGTCATGCTACCGTATTTTCTACCAGGAGGCCAAACTGGTACTTCTGACGAGCTAGGCGTAGGTGTTCGCGTAAACGCGTTGGCGATTGAATCTCTAAGTCTCTCTCTGAATGTTTTATACTCCATATCACTATACTGTCTGCCGAAGTTGAAATCAGCAACTTCAATTATAAACCTAAAAATGTAAAAAAATAATTATTTCTTAATTATCATTATATTTATTGAACACAACACCGAGAATTTCTACAGCAAACCTTTCAAGAAACCCTGTTTATCAATTATCTCATTGTAAATAAACTACATGGACATCAATAATACCCAGTTTGGATTCCGAAATGGACTTGGAACAAGAGAGGCGTTGTTTGCACTGAACGTTATGTCTCAAAGATGTCTTGACATAAATCAAGATGTATTCATGTGTTTCATAGATTACAACAAGGCCTTTGATAAAGTGCGGCATGATCACCTAATCAGACTCCTGACAGAAAAGAATTTAGATAAACGAGACATCCGACTAATAGCAAATATGTACTACAATCAGAAAGCAGTAGTGAGAGTAGAGAATAATACCACTGAAGAAATTGAAATAAAGCGAGGTGTGAGACAAGGGTGTATACTGTCACCAACCCTGTTTAATCTCTATTCCGAAGACGTAATGAATAGAACACTCTCTGAGCAATCCGTAGGTATTAAAATAAATGGTGTTAGATTAAACAATCTGAGATTTGCCGACGACACCGTTCTGATCGCAGAAACACTTGAAGAGCTACAGACATTGGTGAATAAGATAGCAGACTGCAGCGAAGAATATGGACTATCTTTGAACATAAAGAAAACTAAATTTATGGTAATATCGAAATCAACACAAAATGTTCAAAATTTATATTTACACAATGAAATTATCGATCGAGTTAGCAAATACAAATATTTAGGCACTTTTATAAATGAAGACAACGATAGCTCAGCAGAAATCAAAATAAGAATAGAAAAAGCCAGATCCATATTCACTAAAATGAAGAGAGTGTTCTGCGGAAGAGATTTGAGCCTTGAAATGAAACTTCGCCTGATGAGATGTTACGTACTTTCTGTGCTGTTCTACGGAATGGAGTCATGGACGTTGAAAAAGATTGATACCAAAAAATTAGAGGCATTTGAACTGTGGATGTATCGCAGAATCCTGAGAATATCATGGACCGAGAGAGTCACAAATGTCGAGGTCTTGAGAAGAATGAATAAAGAAAAGGAAGTCATATTTACGATCAAAAAACGAAAACTGCAATACTTGGGACACATTACAAGAGGCGAAAGATATGAACTGCTTCGAATAATTATGCAAGGGAAAATAGCAGGAAAAAGGTCCATAGGAAGAAGACGAAACTCCTGGCTAAAGAATCTACGGGAATGGTATAGCTGTAGCAGCAACGAATTGTTTCGGTCAGCAGTTTCGAAAATACGTATAGCCCTGATGATCGCCAACCTTCGGAACGAAGATGGCACTTGAAGAAGAAGAAATAAACTACAATTGTAACAAGTTGTCTATTTAGCAGTTCAGCAATTTAGATTTGTATAAGACTTAAAAATGGTATTCAAATTTCTATACTCATTCAAAAGAAGATACCTAAATGTATTAAAGACTGGGACACTGTAAATGAACGCATAAGTCGAACTCAGTTAAATGTTATGAAATATTGTTATAAAGGGGTGTATGCACCGTCCAACGATGACACGGTTGCCACTAGACGACCACGACGAAAAACCAAGTTGCCAAAGATAATATCAAGAGTATAAAGAAAATGTTTAAGTTGGAAGACTTTAATGGACACAGGATATAGAACAAAAAATGACGCCGATGTAGGGCCGTATGGTGAGCAGTATTCATTTCGAATGCAGAATGGATTTTACAAATATAAAGATATTCAAACATATATATGGACTCCAGGGTACCTACATTCCAGCAAAAAAAATAATCGACTAAATTGTATCTAGACAGACTTCCCGGCTACGTATGTACGATGTTAGATTTTACAGAGTGGCAAAATTTGGAACAGACTATTATCTTGTAAAGACTCAAACCTATTTCCCGTTAGCGACACATTCTGCGAATCTAGTAGATCCACATTATCAAGAAATTTGTGGAAAACAAATACTACATCGAAGGAATACAAAATAATGCGGAAATGAAGATATTGGAGTAAAGGTAGCAGAGAAAAAATGCGCACATAACATATGGGTAATGACAAAAGTTACAGAAGATCGGAAATACTACACAAGATATTGTAAAGACATCAAAAAAGTGCTGAATACAAACCATGAAATATGGGATAATAAGTGTGAACAAATAGACTAGAGCATAGGCTTTTTAGCGGAGCACGCGAGGCATAGAGAACAATAAAACCCCTCAGAACGGATAGAAAGCCAAGAAAGCCGGCCGTTCCAGTCAGAGATATCTTTTATAGAAGAAAACTGGATAAGACCAACTGATGTAAAGAAAGGCCTCATGACAATGAAAAATAGACGAGATTCTGGACCTACAGATCTCTCCATTGAACTTTTAAAGTATGGACTGGACTCACTACTGCGACTACTCGCTTTTGTTTTTAATTGCTTTTTGATAAAACAGCCTTCGTATCAAACATCCATAAAAAAAGATGACAGAAGAAAGTGCTGCAACTATAGAAGTTTAAGTAGAACAAACTGTTTTTAGACTTTGCGGCAAGAATATAAAAGAACGTATAGAGAAACAAGGGAGGTGGAGCCCATGCAGGAAGGTGTTGTACTGGCCACCTGTTTTGCCTAAAACAACTTTTAGAAAAAAATGACAACCAGAAACTTAGAAACATATGGTATTGGTAGATCTAAAAGAAACCTATAATAGCATACCCCTCAGTAAATTATGACCAGCAATGAAGGAGAATAGTGTAAGTTATGAGGAAGTCAAGGCCGGGAAAAAGCTTTCTGAAGAATTTCCAATTACTAAAAGATTAAGAAAAAGTTGCAAATTGGCTTCAACCTTATTTAAAATTTATTTACATTCCACATTACGACGATGAAGACGCCGACTAACGGTTGGTACAAGCGTTTCAAGGAGAATAAGAAACTCATGGATGCAAAACCTACGCAAGCGGTTTAGCCTGATATCTGTAGAGCTTTTTAGACTAGTCGATAATAAAACACGACTCGTAGTGTTATAGCAAACGTCATCAATGGATAAAGCAATAGAAGAAGAAATATGTTACTAATTAGCTACGACCAATTACAAGGTGGTTAAGTATTTCTTATATTTTATTTAATATAATTTTTTTTTTTTATTTTTAAATCGATTTATTCCGGTACATTGATTCCGAACGTTTATTGTATAAGTGTTTAGCTGATTAAAGGTTACATATTTTTTTAATATACAATATTTAAAGCCAATTAACTTTGCATAAATTGAAAGCTAGATTTGCAGAGCCATCTATCTTATAGGCAACTAAGATATGAGGTATTTTTCATTAAGCCCATCTGCAGTTGTGGTTGTTGTGAAACGAATAGCATAAGGATCCCTTCCCATTCGCAGGCTACCAAGACTACGGCTAAGCAGCCACCAAGGCCTACTCGAATCCGGACCAGCTACCAGCCTTAGTCTGTCTATTAAAAAAAAAGGATTTATGATCATCGCTAGAACCTTCATTCCTAGTGTTCATATTAACCTTTTGGCTTATGATATTTCAACTCAAATTTTGGCTGTGTAAGTTGGTACGGATCTTAAATATGTTATATTTAGAAGTTCACGCTGATATGTTTGTTGAGTTGTTAGCTTGCATTTTACCTCTCTTACCTATAAGCAGTCTAATCATACGTATTTTAAAAACCTTATACAAAGAAGACAACAATATGCATGTTAATTATACATTTCCTGGTATCCACTTACATTTTACTTTTTTTATTAGAACTATGGACTATATATGAATAAAACTCAAATATGACGATTATCATCTAATAAACAAGTAGGTATATTAAATGTATCAAAATCTTAACATTTCATCGTAAATATATATAAAATTTTGACGCCACTCAAAAGAGTCCACTCTGATATTTGGCAGTATTCAGTGGATTTTGTGAAAATATTAAAACATCGATTTTTATTCCACACAGGCCATCTTTTAATGGTATAGATATCCGTCATTTGTCAACCCCTTCCCTTTCAGTATCACAAACAGGTAATATACCATGTGTGATACATCATTGGACATGTGTTTCACCTAAGAATTCAGGCATTCATGATTTTTTCCAGAATAAGAATAATCTATTCTTGTTACAAGTAACAGTTTATTGAATGTGTTACACCTCTTAAAAACTAAACGTAAAGCCTATGTTTTACTTTTCAACTTTTTTCCATCGCGTCATAAACTACATTAAAAAGAAATTTGCAACATTAGCAGGAAACTTTATTAAATGGAATGTAATAAAATAAACTAAATGTTAAATTAATACATTCATAATCAAAACAGTTTACTCATCCGCTATAATCATTTAAATAAATGTTCAAAATGATATCCACCAACGTCCATACAACCATAAGGTCGTGTTCAAAAATACGTCTAACTAGACTACATTCATGCACTATTAATCGTCTTAGTTCTTTCAATGAAGCGGGCAGAGTATTATAAATCTTGCTCTTTGGAAAGAAGTCCAAAGGAATTAAATCAGAGGATCTTGCTGGCTATTCAATTTCATTGTTCAGGAAACCGTTCATTAAGGTATCACCTAACGTTTATGCTATAATACGGAGATGCGCCGTCTTATTGGAAAAACCAATCATTTTGTAATTATTCAGTACTTTGCAGACAGTAGTGCGCGAAAAAACAGACTTTTGAGCTTTATTTGGCACTTAAAATAGGTTCAAAATTAACATAACTTAAACTTGCTACTTCAGCCACTTCAGACCTAACACGGTCTTCACCCTCTCTTTTTTATCAGCTACTGATCCCGTTTCATGAAATTTTTTTAAATAGTTTTAATACGTATGAGTGATAAAGTTGCTTATCTTGATGAAGTTTATTCAATAATTTCGACGTTCTTCTTGCACACTTTCCATTTTTAAAAAATATAAAAATAATAATATTTAAAAATACTTATTTAATATCACTGTTAAACGCTACCACAGAATAAATAACAATCAGAATGCCCACTCTGCTTGTCAAGATAAGTACACGCATCTCGTTCGCGCAGACGGAATCGCCATGTTTTAATGTGCATAGAAAAATTAACCCGGTTTAATTGATTTTCGGCAACCATATAGGCAATCGGTTTACCCCTCAAAACACGCTTAGAAACAGAATATACCGACTAAAATTCTTTTTGCATTTCTAATGCACCAAACGTTTTTTATTCGATTCTATATATTTTTCCAAGATGAAATGTATTTTTTTTAAAT
The DNA here is from genome assembly GCF_040954645.1 of Diabrotica undecimpunctata. Classification (NCBI taxonomy): domain Eukaryota; kingdom Metazoa; phylum Arthropoda; class Insecta; order Coleoptera; family Chrysomelidae; genus Diabrotica; species Diabrotica undecimpunctata. The sequence goes on along the minus strand of NC_092804.1, from coordinate 62,009,795 downwards.
GTGGGGCGGCAATTGTTATTAACAAATAACTAATACAAAAAAGCAATTTCACCGAATTGCTGCAGAATCAATTTTTTTAGGTGTATCTCGTCAAAATAAACACTTTTTCTGTTAAAAATTATTTAAAATAAACACTTTTTCTCTCTTGATAATTTTTCGAAAAATGCTTCCTTTTCGAGTTATTTGCATTTTTTGTTGAAGAAATGCCTTAATTAGTGATTTTTGGGATTTTTTTTCTAAAAAACTACTAAATGAATTGCAATTCTACAAATAGCTTTATAATCTTTAAACCGTCGAGTACAAGTTAGAATATTTTGACAAGGATAATTTTTTTCTCTCTTGCTAAAAACGTGGACCCAAATATTTCGAGTATGCCTTTCGAGCAGTCTACCGCTAAGTGTGTACAGCGCCAGCGGTTGCGGCGATACAGTCGTGCGACACGTAGAAATATTTGTTTAAATTTAAAAAATTAATTCAATACAAATATTACGTACAATTTATTAAAAAAAAAAGATATTTCTAATTATTTTTATATAGACATATTATAATTAAAACAATTAAAATTAATTTTTTACAATGCTATAATAATGTAATTTTTCTTTTAATATACGTGGTGACTATATTATTGAATGTTTTATTACAGTGAAATACATTAAGCAATATATAATTAATTTTCATTGAAAAATATAATAAAATTAAAATTTAATATTAATTATACATCGTTTTCATTGTCAATAATTTGAAAATTTTCGTCAACAGCAATAGGATTTAAATCTAATACGCTGATTTCATTGTCTTCAATAAAGTCGTCTTTAACATTTTTACAATTCTCTGGTATACATGCACATACTGCGCAGCATTCTAAATTATAGGAAATACAATTACAATTTTTCGTAGAACATTTTCCGGTACATGAGCAGAAATACTTTTGTAATATATCTAAACTAGTTTCGCCTTCAAAATAATTAAAATCGAAACAATTATTTTCCATTGTCCAACCATGGGTTAATGGATCAAGAGATGAAATATTATTGTTTTTTGCTTGAATCCATTCATTTATTTGCCACTTTGCTCTTAAGTAATGTTGTAATAATGCTGGTTTCGAAGGTGGTAATTTTTCATTAGGTGCATTTTTTTTAGCGCCTACAGCACCTCAACCGCTGTACACACTTAGCGGGATACTCTCGAAAGGCATATTCGAAATATTTGGGTCCACGTTTTTAGCGAGATAGAAACCATTTATCCTTGTCAAAATATTCTAAACTTGTACTCGACGGTTTAAAGATTATAAAGCTATCTGTTAAATTGCAATTCATTTAGTAGTTTTTTAGAAAAAAAAATCCCAAAAATCACTAATTACGGCATTTTTTCAACAAAATAATGCAAATAACTCGAAAAGGAAGCATTTTTCGAAAAATTATCAGGAAAGAAAAAGTGTTTATTTTGATGAGATACACTTAAAAAAATTGATTCCGAAACAATTCGCTGAAATTGCTTTTTTGTTTAAGTTATTTGTTAATAACAATTGCCGGCCCACTTGTGAAAATTAAAAAAAAATACATTTCATCTTGGAAAAATATATAGAATCGAATAAAAAAGGTTTGGTGCATTAGAAATGCAAAAAGAATTTTAGTCGGTTGATGCTCTGCTTATAGGGGTAAACAGCTCGCCTAATATACATAATATGCAATATTTTATGCCGTACTCTTAGTTGAAGAATAGATTAAATTATTTCAAATTTACTAAATTATTAATCTCTAAACAGCAGAAGAAACAATAGAAAGTATTTGGCACACCTTCAAAACAACAATCACAACTATACAAAGAGAACAACTACAAGACAACATCAGAAAAACAAAGAATACATGGATGACAAAAGAAGTCCTGGAACTGATGGACATAAGAAGATCTTACAAAAATCGCAATGAAGAAAAATATGAAGAAACCCAGAAAATCATACGAAACAAAATCAGAAAAGCCAAAGAAGAATGGATGAGCAGCAGCTGTGAGGAACTCGGAGATTTACTAAAAAAGCATGACTACTTTAATGCATACAAAAGATTAAGGAAGTCACAAATATGAATAAAAAAATCACTTTAGTAGATAATAACAACCAAATAGTATCTAGTCCAGAAAATGTAGAAGATATCTGGGAACAATACATCAAAGATCTGTTTGATGACTAGAGAACAGAACCACAAATGAATATAGTACAAGAAACAATACTCGATATATTAACATCGGAAGTTACAAAAACAATCAATACGGCAAAGCCACGAAAAGCCTCAGGTCCAGATGAAATATTCGTAGAGATGATAAAGCTTATCAATGAAGAAAATCTTCAGACGTTAACACTATTATTTAACAAAATATATACCACTGGAATCTTCCCAGAAGACTGGCTTAGATCGACATTTATACCTATACCCAAGAAAAATAAAGCAAATAGATGCTCACAGTTCAGATTAATTAGCCTGATGAGCCATTTTCTGAAAATTTTACTCAAAATTGTACATCAACGAATATACAGAGAATGCGAAAGAAACCTGAGCGACAATCAATTTGGATTTCGTATGAGGCTTGGTACAATGGAGGCATTATTTGGCCTCCAGATATTACTACAAAAATGCCGAGATCAGTGAAAAGACGTGTTTCTCTGTTTTATCAACTACGAAAAAGCGTTTGATCGAGTAAAACACACAGAACTCATAGAAACCCTAACACAACATGGTATAGACCATAACACTGTAGCACTTATTAAAAACTATATTGGGATCAAATGGCGTCGATCAAAATAGACAATCGTCTGACAGCAGAATAAAAAGAGGAGTTCGTCAGGGCTGTGTACTTTCTCCACTGTTATTCAATATATATTCCGAAAAGATCTTTCAAAGTGCCCTCGAAAATATTGAAGAAGGAATAAAAATCAACGGAGAATACGTAAACAACTTAAGATACAGTTTACAACGACTTTTGAATGTCATAATCAGATAGGGAGATAGCTTGGGACTAAATATAAACACAAATAAAACAAAAGTAATGGCTGTTACACGTGCACCAAATGACGACATTAATATTTGTATCTATAACAAACATATAGAACCAGTACAAAGATTCCAGTATCTTGGTTGCTGGATAACAAACGATCTTGACCACGAGGCCGAAATACGTGCTCGTATAGAATATGCTAGGTCCGCATTTCAACGAATGAAAAAATTCCTAATAAACTCTACGTTATCGTTGGATATCCGATACCAATTTATGAAAACGCTTATTTATTCCATACTATATGGAGTGGAAACATGGACTCTCGGAATTACAAGTATGAGGCGTATAGAAGCCTTTTAGATGTGGGTTTTTCGAGGGATGCTGAAGATCTCTTGGACAGAGCACGTGACCAACAACGATGTGCTAAGAAGAAGAGGTACTGAGAGAGAACTCCTAAATACTGTAAAAAACAGAAAAACGAGTTAGTTATCTAGGACATATTTACAGAAGAGAAAAATACAATTTCCTACGACTTATAATGGAAGGGAAAATGGAAGGAAAAAGAGGTCCAGGGAAAAGAAAATGCTCCTGGTTAGAGAATGTAAGAGACTGGACAGGCATGGACACACATTCGATACTAAGAACAGCTCAAGATAGAGAGCAATTTGCTGTAGTTATAGCCAACCTTCAGTAATGGAGAAGGCACATTAAGAAGATTAATCTCTAAAAATTTAAATTATTGTTCTGTCGTAGCTTGTCACAAATTTCTCAATTCAAGTCTGTGACACACCTCAAAGGCGGCATCTGAGAGTGGGCATTCTGATTGTTATTTATTCTGTGACGCTACTAACAGCAGTTTAAATAACTAAACTTTTTGAAAATTTCCTTCAATGTAGTTTTTGACGTGACGGAAAACGTTTGTCATTAACAATAGCAAAACATAAACGTCATGTTTGGTTTTTAAGTGGTGTAACACGTTTATTAAATTGATACCTTCTCACGAAAAGAAAAATCATGGACGCCTGAATTCCCCAGTGAAATACCTGTCCAATGATGTGCCACCTACAATATATTCCCTATTTAAAATTGGGAGTTTGTGGCACTGGAAACGAGGGGTTGCACAAATGACAGATGTCTATATCGTTAAAAAAAATGTCATCATTAATGAACTGAATATTTTGCCAATCATAACCATATTGCTTGTAACATGTTTGAATGCATACATACCTGCTTCTATTTTGGAAATAGTAGGCAACACCAAATACAATTAATACAACTGCTGCTAAACTAAAGGCGACGGGAACAACAATAACTGATAACTGACCCTGTTTTTTCACTAAAATAAAAATAAAATATATTTAACCAGACTAATAACTTCCTAATTAGTAAAAATGAAACAGTAGAATTTGTCGACTCAAACGATTCTCGAAAACAAGTGCTAAAATCTGAATCAGAAAGCCACGACCACAAATGTAAGATACTGATGTATAGGAGATAGTCAATTCTCACAATCTTAGGTAGTTTTTATTGTAATTACGTAAATTGTAGGCTACCGGTTTCGAGGCTTATGATGGGGCATATATTTTAAGCCTCGAAACCGGTAGCCTACAATTTATTTACAATAAAAACTACCTAAGATTGTGAAAATTGACTATCTCCTATACATCAGTATTATGTACTCTATCTAAAAACAAACAATTACCGCACTCCGATTATTCGCAAATGTTTTTACAGTCTCGAGTGCACTTTAAATGTCATATTTCTTTATTTAAATTTCTGCCACAATTAATTTTTAGTTTATAAATTATTTCAAGAAATTAGCCCTCACTATTGACAACACTTGTAGAGGAAGGGTGTACAAAATGACATACATTTTTAAAAACAGAAAATTTTACTTAAAGAAAACATTTTTTTAAACAAAACTTGGATAGAACACAAACTAAAGTATTTGAAACACTTTAAACAGGTTTTTACCAAAGTAGGAGAAAATATAAACTTTTAGCCAAACATATAAAAATAAAACAAGAAAAGTTCATTTTACCCTACCTGGCGGGCAAAATGACACATTAATAGCGATTGATATTCTTCAGTCGGTACAAAGCTCGCAAACAAACATTTTTGTTGTCTTGTCTAGTCCGGCACACTCAGCATGTGCCCACTTTTGACACGAATAATAGCATAGCCATAGCTCACCTTTTTTAGACAACTTGTACAGTTCTGTACAGTAAATGCAAGTAGCATCATCATTTTTTTCATTCGCAGAAAAAGGTTCTCTTTCGTTTTCCGACTCGCATTCTATAAAAACATTCCTTTTTACCGCTCTTTTTACTTTTGGAGGGATCTCTGGTTTCGGATTGCTTTTCTCTTTTGCCTCCTCTAAATTTGGAGTTGAGGTAAGAATAAAAGTGCCTTGACGTTTCCTTGCCTTTCTTTTTCCCTGGCCGGAAACAAATGGTCCGACTGGAACTGGACTTAAATCTGCCGGAGTAACTACTAGTGAAATACCATTTGTTGGATTTTGCAAGTTGGACTGAGCTGTCATCACATTAGGGACTTCTACAGTAGAAGAGGAAGGTCCAGGTTCTTCATTATTATCATAAACGCTTACAGCGGGTTTGACACTATCTACTACAATATTTGTAGTTTCAGTTGCTTGAAACATGTAGTCGGGGAATACATCGGGGTTTATTGGGTAGAAACCAGTTTTGGAAAATCCATGAGCAGCATTCTGGACATTAGCTACTTTTCCATAGGCTTTATTTAACAGACCACCAATTTGGAACTGAGTCCCAACTCGACCAGGATGAGCTTTGAGCCATTTGGTTATTTCTTGGTCATAATAGGTTTTGAGTGAACATAAAAGTACAATGCCATTGTCTTTGGCGTACAGAAGAGCGTCAAGATATTTATGACTTAAATGTCCATCCACAATTAACAAAACCTTCTCGGTGGAAGATGCCTTGGCATATTTTTGGAAATGCTGCAACCATTGTAAAAACACTGGAGCCGTCATCCAGCCAGTCTCCTGGGGAATACATAAAGTTCCTGCTGGTGTATGGACAGCTAATTCCTTTTTCATATTTTTTTGTGGAAATATTAGAGTAGGTGAAATATAGCTCCCGTTAGTGCACATACAACAAACAACTTTCACGTGGGAAGCTCGTTCGGCGCTCGTAATTGCACCTACTTGTTTGCGACCGGCTGTAGCAAACACTTTCTGCGGGCGTTGTACGGTCTGGATTTCTTCTGCGAAATTCTCTTAACCAATATTTTCCAGCGGCCTTTTTCTGGTTATTAAAATGATGTTCAAACCCATTTTTGACTGCTAAATTATAAGCTAACTCTAATACGACCCGTCTCGTTAGTCCAAAGAACCTTGGCTCTAGCATTTATAAATGTTCAACCAACTGTCTTTCTATTTCTATGGGAAAAATAGGTTTCCCCACCCCGTTTCACCCTTATTAACAGCTTCTATGGTAAAGGCAATATAAAGGGAATCTGTATCGCATGATGGCCTATTGGTCGTTCTTGCGTAATTTCACGGCATAATATGTAAAAAACAGAAATGTTATCCATTTGTAAGGCACATTATTTTTGTACGATCGGGTAAAATGACATACTATGTCATTTTGCCCTCTACACCCCTATGTCATTTTACCCCACATGAAGTTAATTTAAAGAAATCCAACTTTTGAAAAAACAATTACTATTTAAATGGGAATAAGCCACAATTAAAGGTTAAAGTACGTTTATTGACGTTTCAATTTCCACTTCGGAAATCGTTCTCAAAATACAAACATTAGTAAATTCAATATGTTTGTATTTTGAGAACGATTTCCGAAGTGGAAATTGAAAAGTCAATAAACGTACTTTAACCTTTAATTGTGGCTTATTGCCATTTAATTAGTAATTACTTTAAAATGTCACAAGAAAATAGCTTCAGAACAATATTTGAAAAAACAAGAACTTATTTACTAAATTTGAAATAGGAAAACAATAATCCTCATAATTTATCATAAATATTTAAACTTACCGGTTTATCGCAACATACAGCAGATTTTAATATTTCGCGCCAAAAACTTTTCGATGACAAAAATAAAATAATCGAACGTGCTCTCACTCTGACCGATGAAGCGGAACTGAATGCAAACTATCATCATGACTGATATCCACGCAGCAATTAGATATTTGTTTCTGAGCCCTCCTGAACAACGAATTCGGTATTGCTTGTCAAATTTAACGTGATACTTGGCCGATTTGAAATTAGGCTCCACCCACAATGCGCATTCGACTACAACACAATTCGTCCTCATTATTTCTTAGACCTTCGAAGTGCAAGGTACTTAGTTACTGTGTTTCGAAGAAATATCGTATTACAATAGATTTGACTTTTTAAATAATTATTGTTAAGTATTTTAAATTATAAACATGGATTTTCATTCAAAATTAGAAGGCAAAGTCTTGTCTGGACAAACAAGGGAGGTAATATCAAATGTAATTATTTTTATGCAGAGAGAAGCGATGCAAAATCCGCATGTTAAAGATTTTAAAAAAGTTTAAGAGCGTGCTCCCTTAGCAACGGGAGTAAGTATAGCCACTATAAAACGGATCTCTCTTGAAATGAAAAATATAGAAGAAGGTGCTTCTACATCATTTTTGACGCCTAACAAAAGAATGAGATCTGCCCCAAAATCCAACAATTTTAGTTTAAAATAAGTTTATTTTGAAGTTTCGAGTTCAACTTTAGAAATCGTTAACTCAAAATACGAAATACCAATAAATTAAACAAATTTTGTTTTTATTGCTTGGTAAAAAAAATCTTCTAATAATTTTATTTTATCTGACTTATTCATATTGACAACTCAGTCACTATTTGAGATATATTTTATACGATATATTTCTACAAAATCTCCTTACCAAAAAAAAAATATTCGGGAAAGTTAATAAAGTTATACAGTTTACTAAATAAATAAACGACAGATTAAAATATTTATGACTAACTAAAATGCTAAAATGCCGAACATCCGAAGAATAAAAATATATGACTATAATATAAAATATTACGATAACTCTAGTATAAAAATTAAGTAATAAATGTTTAGTCAGTATGTTCCAGGTATAAGATTAACTACTGTTCTTTTATTCTTATACAGTTTACTGTAACGCAAATGTAAAGCTTTCATCTCTGCCAATATTCCTCTTATAAAATTACAGAACGAGACATTTATAGAAGTGTTCGAAAAAACTGCCGCTTCAACATGACTGAATGGTCAATATTAATGAGTCAAATAAAATATAATTATTAGAAGAATTTGTTTACCAAGTAACAAAAACTAAATATTTTGTATTTTGAAAAAAATTTCCGAAGGAAAAATTGAAACGTCAAAATAACATACAATATAGACATATCATAGAAGTTCCATTAATAAATAATAAGGTCACTTTCTGTAAACTTGTAGTATTGAGTGTACCAACGAGGCGAAGAGACCGAGCGCATTATGTATCTCTTTTCCTCCGAATGCGTTCTCACTTAATTTTCTACGCAAGTGGACAAATTTTTCAAGTATCACCTTAAATTTGACAAGCTGTATATACAAGCAGTATGTCATTATACTCCACTATGTCATATTGTACACCCTTCCCCTGATGGGAAGTATTAAACTCGGTTTAATTTATTTACAATACTTATTTACTACTTTTACATTATTGATTCATTTATTCACAGTGTGAAAAATACTGCTTAATATTACTCATAAACTTTAAAGTTTTATAATCACAAACAAGATACGAGTAATTTCTAGAAAATGCTGCCGGCCAACGGTAATAAATCGAAGATGAACAATTGAAATCAATTCTAAGAGATTGACGGATCACTACGAGCCGTCTACAACTTTCTGGAAGTCATTACAAGACTGTGTTTTCACCACAATATGCTGATTTATTTGAGGACCTTTCAAAGGATTCTCGGAATATTTTGTTAATTCATATGCCGAAAGAATTAAAAAAAATTAAACAAATTTATAGGGAGTGATTAAGGTAGATTAATTGGAAAAAAAAATTGCAGTTTATTTTAATTAAAATTGCAAACCAGTATTTTTATCAAATGCGGTAATGTGCAGCTGTCTATGAATGTAAAAACTTTGTACTAATTTATACATACCACTATAAATGTTGACAGTTACTGGTTGAACTATCTTATTGAGGTCGTTTTTCACGATAATTAATATAGTTGTCTTGGGAACATTGAGATATCTCATAACAGGAAATTCACAGGTTTCTAATGTGTTATAATATTTACAAGTTTCATTGCCTGTGACGTTATATTCTCCTTTTACATATTTGACACAAAAATCGAAATTTTTGGAACCATAGCATTGTACTTTTAGTGACAGCATGTCTCCTGTTTGCAACCAATTATTACCGGTGACGGTTATGTTCCTCAAAGGATCTATAAAAGTAAGAAAATGTTAAATATTTATTATAGTAACAAAGTAAAGCATAATTTTAATTAAAAATATATATATAGTTTTAAGGTAGATAGTTGTGTTGATTTTTTACCATCCAAAGTAGATTGCGGCAACGTAACGTATCCACTCAATAAAAGAACATATATCCCATAATCCATCACTACCTGATGAGCTTAGTACATAATTTGTCCTAAGTCTTTGCTATGCCTATACTTAATAGTTTTGAAGATATTTTAAATTGTAGTGAACACAGTGGTATTTTACAAAAACAATTTCTTTATTTTATTTTTCATTTTTTTGTGTAATGCTTTAAGACATTTGTAAATAGTAAAGTAAAGAAAAATAATAAATTTAATTCATGAAATACCCATTTTTCCACTACAATTTAAAATATCTATCCAAAAATATTAAGTATATACATAGAAAATATTTAGAACAAATTAAAAGACATTGACTTTAGTTCATGATGTAAATATGAAATATAGGGTGATATATTTAAAAATACTGAGCAAATAATGCATTTTTGCTTAGCATGTGTTAGATTTAAAAAGTATTAGCAAAATCAATCATTTTATGAATTTTGGCAATCATTTAAAAACTATGGCTACAACAGTTCGTTGCTTTTGTATCCCTTTTCAAATAAACAGGGAATTGAACATGTTAGGATTTTCATTGAAATTTGGTTATAACTTTTTAAATATCAAAATAATTTGTATTCTTGTAACGAGGAAGGGAAGCGATCTTCTCATATTTTTATAAATAACTTTTCTCTCCAGGTGTCTCCTATAATAACAATTATAGTTATATAATCATCATAATCGTTTAATATTCGTGTGTCCACTCCTGGACATATATCTCCCTCTTAATTTTCCATCTGTTTCGATCTTTTGACTCTTGCATTCAATTCCTATGGCAACGTTTTAGATCGTCAATCTAATGTGTTGGTGGGCGACCTCTGCTTCGGTCGGCATCATCTCTTGGTCTTAATTTCAGTATCCGCTTTGTCCAGCTGTTATCTGTTATTCGAACCACGTGACCTACGCAGTTCCTCTTCAGTGTTGCTATTCTCTGTACAGCATCAGCCACTCCTGATCCTCGTCGCAGCTGGCGGTTCGAGATCTTGTCTCGCATTGAAACGCCCAACCTAGCACGCCCCATCGCCCTTTGAGACACATGGATTTTGTCACTGTTCTCCTTGTCATAGTCAACGTTTTCGCTACGAAGTTAACACTGGCAAAACACAGTGATTAAAGGTTTTTCTTTCAATACCAATTGGTATGTCGGACAATTTGAAAATGTGGTTCAACTTGAACGAAAAGAACGAACGATGGGAACAAGCATGCACAGAGATAGAACGACATATCGGAGGAACGAGAAATTCAGAATCATGGCGAATATTAAAAGCACTTCAACGAAATAAGACAGAGAAAACCCAGATCGGCAAAATTAGTGAAAACGAGTGGCAAGAATACTACGTAGAACTACTAACAGAAAACCGTCCCCAATTTCAGGAAGAGAATATAGAACATGCAGGAAATGGGGCATACGACCAGATAGAAATAAGCCTGGCAGAAGTTAAGAGAGCAATCAAGACATTGAAGAACAAAAAAGCCAAAGGAATACCAAACGAACTAATTAAAAACGGAACGGAAAAGTTATTCCGCATGCTACATAGAATGTTCGAAAGAGGACTAAATGGAGAAGAAATACCTGCGGAATGGACACAAGCATACATCACATCCATACATAAGAAAGGAAACAGGAAAAAATGTGAGAACTATAGAGGAATTAGTATAATATCGTCGGTAGGTAGACTTTACGGGAAAATTATTAAAGAAAAACTAGAAACTGAAATAATAGGAAAAATTGGAGAAGACCAAGCAGGGTTCACAGTAGGAAAATCATGCCTAGATCATACGTACACATTAGAACAACTGATAGAGAAGAAAATGGCAAAAGGTAGACCGGTCCATCTGGCCTTTGTTGATCTAAAGAAAGCATATGACTCAATACCTAGAGTCAAATTATGGGAAGCAATGAACGATCTCGGAATCCGACAAACACTAATAAAAGCAGTTAAAGCACTATACAAAGAAAACAAAGTAGCTATTAAATGTGGAAATAAAGCCTACAATCCATTTAAGACGACAAAAGGACTTCTACAAGGCTGTGCTACGTCCCCTACTCTGTTTAAAATATTCTTGGAAAAGACACTCAAACCATGGAGGAGAAAGTGCGAAGGAATGGGCATACCAGTAAGAGACGAATACCTATACACCTTAAGTTTTGCCGACGATCAAGTAGTCATCGCACAAGATGAAGAAGATCTCAGCTTTATGCTCAGAAAACTAGAAGAAGAATATAAAAACAACGGAATGGAAATAAACTTAGAGAAAACCGAATACCTAACAACAGAAAACAAGGATATGAGAAACCTAGAGATAGACGAGGGAAGACAAATAAATGGAACAGATAAATTCAAGTATTTAGGAACCATAATATCGAACCAGGGAACAACAGAAGAAGATATAAACAACAGACTGAGACAAACAAGAAACTGTATAAGACAACTAAACTTAGTGTTGTGGGATAAGAACATTACGATAAAGACAAAAAAGAGAATATATAACACCCTGACAAGAAGTATCCTGACATATGGGTCCGAAAACTGGACAATAAACAAGAGAAATAGAGGTAGAATAAGAGCAGTAGAAATGGAGTTCCTGAGGAGAAGCTGTAGACTTACAAAAAGAGACAGAATTGAAAACGCAGAGATTAAGCGGAGAATGGGAGTGCAATCAGACATAATCGACTATATAGAGGAGAAGAGACTATCCTGGTACGGCCACGTCAGAAGAGCGGACAGAGGACGCTGGATAAACAAAATCACAGAATGGAGCCCGATTGGAAGAAGAAAGAGAGGAAGACCTCGAAGGTCATTCAGAGATGAAATCGACGAGGCTATGGAGAAAAGAACCCTGCGAGATGGAGACTGGAATGACAGGGAAAATTGGAGAAAACGGTTGAGTGAAGGAAGACAGTGAAAACTGTGGAAATCCTTAGTAGTAGTGGTTCAACTTGCCAAAGGCTGCTCAAGTCAGTCTTATACGACGGAAAAGCACTCCGGTTTGGTTATCTTTTCCTATGCCAATCTCGTGACCTAGGTATTTATAAGCCATTACCTGGTCTATGGATCTTGTTCCTAAGTATATATCTTCGTTGACTACAAGATTTGTGATCATCAGGGTTTTAGATATATTTATTTTCAATCTCCCTTTTAGCGAGGAAAGATAGAGCTGATTTTAAAGTTCTTTGGTCTCATCTATCCTATCAGCTATTAGCAGAATATCATCTGTAAACCTCAGGTAGCTTAGCTTTTCTGCATTTATGTTTATGCCCTTGTCGATCACACTTTATAAATAGGTGAAACAAAGATACTGAAAAAAGTATTTTCTTAAATAAGAAAATTAATGATTTTAGTTATAGCTTAAATATAGACCACAGTTTAAAAATATATACAAAAACATAACGTAATGATTCAATTAGTGATAGATAAACTAAACTACGATTACATACCTTTAGCTTCAAATTTCTTATAAAAATATCCATAAAATGTTTTAGGATCAGTCGCCACATTAGAGCTGTTACAAACATATGGAAAGGATACATTATAAGGAACTAATGTATTATTGACAAAAATCTTAATGTTTGATTGTGGTTTCATAGTTGGATCAGTTATATGTCGTCTAACTTTTGGCTTATTTGAAATAGTTGTTACTGCAGTTGGTTTAAGTGTAGTAGTTGTTGTCGTTGACTTAGTGGTGGTGCTTACTGTTGTACTTGGCTTAGGTGTGGTAGTTGTAGTCGTTGTAGTTTTGGTGGTTGTAGTAGGGGGTGTTGTTGTTGTGGTTGGCAATGGAGTGAAATCAGCCATCACCAAGGCTTCGACAGTGTGATTCTGATATGGATCCGGGTAAATGTGAGCAAACTCGAACTCACTGGTGATTCCATAGTATACGCAGTCTACAAACCAATAAGTTCTAATTGTAGGAGCTGTTTTAATAAAGTCTGCATCTGATTGCTTTAATTTTACTGTATGTATCACCTCTTTTTTAGTCGATACGAAATTATTAGGTAATGATTTATTCCCCTGCATTAACAGGAAATCTCCATTAAGATTTTCTGAAAAAAAAAATAAAATAAAATGGTTATTAATATGAGCTAATTTTTAAAGAATCTTTTAAGCAGGTAGAAACATATATAAAAGAAACCACATATAAAAATATCTTTATAAATAAAATAGTTTTTAACATTGTTTTAGAAACCTTTGGAGAAAGCTCATACATCGTCGCCTGAGAATTATACTGTTCCCTCTCCTAAAACTCAATTTTACAGGAGAGCGTTTTTAAATTTAATGTAAAATATTTTTGATATTATTGAAAAATTGTTTTACAGATCATGATCACTGTTTGCATATTAAATTACTTTTTGTTATAGTGCTTTATTATTGCCAATTAAAACAACATTAACATGTAATACGGAAAAATTTATTTGGATATAGAACAAAAGGAACATTTAACTGAAATATTTGGGATATAGAACATGTATAGTGGATATAGAACTAACTAATTCTTAAAATGTTTTATTGGTGGTAACGACAAATTATCAAATAAAAACCAAAATTTATTAAATATATGACCGTAACTTAAACAAAAATACAATTATTAGGTGTACTAAAAAAACAATAATCTTCTATTTCTCGCTACTTTCCTTATTTGTCTATTTCTTTTGTTTTTCTTTGTTGCACATGATACTTGAATTGTGCTTCAAAACAACATTGTAAAACTCTTTATCAACTTCCGGCATGAACGGTATCATCTCTTTGAGATGCTTTTTCTTTAATTCAGGTAATTTTGGTGTTAAATTAACGAGTTGCAGCACTTCTGGTAAATTATTATGTATTTGACATCGCGTTTTTTTAACGTTTTCCAGTTTAATTTCCTTAAGTAGCCCTTCATATAGTTCACCATATTTTATGATTAAAGGAAATTCTTTTTCGTATATCAGATGTTTCACTTTAGTGTAAGGTACGTTTCGATAGGATAATTTTTCTGATTCTGCTTGGTAATTTTTATAATCTGCAGTGATCATTTGAAAAAATTTAAATTTCATTTTCCACGAGTTTGGAATCTTCGTTAAAATTTTTAACAAACTTACGGGGCTCCAAATATCTACATTTTTTACAAATCTTTCTATACAACTATGAGCTGCATCGACTTCTTGTACACAGCTGTGACCCGGTTCACCAAATTTCTGTTCTATTATTTTTATCTGACCTGAAGAATTGGATTGCAAAAAATGTTGCAAAGCAAATGTCATTATTGAATTTTTATTTTGAGGTACACAGCTGTCTGACCATAAAATTAATTTTTCAAGTGCAGGATTATCTAGTATGTACTACTTTTTTAAGTATTTTAATCAAAGCACAAGAAATATGAAGTCCGCTTCTACCAGAAATCGTTTCATGCCATAAGGCATTATATACGATCTTAGTTTTGTCGAAATGAGCAGTTAAATTATAACAAGAAAATTTTGTTTTATAATAAAAATTGCTTACGTTAGATTTTGGTAGCGAAAAAACTTTTTGCAGATCAAAACATAAAACACCAACACATTTGCTCTCGGAGGATATAAATTTGTCTCGGTTTTTTTCCTGATGTACCAAATCTTTATTTTTCTTGTGAGTTTCAAATTTTAAAATATCTGCTTCAGTCGGATTAGTAAGAGAATTATATGCTGCACACTTATCACATATATCTTTCTTGGGACAAAAGAATGTCAAATTAAATTCAGTATTGAATATTGTCCGATACATATGATATTTGACTGGTTCTGATTCTTGAGTTTTGTATAGATCATACATTTTTTGTAAATTTAAATTTCTTTCCAAATATTGTCTGGTAGAACTCTGTCGACAATAGTGAGAGTCGACTCTTTGAAAAGAGTTAATATGTTCTCGTACTTTTTGTTTTTTTTTCCCTCGGAGATAGTTTTCTTCTGATGCCTTCCACGAATAGGGGAACGAACAATGCATCTAACATCATCTTTTACACTTTTAAAAAAGTAGTAAATCCTCTGTTTACTAATATTTAATGTATTAAAAAAGTAATGTTGGCAAACTCTTATTTTAACTCCACATACATAAAAAAATATTGATATGAAAATGTTTTTTTGCTGGTTTCATTGTTTGTTCTTTTTCTTACTGCCAAAATACGCTTCACATGTTTTGAGTAGAACTGATTCTTTTTGTCATCATTAAGAGACCAAAACTGTCTATGAATTGTATCTCTTTCGTCAGGAGTAATTTTAGCAGTACACTGTAGTACACAATTTTCAGATCGACATGTCTCTATTTTCACAGATTTCTTTTCCCTGGTCCGCTTCATTGTATCAACATATTCTTGTCCAGATTGTCGTTTATGTTTTCTTATATTTTGTTTCCAATCTGATGGTCTTCTTTTTCGTTTTCGACTAATCACCGCAGGTTTATTAACTTCTTCGTTAAGATACTCTTCTTCCTCTGCCATCTCAATTTGACTCTCAGGTAACTTTTGTAATTGAAGATTATTTTCTTTTTCTTCATAGTTTTGTGCCAATGCGTCTACTTCTTGCAGTGTGCTAAATTGTAAATTTTGTGTATCCATAGTGTTTAAAGTAACCATTTGTAAAACAACAACTTTTCCTTCATTTGGTGTCGCTTTAGGTCCGTGCTTATCTTGAGATGTTTCTTTACTAATGTTTTCTTTGTCGTTTTCGACATTCTCTTCGATAATATGCCACAAAGAGCTAAAATAAGATATTATTTAGTGGTATTATTTCTCAAAAAATTTAATGTAAGCTTACTTCCAAACGTCACTAGGACATGAAGAAGGCCTTGTTGGCGACGGTGAAAGTTTTGCACTCATTATAAACTGCAAAAAGAAATTGATTTAAATATCAATGTAGTAAGAAACACATGCAATTCGAATCAAAATTACAAAATTAAAAGGAACGAATTTGAAATATGACCACATTACTTTCTGAAACATTCATGCTAATCCATTGCTAATCCACCCCTGTACTACTCTATTCATATCAAAACACATACAACCCGTATTAGTAATTTAATAGTTACAAATACATTAATGTGTAACATATTTCTTTTTATAATAATTATCAAGATTTTTTATTGATTTGAATAGGTTTAATTACATTTTATTCAATAAAATATCCGTGTCTATGAAAATTTTGAGGTTAGGTAATATTGCAAATTCGTTTAATAAGGATGATTAAATCAACACAATAATATTAAACGTACTTACTTAAATTGTTTCAGGAATACCCACTACTATTTAGTTTAAATACATTTTCTTACTATTCACTTTTTACAAAAAACAATAGATCATTTACCAACATGCCATGATGTACATAGACGTACAGTCCGGTATTAAGCACATTATGCGTAATGGATATAGAACACTATAATTCTAGTAACGTATTTATTCTAAAAGTTAAAGAGGATATAGAACAAAATAATTTTAAAAATATTTTGAGGCATACGGGATATAGAACTAAATGTTACTGAAAACTTTTAATTGGTTCTGAATATTATCATCATTTCAATGGATATAGAACAAGCTAATTTTTACAAAAATTTCTATGTATATACTCCAAACTGCCAAAAAGTGGATATAGAACAGTATAATTCTCAGGCGACATGTCATTTTTTAAAGCACAGCTTTCTTATCGCGGGCTACGGACGAAGCGATGGATCGCGCAGAGGCATATTGAAATACTGAAACACAATTAGTACTTATAATAAATATTCAAGTTTTTAAAAGTTTATACACAATTAATATAGCAGGTAAAATTTAACACCAAACAAATTGGCCAATGAGGAGGAAATATATTTATTTAAAAAATATATTACCTGTTATAACAAAGTTAATCCTTGCTGAGCCAAGTTCGGGACAGTAGAAGACAAATTTGCACGTTTTGATAACAACTTGAGCGGTATAAATTCCAGCGGGATAGACGCCTGCAGTATATGTAACAGTCCAGGTATCTGTAGAAGTGGTAACTTCTTCAATCTGTAAAAATGATAAGTGTATTAAAACATTTAAATTCTACTATATAGATAATGAATGTCCTGAAATCAAAGAAGATTGACTACAACGACCTCAGGATCATATCAAATTTATACTATAAACAGCGAGCAAAAGTACGTGTTAACGAACAGCTGTCAGAAGAAATTGAAATTAGATGTGGATTGAGACAGGGATGCGTATTGTCGCCAATTATTTTTAATGTCTACTCCGAAGAGGTCCTGAAAAAAGCTCTTGAGGGTGAAACAACTGGAATAAAGGTAAATGGAGATAATTAATAACCTTAGATATGCGGACGACACTGTGATCTTAGCCAAAAACATTGAAGATCTTCAGAGACTGGTGACCAGAATAGCAGAGTATGGAAAAGAGTATGGTTTAACAATGAATGTCAAGAAGATGAAATTTATGAGAATATCGAAAACTCAAATAAATAACTAGAATCTTCTAATAAACGGAACCAACGTCGAACAAGTGGACAAATATGCATACCTGGGAACAATGATTAACTCCACAAATGATTACAATCAGGAGATCAAAATAAGAATCGAAAAGGCTAGAGCAAATTTCAACAAAATGAGAAGAGTTCTATGTACCAGAGATTTAAAACTGGAACTAAGAGTTAGGTTCGCATGGTGCTATGTTTTTTCGACTTTATTTTATGGAATGGAATCTTGGACCTTGAATCATCAAGGTCCATCATAATATTGTATCCAAAATTCTTTTAATACCTATTACTATATTAATATTGTAACAAACCAAGATCATATTCCACGTTGGTTGCCATAATATTATGTGTAACATACAATGGCCGCGGATGGGAAGAAACAGAAGAAAGGCCAAGTCCCCTTAGTTGGACGCCAAATTAGTGTAACACACAAAAATGACCAAAGTCACGTTGCTCAGAATCGAAAAAGTTTAATTAATTTAAAAAAAAATTTTATTATGAGCTTTGTCAATTATGTATTATATGTATTTATTTATAGTAATGCAGATTAGTTTACTGTGCAATTAACAGAATATTATCTAGTGTTGCATTCAATTAACATAAAACTATATTTGGTAAGTATACTGTTTATTTATTACATTGCGGTTTAACATAACTGCACATTGAGATTTTAAAGCGATTATATACTTTTGTATGCCAAACGATTACATAAATATAATTAAATTTTAAAAAACCGAAGGGCGCCTATGCTAGTTTTGCAAGTGGGCACCTTATATCCTAGCACCGGTACTAGAAATGCCTATTACAACCACATCATTTATTCACTTTCAGTTCGAACAAATCTCCATTGGTGTGGTGTGATGTCTAGTGTTGGTGTTGCTGCTCACTTGTGCTAGAGATTTCCAGTTGTTTGTTTGAGCATATGTGATCTTGGGTTGTATATATTGTTCAGATTTAATATTGGTAGAGTTAACTTGCTTTAGATGAAGTGCCGGATATTTTTTCTGCTGTAATTCTTTAATATTGAGCAGTCCTTGTAGTTGGCTGGATGATTGCCTTCGCATAGTATGCATTTCACATTAGTTGACCTTTCTTTTCTTGGGCATTTCTCTGCAATATTTCTTTGTATGTCCATATCTTTGGCACCTAGTGGATTGTGGTATGTGTCTTTTCTGTCGCGGTGGGTTATATTTTATCTTATGGTGAAGTAGAAGCTCTAGATCATATTGGGTTTTGTTGTTTGGTGCTGGTTTAAGATCAATATAAAATATGGGTAGTGGATTTTTAGTTTTGTAGTGTTTGATATTGCAAACGTTCTCTACACAGTGTCCATGTTTTTCTATAGCTTCTTTTATGTTGTTTACGTTGACTGAGTAGTGCATATTTTTTAGTACTAGTCGGAAGCTAAGTTCTTCCTTCAGCTTATATGTATGAAATTGACTTTTCTTGTCTCTTATGGCTTTAATGATTATCCCATATTTTTCCGATGTTTCTCGTTGGACTTTGACTTAGTCTAAGCTAAGAAACTTTATTTCGTATCGGAGGCGAATTCGTCAAGCAATTCTATTAAATGCGTGACATTCTTAACTCCACTGAAAATTGAAGGTGGTTTGGCGGTTTTAGGTTTTTCAGTAACATCTGTTTGTGAATTGCCGTCATTTTCGCTCTCTAAATCATTATCTAGACTTTGAAATCTGTTAGAAGTAGTGGTTGGAAAATTTAACCAATAATCATTTATTTTCGTTTGCTTCACAGTTCTTTTATCAGGATTGTTTCTGTTCCTTTTTCTGTTTGCAACTGCTTCCCATCTTCCTGACCTATTTCGTGTGTATATTGATTGAGGTTTTGGGGTTGTTGGGTTAATTGTTGGTTATATGGTGTAGGTATAAAGAAAAAGTTTGGTACATTACCGTGTATCCGTTGTATTATTTGAAACGGCTGCATCACGGACGTTGTGAAGTCCATTTGGATGTTTACTTATTTATGGTATATTTGTTTAACTTTCGCTGCCTTCTACGAATTCAATTACCAAATAATCGTAGGTTGATTGACGCATTTTCGCCAGCAGCTCCCGGATCGGATCGGAATTTATTTTTATGTATTTGATTTTTATAAGGCTAATCACCGAATACAAATAATAGCTGATTTGCAAGTTTATGGAAGGAGTAGAAGACCAAAGGAAACCTGGGGGAGACGCTTAGGAGATTGATATTGGTTTAACTCAAGATAGAAAATTGTAGAGAAATTTAATTAGAGAAGCCGATCTTGAAAGACAAAGAGAACGATAAGCGATTTTAATAAAATGTATTTTTTATTTGTATGTGATTCTTTACATTGATATTTTGGTAAAAAGGAAATAAAAATGAAATTTACAATATTAAAATTTCTGAGTTTAATGCTTTGGAATCAGTAATAATAATCAAAATTCCGCTTTGGAATCAGTAATAATAATCAAAATTCCTAATACAAAACTGAAAAACAAAGAGTTTACAGTCACAGGAGATATTTATAATTTTGTAAAGAAATATAGGGCGCTGAGTAAAATTTAAATAAAAACAAGTAATAAACTGACTAATATGGTTGGTCACTGTATTCCTCAGTGACTAAGTTAGTAGATCCAGCTCTGAATATTACCACAGTCCAGAGGCTGGAAATCTTCTCAATTAGCGGAATACTTATAAAAGTCTTTAAACAATCGAATAAATGTATCAAATTATCACTTTTTATTAAATTCTATCCGCCAATTCTTCCTACATCACCATTAGGCCAGCCACCAAAAATCAACATGTTTTGAAAAATATTAATTTTTATTTCAATAATTTGTGAAGCAAAATAAATATATAGTACAGTGCTAGCCAAAAAACCCTCCTCGTATCTTTTGAAAGGTTATACTTATAATAGTGAAATTTGGAGGGAGAAAATAAACGGACGTAGGCTGCTCAACTAGTCATAACGTTATAGTCATAGATGACGTTACATGGCGACTGTAGCCGATAATTTTAAATTGGACCTTATGGCAAGTGATATCTCATTTTAAAGTTATTGAAAATACGTATTCAATCATACTAATTTTGTTTGGGTTTAAGCTGATTTTGATGAATAAATTGTGTTCAAAATGTACTCCAGCTACTTCGTGACAGCAATGCATCCTATTGCTAAACTCTAATCGTACTCATTCAAATAGGTCGGGGGAAATTGCACTACATTCTTCAACAATTCGTTGTTTCAAAATGTCAATGCTGTCGGGTGTTGTAACGTAAACATTAGATTTCAAGTAGCCCCACAGAAAAAAAATCTAATGGTGTGAGGTCCGTTGGCCGAGCTGGCCAATCTCTCTACCACGATATTCTTCATCTAGATAATGTCTTACTGCACCATAATAGTGTGCAGGGGCACCATCTTGTTGAACTTTATTTCCAAATTGCCGAATTAATGTGAATGAATGAACTCAATTGCGTTTTGTAACATCTCCAGATACACTTTATCGGTTAAGTTACCATTGGGAAAAACAGGCTCAACTATGTGGTTTCCCAAAGTACCTGCCAAAACATTTACTTTTTCTGATTTGTGTTACTCCAATACCTGACATTGTCAACATTTCCATTGAGGGAAAAACTACTTCCGTCACTAAAACAAATTGTTTTTATGTAATCTGGCTGTTGATTAATTGGATTTGACATATTTTCACATAATTCTAGTCTTCGGTCAGGGTCTCATCTGAAAGTTGGGGCACCATTTCTGCAAGTATGTCAATTTTTTTGTCATCACTAGGTAATTGTTAATCGACCAGATCGTTTGGCATCTTGAACACTACCTGTTTCTTCAAACTTCCGAAGAAGCTCCCTCAAATAAGTCCTCGATATAAGGCGATCGGGGTACCTCTATGAAAACGACGTTCCGCTGCATGGAAATTGTTTCTACAATTACCAAATATTAAGACATCATCATCATCATGCAACCTCTTCTGTCCACTGCTGGACATAGGTTTCTTCCATTTTTCGCCACTCTTCACGGTTCTATGCTTCAGAAGCACAGAACCACAGAATATTAAGACAGCTGCTACTTTATCGGCTACAGTATGTACCATTCTGTCTATGTAAGTATTTAAACGTCTCGTTAAACAATAATTAAACTAAATATTCAAGGTATATAAATATTCAACACTTTTGCAAGAACTTAGCAAAGAAACAACAACTATAAAATTGAAAAATGTCAACTTTTTGACAAATAATCAGAGGCGGACATTAGAATCTTTATTCATTAAATGCGAAACTATAATTTTAGTACTTATTTAATTGATTTATCAAAATCAGCTTAAACCCAAAACAATCTATGACTATTACGTCACCTGTTATGATTAGTGAAGAAGCCTACGTCCGTTTACTTCCTCCCTCCAAATTTCACTCTTATAACTATAACTGTTCAAAAGATACTTATTCATACTTTCTAGTTGTTCAGAAAATGCACTCTATTACTTAATTAGAATGCTACTTGTATTTTCATTCTAATTATGTAACAGAATATTTTAATCTCCTTTTAAAAGTCGACAGAATCAAAACCAATGTACAAAACAGAAATAACTGTTACCTACTAATACACTACCGAGCATAAAATTAGGGTCACCCCGTAATTTGAATTTATTTTAAAAATTATTATTCTGTTTTAACTATTTTCGGTTGTAACATAGTTTACTAATGGATTTCTTGAAAAAAAAAATTGTTGTCGTTGCTGTTTCGACAAGCGTTTGAGATAAAAATAGCCTAATTCCTAAAAACCGTTATTAGCACAGTTTTTGTTTCTATGGTTTTAACGTCAATTGTAAATTGTTTGTGTATTGTTATCACTGTCAGTGTATTGCAATGAGCATAAATTCTGTTGTGGCGGCAAGAATTGTGGCGGCGTTAGAAGATGGCCATGGTCAGCGCGAAACTGCAAGAAACGTTGGTGTAAGTCTCTCGAGTGTGCAACGAGAATGGCAACGGTACGAAGAGACTGGTCTGCTTACTCGAAGACCTGGTTCAGGTCGAACAGCTAGAAATGACCGCTTTGTCGTTTCTAGTGCTTTGAGAAACCGAACGGTCACGGCAGTTTCTCTTCGAAATCATCTGCAAGAAGTGAGAAATATAAACATACGTGAATGGACAGTTAGGAGACGACTTCATGCTGCTGGTTTATCTTCTCGAACTAGAGTAACTGGACCGCCGCTTTCCCGTGAACACCGAATTGCCAGATTGAATTTTGCACGAGAACACTTGGCTTGGACAATGCAGGATTGGAGTCGTGTATTGTTTTCCGATAAATCGAGATTCTGTCTTACGGGCTCAGACAAAAGTGTAAGAATGTGGCGACGTCCAGGCGAGAGGTATGCTCAAGCATGTGTTGCCGAGTGTCTCATTTGGTGGAGGGTCAGTTATGGCATGGGGAGGCATATCGTTTGATGCTTGCACGGAGTTAGTCTTTATGGAGAATGGGACATTGACAGCGCATAATTACCTGACACAGATTCTGGAAGACCATGTTTTACCGTTTATGCTTATTCTTGGAGACGACGCAACATTTATGCATGATAATGCACGGCCCCACACTGCTAGGATAGTTACTGAGTATCTTGACGAGGTTCAAATCACACGATTTGTTTGGCCTGCTCGCAGTCCAGATATCAATCCCATAGAACATGTTTGGGATGAGATGAAGAGACGTTTACGGAGTCATGTGCCGGCCCCCAGAAATTCGAGAGAGCTTCGCGACATATTGGTGCAAGAATGGAATAATCTTCCGCAGAATGTGATCCAAAATCTGATCCAAAGCATCCCTCGTCGTTTGCGTCGTTTATCACTGCCAGAGGAGGGAATACTCGCTACTGAAGTTCTTAAAATTTCTTTTTTTTTTCAACAAAAAGCACATCAAATTAAAATTGTCCCTTTTTGAATATTTAGTATATCAAGGGAAAATTCTTCATTTCCATTATTTTTAATAAACTTTAAACGACAAAAACGTAGTTTTCTTTAAGCAATCCGTTAGTAAACTATGTTACAACCGAAAATAATTAAAACAGAATGATAATTTCTAAAATAAATTCAAATTACGGGGTGACCCTAATTTTATGCTCGGTAGTGTATTTTACTTCATATTTACTCTTTGATGAATTTTGCTAAAATCAATCAATTTTAATTTTAATTCTGCAGATTTGCGTATACTAGGTTAGGTAGGTGTGGAGTGTGATTTTATAAAATACAAAAATTATTTAGGAAATAAAAATCAATTTCAATCTATTTTGTAAAGCAAAAAACACAAATATGTACTAACGTCTCTACTGTGCTGTGGTATTCCATTATCAATCCATTCAAATTTTAAGTTGTCTTGTACAGGCTGACCATCAGAAGATATAACTGCTGTAAAATGTATAGTGCCACCTTTTATAATTGGACCATCCTGTGTCAGCTCAATATCATAATCCCTTCCTGAAAGATTTGTATATATAGATACAGATATTGATATATCTTTATTTTACATATTATATTCTAATATGCAAAAAAAATTCTAACTTAAATAAATGTTTTACTAATAAACAAAAGAAAATAAATCAAAAATATACAAGAATATTGGGTACGTTCACTGTCAGTTCCAATATCACTATATATTCCTAATGAAAACCTTTAATTTATTTTCAAAATCAATAACAAATTGCAATCAATTTAAAGTTCAACAGTCAAAAGAAAAGTCAATAAAAATATTGTGTAAGTTCTGTGCCAATTCAAATATTACTTTATATTTTTAAGGAAAACCTTTAATTTATCTTTAAAACTTTTAACTGTCCTACGTGTTAGTACAGTTCCCGAAAAAAATGCAAAAGTTGTAGCAGTACATGAGAATTGTCGCAGTATGCGTACTATTGCAAATCATTTGAATATTGCCAAAAGTAACGGCCATTGTGTTCTTACGAAGTATCGTCAGACTATATAATACACTAGAAGACCAGGATCAGGCAGACAAAGGTGCAGAGATCACCGTGAAGTTCGAGGTACTCATTTCTGCCCGAACTGTAAGAAGAGTCCTGCATGAAAGTGGTTTACGGTCTCAGAAGCCATGACCTCATAAGCATGCCCTAAATAAACAGGAACTCATCTAGCTAACAGGATGAGATTTACGAATGATCACAGAGACTAGACTGTTCAGCAATGGAGTGTTGTAATGTTTTCTGACGAGACTCGTTTTTGCTTACAATCTCCAAACGGACGCGAACGTTTATGGAGGAGACTCGAAGACGATCTGCACCTTGCTGTATTTCACACAGAACGCCGTTTGGTGGCGGAGGTGTTATGGTATGGGCAAATATTTCTTTCAACGGATGCACCGAATTAATTTTTATTAATCAATCAATCAATGAATCAGGGGATAAGTTTAGCAAATGAATAACAGGGTTTCCGTAGTGGAAGTTCGTGTACAGGTGCAATAATCATTATAAAGAAAATTACTGAGAAATCACTAGAGTAGAATAGACCAGTACTTCTGTGTCTGATTGACTTAAGAAAGCATTTGATAGAGTAAGACTCGAAGACGTAATCCATCTTCAGTATAATAGAAAAGTTCCCCTAAATATTATAAAAACTATCGAAAACATCTACCAAAACAACAAAATGGAAGTCAGAACAGATGCGACAACTTACAGAACCTATAGAAATTGGCAGCGTAATAATACAGGGGGACGTATTGAGCCCTATGCTCTTCAATTT
Source organism: Diabrotica undecimpunctata (assembly GCF_040954645.1). Classification (NCBI taxonomy): domain Eukaryota; kingdom Metazoa; phylum Arthropoda; class Insecta; order Coleoptera; family Chrysomelidae; genus Diabrotica; species Diabrotica undecimpunctata. Next base: position 61,984,015 of record NC_092804.1, on the reverse strand, counting down.
AATTATGGATGAAATCTTCTAAAGTGTTAACAAAGAGAGAAGATACAGAATGGGAAACAAAGAAATAAAAATACTCTGTTACGCAGACGACGCAATATTGATAGTCCAAGATGAAGATAGTCTGCAAAGACTGGTCCACAGATTTAACATAAGAGCAAAAGAATTTATTATGACAATCTCATCTCAGAAAACTAAAACAATAGTAATCAGCAAAGAACCAACCAGATGTAAAATAGAAATTTATGGCATCAGTATTGAACAAATAATGGAAATATAATACCTTGGAATTACACTGTCCAGCTATGAAGATCTGGACAAAGAAGTGAGATATAAGTACAAAAAGCAAATAGACTGGCAGGATGCGTTAATATGTATGATCTGGATGTAAAACAGATACATTAACACTGAGATGAAGTCAAGAATTTATAAAGCCAGTGTAAGACCAATAATGACATACGCCTCAGAAACAAGACCCGACACCGCCACAACACAAAGGCTACTGGAAACGGCACAGCTATAGGAAATACGCTGAGATATCGAAAGAGAAATGAAGACATTAGAAGAAAATGTAACGTACAGTGTATAAATGAATGGATACTAAATAGAAAAAAAAAATGGAATAACGATATAAGCAGAATGGAGGAGAAGCGTGTCGTAAAAATAGAAGTATAGGAAGACCGCGCAAATGATGGAGTGACAACCTTCCATAGAGGTATTAATCCGCCAATGAACAAGCAAAATTGCTTATAAAGAGGAAGAAGAAGAAGAAGAATCAGTCAATCAATGTTGTCCCCTATGTCCCTTTCGTTGGGGATAATTTCTTATTTAGGCAGGATAATGCACGTCCACATACTGCGCGAACCGTCATGGACTATCTAAATACTGTCGGAAATCCCGTTTTGGATTGGCTCGCTTGTAGTCCTGACATAAATCCATTAGAACATGTATGGGACATTTCAGGTAAAAAGATTAAAAAGAGGAACCATTGCCAGAAACGATTCAAGAGCTGAACACAGCGTTGAATGGCGAATCAGAACATATAGAGGAAAGGAGGGTATTATGGAATAGTCGAGAAATATGGAATACCGAGTTTACAGCTCCCTTAAGCGCTGCTATCGTGTGGAAATACCGTGAATTACCGAATAATACTTTCATTAATATTATGCAGTTAGAGTTGTACGCTTGTTTTTGCTGTACAGCGCACTACAAAAAAAGTTCTTTTTTGGTCTTCAAAAGTTTTTGCATTTAAGTTTTCAAACATTTTAATTTACTACTTACTATACATTTGATTTAAAAATTGAGGTTAATCATAATGTAAAGTAAAAGTGTAGTTTTGCATAGCGGGGTCGTTTGTTAGGTAATAGTGTTTTGTCCATCAGTTTAAAGGTTATTTTTCAAAATAACCGGCGTGTCGGTTATTATGGAATAGTAGATATTTCATAATACCCGACATAAAAGTATAGTATTCTATATAACACGAAGAAACATAATGAATAAATGTAAAGTTAAAACACGAGTTTTTTAATACAATGGCAAAACTAAACAATTAATAATTGTATAAATCGTAATTTAAAACTAATTTAAAACCAAGGTATTTTTTTAAAAGCTAAATTGATTGGAACGTAAAGAAATTTTGAAAAATTTTCTGTTGTTTGAAATAAGTCTAAAGTGTAGAGACGTAGTAATCATTTGTTTCTGGATGTGTATTTTATCTATATAAACCTATCCCGTCCATTTGTATTAAGGGGTTCAGAGAAACTTTGTTTTATTTTTTCTGATATGTCAAAAAAGAAGGAAGGTGGGAGAAGGAAGCAAAAGTTTTGGAGTCAGGCGGAGATGGCTAAAGCTATACAAGCTGTTGGGGTACCTTCAGCTAAGGCGTCCAAGTAATTCCAGGTTCCCAAAGCGTCTCTCTTCCGCTTTGTCAACAGTAAGGAGAATAATGCGCAGTTATCAGCCTTAACTACTTTTGATCGTAAGCCAGTTTTCTCTAAAGAATTAGAAGATGAGTTGCAAAAATATTTACTTGAGATGGAGGCCATGTTTAATGGGCTCACAAAAACAGATGTCTGCAGTCTTGTCTATCAACTGGCGGTTCGCAATAATATCCCCCACCCATTTAAAGATGAATCTTCTGGTTTAACTTAAATTTTTCAGTCCATAAACCCATGGGTACATTTTTTGCTAGAGCTAGGGGATTTTGTAAAGAAATTTTTTGATCTGGTCAATTTCCAAAAACACAACTATCCTCCCAACAGGATATACATATAATGTTGACGAAACAGGTTTATCCATAGTTCCAACTAAAGTTCCTCATGTAATAGGCCTAAAAGAAAAGAGACAAATTGGGTTGCTTACTTCAGCTGAAAGGGATTCCCTCGTGACTCTTATTCCCTGTATGAGTGCAGGAGTTAACTCTGTTCCTCCTCTTGTGAAATCTAGGAAGAACATGAATGAACAACTTCTTAGAGGTGCTCGTCCAGGGATCATCACATCGTGCCACCTGTCTGATTGGATACAGAAAAATATTTTTAATAAATGGTTTAAACATTTCATTACTGTACCAAGACCATCAGCTTAGTCGCTTGTTCTGCTTCTCCTTGACAGGCACATAAACCACAAGCGGAGCACTGATGTATTTAATCATGAGAGAGAAAATCATGTTACAATTTTATGTCTACCCACACCTAGTTCGCATAAAATCCAGCCATTAGACAAAACCTCTATGGGTCCGCTAAAGTCTCACTATAGTCTTTCAGTGTTTTTGATATGATGGAATTGCTTGTCAAGGTCTACGTTAAAGTACAATGTGGGGACATAGTATTAAACAGCTTTATAGTGATTGGTACTTATCCTGTTAATAGAAATGTTTTTAACAGTGAATATTTCATTGCTTCTACACTCACTGTTCCCAGACCTGAAACTATGAGACCAACTAATGACCCTCTTCCTTGTTCGGCTAACACTTCTGATTCATTTTAATCCTGTTCTTCTAAAAGTCCTATTGTGGTTTACTCTGATGTTTCTAAGTCAAAACCTTTTGACCTATAGAAAGAAATATCACCACCAGCTCCAAAAAAGCAGGTCAAATAGAGGCAGGAACGCTGGATCTTCTTCTATAATAACCTAATCTCCATATAAAAAGGATCTTGAGGATAAACTGAATGAAAAGACCAGAAAAAAAAATAACGAGCTGCAAAACAACAAAATAAGGTAAAAATTCAAAGACTGCCTGTTAAGAAATTAAACTAAGAACTCTTTTAGACTTAAACCTACTAGAGATGATTCTAGTGTAAGCAATGGTGCATCATTTCACTCTAATATCTCTGTATCATCTGTAATGGAATTCATGCTATCAGCTAATGAACCAGAAAACAAATACTCAAATGTATCTTCTGTAATTGAAAATTATAAAAAGATGAACGAGGAGAGATTTAGATTCAATGTTAAGCTGTTTTTTGGGCCCACCTTGACTGTACTGGGGCAGAGAACAAAGATTATGATAAAATATTGTTTTATGAACTATGAATTTTTTTTAATGATTATAACATGTATTCCATATTACTTGACTATTTCATATTAACCTCCATTGTTAACTTTTTTGTAATAAATATTTTTATAAAAACAAAATAATTATTTCATTTCTTTCAAGTGATAGTTCATTGCAATTAGTTGTATTATGGAGTCATGATGATTTTGGGAATTTTTATTCAAAAAATAGTAAGTTATTTTTAGAAATGTAAATAGTATTCCATAATACCCTCCTCTCCTCTATCACACAACCAAATTCAGCAACTTATTGCAAGTATGCTTTGGTGTATTGAAATCCTCCTCAGATGTAGGGGAGGCAATATCCAATACCAAACCTAAAGAACAGCCAACTGTGGGAAATTAAAATTTTAATTTTTCTTTTGTTTAAATTTTATTTTGTTTTGTTTGCGTCTTAATTAAATTATTTTATTATTATTTCCTTTGACGGAAAAGATTTGATTTCATGTTTAGAGTTTCTTACTGAGTCGCTCTGACGACTCCTGAAAGGCGAATTGTAGAAGCAGTATATGTCAAATCAAATCTTAGCTGTCCTTTCTATATCTTTATTTACTTGTATTTTGAGTATTAGAAGACAGTTCATGAAAGGTTCTTACTTAGACGAATTGATATGATGTGGAATACAATTTTAGATTCCCCATGTTAGTCATTCATCATTCTGCTTGCTTTGTAAATTGTAGAAGGCATGATTATTGGCAAAGATTATTCAAATTTAAAATTGTTTTATTAGTGTGAGTAAGGCTAGAGACTTATCTAGAAGAAAATGTAGAGAAATGCAAACTTTATTACTTCACATCAAACATTCCCAGTGACTTAAAGCATCAATTTCAGTTTCGAATTCTGTAGTTGAAATAAAAATACAAGGAAGCAAGTAGTGTTGGAAAATGTGGCAAGAAAATTTTCACTATAACTCACACTGACATAATTATTTTTTTAAAGATTGTAGTTGATGCATAGCAATTATTTTAATTTTTATAGGTGTGCTTCTCCAATAAATCAACTTTTCAGATGTTGGTAGACAAAAATAGATTTATCCTGGGACGCCCAGGGGAGCAATTTAGATAGTAATCTATAAGAGACCATAAAATATCAAAAATAAAGATTTATACTTTTGTTTTAATTGATGCAGTTTTATTTTGTTAATAAACTGCATATAAATAATTTTTGGTTTTAGGTTTCATTTAATATTGGCTATGACCATGTGTGCTTGGTTGTATAGTAATTTCCAGTCACTTCCAGGAGTCAAAATTTAACAAAATAATGATAACTAGTTTTACTAGGCAGTTGGGACTAGAATCAGTGAAATGAATATACTTTACTAGAGTGAACAGGTTTTGGGGTAGAAAACCAATTGAGAATGTTCATAACTTGAACTCAAGAAACAAGAGTTTGATATGAATCATAATCACTAAACATTTTGGGTGAAACCCAAAATGTGGTAAATTAAAGCTTAAGTAAGTTGCCTGTAAATACATAGTTTAAAGCAGAATGTAACATATAATAGTGTTTACCAATAGAAAGGCTTAAAAACTTAAACATAGTAGCATTCTAAGGATGGTAGTACAAAGATATGAGAAATTGAGAATGATATCAAATGATATTCTTCTCTTATGATATCTTATGAGTTTACTGTGTTGTCAAATATCTATCCCATATTTTGTAAATATTTTTTTATAGAGTACCGGGATCTTACCTGAGACCTGTAAGATAATATTCAGTATTACGACTATCACAGTTTTTCTGATCATATTACAAATATCTAAATAATTCACAATAATAGGTAAATACTTTTTGTTTTTATTATCATTAGAATGTCACTGTCATCCGTCATATAAATATAAAGGTTGGTGGGTTGTATCAGGTTGTACCTTCTTCTGTTTTTTTTAAGACATTGTAATCTTGATTTGGTATAATAATTTAAAACTTAGAACTTAGTATTTATTCTGCATCATTCTACGCTTTATGATTACCATATGAGTACGTTACATTCATTAATTTTTGAGAATATGTGGGTATAATTACATTTTTATTCATGTTCTGTGTTTTCCTGGATTTTCCCAATGACGTATTATATTCACGTCGTTGGTCTTTCCCAACTGCTTAGTAACTTTTAGTTTATAATATTTGGCAGCTGTGTGTAGTTAGTTACTAATTTTGAATCTTTGAATTAGACAAGGAAAGAAATATATTTTTTGAATACAAATACAAACCGAAATTGAAAACCATAAACATTATAATTTATAATCATGTCGGATACGGCTATAAGTCTAGATTCATCAGAAGAGCCTTACCTTATTAGGAATATGAAAGGACACAAAAAAGCTGTTACAGATATCTCTTTTAATCCCTTAACAACTCAATTTGCCAGTGGCAGTGAAGATCATTCTTTAATGATATGGAATCAATCTAATAATGTTAGAAATTATAGTTTTTGTGGTCACTCAGATATTATAACTGGAGTAGAATTCTCATCAAATGGAAAATTAGTTGGAACATGTTCAAAAGATCAAACTGTAAGATTTTGGATTCCTTCAGTTAAGGGAGAAACATCTGTATTTAAAGTACATACTTCTTGTGTAAATTGTTTAAGTTTCAGTCCAGATAATTCAAGATTAATCACGGGTTCCAATGACAAAAGTATAAAAGTTTGGGATGTAGCACAAAAACAGTTTATAACGAGTTTATTAGGTCACACTAGTTGGGTACAGAGTGTTAAATATTCATCAAATGGTAGTTTTATTGCTTCAGGTGCAGATGATCATTCTTTGAGAATATGGGACATTAATACTGGTGAGTGTGCACATAAACTTGGAACTGCTAGTAGCAATCCTACTTGTATAGCTATCCATTCAAATAATAATCATGTTGCTGTAGCAATGAACTCTGGTTCTGTTAGAGTTTATGATATTCGAAATGAAAAACTGAGACAACACTACACCCTTCACGAAGGTTCAACAAAGTGTGTATCATGGCATCCTAATAAAAACCTTTTACTTAGTTGTGGAGAAGATGGTAATATTAGAATTGTAGATGTTATGGAAGGAAGACCTATATATACCTTGACTGGGCATACAGGTTCAGTGAATACTTGTAAATTTAGTACTGATGGTGAATTATTTGCCTCTGGTGGAGATGATCAACTTGTTATGGTGTGGAAAACAAATTTGTAATTTTTACATGTGAACATTTTGTAAATGATAATTTAAGTGTAACTGTTTACAGTATTGTGACTACTTGAACTTGAATGAGTTGATTCATTGCTTCATCAACCAAGCAACGTCACATAACTTATTTTCTTTAACTTTACAGGAGAACAGAAACAAAACGAACTACTTATGTAGACTACGAACCCATCAATCAAAATCTCAATGGTTTTGGTTTGAGAACTGAATGAGATATGTGGTGTTGTGGTTAGAAATGTTATTTGTGGTGGCTTTATTGCAATTGCAGCAAGATCTGTTGAGATTTTTTCAAATCTAAAGTCATTCAGATATTCTGTCGTGTGAGATTTCATATCAAATGAAACAAAAACCACATTTATTAAATATTTAAGTTACGTGGTGTTGCTTGGTTTACAGTTTTATATTTTGTGATTTGCATTTAAATCACATGTAGATCATATGAGTATTTTCTAATAGAATTTTGATATGTGTGATGTGTTTAATTGTTTAACTTACTCAGGATGGGGATAACTTTAAGAGTTATCAATAAAACATTACCATTTAATGTTTTAAGATTTTAGTGTTTAAAAAACTTATCTACCAGAAAATATCGCAAAAAGTCTACAACAAAAAGATGATTTAATTGCTAATAGTTGTAATGGCTACAGTAATGATGATCCCCACTTTATATTTTCATAATTTTGAGGGAAGAACAAAAAGAAAACCAAGAAAAAATAAAGCTCCTTTAAACATGAGTGAATATCTATGAACATTGATTGGAATATTGGATAGATGCCCAACCTTATGGCAAATAATAAGACCGTTGCTATATTAGCCTAATAGATGGCAGGTCAAAGTCACCTGAGCAGATATTCACCTATGTGACTCTCTTACCGTGAAATCGATCAAGAATTCTGTAGCTGCTATTTGAATAAAATAATTGTTTTCGTCAGCAGAGTTGCCAGTTGCTGTTGCCAACAGAAATATGAATAATCCGTTATAATCCCTTGTTATGGTTGTATGTATTATTTGAAATTTCAATGAATGGCATTATCAATTCAAAACGACAGTGATAGAATGGAGTTAGGGTGTATCATTCTTAATAGTATTTATTAAGTTCTTTACCTTTACTATAGCTTAAAACTGTTTTTAATATGTGTATATATATATATATATATATATATATATATATATATATATATATATATATATATATATATATATATGTATATATATATATATAAATATATATATATATTATATATATATATATATATATATATATATATATATATATATATATATATATATATGTATATATATATTAGAGGTGTGCTTATTAGTTCTTTTAGACGAACTAGTTCAAACGAACTATTTCACAAAAATGATCTAGTTCAGTGAACTAGTTCGCGAAAGAACTATTTGTAGGACCGAAATCGAAATCCAACCCTAACATAATTGGTTGCCAGATGTCTCGTCTTATCATCACACAAGCTCGGCGCCGGCCGCGCGTTTTCTTCGGTTTTCAGTCAGTCTTTCACTCTTTCACTACCGTACAAGTAGTTCGCGTTCGGAACCATTTCTTTCGATCGTATGTTTAGGTTTAAATGTTTTAAATTTATTTCTCAAATGTTTTGCAAATAACATTTTTTTTTATTTGCAAAAAATTATTAAGATTTGTTTTTTATTAACCGTTTTAAATATAAATATGGTTCACGTATATATTTACGTATACTCATAGGTATCTATATTAGGTTATTTCTAAAAGAACCTTACAAAAAAAATCAGTGAATTTTTTAGGAACATTAAATAACACATTTTCATTCTCACTTTTACATAAAATTATATTTTATGTAGATGCATCAATCATTTTAACCACAACTTAAAATTGTTATTTCAAAATTACAATACGAGAAACAGTACAGCATGTCAACGTTCAAGCCAGTGCATGGGCATGGCATAAGATCCGAACCATTATGATATTAAGATAAAACTGTTTATGTTATTTTCACGTTCATAAGAATTATGATCTGTTATCTGAGACTAATCGGCACTTCTTTTTTTAAACTAGTCAGTCGGTCAGTCCATCCCATTCACAAAATAATAAATATATGATCTCATTCATTCATTATTTTCTTCTTTAAAAGTTGAGACACAATTTATAATGCAAATCGTTCGCAGTGAACTAGTTCTATGAAAATTAATGAACTAGTTCAATTAGTTCAGTTTAAAGAATCATTCATTTGAACTATTTCGATGGTGAACTACACATCTCTAATATATATATATATATATATATATATATATATATATATATATATATATATATATATATATATATATATATATATATATATATATATTTATATATATGTATATATATATAATATTTTGATAGCCTATGTATACATCGTCTCAAAGTCTAGTCTAGTCTGTACAGGGTAAGATATGCAATGTTAACCTTATGAGAATTTCGCCAAGACGTTGCCAGTTTTATGCAGTGAGGAATGGCGTTCTCTAACAAGTCCTCACATACAATTTTACAAATATCGTTTGCTAATAATTTTACATAATACTATACATTATTTGTTTCCAATAGTCACTTATCAACTTTTATCTTTTATTAGTAGCAGTAGTATAATAAAATGTGCATTAAATAAACATTTGTTTCAAAGTTTAAAATAATTCCGGTAATTTCTACTAACTGCCAAATTTATTGCGGTGCTAATTACTGCCATAATTTGTAAGGAATTTGTAATTTTGGTTGATATCAACTGCAAATACTTTCTTCTAAGTTATTCAGTAATTAAGAAGCAATTAGAGTAATTCTTGTACAGAATATGTTTAAAAGCTTGAAACATCCAGGGCCTTAATTAGTCTTTATTTGTTCTTTGGAGCGCGTAAACATATTCGAGTTATGATTATTTGTACCATCTTGGATGTACTGTGACTGTTGTTATTGTTATTATTTGTTGGTGGCTGTTGTTGTGATTTGCTGTTGGCAATTATTGTTATTTTCTGTTGTTTGCAATTGTTAGGATAACTTAATCAGGATAACAACGATTATGTATCAAGTGTAATTAGGAAAGTGTAAGAAATGAGTGGTGTTTGCGAAAAGACTGTTTCGCATACGAAACAGCAGGCCCAAGAAGCGAAAGGTTATTATTTCTCGTGACAAGTACGATGAAGGTGTCAGAGGCCAAATTCGTAGAATAATTCATCAATTTTTTCGTGACAACATACCACCAACAACAAACACCATATTAGCTGTTGTAAATGTCGAAGAAACTTTGCCCAACTTCTCACGGGCCACGCTACGTCGCCTGCTGAGTAATATGGATTTTGTGTTTATAAAACGTGGCAGAAATTCAATTTTGATTGAAAAACCCGAAATCATCTCGTGACGCCATCGTTATTTACGCGCAATTCGTAAATACCGTGCAAAAGGATACAACATAGTGATTTTGGATGAATCATGGGTAAATATCGGGCACAGTGTGAAAAAAGAATGGGTTGATAAAACAATTACATCTCATCGCGATACTTTTGTTCGTGGTTCTTACAACAGGATTAAAAGCTCCAACAGCTCGTGGTGCACGGTTCGTTTTATTGCACGCAGAATCTACCAGTGGATTTGTTGATGGAGCAGAGCTCGCGTTTTTGGCAAAGAAAAATACCCAGGGCTACCACGACCAAATGGATGGACTGACTACGTTTAAACCACGTAATAGCAACAGAAAAAAAATGTGGGAAATTGACAATTTGTTGGATGATATCGAACCAATTATTATAAATATAAATAACGGAGATAGTGATGACAGTGTCGATAATAATGATGATGATGATAATGAAGTAGAAACTAAATGTGACAGCGATTGACAAAAAAAGGAACTAAATATAATGGTGTACAATTACGATTACTTACACACGAAATTAAATACAATGACTTTTATTTTCAACTTATTTATTAGTTTTATTTTCGGATATTTCTACGTTTTGTTACTGACAACATATACAGTGTGGTTTTTAAAAGTCCTTCCCCCCTTAACTTTTGAACGGAGCAATACATAAATAAAATGTTTCTTTATGTTTTAGTTTTATTTTATTGGATTTTATTTAAATCTATAAACAAATGGTTTGTATCGCTAGCACATACTGTAGAATTAAAAACAAACTCCTTGTGTGACATAAATAAAAGGCATTTCCTTATTTCTATTTTATTTTAATTTATCCCAAGTATGTTGTAGCAAATATTATTTATGTTTGAGAAGCACCGAGAGAAGAAAGTCAGGCAGGGTCGTTAGTGGGCATTAGTACTTAAGCTACTCTCAACACAAAAGATGGATTAGGCTAAGTAGTAAGAAGTGACATTTATTTTAATACAAGTTTGCAAAGAAGTATGGCATTGATGTTGTGCATTTACCCTGTACAGACTAGTCACATTGAGACAATCTATAGATAATTATTAATATAAATTTCATCTTCAACATCTAGTGTTCCAAAAAGCCTTTTTTCTATTTTTCCAATCCCATTAATAAGTCCTCGTTTTATTCTAATTGGTTTTATATACGATTCTATTTTACTTATGACTAATTTTCTTAAATGTATTCCATTATTTAATTTTGTATCCAATATATTTGATTAATTACTTTTTTCTCTTATAATAAGTTTTAGCTTATCTAATTCGTATAGTATCTTACTTGCTATTTCGTAAGGATAACTTATATTTATATGATATATAAAAGTATGCTGGGTATGCTATACATCAAAAGGGCGATTCATTTAGCAGCAGAAGAAGCACTGGGGAAATGTGACGAAAATCATAAAGGAATAAAACCATACTGGTGGGATAAAGAAATAGAGAAGGAAATTAAAGATAAACGTCGAAAATACCAAACATTCTTAACAACAAAAACAGAAAACGATAAAACAATTTACAAAGAAGCACAAGCCAAAGTAAGAAAAAAGATCACTCAAAAAAAGAACGAATCATGGGAACAGAACTGCCAAAAGATCAACACCTACATAGGAGGTAGAAGAAGCACAGAGAGTTGGAGATTGATTAAAAGTATGAGAAGTAATAAGAAAAAAGACGTTATATCACCAATAACAACAGAAAAATGGGAAGAATATTTCAAAAAATTACTAACTAATTCATCACCATTACAAATAAGTAAATCAGAGATGGAAGAAATAACCAAATCCCTGAAAAAGGGAAAATCCCCTGGTCCTGGTGACATCCCTGCAGAATTAGTGAAAGCCGGTACAGACAAACTCCAGGAACAGTTAAGAAAACTCTTTCAAGACTGCTTGAATGGAGCCGAATTACCAAAAGAGTGGAAATTATTTATCATGTCAACTATCCACAAAAAGGGCAGCAAGGATCAGTGTGAAAATTACAGAGGAATTGCGGTAAACAGCACAATAAGTAGGATGTATGGGAAACTTATTAAGAACAAAATAGAAAATGACTATAGAGATTACGAAGCAGAGGAACAAGCTGGTTTTAGAGCTGGGCGATCCACAGTAGACCACCTGTACTCTATTACGCAAGTTATTGAAAAAAAAAACAGCCGTCAATAAAGAAGTTCACCTGATGTACGTAGACTTACAAAAAGCATATGACAGTGTACCCCTAAGTAAACTATGGTCAACCCTACAGCAAACCAACATTAAGCATGGTCTTATCAAAGTAGTCCAAAGTCTGTATAATGGAACGACTGCAAAAATTAAAACTGGATCAAGGATATCTGAAGAATTTAAGGTCACGAAAGGACTAAAGCAGGGTTGCTGTATTTCGCCTACCCTTTTCAAAATTTATCTGGAACAAGCACTCAAGCTGTGGAAAAGAAATGGCATGGGAATTCCTCTCAATGACGAGACTACACTGTACACCTTATGTTTCGCTGATGACCAAATACTGATTGCTCAGGATCATGACGACTTGAGTTACATGACTCGGAAGCTAATAGAAGAATATAACAAATGGGGTCTCGAAGTCAACATTAAGAAAACTAAAGCCATGTGTATTGGAGGGACAAAACAGTCCATTATATTAGACAATGGGGTAGAAATTAGAAACTGTGATGAATACAAGTACCTGGGTATGAAGATAACTCAAGATGGAACACTCGATGCTGCTATAAAAGACAGAAACATACAGGGTAGAAAAGCCATATCCATGATGAACGGAATTCTGTGGGACCAAACAATATCTAAAGCGAACAAACAACTCATATACAACACCATACTTAAAAGTGTACTCACATATGGCAGCGAAGTTTGGCAAATGAAACAAAGAACAGAGAAACTGTTACTAGCAACAGAAATGGACTTCTGGAGAAGAGCAGCAGGAAAATCAAGAAGAGATCGGATACCAAATGAGAGAATACGTGAAATGATGGGAGTCAAGCATACAATAGTTGATGACATAAAAACAAAACAGTTAATATGGTACGGCCATGTAAAGAGAATGCCAGATGACAGGATTCCAAAACAGATTTTGACGTGGACACCACAAGGGAGAAGGAAAAGAGGAAGGCCGAGAAAAAGCTGGAGAGAGGGAATTGAAAAAGAACTAGAGGAAAGAGAAATCCCTCCAGGCCTATGGCTGAATAGAGAAGAATGGCGGTTAGGAGTCGGAAGGCGTCGGAGAACGCTGTAAACCGATAGTAGTAGTAGTAAAAGTATGCTTATCAGTAATTAATTTGCAATTTCCTAATTGCACGGGTATTATATGATTCTTGATTTCCTTAATTTCCAGGGTCAAATGTTTGTTCCACTGGAGGAATAATATTAGCCTATTAATATTAGCTTTATTGCTTCTTATATTGTCTGTAACAAAACGTTCTGGTTTAAGCATTCGCAAGTAAATTTTATTATCTGATTTTATTTTATTATCTTTTATTAATTCTGGGTTAATAATTTCTGTATAAAGTTCGGATGCTTTCTGTGCATTACATTTTTGTCATTCATTACATTTTTGTCTGTATAGAGGTTTATTCAGTTTTTTTTTTCACATGTTCAACACAAAACCACATCAACCGCGCAGGGTTATTAGTGGATATAACAAATACATGAAATATTACCTCAAATAAAATTGAATAACTTAATGTCTTTTAAATAGCTTAACACCGTCGAATTTTTTTTGGTGAGAACTGTCTTGAGATCATCATCTGTGAATCCGTGGGATCTTCTTTTTTCCTTGAATTGAGAACAATCAATCAGGATGTGTTTCACAGTCAGTGGGTTAGAGCAGCTGGAGCAGATAGGTAGTGGTTCTTTTGTTATTAGGTATTTTTGTGTTAAGGCAATATGGCCAATTCTTAAACTTAAGTCCAGAAATAAAACTCTAGTTTTATTTTTGGATTTTTATTTATATTTGCCTTATAACACATTTTTCTTCTACAGTAATTTTGTTTTTTTTGCCCTTTTTCTTGGAGGCGAAAGAGTATATCCATCCATATGTCATTCGAAGGACGATAGGGGACTTTCGTTCATATTTCCAACCTTTCTTAAAAAAAACATTAAAGGCTTTACAGTCTCAAAATATAAAAGTTTTAAATATGAGAATAAAAAAATCACCGTTTCCGTATTCCACAATATTCAAAGTATAGACGAAACTTACTTACCCTTTAAACCTAACGCAGGTTTAGTTGCGTGGGAGGAAAGTGAAACCGACTTATCCGACAATAGTGATGGATAAACAAAATTTAGTGCAAATCTTATGTAATATTTTAATGTTTTGTAAATATGAATGTGTACCCGTCTTTTATTTATTGTTTTTTTCTAAATATAATAATAAACCATACAACACAACTGGTTAATATAAACAAGAGACACAAGCTGGAATACTTCGGTCACATTATGAGACACCCTGAAAAATATGATCATTCAGAAGATCCAAGGTAAACGTGGTCATGGTAGAAGAACATCATGGTTGAAAAATCTAAGTGAATGGCATGGAAAAAAGACTACATCGTTATTCAGAGCTGCTGTCAATAAGGTCACGATAGCGAGTATGATATCCAACGATCGATAACGGTCATGGAACTAGACGAAGAAGAATATAAATATGAGCACTAGGAACGTTTCGAAACGCGTCTGATAAACATTTAAATAACAATGTGTAGGTAAAATTAAAACCATTTTCGTTAAAATCGTTTTTATCGTCTCCTGTAAAATTACCTTTTTGGTTTTTACCGAGTTATCATTTTGGGGTATTCAACTAGTATTAGAACAAATACAGGTAAATCTGTGAAAGTAGGGCTTTATCAGGGTTGTGTGTTAAGTCTATATTTATTCTCATTCATGCTGGACAAGGGGAGATCCTTGGTCTTTAGTGTATGCATAGTAAGTTTCTGCATAAATTATTTCATTCCAAAATTAGTTGAATTTATTGATCGAAGGCTGAGTGATTAATTGAATAACCTGTTGTCTTTAATTGATTTTAATATCCCTTCCAGATGTACTCGATTATTTTCAAATGTCAATGAATTTATTCAAATAAATAATTATATATTTTTTATATTAAATATATATTATGTGTGGGTTCTCTTTATCTTGTGGATGTATCTGGATAAAGCGAATATTGAAGAATAAGTTTAAACATTTTTATTTATTTTTAAAGTTGAGATAACTTGGTCGTTTATACCTAGAGACCGAGTATTAGCTTTTGGTGCACACTTCAGTTTTTTTGGAGATCATAATGCAATTCGATTATGTTCTCCCGAATGTTACGCAACCCATTCCTGAAATCTTATAAAATCAGTTGCGCTTTCTATCCATTTCACATCATCACAATTCTGTCAAATCATTTCACAATACTCCTTCTTTCCTTTATATACCACTTTCGATTTTCTTCACACAGGCTTCCCTGTCCTTTTCAGTGTTACACTGAATTCTCCCTAATTTAGATGCAATATTACAGAATAAAAGTTATTGATTTATTTAGTGCCTCATTAGTTAAGTTTTAAAGTGTATTTAAAACTTTCCATTTTTATGTGATCTTTTATAATATTATGAATTAAACGTATCTCGTTCTAAACATTATTGAAAAGTAAAAAAAGAAATTCTGAAAATGTGATTATTTTCTTCATTTTAAAAATCCAATTGACTAGTGTATTGTATTCTTAAATAGTTGACATTTTAAAAATCCCTCACTTATTAACTATTCTGATGTTTTAGCAACGCTTTTCTACATCTTCTGATATACGGAAGTATAGGCTTATCGCTTGTCTCGGTCGTGTACTCATTTCAATGAGTGATAGTTCACTTAGTGTCTCGGTATTTGCTCGTAATGAGTGTCTATGTATAGTCGGTTCGCTATATTTACGCGGGTTTCGGATTAAAAATTTTATTGTAAGTACCCAGTTTTAATTACCTGCTCTTTGGGGAAATATCAACTGGTCAAATGAAATGAAAAATAATCCATAACTTTTTTTAATTAAATAATAATGGAAAATCTTTTATATAATTGACAGTATAATAAGGAGAATTACTTCATTAATGGAGTCTAATGTGGCTAATATAAACCTAATAATAATTTTATATTACACTTCACACAGAAAATATGGTCTATGTATATTTGTTCCATGGAGAGAATTTCTAATAAAAAATACAAAAAATTAACTTGCCAACAAAAATGAAAATCAGTCATTATCATCAAAAATATCATAATCATCATCATCATCACTGTCATCACCATTAATTGTTATTATGATTGGACTTATTTCGTTTATTTTATTTTCACGAGTCCACCAATCTTCTATTAATTTCTCGCACTTGAATATACAGTTGCACCACACTTCTGGAGTTACAATTGAAAGTGCCTTTCGCCAAGTTTCCCGAACTGCGTCGTCGCTATAACCGTTAGACCCAATATGTTTGTCATAATATTGTTTTGCTATTCCCCATATATATTCGATGGGAATAAACTGGCAATGATACGGTGGCAGACGTAAAACTTGATGACCGTAACTTTCAATAATCTGATCCACAACAAAGGTTTTTGGTTTTGCGTGGATATTTGCCAAGCGTAATAATTCTGATTTTAAAATATGTTGTGTAAATGGTATATGTTCCTTTGTCAACCATTCTTTAATTTTATTAACAGTCCAAGAATTCGTTGGACTTTTGTTTAATACTTCAGAATGGTAAGGTGCATTGTCTAAAATAATTACGCTGGGCTCACTTAAACCTGGGAGAAGTTTTTCATGTAACCATTTTACAAATATTTCTGTGTTCATATTATCGTGATAGTCACTTGATTTTGATTTAGATGAAAATATTAAATCAGCACCTTCTATAAAACCCGATTTCCCTCCTGCATGTAAAATTATGTGTCGCTTCCCTTCTCCATCAGTATGTTTGATAGACTTTACGTTATCATCTTGCCATATTCTCTTGGTTGCACCCCTAGAAAATATCCATGTTTCGTCTAAATATATAAAATTTGCCCTTTCTTCTTTTAATTTAGAATATTTTCTTAGAAAGTTAATTCTTTTATGCACAACAGAACTTCTTTCACAAAGGGCTTTTCTGTTATACTCCTTTTGAAATTTGAAACCCAAATTATGTATCACTTGCCATAGACTTGTTCTGCCAATTTCGTCAAATTTTCTATCTTTTAATTCCGAGAGAATTGTATTTAAGGTCACATGTTCCTTGTTGGCTCTCATTCGATAAATGGTATCACGAATTTCAAATTGTTTTCCATCTGGAATATCTTTAGTTTTCAATGATAGGCGAGTTTTTCGGTGATCTTCTTTCTGCCGTTCATTATTGCGATTTTGTAATACTCCTCTTAGTTTGGTTTCACTAATGCCTAGAGCATCACATACGCGTTGTTGAACAGACATTACCGATTTTAAAGGACCGCCATTTTCTTTTTCACCCGTAAAATACTTATGTACACTATAAATTAGACTATCTACATCTAACACACGTCTAGGCATTTTTAAATATTTCCACCAAACATACAATGTCAACACTGGCAAAGAATCAATTCAACTGCAATATTGTAACAAATTTATACCTACCCTAATGTTATTTTAATGTATTTTAAAATATGACCATTAATGCAGTTTTTACCTAATTTTCTGGGAAGTCGTTTACTGCAACTGGTTATCAATGAGTCATTAGCATAATTTTGTTAATCCGAAACCCGCGTAAATATAGCGAACCGACTATACCTGTCTTGGTCTCTTAGTACGGAGCGCAATCTTTACCTGGAAGAAAACATTAAATTTAAGGATAAATTAAAGAAAACTACAATCTCGTAATCAGTATATTTATTATTTAATCTATATTCATACTTGTTAACAGTTAATCAATGTAATTAAAATAAAATAATAAAAGAGTATCAAAGTCATATTAACAGCTATATTATTAAGAAACTGCTATGACAAATAACAACATAGGTATATTTAATATAAACTATTTAAGTAGCACATTGATAACATTTTTTATTGCAAATAACTCGCAAAATGTAAATACAGAATGTCCTTTCAATTAAAAAAATGACTTGTAATGCATATTAAAGAATGTTTGATAAATGTTTTTCAGTTTGGGTGTACATCAATCAATATAAAAAAAATCTATTTTCAGTCTTTTCAAAATTATTGAAAAAAAATAACAATTAACAAAATTGTGTATTTAATAATTGTGACGGAAAGCCAAATGTCTCCTTAGGAACTCAATAATACAATAATTATTGCAGTGGACAATTTCAGTGACAATAGTTAATAATTAATTATTTAGATAGTTGCTTTTGGTTTTAAATTAACGTCCTACGTATTCTAGTATCATGCTGACGATACCGTTTTACATGCCGACAGTCCAACGTGACTTCAAGAATTGATGTAGTATACGCTGTTAGGAGACGGTATGGTATGCGTCTTAACATCGGCAAAACCGAGGTAATAATCAGCTGCAAAAAATCATACCATTAAGCAAAGAGATACTAGTAAGAGTTCAGAATTCCACAACGAAACCTGAACCAAGATTGGGATCACTAGCGTAAAATCCATCTTAGAATCGAGAAATCGAGAAGTATATTTAACAAAATGAGGAATGTACTGTGTAATTTGCGGCTTAATATACATATTATATTTCGAGTGTTCAAGTGCTATGTGTTTTCAATATTTTTCTATAGCGTGGAAGCTTGGACCTTGTCAAAGGCCACCAGTGAGAAAATAACAGCTTTCGAAATGTGGTGCTACCGTAGAATGTTACAAATATCATGGACACATCATGTCACTGATGAAGCTGTCTTGCAAAATACAACTGCTTTTAACGGTAAAACAAGGGTTATTGTCATTCTTAGGTCACAAAATACGAAACGAAAAATACCAAATCTTTCAACTTATTATGTTCACCTTGTTTCTAGAACATCTCTTTTTTTCGAATAATGTAAAATAATAGTAAGAATGTAAAGAATAAGATCGTATTTATACCATATTGTAGGGTAAACTTCCAGACTAATGAAATGCGCTGAAGTTGCGTCATTTCGTAATTATAAATAAATAAAAATTGTATAGAATTAAAGCCAAAATCTATCGTTTGATTTTAACGTTACAATATAATTTGGTATATTTCTGTAATAACCTAACGACTGATCTTAGAATGCCATCTTAAAGACGTGTAGAATGTTTGAATGTACGACAATTTGCATCAAATGACCTAAAATTCAGTTTTGTCAAACAGTATGTAGTATTTCACAATTTACAATCACAAACTAGTTCCTTATTATAGCTAAGACATTTAGATTTGCGTCACAAGAAAACACCAAATCTAGTTTGAAAGGTTCTAGATTCGTATACTAAAGATGACTGTACAAAAAGTACCTAATTTCTAATTTTTTTTTATTGAATTTATATCTCCTAGAACTTCAGTACAAGATCTATTATTATTTACATTTTATTCCGTCCGTTCAAATTTTAAACAGCAAACAAATGGAATCACTTTTATCGTTTGTGATAAATATGACACATATAACACTTTTTTACTAATCGAAATCAATGCAATTAGGTGTGGAACATAGAAGGTGTCTCTACATTGATCAAACATATATTTTTAGCACAGTATTCAAATAATTTTCAATATATTTATCCAGTCGTTAATTATAGATATCTTGTTACTAATAAAAGCTGAATTAGACACACCCTGTATGTATATTGTATTTATTTAAAATGAGCTACCTTGAAAATGTTAATATCTCAGCGTTATATCTAATAAATTAATAATAAGTTATAGAAAGGATCGTAATTGAGATCGTCTTCCCCTTCAAATCGTTATCGCTTATATATGCCCCAATTTAATGTAAGTTTAAGGTAAAACGGTAAATTGGACCAGGGGAGATCAAATATGGAAGTGATAAATTCTTTAATTAAATTTGTTGCAAATGGATAGACTTGCAGTTAGGTTTCGTACCAAAGCTCTCCTAATCAACAGTTACATGACCTACTATTTACCCACTAAATGCTTTCGAAATTGTTTTGGTTAATACAACTAGGATTAAATTCAATCTTCACTGAAGAAAAACTACAGAAAATGCTACGAGAAGATAATAAACACAAGAACAAACACGAACTAATGAAGATACGCGCAGCATAGAATTTGGAAAGATTTAGTTGTAACATTTAAGGGATTTAAGAATAAATATATTATTTAAAATATCAATTAATGAGGTAAGAGATATTAAGATGGTAGTCGATATAAAAAAATGAAAAATAGAACTATACCAACATAACATTCTCCTCTATAAATATGATTTAGTCTTTCGAGTTTGTCAATGTCAATGGTTCTTTTACAGCTGGTTTTCATGTGTCATAATACGGCAGAAGTGAGACACTTTTCCTTTAAATTATTCCTTTTAATAAGTAAAAATCTGCTCTTCTGTCGATCTGACTAATATTCACCTTCGATATAAACCTTCATATTTCCAATTATTTTAAGTGTTTATTTCTCTGGTACTAGAAATTTGCCTTCTTCACTTTAATTGATTACTCTTTTAAGAATATGTACCTTTAAACATAAACTATGTTCGAAATGTTTAACCTCAATTTGATCTTCTCCAATAATCATAAATTTTAGTAACAGTTGCTGCAATAAACAATATTATTCGCGCTTTAGAGAGTAATGACACTGTTTCGAACAAAAAGGTTCAGCTATAGTCAACAACTTTTTCCTTTTGTATCAATATTTTTTCTGAAACCATAATATGAATACTTTGGATGTTTTCACATTTATTTAACATATACATAGTTTTTTCTTGCTTTGTTTTTTTTTTTGTACATATTGTTATTGTAACAAAAAACCCCACATCTGACACCATTTTAACAAAAAGGAGGGACAGAGATGATTGAAAAATGAGGAATGTTGGAGAACTAAGAAATTCGGGGGCATCACATACGGCAAGCGTATTACTTGACACGCCTAATATCTGATATCCCCAAAATTCTTATGTTTTTGAAGTTAATAGGATGAAGGATACAAAAATAGATATGATCATGATGATGATAATGATTGATAATGATATTACTAAATATAAATGCAAATAGATTTATACACTTGTAATGTAAAATCATTCATAAATCATTGATTATATGTATTTAATATTTCATAGAAGCTTCATTCTAATTTAAAAAAAAAATCGTATAGGTAGTAATAATAAAACTTTTTTTAGCGTAAAAAAATATTGTTAGGGGCACTAATAAACTAAAAAATCCCTATTAGAGTGATATATAGGAATGATTTTTAACATTTTCAAGGTGGATTACATTTTAAACAAATACCCTATTCTATAGTGATGCAAGAGATCACAATGACATTTTTGGACTGTGAAGAAAATGACTACATAATCCCCAGAAAACCGTGTTTAAAATAATAAAAAGTATAATAACTCTTTTACATAATTTACAATACATATCTGTCTATCTAAAAATTATGTACAAAGATAAAATAATCATTTATGTCTATAAATTCTATATAAAATTATGCGAAATTTAACTCATTTTGATTTGAAATTAAGTAAAAATTTGTTATTTCCGATAACTAGAATTATATCTCTATCATGTGGCACAGCAGGACATCTCTAATCTCTATATCCTTTATATGCAGGAAATAATCGAAAGTGAGTATGACACCAGAAGAAGAATGACAGGCAACAAAAATAAAAATTACAACGTGGTTGTCAAAGAGTCAGGGTTATGAGAAAATATTCTGGAAATTGTCAACAAAAATAATTATAGTATATTAGAGAATTGTTTATGGGAGAAGATGGTAAATGTATTGTTAAACAGATTGTAATGCAAAAGTGCCTATTCTAGAAATGACCAAAATATAATAATATTGTTGTATAAAAGGTCAGTTACGACGGTTGCAACAAAAATGGAATGGCAGATATAACACCTACCTGGCGATAAGCACATTAAGTTCAGGGCTTAGCTTCAAGAAGGGCAAAAATCTATTTTAAGTATTACAAAATTCATGTCAAAAATCATTATATTAGGATCATCAGTTATGGATGAGAGGTTTATTAAATATATACCATATCAGATGAATTATTTACGTTCCGGATGCATCCTGTACCAAAAATAGAAATAACGAACGATTTAAATAGTTATGTATTTAAAGAATAGTCCGTTTAATCTACTAAATGATCTGTTGTTGAGATCAACTTTAAACCAAACAAAAAATACCTTTCATACTAGGAATAGAATGATTACATACTGAATTATTATAGACTGTATACTGATAAACTTTAAGAAAACAGCAGAGAGATTTTAGTTGCCGAAAATAACCTAACAAATTTTTAAAACAAATTTGATGTTCAGTCTTATATAACTTACAAACAAAACTTACTGCTGTCTTTTTTCTTCTTCTAACATGGCATCTAACTCATCGGTGAGATTCGCTAACATATTTCCTATATCATTCAAGACATCAGCCGGCTCCGCTCTTTGAGTTCGAACGTTCGGCTGTTGTCGGTTAGGCGTTGGGGACGGATGCGGGGGCAGGCCGGAACGTGTCGGTTTCGGAGAGGAGAATTCAGCTTGTCTACCACCAGCTCCAGCTCTCGTTCTTATGGTGCCGGCGTTTTCGTTGGCGAAAGGCAAAGAATCAGATTCTGTGCTGGAACTCGACTAAAACAAAAAAATATTTATACTTATATATACATATAGTAAACGCCTCTTATGTGCCAGTAAGCTGGATGACTCGGGTTCGATTCCGGCAGATACGAGAAATTTTTCAATTTCTAATTTAACCCTCCGGTGTCCACGCAGCGCGTGCCGCAATTTTAATAATTTTTACCAATTCTTTTGTATACGCTACTGTCTATTTAGATATGTGTACGTGACTATATTTAAAATATTACTTGCTGATGTCGCATTTCCTAAAGTGTTGTGTTGTATCACTGTATATTGACCATTAAAGTGGAAGTTGTTCAACAGCGGCATTCCGTACCGCAGCGTAGCTTGTCATGTAAGTAAAATTTGTTCATACAGTTTTTAGCACTTAAATTAATTGATGTACTTTTTGTCATTTTAGGGGTGCAAAAAAGCCAATTAAGTATTTGACAGAGATTGAGTTGCAACAGATTGCGGAAAATTTGTCTGATTTTGACGAAAATATTGTTGATTTTGGCGATTCAGGTGGAGAACAAGAAATTATTGAAAATGATAATTACGACAGCAAATCGTAACTATCTGTTAGCGATGATAAGGATGATATATGTCCGTTACAAGAGCTAGACGATGGTGATCATCATCATCAGTGGCGTTACAGCTCTTTATGAGCCAAAGCCTTCTTCAGAACAATCCTCCATTCGCCCCTGTCTCTGGCAACTCTTCTCCATGCTCTAATTCCAACAGACTTCAAATCATTTTCTAGGTTGTCTTGGTACCTAAGTCTCGGTCTTCCTCTTCTTCGTTGTCCGATCGGCCCTCTTCGGTCAAAAACTTTTCTGACTATGGCATCTTCCTCTCGTCTGATTACATGACCTATCCATCTGAGGCGTGCTACCTTAATGAATTTTACAACGTGAGGTTCTCCAAATCTTCTATACAACTCAAAATTGTAACACCTGCGCCACAAACCTTGTTCTTTTATGCCTCCATATATTCGTCTAATTTTTTTTCGCTGAAAACGTTTGAGCAATTCTTGGTCATTCTGTGTTAGTGTCCAAGTTTCTGAACCATATGTTAGCACTGGTCTTATTAGTGTTTTGTATACAGTCAGTTTAATTTTTCTAGGCATTTTTGAGGCCATCTGTCTTCTTAAGCCATAGTAACACTTATTGGCGAGCACTATTCTTCTTTTGATTTCGTCACTGACGTTGTTATCTTTGGTTAGCAGCGACCCTAAGTATATGAAGGTGTCAACACCTTCCAGTTCTAGGTCATCAATTATTATTCGTGTAGGTGTCGGGTTGCTTGACCTAGTGCAACACATATATTTGGTCTTTTGAACATTTATATTTAGTCCCATTCTGTGTGCAGATGCTCTTAACGACCGAAATGCTTTATGTCATCTGCGTATCCGACAATTTGTACTGATTTGTTAAAGATAGTACCATTCGTAGTAATCTGCGACTCTCGAATTATTTTTTCTAATGCCAGGTTAAATAAGAGACACGATAGTCCATCACCCTGTCTTAGTCCATTTTTGCGATGGAAGGGTCTTGAGAGATTCTGGATTTTTACCATGCTCTCTGCACCTGTGAGTGTAAGTTCAGTTAACCGGACAAGATCAAACGGAATGCGAAATTCTACCATAGCAAGTAGAAGTTTATTTCTATTAACGGAGTCGTATGCGGCTTTGAAGTCAACAAATATGTGGTGGGTGTCGACGCCGAACTCTAGGGATTTTTCAAGGATCTGCCTCACTGTAAATATCTGGTCCGTTGTTGATTTATTAGGACGGAAACCGCACTGATATCCTCCCACTATTTGTTCGGCGTAGAGGAGGAGTCTTTTGTACAATACGTTGGACAACACTTTATATGCCATATTGAGTAGTGTGATGCCTCTATAATTATCACACACCATCATGTCCCCCTTTTTGTGTATAGGACACAGTACACCTAACTTCCAGTCTGTGGGTGTTTCTTTCTGTTGCCAGATTGCAGTTATCAGTTTATGCATGTGTTTCATGAGGGGGTCGCCGCCATTTTTGAAAAGTTCGGCAGGGAGATTATCCGAACCGGGAGCTTTATTATTTTTCAGTGTTGCGATGTCTTCTCTAATTTCTTCTTCGGTGGGGGGTGGTTGCCGATCATCTTCATTCATTTGAAAAATAATAGCCTGTAAAGATAGGGACGGTTCTATAATTAGTAACAAAGAACAGATACTAAACAGATGGGCGGACCATTTTGAAGAACTGCTTAGCGGCAACCACGAAGATGGCGAGATTGAGGATCCCATGTTTCAAATGAATGAAGACGATGGTGATTACCAATTTTATATAGGCAAGGATGAAGAAACAATTTGTAAAAGTACCCCAATAGCTTATGGCAATAAAACCAGAGCAAAAAATATTATGAAAGAAGTTGGGACCAAAAGGTAATGCAAAAAACATATTTAATCCATTAGATTCGTTTCTAGAACTGTGAGCTATTGGATCTTCAATATTCGGGTTTCAAGATAATATGTATGTCCCTAGTTTCACATGTTGCTAAAAGAAATACAGCTGTAGTATTGCTCTCTATCATGATCGATACAGACGAAATAGACGAAGATACAGGAAAACCAGTAATGATTTTAGAATACAATAAAACAAAAATGTGCTTCCTACACAACACAAAGGATTACCAGAAGATGGCCATTAGCAATATTTTTTCGCATAGTAGATTTAGCTGGAATAAATTCCGAAGTTATTTATAATTGCACAAAGCCACAAAGAAGGAGAAAATTCTTACTTGAATTAGGTTTCTCCCTGATGAGGGATCATTTAGAAAACCGAGCGAAGATACTAACATTTCCAAAAAATGTACGAGAATTTCTGCTGCCTTTTCAAATTGCCAAAGAACCCACCAGCACGGTAAACCAAAGTCGAAGTGGACGGTGCCATATATGGAGTGAGCATAAAAACAATAAAACAACTGTTTTCGGTGACTCATGCCAACAATTTGTTTGCAAAAATCATAGTGAGAAAAAAAATTCAGTGTAATATGTGTTTGTATCCTTCAATGGAGAAAGACTAATTTAATTATTTTGTATTTAGATCCTTTTCTTTTTTGATCTTTTGTGAAGGAATATTTTTTATTGTAAACGTTTTCTTTGTTTTTATGTTTTGCGTCTGAGTCGTTACATTATGTTAAAGTCATACAATAAATTGCTAAAAATAACGCTTTTCTTTTTTTGCGTCGTTTACGAATTTTTCTAACAAAGTTTTGATAATGTTTAACTTTTAATACCATTTTTTCTATGTGCGGCATTAAGTGCCGCAGTGTGTCCACTCATATAACTTAAAGAGACGTGGCTGCCGGAGGGTTAACCGCCACTGTGGTTCGAACGACTGTGACAAGACGTTAGATAATAGAACAAGTGATGGAGTTTAAATATCTAGGTATCACACTATCTAGCTAAGGAAAGCTCGAAACAGAAGTGGAAAATCAAGTGAATAGAGCAAACAGAGTCGCAAGTTGCCTGAATGAAACAATATGGAGAAATAAAAATATCAGGAGAGAAATGAAAGGCTTAATTTACAAAACAGTCATCAGACCAATAATGACATACGCGGCAGAAACACGACCTGCCTCTCATTCTGTCTTTCTGTCCTCTCTGACAGAGAGAGGACAGAAAGAAAGCTATAAATAGTAGAGATGAAAGCCCTTAGAAAAATCGGTGGTAAGACACTATGAGACAGAGCTTCTTCTTTTTTAAGTTCCATCTTCTATCGAAGGTTGGAAATCATCATGACTATGCGGACTCTGTTGATTGCCGCTCTAAAAAGTAGATACAGAGCTAGAAGTACAGAAATACGACGGAGATACACGGTGGAGAACAAGAAGGACTGGGGTAGAAATAGAATAGTAGAATGGGACGATGCTATAAATCGAATGACAACAAATGGGGTAGTAAAGACGGCGAGTTCTCCAATAGGAAGACGTTCATTATAAAGACAACGAAAACGATAACTTATTGGAGGTACATTGAATACCAGACAGAGTTATGTCTACACAAAAAAAATGCAAGAAGAAGAAAAATAGTTTACGGACGTATTATATCTTAATGATGTAGTAAGGGTGAGGTGGCAGCGGATCAGGAATGGGGCACAAAACTGATATTTGCCACCCTAACAAATTTCCCAGTTTCAGCCCTACTTATTACATATTACACACCCCATTTATTTCACTTACTTAACCCATTAATGTCCACCGCATTTATGTAATACGCGAGAAACTCCTACATATGTCGCCAACGATTTGTCAGAAAAAAAAGTATACATTAGTTGTTTTCCTAATATAGGTTACAGAGTAGATGTTAGAAGGTAACTGTTTATTATAATATTAGAAATTTATAACCGTTTGGCGGTAAAGAGTGATTATTTTTGTGCTAAGCTTTCTTTGTTTATATTAAAGTCCACCGGTTGCAAGTTAGTGAGAGTTTGTAGGACTTTTTCAACTTATTTTGAAAAAACTTTTATAGTGTTCAACTAGTAAGGCTTCTAAATATCGAGTAGTGATATACATATGATATGGAATACGCTGGACACTCGTGGTAACTAATCAACATTGTTTCGGTTTTAGAAAAAATGACGAAAAAATATGATCCAAACAATCCCAAAGATACAGAGAAATTGTTAAAATTTTTTTAAAATATGTGAGTTTAGAAGATGGCGATACTTTAGCTTAGGAAATTGACCAATGTAACGAAGTTTCACTCACGTTGCATTATCCAAACGACGGAAATGATTCTGGGAGATGACGCTAGCACGCTGGTAGCATGAGGAGGAAGACAAATTCAATTACACTTTTTAAAGTATTGGGCGAGATACACTGTCTCCAAACATGAATATTACAGCTGTTTCTCGAAAAAAATGCAGCAATTGAAAAAACCGTGCTGTCAAATAAAGCTACGACTGAAACTCTCGAATCAGTTAACAAAAGAAAAAGAGAGGTTGCAGAAATGTCACAAGATTCTGAAAAGAGAAAAAAAATCTATGAAAAATTTGATCGTAAGTGGGAAGAAAAAAAAAAGTAGAAAAAGCAGCCATAAATGACATTTTCAAAAATAATACGAAACCCTATATACAAAATGAATGAAAAAAAAAAACAAAATATGAAGCCAATCGATGTGCTTAAATTATTTTGTGATAAAAAATTTATGGATTATAGTTCGCTTTACAAAAATCATGCCCTTTCACTTTGTCTGTTGATGATTTATATAAACACTGGCATCCTTATTCTCTCTGGAGAATATTGCCTTCTAGAAGAATGTATTGGAACTGTCGGGGGACTCTCACTCGCATCTACATAGTTAGTAATACTATGAGTCAAAACAGATTAGAACAGATTCATAGATTTTTACACTTTAACGATAATACGTTATACCAACGAACTAATAAAGCATTCAAAGTTCAACCCCTAATTGATCATCTAAATGAACGTTTTCCTTATTACCTACAGCCAGTGAACGGCAGTTTCTCATTGGACGAACCGATGATGCCGTATTATGGACATCATTCAATGAAGCATTGGTGCATTGCGACCAATAAAGGTTACCTTGCAAAATTTCATCATTATACTGGAAGTGGAGTTAAATTGGAAGGCAACTCGTTAGAGAGTTCCGTAACAGAAAACTGTGTATAGGCTTTTTACCACAACCTGTGGTAAAAAAAAAATCGTGGAACTTCCCACGCTCTACATAGCGAGCATACGTTCACTATTTTTCTCTGGAATGATATAATGAAAAGTTAATATGACGACTAATATTTGAATTTCAGAAATATTTACTATAGGAAGCTGTAACAGATGGTGCAGAAAAGATAGAAAAATTCTAGTGGATTCTCAACCAAACGTTGTGCAAATGTATAACCAGGGAATGAGTATAGAATGGTGTAGACTTATTCGATAAGCTAAGAGGTTTGTATAGGATTCAAATTCGATCTATAAAATGGTATTGGACGATATTGAGATTTTGTTTGAATGGCAATTCTTTATTAGAATTTTACGGCGAATTGTGGAGGCCCTATTGACAGCTCCAGATATTCAACTATACGTGGAGTACTTCAAAATCCTCAAAACATGTTACTGAGGAAATTCGTTTGGATAATGTGGGACATTCGGTGGATAAAATTGGAAAACAACGAGGGTGCAGTAAATGTGCAAGTGCACCAAATATCGATGCATTAAATGTAATTAGGACTTCATGCTGAGATTCCCGAGCAATGTCTCATTAAATGTCACAAGTTGTAAAAATTTTAAAATAAATTACTTATTGTTTTATGAAATATTTTGTCCTTCATTGCCCAGCGTATGATATATCATACGTGAAAAAAGACAGTTACCAAGAAAAAAAAAACATGAATTTTATACATTCCTATAAAAACGACCTCTCTTTGTTTCATTCTGAAGTTTTGATTTCATTTTGATAAAAATTTAATTTTGTACATTAATGGGTTAAAATATTTTTGTACAAATCATCACAATATGTTAAATAAGTTCATCCATTGTTTGTTCTTCTAACTTTTCGACTCCCTTTCAGTCTCCTATTGCGCATGCTCAAATAGATTAAGATATTAGATTATTATTTTGTGATTTTAGAAGACCGAGTCATCCAGTTTCAACATTAAATTAAATAAAAAATACTAAAAATGTAAAATCTATTACCTTAAAACTTGCATCAGAACCATTTCTATGCTGTAACGCCAACGTTTTGATAAGCTCCTGTTCTTCTACGCTCCAAGACTGAGACGAGTTTAGTTTACACTGTGTGTGGGACATTCCTGGGGGTGTCCCTGGTGCTGGAGGAGGGGGCAAAGGAAGATCACCTGAAAAATAATTCAAATTAAATTTGCTATCAAAATTTATTTACGTGGTTTACATTAAATCTACAGAATAATTTAATACGGCATATATGATAGCATAACAATTATTGTTCAGGGTGAGTTTTCTTATTGACAGAGAAACTAATACAGTTTTGAATTTGACAAATTTATATATCAATTTTATGATATATAAATTTTTATCTCGAATCACCAGACTCCTCCCACGAGCAATACGTTTGAAAGCTAGACATTCATTCTGTGGTATATATTGGAAGTGTTACTGATACCACTGATGGAGGTGGCTGAGAACAGGACAAGGTACTTCTTCCACTAAGCCACAAGAATACTCCTTACGACCAAAGATATCTTGATAGAAATCGCATACAGATGATATACAGAGGAGTACAGAGAAAAACACAGGCTGATTGACCATCTAATCAGGGTCTAGCTGCTGAAGACAACCAGTCAGGAAAGTAGATACGATGCCGAAGTATCCACAGAAAAAGATGTACAGGAATTAAAAAACATGAAGAATCAGGTACCCGAAGAGGATGCGGTTTCATAACAAGAAGCCGGTACATTTTATTGCTATGATTTACTTAACCCATAATGGGTCCAATCAAAATCTGTGGACGAAACTTCACTGAAAGTGGTGTTAGCTGTATGTAACCTTCCAAATTACCAATTACGTAGTAGGAATATGAGGAGTAATTACTATTGTTCTCGAAAAAATATCCGTCTTGAAGATGAGAGAAAACAATTAACAGAAATAAACAATGAATCGTTGAAATTAGGAGGGATGGTAAAAGACAGTTGATTCTACAGGCAAGTGTGAGGGCAAGGCAGACCCTGGACGTAGACGTATATCCTGGCTGGCCAATCTAAGAAATGGACTGGTTTAACATCAACTGATATATTTCGAGCTGCTGTAAATAAAATAGGATAAGGTGGTCACCAACATTACTAGAACACAGGTACCTTTGGAAGAAAGTAAAAGGCACAGTTAGTTAAAGTCAGTAGATAAAATTTAGTAATTACCTTGACTATCTAGAGATATA
This sequence comes from Diabrotica undecimpunctata, assembly GCF_040954645.1. Taxonomy (NCBI): domain Eukaryota; kingdom Metazoa; phylum Arthropoda; class Insecta; order Coleoptera; family Chrysomelidae; genus Diabrotica; species Diabrotica undecimpunctata. The sequence goes on along the minus strand of NC_092804.1, from coordinate 61,953,255 downwards.
CTAAGACTATCCGAGCTAGGATATGCTGGCAAAGGTAAAGGGCTAGAAGTCTGAACATGGTGAATTTCTACTGTTGTGGTCTGTTCATTACATTCACTATCCTGCCTCTTTGGTGGATTCGGTGGTATCTTCTTACCCATCAGTGGACTACTACTATATTGCATGTGATATGCGCTGCCGTCGATCACATCCCTGGACAAGGGCTTATACTGGGAATTAAACTGGGGTTTTTCAAATTCTGGGAAGGTTTCACGGGCTTTAGCTGCTATTTTGGCGATTGGTCTAGGACGAATTATACCGCGTGGTCTAGGAAGAGTTCCTCCTCCTTCGTATAACAATGCTGACTCGTTTGTTGGAGTTATGTCCCCATCGTCATAGGACCTTGTGCGCCAGCCAATGGGTTGGTAGTATACTGTTTGATGGTTATCTGCAGTGAATGTGTGGTGGGTTCTCTCACTGGGATCCTCTAAAGATTCTAGGGACTTTCCTCTTCCGGTTCGAATCTGTAAAGTACAACAATAAATGAAGATATTCAAAATATAAGACTTTGAATGGCTTAGTTTTGGCATTTTCATTCTTAGGGTACCTTTATTAAAAAAAAAGTAGGTACTTAGTATATTCAAAGAAGTTTATTTATTAGTGACTAAAATGTACTGACAAATCAAGTTTTTAACAGTTATACATAGTTTTTGGATGAGTGTGACGATAAAAATTTAGTATATGTAATTTGGGTAAATAATATCTGATACCAAAGTATAAATTATATTGAGATGATTCATTTAATTACAAAAAATATCCTTATTGTTAAAATTGCAATAATAGTAAATTGTTAACAAAATATAGATATTAATTTTGGCATTTCCAAGATTAGTTAAACATGTTTTTTTTTGTATTTTCTAAATATTTTATAGTTTGGAAGACTATGTTTTTCATCATTGATTATTTAACAATTTCATCGTTAATTATTTAACATCATTATATGTATATTATTAATTAATGTAATTAACAAAGGTAGAGGTGCTCGAGAACACCCTTTGAACATAAAACAAAAAATAGAAAAATTTAGGGAATTCAATGTCCCACTATACATTTTTTTTTCCCAGGACCGAAGAGAGAGAGAATTAATGTAATGAATTATCTTCCAATCTCCAAACTCAAACTCCATTGACCATGACAGATTTAATTGTAAAAAAAAAACAATATGAGACAATAATTAAATACGAGTTAACCCTGTAGTGGAAGCTAACTCCAAATGGAAGCCATCTGGAGGATGGAGTCGGCTTCCGTCCTCTGTAAGAGGTTTAAGGCTAGAGGGCACACCTGCAGAGTTAAATCGGTTTTAAGTATGGTCTCATGATGTTCCCTTACAGTTTAATCCATAATCAAAACGATATTATACTAACAATTTTAAGTTTAATTTAAAAACTAAAATGTAAAGTTAGGGTTTTTATTTCTATATATTATGTGGCTGCAGGCATGTAGCTATTCGTTTGGTTTGGTAGGACGAAAACGTTTGGATGAATTTTAAATAATCAATTTTTGATATTTTTATTTAATAGTATGATATACAGCCAACCAGTGGAGAATTTTCCATAGTTGTTGTTGTAGTTCAATTGTTGGAATGTTGGAACTGTTCAAATAATTCATATTTTTCACAATTTATCCAATAATATTATCAGTATCTGGTTTCAGCAATTGCTGTTTTTTTTTTCGTTTACTACTATTATAATATAGCTAAGTTTGAACTTGGCATGCGCACAGGATACTCGTACGCAATTACAATAACCTGCCTGCTCTCGTTCTACATCGCTTGCCCCCTTTCTCTGTGGTAAGGCAAAGTGAAGTATGAAGGTTCCAATCGAGGTTCGGCCAATTTTTTTAGCTTAGTGACTGGTAAGTTGTTTTTTTTACTACCTCGTGAACAGCTTTCTATCAAAATTGGAGTATATGTCCCAACTGTTTTTTAATTAATGGAGGTTCAAATCGAGGTTCAGTTAATTTTTTTGATTTTAGTTTAGTGACTTCAGTTGATTCTTTTTCCGATTTTCTCGGGAACAGCTCACTTACAAAATTGGAAGATGCGCCCAAACTATTTTTTAATTATGAGCTTTCGTTTGATACATACTTTGATCTTGAATTAGGACTATGTTTATTTTATTACAAGAATAGCATAAAAAAATAAATACTAGTAACATATTACCTAATTGTAGTATCGTTGGTGGTTAATTTTGGTCTGGAAATGCAAAAAATGGTATTTTGTGCTCATAGACATCAAGTTACTGATTATTTTACAATACATTTAAATGTAAAAATTATAATGTCATTTAGTAATCTTTATATGTTGCCTTTGTAGAATTATGATCAAGTATTGACATTTACGTTCAACAGTCATTTTTTTCCATAAATAATTATTTTCAAAACAATTTATTTTATTGAAGTTCTATTTAGTATTTTATTGATACGCTTGGCACAATTTCTTTTTCCTCAATATTTTTTCTTTAGAAATGATATTTTTAAAACTTTTAATTATAAACTGAGCGGAATAAACTTTATTACAATTCACAAATAATATCAATTACTAATTATGCCAAAACTACAGCCAAATACACGAAATTTTTCACAAAACGAATAAAGTGTGTTGGTTTGGAACAAAAAAAAATAAATAGTGTACCTTAATGGGAACAATGTCAGTGCAAAACAGTGACGGTTGTACGTAGTGCGGTTGTCCTGCAGCCTGCAACTGTCGGGTCTGGTCGATTTCCCATGGTTGGTGAAAAGAGCGAAAAGTGCTGTGGACTGGAGGTACACCAGGCGATGGGAGCTCCCCGGGAGCGTGCACCAGGACGTCCTTTTACACATAAACATGCAGCATAAGCATACGTAGAAGGTATAAGGGTTTGGTTTGGGGAATTGCAACTAGAGTGCAGCAAAGGTCTTACCATTGCCATACCACAAGTACATTTTATATAGAACATGTTTTCATACATATATAATAATAATAAGTGTACGTAAATATACTAATATATCATTAAAATTTTTCCCTAAAGACATAATTATATTTACCGTATATAACATAATTTGGTCTGTTTGGTTATATTTAGAAGTTAAAATAGTGAATTAGTTACGTAAAGAATGAACATATGCTACATATGTCTCATAATTATATTCAATGAAAGACCAAGAGTATTAAACATATGGTTATAAACATAAAAATGGCAAAATTCTAACCCATAAAACATATTGCATAAAATTATGTTGTATAGATAAAAAATTATAAGAAACTATTTAACTTTTACTATCTACTATGCTATATTTATTTAGACATAATTATAGACATTTTTTTACACCTACATATTTAAAAAGCCCGACACGCGTAAGCTTATTTAGATTTTATCTTTATTTAATACATTTAATTTTGTTTTCTAATGTTTCAGACGTTTCTTTGCCAATTCTATCGATTTCTCCTTATCCAATTCTTATTCTTCTCAATTGTAGATGGCAATTAAATGCAGATGTTCGTATATTCTCTAATCATCTCTTTTGCGATTCGCGCTTTAATCATTCTTTCATTTTTTAAGCTCTATATATTACCTCAATATCGTAATCTTTTACTTGTAATTATTATAATTATTTTTGACAGTATAAAATAATTCTAAGCCTTTGTTGCTTCTTCTCTATAACTCATCTTGTTTTTTCATGTCTGTCGCGTAGGTAATACAAATCTTGTATTTTGTGCGCATACTGAAAGCGTTTCATATCCGATACAATCAATTTTCGTTGTTCCAATTTGGTGACACATGTGTAATATCAATTTGTATCTTCTTTCTATACAAGAGACGAATTTGGCGAAAACTCCTGTCATGATTTGCTTTCATAGTCCCATACGCTTATACGGGCAACTTTTTGAGCAATAATTGCTCGACAACTCGAATGGATCAATCTGGAATAATTAGTAGAGCGATATGCAGCAATTTTAAAAAATGCGGTAATTGCTTCTAATTGTTCCATATATTCCATATTACTCAATGTCGGTGATACGAATTGCCGAATATCCGGTGGGAATAGAAATCAAGTCAATTTGTATTATAATATCTCGTATGCACTTATTTATTCTGCAAGAGTTAAGGCAAGTTTTGTTGATGAAGGAATTGGTTCTCTCATAGGTGTCTGTTTCGTAATTAATGGACTAAACTTATTTGAAAGAAATTCAAAATCACTTGGGGACATTCTAGTAAAGTTTTTAATAAATCATCTAATTCACAACATAATGAAGTTTGCTTCCATCTTGCTGAAAACGTTAGTAACCAGATACGCCTATTCCGTTTCTTTCTTTTTTGCTTTCTCTATCTCTATATATTTCTATATTGCTCTTTATTTCTCTATTGGTTAGTATACAATCAATCAATGATCCATGTCATCTTGTACAGATCACATTTAATTCATAATACAGTAAAACCTCTGTTAACCGAAATAATTGGGGGGGGGGGGGAGGCCGTTTCGGATAACAAGAATTTCGGTTAAAAATAACATTGTGTTTTACAGTATTCTTGGTCAAAGTATTGGTATTAAAAAATACTATGAGGTGATTTCGTAATGTTTTCTGATAAGTAAATACAGAATAAAGTAATAAAATGAAGGAAAATAAACAAGTTTAACAAGCTTTTTTAAAAAAAAATCTTCTATTTTCTTTTGCGTTTTCATTTGACAACGATGTTTTGCAGGTATATCTCTCCATCGTTCATTAACAGAACGTCATGTGTTTGCCTCATTCGATTGTTCGACGAAACGTAAAGCAATCTGAAAAGGACACAACTTTATGCAATGACAACAAAAATTAAGAACCTAGTCGTGTCCATAACTAATTAGGCCTACTGTATAAAATTCTCACCACAAGAACCATATCAATAATGTACTGGTCGATGAATTCACTTTCTGAGTCATCGGCTGATAATCACTCACGTATCTCTTCTTGGTTAATTTCGTCACATCCCGGCAAATTTTTTATTAAAGGTTTAATTTCTTCTGTCGTTTCTTACCATTTTCTTCTTCAGGATCGTCAATAAAAATCCAATCAAAGAGTTTGTTCCAGCATTTTTCCAAAGTTAAAGATTTGATCTTGGCCCACTACTCAGCACACCAATAAAGAAACAACATGTTTCATTGTTAAAGATTTGAGAATTTCGGGAACACTTTTGGATTCATTCGTCTCCTGTAATAACAGATGTCTTAAGAATGCTCCTCTATAATGTCTCTTGAATGTCTCTATTACTCCCTGGTCTAACGGCTGAATTGAGCACATGACATTCGGTTGCAAAAATCTGACAACTGTCACTATTTTGTATATTTTGGGGGTGAGTTGGCGCATTGTCAACAAGCAACAATTCGTTGACGGGAAGGTTTTTGATTTAACAAAGGATTTTACACTTGGGACGAATTCATTTTCAAGCCATTCTAAAAATAAAGTGGTCGACATCCATGAGCTTTTTCGGCTTCTATAAAAAAACTGGAAGTGGTTTGTCGGAAATATCTTTTAGAGCTCTTGGTTTTTTTGATTTCCCAACACACATAGGCAGCAATCGGTGAGGGAAATTAATGGAATTGTTACGTTTTGCGATAAAAATTTACTAATTATTGACGAAATTACTGAAACTGTCGGCTGTTTCCGTTAAACAATGTTTCGGTTAAAAAGGTTTCGGTTAAGGGAGGCTTTACTGTATTCATGAAAGCTACAAAGTCGAAACTGATCATTCGGCCTTAGGTTACATCCTAATTTTCACAAAATATAACCTATATAATTAAAATATGGTAATGTCGAATTATACTTATTCTTCTTCTTCAGCCTTAAGTAATACAACTTTGGACATAGGCCTCCCCCAAATCAATCCAGTTTTCTGTTTTGCGACACTTGCTTCCAGTTGTGTTCTCCGATCTTCTTAATGTCATCAGCTCATCTCATTTGTGGTCTTTCTCTGCTTCTCTTTCCTAACCATGGTCTCCATTGTTGTATTTCGTGGTTCCATCTTTTATCTTTTTCGAATTATACAAATAGATTTATTACCTTTGATTCCCTTCTTCAGTCAGAATTGTTGTTATTTGGTTAATAAATGATTTAAATAATTTGATGGAAACTTTTCTAAAGAGGTCAAATCGCAAACTCTCGGGAACCGGTATTACTTACTGTTTAGATTGGAAGACGACAAAATGCCGGATTTTTTTGCAGTAAAGTTACTATTGACTAAGCCATGTGACGGAGCAGGCAGTCCTGGTCAGATAACTTGTTAACAAATCTTAAAATACATCACTATTATCAGCAACGCATATAATAATGATATATTAAAAAGTCTCAAAGTAGATGACGAATAGCTTAAAGATATAAATGTGGATAAGACAAGAAGGATTATGGGAAAAGATATATAATAGAATATCAACCATGTTCATCTTTTATTCGATTCATTTCGGTATTTTTAAAAATACCAAAAACCAAAACAAATATATACACTTATTGAAATAATTATAATATACTACCTAATATTATTAGATATAGTAGGACAAAGGATAAACTACATATTAAACTTTTGGTGCTTTCTATAACAAAATATACATTATGACATTAATGAATCTAACTTAAATTTTCGTGAAGAAACTTAGTGTACAAATAATAAATATTCCATTGCAAAACTTATTTTTCTATTAAAAAATGTATGAAAATATGTTCTAATAGGTAAATAAATAAACATAATTTGTGTAGAGTGTATGTGTACCATTCTAAAAATAAAGGGCTTTCGTGGCTGAAGACAGTTTCAATTCATTTTTCAAGTAAGTGCTGTTTATATTTAGTGATTCAAAGTCCGTAAAATAATTACGCAGAGTAATAAATGAAGCAGATGAAGTATTTTCACAGCTGTACCAAAATAAGTATATTTTAGGTATAATGGACATTAGTATATATTTCTGTTCTTTTTTTTATCAATCGGTTAGTGTAAAAAACATTTCTGATATAATTTATTATATCAGATATGTTATTATCAGTTATACAGTATTAAAATGTTTGTGCTCTGTGGGATACTTTTCGTGTTATCGAAACACTTAGATGACACGGTCGATTGGAGTATCTCCAAAAATCTCGAATTAAGATGTGACAATAAACTATAAAAGTATAACTATATACTCAATATAATAACTTTATCCAGCAAATAAAAAATGAAATGAGTCATGCACATGATCGCAGCTTTATCATATCATTTAGCTGTCCCTATGAGTTGTACCAAGAAGCGTGTCAGTACAGTACAGTACTAGTTAAAACATCTAATATATCAATTTAATCTAAAACATTTTCGGTCGCATTCAGGAATTCCATCTTCTTAGTTTTTCTTGCTGTTCTGTCAGTATATTACCCTTCTTATATATTCACATCTTTTGTTAGAATTCTATTCTGCTTTTATTCAGTTTCTGCTAAAATATTCTTGTCTCTGTCAATAAGCTATTTGTCCATCGCTCATACGTCATTCTAGCTATATGTCTTGTTATCTCCATTTTAGTCTGATTTTTTTTAAGTTTACTTTAGATTTCGTGATAAACACTGAAAATTTTTTGAACAGTTAACAATTTAATTTTTAAACAACAACAAATGAACAAGGATTATTTACTATTCTGCGTAATTTTTCTACAAATTTAGTTTTTGCTTTACATTTTCACATTATTACTCATAGAACTTAAAATTACTTATAGACACACAAAAAACAGCAATAAGAACTTTTAACTGGATTATTTCAAAACAAAACTTTCAAAACCTTGAGAGACCAAGACAATTTATTATATATTATGATTATCAAAATTAAAATCAAAAGTGTGATTTGGTCAATGGAATTATAATTATTAAAAACCTATTAATTATTTTTAAATAATTAATTGTTCACTATAGGTGTTTATTGCTTATTTTGAATATTTTCATATAAAGTAGGTATTGTTACTAAGTTTTCGCCATTTAAAATCAATTTTGCATATTTCACCATAATAAAATATTTGCATAGTTATGTTCACTTTTGTAAACTGTCATTCATATGCGCATAATATAATTTAAATGGTCGCCCAGACGAGTGACTGAATTTATAACGTCATTTTGGAACGTTACAAAAGCTCAAGAATACATAAAACCCAGGGTGGCCATTTTTCAATATGTATGTATGAAGTCTAATTAATAATATATATCGTAGCAGTTGTCAGTCAAATGCCAATAAATCTTTGAAGCACAAGTATCAATAAAATCAATAGTCGATTATTTTATGAGCTCTTACATGATTTTAACATACTAATATACTTTTAAACAATTTCAACAATTTTAAGGACAGTGTTTTTCGATTTTATATTTATTATTCCTATGTAGTAGTTATTTTGGATGTAACCTAAAAGGTTTATTATCACTGACCTGCTACGTTTAAGGCAGTAAAAATCCAAATAGGATAATTAATTGAAGAAAAAGCAAATCAGCATTTACTAAAGAGAGAAGTAGCAATAAATTGACCAGAGAATCCCATTAAATGTTTGGCTGGGCATTAACTGAACACGTTTTACCAAATAATTTTACTTTTACTCTGTGCTTGGTTTTGTTAACCACATTGAAAATATCGCTAAACAGAAAAGTGCAGTACAACCTCTGTTAACCGAAATAATTGGGGGGAAGGCCGTTTCGGATAACAAGAATTTAGGTTAAAAATAACATTGTGTTTTACAGTATTCTTGGTCAAAGTATTGGTATTAAAAAATATTATGAGGTGATTTCGTAATGTTTTCTGATAAGTAAATACAGAATAAAGTAATAAAATTAAGGAAAATGAACAAGAGATTCGCTAAGAATTTTGCTTAGTTGAAGAGATATGTTGTGGAATGCAAGTTTTAGATTCCCCATGTCTCTCTTAACACCTTTATCAACGTCTGTTTTTGCCTTGCAATTCTTAGAAGGCACAGATTAAAGCGGAATTCTTGAATTTGGTTTCGAAAATTAGTCTACGATTTTATTATCAGATGTCGCTACATTGCGTCTATACGAAGCCATGTTATAGTTGCTTCCTAAGACAGAGATTTATTTCACGTTCAGAGCGCTTGCGAAAGCCGTTCTGATGATGCCTATTGGGCTGAAATACGTATAAACGGATGCGCAAGCTTCCTATACGTGAAATAAAATCTTAACTGTCTTTTCCTTGAAAATGAACAAGTTTAACATGCTTCTTTTAAGAAATTTTTTATTTTCTTTTGCGTTTTTGTTTGACAACGATGTTTTGCAGCTATATCTCTCCATCTTTCATTTGCAGATCGTCATGATTTTGCCTGATTCGATTGTTCGAAGAAACGTAAAGCAATCTGAAAAGGACACAACTTTATGCAATGACCACAAAAATGAACAACAAAGTGTTCCTAACTAATTAGGCCTACTGTATAAAATTCTTGCCACAAGAACCATATCAATGATGTTCTGGTCGATGAATTCACAGTCTGAGTCATCGGCTGTTAATCACTGACGTATCTCTTCTTGGTTGATTTCGTCACATCCCGGCAAATTTTTAGGTTTAGGAAAGGTTTAATTTCTTCTGTCGTTTTTTACCATTTTCTTCTTCAGGATCGTCAATAAAAATCCAATCAAAAGGTTTGTTCCAGCATTTTTCCAAAGTTGAAGATTTGATCTTGGCCCACTACTCAGCACACCAATAAATAAACAACATGTTTTATTGTTAAAGATTTGAGAATTTCGGGAACACTTTTGGATTCATTAGTCTCCTGTAATAACAGATGTCTTAAGAATGCTCTTCTGTAATGTCTCTTGAATATCTCTATTACTCCCTGGTCTAACGGCTGAATTAAGCTCGTGACATTCGGTGGCAAAAATCTGACAACTGTCACTATTTCGTATATTTTGAGGATGAGTTGACGCATTGTCAACAAGCAACAATTCGTTGACGGGAAGGTTTTTTGATTTAAAAAAGGATTTTACACTTGAGACGAATTCATTTTCGAACCATTCTGAAAATAAAGTGGTAGACATCCATGAGCTTTTTTGGCTTCTATAAAAAACTAGAAGTGTTTTTTCGGAAATATCTTTTAGAGTTCTTGGTTTTTTTGATTTCCCAACACACATAGGCAGCAATCGGTGAGGGAAATTAATGGAATTGTTACGTTTTGCGATAAAAATTTACTTATTATTGACGATATTATTGAAACTGCCAGTCGTTTCGGTTAAACAATGGTTCGGTTAAAAAGGTTTCGGTTAAGGGAGGTTTTACTGTAATCTAATAAATAGAAGAAAAGACTACTTAATTGATGAAGATAATAAATAAATTAAATTCATTATAAAGCAATAATGAAAAAATAGAAGAAGAAAGAAACATGCATCTATGGTATTCATTAATCATAATCAACCATATAATAGTACCTCGACAAGTTCTGTAATGGTCATTGAATAAGAAAAACATTCTCGCTTAGTATATGAAGATAGTCAAAGGGAATAAATCCAGATTATCATCTAGTGGGATGTTCTTGAAACTTAAAATAGGTCAAGTCAAACATGCCGAGTCCGAATATGACAATTTTCCATAAATGTTTCTTGTTCGAGAGAGAGAATGTGGTTTCCGATGATCTCCTCTCTTAGTCACTTAGTCTTAGTTACTCCATTTTTGTCTTTCTCGCTTCCCATTAGATGTGTGGTCTCCATTTAATAATTCTTGTACTCCATTTGTTATCCTCTCGTTTTGCAATATGTACCGTAAACTCCCACTTTAATTTTGAGACTGCTTCTCATACCTCTGACTTTTGATTTGTTTCTTATCCATTGGCTTCTTTTCTGTGTCTGACAGATTTAGTAAGTATCACTCGTTCCATTGTCTTGGCACCATTCATTAAGACATTTAAAGTCTTAGTATCAAAGTTCAAGATTGGTAGGTATGTGAATATAGCGGGACGATGTATTAAATAAAAAGATGCTCTTCTTCTTGTAATAGGATGAAATCCTGTCATCTGCCCTCTTGCGACGTCCAACTGTCATACCAACGTTTTGGGGACCAACTGCTATGTGGTCTCTCTAACAGAGACACCTTGTTCTTACCTGCAGTGCTCCGTCTATCTGTCTATGACCATAACCAAACATAACCTAACCAAATCTGACCTAGCTATTTTTTTGCTTTTACAATGTTTTCATTTTTAATCTTATCGATCTTAGATACTACACATTTCTCATATATGAGATATGAAAAACCTTCAAGAAAATGTTAATACACAGTAAATTTAAACAGGTTAGAGGATATTGAGTCACAAATAGTGTCCAAGCAGGAATGGGAACGACTGATAAATTCCATGTAAAAGTAGGATTGCATCAGTCCCCAGTGCTTACTTCTTATTTATTCTCATTTGAGTAAGATCAGAGAAGGGAAAAATTTCAATGCCGGTGTGATATTAGCTGGAAATACTAAAATGGAATTAGAAGAAAGACTGGAACAGTGGGGACAGGCTCTTGAAGAAAAATGTTTAAAATTTCTCGTTTTTGTTTTTCTTCAAGGTTGCCTATTATGCTATCGGAATATTATAAATCCATATATTTCTATGTTGATATTTGCTGCTTCTTTCTACAAGTGACGTGTGTTGTGCTATTCAAACTATTCTGGTCACTGTCATTCTGTGAATGTGTCTACTTCATTATTTTTTTTTTATCTTGCGTCCATTCATTTATGTTGTTTATCTTGCACATGTTTCTGATCTCATAACTAATTGTTTCGTCGATCCAGGTTTATTCTGTTATTCTCTTTAGGATTTATTTATTAATAAATATCTTCGTGTTCTGCTAGTGCTAAGTATTTTTTCTGCGGTATACATGGCGATATACCAGATTACAGATTTAAAATGATCATTTGAAGATGGAGTTTCTACTACAAATAAGAATGGTACCTTTCAATGGTGATATAATCGTGAAAAATAATTTCGATGTAGGGAAATGTTGCAGAAATGAGAATGCTGAGTGGAGTGGCAAAAAAGGATAAAATTAAACATGAATTTATTCGGGAAGTTTACCAATTGATGTCAAGATGGAAGAGCATTAAAATGGTTGGTTACTGTACGTTCAATACCGAAATAATAATCACGTAATGCAAAGAGTCGCTAAGTTGCAAGTTATTGCAAAAATATTATCTATTAGCATCTGTCACTTATAAAAATAAAGGTATTTTTTAATGTTAAAGTACTGACAATAAAAATTAATTTTTGGTGCCAACTTTAAGACTAATTACCAAAATTTTAAGACTTATTAACACAGCGAACACTTTGTAATTTAAAAAAAGTTACACAAAGGCCCTTGAAACTGTCAGTGGTACATAAAAGAATTTTTGACCTATTTATAAAATTTGGTGAAATAGAATATTGTTTTTAATTGACTAGGAGACTTATGTTCGGTCAAATCATCAGAATGATCGATCATAAATATATATATACTGCTTTATTTACTATATGATCTCAAAAATAATATGTTTTTATGATTGTGTACATAGTGTGAAAATAAAAATAAATGTAAAACAATTGATCCTATTTTATGAAAAAGAAACTAATGGCATTCAAAAATTATTGTTAAATATCGTATCATGCTCAAATATAAGAAAAATAAAAAAATGCAAATCTGAAAATTATAGGATACTTTATTTCCATCCATCTGTTCGTTTTTAAATTTTTATAAAAATTAGTACTTTTTACAGAATTGTAATATAGACTAACTGTCATATATTTGCAAGTATATAAACTTTTAAAAATATATAATCCAACATCAAACAATAAGATCAATAGTATATTTAAATAATACTTTATCTTTTAAGTATTACAAAACGTACAACTATGTATCTAAAAACTCAGTGACAGTACAGTTACACTTATTAAATATTATATTATATCATATATTATATTAAATTTAATACTGCATGAAAGAAAGCAAAAATCCAAAACGTTCTGGAACTTTTTATAGAAAAAATTTTCTTCGTCAAATTCTTCCACCTTGACATGGTGATAGAACTTGACCCAGATAGGCTGATGATAGTGGACCAAGAGAAAAACAACAGTCAAAATAAAGGCGTATTGTATAGTACCCAAAATTTCATAGCAGTTGCGTGTCTAAAAAGTACGAATGGGAATGTTATACTGGAAGCCCTGTATTATTTCTTATGTCTTCCATACTGGTGTGAACACAGCAAACCGAATTAATGAAAATGAAATGAATTCTAAGAAAGACCCAAATACTAAAAAACTTCTTCCGGTAAGAATAAGAGGGGTTACTAGTCTATACAATATTGGGACAGAAACTGTCTCGGTAATGTTTATCCCAAAATCAAATAAGAAATGTCAGGACCACGATGGAACAAAGTCATCATACCACGGAACCCTCCAACTTATCGGCTACACCCGACGAGAAAATTTTATATGGAGCAGAGCTTTAACTTCCTTCTCAAAAGATTACGATGGTAAAAGTTTACAAAACTACTCTAATTGGGCTAGAGATAGCTGTGATTGCGAAGAGCTGCCCAGACAAAAGACTCAGGTCTTGGCAATCCTGGGCTCCAAGTCGTCCGCCGCTCGTGAACTACATGTGAGATAATGAGTCCAAAAATTAAAGATGCTGCACCGAGAGCCGATGCTAGGTGGATGAAAAGATGCAAGAGCCATGCTCAAGACCGAAGGGGAATTCATGCAGACCGACAACACGCCATAAAAGCAATATATTGAATATATAAAATATTAGGAAATTAGATGTTTGGATGTAATTATTTGTTGTAGAACTGACCTATGAAATCAGGAGAAATCCTTAATATCCCCATAAGAACATTGCTGAATTTTAACTAGAGCACAGAAGTTCTTGATGTAGTTTAATGATAGGACAGAGTTTGATACAAAGGTTTCAAGACCGAAAACGAATAATGTCTGGCCTAAGATAAAAAAGAAGAAAAATATTTTTATAGTTTTATCGACTAAAACATTCATTCAGTAAAATATTTCGTTTTTATGTTATATCACGGTAAATCTCCATCTGCACATGTTTCTATTTCAAGTGTCTCACATCACGTTTTTCTTAGCCTCCATCTTCCCCTTGTTTAACCCTTTTGATGCATATTTCCCGGGATTGGCACTTTGGTATTCGTCGCTCGGTACACATGATACGGTTACTTGCCACTGTTTAAGTTACGGAGTTGAGTTGAATTTTAAGATGAACACATGATCGTGAAGTAGATGGCGAATAGGGTAAAAAACTTTTTAAAAGCAGTTTTTTTATCATGGACTACGGACGGAAATAAAGTAAAACGACCAGAACGCAATAAAACAGTAATGACAGATCGCGCGATCATACACTACTTGGAACAGCAAATGCAGTTTCATGCGTGTTTCTTAATCAAATAAAATAAATTAAAATAAATTAAAATAATTTAAAATAATTTAAAATAATTTAAAATAAATAAAAATAAATAAAAATAAATTAAAATAAATAAAAATAAATAAAAATAAATTAAAATAAATTAAAATAAATATTAAAATAAAATAAACTAAAATAAAAAAAGTGGAACAGTAGGTGATACTGTAGAATAGCGCGGAGCTTCTAGTATTCTATACTTTTAAAATTTAAATAATATATTTAAAATTAAATAAATTAATTTTATTATTTATATATTTTTTATATTAAATAAAACTTAATAAATTATTATTTATACGTGGTGTACGCAACGTGGTGGCTCCTAACTTATGACAAACCTGTCAAATTCAGACCAAATATTAATAACAAAACATACGAGTAAATAAATATCATTTGAAAGTAAATTTAATTCTTATATAAACTAAATATTTTTAAAAATAATAATTGTATTTATATGAAATTATTTTAAAACAAGAATTATTATAAAAATTTAAACAGATGATTCAATGCTGTTATTAATCGGATATGAAGGACATCTAGTGACAGATATTCTTTTAATTTTTTACTTCTTATTTAATGTGTATATTTTGTTAGTTATTTTTCACGCAGTTTTTAATTTAAATCTGCTTAGAGTAAATATATGATGACTAGAAACGAATATATCCAGAGTAGTGAATCGATGTCAAGAACCGCTATTTTATGACGGTATCGGTGACGACGCCTTCTCGTGGCACTAGTTCCGTGACGCCCGCCTCAGCATTTTACTGTAGAAAAAAGTAATACAACGCCAGTATAGAAGCTTCGCTTCAAAAATAAAATATAATAAGAACCATCGCTCCGTGCGTAACTTTCTATGCTTCCCCTTCTCGGTCACTCCCGGAGTAAAACATTCTGTTTTTAGTATTTACATAAAAAGAATCTTTTCGAGATCGATTTACCAACGAAGGGAATATCAATGGTGAACCATTTGCACAGGAGGGTTCAGAATATACAGATAAATCGGTCTAGACCATTAATGGCACCTCGGGAAAAAAAGCCAGACAAGAGTTACTAGAGATTATTGGTTAAGATTAAACGTGGATAAATTTAGTGGATAGATTTGCAGAGAGCCGAGGAACATTGGTCTTGTAAGAGACAGGGATAACTTATTCAGAGTAGGTATTGCGGTAAAGAGGAACTGATACTGCATGTTAAAGAAAAAAATATTTGATGACGCAAAAGTATAAATGTCAAATCGTAAATTTTGACAAAAATATCGACTGCAGTTGCAGTTATTGTTTACGGTTATATGGATAATTTTCTACTCTACTGCTATTACGTATTATAAATACTAACTAAAGGATAACTAACCTTTGATAAAAATATGAAAACGAACAGATAATGAAAATATACTTCTAATATGGTGATAATGACGAGCACATAGTGTTTCTAACGTGTACTTACTTGTGTAGCGTATATTCTGTTAGCATCAGTATGTATTCTTTTTCCCGACTTAATATCTTTAATTCGTTTAATGGCTAGCATTATTTTCTTTTGATGGCCTAATTTCACTATTCCGAACTCTTCTAAATCTTCCCATGTTAACTGGGTGACGTCGTCTACTGTCTGATAGTTCTGTTCCAAAAGAGCTGGAAGATATTCGTCTAGACGCAGTAGATTTAACCACTCTTCTAAGGACCCCTAAAAATGTAAAAATTCCCATTTCAGTTACATTTTTAATCATATATTATCAAAATTATATTCAAACTTTACATAAAACTGCAAAAAATGTTGAAGCAGTTTTGCAGAGAAAAAAAACTTGTATTAATTAGTGAATTTTTAAAAATCAGCACAGCGATATGAATGCTAATGCCTAAAATAATGTCTGCAACTCCAAATTGTTGGTTATAGTTTTTTATGGCACTTTTAATGTGCAAAAATCGGTGTCTTGTTAATTATTTTTATTTTTATTGTATCAAATCAATCCTTAAGGGTAACATGAGCACAATATTATAAAAGTACATGCTAAATTAAATTTGACCCAATAGTTTATGCAAAATGAACGATGGAAGATCCAAAAATGTCATTTTTTCGCCATTTTTAATTTTTGAAATTAGTGCTGTAAAAACAATTTTTTATATACAAAAAGCATTATATTGTAGATCTTTTAATTACAAATCGAATGAGACTTCGTATGATACGATCGGTCAATTACTTTTCAAGATACATTTAATTGTTTATAAAAATTCTTAAATATTCATAAATTTTGCAGGGCCAGAACTTTATTAAAAAAAAAAGATAAAGATCTAAGTAATTCTAAACCTTTCTCTTCTTGGTCGATTATATTTTATGTAGGAATAAAAATATTTACTCAAAAATTTCTTTTATCCCTTATTTATTGCTTTGAAGTGGGGCAACTTTTGCTTTATAAAGCTATAGCGCTCTCTATACATTACACACATTTTTAACTTATTGATTCTTATATCTAAAGTCAGGACTAATATTAACAAAAAAAATTTTCTACGACCAATAAAAGTGGAGTTACCATAATTTGTCTAAATTGTAGCAGACGTTGGAGCGATTGGGCTACTCTCCTCTATTTCCTCTCTAACGTAGGTTCAGCTTTAAAACGGCTAGTTGGATCGTGACTTACGAGAGGTTGTTGGAAAGAGGGTAGCTCAAAAAATAAATAATAAAGGATTGGGGTCAGAGAGTGAAATTGTCAAAATACCGTTAAGCTTATAGTGCCTAAATTGACTAAAGATACAGGACCGTGCGACATAGAAGCGAATAGAATACAATGACATAGCGGTATGCCATAAAAAGCTTCAACTTATTTGAATTTAAATTAGGCTAGATTTTTTTTGAATGCACAAAAACAAATTTACGCATTGAAAAAGCCAGAGCCGCCTTCTATAAATACAGAAAATTCTAATTAATAGAGATATTACGTTAAACCTTAAAATCAGATTAATACGCTGCTACATATTCTCCACATTGTTGTATGGTATGCAGAGCTGGACCCTTACAGAGATATTCGTGAAAAAATTGGAGGCCTTTGAGATGTGGATTTGTTGTGAAGTTGGGTTGATCGAATAAGAAATGAAATAGTTTTACATCCAATGAAAAAGAGCACAGAAATAACAAAAACGTTATAAATTCGAAAGTTACAATATTTCGGTCATGTCATGAGAAATACAGAGAGGTATAACTTTCTTCACCTCATAATACAGGGTAAGATCGCCGGAAGGAGAGGCCCAGGACGAAGAAGAACATCCTGGCTCCGAAATCTCCGAGAATAGTATCAAGAAAACAGCGCTAATTTATTTAGAGCCGCCGTAAACAAAGTTATTATTGCCAATATGATCGCCAACGTTCAATAATCGGACAAGGTACTGATAGAAGAAGAAGTGCATATATATACTAAAGACGTACTGTTTTTTTTTCTTATAATATAATACTCGTTTTACTAATAAGTTCGTAGAATATTAAAAAAATTTCATTTAAAATTGAGTATAAAAAATATATCACATATAAAATAAAGATGATTAGGAGTAATTTAAAAATAAATGTTAATAGACACTGTGTTACATTGTGTAGACACAATGTTAAATTTTCAATCGGAGCTAAAAACCGCCAAAATGTTCCGCTACCCCAGAAAAAAAAGAGAGATATTGATCCATATCTGAGACACGATAAATTTTTCCGAGCGCCGCGGATTTGAAGTTCGGAATTAGGTTTTTTTTCACCCAGGTCCGACAGGAGAAGGGTTCCCACCACCAAGCTAATTCGGTTACTCGAAAAAAACAGTCAACTTTACTCATGTTTTCTGATTATAAATAGCAGTTCCTAAAAATCTTCATAAAATATAGACTTTTATCTATTTAACGGCGCTGATTTGAATTCTTAGTTGTTATAAACAAAGCAGCTGTAACTTTTTAAACAAATTAAGCTAACTCCACTTAAATAACTTGCAATTTCCCACGCGTTTGACTTTTGCAATGACAATAAACAAACCACAAAGCCAACCATAGGAAGTTTGCTGAATTAACTTACGAGTTTCTATGTTTCGCGCATGGACATTAATTCGCGCGTCGGAAAACGGTCATCGGTGTATATTTTTTGTGCAACTCAAAAGAATTATTTTTTTGTTATTTTTTTTTGTATTTTTCTGTTAATTTTTATTTAATTCCAAGGCGGCACGAAGTTCTCCGGGTCAGTTAGTAAGTATATTCATGTAATGAAATTATAATTCATTATTCCCTTATAAGAATAATGTAATATATATATATATATATATATATATATATATATATATATATATATATATATATATATATATATATATATATATAATGTCAAGTTGACTATACTTTGTAGAAATTAAAGACTGTTTAGGTTATATCATAATAATTAATCAAAAAAAAAAATTGCACAGCTAGAATAAGATCGATAATGACATAATTAAAACAAAAGTATACATACGAAATACAAATATAAATTATGGTGACAAAATCCTAAGATAAAACGTGAAAAACTTTAAAGATATGCAAAATGAAATACTTAAGTTAGTCAACAAATTAAAGGTACTAAATACGTAATAATAAAATGTTTATATGTAATACGTAATTATTCCGTCTGCCATTCTCAACGGATCATCCTGTATATAAGTCACCATCTATTCAATCTAAGAATATAAAAAGATGATTATATTTAAGAGCTCGAACACTTCTCGAAATGTATTTTGCAAAAACTTGTAAAAGAATTCGATGCAAATTAGAAATGAAGCTAATGTCAGAATAACAATAAGAACTAAATTAAAACCCGAACCATTTAAAGGGATAAAATACAGAAACACGGACTTTAGGGAATGAAACCTAAAAGCAGACACTTTTAAGAGACTTCATTTAATTACAGCCGTACAAAAGAGCTTTTATGACTTCTCCAATTACATTAATACTTACTGGTATGAATTCTGGCAAGTTGTCTGGAAGATTAAGTTGGGCGATTTCAGCTTTTAGCCGTTTTCTATGATTGGGTTTTTTAATTCCTATGGCAGTCAAGTCCTCTGGCGTCATTCTTCCGATTGTAGGTAAATCGTAACCGGATGATATAAATAGTGGAAAGTATTCTTCAAATTGTAAATCTACTAGCCAGGAATGAATGATTTCTTGATCCTGAAAATAAACACGTTTTTATTAATAAAGGTCAAAAAGCAGTGTCTAGTTTATTTTTAACCAATTGATAACGTATATTATCACAATTATTATCCATCAATAGGCAATAAACCGTATTAGAATAGAACGAACTCGGTTGGCCTTGATTAAAGAACTTATTTTATATTAAAGGAATGATTTTTAATTTAGTTAATATTAAATTCAATCCATTTGTTCCATTATACACATATTTATTAACTCAACAATAATAACTTGCCAATAGTTTCAAAGTTAATCTCTGTATATATGTTCAGAAGTAAGTGTCTTCCCAAAATCTCATAAACAAAAAAGGAGACAAAACAATTGTGCAAACTAATTGCTGTTACTAGTTCTATACTGAGGTTATAGGATGTATACAGAAAGAGAGTCTTCTTGTTGTATCAGAAAATAGCTCTGTGGTCTGTAATAGCTGTTGTAATACGTATTTCCAGCTTTCATACTATGTACTTTTTGAAAGGTCTCTTTGTTGGCTTTCTTATCAGAGGTATGAGTATATAATCATTACACTTAATAGTTGAATATCAGTTAAACTGTGATGCAAAGAGTAATGGTGAAATTAGATCCAGAATTGGACAGACCAGCACCGCTTTTAGAAGGATGTCCAAGGTATTATGTAACAGAGACTGTGAATAAAAGTGATAATGTAAATAAAATAAAAGAATTTTAAAAATTTCTTGAGTGTAGAAGATTTGAATCTCACTGTACTAGAAAGTATCAGCAAAAGCACTGTGATATGTTCGAACAGGACTTGTCCTAGTCGGACCATAAACCTCCGGTCACCAAGGTACGAGATCACTAGTCTTGTCATGGCCCGCTGTAATATTATTCTCTCATTTTAGATACTAGCCCGCCCTTGATGTCATACTCTGTCAAAGACTTTGTTTACATCCATGAAGGCCGCTCTTGTGTATTATTTATCGTTTAATCCACCTGGAATGTATTCGGTTAGTCGGAGTACTTGATGTTCGCTGGAGTGCCGTGTTCTGAATCCAAATTGTGGTTTAGGAATTATCTCAAGCTTGTCTGTCTCTGTTTGGAGTCTGGTTTGTATGACTCTTTCTATTATTTTGCTGATGTTACATACAGAAAATTAGTGAATAAACTGAAATCATCTTCTGGAGATGAACTGACAAACTTAAAAGGTATACATGAAGAGCGTGTATGCTCCTCATACCTGACAGGCGTAACTGTTCAAGCGTACCTGTCAGGTGTATCTGATAGTGTGTGGCGGGAATAAATAGCACCTCAGGCGACCTAATAACTGATGTCTGAAATTCGATACCTGACGGGCGAATAGACTGAACAGGTCTCAGGTTTTAACAATCCTTTAATGTGGACAGTTTATATTTTTAGGTTAAATCTTTGTAATTTTGATTTATTTTACTGTTCTGTGCTTCTTTAACTTTTGAAAATAAAAGTAATACAAAAAATGTCGCAACGACATAATGAAGTTCTTGGTCATTTCCTTGAAATTTATAAAACTAAACCTTGCTTGTAGAAAGTAAAAGATAATGAATAACACAATAGATACAAGAAAGATGCTGCATACAAGATTGCAAAAAATAAGAAGGGAAAGAGCAGATCATCTTCTGGAGCTGACAAACTTAACAGGTATACATGAAGAGTGTGTGTGCTCGTCTTACTTGACATCCGTAATTGTTTAGGCGTACCTATCAGGTACACCTGATAGTGAGTTGTCGGCCTAAAAGAGATTACAGCAGATATGATATAGATTCACATCGCTTTATTAACTTTTGAGGGTGCCTATGAAAACATTATAAGAAAACTACTTATACAAATAGTATGGACAAAGTGGTTTTGACACTTGCAGAGAATGCCTGAAATAGATGACCAAAAAGATAGAAAAATGGACTCCACGCACTAGTAGAAAACGAAGTAGACCAAGACGGTCATGGAGAGAAGAAAGTAGAAGAAGCTGTAGAAGACTCTATAGCTATTATATATATATATATATATATATATATATATATATATATATATATATATATATATATATATATATAGCTATTATATATATATATATATATATATATATATATATATATATATATATAGTAAGAGGATTCAATATACCAACGCAACTCATCACTTTAATGAAAGAAAGAAGCCAAGTTTCCGATTTTATAAAGAACTGACGGACACAATCAATGTTCGCAAAGGACTATGGCTTGAGAATGTCAAGTTAATACCAGATAATCAATAATAACAAAAAGTGATATCATATATCATAGCTAGAAGTTGTAGAAACAGAAAGCACCAAAAAGGTACCTCCAAAACAAAAGGATAGAAGAATATAACTTGAAAAGTGTAAAGGACTTCACATATCTGTCATGTCATTTATCTGTCATAAACATTTTAATCCGCAGACAATGTCAAAAATTTTAAATGAAACGTTTTGAAACAATATAAAAATTCAAAGTCAGAAACAAAGCTCACTGGCCTGCGTTTATTAGAAGAAATACTTAACAAAAACGAAGCTAGAAATATATAATGCTGATAGAAAATGTGACAATCAATCCAGTGAGCATATTTGAAGCAGAATTTACTAACAAAAAATAAAGGAAGTCTGAAGAGAGAAACAAAAATTGTAAGACAAAAATTGGATCGTAGAAGAACAATAACCATAGTGATCTTAACAAGACTGTTACGGTGATGTAGACAAATTGTAAAGCAGGAACGCAAAATACTAATAAAAGAATTATTCCGAGATGGAATTGCGTAAAGTGATACGTGATAATAATTTGTGAAATTAGGATTTATTTTGTTATGATTTTCAGAAAACGTATTTTTTAAATTAAAATTCAACCGCGAATAACGGTTTTAAACTGTTACACCAGTGTTTTTCGAAAATATTTGAACAAGACCTTATCTAGCGTATCTTGTTTACATAATAAAATAAACAATAACAGCAGAGTACTGTGGAAGATAACTCGTTTTAATAGTGATCATCATAATAAATGATAAGGGAGTTAAATGCTACAAACTTCTCCATACGATAATTCAAAATATGTAAGAAGTGTTCTTAAAACATGACTTCAGCCTCAGCAAAGAGTGCAATGCACTCTCGAATATAGTTGAGATATCAATTGTTATACAGGAAACTAAATAATAATTTAGGGTAACGAAGCAATATTTGAAAATGACAAAACAAGAAATGAAACCAAAAAAATCAATAGTTGTGTTAATTTTTGTCAAATATCTCTTTGGATACAATAAATAAAAATAAATTCTTAATTCTTTATTATTTGACGATTTAATTCCTCTAGCGACCGATAAAAAATAAACTAAAAACAACACAGAGAGAATTATGTGGTTACATATTTAAAATCACTACTTTTCACTTACTAACAAAATTTGAATGATAATTATAAAACATGAAAATGAAGATAGATAGAATGGTAAAATCAATATTTCGAGATTTGTCTTTTTAGTTCTACATACAGATATAAAGACAAAAAATATATAGACTTAAAGTACTGTGTAGCTTTTCAAAATATGTCCAACCAAGATCGATACACTTTTGCATACGTTCAAACCTTCTTCTTCTTCTTCTTTTTATGTAGACATGACTCTGTCTGTTTTTGAATGTGTCTCCAGTAAGTTGTCGTTCCCTCGTTTACGTTCAAACCAAATGGTAAAATAGTTATTCCAGTCTTCAGTTGACACCTGCTGTTTTAAAGGCATCGATGGCTTCTGGCAACTGGAATCGCTGCCCACGCATTGAATTCTTGATATTTGGGAAGGTGAAGAAGTCGTTGGGACTAAGGTCGGGGCCATACGGTGGATGGTTTAATAATTCGATATTTTTAAGCTCCAAAAACTCTATTGTCTTTTGGGCAGTGTGAGCACTTGCATTATCCTGATGTCGGATGATTCGCCGTTGTGTGCTGCTTTGTCTGAGTTTTGCGATAACTTCTGGTAAACAAACGGTTATATACCAATCAGAAGTAACCGTTCTTCGCTCTTCTAAGAGAATTGTTGCCATGTGACCAGATTTTGACACAAAAGTTGCAACCATTTTCTTTGACACACTTCGAGAACGGATCATTTTTGTTAGATTTTCCTCATCATGAAACACCCATACAGCGGATTGGCGTTTATTTTCCGGTTCGTAGGAGTAAATCCAAGATTCATCGCCACTAACAATACTATAAACGTTTTTTAAGTTTCTTTTGTTGAACCGTTCCAATGTTTTTCAACACCAATTCACACGAACCGTTTTTTGCTCTTCTGTAAGCAAATGAGTGATCCAACGGAAAACCAACTTCGTAACACCAAGTTCTTCATCTAGGATCTTTTGGATCGAGGTCTTTAAAATGTCCAAAGATACCTCTATCTCCTCGTATGTTACACTACGGTCATCCTTAATTAGCTGACGAACCACATCGATGTTTTGCCGTGTGACTGCTGTTTTGGGTGAACCTGGCCTGGATTCGTTGTTAAGACTGGAGTGACCATGTTGAAATTCGAAATACTCGTGGGAAATAGTTTATTGGTGTGACGCTTCATTCTCAAACACAGAAACTATTTCAGCGAGACATTGGCTGTTGGGATAATCCTCTCCGAAAATTGTAAAAAATTATTGCTCGAAACTGTTCTCGGCTAGATTCATTTTTCGACCGACTTCAAGCTAATTTCAAAAATTGTTGACTTGTTGTATAGCAATAAAACTCACGATTTATGTCAACAAAATAATGAGGTTACACACTAAAAAATTAATTTAAAAAAATAATAATATATCCACTGTTTGCCTGCCACTGCTCTTAGGTCATCTACCTATCTCTTTTGAGGTCTTCCCATGCTGCTTGTTGTCCTCCTTGGTCTCCATTCTCCGTGTCCACCTGTTATTGTCATATCTGGCTATGTGACCGGCGCAGCGTCGTTTTATTTTTTAAATGTCTTCCACGATATCCCTGATCTTCGTTCTACGTCTTATCTCGGTGTTTTTAATCAAGTCTCTCAGTGATATTCGAAGCATCATTCATTCCATTTCCCTTTGCGTTGTTTTTAAGTTTTTAGCAGATTTAGCACCTTTTTCTTTAAGTTTATAAGAATGGATTTATTTTTGAAGATATATGTTAGTTTACCGAACGAGGGCCATGCCAGTTATGTTCTTCTTTTAATTTCAGCATGTTGATCTAGTATTACCAGTTTGATGACATATCCCATTTATACATAATGTTCAAACTATACGTCTTTAATGTTTAAAATCATGACATCATTGACTCGTACTATAGTATTCATGTCATATAATGCTGTAAATTTTTCAACATCTTTGATGCTTACTTGTTAACGCTGATGATAATAAATTGAAACCGGAGACCTGAGTCTGGAAGAATTTGTGGAGATCTACCTATGATCTGAATAATTTACCAAGGATCCATGGAAATGCCAAAATACAGACAAGATTCAAACTAGAAATAAAAATAAGGATATAGAAAGCTGGAACTGCGTTTAATGTAAAAAAAATATTGTGTATTTTAAACCGCAGACTAAAATTGTTAACACAGATCCTTTAATACTTTCTTAGTTTTATTACATTAATAAAATGGGGACATTTGAGATGTGGGCTTATCGAAGAACCTTAAAAATCTCCTGGAACGATTAAATTACTAACCAGGAGTACTCCAAAACGTGAACAAAAATGAAATAGTACTTACAATTATTAAAACGAGAAAACTGCAGTGCCTGGAACATTTTACACCTTGAGATGAATATCAATTTCTACAATTGCTTGTGCAAGGAATATTGCGAGGAGCATGTCTTGATTGAGAAACCTTAAATAATGATCCGCTTGCATTTAGTTATATTCAAATCTTTCGAGGAACAGCCTCGAGAGTTAAAATTGCAATCATGATTGTCGTAGTTGATATCAAATTAACGTTAAAAAAGAAGAAGAGAGATGTTAGAATTTTCATTAAAGCGGCAAGAGATAATGTATACAAAGAATTCGTCCATTTGAATTGTGCAGAAGTGGAAAAGCATATAAAACAATGCCAAAAACGTGCCAAAAACGTTAGTATACAATGATTTACTAGAAACAACTAAAACTGAACCAAATCTTTTAATGAGCGTAATGCAAATTTTTCGAGAACGACAGGGAGAAACAAGAAGATATTGATTTAAAAGAAACCGCAAATGTCTAATTCATTAGACGTTGTTTTTTGTTTCGTTTTGTCTTCGCATTTCTGATATAGGTATTTATTTCAAACGATACTGTTTTGGTCACAGTTCACATTTGGCGATATTAATCAATAAAAAAAATATTTTCTCTAATTGAGATTTGTTGTTTGTACATAGTAAGTTTTAAAACCAAAAGTTGAATCAACTTTACAAGTCAGTATTGTTTTAAAATGTATGAGTATAGAATAATTCATTCTTACCGGTATTCCTTGGTGAATCATCCGTTCAATACGGCCCTGGTCGGAACCGATCGAACATGAACTTAAGGAACATCGTGGACTATTGGAGGAACCAATTGTACTTCTACCCGCCGTACTGAGGGGATGATAGGATGCCCTTCCGCTATCTAAGGAAGCTGTGCTATGTCTGGAGCCCGAACCTGCACTGCCACTCGACGAACCTGGACTGTCCCTACCGGGAGACTGCAAATCAAGTAATAAAAAGTAACATAAATATATAATAAAATATACTGTAAAAAATCATTAATGCTGAAAGACATAATTGGTCTCGTTTTATAATTACTCGTTACTGTTCAAATAATTAAGAATGACCCTGTACGGATTGTAATGGACCTGTACGGAGTTTTTCACATACAGTCATTATCGGCAGCTCTTACTTTCTCCTTTAGGTATCAAGCTAAATAGTGGGAGTGGCATACATATAACTGGCAGAATGAGAAGAGGATTTCCACAACTTCCACTTCACAGAAGACAACGGGGCGCAGGGCAACTTGTCCGGTTGTGTCACTTTCGAAGACCAGGCTTACACACATACTAATACACATAAAAATCTACACCATGGTCAATCAACAAATTACCAGACAGCCCTAATACAGCTGAATCATTATCTGGTGAGACTTTTGCTACAATTACTGCACTCTTCAATCACCAGGTATAACACCGTCGTCCTATGGGACGCACGACACAGGGGAAAAGTATTGTGATGCCCCAGAAACCTGGTAAATTTTGGGGGATTATAATAGCATTGGACGGTATGGACGCACTGCTGTGCCTAATAGGTTTTCAGAATCTACACATTAAAAAAATGTAATGAGAACGAGCAAAAAGGCTTTCATATAGATATGATACCGCAAAATAAAAAGTCTATCGCGTGCTGTATATCAGACAGCTTTCCAAGAAGAAGAAAACACACCATCAATGTTTAAAAATTCGAATACAATATACGTAAAATAACCGTAGACAGAAGAGTCTTCGTACATCCCCAAAAAACCAAACGAATCATCATCTAACCATAACTAAAGTCAACAAACAACTTACCCACGATGATGTTGAAGCCAAACTCAAAGAGTCCAGATTACCATTCACGAAAGTTTGCACAATGGCCAGATCCAACAATACCCTTATAAACTTCGTCCGAATCTATGCAGATTCTAAAAGAGTCGCACGCCGAGGCACTCTGGAGAGGTATCATTATCCAAGATTTTATTGCAAAATCAAACAATGCTGTCCCTCTTAGCCTGTAATATTGTCATCGTAACCCAGAATATCCACAAAAGATCACAATCTGCCCCAACTGCAGGCAACATCACAAATCCTACGCACTTGTTCCACAGCAAAGTCAGACCCTTTCTCACGAAAACAGCATGTCGCGAAAAGTCTGACCAACCATCCTCCAAATGTAGTTTTAATATTTTTTAACGTAGGAATGATGGCGCTCTATATTGTAACAAGATAGCTTGTTATAACATGTTTGATCAAACGATTTTAGCATCGGCAAGCAATAATTAAGTTTAGTCTCCACTCAAATTCGCTACTAAACTGCCGTATACATATCTCCAAGCAGGAAACACGCTTTAAGGTCGATTCTAGGCCCTAACACAAGTACTCAGAGTCCTCAAAGTACCTTGCCACTTTTCAGGTCTTTAAACTTTCCTCCCTATTTTCTTCGCCAGAAATACACTATCTGAAGTATAGAAACTATCAAAAACATCCATTCAAAGTGTTGCAATAAATAACAAAGGACTGGGCGAGATTGGTTTTCTGAACTGTTTTAAACTCATTGCACAACAATACCTATCCTAGTGAGAAGATAGTCACTAGCCACAGCTACCCTACAGGCCTTCACTAAATAAAGACCGAGAAAGCTTTAAGAGGCCATTCTCATTATGAGCTCAGGATTTTTATTTAATCAACCACCCGACCTTCACCGAAAAAGCTCTCCAATAAAATCAGTTAAAGCTGGAACAAAAAAAGGACGTCTGCCGATTTATTCGGAACCTCTGCCCTTTTGTCACCTCGGCCTTTACGAATCATTGTTCTAACCCAATCCGTTTAAGTCTTAAAGAATTTAACACAAGAATCTCCCTCTGTATCAACCACTACTATTTCTGACTTAATTCAAGAGAAAATTAACCAGACCTACATGAACAGTACTTCTCAACCTACAATCATTTTGAATATTCTATTTTCCTTTTTTAGGTTGATTCTTTCGGTTGATTTTTTCCTGGTATAATAGTTAAAAAACGGTTACTTTTTTAATTTTAGAAAATGATTTAAATATCGTTGTGTCCATTGGTTAACGTATCTACCTAATACATTAGAAATCATATATTGGCTTTAAAAATATGCATATATAATCAGTCCTCTAGAAAATTATTGTCAATTTTCATAATAAATATTCTTCGTGTAGTTTCTTCGTCATATAATTCAGGTCGTTATAATATCGAGCCAATATAACCTGATCACATGCATAATTAAGCGTGAAAGATGTGTATCCTGATATGCCTACGGGTATGCCCATATTGAAGTATTTTCTTTTGCACTAATTTAAGTACTTATCACTCATATCACATGAAAATAATATTGTTGTCTTTGACTTTTTATGGTTAAAATTTTCTCAAAATTCATTTGTAAATTAGAATTTCGCATGTCTTTATCGTTCAGGTAATACGCTCCTACGTGAATGTGACAAAAAACTTTTTAATTTCAGTATTCCGAGACTTCAACATTTCCTCTACCTCTTTGCCTCTGTCTATTATAATCAAAGAACTAAAAACATTTTTAAACATATAAAAACATTTTTATAAATATTAATCAAACCTCTAATTTACACCAATTCATTCCAAATACAACTAGTTTCAAAATAGACAACGGTGATATGCTCGCTTTTAAGTAAACATGATCATGCAGTTATAATAACAGACATAGTTTCTTTCAGAAATTAATAAATTGTCTTAGTGAAAATATAATTGTCTAAGTGAAATAACAAATTCCGAGAGTACATTGTTTATTTACATGGTATCAGTCGAGTTTTATTACTGTGAAATCTGGAAAACCTCCAAAAAATTTGGCATTATTTCATAAGTATTAGTGATAGAAAAGGCTAAATACGCTGATACTTTGCTGCGAATTTGGAAGAGCACTTCCATCGACATTTAAAAAAGGTATTAAGTTAGATCTCTCTACACCTAGAGGACCTGTTGTGCACTGTAAATAAATAATAAGTTAGATTATAACAATTACAGTCCTATCAGCCTTAGATCTGTTATTTGCAAAGTTATGAAATCAATTATCACAGAGTCTTTTTGTGAAAGATTGATCAAACATGACTAATTTACTCTGAAATAAGCAGAAAATGGAAGAAAATCACCAAAGCAACGATATAAGGGAAGCGTATAGATATCTACGTAATTTAAGAGAAGGATACAACCCCCGAACAAATTTATGCAGAAATCAAGAAGGGCAAATAACCAGTGATCCAAAAGAAATAAAATCAGTCTGGAAAACATATTTCCAAATTCTCCTAGAGACGCAAAATAATGAAGAGCATATTAATATGCATCACATTGAGGGACACACAGAAAATATAGAACCCCCGATGATGGAAGACGTAAAACAAGCAATACGAGCACAGAAGAACAACAAGGCTCCAGGTATTGACAACGCCTTCTCTGAGCTGTATAAATTAGGTGGCGAACACCTAGTAGGACAAATGCATATGCCTATGAACAAGATTTGGAGTGAGGAAAAGATCCCCAGTGACTGGAAAACCGGGATTATATGCCCAATCTATACAAGAGGGGATAAACTGAAATGCGAAAATTATCGCGGCATAACGCTCTTGTGCACAGCGTACAAAGTGTTTACTTAGATACTAAATAAACTCCAACAACTAACGGTCGGAGAATATCAAACCGCTTTCCGATAAGGAAGATCTACAACTGACCAGCTATTCACAGTGAAACAAATTCTAAACAAATGGTGGAAATACGACATTGACGTCTACAACGCATTCTTGATTTCAAACAGGCCTACGACTCAATTAATAAACAAAAACACTACAAACTGTCAGAGTACAAAATGAGCTCACTGAGAACTTTTCAATACCTATTCAAAGGATTAAAACAAGCATAAGGGCTGGCAACGATATTATTCAACCTGACTCTTGAATGTGTGATAAAACAGTTGAATATAGGAAGAGGTAATCTCCTAACAAATAAATCAATACAGATTGCCGCCTATGCCGATGACATTAGCATCATGTCTCGCAAAACAGAAGAAGCGGAAAAAATAGTAAAGCGAAACAAAACTTACTTTTCACTCGCTCCATGTGTTCCGCTCCCAAAACACATACTGGAGATCGAAAATCAGGATCTACAAAACTATTATTAGACTAATAGTATGTTATGGATGCGAGACATGGGTGATGACAGAAGACACAAAACAGAATTCGTTAAACTTCAGAGACTTCGATGGGCTGGTGATGTAGTGAGAATGGAGCCGTAGATAGAAAAATGCAGGGCGCAAGACCAAAAGGAAGGCCACGGAAAAGGCCGGCGCGGGACCGGCAAGGTTGGAGGCATAGTTTGAAGGAGGCCAAGGCTCGATGTTGGCTATAGCGCCATTGGAGAGAGGGACTGTTATATATTAAGACTTTGCAAAAACATTTGATTAATTACTGAGTAGAAACTAAAACACTTTATTCGCGAAGAAATTTTTAAGTAGATTTAAGATTTTTTAACGAATAAGTAATTTTGTGTTCACTATTATTTGTATAGTATGTATGCTAGTGATCTTAAATTTAATTTTAGATCTAAGAAAGCGTTCTACGCGGATGACACAAAAATATGTTTCGACACATCTGTAGATCACTTTCTGTGTTTTGAAGTAAGGATATGGAAATTTGCAACACTTGTTTACATTAGACAATAAAAGCTAACAGATAAGACCGCAATTTTTTTGTTGACATATGAAACATATGAATAATCTCCCAACGGAAATTATATACTTTCAATCTATAACTGAATTTTAAAACAAACTTGACCGTTCTAACCGTTATTTGTTTTTCAACTGTACAGTTGTAGTACATAATATACGACATTAAAATTTATTTACGTATCGTGTTATAATGTATTGTACTTTTCCATTTTTCTTGTAAATAAACTTATGGGTCTTAAGACACCAGTTCTTATTTCTATGAAATAATTATAAAGTAAGCATACCTGCGTCATGTCAATACCCTGATCTTCTTGGAGACTAAGCTGATGGTGGTAATAAACGGCTGCCTTATGGGTAAGAACAGTTCCTGCCCCGGGTAGCTGTGTTGGGAACGTGAAGCTAGGTGCTGGAAATATGGGCCCGGGAGATTTCCCAGTGCTTCCACTGACCGTGCTACCATAATCGGAATGATCATCTGAAACAAAAATAAATTTAAAGGTATTTAAAAATAATGCGTTTGACAAAATAAAAGGGAATGTAAGGTTTTTCAAACGGTAAACAATAATCAATATGATTATCACTGGATTTTAAAGCTTAAACTTTAATTTTAATTAAATTGGTAGTACACGACAGGAACAAACAGAAAGTTAAACAGTTTCACAACAAACAAAATAACAGTAATACTACTATATAATCCTTTTTATAGCGTAATACGCCTTTGGGTTCCCTCTCTCCAAGCCTGGCTATCCCGCCAGTCGTTTTCACTTTTTATGTCTAACATTGCTTTGGTTATTTTTTTGGTGGTTCATGGAGTACGTCGTTGGCATCGTTTTCTCTTTTCGAGCGGGATCCATTCCAATTTCCAATATCTTTTTTGGAAGTCGCTCCTCTCCCATTCGTCTTATTTATCCATACCATAGTAATTGTAGCTTTTCTATTATTATTAGTATTATCGTTTTTCTTACTTCCATTTTCCTCCAGATTTCTTGGTTTCTAATATGCTCCAGTTTAGATCTCCTTGCTGCTCTTCTCCAGAAGTCCATTTCCACTATTAATAGGTAATTTTTTGCTTTTTTATCAACTGCCAAGTTTCTGAGCTATAAGTAATAATTGGTCTAATACTATGCTCGAACAAAACTGGATAGTTTTGTTCGAGCATAGTACTTTCTTATAAATAATTTCGAATCTCGGAAAATTTTGAATAACGCTGGGCCCATAACGGTTTCTTAATATTGTTCTGAAGCTATTTTTGTTGTGGTATTTTAAAGAAATTACTATTTTAATGGGAATAAGATACAATTGAAGGTTAAAATAAGCTTATTGACGTTTCAATCTCCACTTCGATTTCCGAAGAAAAGACAGCGAAGAAAATAATAAGAATAGTAAATGAAACGAGAGATTGAAGAGATATGGCACCTATTTCCTAGATAACTCACACCACTCACAAAAAAATTAGCAGGTATACCAGAAACATGAAATCAGAAATAAAGATAAAACTGGATGGAATTTAAAATAATGACAATTATGATTTATTTTGTGGTGTTAGCTATATAATATCTGGTATATTATGTAACGGTAAAGAAGTGTTTATATATTTAAATACATATGCTAAATAGGTCTTTTCGAATGCATATTACTGATTTATTGATACTTTTGTAATATTGAAGTTTAAAAGATTTTGCCGCAAGGACATTGGGATTCTATTAGACCATTTGTCATTTGTTACAAGACTCTTCGAACACCTTCTAGTCGACTTATTATGGTAATTATTATAGTTATCCATGAAAATTCTTGGACAAAATATTTTTAGCAAAACATTTACTAACGTTTATCCTTAGTTGCTTCATAGGTTTCCAATATTGTCCTTCAAATTTCTCTGTTGTGCAAAACTCTAAGTCTAGTACAACATTTTAGTACAGAGTACTTCAGATGAGACTTGTATTTAGTAGTTACTCAACAGTTCTTTAGCAATCCAGCAATATGTTTGTAAAATGACTTCTAATAGTCATCCACACGATATTAGAGAGTTATTGAAACAAATAAAAGCCGCTTGTATACAATACAATACAAGTTTATACAGTACAATATACTACATGTCTAATATAGTTATTGCTAACATTTTAAAGGAATATTTTATTTTGACAAATAACATTAAATATTTTTGTATGATATAAAAATAACCTATAAGATCCTATTTTTTACCTATGATAAGATCCTAGATTAAAAAAATTAGACCGGATCTCATACTAGTTAATAAACTTACCAAAGAAACAACAATTATTGATGTGGCGATACCCAACACCAATAATTTGCGTGTTAAATACGTAAAAGATCGCCAAGTACAGAAATCTAGAAATACAAATTAGGAGACAATGGAGAATGGAAATTACCCAGACAGTACCTATTATTCTATCTACTACTGGTGTTATCCCAAAAACCTTCTAGAGAACATAAAACAACTGAGTCTAAATGAACATCTCTACAAGGCCATGCAGAAAGCTGTACTCCTCGCGACGTCTAGATGTGTGCGAACATTTTTGGGAGATTTTAGGGCTCCATAACACGGAAAGAGTCCCACCAGAGCTCAAAGAACCACTCAGAAGGAGTGTGGGCCGTATGGCAAATCTGGATACTAAAAACAATATTCATTCAGTAGAACATATAACTTTGATCAAATATCCAAAGTGAATATAGACCGTCTTTCTACTTTCTACACAGAATTTGACAGGGTATCTTTAACTAGATTCTTCATTTAATTTAAATAGAGGCGACCTTTATTTAAACAAAGGTGTACAATTAAGGAAGCATGTTGCGAATGCAACAAATGCCTGCATGCATGTAAAATGCCTCTTCAATAACTCTGTATTGATCTTTCAGTATCTAGTCCGGCACGAAATATTGACTTGACGTTGACTACTAGTATTAGGCATAGTGGCAATGAAAAGTGCCGAATTTAATCTGAAATTAAATTTAAAAAACCGCACAATAGATAACCAGCATCATTCTCATAGTAGAACCACACTAGGTAATGATATTTGGAGAGAATATCAGTATATAAATATATTAAACTGCCCGAAAAAAAAGTATTGCATCAAATGAATAAAAGAATTGAGTTATGAACATTATTAACACTTCGACTGTATTATGAGAAAGAAAAAGGAAGAAAAGGGGCTCACCTCGGCAAAGCGCCATTACTGTGTAAGTTTAAATTTTCTTTATAAACTAAATTCCCCAACATACGGCGCTACTGAGTGTTCCCCAACATACGGCAGGAACACTGAGTAGCGCCGACACTCTTTTTTTACTACTTTTTGCTAACCCTTAAAAGCACAACATGATTTCTGTCGCAGGTTAAGAAATTGAAATTGTAATAGAAATTGCATGGGAGTGCCTCCCATCTTAGTACCCTTTTTTAAAGTGTCGAGCTGGTAACTTTCTGAAGCGAAAAGCACCACTTCTGGTGGCGTCCTTTTGGGAGACAGACGTACTTTTCTCTCGTGATCTTTTTAGATTCCGTTAAGTGCAGTAAGCTCACTACAGCAATTATTTATATTAAAAAATATATATGATTACAATAATATTATATCAATCGCTAAGATAAATACAGATTTATTCTCAGTGATACAATAAATCGTTTGTTTGTTGAATTGTTCATCAGTTTAGAGTCAGTGAATTTTCAAGAAGCAGGCAGACCATCAACAACTGTAAATTATATTATGTATATCACCTGTATATTACCTAGAAAAGCTTGAGAGTAGCTGGATCTTTGGCAAATTCAAGATCATATCTTTGTCACCTGCTAAATTAATTGCCTGCGTAATTAAAGACGGTTAAACGAACTTTACTAGGTTACTTGATAAACACAGTGAGAATTTAATTTGATAAACTACAGTGCCAATTTGTTTTTTGTTTGCTACAATTTTTTTTATTTCCGTTATTTTCGAGGTATTGTCCAACTATCGTCCATTCTTAATCAACCATAGTATAAGATTTAAATTAAATTATTAGGTTTAGAATTTCCTTAACTCCTGATCCAGTGAAGATTTGATTTTTTGTCTAATGTGATTTTTAATAATAACGGTAAGCACCTCTTTACTGATCAAATAAAGTACTTTCTATTAAATTTTAATTTTGCATGTAATTGTACTTGTATGTGAAAGAATTGTAAAAGTCTGTTTATTTGTATGTGTATTTCAACCATTTGTTAAAATAAATTGCTTTTGTTTTGAACTGATACATATAAAAAACCCTATAACACATATAAAAAATAAAAAAATAAATTACATATTAACAAAAACTTTACAACATTCTGATTTTTTGGTATAGCTGTTTTAATTATTAACCTTCGGGTGATCTCGCAGCACAACTATAACAAGTGTAACGAATTTAAATAAAAAAAAACAGGCCACGCAAAACTAGATCTTGATAAGGACAATGTGTAAGGAACTACACGGAAAACAAAAGACGCTAATCCAGCCTTAACTAGTAAGCCCACAAACGCATATTTCGGATTCACGCATAAATTTGTTCGACAATATTTTTCAACTGTTGATTTTGTGTTGAAATGTGTGTGGGCATTGTTTTGAATACTATTTTAATTGGTGTATTTGGCATCTCAGATATTTAGGTCATGAAAATTCAATTTGATGCTTACCACCTGTTTCTGGGATAAAAATATAGACAATTAACAAGAACTTTGAGCTGCGACTTTGAAGATAATATATATTCCATATTACTTGCGTGCTCCACTTATCTTTACCGTTTTGTTTCGGTTTAGTGTTAGTTATATTATTTTTTAGTTACCAATTTCTTCCATTTTTTTCTATTTTGTGCCAATACTTTCATTTATTCGAGTGTTTTTTCCTGCCTATACAATTTACTCTTTTTGTGTGCCTTTTTCTTTTTTTGGCATTCTTTGTGTCTTGTAACATTCTTGTTATTTTACTTAGTTGCATTCTCATCAGTTGATCCGTATCAGTTAAATTGTTTCTTTGTCTATTTTCCTGTTCTATCCCATCTTGTCTTTTTAACTATATTTCGTAGATGTCTCATCTCCAATGTGATTTTCATCACAACCAATAATTGTGGCTTAATCTCATTTAAACATAATATTTAAATTAAACATGCCACAAGAAAGTATCTGCAGAATCTTCTTCTTCTTCGTTTTCCGATTTATAAGCAATTCTGCTTGTTCATTGGCGGATTAATACCTCTATGAAAGGTTGTCACTTCATCTTTTGCGCGGTCGTCCGATACTTCTTCTGCCGATTGGTGACTTATCTCCAATATTTTGAAGATAAGGGTATCCTTCATTCTGCTTATGTGGTTACTACATTCTTTTTTTCTATTTTGTGTCCATTCATTTATACACTGAACGTTACATTTTCTTCTAACGTCTTCATTTCTCTTTCGATCTTTCAGCGTATTTCCTGTAATTCTTCTCAGTACTCTCATCTCTGCCGTTTCCAGTAGCCTTTCCGTTGTGGCTGTGTCGGGTCTTGTTTCTGACGCATATGTTATTATTAGTCTTACACTGGCTTAATAAATTCTTGACTTCATCTCACTGATAATGTGTCTGTTTCGCCATATAGTGTTATTAAGTCATCCTGCCAGTCTATTTGCTTTTTGTACTTGATCTCTCACTTCTTTGTCCAGGTATCCATAGCTGGACATTGTAATTCCCAGATATTTTACTTCCATTACATGTTCAATACTGATGCCTTCAATTTATATTTTACATCTAGTTAGTTCTTTGCTGACTACTATTGTTTTAGTTTTCTGAGATGAAATTGTCATATTAAATTCTTTTGCTCTTATGTTAAATCTGTAGACCAGTCTTTGCAGACTATCTTCATTTTGGGCTATCAATATTGCGTTATCTGCGTAACAGAGTATTGTTATTTCTTTGTTTTCCATTCTGTGTCCTCTTCCTTTGTTAACGCTTTTGATGATTTCATCCATATTTAAATTAGAGAGCATGGGGCTCAAGGAATACCCTTGTCTTATTCCGCTGCCTATTTTTATAGGTTCTGTAAGTTGTTCATCTATTCTGACTTTTATTTTGTTGTTTTGGTAGATGTGTTTGATAGTTTTTATAATATTTAGGGGAACTTCTCTATTATACAGAAGATGGATTACATCTTTGAGTCCTACTCTGTCAAACGCTTTCTTTAGGTCTATCAGACACAGAAATGCTGGTCTATTATACTCTAGGGATTTCTCAGTAATTTGCTTTATAATGAACATTGCATCTGTACACGATCTTCCACTACGAAAACCCTGTTGTTCATCTGCTAAACTTATCCTTTGATTTATTAGCACTTGTAAAATTTTAGTTGTAAGTTTTAGGCTAGTATTTAACAAGTTTATACCTCTGTAGTTTTCCGGCTATTTTTTATCTCCTTTTTTGAATAGTGGAATTACTTCACTAGTTCTACATTCTTCCGGTATTTTATTGTGTTTTACAATTTTGCAGAATAAAAGAGGTAATTTAAAAATTAATTATTTTGAAGAAAGAAATGAGAGACGATTCCTACATCGTGTGAAAAGAATGATATTGTGTTTTTACTGAAGAATCACGTTATTAGAATATCCCGGCACACGTGATTTAAAATAATTGTATATAACTGCATTCATACTTCTAAACACAATTCTTCAAGGTCACGTTTAAATTGAAGTGACGATACTTGTACTGGATGCATTACGAATTTTAATCAAATACCTAGTACCATTATTTTAAGTGTTTCAGCGTTGTTAACATTGTGGTAATGTCTTTTATGTTAGTAATTTACAAATTATTTTTAGCAAATGACGCAGTTGATTTGAATAAAGATTAATTAATTAATAGTACGTTAAAGAATGTACAAGGAAAATTGATCAAATTCAGTTCATTTGAATGCGCTAAGAAAGCGTTGACGCGTTAGAAAATTCAAGCTGTGCTTTAATATTTTTCAAACAGGTAAAGGTGAATTTACATTTTGTTGTCAAATGCTTTTTTTGGTTCAGAGTAAAAATATGAATTGTTCCATGACAAAATATGTACTTATTATGCCGATACACATGTCGATAACTTCATCTCGTGTCTTAATTAATAATTGAATAGTTGTAATTTTCCCTTTATTTTGAGTTTTTACTAATTTTTCCTATTGTTGATACTGTTGTAGATATTTTCTCTACTTCTACCCTTTAAAAACTACTCACATCTCAGTAATGTAAGCATGGAATAACTTACCATTTTTTAACACCAGGATTTAATTGCGTTCCGTAAAGAACAAACTAATAGTAGGCAACATAATTTGTTGCTTTAAAATAATTCATTTCCTTTTGTGATAAAATCTTTGAACAATCTTAAGAAAGCCATATTAATATCGAAAAATGTTCTATAGAGATAGACAGTTAAAAAAGTCGCATCTTCACACGTAACTTGTTCCCCACAATGTTGACATTTACAAATTGCAAAAAGTTGTCCGTTATTCCTTTAAGCACATAAAAGGCATTAGAAGAATGAGGATATTACGCGGAAAGGTATGGTTTCAGTTTGGGTCGGAATCTAAAAAGGCGGTTTTCAATTTCTAATAAAAATTCTCTCCCGTTCATTCTCTTGAGATGTCTCCGGTGCGGTTCGAGATATTCTGACGAAGAATAGAATAAACAAAATAGAAAATGTATCTGTATATATCACAGGAAAATATTTCCGTTCCATTGTATAATATAACATGTAGTTAATTGAAAATAGATACACACTTCAATAAACGTTAATAACTATACTTGGAAAAAATGAATTTAGAATTATTGCATTTTTAAAGGTTGGGGATACAATTTACACGCAAGTTACAATTCTACCCGAGATCAAGAATTCCAAACCAGGTAAGTTATTTATATCAGGAAACAGAATCCAATATTCCAGTGGTATATTCACATGTTATATATATATATATATATATATATATATATATATATATATATATATATATATATATATATATATATATATATATATATATATAAGGTTCTTGAACTCCTAAGTGGAGCATAGAGCTTCAGTGAAAACGCGCCATCGGGTTCTATATAGCGCTAAGGCCTTTACCTCATTCCAAGACTTTCCTTGGCCTCTTATCTCGTCCGTGATGGATCTTCTCCAAGTTTGTACTGGACAACCTCTTTTTCTTTTCCCTTGGCGATTCTACTCTAGGGTAGTCTTTGCGATACTGGAACTATTTTTTCGGAGTGTGTGACCGATCCAACCCCACTTTCTGGACTTAATTTCATTTTGTATCCTCTTTTGTTCGGTCAGGTGTAGCAGATCTTCGTTTCTGATGGTGTTAGGCTAGAATATACGAACAATTCTTCGTAGACATTTGTTAACAAAGACCTGCAGTGAGGGTCTTGATGTCGTGAGGGTGACCCTTGTCTGTGAGGGTATACAAAGATCCGATTATTTGATCGGAATATTCGGATCTTTGTCCTTGTAGTATACTCGCCAGATCTCCAAACAGGGTTGAGCGTGCTGAAAGCTTGTTGGGCTTTTCGTATCCTCATACGAATATCGTCTTCTGTACCTCCGTCTTCTGTTATGACACTTCCAAGATACGTAAAGTTTTCCACATTTTCAATCTGCATATTGTCGATAGTAAATAGCGTGTTGTTCCTTGCATTTATTGTCATGGACTTAGTTTTAATAATATTGATTTTCAAACCTATTTTATTGGCTTCAGTGGAAAGTGTTTCCAATTGGTAAGCCAGATCTTGGAACCTTTGACCTAATAGGCAGATATCGTCCGCGTATTCTAGATCGCTTAGGCGTGTGGTTAACGTCCATTGTATCCCTCTTGTGTCGGAGTCTAGTGTGGAGAGAACTTAGTCTATAGCTATGTTAAAAAGAAACTGAGAAAGCACGCATCCCTGT
The DNA here is from genome assembly GCF_040954645.1 of Diabrotica undecimpunctata. Taxonomy (NCBI): domain Eukaryota; kingdom Metazoa; phylum Arthropoda; class Insecta; order Coleoptera; family Chrysomelidae; genus Diabrotica; species Diabrotica undecimpunctata. The sequence continues at coordinate 61,913,352 of NC_092804.1, read as the reverse complement.
CTAACTCCAGTAAGTACGTTGATATTCACATGTTATAGAGCAGAAATTGCCACAGCATTCAAAGCCTACAGCACTACCAAATATTAGATTATCGGTCTGGTTAAACACTTTAATATTGTTCAAACGTTTCGGCAAATTGCCATTAACACTTAATTTTTACTATTTTATAATTTACAAGATATATATGTTCGGATAGATTTCCGCGGTCAGATAAATGAAAATCACTAAGTTCTCGGGAAGAACCGCGTTGAGAATTTAATGCTCGACGTTTCGGCACCCATTTTGGAGTTATTTTCAAGATGGATACGGTTCCGTTCGAGTTCGGGGTCTCAATCTGCCTAACTGCCGAGTGAGGGGAGTATATAAAATGAAAGTATTTGCTTCGTTGTGTAGTTGCGACAATCTGCTGATTCAGCTGTTGATTCACCTGTTTTGTTTTTATTTTGCTGCGTAAACACATTTCGACATAATGTCAGCACATCGATTAATTCCGTTATTAAATAGACTTCTCGGTTATTTGACACTCAAGAGAATTAAATTTTCCCAGACATTAACTTCGAATCTCGATAATTGCGCTTCGTTCTGTTTACTGCCGTAAACGCAATACGTGGAATTAATTTCGGGAAGTATTGTATTTGTAACAATATGATTCATGTCATGCATCACTCGATGTATAACTTCTTTCAAATAAACACGTTTTGGCATGTTTTTAAAAGACATGTACATACAAATCAAACAAGCATCTACGGTTTGCTAGCACTCTTTCTATTGACAGATTAAATAATTAAATATCGTTCTGAAATAAAAAGAATATACTAATTTAAGTATTTTACATCTTTAGGTATATATTCGACTTCCGCACATCCGCTCAGTCTACACATTATTAATGGGAATAACAACTTGTTTTATAAACTAGATCTAATGTATTATTTTTATTATTATAAGCAGAAGTATAATATTTTATTGTTACAATGTAAAGTGACCAGCAGGGAAATATATTTTCTTTCGCGCCGCCAATGATCCAATTCAAAATTTCCGAGAATGCATGATATACACGTGAATTCGGCTACTTTTGACCACTTACGACGCGTGATTTGTGACATAGTTTTATTTAACCCTGGAACTGCACTGTTGGGTCTTATAAACCCAGAGAGTCATTCATTGCAATGTGACATGCGCATGAGTGGTTTATGTGTGTCGCCACTTTATGTAAATTCAGTCTGTCGTAAGCCGAGTTAGAATATGGGTCATCCACTGCATTTCCAGAAGTACAAGCATGGGTACCCCGGACCCAAGGGTGATGTTTACGGTAATAATTTTGTTTCAACTTATTTTTATTTATTTCAGTATAATGGCGTCAACTAGTAGAGAAAATAGTCGAGTTATGGCATCAACTAGTAGAGAAAATCGTCGTCCTTTAACTGAGGTAGAATTACAGAGAGAGGCCGACAATTTATGGGAGTATGAGAGTGAAAACGACATCGTAGACGATATGTTTGGAGGGGACGAGTCTGATGAAGATTACGTTGAAGAGCAACTGTCAGACAGCAACAGTGAACAAAGCGACAATGAAGACGAAATAGTGGATAAACCAGTTAGAACTATTCCTAGTTTACTGGGGAAAAATGGTCATCGGTGGAGCACACAAGCACCAGCAAGACAGGATCGTACAAGACGAGAAAACATTGTAATACATTTACCTGACCCCAAAGGAGAAGCGAGCACAGTTCAATCTCCTGAACAATCTTGGAATTTGTTGTTCTACGAACAAATGATAGATGTTATTGTTTTGCACTCAAATGAAGAAGTCATTCGTAAATGCAATGATATTAGACAGCAGAGTTACACAAGACCAGTAACTAGAACAGAAGTGAAGGCTTTCATTGGGCTGTTATTTTTAGCAGGTGCATTATGAGTATCTAACTGTAACTTAGATGAACTTTGGTCAGTAAAATTTGGAAATGGAATATTTCGGGCGACGATGTCACAGCAGCGATTCCAATTTATAGCCTTATGTCTGAGGTTTGATAGTAAGGACAGTAGAGCAGAAAGAAAATTAGTGGATAAATTTGCACCTATACGAGAATTATTTGACATTTTTGTGAATAACTGTAAATCGTACTATACACCATACGAATACTGTACTATAGATGAACAGCTTGTAGGATATAGAGGAAAATGTCCATTTCGAATCTATATGGCTAGTAAGCCTGATAAGTATGGAATGAAAATAATGATGCTAAATGATTCAAAAACATATTATATGCTCAATGCAATTCCATACGTTGTAAGAGTAACCACAGAAAACAATGAATCAGTACCGGCTTATTATGTTCGAAAACTTTCACAACCAATACATGGAACTAACCGAAACCTCACTGTTGATAATTGGTTTACGTCAATTCCCTTAGCTGAACAAATGTTAGAACAGTATCATTTAACTCTCCTAGGTACCTAGGTCTCCTAGAAAAAATAAGACAGAAATACCCGCTACATTCCTCAAAAAAAAAAGAAGTAGGTACATCGCTATTTGCTTTTGATAGAAATAAAACTCTTGTTTCATATACTCCTGAACAAAACAAAATTGTTCTTTTGCTGTCAACATTGCATTCTGATGACTCTCTTAATACCATTACGGGTAAGCCCAATATTATACATTCGTATAATGAAACGAAGGGAGGAACAAATACATTTGGTCAGCTCTGCCATTCTTACACTACCTCACGGACCACGAGACGTTGGCCGCTACGAGTTTTTTTTTCAATATACTTGATGCTAGTGGAATAAATGCAATGGTTTTGTTTTCTCTCTCAAATCCCCACTGGAAGGAAAGTAGAAACAATAATCGAAAATCTTTTCTAAAGCAGTTAGGAATGAGTCTAATTGAACCATGGTTACAAGAACGATTAACCGTGGCTACTTTACAAAAAACACTGCGGCAAAGAATTTCTGAAATTCTGGGAATTGAAGTCCCCCCACCACAACATGATGTTCATTTAACAAAAAAAGTTAGAAGCTGCTTTTGTGCAAAAGGAAAAGATAGAAAAACCAGTTTTGCGCGTTCTGAGTGTCGCAGACCATATTGTATGGAACATAGAGCCCAGCTATGCTGTGAATGCGAACATCAAGATCCAAGAAACTGAAGACCTGGCTAAGAATAACTAAGACTTATATTACAAAAAGAGTTTATTTTTTTTTGCAAGGATAGTTATACAGGTGTATTTTGTAGATGATAATTTCAATTTAATGTTTATTTGTTTTAATAACAAGGTTTTATGTTTGAATATTATTTTATGTTATTTTTGAATTTCAACAAATATATCTCTTTGTGAAATACCAGACCATGGTTAAATTTTTTTTAAACATTCTACTAAGATTAGATATTCTCCCAAATCCATCAAATATTCACATTTTCTGTTTTTTTGCTAAAAAACAGCTTTGGGTTTCTGTGACCCGAGTGTGAAGTTCATGCCTTAAAAAATAAGTGTGATGTATCAGGGTTAATATTTGCCAGACTATGAACATTTATAACAATTCATATTATTGTCCATAATGTATTTTTTACCATCGACTCATTTATTGTCATTTTTGCTATATATTTATACACCCTGTATATCGTAATGCCGATATAACAATAAATTCTCTTTTAGTACTTTCAACTATGACTCTATAAAAGTCAATTATAAATTTAATTAAAGTTCTCATAATAAAGTCATTTCTTTATTATCGGTGCTAATATCGCGGGAAAAATTACTCAGAAACGTCAAATGTAAAATTTATATTATACTTTATGACGATAAAATAAGGACATCAAATAAATTCAACGAAATTACGGAGCATCTGGTTTGTTAGCAGATAATATTTAAATTAATTGTTTATATATGGAGAACGCCATCAAAACCTGGCAATAAGACCGTGAGATACTGATTACTTAAAGAAATCAGGCCAACATCTGAGGAAGTTGCAAAAATTTGTTTTATAAGATTGTAAACAATCGAAAGTTGAAAAAAATAGTATAGCTATATATGGAATTAAAAATAATAAAAAAAATAGTCTCGTTTCTTTTTTGCGAGACGGTTCAAAAGTAGGTTTATATCAACCAATGAAAACAAAATTTCTCGTGTTTTAAGGCCACCTACCCCTTCCACATATTAAATAAAAAGAGATAGAGATATATATTCCCATTTTTTTTTAAATCTCCGCTAGTTGTTGTCCAGAGTAGATCTATTCTTTTTCCTTGTTGTTGTTTTATATTTCTGCAGCGCTTGTTTCCTCTTTACCTATACTTTCCAACTGACCATAATCTTTGCAAATTATTGTTAAATAATGTTTATAATGTATTACAACCTAAATATCCTTCCGTATCATCTTTATGTCAATCTTTACATACGCCTATATTTTATATTTACTTACAGCTTTTTGGCTCTTTATACCTTTCTCTTTTTTTCTATGTATTGACCAGTTTATCCAGTATTCCTTTATTAAAAAAGCACCCTCCATATATCCCGGTTTACCCAAGTCTATCAATTTTTGGACAGAAGCCTCCCTTTGTCTCATTCACTGGTCTTAACCAAGTGATGTAGTTTATTTTGATATTGCATTCTAACTTTACAATTTTTTTTTACTTGTGTTTTGTAATTCTTATATCTACACATAATTGTCTATGAAAGTGATATTCACCAAAGCAAGCATCAATGAAAGACACTACTTGTTTCTGGCAGTTTATCGTAAAACCTTTGTACCAAATTCTTTTCTTTCATTCAACTCCACCTTTAATTCAATGACGTTTTTTCATTAAAGAAGTCATGTGCTATTGATAAAGGCAATCACCTTCTTAGCTAGCTATGTTGTAGAGGCGTGATATAAAAAATTGGGGGTGGCGATAAAAAATTCTTCTTATAGTTTTAACCAACTTTGATTTTGTAATAGGTTTCTATACCGCCGATATCGCTGTCTGATTACCGGTAAAGATCCTTATTTTTTCGCTCTATGATAGCTTTGCTTAATTATTTTATCAGAGCATGCTAGAGTAAGAGAGACCGGGGTTCGAGGTTAGTTGTAACATGGTACAATTGTCATAGTAGCCATATTCATTGTTGGGATGTTTCAAATTTGGTGCGCGTAATGCTGTAAATTCAGCGCGCCAGTTGTGGTACAATTGACTCCACCTGAAGTTGTGCAAAGTATAGACAGGTATGTAATATCTAATTACTATAATTAATTTGTTAAAAAGGAAAGCAAATTTGCTGCAAGTGATTTGAAAATATCACTGTATGTTCCTTGACTGTTCTACTATTCAATGTAAAAGTTACAAAGGACAAAATTAAATTCTTTCTTGTAGAATTATTATTTTACGACAAAATTAGGAACGGGGACATTTGTAATACTCTGATGGGAGACGATTGTAACATGTTACAATTGTCCTTATGCAAAATGATACACAAATTAAATTTGCTTAATTTTACATTTTGCTTTGCAGAAATATGCCTCGTTGGTGAATAAGAAACACGGAGAGAAGTCCTTGAAAAACTCTAGGCAACTAAATTGGCTCTAGATCAAAATATTTCCAAAAGGGAAGTGACAAGGCAATTTAAAATTTGTCATGTAACCCTGCACAGATATATTAAGTGGCATTAAGAATCCTAACGTTGGTTACAATTCATATAACAAAGTATTACCAGTGGAAGACGACTTAATATTGTGCGAATATATACGAAATTCGGCGGACCTGTATTATGGGCTTACACCAACTAGGTAGGAACTAGGTTCGTTCTTTGTCGTATGAATTTTGCATAAAGAAAAACTTGAAGATTCCAGAACAGTGTCACATTACGAAAATGACATCAAGGGATTGGTTCTCAAATTTCATGAAGAGAAACTCTTACAACACTTAAACAACTTACTCAAGGGCTGTAAATTTTAACAGTGTAAATGTTGATAATTTTTTTGATAATTTGGCCAGAGCGATGGAGAGGGACAGATTTGAGGCTGCTAATATATACAATTTAGATAAGATAGGGGTAACAACTGTGCAAAATCCAAGCAAAATTAAGTCAACAAAGGGGACAAAACTAATAGGAGCCGTTAGCTCTGCCGAAAGAGTTACGTAAGTAACTTTTTTCATGGCTGTAAACGCAATATGGAATACGGTTCGGCCAAAGTTCCTATTCCCAAGGAAGAGGTTCAAACCATACTTCATGACTCGAGCTCCAGCAGGTTCAAACTATTGACTTCTGTTGACAAACTGGCATTGTTCTTCTAACAGGCTTATGACTTGCCTGGACTTGTCGCTGAAGCACTACCCAAAGCTACTTCTTCAGCCAATATACTAAGTGGTTTTAAAGTTTGCACCATCTTTACCCACTGACAAACCATATGATCCTACGCTTAATGAATCTGCCACAAGAGAACCTGTGCCAGCACTGCCATCTACCTCTAAAGAACCACTTCAATCTAAATCCAATGGAACTGGCAAGAACGGAACAGCGTCCGAGATGGTTGCAACAACATCTAGAGAAACCGGCAAGTTAAATACTTCTAAGGAGCTACTGGAAAGTATTCGCCCCTTTCCAAAATCTCCTACGACTACTAAGAATAATACCACAAATAGAAGAAAGAGGAAAACAGCTATTTTAATGGAAACAGCAGAGAAGATCGCACTTGAAGAAGAGACAGCTAAAGTAATTAAAAAGAATGCAAATAAGCTGAAAAGAACGATTTCGACGAAAAGAAGGAGACAGAGTGTACTTGTTTTACATTAATTTCACCCACTACCTTATTCTCTCTATAGTAAATTTGTTCAGTTTGTTCTTGTAAGTGCTCCTATAAATATATTTCAGAATTTTTTTGGGTTTATGATTCAATCCAAGCTGTATTTTGAAGTAATTTAAATAAATTTATTCTCTAAAGTAGTTCTTCAGTACAAACACCAATGACATCACTAAAATTCTCGATTCTAAACTAGTAAGCTTTTATTAAAGTTCATTTTCTAGGACTTCCATATGTTTGAGAACGTTTTAAAATGTTTAAATGCAAACAAATGAGGTTTTACTTTAAAGTGACCTTACTTATGAGTTTTATTACATTACTGACAAATAATTCTCTTATATACGGTACAAAAATAACAAAAAGGACTTAAAGGTGTTTTAGATGATCTTATTTTCTATAAATTTGTATTTTAATGAAAAAAATTGTGAACAAGTTATGTTATGTTATATCTTGAAAGGTAAAATATTCACATGTTTTAGGTCCTTAAGAAGAATACTATATTCTACTATTTAATTATTCTTAAATACCATTTGAGAAAAAGAAAAAAAAGATCAAATTAACAATATTATGAGAAAGAAGACTTTAGAAGACGGTGACAAGACAAAAAGACAGGACATTTTAACGAGTGGTGAAAATATATCTAAATGCAATTGAAAACAAAGTTTACAATATCATAGGAAGAACAATTTTAGAAGACGGTCATAGAACAAAAAACTATAGAACATGTTAACGAGTAGTGGTAATAGTAGAGTAACTACTATTACTTAATTTTATATCTACCTAATACCTCTATTTCTTAAAGGTATTATTAGTATTTTTCATTGAGAAGAAATGACATAGCTTTAAAAAGAAAAAAGAATGTATCGGACTACAAATTTTTATGGTTAGGGTGAATTACATAAAAAATCCGAGTTGCGGAAGTTTAAGCTCGGTCTCACATGATAAAAGCCTGTTTTATGTGTTTGTAGCCAAAAAAACCAGCATGATGTACATCCTCAAAACGGATCAATGTGTAGAGGAATCCATTCACAGTAATAAGGCGAGGAGCAAAAAGAAAATTTCGAATAGAGATGGGACACTTCAAAAGTGGTCGATACGAGTCTGTAACCCATTAAAAACTGTATCATTGTTAAGAAATATTAGATATTTAAATACCAAACTGTGATTTTTAGTTTTTCATATTCAGACCCTAATACAGAAGCAAAAAGCTAGGAAGACATATTTAAGTTAAGTTATAAGAAAATTACACTTCCACAAAAAACATCCGCAAATTAGAAATTAATTTAACCTGTAGATGTTTCCCAATCCGCGCTTTGTATCAGCCAATTTGACAGTTGACTTACTTGGCCTTGATCTTGTAGCAAATACCCACATTATGAAGATATCTGCTAATAATGGAGGTAATGAATGGCTATTGGCTAATCCAAACTCTTTTTTATAAAAATCAGTGTCTATTGGAAAATAGTGTTGTCTTCGCATAACGTTGCTAGCTTCATTATAGCTGATACATTTAGTTGAGTTTTTATTATCAATGTATCGTCCTTCTCTAGTTTGGTTCTTATTATTTTTCAAAGGTACATTCGTAAAAATGCTGGTAATAACTGGTCAAAACTGACTAGCATATTTTTGGGATTGTTTTTAGGAATCTATTTCTGCTAGTTTTTGCAGAAAATGCTCATGAATGAAATGATAATTATTTATAAGTTTTGACTAATAACTGTATTCTATCTGGGACGAACTTCGACAGTTTACTGGAGGGAGATACATTGCTGCTGCAAATTTTGATGCGTTTCAGATGCTTTTGTGTATTTCTGGGACTTCGTATATGTGTCGTGTCCTGATGTAGTGGGGTATTAGTGAGCTTGTTTGGTAGTGTGTCAGGTACTCCTTAAATTTATGTAGCTTTTGTATATTTTATTCTCTAATAATTTGGTTGAGTCCTTTTGTAGTTTTGCGTATGGCCATTTGTGATTAATTCTTGGATTTTCTCCTAGTATTGAGTTTTGTCCATGATTACAGTTGCCTTACCCTTGTCAAGTGGTAATATTATTACGAACTCATCTTCTTTAAAAGCTTTTATTTTGATACTTCCTTTTTTACTTACATTTGCTTGTGATTTTGTTCTTTTTGCTGTTTCCTTTTGCTTAGTTAACTTAATTTCTAATATTTTTTGAAAACGATTTCCGGATTGGAAATCCAAACGACAAAAACGGATGTAAAATGTAATTTTTATTACAATTAATTACTGTTCAATTCCATATAAATACAATATTTAACAAAAGATGCCACAAGAAAACAGTTTCAGAATAAGATGTGTCGACCCCGTCCGCAAAGTCAAGATGAAAACTTATCGTTAAAAAAGTAGCGATACTAGCTATAGCATTCTTAATAAGAATTGCACGGTACAAACAAGTGGGTACAGATACACACGGACATGGCTTTCTGAAAGGTGAAGCCACTAAGTGGAACTTGACGTTTCCATAAAAGGGACACACTCATTCTGCATTCTCTCTTCAAGCTTTCTTTCATATTTTTAGAGATGGGATGTTACACTTAGTAACAAATATCGCCAAGAAATGGTTTTATTCGTTAATAAACTAAGTATATATATCGTGATTTACTAACAAATACTTATCGGATAAGACAACTACATAGGGTGCAGGATAACAAATAGTCATCTCTACTGTCAAGAAGCTGTATCGTAAAATTGTTTTAAAAGTTATAGTTGTAGATCTCTTCAATCGGTATTACATACATGGCCATAGAGAGGTGCCTATGGTAGATTTAGAACAGGATAGAAAAAGAAGGGAGTAGTGAGTTGTGTGACAGAAAAACTCCAATGAAACGAAAAGTAAATTCTATGACTGATGGAAGATGAGGAATAAAATACGAAAATTAAAAAAACTGGGCAGTCAAAAGCAGAAAAAACATAGAATGCATTTTGTTGAAATGGGAACGTGTACATATGAGTGCCAAAAAGGATACAATTAAACATGAATATTAGGATATGTGTGGGACCAGCAGATGTTAATATAAAAAAGAAAAAAACCTAAATAGTACAAGTTTTGCCGTAGGTTTACAAGTTTTTTTTTTCAAAATAATAATCATTCATATACATACGTTGAGTGTTAAATTCGCCGGAAGAGGAGAAAAGAAATGTCAAAGTAGATATGGAGTGAATAGTTAGAAAATTCTGACTATCTTTCTTCTATAAAGTTTTGATGGCATATAATAATTGTGTTTACCTTTAAGGTCGTGGCATATTACAGTGCACGTTGGGTTTCCAGCACATAGCGTTTAGTTTCCGAAAAATATAATTTAAATGGTTTTAAATATGAACAACGCACACTGTCCGGAACATAGCGTTTCAGACACTTAACGTTTCCGTTCAGTATATATGAAAACAATATTTTACTGATGCCGACGGCTACGTAACGAGTCGTAACCGGTTGGTAAGGATAATGTGAATTAGATGTCCATCGTTTTTGCCCCCGTTGATTATTTAGGTATTTGTTTGATTTTGATACATTGAGTATTTACAAAAATAATTGTCGAGGCTATTTTGTCATTTATGCAGGTGTTTTTATTGTTTTGTGACAATTAATCACGGAAGTGATTAACAATTAGGACTTTTGTACGGAAGTGATACCTCTTCTTTTTAAAAATATTATTTATTTTGATATGTATGGCTTCCTTAAATGTAGTATTTTGTTTTTTAACTGAAGGTGAAATTAAATTTAAAACATATTTAAACTGAATCCTATTCATTCTAAAATATCCATAATATTTTTCATCGTCATCAATTAATTCTCTGTATAAAGTCCAGTATTCACATTCCTTCTTCCTTTCTCTTATAGTTTATTTTTATGAACGAGAGAGTAATTAGCATAATTTTAACTGGTAGCTCCGACCACTCCATGGGCGTGCTCAAGATTAATTGAAAAATTACTTTGAATAATTGTAAAAAATAAATGAATTATTTCAGTGTTATGTGTATGTAAACAAAAGTGACCTCTTTTATCACACACTATATTAGAACTGACTGGCCTACATTAAAAAGGGTTTTAAAAAATTCACATTTTTTTTAATTTTTAAAAATTACAAAAGAGAAAAAGAGTTTTTAAAACCGTCTAAGGTATGTTAAATAGATGAATAAAAATATTAATATAAAACTTACAGCTACTTGTTACAAATCCAAATCAGATTCAGAAGATGAACTTTCAGAACCAAGATTTATAATAACTGGCTCGATCATTTTATCAGTAATATTGTCCAGCTTCCACATTTTTTCCTCTTCTTTAATAGTGTGATTTACTGCCTTTTCGCAGTTTTCAGGTTTTACATTATTTACGGCCTCCAAAAACAACTGTTTAACATCATGAATTTTAAAAGTGGTATTTTTTCTTGAAACTTCACTCTTTATCTGTGCCCATACCAGTTCAATCGGGTTTAATTCACAATGATATGGTGGGGATCTAAGTACTGTCATTACACGATTTTTGGCAATTTCATCAATTTCGTATTTTTAAAATTTTTCTTTATGAAGGGCACACAACGAATAAAGTTCCTTTCTTATAGATCCGGGATGGTACGTAATATTTTTTGAACTCAGCCAATTCTGCAAGTCTTTTTTTAACCACTTGGTTGTGGGCAAGTCTGGAGTGATAACTTGCATTATCCATTACTATTACACAGTTCTTAGGAAGAATATCTATCATTTGTTCGAACCATTCTTGAAAGACATCAGCGTTCATGTCTTCATGGTAGTCACCGGTACGAGTTGATTCAAAAGTTAATAAACCACCTTCAACAAAACCGTCTGAACTGCCAATGTGTACTATTATCAGCCTGCGTCCCTTTCCTGATGGTGGGTTTAAACCAGTAGATAAGTTATTTACAAAAGCGTGCCTTTGACTTGTAACAGTTTCATCCTGCCAAAATTTATTTGGCGTATGACCCTCGTTGATCCATGTTTCATCAAGATAAAATATTTTTCTTTTTTGGTTTCTCATTTTCTTTATGGTTCTTAGAAAATGTCTTCTCCATATGACAATATCGCTTCTTTCTAATAAAATAGACTTTCTGGGATTCTTTTTCCAGCGGAAGCCTATTTCTTTTAAAAGTTTCCATAACGTACTTCGACTCATTTCTGGGTAATCCTTATCATCTCGAACTGAGACAAGAACTTTATCCAATGTTGGAAATTCTTGTCTAAAGAAGAATTCATGCACTTTCCGTCGAAGTCCTTCTTTAAAATGATATTCTATTTGAAATTTTGGTTTCCCTGGAGCATTACGTGGCATTTGAAAACTACCACATTTCTCTTCTTTAATAACTCTGTAAATCGTAGATTTCCCAACACCAAGTGTACTGCTAACTAACTCAACGGTCTCATCAACACTTTCACATAAACGTTTGTCTGTAAATGATTCAAAACAATTAAATATTAATGTTTTTTCATTAACTGTTAGAGGACCAATTTTTCGGCGTTTACACGGCACTTCCAAATTTTCCATAACACTAGTATACACAATAAACTGCACCTTGCAACTTGAGTACCTACTTTTAGTGAACTGTTAAGAATTTTGAATACGCCACTTGGACCTTCCTACAAAATGGAAAAACCCACTATCACATTTTCTGTGGAATAAGTTTAGAAGGTAATTATCTAGTCAATTACTGTCGTAGATTCCTGGAATTAAAGAATTAAATGTTTGATTGTTGAAACCCTTACTTCGTGGAATGCACTCATTTCAGATAAAATAAAACGTTTTATTTTATCTAAAGAATTAAACTTTATTTTGCAAATAGGCAAAGAATTAAACTTTATTTTGCAAATAGATAAAATAAAACGTTTTATTTTATCTAAAGAATTAAACTTTATTTTGCAAATAGGTAGGTACTTATTAAACTTTTATTGGTTATATATAACCATCTTACATTTACAAATAAACATCTTACATTTCTTGCAAATTCATTAGTACCTGTTAACCTCCATCACTCCGACACTGGCAACCTTATTTAGGGATTAGTAACCCTCACAACTATTGTATTCTATTCTGCTCCAACCTTTATACCTGGTGGTCATACTCAATTTAAAATTGTTTTCCTACATGCTTCTGTAAACTTGTTGACAAATATCTGTTTTTCATTGAGTCACCCGTATCAACAGTTTAGGGATTTGCATACATAATTTATTGTTTTATTGCTCTCTCATACATAAAAATACACTATAGCATTGGATGTACTTCAAATCTTCTTTTTAACACAGTTTTTCATTCTTCATCGTTAAGTAGAAGAGCAATTGCACATAATTTTTGTCGAGAAAAGCGAGATCATATCTTCACCGAACCAAACTGAAACGTTCTATGTATGAAAATGTGAACGCGCATCCCAATTGCTGAAGTGGAAACGCTACGTGCCGGAAACTATACGTGCACGATAATATGCCGCGACCTTTATACTAATTCTTGCTGATAGTAATTATTGTCTATGAAAGTTTATTTTGTTAAACATAGAATTTTGTTGATACATGACTTGTTTCAACTAAATTATTTTACTTCTTAACCGTTAGTTGGTCCGGCATCGCCTCTCAGTCTACGCTTCATAAATAAACTACATTTTTCGGTCTACAAAACCTCCCTCCGATGTCTGATTCTACCTATTTTTTCTTTTATTGAATCAAGATTAGACGGTGCTAAAACTTGATGATTGGCAACAATGATTTAATCTGCTGAATATTAGTTCAAAACTAGACTCTCATTCGACGCTGGACCGTCCGTGAAACTGTTTACGGTGAAGGAAAATTTAAAACTATATGGCTGATCCATCAAAAACAGTTCGTTTAGGTGATTTTGAAGAAACTCTTTTACAATGGTACCATGAATCTGACCATGATACGGGTTCGGAGTTATCAGGGTCAGAAATCAGTGGTTTAAATAATAAGGGAGATATAAATATTGATTATAAAAAAGACATATATATATATATATATATATATATATATATATATATATATATATATATATATATATATATATATATATATATATATATATATATATATAGATACAGGTGGTGTACCACAGACGTTCGTCCCTCATCCAAAACCGAAAACACAACAATGTGATAAAAATATTAGGTATTTAGAGCGGTTGTAAGTAAGAAAAGGTTTGCAGTTCTATTATGAGCTTTACGATTCGATAATACTGTGGAGATGTAGGAGCGCAAAAAAGACGATCCAACTGCAGAAATTTCGTCCATTTTTAATAGTTTTGTAGAAAAATGTCAAAGAGTTTATGGTTTTGGCCAATCTGATTTTTCAATCGTTGAAATGCTAGTGTGAGCGTCCATGAAACGTGCCGATTTAAAATATACAAGCAAAATATGGACTGAAAATTCAGTGCCTCACAGATGCGCGAAACAATTATTGATATAATTGGTAGCTATATCTAAACCTAAAAAGACCCGAAAAGAGATGGATCTGGACTAAGCAATGATGACAAAAAGTTTTTTAAGTCCGCAAGCTGTTTTACGTCTCGCTGAACCATTTTTTAATACCAATCGTAATATTACTGCCCACAACTGGTATTCTTCGATAGAGCTAATCGATATTATGAGGAAAAAAAAATGAACGTATGTGGTAGGTCTTTCCAACCTAATAAAAAAAACGAAGTTTCCATACTTTACAGATGTAGCGAAGAATGTGACATTATTTCCTACGTGGGGTAAACTACCAAAACTACCATGTTAGTTTCTTCAACGCATGATCAAAAATGCATTGATTTCAATACTAACAAGCCAGAAATCGTATCCTAACTTTATTAGTTTATAATTAATTAGTTTTTCGGTTTATATTTTTAAAAATTGTTTTATTTACATCTGCAAAACTTCTATTCATGAAATATATGTCAAAAACGAATCATCCCGCACACTTCTGCTTAAAAACATCCTGAGATACAATCTTTGTTAAGTTCATATTAAAAATTCACAACTGACTTCGGTGTTACATTAGCGAGATCACAATAGGAAGTAAAAGAATAGATATATACCAACCGTGCGGGTTGGGCTGACGCAAGAACAATGACAAAAGTAATACGTTTATAACAGAGAACAATAATTTATTTATTTTTATTTTTTACCCACCTACGTTGCAGTTGTTTGTAGGTGGTTTTAATTTTTGTTACTTAATCCGCAAAACGGTTCTTACAGGAACTACACATTTAGTATGAATATCACAAATCTCTTACATGGGTCATTAAATATTACATTTATTAAACATGCGATTGCGATAACAAAGGAAGCACGTAAAATATTCGAGTTATTTAACCGTTGTAAACAGCAGACAGTTAGTGCATTGATTTTTGATTAATCATAGCGCTATGTGCTTTCACTATCAGTATAAACGAATTCTCTTTGCATAAATAAACAAATACGAAAACGGAGAATATAATTTCGGAAATTGACTTCTTAAGACTAGGAAAACTAATGCATAGGCTTGCAGAAACTATTAATACATTTGACTAAGGTCATTGACCAAATCTTTGAATGAAGTAGGTTTTCGATGAACAGCGTGAATATTAATTACTTTGATAATAATTCATGATGTGAGAGTATATTACGCGTTAAAAAAACTGCATAATTCCAAATATGAATAACAGTACACCTCATTCAAATTCGACGTGCAGTAAAAGTAAACAAAACCAGGCTATGCTAGGTAAGACTCCATAGGCGTGCGGTTTTGCTTTCATATTTCCTATCAAATTAATAAAACAGTATGTACAATTAAAGATTTGTTTACTATGAACAACGAAGATAAAATATACAATGTTAGTATTATTTTCAAGGAAATTCAAAATTAGCTTCACTACTGTAAAATAAAAAGAAACTTATGGTTTGACAAAAATAATAAAGCAGTAATTGCAACGTTGTTTTGACACTTAAACGATCGAAATCGAAACATCAAATACACTTATTTTTTAAAGTAAATTGTGTGTTAGTTCGCCTCAAAAGAAGTAACTTATTATTATGTTTTCAGTTTTTATTTGAAAAACAATAAAACTCACGTGATCCAGATTACAAATGTTACCAGAAATTGAAATCTCATTTTATATAAATTTCGTAAATTTGAATACAGATATACCTTAACTTAAAATGTTTTCATAAACGAAAATTTTGTATTAAAAAAAAATAAGGCGCACTTGGAGAAGTGCCGCCTGAAGTAAAAACTTCTTAAATTGCGTTGAAATTATGAGTATTAATATCTAAGAGCTTCCGGTTTAAACGGGGCTGCCAGTCATGAACTGAGCTCTTAATCGCACCCATTCGTTTTTTAAGGAAAACGAAGTTTCAAACAAAAACCTATGCAAATGTCCGAGAAAATCATTCGTCAAAAATAAAAACATTCTACATATCTGACTAATAAATAAAACAAAAAACTCACAGTGTAAATTAATATTTTATTCATAATCAGAGTCTGACGTGCTGCTCTCATTAACTACGTTAATTATCAGTGGTTCAACTTGAGTCTCAATGATATTGTCAAGATCCCACATCTTTTGTTCGACTTTCTGCTGAACATGCTGTATACATTTAATAATTTAATACGAAAGCAAAACCGTATGCCAAATTTTGATTTATTGACTAAGAAGGCTTCTGGCTGAGTACAAAATAAACAACTGATCAAATCCTATCACGCGATATAGAAAATGAAAGGGAAGGATATAACGAATAAATAAGATAGAAAATCAATTACATATCTTAATAGATTCGTTATATCGTCCCTTTTCATTTGCTATGTCGCAAGTTAGGTTTCGATCAGTTGTTTATTTTGAACTTAGCCAGAGGCCTTCCTTAAGTCAATAAATCAAAATTTGTCTATAGTAAATTTATTTTCATTCATAGTGCCTTATGATATCTCGTACATAACTATACGTTCTATATAATCAAGATCCTGTGTAGTACCATTTTGGTAGTCGCCATGTTTTTTTCTATCTTAATATATTCGTTATATACTCCCCGTTTAATAAATATATCTATTCTATAAATATATAAATATTCTAAAAGTCGAGCTTTTGACTATTGTGAATAAACATAAAAAAATACACTATTGTTAGCATATTGTAGATGAAATGGGTAAAGAAAAAAGAAGGTATTCACAGGCACTCGAGGTAGATTCTGAGTAAAATATTACCTAAGTTACACTTTGAGTTTTTTATTTTATTTATTACTCAGATATGTTGAATGTTTTTATTTTTGACAAGATTTTTCTGACCTTTGCATAGGTTTTTGCTTTGAAATTTCTTTTTCCTTAAACCAACGAATGGAGTGCCATTAAGAGCTCAGTTCACGAGTGGCAACTCCGTTTCAACCTTAAATATTACGTTAAAAACATTTTTACACATTTAATGTAATTGTATTTTAATTCCGTGCATTACAATAACGGATTCACGTTATTATGTTGTTGGAAAACCTCATTCTAACATGTTTATTCAGTTATTTTCAGTTCTGTTATTCGTGTGAACGACTTATGCTACGATGTCTACTTCATATTTTCATATGTATTTCATAATACAGGAAAATATAGCTTTATACATCGTTAAAATCATAATGTGGGAGTGCCCCTCGTAACAATCATACTGTTGACGGTTTATTTATACTTACCGCAGCTCAATCTTGTATTTAGTGTAGAAATGTTTAGAAAGGTTTTCGAAGCCCCGCCCATTGTAACGTCAGAGGTGAGGTAGTCCATTAATAAACACAACTGACCGTTTCCACTAAACAGACTCGAGTTTCAAAAACTCGGGACTCGAAAAACAAAACGAACTGTTTCAAAACACGCCAGTCTTTAGTAAAGTTTGTGAAAAGTTGCTATTTTGTTTTATTGGATACGAGTTTGTGTTTTGTTTTGTTTTTATTTTGTCCGTTTGGTGGGAAACCGCCATTAGATATTACATTTAATTTTAAAACAATTTTTACATATTTAATTTAATTTTATTAATTAAATGCATTACAATAACGAATTCGCATATTATGTTGTTGGAAAACCTCATTCTAACATTTATTAATTTAATTTTATCTTTGTTATTCTTCTGATCATAAAATATAAATGATAACATTTATTATAAATATAAATGAATAAATTCAAGCACTGCAATTCCCTGACGCACGCCCTGGCTAAAATATTATCACTAAAACAACAGTGGTCCAATTAAGTTATAGCAATTCTTCCGCGTACAAGGACTACTAAATGATATGGTATGCTGAGTTTCGTATACGATGTCTATTTATATAGTTTATGAGGTGGATATTATGTACGTTTATACATTGTAAATCGTGATTTGGGAGTGCTCCTCGTAATATTCATAATGTTGATAACGTGTGTTGGTTTGTTTACTGCTACTGCATCTTTAAGATAAATTTGGTGTAGGCTTCCTCTTCTCGCGGTGTCTTTCTTCAGATGTTGGCTATATAATTGATATTTAGGCCAACTTGCGATATAACTAAATTATTTTGTTTTTATTCTTTTAATATTATATTTAACAATTCCCTCTCTGTATTCATCATTCTTAGCACTTCCCCATTGGTAGTCTGTGTGTCACCCACGATATCTTCACAATTCGACGATAGCAACACAGCTCGTTGCTACTTTTTAAGTCCAGGTTTTACATGAGTGTAACAAGACTAACCATGTACAACATTTAAGAGTTCACTTGAGAAGGCTTTTAGAGATATTTCTGTTAAATATTATATACTCTCGCTTTCCAATGCACGAAGGTCTTGCAAGATGTCTACATTCAGGTAATAAATTCTTCGTCAGTCATTGTTAGCCAGTCCTCAAGGTATTTAAAATGCTCTAAATTTTCAAAAACTTTTAAGGCGACTCTCTTCGTTAACCAGATTAACAAGAGTCTGAAGCTTATAGCTAATTTTATTACGGGATCGGCGTACCTTACGTTATTTATTATTTATCCTTATATTCACAGTTTTTTGTCTAGGACAGTCCACTAAAGGATTTTTGTCTTTCGCCCCTGCGTCAATTTTTGTTTTATTGAAATCCTTCTAGTATAGAAGGCTATATGTATATACAATAGGTTAATGCACATTAAAGATATTTTTGATTAAGGACTAGGCTCGGTCTGTCCCGCGGGCCGGTGCGCCTTTGTTAGCATCTATCCGTAAAAAAATTTAGGACCTTTACCCAAAGATGATACAGCTACCGTTATCCTACATTTTTTTAACTTGCTTTGATTTCGCAGTATTATTGACTCATTTGTGCAAAAATCAACTGAGTATGGTTTTTCTGAAAATTACAACACATAGGTCAGTGCACATAGCTTCACAAAGACACTCAGGGTTTTGTGTTAGATATGAAGTGCTTAGATACGACGTGAGGTGCCTTCGAAAACAATTTTTACAATTCGGGCACCGTGAGTATCAATATCCGGTAATAATATAAGAGTGTTTCCTCCCACAATTTTTGCTAACATATACAGATGTAAAGCACGTGGTGTTCGTGTGTATCAAGGTATAAAAAATGCTTATTAAAAGCTTAAAAATTTTTATTTTAAAGAAGATCTTTTCGGAATTGAATCATTCCATCATCAGTTTAATAAAAAGTTGTTAAAAACATTGTTTGGCCACAGAAAAACATTGGAAGGACATCATTAACAAAAACAATCCTCATGGAATTTACAAAGGTAAATGCAATAAACTGTTAACTTCGTTAATTAAACTTCGTTAATTAACACCTTTGTAAAAATTCCATGAGGATTGTTTTTGTTAATGATGTCCTTCAAATGTTTTTCTGTGGCCAAACAATGTTTTTAACAACTTTTTATTAAACTGATGATGGAATGATTCAATTCCGAAAAGATCTTCTTTAAAATAAAAATGTTTAAGCTTTTAATAAGCATTTTTTTATACCTTGATACACACGAACACCACGTGCTTTGTATTCAACAGGTATACTAGCCACTCCTGGATATCTCCACTTCATGGTTTTGTTCCAGTTTCACTTTAAATATACAGATGTAGTATTCTGCGCTCGCTACTAACTTCATTATATATATATAGATATATATATATATATATATATATATATATATATATATATATATATATATATATATATAGATATATATATATATATATATATATATATATATATATATATATATATATATATATATATATACATAGAAGTGGGTCTCAGAATCTGTTCTGCCCCAGATTCCTACATAACGAAGCCAGTGGGTACAACAAAAACCGCACTCTTACACTTTTGGGTCTTGAGTAAAATAGAGCGCCAACTACTATTGTGGATCCAACAAATTTACAAATGTAGAATTTAAAATAGTTTACGGGTTCAATTTTTTCTCCATTAAGCGAAAGCAGACCTTGATCTATATTAATCTTTCCAACCGCCATTCACTTTGACTTTGAAAGGTTAATTTTAAGGCCTCTCCGATAACTTGCTTCACTGACTAGATTTACTACTGTCTGGAGATCTTGTAAATTTTCTGGAAGAACGGCTGTATCGTCAGCGTATCTGATATTGTTGATTACTTCTCCACATAGTCTTAGTCCCCCTTTTCTTAAAATTCTCGATAGACCATAAGCTAAACCTGAAATATAACATGTTGTACTTTGCATCACTAGACCAAAAGTCAAATATTATTTGATAATTTTGCATCAGGGCAGCAAGCGTCATTTTTGCTGGAGTTTGGTCTTTTTTTTTTAAAAACTCAGCTGTCAGTAAATGTCGCTTTGTTTACTAGATTAGTTTTATTACTTCTTTTGTAGTTGTTGCTAAGTGTTATTAGCTTTATTATTGTTTTCTTAGTCCAGCGAATTATTACTTATTGTAATCAAAAAGGATTATTCTTGATATTGAGTGCTAATGAAAATAGCGAACCCTATGAACTTCCTGGTAATACCAAAGAGGCTTTTGAAATGCCATCTAATGAACACATTCAATCAGAAAGTTAAAATTAATAAGACGAATATCTAAGAAAGGTCGAAAAAGAAAGTATACAGGAAAAATCGTCAACAGTGAAAGAATAGTTAGCAAGAATATGTTGGCCAACGTGGAAAATTACACAAACTGTACTTACTTTACCAGAGTAGAAGAAGGCAATAGTCTTAATTGGTATAATAGTTAAAAATAAATAGGAATTAAGGGAAAAAGGGTGATAAACTTTAACTTAAAGAAGTGTAGCAGATTTTGTCAAGTTTTGTCGTATGGCGATTTACAAGACGTTTTCATGTAGTTTTTCAAGCTGTAAAATAAGACAATTAAACGACTTGAAAATAATGTTCAGCAAGTCATCGAACACATACAGAGCGACAGTTTTAAGTCCACACTTATAAAAGACACAACGCTTATAAAAATGTATAAACTGTACAAGCCAGAGGTAGACAATCCAGTATCTCACTACCATTGTATCCCCGCCTTTAACACATAGATTTTTTTGGATAAATTTATTTTCAAAGTTGTAAAAGGACACATGTAATACGTATGATTGCTTGAGAGAATTTATAAAAAACTGTGGCAATGAAAATAACCTACAAAGTTTACAAAGAGATAAAATGCAGATTTAGAATCATCGAAAAGTACCCAATCAAGAAAAAAGATACGGATCCTACAGCAGAAATCTCCGAACTTAAAACCACTCTGTTCTTCTGAAGTCCGCAATTGAAACGTTTTGATTTATAAAAAACATTGCCGTTGCTAAGGATACCCAGTAATGTAGTGTACTTCAAAAGACAGCTATGTGTGTACAACCTAGATATACATATTGCCTCATAACGAAGAGGATACAGATTTAAGGTAGAAAATGACTCCAGTCGTGGATAACAGGAAGTCGGAAGCTGTCTTCGACGTTACCTATTAGAAGAAGTAATTAAAATAGTAAACAATTTAATACTTTTGTCTGATTCATGCGGCGGCTATAATAGGAAAATAAAAATTGTGTTGATGCTAAAATCACTCTTGAAATCACCCAACACTGGAAAATAACAATGAAATACCTGTTTTCAGGTCACAGCTTCGTACGAAGTGACAGGCAACAAATTGCAACAACGGCTATACATCAAAGAAGACTATATGACAGTTATGAGAAAAATTAGAAAAACAACCCATTTATCATCCCATCGGATGAAACTTATTTTAATAAAAACTTCATTGAAGGAAAAAATTGTAAAAGTTGACATGCAGAACCACAACGAGTGTGTCCTACCACTATTACCAGCTTCAATAAGTTTTGTGTCCCACTTTGGTCAAATGAAAAATTGTTTTTTTAATTCAGCACTATAGAACCAAAAAAAAAATGTCTCAATGTAATTCAGTTTGACCAAAGATGTACCAAAATTTATTTTTAAAGTTCTAAATAACTCACATACATATAGTCTATTATTCGAAGTAATAATAGCCTAAAAGGTGGAGGAACCACTAAGAGATAATTCAAGGGAGGGTTGTGCTGTTATGATTTAGCAACCTAATATATGTAAAATCGTAAGTAAACAAAGGATGATTTCCAATATGAAAAAACCAACAACCGGGTAAACATCCCGGATAGAAATCTCTTTTTTAGAGAATATCTCAGATAAAGGATCTCAGGAGATACAGTCTTATCAAAACTAAAAACACAAGAGGAAAAGAGGTAGACAATTCTCAATTGGAACACATAAAGATGAAAAACAAAAACAGCGGAGGTTACCAAAGAATTAAACAGAAACAGCATCCATATATTCTTCATAACACAAACAAAAAACAAACTGCAACTGTTGAAGTGGAGTCGCGAATTAAAGTTGGACAAAAGGGGGAGTAAGAATACTAATAAAAAATAAATGGGAAAAAAGATTACACCATGGAGGGCAAGTAACTACGGAATAATTACTATTAGGGGTAAATAACAAGAAGGTAGTCGAAAATTTATAAGAGTTCAAGAACAAGAAAGCGCCAGAGCCAAAGATATCTTACCAAAACTCACGGATCATGGAGACTGTTTGGAGTGAGCCAACGGATGTTCCAGACAGTCATCAATGGAGAACAACTCCCAAAATGACAGAAACAAGCAAACATACTCATTATCCAGGAGAGGAGACACAAAACTATGCGAAAACGATCAAGAAATAAGCGTAGTCTCATCAATGAGAACGAAGTTTATACCGAAATATATAGAAAAAGAGTAAAATTTAATTAATTATAATTAACATAATATCAGCTCTCCATCTATCGACGGAAAATAATGTCTGTTGTATCGGTTGTTGCGTTGCAAGTGGTTTAGCGTAGCTCTATTGCTAATATAAATATGCTCTCTCTTTATCCATGTACCATTTTTAAAAGATATGCATTCAAACCAACGTCAAATAGCCTACGGTTACTTCTTTGACTACGCTGTCTGTACTACGCCGTTCTATTAATGCTAGCAGATAACTAGCTTGGTTCGTATACCCACGAGTATCTTTTATGTTCTAAAAATGTTCCTAAACTTATTTCCAGTGACCTGCATCTAGTTTTTAATACCTTATGATATCGTTGTTTATAACTACAACATTTTGTTAAAAAAAACTCTCGAAGACTTAGTTACATATCCTTTTAATTAAAAAGCTAGAACAGACAACAATGTAATCATTTCATAAACGTTTTTGTATCAGCGTTCAAACAGTCAAATCTTCCGCTATACAATATACTCGTATTTGAGAAATTCCCTTGGAGAAATTCGCTAGATATATGTTATTTTCCTTTTGCTCTTTTGCCAACTTCGAAACTCCTTATACACAGCGAACGATGCGATAACAGTGTATGCTGTTAAATAGAGTCCTTATTAATAACTCGATACATAAGTGATACCGTATTTCTAGCTGACACACAGGAAGGGTTTTGGTATCTGATAGTACGTGACAAGGACCCTACAGCGTGTCTTTGAACACAAACAAGAATAAAGTTATACTTTATCAAGTAAATCTACAATATTGAATACGTGTGGTTAATAACGGTAAAATACAATGGGCATGAATAACAAAAGCTAATTTACGGAGAAATCAAATTTGAATTTGAGATATTTGCCTTAAAACAACTGGTAATTAAGCCATTTCATCGTGAAAATTAATATAAAAATGAGAATATTTTAATTACTTTATTAAAAACTTTATTTTACGATTCCCATGAGCTAATACACTTTATTAGTGTATGAGCTTCTACAATACCCTTGTAGTTAAAAATAAAAGAACGAGTAATATTGGAATACATACGTAGTGTTACTAATTAGAAGTGACACTACATTGTCTCGAAAGCCATGATTTCTCTAGAAGATCAAACGACTGATACAACTAATACCACTAATTTGGGTATAAAACAATTATTTGTTTGTCGAATGTTCTGGCTCAAAATCGTCAAGACAAAGAAAGTTAGCACACAGTTCACAAAACAATAGAATTTTTGATCCAACAAATCTTCGAATTGTTAGAACATCCTGCTACGATACTTTTATTCACACCTTACAGAACGGATACTATTACTTTTTTTGAAAGAAAGTCTATACTTCAAGTTTTCTACGTTATGGTTCAATTTCTGTATACCACTAAGAGCAACCAAAATTGTAAATAATAATAATATAGACATATAGGTATACTAATATTATACACTGATCACAGTTCTGAAACGAAAATGCGGTTCGATATAAACTTAAAAATCAACAATATTTTAAAGACAAAGTTTATATTGACAGCTCCAAATGTAAAACGGACGTAAATAGTACCCTTCAAATGATAACTGCTATCATCCTTTTAGCAGCAGACAAGTATGTAGTTAAAAAAATTTTACCTTTCATCCATAAAAGTATTCCTTGCAAAAATTCCGCATGCAAAGAAGCCTGCCAACAATCCAAAATAACTTTTAATAGATTGTGCTAAAAGAATATGCCTGAAAATCTTTTATTACACAAGAAACTTAAAGTAAATGCTCAGTGCCTATCATCATCATCATCATCATCACTGGCTCGACAACCCTTTTTGGGTCTTAACCTATTCCAGGATTCTTCTCCATTCTGATCTGTTTCGTGCTTTTTTTCTCCAGTTTTTTATTTTTAAGGTTGTTATATCATTTTCTATTTGTTCTAAGTATCTCAGTTTCGGTCTTCCTCTTGTTCTTTTTCCTACTGGCATCTGTTTAAATATTTTGTTTGGTATTTCGCCTTCTTCCATTCTTTCTACATGTCCTATCCAACGCAGCCGTCCTATTTTAATAAATGTTATAATATCCGAATCCTGGTATATTTTGTATAGTTCAGAGTTGTATCTTCTTCGCCATATTCCATTTTCTTTTGTGCCCTTATATACGTGTCGCAAGATTTTTCTTTCGAAGGTGGCTAACAACGTTTCCTCTCTTTTAGTGAGTGTCCAGGTTTCTGAGCCGTATGTGAGTACCGGTCTTATTAGGGTTTTATATATTTGGCATTTTGTTTTTCTTGCGACGTTATCTGATCTTAGTTGCCTAATTAAGCCATTTTAACATTTATTTGCAATAAATATTCGCCTCTTCACCTCCTCCGTAACGTTATTATCAGACGTGACTAGAGATCCCAAGTATATAAAGTTTTTTACCCCCTCTATGTTGTATTCTCCTATTGTTATATTTTGTGGCTGCCTTATTTGTGCCTTTTTACTTACCTGCATATATTTTGTTTTGGTCTAATTGATTTTAAGACCACTATTTTGTGCACCTCGTTCTATTTGGTTGTATGCCTCTGTTTTATTTCTCTTCTTGATCTTGCGATTATGTCAACATCATCTGCAAATGCTAGCACGCTTTTATTAATGATTGTTCCTCGTGTATTGACTGTTGTGTCCCTTAGTATTTTGTCGAGTACGATGTTGAACATCGAATAGAGCGTCTCCCTGGCGTAGTCCCTTTTTCACATCTCAGTGCCTATACTTCTTGTCAAAATTACGTTTTATCTCCAAAAATAACCACCAGCCTCAGTCAAGTTTGGAATAAAAAAAACGAGATATAGGTACAAGGCAACAAAACCAGTTTCCAGATTGCAACCTTATGTTTAAAACACAATTATCTGTAATAGCCAGGCTATCGTCAACATCTTTGGACTTTATTTCAAAGATAAATTCAAAAATAAGAACTTACAATCTTCTTTTTTTTACCCCGTCACTGCTATTGTCAACATATCAGTTAATCCGCAGGATATTTAGCAAGGAAATAGAATTTTAACAGCACTCAATAACCAACAAGAAATAGCTTTAAATACTTTTGCTTAGTTGCTTCTAAAAATCCCTCCCAAGAACGATACTCCTTCTCAAAGAACATCACTAAAACTCAATAAATTCGACCGACCAATGTAGCTGTCAAACTACATTTGCATTAGGCCAACGATCAAACCATCGAGTTAGAATCTATGGAGAGGGCATCACGTGACTAAAAACGACCTCACTTCGGCCATATTGTTAAGATTGTTTTGACACTTTTGACAGATCGTATATGTTTGTTTACGTTTGTTGTTTTTCGAATATTTTTAGATTTATAATACTTTTATAGAAACTGTAATAATATATTGTGATAGTGCATAATAATGGTTTCTTGTTCTCAACGTAGTTGCAGTAGCAGAAGCAATGTTAATAAAAAATCTTCAGGAATAATGTTCTACAGGTTAGTATACAAATATGTAAACAAAGTAATGGCCCGTACTTCAGAGAATAAATTAATAGTATTTGACTGTATTAATTTATCTTTATGTATAATATATCGTGTTTTTAGTGTTTACCGCGGGATAAATAAATCATAGTTTATTAAAAATGTATTGCACTTTTTTAGATTATGATTAAATCTTCTGAATAACTAGTCATATTTTTATAGTAGTTTTAATATTATTGAGTCCGGCCATGATCCCAACGCCATATTGGTATCATCGTTAGCCACGCCTACCTACGCCGTTTTTAATACACACGTTAATATGCTCATAGCTTCTCCATAGATTCTAACTCGATGGATCAAACGCAAAATTGGGAAACGCGCGAAATTGAAAATTTAAATAATTGTTAAATTTTCTGAAATTTTTCAATTTGCTCCGCAATTTTCTTTCTGTAAGAACCTTCTACCGGTAACGTCGTTCTCAGATACATGGATTAACGAAGTACACCAAATTAAACTTAATAATTTTATTTCATATTAAAATTAAAGCAAATTGTCACAATAAAATAGCTTATAACTATATATATATATTCGTAAAATGTCATAATTTTATAACCTACTACATTAAATGAATTTTTGCTGCAATAATATAAAAAATACAGATATTTTCATTGACAAAATTGCGAGACTTTCATCTTTTTCGTCAAAGGACCAACAAAAACCGCGGAACGAAGTAGAGGTGAGGTAGTTTACTGTACATCAAAAACAAAGAGTTACGTAACAAACACATCAAAGTTACCTTAACCGTTGGTTTACAAATAACGAAGTGAATGGAAGTAGCAGAATTAACTTGGGCGTTAAAATATAAATTTGCACAATTGAATACATCAAACATATGTTCTGAATTTATATGAAGACATTGAGCGAATAAAATTAACTGACTATATAATAAAATTATGTTAAACTAGAAGACGCCTACTTAAAGAAGACGAGGACAATATCATTGATGATACTGTTGAACTTTTAATGATTGACCTAAATGGAGACGACATTAATATTTATAAAAATATTGATTGGTGATATATTCATAATAGCAATATTGATATTTGCCAATAAAGAAAAGTGAATGAACAATTATCATCGGAACAAATATTGAAATATTTAATTAATTGGGAGTGATAAGAAAATAGGAACATTGGAAACACTAAATAGCATTAAGCCTGATATTTATTTTCATAATTATTGTTAGTCGAACAAGCCGATTTTTTTTTACATTTCCACATTCTAATTTATTTGTCTTTAAGTATAATCTATCAAAAATATGACGCAATAAATATGTTTTAATGATATGTCATGTGATTTATCATTTAAAAGCTCGTGTTTTATTCAGTATATTCCTAGATCTTTGTGCGATTTTTGTGGCTTTTCAAAATGGCGACCGCTGCAATATTAAAATTATGTTTTAATTTAAGTCGGAGAAAAAGAATAATTCTTAATTTATCTGTAAAAATAAAATGAAATAAAACAAACGTCACATCAACGCAAAAATCGGAAGAGCACACATCTACAAAAATATCAAGGGAGAGAAAAGTAAACACGAAACTTCAAATGAAAACGACATGCTGCTAATAAATGCAATAGAACAAAACATTAAAATTATGAGGGCATATTTGGCAGAAAAGACATCTATAAAACAACATGGATCTCCCCGAATGGTATCACTGTCAATCAAATAGACCACGATTTAATTGAAATTAAACCCGCCAACACCATCAAGAATGAAAAATTCCAAAGGAACCAAAGCAGAAACTAAAGCAACCAAGCATTTTAATGTAAAAAAGCTAAATGATGCAAACATCAAAAACCAGTTAAAGCGGGATATAATAAAAAGATTAGAAGACACAATTCCAAATGAAGATACTGACCAAGAATGGACACAAATAGAGAAGATAATAACGGAAGCGATAGAAAAGACAGTGGGAAAAAGTAAACAAAGCAAACAGTAAAGATTGGTTCGATACAAAATATAAAAGGGATTTAGA
This sequence comes from Diabrotica undecimpunctata, assembly GCF_040954645.1. Taxonomy (NCBI): domain Eukaryota; kingdom Metazoa; phylum Arthropoda; class Insecta; order Coleoptera; family Chrysomelidae; genus Diabrotica; species Diabrotica undecimpunctata. The sequence continues at coordinate 61,884,897 of NC_092804.1, read as the reverse complement.
AGCCAAAATACAAATTAATATACTAAATAAAACAGAAACGAGGAGGAGTTATGAAACAGCAAAGAAAAAGCAAAACTGATCTGCAGATAAAGGAAAAGAGAATACTGGGAAATGAAAATATAAAGATAGGGAAAATCATATGATAAACAAAGAGATTAAGAATTTTTACCAAGAAATCAAAGTCAATAAAGCTACGGGGAGGTTTTTAATAAAAAGATGTTGAATATTCCTAGGTTCTCTCCAAACTACATGTTGGATTTAGTAACTAACATAGAGCATATGTATCTATATACGATGGAATTACATAAAAATTATGTCAAAAGAGTGCTAGAGTATAAGGAAGAAATTATGTCAAAAGAGTGCTAGAGTATAAGAACAGATTGGAAAAAAATTGGTGAAAGATGGGGAGTGAAATTTAACAAAGAGTGGGAGGAAGAAACACTTACCAGTCGCCCACATCATCGACACTTTCAACAGAGGGAGAAGAACTAAAAGAATTGTCCTGTGATTCCAGCCCAAAGTTTAAATGCGACAAGAATAAACTGTTTGAATTTTGGAGCTGAGTTTCTCAAGAATACCCATCGCACTGCAGCATCAGCACTGCAGCATCAGCATTGCAGCATCAGCTCTGCAGCATTAAAGGTTTTATTACTATTTGCGAATTTGTGCTGATGCGAACCATGCTTTTCTGTAGTTCCGAACAAGAATAATCAAAAATAGACATAGAGAAAGAAATGAGAGTGCCAATTTTCAAACTGGAGCCCCGTTTTTAAAAGCTATGCTTAGAAAAGCAATCACATCAGAAAAGATTTTGTTCTTTTTTTCTAATAAAATTTATAAATGTCCAAATAGTGTTTATCTGATAACGTGTTACTAGGATATTTCTAAAAATGATGTGTATTTTTGGGGCCTGCGTTGAAGAGCGTCGTAAAACACTGCTCATATGATTATTTTTATAAATTTTTGTGCAAAACTAAGACAATCGTCTGCCATAGAAACTGTGCTAACCTGTATTTTCAAATCGAGAATAAATAATGTGTTAGATGTCATATATTGGCATGTCAATGACGTCATGCTTATGGCCAATGTCGATAAAAACAAACGAATTTTATCAGAACGTAAGAAAGTTCTTCTACATCTTTTTTATGTAGACATGACTCTGTCTGTTTTTCAATGTGCCTCCAGTAAGTTGTCGTTCCATAGTTTCCGTGGTCTTCCTACTGATCGTCTTCCTATTGGGGAACCCGGGAACTTCCCATCCGGCTTATATGATCGTTTCATTCTACTCTTCTATTTCTTACCCAGTCCTTGATGTTCTCCATTTTGCATAAATGTCGTATACCTGTACTTCTAGCTCTGTCCTATAGTGTTTTATCATCAATTTTACTAAGTGTTTTTATCACTGCTGTTTCTAACATCCTTTTTGTCCTCTCTCTCTGTCTTTCATTTCTTTTCCGATATTTTTATTTCTCCATATTGTTTCATTTAGGCAACTTGCGTCTGTGTTTGCGCTATTCACTTGATCTTCCACTTCTGTTTCAAGCTTTCCGTAGCTAGATAATGTGATGATATGTGTTCTATTATCTGACCTCCCAGCTCCAATTTACATCTTAGTAAATTTGCTGTCATAAATAACCATGCAATATGTCTTCTTTGGGGAAAATAACACGTTAAATTTTCTGACAATTATATTGAATTGGTGCAGCATACGTTGTAAATCATCTTCACTTTGAGAGAGTAGTATTGCGTCGTCTGCATAGCAGATTATTTTAAGTTGTTTTTCTCCCATTTGGTATCCTTTTTCTTACCTTTTTTATTATTTAATCCATAATCAGGTTGAACAATAGCGGACTCAGCTATTTGTCTGACATTTCTGTCTGTCTTATCCCATTGCCAGCTTCAATAGGGTCAGTCAGTTTTTCTACTTTTACTTTTATTGTGTTATTTTGGTAGATATTTTCGATCGTTTTGATTATTCCTAAAGGTATCTCTCTTGCATACAAGTGGATAACGTCCTTTAATTTGACCCGGTCAAATGCCTTCTTAAGGTCCACGAAACATAGATATGCCGGTTACTTAAGAAACTGCAAAACTAAATTAAAATACACCAGAGTTTTTCATAAAAACTACTACATTGTTAGCGGTTATCCACTTTCTTCTACAGATTAAACTATAAAAATAAAACTATACATTATGTCAATGTAATTGACAAAATGTGCGGCCCTAAAATCTTGTATTATGTGCTAAAAAAATGTATCACAACATTATTCAACTTATAAAAATGTCGTTATACAAACACAATGCTATATAAAAACGATGATCCCTTTTAAAGTATTAAGGAAAAGAGGTTAAGATCACAAAAAATATAAAAACTAATTAACGCTCTGGCCAAAACTTATAAAAAAGTATTCGCGGATATTTATCTGAACCAGACGGGTAGTACAATAAATCAAAATAAATTTCACAACCAATTACTGATGGTGCTCATAATTATATCAAAGATACAATGCAAGTCATGATGAATTTAAAATAGAACAATACCTCTAGGAATTCCAGGTGCATCGGAGGAAGCCAACAGTCCGGTGTCCTCTGAGCTGGCGTACCCCGCGGATCCGAAGGAGCTTCCAGAATGTCGAAACTCATGGGGTACAGCGGGAGGGGCTACTTTCTTTGCGGTTGCCGCTGGCTTGGGTGGCCGCGACATGCCGCCCACTGAAATAAAGAAAATATTATTAGAGATCATTTAAATACATATAAACCGTTTAAAAATTCATTTGAAAATATAAAATCTTTTTCACTACTGGAAGATATGGAAGATTCTATATATTAAAAAACGTATGTATTATTATTCGCAGTATTACGAAATATAATTGCAAGAAACTCTAAAGAAACTAATAATGTGGTTAATTAAAGTATTTCTGGAAATCATCTATCGTTCAGAAACAAATTGCTGTGGTTTTATCTATAGCACTAGAAAGCTTGAATATGCGGTTCTTTCACTTTAAAAAATTGTATTTCAATCATACTATGCCATTATTTGGCCCTATATTGAGGATTAGACAGTGATAGGACGAAGACAAACTCAGGTCAGAGACAGAAAAACAGTCCCCTTAACTAAACAACACAATATATACGTGCGACAGATGTTAATACTTAAGGACCTATTTTTCGGCGTTTCTGGGGCACAGGCTGATCTGGGCTCCCATATCTGTAGTAATCAGCAGGGTCTCCAAGTCTTAGCCCTTCCTGGCGTTCTGAACGTCTAATCCTTTAGAAACCTAGTGGCCTCACAAAAAGCCACAAGTCTCTTTATGGATAACTACCCCTTTTGGCTCGGTTGCATAAAGATCGAACCCTGGATTTGCCACCTGTGGTAGGCTAGTGCCGGACCCTTCCAGACGACATGGGAGGAGATTTCCTCCTCATCATTACAAAGACGGCTAGACGGCAAAGACTTGGGCTATCCGTCAATCCAAGAAGGTAAAGGTGCCGCCTGAGTCTACAGTGGCCGGTAAGCATACTGACCACTAGAGAGAGAGACCACTTTAAAGATTTTAGTAATTTTCAAAATAAAATATTCATTATTTACCTTTTCATTCTTATCTTCTATTTATGTTTAATTGCTTCATTTTTAGTATTATTATATTTCATTAATGGAGTAAAAAAAGACGACAATCGGCGAGGCACAATTTCACGCGAATGACAATTCCAGTCATTCCCGTGAAAATTGAAACAAAATAGACGTGAAGATAGCCATAGTTTTAGTGACGTTAATCCAAAGGAGAATATATAGCTGAATCTGATGTTCGGTGCGGAAGGGCACTCATACGACGACCTGCGGCTTAAATCTAGAAGAAGTTTTCCCAATGGCGATACCGTGGAACTTCCAGACTGGTATCCCCCGAAACGAACCACGCCAACTGGTTTGAACTGCGACTGGAGGATATGGAACCGACTGAACCAAATGAGATCAGGCGTGATCGCTGTGAAGACCAACAGAGCAAGATGAGACCAGCTCGATGAAAATGACATCTTATGTACGTACAGCCAACGACAGAACATGGAACACCTGCTCCAGTTCAACCAATGCCCGTTTCCATGCACAATGGACTTGGACACGAAAACGTAAGCAAGTTGCTTTTACTATTCTCCTTACAATTTCATCACATTTCCCGCCTTTTAAACCTTGGACTTCTACAGATATTTCAAAATAAAAATTAGCCAAATCGATCCAGTCGCTCGCAAGTTGTGATTATAAAAAAGTTATAAAAATATAAAAATTAGGTTTAACTTTAAAAATATTGTTATCTGGACTTTTAATTGTCATACTTATCTAAGTATTTTAAATTTTTTCATTTTTTATTATTTTATACGTAATAAAGTATATAAAAATATAGGATTTTTGAATTACTCTAGTAAATGTCGAGCTTGACATCAATTTTAATGTTTATTCTCTAAAAAATAACATATGTGACGATATAGCGTGATTAATCTCGTCAAATATTGGTAAGTATAAAAAACGATAAAATATTTAAAATGGCACGCCATAAAGAGACAAATTGCTTCTATATGTGTGTTAAATGAGTCAATAAATTGTTAAGATCTATATAAAAAAGCGCGAAATACAGGATGTTGGGAGACAGACATGAACTACTTAATTTTTTTCATAACTAGGCGTGAATTATGGGATATTTATTTTTTACCATAAACTAGGTTATTGGAATTCGTTAGTGCTCTAGGTCTGGTTCTTATAAAAATATACGAAATAAGCGTGCAAATTTAAAAACTGAAAAAAATGTAACATTAAAAAATCAGTTATATTTATTTACTTTATAGATACTCTTATTATAATTTATTGGGTTATGGTTCAATAAATTTGTGATCATTCTGTTTTAAGGAATTACCTAAATATTCCCCATTACTATTTGTTTTCAATGTTTGACTCACGGATTATGATATTTGCAATTATTTCAGTATGTTTTGTGTACCAAACACTTCAATTTCTGTGCTTTTACGATTCTTTTGGTTTGGTAATCGTGACTACTTTTAATTTGCTGTAGAAAAAAGAAATTATTGTGTTGAGAAGAAAATATTTTAAAGAAATACGCACACTTCGCAGCATTGAACGGAAAACATATTATTTGGATGAAACCTGGATTAACGAAGGTCATAGAGTTGGAAAAAATTGGCAATATTTAAATGTCAAAGGTAAACGCAAAGCATTTATAGAAGGCTGCTTTACAGGATTAAAAGCTCCATCAGGAAAGGGACGACGTTTAATCATTATCCATATAAGAAGTGATACAGGGTTCCTTGATGATGGTTTGCTTCAATATGAGCCAAGAAAAACAGGAGATTATCATGAAGAAAGCTTAATGTTAAGCATTCGATTTTTTATCTCAAGTATATAAACGACTCAACCTTTTCTATATTATTGTAGCGTGTTTCAATAAAGGGAGCGGTTCTAATTTATATAAATATATTTATTTATAAGTTTACAGCACGATAATATCCTATCAACTAAAGTTAACTCATAACAGTGCTGCAGGTATATATAATATATATAATATACCACAAGTATTATTCTAGAATCATCTGGAGTAGTCCATCTCTATTCTTCCGTCGGAAGCGCATCGAAGACAGCCGCTATTGAGAACGCCAACTATTGAATATTCTAGATTCATCCTTCTAAGAATTGTGACACGTACCACGCACCGGAGGTTTGCTATTTCGTTACATTATTGTTCAGAGTTATATCGTCAGTTTTTGCTAGATTTATTTTTAATCGCATTTCTTTTGATTCTGTATTTAGGTCTAATAGCATTTTCTGCAATTTTTCTCTGTCTTTTGCTATTAACACAACATCGTCGGAAAATCTCAGGTGATTCAGGTTTTCGCCGTATATCGTCAATCCTTTATTTGCCCATTCATCTTCTAGAGCTAAAGTAAATAGCTTGGGCGAGATAAAATCTCCTTGTCTCACCCCTATCTGTAGTTTTATTTTGTTTTTACTTGGGATGTTGCATTGTCATACATATACTTAATAATTTTTATATATTGGTCATTAACTCTTTTGTTGCTTAAGCGTTAAGGATGACCCAAATTTCTATGGAGTCAAATGCTTTTTCGTAATCTACCATAGTTATTCAGAGTGTGATATTGTATTTTTTGGCCTATATAACTGTCTATATTAGAACAAGTAAGTGCATTTATTTTTAAACCATGCTGAGTCCGTGAGGGAGAGATTTATACTAAGTAGGGCTCAGCCCATGACAGTCTTAAGGAACGTCTTATTGCTATACAGAACAGGTGTAACTAAGATATAACCCAAAACCGCTCATCAATTTAAAACGTGACATAGTGGAAGCATAGTAAATTTATTGATTAAAAATTATACACACACCCATGTCTGAGGGATTATAGCCTAGACACGGTATGGAGACCATGTCTTGCCAGGCAGAATTTCGTTACAACTCGTAATAAAAAATAGACACGGAGACAAAAAGAAACGACTCAGAAGGGGGTTCCAAAAAGAGTGACTTCTCTTCTTCCAAAAAAAAAAACGATTAGAGAAAAGAAGAATAAAAAAGCATATACTTCAATTGTTTTTTTCGAGAGCCCTAAATGCTTGTTCTAAACTGTCTTTCTTACCCGCATATCAGATAATTTATGTGGAATTACGTGTTAGCTTGCTAATTACAGTTTCGTTAATTTTTGCCTCTAATAAGGCATTAAAGATTATAAAAATTCTATAATTCAACATTTAATTATATTCGCATAAAATCTTAAAGTAGGTACAGCAGCAAAAAGTAGGAACAATACCAAATTAATGTCAAGTACAAAACGTAGGTGAACAATCATGTCTTATAAACCATTTAATAAAAATACTTGGTTTAGAAACCACGGTATTATTTTCTTAAGAATAGACGTTGTTTTGTATTCGGATAATACCTGTAGTTATGTTGAATGTGTTGAAATAAGACTCCACTTAAATTTCTTTGAACGCTGGTTTTCACATTTTTGCGTAATGCAGAATTTCTAACCACAAAGTCAATAGGTTTAAGTGTATTTAAACTATCAGCAATCCAACAACTTCGTAAGATCAATATTTGTTATGAAAATTAATGTGCGGCATTAATTATTTTTATTTAAATACTTATTCTTGGTCTTTCTGATATTAAAATAATATAAAAATATACATTTAGGTTTTTCTGTACTAAACCTACTATGTCTAACATACTAAGTCTTTGAGTAAAGTTGCTGGAAAAAAATACATATACTAGCCATTTATCTTCGCCACAGAGAAACCAGTTCCAAGGAACGAGTCATATTTTCCTATCAGTTATTTATTCATTGTTTTGGTAATCTGGCTCATTTCCAGAAACCTAATATATCCTACATTGAGACTAGTTCAACCTATACATCATATACCATAATAGATTTATTTTAACTTTTTGTTTCTTGATTGATTTAGTCATATTTAATTATATATTCGGTGTAAACATACCAAATACTGTAAAGCGTAGTGTACATCACTATAAGGGTGGGAACTCTTCTCACTACGTTGACCTCATTGGTATTCTGGTTTTCGAGACATTTTATGGGCACATCAGTTTTGTCACCAACATACTTTCAACGCCCTTTCTTTTTTGAAGACATATTTTGATCTACTTTAACAGTCCCTATCTACATTTATAACAGATTCTTTTAAAAATCATTCTCATGAAGATCTCGATGAAAAAGTTCATTAGGTGTGGTTAGACGGCATTTGAATTTTTAATGTACTTTTCTTTGGAGACTCTCTCATCCAGTCAAACGCAGACCAGATTTTTGTCACTTTTAATTATATTATGTGCAAGTTTTATAATTTATTTCTTACTTTTTCTTTTTTCTATTCTTTTTAATAAATTTTGTTATCCAAGATTTTTTAACCAAGCAAAGATGATTGTGCTGTTTGTTGAGTTTTGGATGTTTTGACCTCTGAACCGCAAAACTATAATATACTTATAAGTATGTGAATCAGAAACTGAGAAACCACATGTTCGCTCAAATTAAGGGGAGACATTAAAGCTATGGCTCCACGAGCGACAGATTGTCGCTAGCAGTAGCAGTAAAATGTAGCTTGATAAATAAAAACAACAGCAGTGATACTGAGTGGCTTCACGCGCTGTAGATTGTCGCTTCGTTTCGCGACCGAGACGCGTCGTCAAGATCGTGTCGTGTTCGAATAGATCCGGACCTATTTTGATATTTTTTAGCAGTAATTTGCAGCGCGTTTGTGGCTCCACTAGCAGTAATTTGTCGCTTGTAGCGGTAATTGCCATTTAATCGGATATTTTTCTTCTTGTTTGTTTATTTCTCTGTGTTTGTTGTTTCTTTGTTTTTATAAATTACTTTAAAGTTTTTTCATACAATTTTTTGTCTCAAATCGTAACAAAAAATTATAAGTTCTAAGAAAGAAATAAATCCAATATTTTCTTTATCGGTATTCTAGATATCAAAAATCAATGGATGGTTTTTTTTTAATCCCAATTAACCCTATCAAACTGTACTTTATAATAGATGCCATTATTAAATAAGAAAAAGTTGAATAGAGAGAATAAACAGTTTTTATTGATTTCCCAAAAATCTATTTTATGGATTTCCTTCTTCGAACTGGTGATTCATTTCTATATAAGTGGTTGTCTAATCATGTTATATAAATAAAATTTTAATAATTATTGTTTATAGTAAAATTTTATTTCGTTTTCGATAGCTTGGCGTGATTCATAAATAAAAGAATGCAACAAAGCAGATTTTATGTCGAATCAGAATTTTTTAAATTATTGTAACATAAAAAAGCAAGTCAGATATTGGAAAAGTCAACCCAATATGATAAATGAATATAACCGACATATGGGAGCCGTCGATCTACTTCATAATTCAGTAGCTAAACCCTATTCATTCTACAAATTCCCAATCGTCAATAGAACCACGTGTAAGCCAAACAAGGTCGTACTGATGTACAACCTATGTATCATATGATTTTTAAAAATATTTACTTTTGAAACTGTTAGTGTAAGAATTTCTTGAAAATTAATCATTATATCACAATTAAACTAAACTCTAAAAAATAACACGACCAGTAAATAACTTAACAATAACTATAACATAAATATACCACAATATATTAACTTAAAAATCAACACGATACAATTTGAATTTAAAATGATGGCAAGTTGGGATCTGTAACATGAGAATCTGTCTAATAAATTATATTTAATAGCCTCTTGACGAATGAGACGGCGAATATCAACACGTGCTCATGTTTACTGATGGGAATTTGGTAAACGAATAAACTTTAATTACAGAATACGCAGAGGTAAGAAGTGGTGGCTGCCCCTTTTTATTCTTATGAAAGTTAAATATGTAGTTAAATATTTTGTTTTTTTTTATTTTTAGGTAGATACATGTATAGGATTATAAAATATGTAATTTGAAATCTTACTTTAAGGTTGGTAATTGCTAATTTTTCTTCTGGGCTTAGGCTATCACGCATTGATGTATCCTGTTTTCGTATGATATTTTCAATTTCATATAATAAAAATTAAAAGAAGACACTGACATCCTGTAATATTCAAAAAACTTGTCAGGATATTCTTTTAATTTGAAAAAAAAATTTCCCTCTGTCTGTCTAGGCACTAGAACAGAGTGAATCCACCATTTCCATTGTTTTTTAACCCTACGTCGACGGCACAATGCCCATATTAAAGCAACTTTTTGTTGAAATGATAGATTATCCATACTATATTATTGTAATATCGGTGTGAATTTATTTTACTTATTTATCTATATATTTTATCTGCTATATACACGGACATTATATAAACGGACAAGATACCACTGATTAACGCTCATGGAGCCACTACAAGACCAAAACGCGGCGATATGCGCGCTGTAAACTGTCGCTCGTGGAGCCATGATTTTACTGCTTTACTGCCGCCGTAATTTTACTGCTACTGCTAGCGACAATCTGTCGCTCGTGGAGCCATAGCCTAAAGAAACCCAAATATTTTTCTAAAACTGCTTTCTTGCAACACTGTTCACTTAGTTTATCGTTGAAAGATAATTTTGTTTTTGAAAAGCCGACTACAACTGCGGAAAAACATTCAAAGCTAAGAACATTTTTGAAGATTAATTTCAAACGACACAAAATTTTTTAAAGAGTTTGTAGTTAAGGAAAATAATCAAAAAAGTATCCTGTTTGTGAGACTGGCGTCTCCAGCCAAACGACAGATGTTTTTAACAGTATGAACCTCTATAGCAAGAACCTATATGTTTCCTGCATTCGACTGTTTGGACTTAATCCGTTAGTAACAAATAAGTCAACAAACTGTAAATTTTCGCTTTTTTCGTCTATCAGCAAAAAGTGAAGCATTTCACACAAATTTGAGAATAAGAACTTTATGAGTTATAAGTCATATAAAAATCTTCAAAATGGTTTTTTTAATGTTTCTATCCTTATTTATTGCTTAGAAAGTTGCAAAATAAGTCAGAAATTTCGGTTTTTCCGGATTGAGATCGGGACTGCAAGCTGGCCAGTTCATACGGACAATTCCCACCTCTATATATTAGTTGACGATTCTAGCAAGGTGAGGACGCGCGTTGTCGTCCATAAAAATAAAATTAGGTCCAATGAAAGGAGCAAAAGGTACCACATGCTGATCTAAAATACTTCTTATGTATCTTGCAGCAGTCATAGAACCTCTATCTACAATAACTTAATCAGTATGAGCTTCTGAACTGATACCAGTCCAAACCATAACGGAGCCCCCCGATAACTTATTCTTTCCGCAATAATACATTATCGTATCTATAGAAAGTGCGAAACAATCATCGGAGACGATCAGTTTGGATTCAGAGCCAGCATGGGAACGAGAGAAGCCCTGTTCAGTTTACTAGTTCTCGCCCAAAAATGCTACGACCAACAGAAAGATATATTTATATGCTTTATAGACTTCGAAAAAGCATTTGATAGAGTAAGACACGACCTACTATTAGAACGTTTGCAAGAAGTCGGTTTAGATGGAAAAGACATCAAATTCTTAAAAAACTTGTACTGGAACCAAAACGCCAGAGTTAGGATCGAAGGTTCCACATCCGCAGAAGTAGAAATTAGGAGGGGAGTTAGACAAGGATGTGTTCTGTCGCCTCTGCTGTTTAATCTTTACTCCGAGTTTCTATTTAAAGAAGCATTGGAGGATTCCAAGGATGGAGTCAAGGTGAATGGCGTAAATATCAACAGTATCAGATACGCCGATGATACAGTGTTAATTGCGGATTCCGATGTAGGTCTCCAACGACTCATCGACAAGACCAACTCGACCTGTGAGCAATTTGGTATGAAAATAAACATTAAAAAAACCAAAGTGATGTCAATCCGAAAAAATCAAAACGTACCTCAACCTTGCACAATAAATGGGCACATTTTAGAACAGGTCAATAGATTTAAGTACCTGGGATGTTGGATCGATAGCAGCCTAAATCCTGATCTAGAAATAAGATCGAGAATAGAACAGGCCAGAAAATCTTTCGAAAAAATAAAAAAACTGCTTTGTGATTCTCGAATAAAACTCGAAATTCGACTACGTTTATCAAAATGCTACGTCTGGTCGACTCTTCTATATGCAGTTGAAACGTGGACCCTAAAAACATCAACCGTAAATAAATTGGAGGCCTTTGAAATGTGGATCTACCGGAGAATGCTCAAAATTTCATGGACATCGCATACCTCAAACGAAGAAGTGCTGCATAGAATAGGCAAGGAAAGAGAACTTTTTAACACAGTAAAAGTTAGAAAAACATCATACCTAGGCCACATACTGAGAAATAATAAGTACCAATATGCCCAACTTATAGTGAAAGGAAAAATCGAGGGAAAGAGAGGCCTAGGAAGGAAAAGACTATCGTGGCTCAGAAACATCCGACAATGGACAGGGCTAAATTTTGAACAGCTAATAAGAACAGCTGAAGATAGAGAAGATTTTAAAATTGTAGTAGCCAACCTCCATTGAGGAGAGGGCACTTTAAGAAGAAGAATAATACCATTGAAAATATCGCTCTCCGTGTCTTCTCCAAACCCTTTCTCGGCCGTCTGGTGACCTTAGACAAAATCTGAACTCATCTGAGAACAATACATTGTTCCAATCTGCATCACTCCAGTTTTCATGTTCTCTTTAAAAGCAAGGCGAGCTCTGCGATGTTCTATGGATAGTATTGGAGATAGGGCTGGCCTTCTGGATAATAAATTACCTTCTACAAGTCGTCGACGAACTGTCCATCCTTCAGTTCAACTGAAGTTAGATGTAGATTTCTCAAACATGATGAGACCAGAAATCGATCATCTCTTTCGGATGTTACCCTTCTACGACCTGATCCTGGTCTTCTAGTGAAGTTACCGGTGTCGCTAAAACGCCGAACTGCTCTTCGAACCGAAGATCGACTAACACCCAACATTTCAGCTGCATAATATTGGCTACGACCATCTTGAACTAAAGTTACCGCCCTTGCAGCATCTGTCGGAGTTAGAGACATTTAGGAAGGATAATTAAATAAAAATATAACACGTTTTGAAAATAAAATCACTACTACACTAGTATGATTGTTGAATTAAAAACAACATTCAATAAATATCTACTCGCTTCAGACCCTTTTTGACAAAAACCTGAAATACCAATTTGTTTTAAGAAATATAAAAAGCAATATTAAAAATATTATTTTATTTCTCGTATACGAGGGTACACCTAAATTTACATACGTAATTTAATGTCTCTAAAATTATACAAATTCAAATAAATAAAAAATAAGGAATGGATCGATTTTGTTGCACCTGAGTGTATTTATGATTAATATACGCTCCGTCAATAAACTTCGTGCATAATTTATTTATAATAGATTTTATCAAGAAAATAAATGATCCTATTCAATTATTTCTAAAAATAGAATTGGTTTACTTATGTATTGCTTTGAAAATAAAAAATCTCGAATAAAATAGTTTTTTTAATTTGTGAAAAAATACAAGTTTTCCAAATTTGAACAAATAATTTTCCTATAGATAATGGTTAGAAAGATATTCTTATTGTTTATAAGCAGAATGGAAATATTTTTGCAAAATTATTTTGTAATATTAAAACTTTATCTTATTTGATTTAATCATATTGACAAAATAAATCTCCTTTCATAAGCTACCCGTATAATTACTGTAACTTAATAATTTTCTAACTTTTTTTGTTGCAAAAAATTTTAATTTGGTTAAAACAAACAAAATAACTTTTAAACTACTTGGCCGATCGCTTTGAAATTTTAAACATATTTTAAGCATCCCATTCCAACATTCCATGTAAATAAATAAATAAGTCCAAAAAATCGATTGCAGGAGACATATAAGTTCTTGTTATAGAGGTCCATACTGGTCAAAACAACTGTCGTTTGCTTGTAGGGGTCAGTGTCACGAGAAAAAATTTATTTCCCTTATTATTCCCTTATTATTTTAAAAAACAAAAAATTTGTTTACTAAAGTAAGTACTAAAGTGTAGTACTAAAATTTGTTTCTTAATTCAGAATCTTTTGTTAAAACTAAATTCCCCCGCACCGTTAAAAAAAATTACAGGTCAATATCTTTCCGAATGCCATGCATTACTACAAATCGATTTTCAACCCAATAATCTAAAACCGAAAAAACTTGGTTACGTTTTTTGTAAAAACTTTATCTTCAAAGGAATTTTGTGACTGTATACCTATTAAATATCAGTAAGCACTTCGGTGATATTATGGTCGTCGCATTGTTACGTAACATTCCGTTTGGATAAAAACCAGATCTAAGTGTACAAAGCAATGCTTGAGCAGCTACATTAATAAGTATAATATAAGATAAGACTCGCAGAGTATGTAGTTCTCTTGCGACAAGACAGGTATCAATTAGAGGCGCCAAAACTGTCGTCTGCAGGTCCATTCCATTCTTCGTTTGCCTTTCACCATTGCGTTACGAAAACAAAAGCATGGATTGTGGTTACGCACACAGAACCGGCTTTGTGATATTGCAATTTTGAGTAGCCTCTGGCACGTCTGGGAACACAGCAGAAGACGATCTTGTCTTGTTAAATATTAAGTGCTTAAGATAGAAACAGGTTCTGTCTAGAGCCATCATCAACAATGAAAAGTTGTCTAAGGCACAAAATTATACTCGCTGTCAAATACGGTCTACACAAGAATTTTATACATCTCTGCAATGCATGCAAAATATTTACAGAAAGGGTTCATAAAGCAAAGAAGAAAATCTAAGATATTTACATAATTAATGAAAATTGTAATGAAAATAATAACTTTATTCGATATATCATTAACGACGTAGTGCGATTAACTATATAAAAACCGGTTCATTTTTACAAAATACTGATTCATTTTTACCGAACACTTAATACTATTCAACTGAATAGTACTATATATATACAGAAATGATAAGAAGAGTAGCCTGCAATATTACAGATAAAAACAATGTATGATATAATAAAACAAAAAAAAACAACATTTCGCAATATTTCTGAAAAAAATTTATGCTTTGGCAATAATCCACAATGATTGTAATATTAAAATTATGTTTTTTGTTTTGTCGTTTCGATTTCCAATTCAAAAATCCTCTAATCGGAAAATAAAATTACAAAATTTATCTCCAATGGAGCTATAGCCCAAATCGAGCCTTGGCCTCCTCCAAACTATGCCTCTAACTTGCCGGTCCCGCGCCGATTTTCTCCACGTTATTACATCTAGGAAATTTTGCGCGTCCGCTGCCACTTCATCTTCCCACCTTTTCCGTGGCCTTCCTTTTGGTCTTGCGCCCTTCATTTTACTATTTTGGCAATCTTTCGGTCTTCAGTCTAATTACATGACCAGCCCATCAGGTCTTTAAAGTTTAACGAATTCTAAGATCGATGCCTATTTTAACAGTTGGTAGAGTTCATGCTTGTACCTGGATTTCCATACTCCGTTTACTTTAATAGATCCAAATATCTTTTTTAGGACTTTTCTTTCGAAGAGTTTCAGCTTTCGTTTTATGTCTTCTGTCATCAGCCATGTCTCACATACTACATATCTCACAGCCATATACTATTGGTCTGATAATAGTTTTGTAGACCATGATTTTCTATCTCCAGTGTTTGTTTTTGGAGCGGAACACATGAGCGAGTGAAAAGTAAGCTGTGTTTCCCTTTACTATTTTAAATTTCTGGCTCTTTTGTTCCGTCCGTGTTTAATGCAACTCCCAGATATGTGAAACTTTCTACAGTTTTTACTGTAGTAGTAATAGCTTGTACTGTTTTTAATTGTAAATACATTTCTACCGCCTCTTCTGTTTCGCGAGACATAATGCTAGTGTCATCGGCATAGACAGCTATCCGTATTGATTTATTTGTTAGATTAGTTCTTCCTATATTCAACACATTATTCCAATTACCACCTCGTAACCTGTACAC
Source organism: Diabrotica undecimpunctata (assembly GCF_040954645.1). Classification (NCBI taxonomy): domain Eukaryota; kingdom Metazoa; phylum Arthropoda; class Insecta; order Coleoptera; family Chrysomelidae; genus Diabrotica; species Diabrotica undecimpunctata. The sequence continues at coordinate 61,869,391 of NC_092804.1, read as the reverse complement.
GTGGAAATCCCTTCAAGACAGACCCGAGAGAATTATTAGGAATGAAATAGACTACATTTTAGTCAATAAAAGATTCCGAAACAGCTTTACATCTGTCAAGACTTATCTTGGAGCAGACTTGGAGACAGACCACGTTCCCCTGGTGGGAGTATATCGAGTCAAACTCAAAACAGTGCAGAAAAGAAAAGCACAATCATACGACCTACGTATGCTGAAAGACCTTGATACGAGGATGAGAGTCCAAGACACGTTAAACGAGCAAGTGACTCGAACACTTAGAGACAAATCGAACGAAGAACAAACGATCAAACATATTACAGAAATAGTGCAAAATGTAAAGGATAAACACTTAAAGACAGATAGATTAATGAAGAAAAAATCATGGATGACAGATGAGATCCTGAAACTAATGGACGAGAAAAGAGAGGCCAAAAATGACCGAGACAAATATAAAACCATAAATATATTAATAAGAACGAAAATCAGAGAAGCGAAAGAAAAAGAAGCAAGGGAAAGATGCGAAGAAATTGAGACTCTGCAGTCAAAGTATGATAGTCACAATGTACATAGGAAAGTTAAAGAACTCACAGGGAGACTAAGACGAAGGCAGAAAGGAAATATAACTGATTCTGGCGGAAACATTATCTTGGACAAACAGAGTAAAATAAGAACGTGGAAAGAATATCTAGAAAAACTATTTGAAGACCTAAGAGATAATAAATTTGAGCTACAAGAAGAGGTTCATGATGGACCAAGAATATTACAGCAGGAAGTTCATTCCTCAATAACGCAGTTAAAGGATGGCAAAGCGGCAGGCCCTGATAATATATAAGCAGAACTACTCAAACTAATGGGCAACGAATCAATAGCAATAATCCCAAAGAAAATTCAACAACATAATATAAAACTCTGAAGAAATACCAACAGAATAGCTGAAATCTGAGTTTATTGCACTTCCAAAAAAACCAGGAGCCAAAAATTCGAAGATTACCGTACTATAAGCCTCATGATAATTCATAAGAGAATCTACAAGCTGTGTGAAAGTCAAATTTCCCCTAACCAGTTCGGATTCACAAATGCTGTTGGTACTAGAGAGGCTTTGTTCTCAGTACAAGTCTTATTCCAGAGATGCAGAGACGTCAACTGTGACGTATACGCATGTCTGGTTGATTAAGAGAAAGCGTTTGATCGAGTACAGCACGCCAAGATGATCTAAATACTAAAAGAAGCAGGAATTAACAACCAAGATATGAAAATAATTAGAAATCTTTAATGGAATCAGACAGCAAATCTCAGAGTTGAAGATGAATACACTGACTATGTGAAAATCATGCGTGGAGTGAGGCAAGGCTGTATTTTGTCTCATCTAATCTTCAATCTGTACTCTGAAAGAATATTTATCGAAGCTTTGCACGAAACTGAAAAAGGTATTTTACTAAATGGTTACCGGCTAAACAACATCAGATATGCAGATGAAACCATAGTATTTGCGGAAAACTTATAAGACCTACAAGTTCTTATGAACAAAATCACGTATTACAGTCAACAATATGGACTTAATGTAAACATTAAGAAGACAAAGCTTATGATAATTAGCAAGAAAAGGATAACAGAAGGTCAACTGTACGTCAACCAATCCCCTGTAGATAGAGTAACGCACTACAACTACCTCGGCACCATAATAAATGAAGAATGGAACAACAACCAGGAGATTAGAGCACACATAGGAAAAGCTAGATCCACCTTCAATCGGATAGGTTCTTCTTCAAGAGTCATAACCTCTCTCTTGATACAAAAGTAAGAATGCTGCGATGCTACGTCTTCTCTGTCCTTTTTTTGGTGTTGAATCGTGGACCTTAAACAAAGATATGTGTGGAAAACTGGAAGCATTTGAAATGTGGCTATATCGGAGAATACTTAAGATCCCGTGGACTGACCGAGTCACAAATAAGGAGGTCCTCAAAAGAATGAATAAGAACCGAGAGGTACTGACCACCATCAAATCTCGAAAGTTACAATACTTCGGACATATTACGCGAAACGAATCCAAATATCTCTCCTTCAAACCAACCTGCAAGGAAAAATATTTGGAAAACGAGATCCAGGAAGAACATCTTGGTTAAAGCACCTCAGAATCTGGTTCAATACAACATCTGTGCAGCTTTTGTGTCGGTGCCAGTCCGTCTCCTTGCTTTAACCCTTTGACTATTGAAAAGTTCTCAGTTGAAAAGAGATTTGAAAAGAGCTCATTTTGTACTCTGGCAGTTACTGTAGACGAGCCCATTGTTGTTTTTACTAGCCTGATGTATTTTTGGGGATATTAAAGCTATACAATATATGATATAACTTTTGTCTATTAATTGAGTCGTAGGCCTATTTGAAATCTATGAATATGTTGTGGACGTCAATGTCATATTGTTTAAAATTTGGTTCACCGTGAATAGCTGATCAGTCGTTTGTTTAGTATGTAAGTAAAAACTTTGTACGCTGTGCACAAGAGGGTTATGCTGCGATAATTTTGGCATTTCAGTGTATCCCATTTTTTATAGATTGGGCATATAATCTCAGATTTCCAGTCGGTAGGTCTCTTTTCATCATTCCAAATCGTGTTTATAAGTATATGCATTTGTCCTACTATGTGTTCGCCACCTAATTTATATAGCTCAGGGGGAACGTTGTCAATACCTGGACCCTTGTTAATGGCATATGCAGAAAACGCATAGTACAACATGTGCTCCGTACTACGTGCGATATGTTAATTTAAAAGTATTCGATTTTAAAAAGAGTATTGGTCACATAACGCATTCTTTATTTGGAACAAAATGGAATCTTCTTCCTTTAGCGATAATAATGCAAACATGATGCATACATTACAATTCATAAAACAAGTCCGTTGAGTAATCGACGAACGTATTGAGTGTTTACATTTTTTAAAATAGTAATATCATACACATGTCTAGTCTAAATGACTTCCAGCATGTCTTGTTTGGGCATCTTTTACTCATATGAAGAACTAGAAGCTCAACGATCTTTGGTAAAAACAGTTTTCATTTAGCTGCGAACATGCCTTAACAAACAACTTAAGCTCTCTTATTTTGGCATCAATTGGTGCCATACAAAGACTTCTTCCAATGGCGCTACAACCCAAACTGAGCCTTGTCCGCCTGTAATTTCTGTCTCTAATATATGCGGCTCTGCGCCAATCCCAAGTTTCGGCAGTCTGTTATTATCGATCCTCTCTACATAATCAGCCTATCGAATTATCTGGAGTTTAAGGAATTCTGAGATAGGTAATTCTTTGAACAGTTGATAAAGTTTATGATTATATCTAGAACTCTATATCCTATTTACGGCATTGGGTCCCAAATATCTTCCATATAATTTTGTATAGTCATACTACTGGTCTACTGATGGTTTAAAACTAAAATTAACTCCATTGCTACAAAATCGTCTTCTACTTTAGTTTGGTTTCTAATTCTCTTCTTTCTTTTCTGTAGTAGTGTTTTTGTATGTTTATTTTAATTCCAACGAGTAATAAATAGGCCTGTTTAAAATAAGGATAGACTTATCTTATTAAATTTAGTCTAAATTTTTTTTTTGTAACTCTTCTCGTTCATCTGAGCCTTCTTATTACTCTTAAATTTAATTGTTCTTGTTTAGTTCTCTAGTTCTCTAGTTATATAGTATATATATATATATATATATATATATATATATATATATATATATATACACATATATATATATATATATATATATATATATATATATATATATATATATATATGTAGTTTTTAAATTTCACATACTTAACGGAAACGTTAAAGGCTGATCACAAAACATTTTGGGATGTTTTTTCGAATGCCTACTCCAAATCAATTGATACAATATAAAAGTTAACATCGAACAATCAATTCATTTTACCTGCAGGAAAACATAGTTAAAAACAGCGTTTAAGTAGTTACCGTTCTTTTAAACAAATAACACAGTTCTTATTAGGAGATCCCTACATGTCCAGTTCTAACGCCTGCTCTGCATGGTTGGTTAACCGAAATGCTGTTATTCGCCCACCTGTTTGCAGTTGAATGGCGCCAAAGAGTTAAAATCGACGGATTTATTGCAACCGCATTGAATATATTAGCTGAACATGATAGATATTTTTTACTTTATGTATCGACAAAACCTACGCACAACTAATGTTTTTTGTTTTGTTTATGTTTTTGTTCGCCACCTGGTATAGGCGATAATCAACATTAACCGTATGGTTAGGAGAAAGGGATTACTAGTTTTGAAATTAAAAATTTGACGCCCTATTTTACATGTGCTTCGTAGTAGGTGCCTTTCTATTAAAGTCTAAGCTTTCATCTAGGTTTATAGACTTCATCAGAGTTCAAACTACAAAACAAAGAATAATTATGACTTTTTAACCTTACTATAAAATATTACAATCTTATCCAAATATTAGCACAAAAACTCAAGGTGATTTGGGTGGTAAAACACAATGCGAACTAACATCAAAGTATACATAAAACATATTAGTTTAAAATTAGTTTTGATACGATATTGATGTTAGTTCGCATTTTGTTGTACCACCCAAATCACCTTGAGTTTTTGTGCTAATATTAAGACAAGATTTTAATATTTTATAGTAAGCTCCAACTGCCATTGTTCTGTGTTTTGTAGTTTGAACTCTATAAGTCTATAAACATACACAAAAGCTTAGACTTTTAATAAAAACCCCGGTTTTAGTTGCTTTCTCACTGTATGAAATAAAGGGTATCCCACAGTGTTAGGTTTTACTTCATAGAAATTAATTTTATCCAACAATAAAACACTAAATATGTACTTCCACAAAATTTATTATAATTTATTATCCCTACGGCTGTTTCGGCAGAATGCCTTTCTTAAGTGATCTATTTCAAGCGAATAGGTTGAAGAGTGTGTACTGTTTGCCTCAGTTGGTTAATCAACAGGTGACAGTAGGAAATAAATTCAGACCATGGCTTATAAACCCGAAAAACCAGGTATTATTACAAAATAGCGGATGTAAAAGTCATACTGACTGGGCGGCATTAAGAATAACTGATGGTAAAAGTAAAAGAAAGTATATTAATATTGCTAACACAGGTTAAATAAGAACATGTTCGTCTGATATAAAAGATTGTAAAAGGAAAAAAAAACGTCACAGACGCAAACTATTTTAGAGAGTTCATTAGTACATTTAGAAATGCGGCTAATAAATTTAAAATAGCGTTGATGATGTCAACCTCTGATAAGGGAAAGAACCTGAAGAAGATAATCTTAAACAAAGTACTATTGGGAGTCCTACAACTATACGAAGACTAGAAGAAGATCTATGGCCAAACATAGACCGATCTGGATACAAGTAATTGGGTTATCCAAAATTGCATGGATAGAATAATAAATAGAAATAAAGAACACAACAATAGAAAATATTCAATTATTCAAAATAATGTAGAAAATAAGAAAAACACAAAAACAACGACGATAATCAATACTATGGGTTCAGAATAGCAAAGTGTACACACTCAGAAAACGTTGACAAAAACTACGTAGAACTAGATAAAGTATGTGGACCAATGAGCACGTCGATGCGCATCGTCCCGCCTTTCTACCTTCTATTCAATTTACCATTGAACGATGGACTAGGAAATGCACATGTCGATACGAAATAAAATGTATAAAAAGAGTGCATTTTCCAAGCCATGGGTACACACACTTTCACCAAGCTCACAAATCATAAACATATAAACACCAAAAAGAAACAACCCAACAACACACAACCAATAACTACATAAATTCGCACATCCACACACACTAAACACTAAACAGTGAGCACCTCGTACACTCCTTAAAAGTCATATTAAAAAATCATAAGGACAGGGAGAGATTGGTTTTCTGTGGTTTCCCAATCTCATTGCACAACGATACCTGATCCTAGGCGAGGACACAGCCACAGCTATCCTCCACGCGTTTAAACCCAACAAAACAAAAAGGCCAATAATCTGAAAAAGACAGTTTTTCCCAATGGAACTTGTACTTAGTAGCAGGCTTGGTCCAACCGGCGTCCAAAAGGTAAGAAATCATTTTGGCACTTCTGCTTTACAGCCTCCACTTTGTCTCGAAGAGCGGCAATATGCAGATTCACGTTTATCCAATAAATAAAAACCACCCTCGAAGAGGCACAGAGCCTAAACGAGTAAAAACGTTGGCATCATCAAGCCATTGGTAGTCAAGCCTAGCCTTAATCCATTCACGTGGCTCTGCTTGTCCTTAGATTCATTTGCTAGGACCTTTTCACCACCAAACTGCGTTTTATTTGTGAAAGATTACCTAACCCACCAAATTGGAATAGAAATGCAGATGAAACTTCGAATTGACTGGTCGAAGTCCTTTGTAGAGCACCTAGGGAGCTGATATGGAGTTATTTCTTGTGAAGACCCAGCCTCTCTATGGTGACATGGCGCCCTACGTATGTGGTGTTCAGTATCCACGTAGGTACAAGCGTACTCCCCGGCGATAATAGAACCCGGCTAGCAAATGGTTATGGGTTCGATATGACGGAAAGGAGGACGAATTTACCAAGCAAAAAGCAAGTCGACCGAGGTTTGTACCTGCAGAACGGGATGGAAGCTATGCCGTGGTGTGGTGACTTTTACAGAAATTGTCGTGAACATATGGTATGAACACTATTTTTAACCTTCTATAAACTTTTCGAATTTTATGAACATTTTTCAACTGTTATGAATAATTTTTTTAATTTTTATGAGCATTTTTCATTATTCTCGTTTCGTGCAAATATTTTGAAACATTGTAAACATTTTATATATATTTTATATCATGAACTCTCCGAATTTTTATGCACAATTTAAAAAATTTATATGTAAACTGTTACCATTTTTATAACTTGGACAAAATTGGAGGTGAATAGCCTGAGTGACTGGAGTAAATCAAAAACAGCTGATTGCTATTTTTTATTAGATGTACAAGTCCTACTTTTAAGAACACAATGCTAAAAACTACTACGGTATAATGAATCGGAAATAAAGTGTCAACATAAAAACAAGAATCTTGTGAGATCTTTAGTGACCTTTTTAGCTGTAAAACAAGCTTTTAAAATTTTCATTTTGGTTTTTAAACAAGGTGTAGATGAATTCTTCGTTTTACTGTTCATTTAAAAATAATTGCTTTTAAAGATTACCTATAAATAATTTTAACAATTATTTAAATAACGGATTTCTTAAAATGTGAAATTCGTTTAAAACACCTGTAAATTTCAGGAAGTTCGCCAAAACCATTACTTTTCTTCAAATGAACACCTTATTTAAATGTATTTAAATTAATTACAAAAAAGAAGAAATTAGACGAAAGTATAAATTTAGGACTCGTTCAGATTAGACATCGCTTTTGTGAAAACAAACGAGAAGTAAAGTTGAACAATCTCTCAGAAAATGTAGGTTTGTAGAACCAATTAGTCATGGGAGACTTGTTGATTTTAATAAAATATTAAGAAGGAAGTTGGCTGGCGGTGACCTTGACAGCATGCGAAAACGAAGGACAACATTGATTGCTATAGAGATTAGTAAATTGTAAAATAATTACCCAACTTATTATCGGTGAATGATACAACCTTTTGTCGAAATATAATTTTGGAAAATTACGTATCAGCAGTGACGGAGATAAAGATGGTGTTTGAGGAGTCTAAAGAATGAGATATATTATACCAAAATTCTAACGTACATATAAAATCTATAATGCAAACAATCTACTATTACTCATAAACGCCATGACATTCTGCGCCTCCCTATGCTTCTCTTTTCTCGGATCTTTCCCTGAATAATCAGTTGGAGCAAGGTGTATTTCTCTCCACGTGTAATATGTCCGAGATATTCCAATTTTCTTGTTTTAATTGTACTTAAAATTTTTATTTCTTTATTCATCCTTCTCAGAACCTCTTTGTTTGTGACGTGTTCTGTCCACGATATTTTCAGAATTCTTCTATACACCCACAGCTCGAATGATTCCAGTTTTTTCATTGATGTCGCATTCAAGGTCCAAGATTCCATTCCATAAAACAAAGTTAAAAAAACATAGCATCTCGCCAACCTAACTCTTAGTTCCAATTTTAAATCCCTTGTACATAGCACTCTTCTTATTTTGTTGAAATTTGCTCTAGCTTTTTCTATTCCGATTTTGATCTCCTGAATGATCTCCTCATTTGTGGAGTTAATCATTGTTCACAGATATGTATATTTTTGTCCACTTGTTCGACGTTGGTTCCGCTTATTAGAAGATTCTCCTTATTTCTTTGAGTTTTCGATATTCTCATAAATTTCGTCTTCTTGACGTTCATTGTTAGACCGTACTCTTTTCCACCGTACTTCATACCCTAATCTAAGGTTATTTAGCCAGGAAGTACGCCTACGACATGGAGCTCTCTTTTCTTCTATTATTAATTTATTTTAGGAGTTCGTGTTTGTCATTGCTTAAAACGTGGTGGCCTAGTTCAGAAATTGAAATCAGGAGAGGAGTTAGGCAGGGATGCATTATGTCTCCATTACTATTCAATGTATATAGTGAATCCATTTTTGAAGAAGAATTACTATCTGAAAGTGAAGGAATGATAAATAACGGAAGAACTGTTAACAACATAAGATATGCAGATGACGCAGTGATTATGGCAAGCTCTGCCGAACAACTCCAACTGCTACTAAACAAGAAAAACAGTTACTGTGTAAAATATGGACTAAAAATGAATATAAAAAAGATTAGAATAGCATGGCCACAGAAGAAAACAAACACAGAAGCATTACGAGAAATGGGCAAAGAATCTCTCTCTTCAATCCTGACCACCAAAGTGACCACCAGAGTGTAGTGGTCATCGTGGTGTCGTGTATTGTCCGTCTCCAAAGATCTCTGTCTGTGGCCATTTCTTTTGCATGTTCCTGTAATTTGATCGATCCATCTTCTTGGAAATCTTCCTCGGGATCTTCGGTCTTCCACCTTTCCTTGGATAATAAGTCTTTCTATGTTTTCTGTGTCTGCTCTCATAACATGTCCAAAGTATTTCAATTGTTGGATAGCCGTTGTTGATAGACTTTGCTGAATAGCCGTTTGCTGACTTTTAGCTCATTTAGAATTGAATTATTTGTCCTTTGGTAGGTCCACGGAATTCGTAACATTCTTCTCCAACAGAACATTTCAGTGGCGTCTATCTTTCTTCTTTCCGCTTGTCGTAGGGTCCAAGATTCACATCCGTATGTTAGTATTGGGAATATTAAGCAGTTGATCCACATCATTTTATGATCTCACCATCTCAAACCGGTCAATCGTGGTTATGTGTTGATGATTGTTATGTAGTTTATCCACTATCATGATCTTTGTCTTTGATATGTTTAACTGCAGACCAAATATTGGATTTTCTAAAAGATGCAAAAAATACTACTTTTACCCCCGGGCTTCCCTCTAAAACCCCCCTCGTAAGGGGGTAAAAACGCAAAATAATCGATTTACCAAGAATCTGCAGATCTGAAAATAAAGATGCGTTTTAAAGGCAAAGATTTCAGTTTTCGTATGAAGTTTTTGTATTTTGCCGCAAATAAACAGATTTTATAAAGGTTTTACATTACAAACGATCGCACGTCACAGGAAATGCCTCCAAGAAGACGTTTTTTGAGTGTAGTTTGTAGCAGAAGTTTGGTTCTTTTAAAAAACATACTAGTATAATTGAAAAAAGGTTTTAAACGTTTTAGATTGTTTGTTATGTGAAAGTTTAAATTGAGCGTTTTTTAAGCATATTTCAAATGCCTCACATTTGTTACCAAAAGTGAAAACTAAAATTTCATGCTATAGGTTTTTAAGGTTAGGCTCGAGTCATCGAAACTTCATAGTGACCAATCAATGAAAGGTATAGATTGTACAAATCTGAGTTAATTTGCGACCAAATACAAAAATTGCATACGAAAGCTGAACTCTTTACCTTTAAGAGGCATCTTGATTTTTGTCGTTAGGACACTTAAATTAAAAGATATCGAATTTTTACTGTCTAGTTGATACAAATTTTATTGATCATTGATTTCGCGCGCGTAGCTGACATTTAAAATTGCCGATCGCTTCAATCGTTATTTCTGAGATAACGGTTCATTCACACAAAAACTGCTAATAACAATTTTTGTTTAAAATTTTCTCAGCTACATTTTTTATTTAAAACATTTTTTTCTACGGCGTACAGATTCTTGGTAAATCGATTTTTTTTTTAATTTTTACCCCCTTACGAGGGGGGTTTTAGGGGGAAGCCGGTAGGTAAAAGTGGTAAACCTTTTTGCATCTTTTTTGGGGTCTTAAAATTAATATTCACGGCAAAATTCAGCTTGTTCGTATGATTTTTAGAGGTTCAGCGGCAATTTCGTCTCTGACGACTGGAGTATACATTATTAGTTAAAATGCGACAGAAAAAAGCAGCTACTGCAGAGGAGTATTACTGCTAGAAATAATATCGAAAATAATAGCCGAGGAACTAAGGAAAATAATCGTTACGTGTATAAGAGAAGAACTACAAGAATTTCGGAAAATAGATCAACAACAAAGTCAGCTTCATAATTCGCCAGATAGTGGAGAAAGCCATAGAATACAACAGTCCCTAGTTTCGTAGATCTAACCAAAGCATTTGATAAGATACGACTAAGCGAGCAAATTAGCGACTAAGATTATACAAGAATTTAATTCTGACCGTTTAACTAAAATAAAAGTAGATGGTTAACTGAAGGAATACCAATATATAAAGAAATAAGACAAGGAGAGACAACAAACCTGCGTGAGATCAATATCTACATACGCTATAGAAACAAGAGCTGATACAAAGAAAACAAAACAGGTCTTAAGAACAGCCGAGATAAAGAAATTAAGATCTATAGTAAGGAAAATTAGATGGCATCGAGTCGTCTCAAAGATATCAGAGAAAAATGTGATGACCAAGATATATTGAGATGGATAGGAGAAAGAAGAAGAAATTGGATTCAACATGTAAACGGAAGAAGGTCCTCAGAAAGATCGCCAAAGAGATGGCAATACAGCTGGTCTTTGGAATCACAAATAAGATTTAATATAACCAGTAAACACTCATAAAGCTAACGAATAAAAAAGAAGAAGATGAAATGTAATGACACATCACTAGTGATCAATGGTAAAGATAGTTTAAACACTCCTGACCATGGAGCTGCGCGAAGGCGGAGTCAAATTCACGTAAAGGCAGAAAGGTTCTATTGTAAGTGGAATTATACAGTGCATAATACAATGCGTTTCGCATGAAAGTGGGGACTAAACCAAATTTCGTCTACTGCGCCGTGGTCAGGAGTGCTTGCACTATCTCTAAAAACCGAAACAGTAGTCCTTGTAGATTATACGAAAAATCAGTAGGTATTGATTTAAAATTATTTTCTTAGATACTGTTTATTGTCATTGTTCTGAAGCTATTTTCTTGTGGCATTTTAAATTAATTTATATTTAAATGGGAATAAGCCACAATTAAAGGTTAAAATACGTTTATTGACGTTTCAATTTCCACTTCGGAAATCGTTCTCAAAATACAAACATTAGTGATTATACTAATGTTTGTATTTTGAGAACGATTTCCGAAGTGGAAATTGAAACGTCAATAAACGTATTTTAACCTTTAATTGTGGCTTATTCCCATTTAAATATAAATTAACTGTTTATTGTCAATAAGAACTTATTTTGTTATTGAACTTAAATGTGTTTATTAATAGGAAACTGTAAGAAAAACTTAATTCAAGTCAAAAAAAAAAAATAGAAGAAATAGAGAGACTGATTAAACAACTTAGAGGGTAATTACCAGGAGGGTATACAGATAAAATGTTAAAAAGGCATAGTGATTATAATAAGTCAAGTAGTATTATATCTTCTTCTAACATCAAACAAAAACCCATTTAAAATTTAAATGCTACTTATCGTATCAATTTAATTTATATTCTGTAATAAAAACACCAACATGACATTAAAATACTATCTTCGTACTCTTTTAACTCTGTTGTGGGCTAAACCAACCTTAAAGATCGACCTACCTGTATCCTTGGTCAATTATTCTTATTATGCCTATTTCTGCATTATACAAATGATACTGAATAAATAATTTAATACGATAAAAACGATTTAAGTGAGTGACAGTTACACAAGAATTAAAAAAATCCCGTATGACAGGTTCTGTCGACTTAATTAATATGTTTTCGTATTTGCTTATACAACGGTCAGTATGTTGCATTTTTATGCACGAGAAATAAGTCAATCTAAGCTGAGTTTAATCGTGAACAAAAATTTATGGCTCGTTTCAAAGAACAGGAGATGACAGTTTTGATTAACAATTTACAAAAACGATTTATGTTAGTACTTATTATTGGTAACGATTTATATTTTTTAAATTAACATATCTCCAACAAAGTGATATAGTTAGAAAAATTATTGAACCTGAATCAGATCGATTGGAGGAAATCTGGCATCCGGTTCGAAGTATTACGAAAATGTGAAACTTCGGAGAAGTTTCCTTGATTGTTCTTTTCTGAACAGACTTTCTGTTCTTTTCTTGTGCACAATTAAATAAGTGACTACTAATTTTATGTATATCTTACTCAAAACCCAGGAACTACAAATTACATCTTCATGATGTAGTAAGGTACGTAATGCAATAACGCCAAAAAGTACTAGTTTCCTTAAATATATAATTTCATACATTATTTGAATATGTGAACTGCTCGCTTTCAGTGCTACATTCTGAATGCTTAAGAAATTTCTTCTTCTTCTTCTTCTTTCGTTTTATGGCCTCCACCTCTTAGGTACGTGGCCAGCTCATGTATATATTTTCATTTCAATTATAGAAGGGAATTCTCCTCAGAGAGATTCTGGAAATAACCATATTCCCTTCAACTATTTTGGACAATTTATAATGGATCTTCTAAAATCATTCTATATGTCATTAATGATATAGATTTTTCTTGTTCCATCTATTAAGCTATGAATGTAAGGTATATCTGGAATTTGGCATCTTGGACAGGACATCAGTGGTTAAAGGATAGGTTAGGTTGGGTATTTATTTATATTTTACTTACATTTTAATTTGGAAAATATTGATAAACTTACCAATCGTTTTCAAGGTTTTAGCATTGATATTGTGGAAAATATTTTGTACTGAAATGGGTGTTGGGCATCCATCTTTAATAAGTTTTTGATATAAATCAAATTGTGGTGTCTTATTAACACTCTAGCAAGATGTGTATTATACTTCCTATTTGCCCACACTCATAAAAAGGGGAATCAATACAGTTAATTTTAAATAGATGATCTGGCGCCAAACAATGTCCTGTTCGTAACCTAATAATTGTTGTCAGGTGTCTACGGTCTACAAAGGCAAACTTATGAAACCATGGTGTTATAGAGAATTCGCTTTGACATTGTTGGTACCACTCTCCCTTTTGTTTAAACTGTTTAAGCCAATCAAGTTTAAATTCATTTATTAGTGTTTGAGTAATAAATGAAAGATAGTCCATTTTATCAATTTTTATGTTAGCTGGGATATTTAGGGTTCGCCAGTTTATCTGCCACAATATTCCCTTTTACTCCTGCGTGGGCTGGAATCCAGGCTATAACAATATCAAGTCCTGCTTCATTTGCCTCAAGTATTAATCTTTTAGTTGAATTTACAATGTGGTTATTTGTTCCCCAACAGGTACTTTGTTCCATCAGATCTAGTAATCTCATAAATTTTTATTCCATATTTACTAGTTTTTTTCGGCATATACTGTCGGGCGGAATATTAACCGCCCTCTCCACAGTAAGAGGGCTTCGTCAAGACTTAAGTTTTCTCCTGGATAGTAAACTTTAGAGATATTATTTATAATATGACTCGTAACGTTTTCAATTTTGTGAAGTCGATCTTGAACTTCTACGTCTTCCGGCTTGTAAAAATAAATATTTTGAAGAATAGCTTTAAACTTTAATCTGGGCATAGGCTGATCCAAATATTGAAAAGTGATATAGCGGATCTGTGCTCCAGTATAAACGTAAGGAGGGAAGTTTTATGTTTACCATTAATATGCAGAGACCCACAAAATTTTTTTAGTCGTCATTATTTATATCTATCCAGCATCTTCCTGCTTAGGAAGAAATAAGCAGGAAGCAACAGCCTGCTCGACAGCTACGGATAAGTAACATACTAATTGACCATGTAGAATCTTATGTGTACTTTGGCACCAACGTAAATGCAAAATGGGAACAGGCCACAGAAATTAAGGCGAGAATAGAACGAGCTAGAGCAGCATTTAGCAATATGAAAAAGCTCCTCATAAGCAGGGATTTGTCTCTTCCCCTAAAACTACGTCTAGTTAAATGCTACATTTTTCCGATCTTACTGTATGGTGTGGAAGCCTGGACGCTGACGGAGACACTCACGAGAAAACTAGAAGCATTCGAAATGTGGGTGTACCGACGCATTCTTCGTATATCCTGGACCGAACATGTCACCAACATAGAGGTAATCCAAAGAATCGGAAAGGAGAAAGAAATCGTGTGGTTCGGGCTTACATCGGTCGAACTATTCAGAAGCGCCGCAAACAAGATCATAATTGCCATGTTAATAGCCAACGTTCGCAACGGACAGGGCACTTGAAGAAGATCCAGCATCTTAAAAAGGAATATTTTTTAATATTAGGATTTTTTTACGTGAAGCAGCTCTGTGCTTTGTCCATTCTACGATTTTTATCAAAAGCTCGTCATCAAATAGTAATGAAAAATATCGTATAGGTGTTGTGTCAACAGGAATTTCTACTTTTATATTTTCTTGTTCAGTACACTGATGTATGTCAATATCTTCCTCTACATCAAGCCAATCCGCCTCATCATTTTCTTGTACCCATTTTCATTTGCATCGTTCGCTTCGCCCTCATCATTACTCGACTCCTCACCGCCATAATTGTTCGACTCACCCCCATCATTGCTAGTATCCTCAGTCTCTCTTCCAGAATGAGAAGGAGAATATTCACTTCCACTAGAATAATATATTTCATCATTATGGTCCTGCTCGAATTCACATTCAATATATTCGGTATCTCTGTATTCACTAACTTCCCTACTAGCTATCTCGGCCTCTAATTGAAGATCTCGCGTACTTAAGTTACATAAGTTACATAGTTATATTACCTGTCTAAATTATACACAATAACGACACTTTTCGTATTTGACGTTTGCATACGGGCTATAAATTTATAGGTTATTTCTTCTTTTTTTAAACGTCGGGATCACAACCCAGCCATAGCGTGTAAAAAGATTGTTCAGGTGGACTGTGGCCAAATTTAGACCCACTGTGATAAACGGTGGTAAAATTATTTTACATTTCATCACGTAAGTTCGGTGTCACACATGTGTGTCAGCAGTTCTTACTAAAACTTCACCGTCACACATGTGTGACGGTTGGTCGTGAATGTGTTAAGTTTGTATTTGTTTCTTAAGACTGTTGTTTTTTCTTCTTCACTTTCTAATTCAATTAGGCATGTTTTTGTGACTTTTTTTGTGATCTTTTAATTTTAGTTTTGACTCCTAGATGATTTCCCAACATCCTATTTATTTATTCATCGATGTGCATTAGAACATACAGAAATAATCGTAGAGCATTGTCTGCTGAGAAAGCGCCAAAAAATACGAAAATTTGAAGCTGCAGGTTGTAGATTTAGCAAAATCTTTGAAGATATTAGATAATAAATATAATTACCTAATCACGCATTGAAGCATATCGTCTATCCTATTCATACATTAACAAAATCCAACACAGCATAACTTTTTTAGGTCGATACGGTGGGTTCCTTTTAACTACCGCACAGTCTCGGTTTATAATTTTTTTAAACATTAAATCTAAAAATATCCTGCCCCTTTGTAATCCAGAATCAATTCTTCGATACAAAAGGTAATAATTCATAAAAGTAAGGAACGTAACATGCAAACGCAAGTTCCGTACGAAGTTATTTACTGCTTGATTTAAAACATCACGCAAGGAGTATTAAGAAAATGAGAAATATCCTGTCACCAAAAAATTCTGCTTCAGCTAACTGTAACATCAAAGAACTTAACTAAATTAAACGCAATTTACAAACATAAATTGTCTTTTTAATGTAAACTGATCCTTACATACAGCCATTGTATTAAAGGTAGACTTTGTGACTTTATGTTTATTATACGGTTTCATAATCTTTTATTGCTTTTACATTTCGAATTTATATTTTTAGAACTTTTATAATTTTAAACCCTCCAGGTTTCGTCACAGTAACAGAATTTAATTAAAACCGGAGCTTAACATTAGAACAACGTTAGCGTAAAGAAAAGCTTGTAAAAACAAGTATAAATAAGAAACGCACAGCAAAAATGGTTAATTCACTTTAACTCACAACAGCATAACTAACAAAAATGACAGGAAGTTGTAATTATCTCTAAAAAAATGGATAACCCTCTTTCAGTAGTGCTCAGGGCTATTAAGATATGCATACACGTATAAGTAAATTATAGGATGTAGTTTAAATCAAGGGCGGAGCGTAAAAGTCGAATCGATTTTAGTAATTTCTATGTTAATACAGTTTTGTTGAGTATTGTTATATTATTTACTTTTATACGACCTCTAACTAGAATTTTAAGTATTGTACTGATAATCGTTGCATCTAGATAGATATATAGATTCAATGAGGTGGTTTTTGGCCTATTCCACCGCGACCTTTTCAGATCTATCGTGGTCCTCTAATCCAAGACTGCATTCTCTAGCTTGACTCTTAATAAAAGGTTCAATAGCTTCGAGACTGAACCTTCCATGTAGCTCTTTTCCGGTGGCTTTTCTTCGTCTAATTTAAAGAAACGCACATGTGGCAGGCTGTCAAACTGGCTCAAAACAGCTCTGCTGTTTCTTCCTCTAGTTGACAGAATCTACATATATGATCATCTGCCAATCTCATCAGCTTCAACTGCCTATTCAGCTTACAGTGCCCTGTTAACAGACCTACTATGGCTTTGACTGTTTTCCTGTCTTTGTTTATTAGGTATGTTCTAATTATGGTGAATGTTCTATAATAAACTGTTTCGCCTGTCTTTGTCTTGGTGAGTTCCTCCACCATTTCCGAAATTTGTGTGCTACCCACTTCTTGTAGCCGTTCTTGTTACTGCCTTTGCAACGCCGCAGAAAGGTTGGGATCCAACGAATGCCAACGAGCCTTGTTTGACCATCTCGTCTGTTTTTTCATTGCCCTTATGACCCTCGTGCGCTGGTACCCGGACTATCGTAACCTTGCTACTGTCTTCTAGTTTATTTAGGGCACCCACACAATCCCATACTAGCTCAGAATTGACCTCTACAGAATTAAGTGGCTTAAGCACTGCCTAGCTCTCTGTTAAAAGATGGCAATTGAACGGTGCGTTCTTTTCTGCCTTTCTATTTCTTCCACGCAGTGATGGATTTAAGTTATTTCAGCCTGGAAAATTGTGACATCGTTAGATAGACTTACTTGCTTTGTCCCTATCCTGTGTGTATTACTTTGTAGCCTTATTGCTTCCTTATTGCTCCCACTTGCTGCGTCTTTGTCCACCACGTCTCAGACCCATAGGTTATCATTGGTCTAATGACCCTTGGATAAACCCATAGGATCATTTTAAGATTGAGCCACCAATTCTTACCACACATCCTTCTACATCTGCCCAAGGATATAGTAGCTTTCTCTGTGGTTTTCAGTATGTGAATATTCCGTGTAAGTCTATGATCAAAATATACCCCTAGGTCTTTTTTTTTCTTTGGCAAATGGAATCTCTGTTCCTGCCAGCACCGGTGGTTTTAGGCCTTGTAATGCTGTCTTTTTTGCGAAGTTGTCGATTTGTGTTTTTCGACTATATTTAGGGCTAATACAAGAGCAGATACAACCTGGGCAAAATCGATCCCACAGTGATATTGCCAGCATGTTTAATAAACCAAAATTGGAAACTAGGCTAGAAAATGAGAGTAATGATTCCTCTTGTTCTAAAAAGTTGAACGGAACTGCATTTACACTACTGTCCTACATTAATTTAACAGGAAATGCATCTTCTTCCAATACTCCTATTTCCTTGTATTTCAGAAAAGAAATAAAAGAGAAATGTAAAGAGAAACGAGAGGCCTACACGAAGTACAAAAGATCAAATACTCCAGAATCCCGAGACACCTATAAAAGAATACGAAATGACACAAAGCAGTTGGTAAGAAGAATAAAAAATGAACACTGAGAACAGTTTACAAAAAGGATGGAAAGCGACTTCAAAGGTACACAAAAACAAATATGGAGATTCATAAGAAACCAACGGAAAGAAATGGCAGAATTGAATGAATACAATAACATACCCGCAAACGAATGGGAAAGATACCTGACGGAATTGTTTAAAGATGAGGAAAATAATAATAACACAATAACGTATCTGAATTAATACACGAAATAGAAATCAGTTTTCAGGAAGTAGAGATAGCCATAAATTCACTCAAAAATAGAAAGTCGCCAGGACCAGACGGAATAACCAACGAGCTTCTAAAACACGGAGGAGAAAGCATAATCCTAGAGATGACAAAACTTAATTGCACTAATAAAAAACTAATATTGCACTGCAAGATACTAGACGCATGAAGAAACAGCATAATGATACCAATGTTCAAGAAAGGAGATAAACAGGACCCCAACAATTATAGAGCTAAAAATCTACTGAACACCGCACTTAAGCTTACCACAAAAGTGCTAACCAACAAAATCAATAAACTAAAAACTTTATCAGATGAACAACAAGGATTCAGATCCGGAAGATCCTGCGAAGACGCCGTACTTGTACTAAGACAAATCACAGAAAAGACCATCGAGTACAATAAACCAGCATATCTATGTTTTATAGACCTGCCAAAGGCTTTCGATCGCATCCAAGTCGAATACGTCTTACACCAACTGTATAAAAGAAACATACCTACTCATCAATATTATACAAACCATCGAAAACACTTACTTCCATAATCGAATAGAGGCAAAGATAAATGGAAAACTAACACTGTGTATACCAGTACAAAGCGGAGTCAGACAGGGTGACTCGTTAAGCCCACTTCTCTTTAATATAATAATGGACGAAATAATACAAACGTACGTAAAGGTCATGGTTACAGAATCGGAAACAAAGAAATCCAAATATTATGTTATGCAGACGACGCGCGACGCCGCATTAATCGCCGAGACAGAAGACGAGCTCCAAAGATTAACACACATCTTCAATACAACAGCCAAGAAATACAATATGGTAATATCAGCAGAAAAAAACAAATGTATGACATCATCTAAATACCCACTACGATGTAAAATCGAAATTGATGGGAAAATAATAAAGCAGGAAGCAAGATTTAGATATCTGGGAATAGATATAACTAGTTACGGAGATGTTAAAGAAGTACGACAACAAAGCTTAAAAGCAAGTAAAGCGGCGGGATCTCTTAATGACACAATCTGGAATACCAAACACCTAAGACAAGACACAAAAACAAGAATCTATAAAGCAGTAATTAGACCTATATTAACATACACGGTGGAGACAAGACCTGACACATCAAAAACGAGACGACTACTAGAAACAACAGAGATGAAAATACTTCGACGAATATCAGGGAAAAGTCTGTTGGATAGGGAGAGAAGCGGAAACATAAGAAGAGCATGCAATATAGAAGACATAAATGGATGGGTGACAAAACGGAAACAGGAGTGGAACGAACACATTAGTAGAATGGCAGAGGATAGGATAGTACGAATAGCACGAGATAAGTCACCAAATGAACGAAGAAGTATTGGCAGAACAAGAAAAAGATGGTGCGATAATTTAAACCATTTAGGAGGCTAATATTGAAGAAGAAACAGGCTTTAAAGCTTACATACAAGAAGGAAGAAGAAGAAGAAGACGTCTTTTTCTATTTTCATTTTTCTCTACACCTCAGCATTTGTTACTTTGTCCTTCCAAATTATTTTTAATATTCTTTGATAGGTCCACATCTCAAATACTTCTAGTGTATCACTAATTTCTTTCTTTAAGGAGGAAAATGCTAAACCACGGCTTTCTATGGGGATTTATAGTGTTGAAAATACTCAGAAACAGGTGTCGAATAGTGTTGCCCAAAATCGGTCTTGGTCTTGCAGTCTTGGTCTTGTTCTTGCGTTTTTGCAAGACCAAGACCAAGAACAAGACCGCCTAATTTTAGCAAGACCAAGACCAAGACTGACCGTGCAAGATTTAAGCAAGAACAAGACTAAGCCTGCGAGACTCTTGCGTCTTGCAGTTAGGACTGAGTGTGGTTTCAGCGAGTATAGTAGTTCGGGTATATGTTTAAAGACTCTATGAGATGCAAAAAAATATGTAATAAAATTTGAAAAACTGGACTTATGCGAATTACAAACAATACCATAAACATACATACCGAATTAAAATATTCATTAAAAAAACACATTTGACACGTGCTCAGAGGTCATAATTACAATGTAAAAATAAAATATTTTGTACATTTTCCAGCAGACTCCTTCGCTCTGAAATTAATTGTCCATATTTTGAGAATAGCCGCTCTCTAATCATAAAAATAATCTTGCATTGCGACGCCGACAGTAATATCGTATCGATATTTTTTAAAATATGTCACCCTAGCTAAAAAAACATAATTGTTAGGAACAACCACTTAATAATTCAATTTTTTTACCATTATAATTTAGTCAGGAGTAATCTAAATAAACAAATCTTATCGGCCTAAGGCTATAAATTGTTTCTGCTGAGTGTGCGATGAGATCATTCGGTTAAAGAAAATTTGTTGAAAGAGTCAAAAGTAACGAGACAAATTAATAACAGATAATGTCGCCTACCATGTAAACAAAAGACCGAAGTAACGATATATAATTCTCGGTTTGTTATTAGATATTTAGGGTATTGGATAGTAACGAACATAAATTATAGTAGTATAGTAGTTACTTTTTCGACATTACTTCCCAATTGAGTTTTCCTTTGAGTCTAATGTAATAATTGTTTTTCATCTAATCCTTGTTGTTCCCGGAGTGACAAGTTTACAATTTGACATGAGCGACAAAGATTCAAATAGTTCTAGTCGAAGTAATAGTAATGAGCGTTGGAGTTATAGATCTAAAAGCCCTAAAAGCAAATTTGATGAGTTTTTAGAAATAATTTATGCATCTCAAATTGCTTTGTGTAAATTGTGCCTACATAGGAAGGTTGAAATGAAACAGAACACCAGAAACACGTTAGGTTTAAGGAAGCATCTAATATCTTTTCACAAAAAGGAATTACAAATATTTCTTCCTGAATAACCAAAATTCGGTGGAGATATTCAAGCTTTTTAATAACCGCTAGAAAAAGTGGAGATGTAAAAAATATACTTATTACCTTATTACTAATTACATATTATATTATCTACCTACTACTTTAGTTTGGTAAATTAATGTATTTATTAAGTAGGTATCTCCTTAATTTAAAACAACTTCTTTTGATTATCATTGCTTTTGTACCTATTCTTTATTTTTTTTTATTCTTTATTTTTTATTTAACTATAAGTTAGTTTTTTATATAAAAGTAGAAATAAGATTGGTAAAAACATTTATTTTGCTTTACTAAGTGGATTATAGTTTGTTATCTGATCACCTAAAAAATCTGTGTCCTTGATACATGTATGTGGATTTTTTGCCCATGATGTCCATCAATCCCTTTCTAGGCAGATAATATTCTTTAAAGTACAGGCATGCGGATGACATTAATTTGTTTTTTTTTTGTGTTTTAACCACGTTTTATCACATGTAAGCGTAGTAAATGCAAACGTTTATTAAGAAACAGATTGACTTCCATGGGGCATGGTAGATAGATGAGTTAGTTAGAGCATAGGCACAGATCGCTTAGGTCGTGGCTTCAAACCCCACCCGATGTCAGTTGTTTAGACATTTATTAATTTGGTTGGTCTTTATTATTCTTCTTCTTCTTCATGTGCCGAGCTCGATTGTCGAGCGTTGGCTATCAAATTGGCTATAGTAATTTTGTTGACGGCAGCTCGGAAAAGAGATGTAGAGGTCTGTTAAACCAATCTCTCAGGTTTCTAAACCATGACGTTCTTCTTCGACCTTAATTATGGCTTTATTATGGCTATGTTAATTCAAGCTTAAAATGTACTTACTCTGTTATGTTGTTCAAAGATTTAAAGTAACGTTTAATAAATAGCAATAGGCTAATGGGTAACTGCAAGACTTGCAAGACTCTTGCTGCAAGACCAAGACCAAGACCAAGACTGAAAGTGCAATACCAAGACCAAGACCAAGACCAGGTGCATTGCCGCAAGACCAAGACCAAGACTGTCTAAGTCTCGTCTTGTTCTTGCATTTGGGCAACACTAGTGTCGAACAACAGTTAGAACAAGAAACGAAGTGAAAGCAAGTTTTCTCAGAACCAAATTATTGTTCTCTTAATTGGACTGTTATAATTTTTCATACCACTTCCAAAGATACCACTCGTTTAAACGGAATAAAAACATATTTGCGGAATTTACCAAAACAAAGTGATAAGTTCCTTCATTCCATTACATGCAGTAAGCATATTCCATAACGAGTGTGGTTGAAAACCTACTAAGAATCAGTGAAAGAATTGGGATCACAACTCATGGATATTATCTAGTAAAGTAATTACTGTTTTAAACAAAATTTTAGTAATTCAATGGGTTTCGAACCAACAAACATTGGCTCATCAGAGTGATTGATATGAGAGACTACAAGTCCATGGGAGATTTTTAATGGGTCATCTAACCTAGCATGAATCACATGTAAAACAATGCTACAATATGTAATAACAACTTTAGAAACTATGCCGTCAATTCTTATCGGTACAGGTAAGTCACAGGTAAGATGAACTTACCACTCAATGGGCGGGGACTTTTTGGTCCCCGCCCAAAACAAATATCTATTGTAAATTTAATGTGGCAGATCTGTCACCAAATGAGTGTATCCAACAGAAACTCCGTAAATAAAAAAATTCCAACTGTCAAATATTAAGAATTGTCATAATAAATTTTGCAGTAAACAGTTCTAGAGATTTATTAGAAATATTGTAGAATAAGGAAGCCAGTTTGTTTAATACGTGAGATAATGTAGGCTTTAAGCATATGAACTCTGAATGTACATAACATCATACATAAACATTTGAATATGAAAAAGTTATCCGCGCGATAGGTGTCACGTTTGCTCATGCTCACTCGATCAGAAACAGACACGTGTGTCGGATTCGGAGAAACTTTTGGTAATGGCAGAACGTCACTTCGCCAATATTGATGAAATAAAACTCACTTGAATTAAAGGAACAATTAAAATACTGGAGAAAAAGCCTACGAAGGTCTAAATAAGGAAGACGAAAACCACTCTATTGCAAAAAAATGTGAAAAATGGTGATTACTTGACAAAAGGTACTATTGTCGTGTATACATATTTTCTGACATAAAAAAGGTAACTTTCTCATATAGCATTACTTTCAAACTTCGTCCCTGTTTTAGATACAATGTTTAATAAAATTAGATTTTATTGTAAAAAAAAATCTAGCGTCAAATTCCACTTATAACGAAATAATACTAAACCGGTCGTACTGCTTTAATTTCGTTAGAACTATGACGACACAAACTGCTTTTTTTAACAAAAACTGTTTCTTTGTTTACTCCCACTTAATAAATATTCGACGTGTTATGCAAAGCTTTACGATTGAGTGATCTAGGAAGTGCTGTAAATTAATAATCACTTCCAAGAAGTGGAATGATTACCATTTTCTTCACTTACTATAGCCATTAACCACACATGATGATACCATACATATCACGAAAGTATTAAGTACACAATTATGTACAATGTATGGCCACATAATGGAATCTTTATATAAGAAATAATAACATTTAACGCGCATTTGAAAACAGCTTAAAATTACGATAAAATGTATGAATTAAGCTTTTATTTATTACATTTCGGGTATACTGATGAGATCCAATATATTGCCTAGCTACAAGTTCAGTATTCTCTTCTTGGTAATAAATCTAATCGAAATGTTGCGTATTTTTTTCTATAAAATGTCCTGCATTCGACCACAGTCTCTACATTGCGTATTGCACATTTAAGATTCAAGTTGCATACCCTCGTGTTATTCAACTGTCCTTTTACTGATGTGTGACCAGTTATATTCGAAGGCGACATCTTTTCATTTCACATTCGTAATTTAGGCGGGTATTTTTTATGTATTACAAAGATTTTTCCTTGCAAGAAAGTCGTGCGTCATAAATTGATAACATTGAATTTTACAAAAATTCTTAAAACTTATCAATTTTGTATTTCCGCCACACAATTTTTTTCCGACTCACTGTCACTCTCATCGGATGGTCACCTTAAATAGTTTCATGTGTGTTCTGGACTCGACTCACATCTTTTTTTATTCGAGTGTTCTTATATAGTTGTGAACTGTCTTAAGGAGCGATCTCACAGAACATGGAGTGGTGTTCTTCATCGGCGAACAGAAATAGAAAATACGTAATCGACACAGACAAAATTTAAAGACGAGAACCAACACAACGTGGAATACCATATTTCTTCTTAAAGGAGCGATTTCACAGAACGTGGAGTAGCATTCTTCATCGGCGAAGAGAAATAGAAAATACGTAATGAAAAAGACAAAATATAAAGACGGGAACCAACACAACGTGGAATACCGTATTTCTTCTCAATATTTGTGGTTTACGATCCCTGTGTTTGTAGATAAATCGACCCACCTCAAAATAATTGAAAACTGATGAACCGGTAGGAAAGGTACAGTCAGTGTCTTGGTAATTTTACTATGGAGTGGTCTAACGAAGTTGTGTTGGAATTTTTATTATTGTATAAATTACCTAACTTGATAAAATTTTTACCACCAACACTGATGGCGTACAACAGACTTAACCCTTAATATTCACCGTCCAAATGGTCCGACTACATTTTGGGGTAGGTTGAGTGCATTTATAAAAAAGCAGATATTTACTTATTTCACAGTGACGTGAGATGCCAACCATTGTCTCTTTTCTGATCGTCAATATCAATTTTCTGTTGCTTTTTGGCGACGTAAACCTACAAAGAGCGCCATTTCACGAGCTGTCTGATCCCGGCTTTAAACTAAGCTATTCTGCTAGCTTCGTCACGCATGCCTGCACTATTCTATTAGACAAGACTATTCTACCAGCGGTGTCTCGCAAGCCTGCACTATTCCAC
Organism: Diabrotica undecimpunctata; assembly: GCF_040954645.1. Lineage (NCBI taxonomy): Eukaryota > Metazoa > Arthropoda > Insecta > Coleoptera > Chrysomelidae > Diabrotica > Diabrotica undecimpunctata. Next base: position 61,844,036 of record NC_092804.1, on the reverse strand, counting down.
ACTTGGTGCAGGGAATGCCTTTCAGAATACCCAGATAGATATTGGCATTATTGATAGTTATTAGTTCTGTAACAATAAAACACTGAAAACTTTGTTTTCAAAACTTCCACAACTTTTTATTTTAAATTCTTATCACTACAGCTGTTTCGGCTGATTGCCTTTCTCAAGTACCTTGCCTTTCTTCAAGCTTGCCAAGTATTGCCTTTCTCAAGCACTTGAGAAAGGCAATCAGCCGAAACAGCTGTAGTGATAAGAATTTAAAATAAAAATTTGTGGAAGTTTTGAAAACAAAGTTTTCAGTGTTTTATTGTTACATAAAATGAATTTCCATCAAGTAACGGTCGAATCCATCAGTTATTAGTTCTTTTTTCTCAGCAATGTATCTTTATGGTGCATCTAAATTCAGTTTCACGTCTTTCGTCTCCGAGATATTTCACAATTACTGTGTGAAATATTATTTTTTGTCAAAGTTCTTTGTGTAAAAAGCTTCTTTCCAAAACTCATAACAACTAACTCAATGTTCATTAGCATATCTCTAGCTGTTGATATTGAATTGCATATATTTTTCTCACCTTTAGTTGGTTTGTTATTGAAACTCGTCCTTAAATATAAAAAGTATAAAGTATATTTCTGTTGTGTCTTAAGAGAATCTTATGTTATGTGCAGTTTAAATAGTATTCGTGTATTTGTGTACCTTTTTAACAATTATCATTAGGTATGTCCAATATCATGATCACATCGAAAATTCACATTTAAATTCACCTTATGCTGACGCTGGTTAATTTACCTACATAGTCGAAATGTGTGTGTGTCATAATTGGGTTAAGAATTTTTTTAAATAAACAAATTATTTTTATAACAGAGGAATTATTATCTTGAGACCTGAAAGACATATGCGGTGACATCACACCGTATCATGCACTAAAATATTTTTACCTTCTTGATCTTGGATTTTTTGAACAGTATTACAATAATTTCGTGCCAAAAAAGACATAAGGTCATAAAATAAGGACCAAAGAAGAAGGAAAAACATGTACTTCAGTAACTTAATAATTAGGATTTGATGCTGACACGTTTAGTACACCCGGTAGAAGGCGCCAGATTTTTGTTCAACAATTAAAATAATATGTGTCACATACTGAAACACCCATTAATTACTATTTAAATGGGAATAAACCACAATTAAAGGTTAAAATACGTTTATTGAAGTTTCAATTTCCACTTCGGAAATCGTTCTCAAAATACAAACATTAGTAAATTTACTAATGTTTGTATTTTGAGAACGATTTCCGAAGTGGAAATTGAAACGTCAATAAACGTATTTTAACCTTTAATTGTGGCTTATTCCCATTTAAATAGTAATTAATTTAAAATGTCACAAGAAAATAGCTTCAAGAAAATATGAAACACCCATATTTAACTTCTACAAATCTAAGCAAAAAAATCTAACTATACATATAGTAAATTTGCTCATACTTACAATGCCGGGAATAAAACTTACCTGAAACAAAAAATATGTTTAAATAAAACTTAAAATATAATAGTTTATTAAAAATTTGGTTATAACATATTATGAATTCTGAAATAATTAAATAACCGACCCATTTTTCACCTGCATAAATTAGTCCCTTTTTTTTATTTACACACTACCCAAAGTGCTAATTTTAGATGTTAGTAAAGTAGGTCAAGTTTGATTTTGTCGTCATAAAAAACAATTTGAGCCATACACCTGTATTTTTTATCGTTCGATTTTTACTAAAAGGTTTGTTAAAGGTCAATCATAAAAAAGCTTTTATTGCTTTTGAATTTACAAACTGTAAGCCACAAAAATATCACAAAAATGTCCCCTCGATTAAAATTACTATAAAAGGCTGGTTTTCTCCTACATACAATAAGAATTATCTCGCACTCTCAGAATCACATATTCTCAAAATTTTCTAAAATTCATATCTCGCGCTTTACGTACAATTATATATCAGGAACACTTGTGGAAGTTATTGGTGAGAGTTGATATAACTCGAAACACGTGTAAAACAATGGTGGAATTCGTATTGAAATGAAATGCAATATTTTGCTTTCATTTTAACGTCTTTTCTCTACAGCACAGTAAAGAGTAAAAAAGACAGTGTTGTCAAAGGTGAACTGTATATGCATGTTAGAATAAAAGGTTATACCTAGTATCGTTCAATAGCATCTGTGTAAGAGGCTTTGAATTTGAGGTTCACCTTATTTCGATATCGAGAAGAGGCAAATTGAAAATTAAAATTGTTTGTAAAATTAAAAGTGAAACTGGAACAAAACCATGAAGTGGAGATATCCAGGAGTGGCTAGTATACCTGTTGAATACAAAGCATGTGGTGTTCGTGTGTATCAAGGTATAAAAAATGCTTATTAAAAGCTTAAAACTTTTATTTTAAAGAAGATCTTTTCGAAATTGAATCATTCCATCATCAGTTTAATAAAAAGTTGTTAAAAAACATTGTTTGGCCACAGAAAAACACTGGAAGGACATCAGTAACAAAAACAATCCTCATGGAATTTACAAAGGTAAATGCAATATACCGTTAACTTCGGTAATTAATAAAAACTAAAAATGGGGGCATCTAACATGACCCCCCGGAACTGGTGAGATTTTGTCGACTTACATTACCTCTGATCTGTGCTGGAGTCTAGGGTTAACTGCTAGATCAGAGCTAATGTAAGTCGAAAAATCTCACCAGCTCCGAGGGGTCATGTTAGATGCCCCCATTTTTAGTTTTTATTAATTACCGAAGTTAACGGTCTATTGCATACCTTTGTAAATTCCTTGAGGATTCCGTTACTGATGTCCTTCCAGTGTATTTCTGTGGCCAAACAATGATCTTCTTTAAAATAAAACTTTTAAGCTTTTAATAAGCATTTTTTATACCTTGATACACACGAACACCACATGCTTTGTTTGTAATAATCTGCTTAAATAAAATAAAACTACTTCAACTAGTAGTCTTTAATATTATAACGACATATAACTATACCTTGCTTCGACGAAGATTAATAAATCGGAGTCTTTTATAATCAACCACTCGTGTGGATTATTTGCTATATTTGGTGAAGAGAGATGACCGGGATGTGTTATGACAAGATAGTGCTGTAGTTTAAGCTCAGCGTCACAGGACCAATCCAAGACAGCTCTAAGTCGGTGGCTAAGTGTAACGAATTCAACAGGGTCCAGTCCCAGGAAAAGAAGTATTATGGATCTGTACTGTATAGTATATATACTGCAGGATATTCGTACTATGTGAAACAAAAATTTTGTGTTTATTTAATGTAACTTTCTATATTAGCATTTTATGTTTCAAGTTCAACATTGTTGTAAGTAACAAAAATACAATTTATCACATTCACAGTGACAATAGATTAATAATATAAGAATTGCTAATAAATTCTCACTAATAATGCAAAATTTTAATTTGCATTATTATTAGTAACCTTGGCCTTCTTCTGTCCAGGCGGATCTATTATCTTATTTCGTCATGCTACTCTTACCACAACGAAAAATTCTTACTAGCAAATACCGGGCGATGTACTTTTAAATGAACAAAATATACAATTTTTTACAATATTAACTATAAGTTAAGGATATAATAGGTAAAAATCATTATAAGGTATAATTTATATAGGCAATTTATATTGCTACGTAATACAGTGACATTTTTGGACGAATTTTTTATTTGCAATGATAAAATCAAACGAAGACATAAAAACACTCTCTATATAGCCGCTACGCTTGCAAATACCGACAATAAAAAAAAGGATTTGGGACTAGTCGGTCTTAATAAAAACTATTAAATTTCTAAATAAACTGTTCTTTTGGTCGTTCAACATCTTTCGATCTGTCAATACCGCATCCTCAGTATTAAATCTTGGGAAGTAGACTACCAACTATTTCTCGACCTCTTCCGAGAACTTCTTGGTGTGCGCTTTCCAACTGACAAAATAAGATCAATGAAAGATGGTGATGATCGGAGAAAGTAGAAAATTTGACGATTGTAATAAAAAGATACAATGTCAGATCACAGAGTTTTATACGAGAAGGCATCAAAATATTTCCGCCATTTAAAATTGTCAAACCCTGTTAATTCCGACAGCCTGTAATCAACAAGCCTGTTCTTGGGTCAAAACAAAAACAAAAAATAGCCATCCTTTAATTATTTGCAGTATGTCTGTTAGTACACTAATTCCGTATGGAATTAGTGCCGTCAAAACTACAACAGATACGGGAAAACAATAACGGGATTCAGCATTGAAAACTACGGGAGGGAAGTTTATGAAACCGAAAGTTTGTAATTCTGGTTCCGAGAGAAAAACATTAAACAAGTCTCTGGTTGTCACATCAATTATTCCTGTCAATTCAAATTATTATTTATTTGTTAAAACAAATGCACCAAACAAAAGTATTTTTAGCTATTTTTATTTTTATTATTTTCCCTTAGAGATTATAAATGGATGTTTCAACTTCGATGTAACACAGCGATAAAAATAATATGTATATTTAAGTTTAAATATCTATTTTATCAAAACAAACTGCTGATGATATGGTTATATTACACAATTTTTTTAGATAAAGCTTATCACTATTTGCAGTAAACTAACATCGTATCAATGTGTATGTATCACATAAAAAATTAAACAAATATTTCCGCACATCAAATATAAAATAGTATTTAAATTACATTTGTTGCTGTTCCATCACTCTAGGATCTAGGCGCTCGATTGTTTTTCGTTTTGAAAATCCTTAGTACCGATATTTTTATTTACTATTACAGTTTTTTGGAATAGTTTTTTCCGTAAAATTTCCTTATCGTCATTTTTAATTAATGCAATCTGGACTAATGAGCAATCACTAATCTAATTTACGATTTGGTAAAACTAAGATTCCTTCTTAATGACGCCCTTTGACGATATTACGACGATATTACGAGCTTAGTATTTGACACTTCATCTTACTATACTCCTCTTTCATACTACACATTTAAACCAACTCGAAAGGTTTTGTCCGTTTGAGTATTTTTTTATTCCAGTCGTGTCAAAGAGATTAGACTGCCGCAACATTCACTTAACTATGGATTTCCCGCACGTAATTTGCCCTTCTAAGGCAATCTTTATTATTTTATTCAGTTTCTCCATGCCTAGGCTCCAATGGAGATCACTATAATCAAACGATATTCTTTAGTACTTTACTCTGAAATATCTGAACGACATCTATATTATTAGTATTGGTGCAGTCCGACATTTGACTATCCTGTACTGACACTTGTCTTAGAATTTTTGCCAATCATCAAACAAATTTTTTTGTTTCTAAAATTAAAACTTCTGTTTGCTTTTTTAAGTGGACTTTCCACTACAGTATTGTATCTACAGTGATGCCTAAATACTTGCTAATGTTCTCTATGGAAGTTAAGTATCATTTATTCTATAACTGGTATATTTTGATTTATTTTATTTGTGAAGTTCATGTCGGGGAATTTGGTTGTATATAATTTCTCATTTTGAGGTATATGAGAATGAATTTATTTTATTAAGTACTCCAAAATTATTTCTCAGTTGTTTATTAGTAACTCATATCGATAGAATAGCTGAACCACATGCGAAAGTGCCAGTAAATTGACTGAAAAAAGGATAGAAAATCCTTTAAAATGAGAGTTTGTAAAGTTATTTTTGTTAATATTTTGCTTAATTATTACAAACATAGGTTGAAAAGTCGATTTTTAGAAAATTATTAATACCCTTTTTAAAAATTCATAAAAAACTTTTGATTTTGCGTGAGAATAACGACAATATCACAAATATTCCGCTTTAAAAATTTTAACAAGTTTCACTTAATAGTTATTGCAAAATCAAAATTGTTTATCCCAAAAAGCTTTAGGACTGGACATATACAATTAACTATTATACTGATTAAGACTTTCGTACATCGCCGGTCAGAAATTGAGAAAAGAGACAGAAAATTGCAATATCATAATATGCAACTGGACATAGATACTAAGGATTAAATTAATAATATAGTAATTTTTTCACGTCCTTAGCTACTTATTGCACATTAACTTAAAACTCTGTATACATACTTAATGCATAAAAATACCAAGAAATATTTACCTTTTTTAAATGAAGGAAATCGAAAACACTGTGTCATTTTGTACGAACTTCCTACACTTCCTGCTACATAAGCGTCTACGTGTCTACGTCGGCTGTAATTTATTGCCAATACACATTTTTCAAACAGAACTAATCTTTATCACAATTTTTATTTCTCTTATCTCGTGCGCAATTCACTTATACATATGTGAGTAATTTGCAGTTAAAACCAAAATAAAACTGTTCAAACAATACAGCACTGTTTTGCATTAACAATTAATCGTAAAACCTTGATGTAGTTAATGTTTTCTTCAAGGCTTTATCTTACTGTTTATGTTATTTGTATTAAATCGAAGTGTTTAATAGTGCACTATGTTGTCAGCCATAAAAAGCAAATAGTTTGACACGACTTGCTGATTGTTAATATATTATACACTTATAACTTATATCGACTTAACGACTTTGTTCAAACTTGGCCTTTGTACTTTTTGCTTCATTTATGATGCTTTAGTTTGTAATAAATAGTAGAGGGAATGAACGATTAACAATGCATTAAATATTGTGATCAGTGGTTTCATTTCAATCATGTTTTTTTTTGGTTTTTCGTTCAAGTTTTTCCATATAAGTCTCTTTATGACAACGTTTAAATATTAAAGAAATATGACAATCAACAAAGAATTTTTGATTCACCAGAAATAAACAATAGGATACAAGCCGGAAACAGATGTCTTTATGCCCTTCAAAACCTTATAAAATCGAAACAAATAACAAGACATATTAGAAACAACTATATAAAACAGTCATACGACCAGTAGTGATGATGTATGGTAGCGAACCGTAGACGATACAAAATCCAAACAAAGAGCGACTACGTTTTTGGAAAAGAAAAATCCTAAGAAAGATCTTTGGGCCTGTGCTTGATGGAGTAGAAGGATAATATAGGATACGAACTAACAAAGAGCTCGAAGAACTATATCCAGATGCTAACATAATAAAATAAATAAAGTCCAGAAGACTTTAGGTCCAGAAATCCTCTGACGACATTCTGACAAAAAAATAGTAAGGCTGGTATGGGAAGAAGAGCACGTGAACAGCCTTGACTCCGGTGGCGAGATAATACACGGATGGCCAAAAAAATACAACAGCTAAAAGGAAAAATATTTTTTTAAATATTTATTTATGGAAGTATACAATATAATGTTCATTATAATATATTATGGAATACTCATCCAGAGTCTTCTTATGGCATGCCACAGGTCTTCTAAGTTTAATGGAGGACGTGGCAATCGATTTTGGTTTTGACCTACAATATCTCACACATGTTCGATGGGTGACAAATCAGCTGATCTTGATGGCTACTTTAAAGTCTCTATACCAGATTCTTGTCTGTACTCCATGGTTTCAGCAATATGAGGACTTGTGTTATGAAAAATCGCATTTCTAATCGTTTGTAACTAGGGATGTAAAACTGGTTGCAGTACTTCACCAATATATCGTCGAGCTGTAATGCTTGGTTGTCGTGCTGTATGACGTTTAACAACCAAGTCTATATTTCACTTCGAAAACGTCTTATCCTTATGCGCCCATCAGAGCCACGAAAACATAACCTAGATTCATCACTGAAGCAGACAAAATTCCATTGGCCGTCCTGTTTTTGTTATAAAGATATTTGTATTTTCCATAATCATATCTAAGATCTTATTACTAAAAATAGCCAACCAACAATCTATCGGAGACACATTTTTAAAGTTTCCTTTCGTGCCAGGTAAATGAGTCACCAAATTTTGCCTTCTACTGTTAACATTCTTCGGAAGTACATGTTTATTCCATTTAGTACCGTCCCTTGATTCATAATTTAAATGTCGATTGCTTCCCCTTAGTGATTGGGACTCAACTAACTCTTCTTCCAACTCGTCCGCTCCGAACTAGAACTATGGTTACTTTCTTCACAAAAATCAAAGGGCCCTCATCTAAGTAGAGCTCTTCATCAGATGAAACTTTTGCAGCCTTTCATTTTCCTTTAGATACGGTTCAATATTTTAGTCACAAACAATTTAAACAGCAAAAATAACAAACTAATTAAAAATTAGATCGAAGGAATGCTGATCAGCCGCACAGGTCCTTCAGGCACCTAACACCTGGCTTACTGCCACGTACGTGTGGGTCCTCCTGAAATGTATACGAGTGAGCAGCCAAACAGTGGCGTCGCGCTAAAAATTATGCTTAAAAAATACTCGGAAATGTCGGACAGACACCACCCGAGTACTCAAGGCTTAATGGAAATTCGACTGGATAAAGTAAATCAGAACACATACACTCTTTCGTACATGTTGAACTCTGCGTCGGATATCATACTCAAGTGAACGTCTTATTTGTCTTAATTGCAAGTCTGTGTTTGTATTACGTAACCGAAATAAACAAACAACAATTAATAGATAGGATACATTGGTGTTGCCGTCTATTGTTATATATTTTTTTATTTCTGTACTTTGCACCATTACCTTTTCTATTACATGTTGTGTTTTTTATTTTCCATAGGGTGCTGGATTTAATGATAATTATAGATTTTATTATTTATATTATTTTATTATTTGTTTTCACATTGTCACGTGGATGGATCGTGGATATGAATAGGTTAAAGTTCTATATGTCAATATGTCATGACAAACAATTCAGTTGTACCAACTACTCAGTCCAAAACAAAACTAGTTAATAAAACACAAATTATCCTAACAATACATCTCCCATCTTTATTGAATTTTTCCTATCTTTCTGTCTCGAAACTTTGACGTCTTGACAGGTTGTTGTACTTAATGCATTTCCAATTGCTTCGTCTTCTAATGTTGAAATCTCATCGCAATTGTTGTTGGCAGTTCAACTAAAAAACGAACATTATAACACTAATAATAATCTCAAATAAGGATTCCTTGTTAGCAAAACAAGTTGATTATCCGATTTGATTACAGCCGGGAGCAAAATATAATAATTGTAAACTTCTGAAAAGTCCTCTTCTATTATCCTCGCAACAAAACATTTCACGCCCATGAATATCACTGATATTTTCCTACCGATTAGTCTAAATTGCCTCAAGAGATAATTTAATAAATGGCCAAGTATTATATCAGTTGTTAAACATAATTTTTAAAAGTATTCTCTGCTCTGACTGAGTCATTTCTTTCACAATTGAAAGTGGGCCAAATAATAACGGTTCCTAAGAACGACAACAAGCTTAATAAAGTTATATTGTAGTAGACTATTATTATATACATAAATTGCTGAAATTACACACAAAATATGACAGCATCCATCGTTTCTCGAAAATATATGTTATGAGAAGGTACCGTAGGCAAAAGGAGAGTCGAAAACTGAGCTTTTAAAGCAATGTCATGATGTAAACATTTAACATAATGTTTTAATCTTTTTAGCCATACCTCAGTGTTATATTTGCCTGTTTTACGATTCAAGCCTTCGAGTATCAGTTAAAATAGTGTATAACATTTGTTCCTCATCGGTGTTTAACTGTTAATTAGAATGCAATATTTAAAAATCGTTTTTTCGTCTTGCTAATCTTCAGCAATATGCAGCACTTAAAATCTCTAAATTGGTTATTTTACTAGTTATTCTGATTTACGGATATGAAAGCAGAATTTCAAAATTGTCTAGTTGTGTAAACATGACATGTTTTTCAATGTACAGCTTGTCAAATTTGTCCACTTGTGTAGAAAATTAAGTGAGAACGCATTCGGAGGAAAAGAGATACATAATGCGCTCGGTCTCTTCGCCTCGTTGGTACACTCCATACTACAAGTTTACAGAGAGTGACCTTATTTATTAATGAAACTTCTATGATATGTCTATATTGTATGTTGTTTTGACGTTTCAATTTTTCCTTCGGAAATTTTTCTCAAAATACAAAATATTTTGTTTTTGTTACTTGGTAAAAAAATTCTTCTAATAATTATATTTTATTTGACTCATTCTTATTGACCATTCAGTCATGTTGAAGCGGCAGTTTTTTCGAACACTTCTATAAATGTCTCGTTCTGTAATTTTATAAGAGGAATATTGGCAGAGATGAAAGCTTTACGTTTGCGTTACAGTAAACTCTATAAGAATAAAAGAACAGTAGTTAATCTTATACCTGGAACATACCGACGAAACATTTATTACTTAATTTTTATACTAGAGTTGTCGTAATATTTTATATTATAGTCTTATTTTAAGTTTTATTTCTGGGTTTGTGAATTTTTATTAGATTATATAATTCTGCTTTTATCATTTCGTCTGAAAAGGAAATGTTCTTTTGTCTTAACCATTCCTTCATTTCGACTTTTCTACACCGCATAGTGGGACATTTTTGCACTTGGACATTGTGGTATGATGCATTGTCTATAACCAATACACTAGGGGCTGGTATATTAGGAATAAGTTTTTCATGAATCCATTTTTTATGATTATTATAGTTCATTTCGCTATGATAATCTCCAGACTTCGTACCAGATTTAAATGTCAAACATGCATTTTTTTATGAACCCCATTTGGCCGCCGGTGTGAACAATAATCAGCCTTTGCCCTTTGGACACTGGCTTGTGCAAACTTTCGCTGGTATTGTCTCCCCAGTATCTGTCATGAGTATGAGAGGAATGAATATAAGTTTCATCCATGTAAATTATGGGCCGATTTTTTCCCCTATATTGTTTAACATTTCTGAGAAACTTCCTCCTCCTTTTTCCGTGACATAATAATTTATTATTATACGCCGAAGTAAACCTTTATCAAAATCGTCCAAGTTGGATTTTGGGGCAGATCTCATTCTTTTGTTAGGCGTCGAAAATGATGTAGAAGCACCTTCTTCTATATTTTTCATTTCACGAGAGATCCGTTTTATAGTGGCTATACTTACTCCCGTTGCTAAGGAAGCACGCTCTTGAACTTTTTTAAAATCTTTATCATGCGGATTTTGCATCGCTTCTCTCTGCATAAAAATAGTTACATTTGCTATTACCTCCCTCGTTTGTCCAGACAAGACTTTGCCTTCTAATTTTGAATGAAAATCCATGTTTATAATTTAAAATACTTAACAATATTATTATTATTAAGTCAAATCTATTGTAATACGATATTTCTTCAACACACAGTAACTTTAAACATAAGTAAAATAAAAAGAACTTTTGATTGAACATAAGAAAAATGAAAATCCATGTTTATAATTTAAAATACTTAACAATATTATTATTATTAAGTCAAATCTATTGTAATACGATATTTCTTCAACACACAGTAACTTTAAACATAAGTAAAATAAAAAGAACTTTGTCGCAGACTATACAAGTACCTTGCACTTCGAAGGGCCAAGAAATAATAAGGACGAATTGTGTTGTGGTCGAATGCGCATCGTGGGTGGAGCCTAATTTCAAATCGGCCAAGTATCACGTTAAATTTGACAAGCAATACCTCCAGTAAGTTGTCGTTCCATTGTTTTCGTGGTCTTCCTACTGATCGTCTTCCTATTGGGGAACCAACTCTCGCCGTCTTTACTACTCTATTTGTTGTCATTCGGCTTATATGATCGTTTCATTCTACTCTTCTCTTTCTTATCCAGTCTTTTATGTTCTCCACTGTCTAACTCTGTCGTATATCTATACTTCTAGCTGTGTTCCATAGTCTTATCATCGATTTTTTAAGAGATCTCTGTTGTTTCGAATATTCTTTATATTCCCTCTATGCCAGGTCGTGTTTCTGCCGCGTATGTTATTATTGGACTGATGACTGTTTTGTAAATTCTGCATTTCATTTCTTTCCCGACATTTTTATGTTTTCCCGGTACGTTTATGTGAAGGGAATGTTAATATCCTAATCTATGGAGCGGTGAATGACACTGGAGTATGGAGAAGACGATACTTTATATAGAAACTGCGAACTTTATAGATACCACGAACCATATATCGTAAAATACTTAACATTCACATAAATATTATTACAGCTTCTTCGAAAAGCCGCTAGAAAAACTTTGAAGTCTCCACCAATTTACTTTCTCAATATCTTGGCCATATTTCATTAAATATAATAGTTGTAACTTTTATATTAGTTCAGTAGATAAGGGCCAATTTTCCATTGTCATTCGACAATTCTCTGTTCCGTATTAAATCACATATTTGTTACATATTCCAAAAATCTTTATAATTAAGTGGTTGGCTAACTCTGATAGTTTAAATTAAAGATACTTAACAAACTCATTTCGGAGACCTAATAATTATGAATATTTCATTCTGATCTCAAGCTAAACCTAGTCTGACTTTTATTACACAAATTTCAAATTTAGAATGAAAATGACCTTAAGTCAACATGAATTAAATTGTAGAGTTTTTAATGGACAACTTACATATACATTTTTTTATGTAGAGTTTATTTATGTTTATCTGATATAAGTAACATGGTTTTACCGAGAAAAATTTTTAGAAACTTTGTAACAGTTTCTGATCATCTTCAAATTCTTTTTAATTCATCTTTAATACCTTTACGTTATTGAGTAATTAAATTAAATGAATTATCCGAGGCCTATTTTTCTATATAAGCTACCTTTTTTATAAAATAGATATTCCAGTTGTTAATCGACATTTTATTGACAAAAATCACTAGAAATCACAAATGGAAAAAACCGGAATGTGAAAAACGACAGCGCTTCCGACGAAACAGGTCAACAGTCGATGCGATATTTATTATCCGCCAAATAGTGGAACAAGCAACTAAATTCAACAAAACATCAATGAAATAAACGCCAACAACAGTACATTTGTAAGAGCGGAAACCGGCTAACTAAGAAAATACCTATACAGATAGGGATAATACAGAGAGACAACCTCAGTCCAATTCTTTTCAACTTGGTGGTTGATGAGATCATAAAAGAAGTTAAAACAGCATGAAGAGGTTACAGAATGAGAAACACTGAAATTAAAAGATGCTGCAATGCTGATGGCGCAGTACTCATATCGGAGGATGAAATAACCTACTACGATTACTATACAGGCTCCAAAACTTTGCAAAAAAATTAAATACTGTTATATCTGTAAGATAGTTTCGAAACAAATTCAGATTTCTGCTTTAATCTGGAGCCTTCTAAAAATTGCAAGACATGACCAGACGACGATAAAGATGTTAAAAGAGACATGGGGAATCTAAAATTTGCATTCCACGACATGTCTATTCATCTAGGCAGAAATCCTAACGAATTTGTTTCTCGTACTCATACAGAGTAGATCCGAATAAAATGAAAAAGACAGAAAAGATTTGATTTCACGTTTAAAGCATCTATGTATCTATTGATACGTATTTCGACTTAAAAAGTCTCATCAGAATAGTACTATTCTGTAGTACAAATAGATACAAAATATTAAGGAATAAATTTATAAGAGAACAATGCGTCGTCCGGGATATCGTAATATGGGCTAGACCGAGACGTAGTAAGTAAAGAGACTACATCAGCAGAATGGACAATGAGAGGCTCGCAAAAATTGCAAAGTTTGAAAAACCCAATACATCGAGATCGAGACTACCTGTGAGACCTCCAAAACGATGGTACGAGAGCTGAAATCGGAGTCCCAAGACAAAGTTATAAGAATCAACAGGACTTAGTCCTAAATTAAGACCAAGAAGAAGAATAAATTGTATAAAGCCTCTTTCTTTTTCTTTGTATTTTCTCTAATTACCAAAAATAAAAAAATATATTTAATTAGTAAGATATTTTAATAATTTAATGCATTTAACAATATTTCTCTAACTTTAATCAATTATTTTGCTGGTGAGAATTTGTACTACATTATTATTATCCTTGTACACTTCGAAAATAAATAGATTTGAATGGCATTAATTTGTTTTACAAAGACTGGAAGCCATTGAGCAACTCTTAAGGCAATTCAATCACTGGATACAGTAGTTAAGCGCTTAGAAATTGAAATTAAACAAATTACATGTAAATACACGTGTAAACTGATACCGGAGTAATTACCTACTTGTTACATAAAGTTCCAACTAGGAAACATAAATCTGTTTATAGCACCTAAGAAGGTAAACAATGAATAATAACTTTGATCGATAAAACTTCGACTTTTATCTGTTACACAATATGTTTAATACATAGAGCAACAAGTAATTGCAAAAACCAAGATCTTTGTGGTAACATTTTTGGGGTGTGCTTTCTCGACAGTACTTTGAATTTTCTGATCTTTCTGATTTTTAAAAACGTTCCCAAAATACAAATTAAACAAATTATTTTGTTACTTGATAATGCAAATAATTCTTCTAATAATTGCATCTTATCTACCTCATTCATAACGACAATTCCGGCATATAGTCTACATTTTAAAATTAAGAACTTTAAGATAATATTATCAATATTTTTGAGGTGCATCCCTGGGACGACGTTATATATGTGACTATGATAGTTCATTTGATTATATAAAATCAACTTTAACTGGAGAAAACTTAGTATGTAATTTGTTTTTTAAAAGGCAACCGAATCCAATTATGACAGTTACTTATGTTCTGATAATAATCTCACTGTAAAGCGTGAGGAAAAACCAGAAAAAAACTCATGATACTATCCCGGCTTACTAATTGGTCTTACATTTAGTTTACTCTCAACATTAATATTAAATTCTAATATTTATATTTACAGGGTTGCATACTGTCACCAGCAAGTACTATTTAACATAAGTATACTCTTAAAACATCTTTAAAGAAGTCCTAGGCGAATAAGAGGATGATATTACATTAAATGTCCAGAGCAAAGGAGGCCCTTAAAACATCTTGCCACCGCCTAGGACACATTTTCACCAGGCACCCAGCTAAGAAAGTTCCCTTCCTCCCGGCCAAACTTTTCAATTTGGCTGGAGACGAGTATTTCAATACCCTAGAAGCAACCAGCATAAAATATCGCAGATTTTAACAATATGCAAGCCAAAAATGCTCTATCGAAAGAGCCGTTCCCAAAGTACAGCTGGTAACTTGCGAAAGTACCCCCACAGAATAGCTTGGCTAGCAACCTTCCTCACCACACACCACAAACGACACCCACACTAACTGACTGCTTCTTAGAAAGCCACTCGTCCTCCTAATCTATCCTTCACCAACACAAACAGCATTCCCAGACTGACGACTGACGTCTGCTCTTGCCAACTCTCTCCCTGGCAAGGGAGCTCACACCTTGAAGAGGCGCCCCACCTAAACGAGGTATAAATAACGTTACTCACTGCCGGAAATTTCCAACTTATAAACAATATTAGATATGCAAACGATATATAAAAATAACAATAAATAAAATGGTATATAAACACAGAGACTCAAAAGAATAATGGATCATGTTGCAGAAACATTTTAGAAATCGACTTAAAATTAAATTGTAAGAAAAACAGCATAAACACCGAAATTAGAATAAACGATATACCGTTAGAAAGAGTGGAGAGAATACGATACCTTAGCTGCAATATTAAGGATATATGGGGTCTAAAACCAAATCCAACAACACACAAGAAAAATCAAAAAAGTGCATCTATAAAATAGCCTGTGAACATAACAATTTCTACGTGGGAGAAACGGCAAGACCACTGTGTCAGGATAAACGAGCATCAAACATACATCAATGCCTGGGACAACGAGCACAAAGTACAATGAAAAGATGCATCAATAATCATGAAAGAAACAGATATGAAAAAGAGAAAAGTCAAAGAAACAGCTCTCATCCTACTTAACCAAGAAAAATGTTTAGCAAACCCATCAGCAAAATGCAGCAGACTTTGGTTGCCAATACTAAAAGAAGAAGTCAATAACAAGAATATACCAACAATAGCGGAGTAATAGGAATTCGGAGAAATATCACCTATAATTTATACACAATACATATAATGTAACGCACAATACACAAAAACAACGACAACTACGATACAGGTACAGATACAGATTACACAAACATATAACACAAAAAACATACAAACAGTCAGACTTTTACATCAACAACAACAATTTAAAAAAAATTTTTGTGAACACGGAAATCCAAACGTCAAATACTAGTTGGTTAAAAATGTGATTTTCATTGCAATCAATAATTGTGGCTTAATTCCATATAAACATAATATTTAAATCAATAATAAGTTAACATCAATCTTATACCAGAGATGGGGAATATGATAGATCTCAGATATGTAAATACGCTTGGAAAAATGAACACAGAATCCATAAAGAAAAATCAAGGAAGCGGCTTTTATTTTCCTAAATGAATTGCGTAGCCAATTCTTCGATAGTAGGAATTGATTACCAATATTAAAAGACGAAGTCGCTTAAAACAAAATAATTATGTATCTTTCAAATTCATATACACATAAAATTATAATTAACATTAATGTTCAGAGTAAACTTAAGTTGAGAGTAATGTTATAATTTTTGCGTTATGTCTATGTAAAATTTGGAACAAGTTCAACAATTATTGACAAAACAATTTTTTGTTTCTAACAAACACTAAATAATTTACAAATTTTGCATTAATAAATATGCATTAGTTTTAGTCTAAGCTTTGGTCATTTATCGGGTATGTTTAAAGGTTCTAGATGTATTACGCATTATGCCATAACAACAAAACCTGCAATTAAGACAGTTGGAACATTAAAACCATTGATTAAAATAAATAACGAAAACCAACAAGGTAAGGTAAATGTCAAAGACTGTAACATTTCCATAAATTGAGTTAAGATCCCAAGAGAAAACTCGGCTTTCAAAGAGCTAAAATAGATATATTTTTATATACCAATACGTTAGTAATACAAAAACGTAAAAACCTCAATTGGGTATGTCCATTATTCGAACAATTAAAAATGTCGACAGAAAAATTTATAGATAGTGGCTTTAAAAATATGTCAAATTCAACATGTCAATAAGTCTTTCGGTACAAGCTTTATTTGAAATTTCTACATTTGATTGCATATAGAGACAACGCAGAACAGGAATTTTTTAATGCCTTTAAAATAAATAATTACACGTTTATTCGGATAACTAAGTTTTATATCTGTTATATTTGTTTCCATAAGATTTAAATAATAAGATAAAAATAAGAAACTATTGTGGTATGCAAATTTTAGTACCTGTGCCTGGCCCTACAATGGCATTTCTTAAACAGCTACTATTTGGTCGTCTATGTTTATATTTGTCACGTGTATACTCTAAAACGTGTTCTACTCGCTATTGTGAGAATAATGGGCAATGAGATAAGTAGCCAGGTCATATATGCACATCAAGGAATTACATTACTTTGTTGGGGTTCGTTTATTATAATCAGAATAGTTTTGTCCAGTCAATTGTAAGCGAGTAAAAAAAATTTGGCGATAGAATGGAAGATTTTGATGACATCGAAATTATTAGACAAAAGAACCAAAATGACTATCTATAGAACTTTGATTAGACCCGTAGTATACTATGGTTGTGAAACCTGGGTAATGACGAAACAAGAGGAAGCCCAACTCAGGACATTCGAGAGAAAGATACTGAGAAAAGTATATGGAGCGGTGCAAGAGGAAGACGGCACTTGGAGAATCAGGAGAAACGACGAGGTTAATGAACTGAATGAAGGGTATGGCATTGTAAGATTTTTGAAAAGTCAAAGACGGTGATGGCTGGAACATGTTCAGCGACAAGAAGACACGAAAACGACAAAGAAGATGTTACAGTGGAAGCCGGTAGGAAGGCGGAAAAAAGGAAGGCCCGGGACGAGATGGTTGGATGACGTGGAAGACGAGCTAAAAACCATGAATATAAGACAATGGAGGAGAAGGGACCACGGGAGATCTGAGTGGAAGGACATAACCAGACAGGCAAAGACCCATACAGGGTTATGATGCCAAAAGAAGAAGAAGAAGAAGTAAATACTGCGAAAGTAGTGAAATGTTTTCTTCTCATTTAAATAAGGATTTCATAAGGAAACTCTTCCAACAAACAAAAGAATTTTTTGGAATTTTGTAATATTCATCATTTAAATAAATAAATCAATGCTTCTTTGGAAACAAGATTTTTACGTCATAATTTAAGTAATATATAATTAAAACGGTATGATAGGATATTCAATGTAAAATAATTTTACTTCAAACATTTTGCCAGAATGTTCATCAAACAAAATACTGATGTACAAATAGAAAGACTAAGATGATAATAATTTCATTACTTAGTTCTGCTAATGTATTTTTCTGACAGCATACGACTCAGATATAGGGGTTCATCAGTATCACGATTCTCATTTAAATTAATTCTCATACTTTCTCATACAAAGAATTAATGAAAAGTAAGTTACCGAATCGTGAGTCTAAGCTTAGAATCTACAAAACAGTAATTAGACCAGTGGTCACATATGGATGTGAATCGTGGAGCCTTTCAATTGCTAATAAAATACAATTGAGAGTATTTGATTACAAAATATTAAAAAAGATGGTATCGATAGTTCCTGGAGAATAAAAATATATTACGGGCTGGATGAATTAATGCAGAGCGCAGATATCGTTAGATTTGTAAAGTCACAAAAACTAAGCTGACTTGGCCACTTAGAAATAATGTCAGATAATCGAGCTGTAAAAGTAATCCACAGATGGAAACCCCAAGGAAATAGGACAAGTAAAAGGTGGATAGACAATGTAGATGAAGATCTTAAAACCATGAACATCAGGCAGTGACGAAGAAAAGTATCCGACAGGGAAGATTGGAAACGTTGTTAAGCAGGCCAATACCCACACAGCGTTGTAGCGCCATTAGAAGAACAAGAATAATAGTCATCATACCCAATGCATGGACTTCTCCTTTGGATAGGATCCTAAGCCCCCAGAAAGATTGAAATTATAAAATGAGCAAATGAGACAAAAATGTTCTCCTTGTACATGTGTTCAATGATAATTTAACACCAATATTCTATCAAAGCAGATATTACGAGTGTAAAAACACAGATTAAAACCTATAAGAACGTGGATATAATGACAAAACATACAGTTTTTTCAACCATTTCATAAATATTTGTTCAAAAGCAATAATGACGGATAGTAATAAAATTATGAGCCTTAGAATAAAATAACTACAGCTGTTAATACATTATCTGCAACCTAATGCCCCAATATAGCTAAGCTACTTTAGTTCAGCAATAAAGAATCTATCAAACAATATAAAAATCTAAAATATACAAAAATTATTAATATAATTTCGATTTTTAGTTACAAAATATAAGTCGGTTAGTTTGTATTAGCATCATATTGGTTGACATGAAGTGTACTATTTACAAAATAAGATGTAATACGTTATTTAACATATTTAATATGCATGGAAGGATGACGTAAAGTTTATTGAATTTTTTGTTAAATTGAACAGGTAATAAAGCGTGTATCACAAATTAGCTTGCAAGTAACAAAACGAGTGAATAATCTTATGAATATTAATTGATATGAAACGTATAATGAATACAAAGCATTAACTTACAATTCAGTAAATTTTTCCAGCTTCCACTGAGCACTTTCATGTACCGATTGAT
This sequence comes from Diabrotica undecimpunctata, assembly GCF_040954645.1. NCBI lineage: Eukaryota > Metazoa > Arthropoda > Insecta > Coleoptera > Chrysomelidae > Diabrotica > Diabrotica undecimpunctata. The sequence goes on along the minus strand of NC_092804.1, from coordinate 61,824,376 downwards.
GCATATTGTTGACGAAGAGAGTCCCTTCTTATCGAGATTTCCATCCGATTGACTCCGTGTCATGACAACTGGCTTCTCCTCCTTTCTTCTGATCAAGGAATTCGTGTGCGTCAATTTTCTGCATTTTTTCTCCGGCAAATTGTCCGTTTTAAATTTTTCGATTTCTCGAACGTTCAAAGAATCATCGTCGGAGGAATCGCGAAAACTGAGATAAGTCGAGGAAAGTAGGCCGTGGTTTTGTTTAATACGCATTTGGCGATTGTTTGTGTTTGATGGCGGATGGCTCGATTTCTTTGTTGGCGGCAGAGGAGGCGGGCGAAAGCAAATTGTTGTCATTCCGTGGTGGGGCTTTCGAAAATCCCTTATTCCTGGGTTTACTAAGAGAGACAATCAATGATAAGAAACAGGTTAAGAGAATGTTTCATTAATATGTAGTATTAAATCTCGTATTTTGGATTTAAAGAAACATTAAAGGTACTTTAAATTGTGAACACTAGCAATAAATCTTTTTTTTTTTAATTTGAGTTGTGTTGTTTATGTACGTACATAATAAATACTAGGTAAGCTATTCGGTAATACAAAAGATAAAGTTAGACATCCCAAAAATAATAAACAACCAGTAGGTGAATAGAATAGTGCAAACTCGTCAACTGTCATTTTTACACCCAACTCTGTAGTCAATTGAACATTCTATCTAATAGGGTTTTAATTATCAAGTTTGTATTCTTAGAGACTACATTTAAATATCGTCGTCAAATCATCAAATGTTGTAACTAAATTAGTAGTGAACATTATTTACAAACTCAAATGTGTCGACTCAAGGCTTATGTTGAGTTTACACTTGTATCGATGTAGGGTGCCAGTAGTTTAATCAGTCCTACGTGCTTGTCTGTCACGGATTACACAACTATGCATTACACAAATTGCATTATAAAATCGTTGCCGGGCAGTTTCTATCGTTTGTAACTTAGCATTCCCTATAGAATCTGCCGCAGGCCGAAATAAGAGTAAATGAGAGACAGACGACGCGAGAGAGATGGAAGTCTTGCTAAGGCAGGGGGTTGAAAGTGTTGTGGTTCGTGTGGGTGTGGTTTCCTCAATGAATGGGTCGGAGAGATGTTTTCCCTTAACCAGCCCTTCCATCCTAATGTCTGGTGTGACAGAGGAGAGGTTTTTAGTTGAACGCCGATCCTCCCGGAGTGGTGACGGGACGAAGTGTCAAAGGTCTAACTCCCTCAGGCATCTCGTCCTGGCACAGCTTCTCTTTAAAGATGTAAAAGTCCCTATAGAATAGACAAGGTGGATAATTCAGACGGATATGTACGAACTCTTCACTTTATAGCTCCCCATAAAATTATTAGATCATCCGAGATATAGTAAACTGACACCGGCATCCTTTGGAGACCCGTAAACTGATCACCTCAGATAGGTAAACTCATCACCAGCATTTTTGCCACAAGGCACTGATTTTTAATGCGAAAGACTGCCTGCTACCTGTTACACTTCTTGTTTACGTGGTAATCCATTATATTCAGAAATTATTTTAATTAAAATTTAACAGATATATTTGTAAGGTGTCTTACGGTGAGTGACCTATTAGACGTATAAGTCAATCTATATGGATTAGTGAATTAGTGAATAGTCTCAAGTTTTTTATTTGATTTGCATTGCATTTTTCAATTTGTCGTTGAATTCTAGGGGTACTCTGTTGAGTATATATTGGGTCTAAATGTTAGTTACCATTTTAGCGTTATTGATTTTTTTTGGAAATAAAAGGCGATTTTGGACAATTGTCCAAATTGTCCCATTTTGGGTGTATTTTAAAATCCTGGTTTTATTGCGGTGATGGTAATCCCCAAATTATCCAATTTGGGGTTCCATGAAATCAAATAAAGAAATGGCGAATGATAACTGGCGAAGTTACAGTTCCATATGTATACGTGCAGTTGTGCATATAGTAGTGAGTCACCATTAGTGCAAGCAAATTTCAGAAGGCAGCTGATTCTTTTTGTTTGTTGATTCATCCATTATTTCAACTTGTATGCAGCTTGGTGTTCATGTACATATACAATTTTTGTACAATTGGAGTGTAAATTTGTCATGCTTGCACTAAATCCATGCACTAACACAAAAAGTAAAGCATGAACTTTGATGACCTCGTAACAGTGACAATTTCTGATAATGACTCAGTGCATAGGTATAGAAACACATAAATAAGACAACCAGAATATCGATATAAATAAGACAACCAGAATATAGCGAAAACAAAAGAGACAAAAACTAGAACGACCCAGAAGTTATAAGAAAATGAACAATATATGACTCGAAAATATCACCTAACGGCTGGTATGAAAAGTAGACATAAAAATAATTGTCCCAGAACTGGAATTACATAATATGTAAATAGATTTGAATAGAATACTTATATTATAAAAAAATGTATTGTGTAAATTAATGAAGCACTTGCTTCTTAAAATATTTGTGCCGATGTAAAGTAATGATAATGAGCCATGGAACCGTGAAGTCGTATTATTGGCTACAAATATGTATATATGGTAGACTAAACAAATCAAGAACTGAAAGTTCAGGAACTAAAAAGATCCCGAGGAACGACAACGTAAAAATAATGGAAGACAAATTGTTTGCAGGCAGTCCAAAAACGAAAAAATTAGCATATATTGACGAAGGCGACAGGAATAGAGCAATGAATGTGACTGGCCAACTGATAGCGTTCAATATACTAGACTAGGTAATTTTTTTATTGCTAGTTATTCACACTGTAATGTACATTTACGCTAAATACACAAATATGACTTTTTTAAAATACATAATTTAATGAAATATATTCTCTCATGACGCTATTTTATGATTTAAAAATACATACAAATTTAGGAAGTTCTCCAGAGGATTGTAAAGTGCTTTTTCTCTTTTATATCGATTTAGTTATGCTTTTGGCTGATTTGCGTTGTTATTTGAGTAGAAATTTTTATTTATGAAATATTTTATAATTTCTTAAAAATGTAACGTTAAATATTACCATACATTTATTAAATATAATGAAATTTATTTAGAAACATTAGCACCAGAATAAATAATAAAAAAACAATAGTCTCTTAGTAAAATGTACTATGATTTCTGGATATCTGTATGTTTTTTATGTGAGCTTCTTTTTGAGGAACTGTAAATGTAACTGTTCTTAAACTATTTATCGTGGTATTCGTCTTTTAATTGATCATAAAAATACACTTACAACCAAGAAATACATTTTCATTAACTCTAAAAATGCAAATTGTGACATGGTATTGGTAAAAGATGAACCATAGTGGCTAACACTAAAGAAAATACCAATACGGGTCTAACAAAGAACAATGAAAAACACAGTACGAATACATATATTGCGGTAAGAACACCATCGTTTTCAAACTGCTTTATAAAATGTTCAAAGCTGTGTATTTATATTTACAGAAGAGCGACAAGCAGTCAAGATTATTCCATAAAAATCGGGGTCTCTCTCTCTCTTCGGTCCTGACACTCGAAGGGAGTGTAGTGGTCAAGGAGTGTATTGATGTCGTGTATTGTCGCTCTACAAAGATCTCTGTCTGGTCATTTCTTTTTAACTCATGCATATGTCTTTTGCATATTCCCATAATTTGGTGGGTCCATCTCTTGGGAATCGTCGTCGTGACCTTGGGCCTTCTACCTTTCCTTAGATAATAAGTCTTTCCATGTTTTCTGTGTCGGATCTCATAACATTTCCAAAGTATTTTAATTTTTGGAGATGGATTTTGCCAGAGAGCTGTTCGTAACATTCTTCACCAACAGAACATTTCAGTGGTGTCTATATTTCTTCTTTTCGCTTGTCGTAGGGTCTAAGATTCACATATTTTGGTCATCTTTTCTACGATGACTTTTACTAGATCTACGTTTTATTTCTTCCTGTAGTGACTCTGTGTTTGTGAGTATCCCAGATATAAGTATAAGCTCACAATCTCAAACCGGTCAATCGTGGTTATGTGTGGATGATAGTAGTCTACTCACTATTATGATCTTTGTCTTTGATATGTTTAACTAGAGACACAATATTTGAGTTTCGTTTTCAACCATATGAGATCGTCACATGAGATCAATTAACTCTTCTTGTCCTATTTAAAAGAAGGGCTGTGTCATCTGTAAAACGTTTCTTGGCCATATATTGAGATGACCTCGTAATACGCTCCCCATATATATATTACATAATTGTGGAGACAGTGTACATCCTTGTTTGACAACTTGTTCTAGATGGAATTCATTGGAGAGTGTGTCGCTTAACGTGTAACTGTTCCAGTAGTGTGTTCATATAGTTCAGTTATAAACGAAATTAAGTGTGGTACGCCTTTGACCCTGTCGTTTTCTCTTGGAGTAATTCTATTTGTAGGAAAGTTTTTAGTCTAACTGATTGTGTGTAGCAGTATTTTGCTAACATGTGTGATAAGGGAGATGATTTAATAATTGTCGCATTTATGGAAGCTGCCTTTTTTTTATGAATTATCGTTATTGTAGATTTTGTCCAGTCGTCAGGCCATTGCCTGGAATGCCATATTTTGTTACAGAGCATGTGAGTTTTATTCCGGTTTCTTCTGTTGCTTTGATCATTTCGGCTGTCATCATATCTAGACCTGGTGCTTTGTTATACTTGGGTTTAGAATCACCAGGTATATAAAAAAAGATATGTCGCATTAAAATTATCCATAGAAAATAAGTACTTATTTACACAGCTTACATTAACGAAGACTACAATGGTGGCCAATCTTAAATGAGAAAAAATTGAAGGTGACCAGTTCACGACTATTTGGTAATGTTTGTAATGATAAATAAATCTTGACTAGTGTAAATTGATGTTGTTATGATATTGTTATCTGTTATCAAATCCCATCTTCTTCTTCGAGTGTTGTCTCCGTTAGTCGAGGTTAGTGATTACTATAGCTAAACGTTCCTGTCCTCTGCTGCTTTTATAAATTCTTCGAAGTCTAGCCCCGTCTATTGTATGATGACTGTTACCCAAGAAAGTTTTTTCTTGCAAGACGCTCACTATTTATATTTCACCTTGCAGTATTTTTTTGGTGGATGGATGAACATGGCTCCAAATAGAGAAAGATGGATGAGCGAAGAGGAGGGCTATGTCCAATATTGAATGTCTCAAGGCTAATAGATAGACAGTATTTTTATTTCCAGAGCCGCACCAACGAACCTTTGACAACGGAATATTTTCTTGCTTGATTTTTGGTTTTTATGTAACTACTTAAAATGTTTTGTAACGCAATCTCAAAGTTTACCATGAGTATTATCTCATTTGTGTGTCTGCTGCTTGATGATTCTTAAATGCCATTAACTTTTATTCCCGCAGTGACTTTCTCTAGTGTTCTTCTGAATACAGGTGAAATAGCATAGGAGATAGCATGCAGTCTTATAATATTCCTGCTTATGTTAATTCTTTTAAAGACTTGGACGTTCATTCCAATCTAAAGTTTTCTTGTCAGTACTTTTTTTCTACGTTAGATCTATAACTAAGAACTTACAGCAATTTTTTAAGGTTCAAAAAATACATTAAAAATATATTCTCCGCACTTTTATATAGCTTTTGCAATAGAATTCTAAGAGCCTGAATCATAGAACTTATTAGGCAATATTCACTGCATTTATTGGAGATTGGAACGTTGTTTCGATATTGGTAAAAAAATGGATTCCAACCATTCGTCTGGGATTTGTCCTTTTTTATAAATATTGTTGTACAGAATATTGCTTTTTATTATTAGTTTTAGAAACAATTCCAGCATTTACAGTAATAGACAAATTATAGCATATATTTATAAGGCTCTAACGGAAAAATAGATGGAAAAAGATAATCTTTTGCTGTAATAGTCAAACAAAAACTGATATTAAGTTTTATAAATATAAGTAATATAAATTAATCTCTATAATGTACATTCAATAAAACTAAGAGAAATTATGTATCCTCTGCATAACAACATGTTCTTTAACCTAGAAAATTAATATAACAAAAGAATAAATTAATAAATGTTTTAATGATTCTTTCTACCCCGGAAGAACTTTCTGAAGAAATGATTCTGTCTCTGTGTAGTGGCGCAAATCTCTGATGTAATTCCTCGTCTACGATAGTGGCGGTAACTGTCACAGTCTTATGTTTATCATTGCAGGCTTTTTAATGCTTAACAGATATTTCGAAATCAATCAACAAAAACACGATGACATCAACTCGTACGCTAATGTGGACTTTGATTTATAAGGTCAATACTTGTTTGCGCCCGAACTAATTTAAATCTACTTAATTATGAATCGGATAGCCGCTGATTTTATAAAGAAATGCTTTTTACATATGTTATGTCCTCCGACGTATTTTTTATTTATAGAGTCTATAATATATTTTCAATTTCGAGTAAATTTATATTCGGTATTTTGTTTGATATCGAAAAAAGAAACCGTTACTCTTTTGAAAATATGGGAAGGAGAGCTTTGAACCCTCATTTAGCTCAAGTTGTACGACAATAAGCGTCGCGTCTATCAAATACTCCTATGCCAGGCCCATTAGAAATGACCACCAATAAAAGAAGAAATTGCAAATACTTGCAAAGACGGAAAACGCGATATTTTTGCACATTTTGTCTCTCCTGGTTGTGTATGAAGCATATTGTAGCATGTTGTTCTGAGTGCAGAGAGAACAATTTAGGGTAAAATTCAAAAAAACTTTTGTATTTAGTGAAGAGAATTTTTTTATTTTTTGTTATAACCAAATTTATGTAGCTTAATATTTGTATTTTAATACCACATATGTAGGAATTTAGGAAAACATTTATTTACTAATCAGTGCTAATAAAAGATAAACAAAGCAGAAATTGCAAGGTTTTAGATTAATTGCTATATTTTTTTAACAATAAAACAAAACGAAAATACAATGCCACAAGGTCATTAAGCAAGAGACAGGTAAACTGACAATATACTTGAAACTGTCATTTAAATTTTGGTCCTGATAGACCCCACCCGTCCACTAGTGAGATTTTCAGACCACCCGTCTACTGCCGGGATAAGTATTCTCTATCTTAAGCTAAGCTGGAGAAAAGTGGAAGAGAGAAAGGAGAGGCATATGTCCAACATCCAATATAGTAAGGCTCATATATGTAGATTGATAGATGCAAGTAATATTATTTGTAAGATTTAAGATTACTAATTTGCAATAAGAAGTCAGGAGACTTCTCTTTGATGGTGAATTTAGTAAACTGCAAATCCAAGCTTACTGGAAGCTATTGGACGATGTTAGGAATAACCTTTTATTCCGAAAATACATCTACATTTTATCCTTAAAAAACACCATCTTTTGCACATTTCTCGTACAGAAAAGATGTTGAAATGAAAATACACGACTGCATTTCTTTTCAATTAGTGCTCCGCCATTGTTCTACATGTATTTAATTTCAGTTTGAGCTACCACAAGGGTTCTTGATGAGAGTTGAATAATTCGAAACACGTGTAGAATAATGGTGGAGTTCGAATTAAAAAAAAATGCAATCGTATACTTCCATTACTAAAATTTGATTTGACCGAGCCCAATACTCACCACATTCCCCGTCTGATTAGCAGAATGGTATCATACTGGCATACTTATTATCACGTTGATTATAGTCAACAGTCAGAAAAACATAAAAGACAGAAGTTTCTAGGGCTTAAACATATAATTACGGATTTTCTTAAAAGATGCTTAGTCGGAATAGGACATTCGCTTTTGCGGGACATGTTCAGTTACAAGATATCGACGATTAAAAATGAAAAAAAATAGCTAATTTTTGAAAATAGCTTCAAAATATACTGTTTTAAAGTGTATTTTCTAGCCAATTTGATAACACTGTTAACGAATATTCAAGAACTTTTGTGATCCGATTTCTAAGTATAGATATATCGACAAACAAAGTTGATCGGTCAAAAAAAGGATGAGGTTCGAGATGTGAGAATAATTTGGTTAGGTTAGATTAGAAAAACTACCTTGTTGTTTTTATGTTCTGACTACATCGAAGGAAGTGGGGAGTGGATAAAACTTTAAAGCTGTTTTTTTATTTTCGACATCTCGGTAACTAAAGGTCGGAGATTACAAAATTTTTGCAGATTTATAATAAGCGTGATCAAATTGACCGGGAAATGCACTTTTTAATGAAAAATTGTTTTTGTTGCAAGAAAATCCGTCACTAAATGCTAAACTGTAATGTAACTGTTCGGTTTCCAGAACGTTAGAGAAGATGCAAAAACTCTAAATCAAAAAGAGTAAAGATAGAAATCAGGGATGAAATGAAGATATGATAATTAACACACCTGTAGAGGACCAAAACGGATATGGGACCAAATATAAAGTTAGCACAAAAAGAAATATGGCTAAGATGGAGATTAACAAAGGAATAACAAATATTATAATCAGATAAGGACGATAGAGGCTACCAAATAAAAGACAAGGATTGAAATTAAAGTAATTAACATTAAAAAAAAAATAAGATATTAAAAAATATAAGATATAGGCCCTTCAGTCTGTACAAGGGAAAGGAAAATTCTACAAAACTACCATAAGATCAGCTATAATGAAATGCACCAAATGTTCGTCAGTTAAAAAGAAAGAACAACTAGTATACGTGGCATGTATGCGAATCCTTAGATGGATGATTGTAGCGACAATAAAAGATAAGAATAAGAATGGATATTTAGGGTAGCACCACTTGGTGTCCAACATTGCATAGGTTAAGGCATGTTTAACGTCAAAGTGATAGGAGTTCCAGAAGGAGCAGGAGAGGAAGATCAAAGAAGACGTGGTAGGAGAGGCTTGGGCTGTGTGTTTTGATGTAAAAGTAGCAAAATTAGTTATTACAATTTTCAAAAATACGTATGATCTGTAATAGTTTCTAAATTGTATTTACTTAAATATTTATACTCCAATGTCAGAGACGAAAATACCACTGAACATCTAAAAATCATACTAACAAGCTGAATTTTACCAAAAATCAACTTTAGGACGCTAAAATAGATGCAAAAAAGTTTTATCACTTTTACCCTCGGGCTTTCCTCTAAAACCCCCCACGTAGATGAGGAAAACGGAAAAAAAATTATTTACCAAAAATCTGTACGCCATAGAAAAAAAATGTTTCAAATAAAAAATGTAGCTAAGATAATTTTGAACAAAAACGTTTATTACCATTTTTTTTTGTAGAATGAACCGTTTTCTCAGAAACAATGATTGCCATTGACCGGCCACTATCGAGTTTCCATAACTAGAACCTAATCTTCAAAACCTATAGCATGGAATTTTAGTTTTGATTTTATACTAATGTGAGGCATTTGAAATATGCTTAAAAAACGCTGAATTTAAACTTTCACGTTACAAACGGTCTAAAACGTTTAAAACTGCTCTTTTTTAATTACACTAGTACGTTTTTCAAAAGTACTTAACTTCTGCTATAATTTACAACCAAAACCGTCTTCTTGGAGGCATTTCCCGTGAAGTGCGATCATTTGTAATGTAAAAGCTTAAATTCTGCGCTTTTAGTCATATTTCAAATGCTTTATATTTGTTGCCAAAAATAAAAATCGAATTTTTATGTTATAGGTTTTGAAGACTGGTCTTTAACAATGGAAATTTCACTACGACCGGTCAATAAAAGTAATAAATTTTATCGACATCAAGAGAATCGGAAAAAATGACAAAACTCGCGAAAGTTTATTTATTGAACAGCTTTATAGAAACTGACTTCTTTGTGGCAAAATACAAAAATTGCATACGACAGCTGCACTGATTTTTCTCAGTAGGACACTCTAATCAAAAGATATCGACGTTTTACCGTCGAGTTGATACAAATTTTATTTAACATAGATTTCGCGCGCGGAACTGACATTCAAAATCGCTTCAAGCTTGTTTCTGAGAGAACGGTTCATTCTCCGCAAATAGTACTAATAAATATAATATAATATTTTTTTTCTACGGCGCGGCATACAAATTCTTGGTAAATGGATTTATCGATTTTTTTTTGCGTTTTTGCCCCCTACGAGGAGGGTTTTAGCGTGAACCCCTGGGGTAAAAGTGGTAAATGTTTTTGCATCTTTTTTGAGGTCGCAAAATTGATATTCTCGGCAAAATTCAGCTTGTTCGAATGGTTTTTGGGGGTCAAATCTATGACGACTGGACTATAGGGATTAAGAAGAAAACTAAAAGATCAGCCCATCAATGACCAACATTATTTAATAATATATCTGATACATCTTAAGGACTACTGATATTTGGATATGTAGACGACCGATAATAAAAGAAATCATCTTCAGTTTAAATAAAACTTAGCGTTTTAGAGACAGCAGAAGGAAAACTTTTACAAGAACAAGCAGCTTTGAATACCAATGGATAACAAACAACACATTCAGAGCAGAATTGAATTGATTCCAAAAATTCAAACACACAGCAAAATTTTATAATATCAAATCAAAACCAAACAATCAGTTGACATTAAGGAATTTAAAGAATGAACATATTCCAAACAACTATCATAGCAGTTACAATATAGGATTTAAAACTAATAACCTCTCAGATAGATAAAGAAGTTCTAAGCAGATATGGAAGAAAAAAATGAACACATTTTATATATATATATATATATATATATATATATATATATAATATTAAATCTAAAGCTAAGATTAATACTATCTACTAGAAAAATTAATATTAAACTCAACAGGCTTCCGGGTTGAACAGCGTGAATGACCACTGCGCCGAGCTTTCGACATCCTCTCTGATGTCTGGTTGGAGAATGGAGGAAGTCGAAAGCTCGGAGCAGTTGTAATCGACGCAGTTCAACCGGGAAGCCTATTGAGTTTCATTATTAATTCTTGTAATGGTATTATTCTTAGCTTTAATTTTGAAGTGAATGAAATGCACAGTAATCTGTAAAATAGCAGAGTGAAAACCAAGCAGTAATTTTCTTTGAAGAACAAAAATAGAACATAATTGTTAAGTCATACATATGAATGTAATTGAACTGAATTTTCATTCAGACATTATTTTAAATTTACTTAAAATCTGTAATAAAATACAAAAATGTAGATTTTTACCATTTTCTGGATTTTTCAAGTTGTTGCCACAAAACTACTTACTATTAAATTTAATTAATTCATATATTGAAATAAATTTAAATAAAAGATAATTAAACAAAATGAATACTTTCAATATTAAGGGAAGTATCAACTAAAAACTGGAATTGCCGTGCAGATGCGCCACACACAAAGCAGACCTTTTACTTTTTTCACTACGCACAAACAGGATTTACACAAAAAACGAGATAAATATTTTCCATCGTTATGTTAATCATCAACCTACGTGTGCATATGCTCATCTCGATCATATTTTAATTGTAATCCTCACGAAACATTTAAGATATAATCACGTAGAGCGCACTTTTTCACATAAACACTGACTTTTCCCGATTTTGTTTAGGTTTAAGAAGCGTTTGATTGTGTCAAGACAGCGATACTAGAGATAACATGCACAATGTACGAACGGCGACTGTCGTATACTTTTCTGTGGCGAGTGTAAGATATGAGTGGTATCCAAGTATCCAAAAACCCACACGGGAATTGCAAAGCAAAACGAAAAGCAACATTCGCCCACCTGTGTAAGTATATAAGTTGCGTAGCGACAGGTTCGGATCTAGAAATCATACTTTATTAAGATAATTTGCAGAAACACTTTACAACTTATAGCTACTTCAACAATGAGACAAGTGTAGAACAATACAGCCGCCATGTTGGTCAGCAGAAACCACATAGACATCGTTCAGGCTGGATTTTATGGGAATTCTCGGAAGTTTTCAAATATGCGAACGTTAAAATAGTTGTGAGATTCTTGAAAAGATTTACTCATGTTGTAAATACTTAGTAATTCATAAATATTGGAAATTAACCACTACAAGATTTTGAATATTTTATCAACTTTTCAACTTTCAGGTCCTAAGTAGTTTTCAAAATCTAAGTTTTGAAATTATGAGTTCTTCATAATAATTAGAATATAAAGTAAATTTTTCCATAATAATGTTATATTAAATTAAAGTAAAGAAAGAAGATATTAACATCGTCCTAGGAGATTTTAATGCTAAAATAGGAAGAGGGAAATTCCAAAATATCGTAGGAGAATACGGACAGGAGAACGAAATGAAAGAGGAGAGAGACTATTAGAGTTTTGCCAGCAACACAATATGATAGCAACAAACACTTGGTTTAAGTTACCTCAACGTAGGTTATACACCTGGACTTCCCCGCTACACACAAAAGAAAGAATAATAAGAAATCAAATAGATTATGTTTTAATCAACCAACGATTTCGTAACTCCATTACAAGTACAAAAACATATCCTAGTGCTGATGCAAATTCCGACCACAACCCTGTAGTAGCTAATATTCGCACAAGAATTAAAGTAATAAAAAATGCAAAGCCGAAGAACAAACCTAATATGGAACTACTAAAAGATGTACAGATTAAAGATAAAACCACTGTAAAACTAAATGAAAAACTCTCAGAAATAGACCGAACCCAAATAAATATCCAAAATATAAATACAACTTGGCAACAAATAAAATCCATCCTCGTCAATTCTGCAAGGGAAGAAATTCCAAATACACGATTAATGGCAAAAAAAGACTGGATGACACCAGCTATTCTAAAGATGATAGACGAAAGGAGGAAATACAAAAATAAGAACACAAGCGATTACAAACGATTAAATACAGAAATAAGAAGGAAAATAAAAGAATCAAAAGAGAAATGGCTCGAAGAAAAATGTAAAGAAATAGAAGAATTAGAACATAGACATGATTACTTTAATATGTACAAGAAGGTGAAAGAATTTTCATTCATCCACAAAAAACAACATTGCCCACTGGTAAATAACAACGGAGAGTTAATTCATAACACCAAAGATAAAATAGAAGAATGGGAAAAATTTATACAACAGCTGTTCCGAGATGAAAGAATAGACATTACAATAAATAATGTCACTGAAAGCCCACCAATTCTAAAAGTCGAAGTGGAATATGCCATTAAACAATTAAAGACCAATAAAAGCCCTGGACCTGATGAAGTTTATCCTGAAATACTTAAATTGATCGAAAGTAATAACATTGATTTGTTAGTAATTTTGTTTAATACAATCTACGATACTGGGGAAATACCAGAGGAATGGTTAGAATCTATTTTTATTCCCATTCCAAAACAAGCTAACTCCAGGCGATGCGCAGATTTTAGATTAATAAGTCTTATGAGCCAAATGCTTAAAATTCTATTAAAAATACTTCACAATAGGGTATACAAAAGGTGTGAAAAAGAAGTTGGATACGATCAATTTGGATTCAGAGCCGGAATGGGGACCAGAGAGGCCTTGTTTTCATTACAAGTACTGCTGCAGAAGTGTTACGACCAACAAAAGGATGTCTTTCTATGTTTTGTAGACTTTGAAAAGGCATTTGATCGCGTAAACCATAATAAAATGTTAAATTCCTTGCAGAGCATCAACTTGGATAGCAAAGATCTCCGATTAATTAAGAACTTATATTGGAGGCAGAGTGCCAAGATTAGGATCGACGATCATACATCTAGAAACATTAGTATAAATAAAGGAGTAAGGCAAGGATGCATACTATCCCCTATGCTGTTCAATCTTTACTCGGAACTACTATTCAAGCAAGCCTTGGAAAACCTTTCCACAGGAATAAAAATTAATGGAGAACCAATATCTAGCATAAGATATGCAGATGACACTGTCCTACTGGCGGATACAGACACAAACTTACAGAGGGTTATAGACCACCTTAAGGATGCTTGTCGAGAGTTTGGAATGAAGATCAACAAAAAAAAAACAAAAGTAATGGTGATACAAAGAAAACAGAATATACCCTTACCTATAAAAATAAATGGGAATATTTTAGAACAGGTAAACCAATACAAATACCTTGGCTGTTGGATTAATTGCAAGCTGGACCCAGAACAAGAAATTAAAGCGAGAATAGCTCAAGCTAGGGATAGTTTCTTTAAGATGCGCGTTCTATTCTGCGATACACATATAAATATTAAATTGAGATTAAAACTTGTAAAATGTTTTATCTGGTCTGTTCTTCTCTACGGAGTCGAAACATGGACTTTAAAAATAAAGAGCCTGAATAGAATCGAGGCATTTGAAATGTGGGTGTACCGTAGAATTTTAAAAATTCCTTGGACAGCACGAAAAACAAATGAAGAAGTACTAGCTAGACTCAATTTAGAAAAAGAACTATTGAGAACAGTCAAAAGAAGAAAAACCAGTTATTTAGGGCATTTGTTGCGCAACGAGAAATACTACATCCCTCAGTTGATAATAAAAGGCAAAATAGAAGGAAAGCGAGGAATTGGAAGAAAAAAATTGTCCTGGTTACGTAATATCAGAAACTGGACAGGACTTGGATTTGAGGAACTCTTAAGAACAGCTGAAGATAGACAAACGTTTGCCACCATAACCGCTAACCTCCATTGATGGAGACGGCACTTGAAGAAGAAGAAATTAAAGTAAGTTACATTCACAAATTGGTAAGTTATCTAAACTCATTTAACAGAAATAGTGTCTGATGCTTTTCTTCTTGGGGTCTATTAGTCTACACCCTTGATGCCAGTGGACAGCAACAAAATTCATTATTATTATTTCGTGATCGCTGAAAGCCAGATACTTGTACAGTTTGCGACAAAAATATTGTTTTTTCTTTTCCTGTGTTGGAGGAGCTGTTATTGTACTTGATTTGAGTTTTTAAATTATTAACATTGATTCTCAATCAAGATTAGAAGGCAGTCTTGTTCGTTCAAACGAAGGAATAGCAGATGTAATTGTTTTTATACAGAGAGAAGCGGTACAAAACCAGACTATTAAAGATTTAAAAAAGGTACAGTAGCGTGCTTTAACAACTAAAGTACAACTTCTACATCATTTTCGAGGCCTAACAACAAAAGAATAAAATCTTTCCCAAAATTCGAGTTGGACGATTTTGACAGGTTTATACCTGGTGGCATTCAATCTGTACTCGGAGCACATTTTTGAAGAGGCTCTAAAAGATATTGATGAAGGCATCTCACTGATGTAGTCAAGCTCAATAACCTGCGGTATGATGGTACAATAGTATTTTCCAATGGCATAGAAGGGCTGCAAAACGTAATGAACAAAATAACGGAAACAAGTAGAACATATGGACTGGATATAAACACCAGCAAAACCAAAGGTAATGATCATGGAGCAAGGAAAACATAACTGGAGCAAATCTGTATGCGAACCAAATGAGAATTGAACGTCTCACAGTACAACTACTTGGGAACTATAATGAGTCGTGGGACAATACCCAAGAGATTAAATGCCGCATGGAAAAGGCCAAAAGTGCATTCTTGACTATGAACTCTGTGTTCAAGAGCCAAGACCTTAGAAAAAAAAATAAGGCACCTTAAATGTTACTTGTACTCAGTGCTTCTGTACGGAGTAGAAACGTGGACATTGAAGGCAGAAACTCAAAACTTCAGGCCTTTGAGCTATGGTTATACAGAAGGATTCTGAAGATACCATGGACAGACAAAGCCACTAATGAAGAAGTACTACGGAGGATGAATACAACCGCGGATTTGGTCAAGATCGTGAAGGGCCGTGAGGTGCAGTACTTGGGACATATAATCAGAAATCAAGGCAGATATGAGCTACTCCAATGCATTTTGCAAGGTAAAATTGAAGAAAAAAGATCCCCAGGACGAAGAAGAATATCCTGGCTTGCTAACCTGAGAGCATGGTATAGAAAGACCTCAACACAGCTATTCCGTATAGCAACCAATAAAGTAATCATAGCCAGAATGATCGCCAACGTTCGGAACGGACAGGCACATTAAAAAGAATTCCTCGTGGTATATTAATAATTTTTTCTGTCGCGGAAAAACCAGGTCCTACCTTGCCAAACATAACAAAAAAATTTTGTGAAGACAACTTTTATACTGGGTCACGTAAAATTTAGAGAAAAGTAATGGGGATATGGGATTTCGATGAAGAAAAACGGAGAAAAACAGGAAAATTCTAATAGGAAAACCTGATATACAAGTATTTTGGAGAAATTTTCTTAGGAATATTTAACATTATGGGGAAGAAAATCGGTTTATAATTTAAATTTGGAAAAAAGCTCACACTCTGTAAACTTGTTGCATAAAATGTACCAATGAGACAAGAATAAATAGCGCAGTATGCATCTCTTTTTTCCGAATGCGTTCTCACTTATTTTTCTACCCAAAAGGCAAAATCGCTAAGTCTCAAGTTATATAATCAATAATCGCAGCAATAACAGTTTGATATATATTTAGTTTAGAAATACTTTAATATTATCCTTAAACCAACGACAGATATGACGTTGTATAAACATATCTGTACTCTATGAGCTAACGCGCACTACTACGACTCCGGCCACAGCCAGAATTGCAGCTGGTCGGATCCGGCCAATTTTACATAGATTATAATGAGCCAACGCGCATGTGGCCGTTGCAGCCAGCTAGTCGCACCAACCTCAGCTAGAATGCGGCTAGACAGTGATCTATACGTGTATTGAATAATTCGTGTTTATTTTTCCCATTTAAAAATGGGAAATACCCAATACTTTTTTCCTTTTGTTTTGTTATACGATTATACGTATACACAGCAACGGCTAACTCCGTAACATCCATCTCTTAATTGAAAAGAACAATGAATGTAGAAAGCCTGGCCGGAGGTGCTGCCAACGTAGAAGCAGCATGCTTCAGGCAGCACGGCTGGTCGCATTGTAAGTCGGACATAATGCGGCCAAGATCCGACCAGTGGTCGTGGCCGAAGCCGAAGCCGTAGTGCGCGTTAGCTCTACAATTTGTTAATACTATTATTATATACTTTTTATATCCAATATTTTCTTGGTTCTGAGCTGCTGTCTGTTCTATTACAAAAATGTAGAAATCAACAAACATGTTTTATTGACTATAAGAGGACTTTCGATGGAGTAGAATATACAGTGCAAGAGAAGGACTTGATAACAACGATATTAAATTCTTAAAAAACTTGTATTGGGAACAGAGAAAATCTGTAACAGGATAACATCAGGATAGAACAAGACGAAACACTAATCAATTAATGTTGTATGTAACTAGTACGAGATCTGGCATTCGCGGATGACCTCGCTGTACTGGTAGCGGCCCGGGATGAGCCAGATCTGAAATACCGGGTTCGGAACGCAGGCCGCGTCGTAAAGAAATGGATGACGCAGCACGGACTGAAACTTGCGGCAGAGAAAACCGAAGACATCATTCTGAAGGGAAAAGGAACAGGCAAAGTGTTGAATCACGATGTGAGCGATGCAAGCGAGAGCATGTCTAACACCCAAGAAACCTGTAAAGTACCTAGGAGTGACATTGCACAAGAATGGAAAATGGGGGTTCGGAAAGGCTGACACAGATGAATGCCTATAGTGTGGACAATCGGACACTGTGACACATACGATGTTAGAGTGCAACAGATGGATAGTGGAAAGGAACAGAATGGAAAGAGAGACAGGTGTGAATTTTGTCATACACAACTATATCCGTGCAGTGATCAAGAAAAAAGGAGAGGAAGAAAGACAGCTGGACCAACGGCAAAGGTAAGAGGGAAAAATGCTGGAAGTTGAAGCTAGAAAAGTAGGTCAGACTGTATGAGTTAGACTGCGTGAGTCAGACTGTTGGGAAGGAGGAAATGTCCGTCTGGGAGTGATGCCGTACTAGGAGCGATGAGGGTCTTCTACGCGCTACCTGGAACGAGACAGGGAGTCTCCTTGCTGATGAATGGAGGTAGTGCTTCGGAAGGATGCCGGCCTTACAGCTCCGGATCGCTGGATGACAGAGGAAGGTCTGGTTTAGCAGGTAGGCGTTCGGCGACGAGAGGGCATTTTAAAGTACCTCGGGAACTATTGCCGGGAGTACGAAGAACGAATTCTGCACTAAGGTCAGTCAGGCGGCGTCCTGGACTGAGATGTCTTTTGAAGATTCCAGACCCTCCCTCTATAAAGACGAAAAATAAGATCTAAGTATGAGATCTAGCCCATTACGCGCCACTGGTTGGTCTGGGAGCACAGTGCGGTTATTGTTATTATGTATCACTTTTTCTCTGTCCAATCCGATGCTGTTCGCCATATTGATATTAGGTGTTAAGTTGACTTATTATCGTTAATATTTTTTAAATGTTCTGTTCTATTAAATTTAGACACTAATTACATACTTACGTACTTAGTAATACTAAGTAAACTTTTGTAACTCTTGTAATATTTTTACTTCTACTGTGTTTTGTTAGCAGGGTTTATTAGAATATATCTATTACAACTTACATATTAGTTGGATTGTTTTCAATTGTCGTAATGGAGTTCTTAATAAATTTTGATTTTTTTTCTATCATACTACTAACTATGATAAATTGTATTTATTGATCTATAAAATGTTACTTTAACGTCAATTTCTTAAATCACGGATTTCAAGGCGGAACCTTTTGTGCTAGGAAACAAAAAAAATTATACAATATGTTTAAATAGAATATAATTTTTTGTTTTGATTTCATCTCATTATTAAATTAAAATTAAAAGGTATTAATTATACTTGAATTTTTAGAAGCACTCTTCATTGAACATTCTTGTCAGATCAACAAGTTTGTCCAAACAGGATTTTATGGATGATACTATATAAAGACGGAGGTAAAAAATATTAATTATCTTCTGAAACAAACAAGAATTAATTACAGTTTGTAACAATCAATATCCCAACGGCTAGTCATTTGTAGAGTGAATAATTGCATTCCTTTTGACGCCACATACCATCCATAGTCTAGTTTTTGTATAAATTGTCAGGCAATTAGCGTTTGTTAAAAGATGATGACGATAATAGAAACTTTTAACTTTTTCACTAATTTTTACTTAACCGTAGACTCAAAGAAAAATATTGATATAAACTTTGAAATACAAAATAATATTTCGAGTTTATAAATTTAATACCAAGAAGGTGACAGTCAAACATAAATCATTGTCTAAATATTGTGACTACTACGTTTACTTTACTCTCCTTCTTCTTTAGCCTGTGTGCATCCATCTCTGGACAGAACCCTCTATCTGAGTTCTCTATTCTTCTCTGTTTTATGCTATTTGATGCCAGTTTCTCCTTGCTTGTGCTTTGATTTCATCTAGCCACCGTTTATCTGGTCTTCCTACGATTGTGTTCTCATGGTCTCTAATGTACAATATTTCTCATCCACATTTTGTTGTCCTGTCGTGCTTGTGTGTCCTACCCAGATCCACTTTATTTGCGCCAGTCCTGCTTCACACGTCCTCGTTTCGTATATGTTCTCTCAGAGAAACTTTTAACGTAGCTAGGTCCGCTGGCTCTCTTGGTTATTCTTAATGTATTGGCTGATAACTAAGTGTCACAGTCTCCATTTCATAGGTCATAACTAGTAAAATACAACTGTTAAATGACCATTTCTTTAAATGTATTGGATTTTTTTTGTTTTTTAACACAACACTGAATTTTCCTACTGCTGCCCAAGTCATTCGGATTCTTCTAGTCATCTCTGCCGTTTGATTCTTTTGCCAAGTTTTATCGTGTGACTTAGGTATATAATTTGAAAATGTTTCTTAAATGATTGAGAAAACTGTTTCCAAAAGATTCGATGAAATTTCTGATTTAATTAAAGAAGTATGTAGATAAAACAATGAGAAATTTGAAGAAGTTTCTACAACATTCAATAAGGTAGAAAGGAAGATCAAACAGTTAGAGAGCATGATAGTCAATACAAAAGTACTACCACCAGTTAATGCAGTAGTTTAAGATCCTGTGGTGAAAGAAGAATCACCGAGAGACAAAACGATACATCATATAAGATTCAAATTGCCACCATTTGATGGGAAATCTTCTTGGTCTATATACCATAGACAATTTGAAGCTATTGTGACAGCTAATCATTGGACCGAATAAGAAAAGGCTGTTTCCTTGACTGATGCTTTATAAGATGATGCTGCGGATATCCTAAAATCGATTCCTAAGGGTCAAGAAAAATGTTACCAGACATTGTTCACTAGACAATAAGACTCAATGGAGCTGCCTATCTACAACAAGTCTACACAGTAGAAACAAAAAATAGAATTCAACGAGCAAGTGAGAATTTTCAAGAATTTGAGGCAGAAGTTGCTCGTATAGCGCGGTTGGCTTATCCGGAGGCACAAGACAACATATTGGAAGAAATTGATGTAGATATCTTCGTCAATGGGTTCAGAGACAGTGAACTACAGAAAGCTTTACGACTAGCAAGACCGAAAGTTTTAGATGAAGTGCTCCCCATTGTCTTGGAATACAAAACAGCTAGTCACGATTCACGGAGCTATCGAGTACGAAGCTCTGAAGAAGGCGACTAACAAAACGATAAACGTCTGGAGGAAATCGTACGGAAAATAGTTCGTAACACGATGCGGAAGAGACTCGAGGCCAGATGTTGGAATGGTGGCGACATAGGTTACATTCGCCGTAAATTGCAAGAAAATAATACAACAGTTAGAAAGCTAGAAGAGATCTAACACTAGACTGGAAAAGTTCATTCAAATGCTGATGCTCAATCAAGACGGGCATGCAGTGCAAGTTGTAATCAGTGTCGTAAATTAGAGGAACGACTTTGCCCCCTGAGACGAACCACCGTCATTAATGATCATTGGCAGTCTCACCAGCTACAAGACGCCCAAGCAGATAATCCATGTATAAAAAGAGTATTGGATTGGATACGTTGAAGTGAGAAACCTTCTTGGCAAAACATTAGTGTATGTAGTCTAGAAGTCAAGTCCTACTGGAGCCTACTGATACTAAAAGATGATCTTGTGTACAGAACCTTTGAGAACGATGATGGTACAGAATCTAAGCTTCAGTTGATTGTACCTAAAAGTAAATTGTCGGAAGTATCGCGTTAGTGGCATGAGGGTGCATCAGGTTGACACTTTGGTATTACGAAGACTGCAGAGACTGCAAAGGTTCGAGAACGGTTCTATTGGTTGAACTGTAAAGATGATGTAAGAAAATGGTGCCGGAAATGTGAACTGTGTGCAACCAGTAATGGTCCAGTTGGTAAAAAGAGGACATCCATGAAACAGTATAATGTTGGTAGTCCTATGGAAAGAGTAGCAAGCGACATTTCGGGTCCATTTCCACAAATAGATGATGGAAATAAATATATCCTGGTAGCATTATTTTACAAAATGGACTGAGGGCTATGCGATACCAAATAAGGAAGATTAGTTTACCAAGAGTATGGAATAGCACCCTTAAAGAGACACTTGTTAATTAGGATTTTAACTGCCTCTAAAGTAGTTTGACCTCCAGCTGTAATCATCTCTTTTGTTATTCCATCGTCTCCACGAGCTTTCCCATTTTTCTTCTGTTTTACGTCAGAACCTAAATTTAATATTCTTCGTTTTTTATCGCGGTTTTCTGGTTTTTATACGCTGGACGAGTATAATTCTGTATAGTATTCTTCAACAATAATTATTATCTGATTTTTCTCGTTAAATCGATTCCATTTTTGTCTTTTATTTGATGTATTTGTTGTTGGCCTTTGTTAATTCGAGCTTTTATGTTTTCCTCTATATTTTCGATCTTCTCGGTATTGTTGTGTCTAATGTCTTGTCTTTTTGTTATTTCCTTACATTTCTTCCATTCTCGTGAATTTTGTTCGTAATTCCTAGATCATATAAATTCATCTCTTTAGTATGTTGCCGGTGTTATGCGCAGCCATAGTATTCAATACCAAAGTATATCTGATTCTCTATAAAATATTGGGATATGAAATAGTATTTGAGATGCATTTCCAGTAATTTTCGAGTTTTTTTGTAAAATTTTTACTTTCGAAGAAGACGACTTTTTTCATAACCAAATACTTATTAGTAATAATAATTGATATTCGTTTGTATAAAAACTTATTACCGTTGACAAAAATAATTACATAATCAAATATTAACTATTTAACAAAACCATTGAGCATGTTCTTGTAATCTCTATCAGAGAGGTACATTTTTATGAGTATTTACATCTATTGCATTAGTTACTGGAATGAAATATAGCATATTAATATATTTGTTCAGTGAATTATATAAATAAATGTTAATAGAAAAATATATGTAGGACAGGCAACATATTTGATCAAACAATTGATACTTTCACGACACTATGTTAAAGCAATTTTTATTCTTTCAAATATATTTCAATGTAAATAGAGGAAGCTCCTTTTATGAAGGTCGAAATAGAAAACGATCAATTCGGAATTTGTGGGAACAGACATATTTTCCTAGAAATGCCATTAAAGCCTTTCTGTTGGAAGCACCGTATTTATTTTGTTATATGATCTAGATAAACAGAATGTGTATGGACAGTGAAAGATGTTGACCGTTCAATGACTTACAATATTTTATTTTCACGATTTGAATCGTATTTTTCATAGTAATAAAACAAAATGAGCAAAAAAACTTTTTATAAATTTGAACCAATCGTTACACACAAAAGCACGTCAAATGTAATGGCTACCATTTCAAGAAGTTAATGAGCCACGTCCACAAAACTTTCAGGAAGTTATTTACAGAGAGACATAATTTACAGCGAAATACTAAAGAGAAGTCTGGCTTAAAAAAATGAATAATGTGACAGTCTGTGTTTAACTGAAATATTAATTGAAAATACATATATATTTTTACACAGTTACAAAAACCTATGCAAGGTAAAGAATAAAAGTAAAAATTAAAGGGAAAAATGGAAAGTATTTGGTCTTACAATTAGTTAACTCTCAATAAACACCAAATTCTGATTTTATATGTATGGTATTAAAAAAATAAATGATGTATCCTCGTTATGTTACTTACTTACTAATAGTGGTATTTCTTTTTATTGATTTCCGTTTTTAATATGGGTAACCAGATCCTACTGCACTCTGCCGAGGAATTTGAGAAGCAATTGGTCTCGTTTAGCATAATTAAAGCCACTTCTTTGATTTTTCTCTTTTTACCTTCTGTTACTTATATGCGTATTTATATCTATCAAATTCTCCATTTTTAATATAAGATTGATGTTAACTTATTCTAACATTTATTGGTCTTGTCTTGATGTTTCAATAAACAAAATGATCGCATTCACAAGCTATTTTATTAATACAATTACACAGGCCTGCAAAAAATATTTTTTGAAAGTTATTTGAAATTTGATAACTGACTTTCATGTACTTTCTTGCGCTGATTTCAAAAATGCAAACCATTTTTGTCTATCACGTCAGGTTTTCTCACAAAGTAGGCAGTATGTTTGGGTATAATAATAAAATTTAAGTAATGCTTCACCTTTTTCCAACGTTATAAAATTTAGTTCATTTATTAGTAATATTCTAAATTAATTTACATTACAGTTATATTTCTCTTTAGGTTCCTAAGTCCTTATAATACCGCTTTCGCTTTCTGTCAAAGCTTATTTTACTGCTTTTCTTGATGTGAAGTCGTTGAGAATCATCTCTTTTCATGATCCAGCAGTAGTTTGCTATCATGCTCACATTATATCTTCATTGGTATCTTCTTTTCATGTCTTTGATGCTTTGGTGAAATCTTTCGCTTTACTGACATCACCAAGGTTTACCGGGAAGTACAAGATGTGAGTGGAGAAAGTGACGTTGATTACTCATGTTACAGCGCAGCTTCTTAAAGTTGTCGATCATGTCTGCGACGATTTTCTTGTAGTTTGGATGTCACAACTAATTTAAAAGATGCCCATGCTGCCTTTTAATTTGTTTCCATTTTGTCCACAAAGTTGCCTTCCCTTCTTTAGTCAATACCTTGACAAATTGTTTTATCAGCCTCAACTTTATGTGAAGTGGTGGAAGTGATCTTTCATTAGTTTTCTAATGACAGATCACTCCCCTTCTTTAGTCAATGCCTTGACAAATTATTTTATCAGCCTCAACTTAATATGAAGTGGTGGAAATAACACCTTCTTGGGCTCTTCCTCTCGTCAACATTTTTAACCCCTACTTGTAAGATTTCTCTCAAGTGCCAAGCTTCTTTTTAATGTGGTGTTGCTTTCTGTCTCGACTGTCCCATGACAGAGAAAGCAAGGGAACTTTGTATAGGAACTTTATTGACCAAGCATCATTGAAATCACTTTTAAATCAGCACATAATGTCCATTTGTGATTTAAATAGCACAGTTTGCTTAAAACTAGTTCAAAGTTTTCGTAATATTCTTTCCAGTAAACCGAGTGTCCAACTGGTATAAAAGCATACTTATTGTCATTCTGTAGAAGTACTGCTTTAAGGCTTCTTTTTGAAGAATCAATCAAAAGTCTCCACTTATCAGGAGCATATTCTAGTTTGAAATGTGTCATAAGTCCAGGAACATCCTGCAAAACACCAGGTCATCTTCTTGGGAGAAGAAAAATACAAATATTGTTCCTAGATCGATATCAAGAAAAGAATGTTTTCGAAACAAACATATGTTTAATTTTCAATCTAGATCCTAAATTTTCTGCCGATTTGTTTACTAAATCATTCACTGTCTTCTTCACTATCACCTTGCTGATCCAATGGCTCGTGATCATCATGTATATCATCCAAAGAATCTGGAGGAGAAACTTCAGGTCCATGAGGAACAGGGCGAATGGCTGATTAAATGTTAGGGTAATAAATATCTTTTTTGTTTCTTAAATGAAAACCTCGTACGTTGCAAGAACAAAAATAGCAGTCATCACTATGATTTTTGGACTCCCTCTAAACCATTGGTATTTCAAAACGTAAGAACTGCTTACCTTAAAACCATTACCTCAGTTCTTCAACACACACTGAACAAACGTTATGTTGGGGCTCAAGGCTTATCTTGATCGCCTAACTTTATACCCAAATAAGCAAAATATACTTTTTCAACGAAATCGGAAACGTTTCTTTGTTGATGTTTAACGGTATAGTTACCGCAAATGTAACAGAAGCAATTTGGCAAGTTTATACATTCTCTGGTAGCCATTGTCCAATGTCTAGACAGCACAATAACTTCACAATATAAGAAAATAGTCACTACTTTAAAGCACTAATAAAAACAACACCAAGCGAAGAGCTGCTGTGAATTGTAAGACATTTCCAAAGGCCCACTGCTTGTTAATGGTGGAGAAAGAGGTAGCGCGACAGATAGTCACTGACACGAAGTAAGGCTCAGTGATTCAGCAAGTGGATGGGTAGGGGGTACGGCAAGAACAAGTGCTGACCTAAAAATACTGCTGGTTTCTCCTAATTACTCTTTATTATTTCATTTTGTGAAATAACTGTACGTAATGGAATTTTTTCACTATTTTTCCCGAAATCAGCGTTAAACACAGTATAAAAATCAGTTATTAAATTTTAAAGAATTTTTTGGTGGCAGACCTGTGTTATTTGTTCTTTCTTGTTTATTGTTAGGTTAAGTTTTAGATAAAATAGATCTCGATGTTGTTAAAATGTGGAATTTATTTCCCAGACTAATCACCTTTCCTTCTATATGACAATGTCGTTGAAATTGTTGCAATTTTTGATATCGTGAGTATTAAATATAATAATAATGTGTTACTTGGTTTGGTGATTTGTTGATAATTGCTAAAAGTCAAAGTTAAACCATTTCAAAGTTTATTATTCGCGATTTAAGGTAAGTTAAACAACAACTACATTTTTTTAGAACATTAATATGATTACTTTCGATTCAGAGTTTTTAACCCCTATAACCATTTTTAATGAAATAAAAATCTTTTGGTCTTCGTATTTATTCAGCATTTTCTCCATATTGCTTGTCATTTGTAGGAATTATTACTTGTTTTAGTACGGATAAAAGAAAAATGGACTAAGATTAACAGGATTTAAGTAGTGGCGACAGCGTAGCAGACTCATGTACAATTATTAAGTGTTCCATCATTTTGCCCCTACAAAATTATCGAGAAAAAGTATATTCGACAATTTTTTTGAAATTGCCAATGATCGGCTAACAGGAAAAGGTGACAATTGTAGAAACTAAAGTAACTATTAAATTGGTCTAATATTATAATTTTGACGTTTAAGTGTTAGGGACAATTTGTAAAAGCAAAATATGTTCAGAAACAAATATAAATATTAAAGTTTAATATATAATTAATTATAATATTTACTTATTTAGAAAACATAATTTAAGTTAGCTTTGCGAGACAGCTTAACGTCCCACGGAACACGGGACGGGACACGGAATGGGTCAGGGAAAATAGCTGCGGGATGAGACAGATGGAAAAGTACGGGACACGGAACGGGAAAAGAGCCTGTCTCGCATGAACCTACCGCTTGAAACTCTAGTTGATCGTTGTTTGGGAAAGTATTTAGTATTTATTTACATATTTTACGTTTAATATTATTATTACTGTATTATAATGTGATTTTATTTACTTAATTATATATTCTAATTACTGATTTACTTTAAAATGTTACAGTATATTATTTTTCTTCTATTCAGTAAATTCTCATTTTTAAACTGGCTAACACATGGTAATCTGTTTTTAAGTTGAAAGAAATAAACTTGTTAATTGCCTCGAAAGCAAAGAAAACGATTTAGGAATATCAAATTTTATACGCAATTTGGTATGAAGGCCGAAGGCGACCGTTTTAAAACACTGATTTAATAGGGTACGCTTCTTGTAGCTGGACTAGAGTACGGCCACCCCTGAGAATTTTTAGCTACGGATTTTTATCCCTACATACAATGACAAGTACGGATCGAGACGAGATATCGCGATTTAAACATCTACAGTTTGACCAGGGCGCATCCATACCTCGCGTCGCGACGCGCAGATGCTACTTTTCTACCCTAGCTACAATTAATCCACCGTGCTCAAACGGTAAGTGCTTTTCTTTGTACAGATAACATTACTGAGTTACGCCAGGTATTTTTGTGATTTTTCAATTAATTGCTAATTTCTTCACAATCAAATTGCATTTTTTTCGTTAAGTACCATTCCCATTATTAAACCAGCAACCTCAACAAGTTTGACACCAAAAAAACATTCTTCTAAAGTGATCTCTGTCTTTGTAATGATTCCACTTCATAGTCATAAGTTGTAATATGGCATATGATCCGTTTCTTTGGCGTATAATTTCATTAATAATTTGATCGCCTACAAAAATATCCAGCATACAGCGTTCCACTGCATAGAAGTACCCATAAAGTCAGCTCAGTTTTCCAGAAATGAAATAAAAACGGTAAAGCGGCCAAAACTGTAGAAAGAACACACATTTTCCTGGTCCAATAGTAACCTAAAGTATATCATTAAGAGTTGGAAAACTTATGAAAATTAAATTTTTGACACAGCTTCTGAGTTGCTCCAGTGAAATTGTTTGAAGACAGACTTATTCTAGTATATAGTTGATCAATCAAAAAGATTAGTGGTCAAGGGAACGAGACCGCACAGTTCCTTTAGTGGAAAATTCAATGATATAAGCTTTATATTTATTAAGTTATTTAGCTTTATAAAGTTACTGGTCTATATGTGCTACGCTTTGGGTTTTATATATCAAGTCGATAAAATATTATAATCGATAATAAAGTATTTAGAAAGATGTAAAACGCTATCTGTTGTTTAAAGTATCTCCACTACCACCGATACGAGACGACGTAATATCTCTTATCAAGAAACAGTGATACTGTATTTAGATTAAAGACATACATTTATTTTTTCTTGATATATCTTTTATTACCTTTAAAAAAAGTCGACCAATCCCATTTGTACACCCATAAGTAAGTTTATCGCAGAATTCATTAAAGTGGTTCTTCGCCATATAACTAACGCCTTCTACAGGCCGGGTACCAACTAAGGAATAAGTAAAAATACCGCGCAATAAATCCATGGTTGAAAAAGCAAGAAAAAGTACCTTCCACTTGGCACTGGTATATCTATCTGTCATCCCACTCCTTTCTGATATATAAAGTTAAAAATGTAGCGGAGCAGGAACCTTGCAAAACTTGTTTGTATATACTCAATAAACGCCTGTTTAAAATCCAATAGGACTTTTTTAGTTTATTTGAAAATTGACAAAAGCAAATGAGGAAAGTTTCAAGACTTTTACATTGTCAAACATATTGTTTAGAAAATATTTTTGAATCTACTCGTACAATATTTAATATGTGCTGAGAAGGTGTAGATTAAAGACAGTGAAATGATATATAAAAGAAAACTAGTTCACACTAAATGATGTTCTTTGGAGAAAAGGTTTCAGATGTATTAATACGAGGATTGAAACATTCTAAGATCTCTAGTTACCAGTTCAAATCGAATTAATCAGTTTGGACAATGAAATGATTTTCTACCTAATAATATTGAAAACATCAAGAAATTGCTTTGTATAAACTTAAGTAAATGTTTAAAATACCTTTTTAGTATCCACAAAGTTTTAGATATTTACATACAAAAGCAAATATTAAGAACGGTATATACTGAGTCAGTATATCCCGACACATTGGGATCCGATCATTTTCCTATTAAAATAGAGCTTAAAATTAATCCTACTTCTTTCCTAATTAATCCATCAACAAAATGGAACGATTGCCGCGCTGACTGGAAGCTATTTCAGACAGATTTAGACAAACAATTATCCACAATTTTATCATCTAATAATCTTTCTAACGATGAGAAGACAGCCCTACTCTTTCAGACTATCTCTCTAGCTGCTTCCAAATCTATGCCCATAAAAAAACCTTTTACTCCCTCAATTCCAAGGCCTTATTGGTGGGATGAGGAATGTACATTCATAATAAAAAAACGATCAGAAGCATTGAAAGCGTATCGAACCCAAAGTAACTATAATAATTACATAAACTATAAAAATATAGCAGCCCAAACCAAACGATTATTTAAAACAAAGAAAAAAAGTAGTTGGATAAATTTTTTAAATAGTCTAAACAAAAGCACACCTCTTTCAAAAATATGGTCAACCGTCAGATCAATTTCCAATAACTATCAGTACAACAAAAAACCTCAACTTTCTGAAAATCTCATTAAACAGATGTTAGACCAACTTGCACCTTCATCTGCCTCTGGTAATGTTGGTAGGATTAAAGAATTTTTTCGTTTTAATACTAGTGTAGATTCCATGTCAAAACCTTTTACTCCTTCAGAACTTGATTTCGCACTAAAAAAAAGCAGAAATACAGCCCCCGGTTTGGACGGTTTTACTTATAAGATATTGGACAAATTGCCGTCAAATGCCAAAGATGTTCTCTTACAAATCTTTAATAGTTGGTGGTTGAAACAAGAATATTGCGATACTTTAAAAAATATTATCATATGCCCTTTACTCAAATTTAACTTAAACCCAGAACTTCCATCATCTTATAGACCCATTTCTCTATTATCATGTGTGACAAAATCCTTTGAAAGGCTTATAAAATTTAGATTAGAACATTTTATTGAAAGTAGTTCAGTTTTTCCCTACTCACAGTATGGATTTCGTAGAGGTCGAGGTACCATTGTTGCTCTCATACATTTAGTTACGGATATTCAACTCTGTTTTTCAAAAAACGAATTTATGCTATGTTTGTTTCTAGATTTAAAGGGTGCATATGACGTGGTTGATTTGGATATATTATATTCAAAAATGGTGGGGTGTGGTATCGATAAAAGATTATCTGTAAATATAATAAATTTGTATGTGAATAGAAAAATATACTTACGGGACCATAGAAATGTATTACACGGTCCAAGAATATTATATAACGGTCTCCCACAAGGCTCAATTCTAAGTCCTTTATTATTTAATGTTTATACTGCAGATCTGCATGGTTTGATGGATGAAAAATGCAAAATAATTCAATATGCAGACGATATATGTTTATATACCAGCCATAAATCCTATGAAGATTGTATGTTGAATCTAAAACTTAGCTTTAGTAACTTAGATAAGTGGGTGAAACAAATGGGTTTTAGTATATCACAAGAAAAATCTTCGATTGTATGTTTCACTAGACGTAGACAAAAAGTCACAGGCAAATGCCAGATAGGTGATTATAATTTCCCCTTAGCAGAAGAGTATAAGTATCTAGGCATGATCCTAGATAAAAAACTCTTGTGGTCCAGCCATATAAAGTACGTAAAACAAAAGTGCGAGCGTGGAATTAACCTTCTGCGTTTCGTTTCTAAAAAAAGATGGGGTGCAGATCAAAATATCTCTTTAATGTTTTATAGATCCTACATACGATCCATTCTGGATTACGGCTGTGTTCTTTACGGTTCAACATGCAAAACAAATCTATTAACTCTTGACAGAATACAATTTAAATCAATAAAAATTTGTCTAGGAGCTATGATGTCTTCACCAAACCAAGCAGTTCTAGCAGAAGCCCAGGAACCACCTTTACACATACGTAGGCAAATGTTAGCCAACAAACGTCTAATAACATACAGATCGTTTAATACAACTATGGTTCACAAAATAGGTTTACTTTTGACAGAAAATTTAACAAATTCTTATTGGAGAATAAAAAATTCTCCTCCTCTTGCAGAATCTTTTATCGATACGAATTCATTTCAATCTTATATATTACAGCTCCCAAAATTTCCTTTTTACATACAAGACTTTGAAGTTCTGATAGACAAACCAACCATTATAATGCCCTCTTATTCAGATTTGCCAATTTTAACTAATATTATATTCAAATCCATACTAAGCAAATTAGGGGAAGATTTAACAATAATTTATACAGATGGTTCAAAAACTGTTGAAAGTACTGGTTTCGCTTTTTTTGTTTCAAACAGCAATTATGTTGAGAAATATCGAATTCCTGAATGTTGTTCTATTTTTACAGCCGAGGCTGCTGCTATACAGAAAGCACTAACTTGGTGTGTCACTAATTATTGTGAGAACATCGTAATAGTATCAGATTCTCAGGCAGTATTACAAGCTATTCGTAGCCATCCATTGGATAGTTTTCAAAACTCCATTATACTTGATATCAAAAAATTATTACATGATCTAAAATTCACAAAAAAAACAGTTACTTTACTCTGGGTTAAAGGACATAATGGAGTAATTGGAAACGAATTAGTGGATGGTATGGCAAAAAATACATCTGAGATATCAGAAATTACAAATTTTTACTACTTGGCAGGGAAAGATGGATGTCAAAATATAAAGAGGTTCAGAAGTCTTCAAGAAACCATTACTTTTCTATTCATCCATGCTTACCAAAAAATATTCCCCATTTTAATTTTAACTATAATAAAGTACATTCTTCGTTAATAACCCGGTTAAAACTTAACCATGGCCTCTTTCCAGAGCATCTGCATAGGATTGGAATCTATGAAACCCCTTTCTGTCCTTGTGATGGTAAATCTGTCGGAGATTTGAACCACTTATTTTTCGATTGTCCTAATCATAGGGAACAGACTCGAAGCCTATATCTAGATTTAATTGATCTCAATATTAGCCTACCAGTGAACATCAGCAATCTGTTATCTTATTCTGACAAATCTATATATAATATTCTAATCAAGTTTATAAACGATTCTAAAATAAAAATTTAAACATCCTTATAACAATTTTCTGTGGCAAAAAGATTTTTTGTCTAATGCCATCTCTCTCTCTCTCTCACACACACACACATAAGAACGGTATACAGGTAGATAACCCCTGATTCTTATTATTTACATAGTTAATAATAGATAAAATATTGCAAAATGAAGTTTTTGACGGCACTACGAAATCATGGCAAAATTTAAGAAAAAGATTTAATTTTTTGTGAATGTTTAAGAGATTTAAAGATATTAACAGGAATCTTAGATTTGTTGTTCATAATTGTAATCGTAAATTGTTACATCCAGAGCAAAGAAAGACAGAAAAACTTGCAGTAAATCTATTAGATGTCAAGGCTTTTTATTTTAGTTGGCGTTTCGACAGGTATTCCTTGTCTTTATCAAAACTATATCTAAAATTTATCGATTATTTTTATCATAGTGTTACAAAAAACTAATAAAAACTTAACATAAAATGTAAATTAGTTAAGATTCTTCTTCTTCTGACGCAATCCATTACTTCTGGAACACTGCATCAAAATGTTCTCTATTCTGCGCACTCTTAGTAATT
The DNA here is from genome assembly GCF_040954645.1 of Diabrotica undecimpunctata. Taxonomy (NCBI): domain Eukaryota; kingdom Metazoa; phylum Arthropoda; class Insecta; order Coleoptera; family Chrysomelidae; genus Diabrotica; species Diabrotica undecimpunctata. The sequence goes on along the minus strand of NC_092804.1, from coordinate 61,792,160 downwards.
GTTGAACGTGTATGCACGCCCAAGTCCAATATTGCGAAGCCATGACATGGCTCTTCTGCCTACTCCTCTTCGGCCCTCTCTCTTCCCTTCAGTTATTATTCGTAGCAGGTTATATTTGTCATTTCTCATTATGTGTCCTAGGCACGAGGTCTTTCTTTCCTTAATCGTTGTTATAAGTTCTAACTCTCTATTTATGAAAGATTTATTGTCTAATGCTTTACTTGTATTATTAAGTCTGTCTAGTATATTTTTTAAGTCTTATTTTTATACTACTTTCGGCACCGTCTCGTGCTTTTTTGAATATGCATTCAGAGTTAAAGAGCAATGGAGACATGACACAGCCTTGTCGGACACCCCTTTATATACGGACGCTCATAGTAATGTGATTGGAATATTTTAAGGTTGTTTCTTGATTCCAATAAAAAAGGTTATGAAATATACGGAGATCTTTTCCGTCTAGTTTCATTTTCTGTAGTTCATACAACAAGTTTTCATGTTGGACTCCATCAAAAGCCTTCTGGTAGTCGATGAAACAGAGATATGCTCTTTTATGGTAATCAAGGAATTTTTGAATGAGTGTTTCAGTCGCAAAAAGCGCCTCACTTGTTCTCAAGGTATTTCTAAATCCGCACTGAGAGTCACTTTGTCTATTTCACATTTTTTATAAATTCGATTCTGTATGATCTTTAAAAATATTTTTAGTAAGTGACTCATTAAGCTAATGAGCCTAAATTCGTCGCATTTGCGGGAAATAGATTCGTATAGCTACGAATTCTAAGTTTGGTGAAAATGACATGTTAGTAGTTTTAAATTATTATAATCTGTTAGTTTTATTACATCTATTTCTATTTCGTCTTGTCCATAAGCTTTTCAATTTTGTATTGTATCGCATGATTTACCTCTATGTCTAGCATTCGGAGTCCTTATATCTCCCACGTCGACGTCTGTTGCACATCAGGGGTCGTATTTTCGAATTCAATCGAATTTTTTCGTATACGAGTTAACTCGAAAGAAAAATTTCGTATACGAATTTGAATCTGTATTTTTGAACGTCCTTCGAAATTTTATACGTACACTAAAAGAATTTGCACCGGCAACACTGCAAATTCGAACAACCAAAACTTAAATAATAAAAAAAGAAGAATAATTGGCAGTTTTACTTAACCTAGTTTATGGTGAATTTGTTATCTAAAACAAGAAGTAAAAAAGGGCATGAAATATGGTGGTTTAGTATTGGCCGAACAAAAAAAAGCCATTCTATCAACTCCATTGTGAGGGGCCTTGTTAATCTGTACAATTTTTGAAATTGTACATCCGAATAGTCCTCTAGATGGTTAAGAATGGGTTGGTAAACTTGCCTCTTCGTTCCGCTAATATTATCGCCTCGGCAAGGGCGTTAACTATTTCTTTCTATTAAAAAATGATTTAAACCACCCATTAAAAACAAAGTTCAATGTAAAAATATGGTAGGTATTAATGTAAATTTTATTGTATTGTTCAATCTAAAACAACGATTAAAAACTATCAGCTGAAATTTTGTCTGACGTACACGGGCCCAGTGACAACTGAAATGACAACAATTACTTTGATCGTATACTAGCATCGAAATTCGAATGGTTCATACCCATTCGTGTCGTCGTATACGAAAAAATTCGTATACGCACTATTCGAAAATATAAAAAACTGGATTTCGAGCGAATTTCTTCTAATTTCGTATGCGAAATATGCTCGAACGAATTCGAAAATACGAGCCCAGGTCTGTCATCCGCAAAAGGTTTTCGATAAGTTCCTCCCATACTTGAAACTTGTTCGCTTCTTTCTACATTATTATCTTATTCATTTTCCTTTTATTCCTTTATATACTCCTGTTCAATTATTATTTCTCTGTTGTCAGCTAGAGTGGGTATCCATACCTGGGTAGGTTTTTGCACTATGGATACTTGATTTAAATCTATGATTAATCAAAGAAAATCAATTTGATTCCTTACAATCTTTTTATTATCATCTTGAGGTGATTTCTATGAATAGATTCACCTGGGAGGTAGTTTAAACCAGGTGTTTGAATGATAACATTGAGTTAACATTAATAGCATAATTCTTCATAAAATTTTTTGAAAATCTGTCAAATTTATTGTCTACTTGACATTCTGTCACCATCAATAAATAAAACTTGAATAAACACTTTACTAGTTTTATTAGTTTTTTTGTAACAGTTTATACAAATAATCTTGATAAATTTTAGATGCAGTTTTAATAAAGACAAGGAATGCCTGTCGAAATGTCAACTAAAATAAAAAATCTTTAATAATATTTAATTTTAACTGAACCTATTTCCAAGAAAATACTTATTTCCAAGAAAGTGTTCTCTTATATATAACTAGGACTAATAGTGATACTGTGAGCCAACAGCATAAGTTGTTTGTTCTGAACATCGAAGTAAAAAGCGAAAATAAACGAAAATATCAAAGAGAAGCCTAAAAAATAAGTGATGGATGTTAAAAGATGAGAAAGGAGGTCTATTCAGATTAAAAAGAGTAGAGAAAATGTGCTGAAACATGAAAAGAAGTCCTAATACAATTTGGAACAATATGGACAGTATCATTAGAGATACTGCTATTGGAAAAACCTCAGGAAAGAAGTTTGAGAATAAAGAAACCGAAGTCAAACGAAGTTCCCGAAAAAATAAAAGGGAAGATAAGACTATCTTCCCTTCATACCAGGGAGGGCGAAGCAAAGATATATCAAATAGCCAGACAATAGCAAAGAAACTAAATTCTGCGGATACCACCGTAAGACCAGTAATATGTACTGACTAAATGTTGGGCAATTGAAAACAAAGATATTGAACAAAAAGATGTCCAAAGAAAATATGATAGATATGAGTGATATTTCAGTGAAAAAAAAAAGAAAATGGACGCACGAAAAATAGACGATCATTAAAGCTCAATTGAAGATTCAATAGAACACAAGATTATTAAATAAAAAGTTTGGGATGTATTTATTAAAATATATTCCTAACTTTTTGTAGCTGTTTACTCATATTTATCGTATTTATTACAATTTTTTATATTATTTATTCTAATTGTTTTGATTTCGATTTAATAGATGTCTTCTGATGAATCGTTATTTATTACCTTAGGGGAAATAGAGTATTACGAATACCCCAATAATTAGAGATCATGGGTATGTATAAATAATTAATTGAAGCCTTAGTAAGCTTAACAATTTCTCAAAAAAAAAATAAAGATCATTTTCTTTTCCGTTTAATAAACTGATGTTTACTTTCCGTCAGAAGCAATTATCCCAAAAGAATAAAAAATACACAAAATTATACCGAACATCTCTCATCATCGGCTGACCCACATTTCATTTGCAAAAGCCCAATTTGCTAATGGACCCGTCTGCTTTATTTAAAACAGATAGCATCAAGTCCACCAATAATCCAAGCGGAATAAAAGAAGCCACTTATTTTTTTAAATTACCATTACAAATTATTGTATAGGAGCATCTCAACATGAGGAAACATTCCGAAATAATTGTACTAAGTCTGTGGCATATTAATTACAAGTTAATAAAGAGAGTTCAATGTCAAGTAAGTTGCGGGTATTTTTCTTTTAAGTTTTATCGATGCGTGTTTGCTTTCGGCACCAACAGCGCGTGATAGTTGGGCAGCTTGTTGGATAACGTGTTTTTCTTCGATTAACTTTATACTAATTGAGCTTAGTAAGAAACCTTCAAGCATCGGTGCCACTTAAAATAAATATATAAATATTTGTTACTTTTATAAAATAGATCTACTACAACTTGAAAGAAACAAAATAATATCGATTTGGTAGATCTTATGTACCTAAACTGTAGCACAAGCACTAGAAAACACAGAGATAACAGACAATAAGAAGCTATAAAGACAATAACAGAAACACTAATAAAGGCAACAAACGAACACTGCACAAAGCGAGAAAAAGACAATAAAATTTGCTCCACACCAAAGCATTAATTGAATAACGAAAGGAGTTGAATCGCAACAACGTAGCACCTCAAGAAATAAGTTCTATAAACAAAGAGATCTGCAGAAATATCCGGAATGGCATTACACACTACGATAAAAAGCATATATAACCACCATAAAATAATAGCACGAAACTTTTAAGAAGAAAGTTAAATAGCGACAGAAAAGAAATTATAAAGCTGAAAAACATAAATGGTGAAACAACATCTAATAGAAATGAAATACAACAGTCGAAGAATTCTACCGAGAACTTAATAAAAGTCAAAGAGAGCACACTCGAAATGACAGAAAAAACAAGGAGAGTGGTTAACCAGGATTAAGAAAACATACCAGATATTACTAAGGACGAAATAACCTGTGCTCAAAAAGATGAAAAATGGAAAAGTATCCGAAGAAGCTGATGTACGTAGGTGCCCCGACAAGTACTAAGCCTTACCACCCGATGGCGCCACTATCTTAAGAGAAAACTACTATCGTGTAATATATTCTGGTAGACTGCTAATGTCAAGATTTTAGCCGAATCGCACTCGTAGTTTTGTTTTTGTAAAAGAGCAATATCGGTCGGTGATTCGATTCTTGTTTTTGCAAGGGAAATCGCAAAGCCAAATCAAGGAGCGCTTGGTTTCTGTGTGGGGTAACTCTCCTCCTTCGATGGCACCCCTCAAAAATTGGTTTAACGAGTTCTAAAGTGGTCGCACCTCGGTTTTTGATGAGCCACGCCCAGGTGCCCGAAATCGGCTACCACGGAGGAAAACGTGACAAAAATCCACGAGCTCATATTGACAGACCGCCGACTGAAGGTACGCGAGATAGCTGAGACAATAGGCACCTCAAAAGACCGAGTATATCATATCCCGCGTGAAATTTTGGGCATGACAAAGCTATCGGTGCGATGATTGTCGCGTTTGCTCACTCCGGACAACAAGCTTAACCTTGAGACCTTTTCACACCAGGATTTGACGCTATTTAAGTGAAATCCGAAGGAATTCCTACGTCGTTTCGCAACCAATGACAAAACATTATTCGATTGGTATACACCAGAGACCAAAAAACAGTCAAAACAGTGGGGGTACCCGGAACGTGCCCCGAAGGAGGCGAAGACTATCCTACCGGAAGACCGGAAAGGTGATGACCATCATTTTCTGGAACCCCATTTAGCAAAAAAAAGTGCTCTTTCACCATGAAAACGGACCGACTCATACCTCCGCCGTCGTCATGGCAAAATTGGTCGAATTGGGCTACGAACTGTTGTCCCATCCAACATATTCTCTAGAAATTAAATATTAATTCTTTGTTCACCACGCTTATCTCTCATGGTTGGTATAGTGTCGCAAATGGGAGCGATAGATAAACAAAGTCTTCAAATAATCCATAGGACATCTTTTGTCGAAAGAAAAGGCCAGTTTATGGAGGTCCTGATACCACATTATACTGACGAATCACAGATCGCAAACTTTTTTAATTGTCATTCTCTAGATTTTGTCCCCGTGTGACTTCTATTTGTTTCCAAACTTGAAAAAGACACTCGCCGGGCAGAAATTTAAGTAGAAACAGGAGGTTATCGCCACCACGGAAGACTACTTTGCAGACCTAGAGAAAACGTATTTTTCAGACGGATAAAAGAAGTTGGAGGGTCGCTGGGTCAAGTGTATGGACCTAAAAGTAAACTATGTTGAGAAATAAACCGTCATTTTTTTCCAAAATTTTCGTTTTTCTTTTGTAGGCTAAGTAGCTATCGGACCGCCCTAGTAGTAGTGGAGGCTATTAAAATAGAGAAGTTCTGCTCGAAAAAATTCAAAGTCTATTCAACTTGTGTCTATATGACAGCATAATGCTAAGCGATTGGAAAAACGTTTTAATGATATTAATGATATTTAATGATATTTTGTGGAATACATAGCACATAGTCTTTGAACTATAATTCCTGGATTTTTCTTAACTTCCATTAAAATAACATCTTCATCTGCTGCTGTTACATTATCACGTCCCCTGTTTTCTTATTTTTTGAGACCACTGAACCTGTTTCTCTTCATCGTTGATGAAGAGCTGTCAATGTTGAGTAAGTGGAATCATGATTGAAAAATTTTTCAGGGTATCTACGTTGTGCTGCTCGAGCGTTACACTTCATTTCGCCATAAACTAAAGCATATCAGCGAATTCCCCATTTTTGTGGAATTGAAATTATTATATTTAAATGTCACAAAGTAAGAATTTAAAAGATAAACTTCACGAACTGACCACAATTTGACAATGAAAAACGTAGGTTATACTTCTGTTGACAGGTCACGGCCAACTAGTGCAAAAAATATTAATTTAACTTACATGACGAAAAAACAAAAAAATGAAGAATCGATTTTTCTAGAAAATCGTGTATTGTATCGACTTACAGTAAGAGTACCTTTTAGTACTAGAATAACTGAAAAGTTAATGATCTAGTATCATGAATGCTTAAAAGGTAAAGACAAAAAAGTTATGCGTTGAAATAACCGTTGACATACCCAAAACGGACGCCTATGATTGGTATTCAAAATTCACAATTGACGAAATCAATTCAACTCTGGAGGATAAATAATCATACGAGTTTTCGTGTTTCTAAATAGAAGCGTTATGGAGGTATATAAAAAAAAACTAATTACAAGCAGTCATCTTCAAAAAGCTCTAACTCCCTTGGGAAGCATTTTCGGACTAGGTAAATTGGATAAATCGTTAAAATTATCTGAGGAATCTCCGGTCTTCGTTTATCAGGAGAGTTTCTAGACACCCTGTATCTAATTTTCCACTTCTTTAAATTCAATTAGTCCTGCAGTTTGTGTTTGTACTTTCAATGGACTTACATTCTTTATTCCTTTTTTATAACAATAAAACACTGAAAACTTTGTTTTCAAAATTTCCACAAAATTTATTTTAAACTCTTATCACTACAGCTGTTTCGGCAGAGTGCCTTTCTCAAGTGATCTATTTTTGACATGCGTTTACACTTTATAGTCTCTAATGAAATAGGTTGAGAAGGGGAGAACTGTTTGTCTCAAGTTGGTCATTCAGAATTATATCTGTGTTAATTTGTTGATTTCCATAGATTCTAACAAAGATAGCTTAAGGCCTTTATTTTGAATGTGAAGAATTTTAAATTCGTTCTTAAAAGAATGATTACGATCTAGAAGGTGAAGTGCGTATGTAGAATCTGTTTTTCTATTATTTAAAGCCCTTTTATGTTCTGCTATTCGTTTATTAAAATTTCTACCAGTTTGACCGATGTAAGTTTTGGGCAGTCGCCACATTTAAGTTTGTACACACCACCGTGTAAGTGTTTTTTATTTCGGCTCTTGTTGTTTTTTCCATCAAGTAACGGTCGAATCCATCAATTAATCCTTTGTTATTTTTTACTCCCATGTATTTACTCCTTTTTAGATTTATTTACAATCCATATTTGCTGTGTAAATAGGCCCATGTACAATTAGCGCCAGCTTCGTTTTGCCTCTACCTAGTAGTACTACATCATCATGTGGTAATCTACTAGGTGTATGTTACGTGTATGCTAGATACTGGTGGTTTTTAGCGAAAAGTGTGCTATTTCCATGTATAGCAGTTTCTCTTTTTATTAGTTGTGTTTATGTTTAATCGACACCCTTGTCTTAAACTCGTAGTAAATTCTCTTATGATTACTATTTCTATAGTACAAAGTTAAAAGATCTTGTGGATAAGGGGTCTTCTTGTCTTAACTAGTAGTAACATCAAAAACTCTAGATTTTTGTATTATCCACTCTCAGTTTTAATATCTATTATACATATATCTGATAAAAATATTTATTAATTTCATTCTGTTTATAGTATCATACGCTGCATTGAACTCTACAAATAACAAATTTGTATATATTGTATATATTTTATTTGTTTATATTGTACAGTACATAGCTAGACGTCATTACGTCTTTTGACAGAACGATCTGGTCACTTGTTCGTTCCCCTATTTTTTCTAAATCCTCCTTGGTAGTCTCTAAATACGGCCTTTGACAAATTTTCCAATTTTTTTAAATAACGTTGCTCAAACTTTATATCCTATGTCGTTTAAGGCAATTCCTCTATAGGTGCTACATTCCAGCCCGTCACCTTTCTTAAATATTGACAGTAGCATTGCATTTTTCCATTCTTGTCGCACACACAAATTATTTTACTCCAAATTATTTTAATCAGTTCACATACTTTGGGTTTAAGTAAATTTCCTCCGTAATTCCCTTTTTTACTATTTTTTTCATTTTTTTCTATTATTTTTAATATATCTTATTGACTTGATTCTTGTATATCGTATCATTATGTTTTTCCACCTATTAACTGATTCATAGGGATTACCTATTAGGTCTCCGTTTTTAACTTTCACAGTAGCATGTTATATTCTTATAGCCAATTTTTATTTTGGTTAGAGTCTCTGAAAGTTTCTTATGTCCTTCCTTCTATACTTTATTCCGTTTCTTTACTTTACGTTTTCATTTGAACTGTATTTTTTTCGTTTTCCGCATCTATTCTTAATATTTCTTCTTAGCTTCCTCACTCCCCGTTTGTATGTATTTTTTTTTTTTTCGAAGTAATTTTTAAAGTTGCTGTCGCGTTACATTGGTTATCTACTCGACAATATTTTTCTTTGATTTTCTCTTTCGATATATCTCTTTCTATTGCTTCTTTTTATTACTTTAGTCATTTTCTCCACTTTTGTGATTCCGTATTTCTATAGTTGGTATTAATATATTGTTTGTACTTTTTTGTTTCTTTTCTTTTTTGTAGTTCCTGTATATTGTATTTTACTGTGTTGTATATTAACTACAATTAGAGAATGATTACAATCAATATCTGCTCCTCTATAATTTCTTACATAATAAAGTTTGCGCATTTAGCCTAAATTAATGAATGGTCTATTTGCTTTCTTTTATTTCTCTCAAGAATTTGCCACGTGCCTTTATAAATATATTTACTTTTAAAGTGGGTGCTCATAATTTTCAGGTTCTTTTCAATTGCCAACGCTATTAATCTTAATCCACTTATTGCTTAACTCGAGTTTGCTCTCAGTCCCCGTAATATTTCTGTATAATATATCTCAATTTTTGCATTGGCGTCCCCCATAACTATTACGATTTCTTTACTCGGCATTAGGTCTAATAAGTCTACTATTTGTTCGTAATAGTCTTCTTTTTTCGTCATCCATTTTGTTTGTTTTTCCAGAGTGTTTGGGTTGACTGTTAGTTTTTTGGGATTACTTCTGTCGCAAGTCTCTATTTATTACCCTATCTGTAGAGTTCCCCGTCCGTTTAAGTTTCTTGGAACCCTTTTTTACCTTCTCAATGTCAGGTCGTCATTAATAAAAATTCTTTCATTCTTTAGTCAGCCATTTTTATTAGACATTCTTTTTCTCCTAATATTTTGCTTGCTACATTTTCTCCTAAATGTTTATTAAAGAAGTGTTTTTCATGACATTTTTTTAATATTTTTTAATCGGAAGTATTTATTTTTAGAGCTGTTACGATGATGACATTTCTTTTACTTTTCTTTTTTGAAAAGCTTCTATACTGACGTTGCATTACTTTTTTATTAAAAATTAGATGAAAAATAACAAAATAAAGACATTAAATAAGAGATAAAATATTAAAAGAATACCTGTCAATAAAAGGTTCGATTCGTAATGACTGTCAAAATTTAAAAGTCATAAATGTCATTCAATTAATAATAATATTGAATCATCTGTTTAAATTATTATGAAATTTCTTGTTTTAAAATAATTTTATATAAATATAATTATTAGTTTTAAACAATTTATACAAGTTCATATTTCAATTTGATATTTTCTTTTTTTTTTAGTCATTTTTATATCACATCATTTGTAATCTTTATTTTTTAAGCTGATCTGTGTAAGTTGTTTAAGTACTTAATAATAATAATAGTGCCTTAAGTGCACTAATAATAAAGTAATAATATCTATTAATCTAATTTATATAATTATCTCCTCTTACAATTAATTGTAATAAAATGTAAACGAATACAAAGCCACACACCAGGAGACCAGTTAAAGAGAAGTGGTACAACGACAAATATTTAGAGATAGAAGAATTCCAGAGAAATCATGACAGATTTGAATTGCACAAAAAAAATAAAGAATTAGCAGGTATAAGACGGCCCAACGATATTAACACCCTGGTTGATACGAATGGTAAAATAATATCTGATATCAAAGGCAAACTAAACAGATGAAGAGAATACGTCCAAGAATTGTTTGAGGACGACAGGACACAACAAGATAGCGTGAACGATTGCGAGGAACATGATATAGGTCTAAATATAACTAAGGATGAAATAATACATGCAATAAATCTGGCAAAATCTAATAAAACTGCGAGGCCTGACACAATTATAACTGAACTAATTAAATTAATATCAGAAGATCAGATCAATGTATTAGTAGACTTACATAATACTATATATAATACGGGTATTATTCCGAGAGATTGGCTCAAATCCACATTTATTATATTACCAAAAAAACCTAATGCAAGGGAAAGTAATGACCACCGTATAATTAGTCTAATGAGTCACACACTAAAAATATTCTTAAAAATTATCCATTTAAGAATTTTCAGAAAAGTGGAAGAAGGCATCACTGAAATCCAATTTGGATTTAGGAATGCCATGGGTACACGGGAGGCATTATTTGGATTTAACGTCCTCATGCAAAGATGTATGGATGTAAACCAACCACTCTATGTTTGTTTTATTGATTACAATAAGGCGTTCGATAAGGTCCGACACAACCGTCTTATACAGTTACTTAAAGATAAACACATTGACAAAAAAGACTTAAGAATAATAACTCATCTCTACTTTAACCAAACAGCAAAAGTCAGAGTAGGCAAAGAACTTTCGGAGGAAGTAGAGATAAAAAGAGGCGTAAGGCAAGGTTGCATACTTTCCCCCTTATTGTTCAATCTATATTCGGAAGAAATAATTAAAAAATCACTAGAAAATGTAACAATTGGAATAAAAGTCAACGGCAGACCCATCAACAATATCAGATATGCCGATGATACTATACTAATTGCAGAGAATATACAAGATCTACAGACACTTTTAGATAATGTAGTAAATGCTAGTGAGGAAAGCGGACTAACGCTTAATGCTAATAAAACAAAATTTATGACAATTTCCAAAATACAACAAGACATTTTAAACATAAGAGGGGTTCCAATAGAAAAAGGAAAAAAATACAGATATCTTGGTACAATTATTAATGAAAATAACGAGTATACAGAAGAAATAAAAATGAGAATTGGACAAGCTAGAGCAACATTGAATAAGATGAGAAAAGTATTATGCAATAGAGACCTTAGTTTGCAACTCAAAATAAGAATATTACGTTCATATGTGTTTTCGGTGCTGCTGTGTAGGATGGAGCCCTGGACCTTAAAGAAAGAGGTGAGCGATCGACTTGAAGCATTCGAGATGTGGACCTACCGAAGAATATTAAAAATAAGTTGGGTAGACCGAATAACAAATGTTGAGGTCCTCAGAAAGATGAAAAAGGAAATGGAAATCATGAATACGATTAAGATAAGAAAGTTACAGTATCTCGGCCACGTTATGAGAGGGGATAAATATGTGTTGCTACAAACCATAACGCAGGGAAAAATAAAGGGAAAACGAAGTATTGGAAGAAGACGCATCTCCTGGCTCAACAATCTGAGAAAGTAGTATAATTGCAGTTCCGTCGACTTGTTCAGAGCTGCAATCTCAAAAGTGAAAATAGCTGTGATGATTACCAACCTCCTTAGAGGAGACGGTACCTGAAGAAGAAGAAAGAAAAAGCAATTAATTCTTTCTGTTCGCTACCTATATCTTTCCGCGGTCTTATTAATGGTTACCTAACAACTTTTTCTATGTTTGTTCACTGTTGCTTTTTTTCGCTGTTCTAACGTATATTTGTTAGGCGTCGCTGTCTATTATGTTTTCTCAAGTAGGGGGCGGCGCCAAGGTACAGTTCACCTCAACGGTTCAGAAACCTACCCTTACCAATCCGGCCTAACTAAAAAATAAACAGGAATAAACAGGAACTAGCTAAAAAAGAGGATTATAAGATGCACCTAATGGGAAACTCCATATACAGACAGAATAAAAAATTCACAGTGCAAAAATTACCGAAGGGAAAAGAGAAAAAGGCAGACATCATCCGCAAGTTTACGAGAAGAAATTGACTTAGAAAATAACGATTATTGACTTGAAGAAAACCTGTGACCAGATGCATATAGATGGAGAAATACCGCAATAAATTCCAAAGAGAATATTTTCCTATAACGATAATAATTAATTTTTTAATCCTTTAATCATCTACTTATGCGCTTACAATAGTATTTTGTAGCATGGCAGATACCACTGAGCTAATAAACTCTTGATGAAATGAATATACCTCTTTATAATGACCATATATTTTTGGTGTATTGTAATGTGCCATTTAAACCACTGTTTGAGTACCTTACCTTAAAGGACTAAAAGGAATTGTCAAATGATCTTGATTCTTAAAATTATGTCGGGAATGATTAAATGCGTTTCATTAAAGATCATTGTGCTACATCAGCTAGATTAGTATTATTTAGATTGTGAATAAAATTAGGTTTCTTGGTCAGATAGCCAAGCGGGCCAGAGGGACGAATCGCATTCACTTCACTTTGAATGATCCAGTGGATCGATGATTCAAACCCTGGCCATAAAACAAAAAGGTTACCTTTGTAATTTTAAATCTAATGAATTTGCTAATTAGATCAGAATACGCTGGTATACCGGATCGACTTATGGATGAGCATTACTACAAGAGATGGGGGCTTGCGCCTCGGTGTTACTCACTCCATAGATCCCTATCGGACGAACATGTACTCTTAAAAAACCGGAATATAGATAGAATAAATTAGGTAAAATTATCCAGTAATAATATTTGAATAAAATTTCTTGCCTCCAACATCTCAAAAGCTATAATGGTATTTTTTTATTTTAAAAGTATCATTAAAACAAAGTAACATATATTTTTTGGATAAGTACGTAGATTAACGTAATATAAAAGGTAAAATAATCATCGAAAAAAGGATCAAATAATGTGTGCACCTGGAATAAATATTACTTGGTTCATATTTTTCAAAAATTCCAATATTAAAGGTACATCGAAATACACGACTGTCCTCATTTTGTGTTTCAACGATGGGTAGAAGCCACGTACCATTATTTATTTCAGCATAATGTTTATAAGTCACGTACGTGTTTCCCTCATATATTCTGATTAGTATTCTGCTTCTCTCACGATGCAGCACACGCTTTTGAGGCAAGCCTTATTTAATGACCTAATTCTATCAGCTTCTTTAACATATTCAATCGATTTCATATATTTTTGGTTAATGATCGGCGCCACTATGAATTACGTAATTTCCCAGATAGTTTGCGATCGTATCTGCAGCACTACACTGGCGATGTTTATGCTCTGTAGCTGTTGGTGCATTAAAAATATTAAAAGTTGCCGGCAAATAGTCGATTAAATCTCTACATTGCAAGCAAGCAGCAGGCAGGAAGTTTTTACTCGATTCAAATGTTCACTTGTACGAATTACATTGACCGCTGGCGGTAGGAGCAAAAAGAGTCATTGTGAATTGATACACTGTGAAAAATGGCTATGTAGCAAACGAAATATTTAACGAGGATTGCCTTCCAGAATTAATGGGAGATGGGGATTTGTTTTGAGTTCAAATTGGTCATAATGTTGGCATTATTCAATCACTGGCATTATGAATTGCAATAAGCCATATCTGTGTTCATTTCTCATAACATGGCCAATATATTCTAATAATCCTTTGATTGTGTTAGTGATCTCGCATTTCTTGCCCATTTTACGTAGGGCCTCAATATTAGTCGCACGATCCTTGCATGAAATTCCTAGATGCGCCTGTAACACCACATGCCGAAGGCCTCGAGCTTTAGTAAAGAAGCTTCCGAGAGCGTTCATACCTCTACTCCGTATAATGATGTAGAAAATAGAAAATAGAGTGGTCCGATTTAGAAAATCGCTCTATGATGAGTGCTAAATTGCTATTGATGAGTGCTAAACCAGTTAACTTTTCCGCAGAAGTTCTATTTCTAAGCCAAGTCTTTAGACGCTGTTGTTGCTGCACTGACTGGCAGTGTAATTAATATTTGCAGAAATATTCTATTTGGATACATATGAATATGGCAGTTTTCTAATACATACTTCTAAAATACAATCAGGAAGTTTTCCATTATTTTGCACGACTCTTTTCCACTTTTGAATCCACAGTGAAAACTCTTGTTCTACTGTAGAATATGCAGTAAGTAGTTGGTTCAATAATATCCTGGTGTCAACAAATTTTTAAATGCAACTTTATCTTCTGGTGTGTTTACAGTTTTAGGTAAAACAACTTGAAGATTAAATAGATTCATAATTTTCGGTGAAAGTCGTTCTTCTAAATCAGTTAAGATATTGTCTAAAAGGGGTAAATAAATAGATCTTCGGAAATATTCTTCGTAAGAGTTAGCAGATTGGTTTTTACGACAGGTTTGACGAGAAACTATACGAGCTTCTGGCTTGTTGACTTTTTTAAAGAGCAATTTAAAAAGCTTCCGTATAATTGTACACTTACCCGTAGAATAAATGAGTTTGAATCATTTCAACTCTTAACTTCCCGCTTATAGGGTTGATGGGTTTTAAATTATTTTTATTAGGATTATTTGATTGATATTTAATTTTGTTTTGGGGGTGGTCATGACCCACGTGACCCCCCCTTGGATCCGCCACTGACTAGAAAATAAAAAAATCCAGTCACTATGTTTTACATGTTATTATAAAATTTTCAGAATATACCTGCTTACGACAGAGTCTGAGTTCACTGTAAACTTCGTCTTTGAGTTATAAATCGTACAACTGAACAATAGGACATCTCGAGGTCAAGTGATATTTAAAAGGATGATTTCCTAAAACCTTTAAACCGACGCCGCATCTCCATTAACATTTTGTTCTAGCCTTTGACGAAAATTGTAAATGTTATTTAAGCAAAATAAATTTCAAGCCGGATATTTTTAAAAGGATTAGATGGGAACCGGTAGTGAGCTCTTTTGAATTCGTAATACAAATATATTGAAGGACACCTGACCGGAAAGTAGGATGACACTTTTCTAAAAAAAAAGCTCCTTTCGCATGCGGACGAGTATAGAATCGCGTAACTGGGAAAATTAAATTAAAAATGATTAATGTTTTAGGGGAATTTGTAATAAAAATCAGATTTTGTTAGACCTCACGGAATTTATAAAATATGTCAACCGAAAGTCTGAACAATTTGTTAAAACCGTCATTTTAACAGGTTCTGCATTATGTGACCTAATGTTTGATTTATGGCATATGTTAATGTATAAAGAGTTATTGGTAGTCGTATTGAATTAAAAATTTACAATAGCCAAACAAATTGGGGTAACTACGTCTCTTTCTTGATTTTTCCTAATTTTTGACAAAAATATATTCAGTTAGGTTATTCCAAATGGTTTATAAAGATCGGTTCTTTTTTAGCATTTTTTTTTAATAAAGTACATAAAACAAGTAGCAAAATGCATATTATTATTAATATAAATTATACTATACAATATTTACCATTCTGTAAACGCATATTAACGGCCGTTTCGTATATTTGCCACCTAAGAAGACCGCTTTGCAATTAAATGCTGGTAATATATTATACCTTTATTAATAACATTTTACTGCTCTATTGTTTCAATCAGCACTGCTCAACAAGTTATCTTTTATTGGTTTTAATATTTTATTGCAATTGTACGAGTACGGAATATTTATTTAAACAATGAAGTTATTACATGTTAATTTTTTTTTAATTTCTTCTGACGTATCGTATAATGTAGGTTTAGCCAATAATCAAAGTTACGCCTTTACAATAACATATTATTTGAAAAATAAGGAGTACCATGTGTCATAATAATTGTAATCTCTTTAAAAATTTGTTAAGTAATGTATTTCTTAAATCCACACAATCATTGAAAAATGATTCATGCTATTTAAAAATATCTTTCTATTAACGACACAGTTATCGACAAAGTAGATCAATTTCAAACTTGTCATCATATTACACTTCTGTTTATTGTTAAAAATTAATTGATGGTCGTGGGTTGTATTGGTGTTATTTAATAATTTAGCAAAATACATAATCAGCAAAAATGTTATTTAAGACATGCGAACGGTTTTTGCAATCACAATCAATGCAGTGTTTATGCTTGTTTAGCATTGGCTGTTAAATAATTTGTGTTCGATTATTTCGTCTGTTGCACAACCCTCGTCCTTTTTAGGGTGTAGTAGTTGTATATAAGTATCTATTTTTTTTAGTAATGTAGTGAAGCGGTACTTTAAAGTAAAATGAGTAATTTGGAAGAAAATAAAATACAGTCGAAACGTACAGTGTTATCTCCAGAAGAACGGCGTTTGGTTCTGAAAGTCGAAAATTATTTCAATTTGGAAAAAAATAATATGGGTCCATTGACATCTGTTATGGCAGTTCAGAAACGCACATGCGATGTTTGCGGTATCTCAGAGAGGACATTCCGAAGAATTAATAACATGAGTGAGGATGAAATAAATAAAGTAAGCAAGAGAAATCGTCGACATCCAAAAACTTTAGATTTGCACCAGTCAATTAAACTCGCAATTAAAAATATTATATATAAAGCCAAACAACATGTACCAATTAGTGCTGTTACAAAAAATAAAAGACAAAGAACTGTGTGATATTAGTTTAACAAGTTTGTGGAGAGTGCTGAAACATTTAGGTTTTAGAAATAAAAAGACAAATAAAAGACAAGTATTGTGTGAACTCTCTAATATTGTTTCAAAACGGTGGCATTTTTTAAGAAAATACATGAACAATAAAACGTCTGATAGTCCAAGGCAAGTTGTATTTTTAGATGAAACTTGGATTTTTGCTAAATCAAATATGTCAAAATCATCCTGTCAAGATGGCACCACGAAATGTTATTCTCCTAGTCGCTCCGGTAATGGTAAACGATACATTATACTTCATGCTGGAAATGATGAGATGGTATACTCACCTGTATACTTCGTCCACAAAGAATACAGGTGATTACCATGGAAATATGAATGCAAATATTTTTGAAGAATGGTTTGAAGAAAATTTGTTAAAAAAATTGGAGCGACCATCCATAATAGTGTTGGATAATGCATCCTACCACTCAAGAGTAGAAGAGAGATTTCCTTCAAGCAGCTGGACAAAAGAAGAAATATAAAGTTTTGGTTAACAGAAAAGAAAATTTATTACAGTTACATATTTTTAAAAGTCGATTTACTTCAAAGGTGAGGAGAGCACAAAATTTAAAAGAAATTTGTTACTGACCAAATAGCTCTTAAATATGGCCATTAAGGTCTTCGACTTCCGCCCTACCATTGCCACTATAATGCAATTTAGTTAGTTTGGGGTATAGCCAAAAATTTTTATGATAAATATGCATCCAAAACAACAGATGACGCTAGCATTCTTAGTTTATGAAAAATAAAGGCAGAACAATGGCAAAATTGTATTAGACATACGGAAGACATAACCGTTCAGTCTTTTCAAACCGAGCGAGTTATAGATGAGGTCCGGCCTCTAATTATTCGGATAGACAATTCAGATAGTGACGACTCTGATAGTGAAATATCAGACAGTGAATAGGACAAATCGTTTGCATAAAAGAAGTAACAAAAGTGTTTCGGGAATTCAATTCGGACTTTGTGGTGTATTTTAGCTAGACTACACGTATTTATACCTTTTGTTTTGCTGAAAACTCGGAAGTGATTTAGTGCCAATTTGTTTCAAGGTTATATTTAATACAGTGTCTGCAGCAAGTAAAATATTGGACGTATTTTATTCAAATTTGGACGTACCAGCAACTTGGTAAGTATTTTCCAATTTTACTGCATGCAAAACCATTCGTATAATTTTCACTCTACGCAAAAAAGAGAATTATAGAGAGCTTAAGGAACATTTGATGTCGACAAATAATTTCGAATATTCGAAATATTCCGTCCCACTTCTTTAAACACGCCCTGTATATACATATTATATTCATTTTATTTGCCTTTGATACAGTAAAATCCAATATTAAGTATTACCGAACATAAAATATAGGAAATTAAATATTTTTACTTTTCAAGCGTCTTAATTGCATATCGGCCGTCATAGGGTAAAAGGACTATATGACATACGCCTGTTAAAAGCGTTATCAAAATGACTCAGTAATTAATATTTGTTATTGTTAACATTGCCATAAAATACCCCTAAGTATATTTGTTGATCTCTCAGATTCAGTAAATCATCATTTATCACTATGTAAATAAAAACTATTATCAAAATGCGTCACAGTGTATCTTCACCACAACAATGTACTCATACATACTGGAATTTCGATACAAATAACATCTGCAAAGAGAATAGACTTTGTGATGCCCTCAATTCCCACTGCACAAAAATGCATTTAGCAGGCAGCGGTTTTAAAAAATGCACATTGTGCAAGTATGTGTCTAGATATTTGTATACGCAGCAGTAAAACCATTAAAAATTAATAAAATGGTTAAATGAACATGGGTGTTAAACTAAACATAATTTGAACTACCTTTCATTATTGGGTTTAATAAGACTTACAGGAACAAACATTCAGGTTTCGATTGCTATTATTGTATTAATTACTATTTAACTGGGAATAAGCCACAATTAAAGGTTAAAATACGTTTATTTATTATTTATATATATTATATATATTATATTTATTTTAATAAACGTATTTTAACCTTTAATTGTGGCTTATTCCCAGTTAAATAGTAATTAATTTAAAATGCCACAAGAAAATAGCTTCAGAACGCTATTATTGTAGTTCTCTTCAATATTTCTAACAAGCTCAACTGTGCAAAATATTTGTGAACACATCTCCCATCTTTGTAATAATACGTTATTTTTCTTTGCCACAGAAACTTCCACTTAATCTCATACGAGTTAAATGGGTTTTAAGTTTAGTTGGTAGTGTTATAAAGGAAGACAAAGTCTTAAAATACTCCATATTTTACGAACCTATATTTCTGTACATTCAAAATTGTTAGTTGTTCTTTTTTTACCATATTGTGTTCAAACAGAATTTGCTTTTAATTATTTATGCTTTTTTTCCTTACAGTTTTTGTCATTTTTTCAGATCTTCTGAAATACTACGTACCATTGTCCAAAATAATTACACTATATTGGAATTAGCTCTATCTGCAAAATTTCCTCACAGTATACCTGAAAATTATCAGCATTTATATCTTCTCGGTAATAATCGGTGTAAACTGATCGAAATGGTTGTAAATCACCATTGAACGAGCCATCTGCTCTACCGAAATAATTTGTATTTTTTCTTTAATCATGGGAATCATTTATTCCTGCAGATGGTCCATGTAGAATAGAACAGACAGTTTCTGCAACGTGCGATAATCTCTTACTTATCTCATTACAACGCCTAGAGAGCTTTGAGATATAGGCGTTTAGTCGCATGTTAAAAAGCACATGAAATGACTATGTTAAAAATAAAGAACGTTTGAGACGAGAAAATTTCATTTTTTTCGATAAACTGAGACTTTAAATTATGTTTTTCCCATCTAAAGTTTAATTCCTGTAGAATTGCAACGTAGGACTCCAACACTCCAACGCATTAGGATGAAAGTCTAAACAAAGCAGTCAATATAACCTGAAGTCTGTGTCTAAATGTGACTATAGCCCACGTTGAGTCTAAATAAATATGTAAAAATTTGATTAATTATAACAGTAGCATTTATCAATATGTTCGGATTAAAGTGTAATCTACCCTGAAGGTTTGTTGGAAAATTTTAGAAGATTTATTGTTATGGATGGATATAAGTTAGATAAAATTTTTTGATTTTAGGTACGCAAACATCAATACATATATCTGGTTCATCGGTGCTGAACTAAAAAATAAAATAATAAGGCCCTGTGTGTTTTAAGTCGACATTTGGTGTCCGGAAATTTGGAAAGCTATGTGTAAGATGCTGGATTATTGATTATTAAATATTGAGATGTTAACTGATATATGTACGGATTTATTAAATATAAAAAGACAGAATAAAAGATGCAATATAATGCTGATGGAATTATGATTGAATATATAAGTTGAGATAAATGTTACTGAAAAGTTTTATTGCTTGGGTATGAATATGAATTGTATTGTATGATTTTATTGTAGATGAATTCTGGAAAAAATTATTTTTCGAAAGAAATGGATAGATGTTTATTGAGTTATGTATGAATACATGAAATATGATATTGTAACGAAATAGCCCATCTCCGATGCGTAGTACGTGTCACAATTCTTAGAAGGATAAATCCAGAATATTCAAATGTTGGCACTTTAATAACGCCCGTCTTCGATGCGCTTTCAACGAGAAGAATAGAGGTGGACTGTTCCAGAATATTCTAGTACATAATAACTTGTATACATAAGTAGTTCCGACATTAGCTAAGTTTAGTTCATAAGATATTTTCGTGCTGTAAACTTATAATTAAATATATTTATATAAATTATGAACCGCTCGTTTTATTTAAATACGCTACAATATCATAATTAACCAAAATATAACAATTAATTTATCTATATTTAAAGGGTTTTTACCCATATATAAAAGTGGCTTCAAACATGTAAATCTTGTAAGTATTAAACCACATTTTTGTTATAACGCTAGTCAAAATTTAACTTTTACGTTTTCTGTAATTTAAGTGGTATTATATTATTATACTTTTTAAAAATAATTTTTGAAATAAAACTTTTAAAAATAATTAATTGCCAAATATCAAATATAACCTGTGATTGATACGTCAAGAAACACTTATACGTAATATGTCCAAATATTTGGTATTTAGAATACAGCCACGTTCTACACGCTGACTGTCTTTCATTCTATAGGTAGATATATGCCTCTTTCATTCTATAGATATATGCCTCTTATATTCTATAGACACGTGCCTCTTTCATTCTATAGATATATTTTTCTTTGTATGTTCCATATATTATTATTATTATTTGGCACAGTTATTTTTGTTTGGTTTACTTGCTGTTGTTGGTCTGACTGACATGCAATAGCTAATACTAAAAGCTTTAAATTGATAAAATTTAGAAAGAAAACGATGACAAAATGGTAGTACTACTTAAGAATAAAGTATTTAAATGAGTATCATAAAAAGGAAATATAATAACTGACAATAAAAAAAAAAAGCTAACTGGATTATGACAAAAAACAGATTAGAAAACAACTTTTATTGTCAGTATGATTTCTACATATGGGATAATCATTCGATGATTAAAATTAAATAATGGACTGCATAGAACTGGAATGGATGCTTTTTCAGTTTTTTCTGGCCTCAAATATATAACAGAGAACAAAAGACATTTTCATTACCTTATAAATGCATTGATTTAAAGATTTATATATAGTGATTAAAAATCATTAAAATAAAGAAAATAAAGTAATGATTCTTTCTCTGCTCATTGAAATGCATAAAAAAATTAATATACGTGTTACAACGGTTTAAAACTTAATGTATGGAAAACGTTTTAAATGGGATGATCTCCATATTTTAACCCATATAGGTGTCAGGTTAATGAAATTTTAATGAACCGAGCCCATTCGTTTTTCATCTTTTTTGACTGGCAGGCTCATTGCAAACAAAAAAGATTATTTCGACTGAGCTGCTTTCGTTTAATTAAAATCCCTTATATACCAGAATTATATTTAATGTTTTATGGAGGCGTTGAAGGACAGATCGATAGTGTTTTTTATTCTATTATAAAGCGAATATTTGGATTTATTCAAGAACATGTTGCAATGGTATTGAACTTTTTACTCCTCTGAAAAATCTAAAAAATTAAGTAAAAAAAAGAGAAATACATTAAATATAGGAATATTTTTATTTTTAAAGAATGCCGCATGTCGGAGCACAGATTTTAAGCAAAATGAGTTTCAGGAGTTCTTAGATTACCTAAGCAAATTATAATTGTTTATTTATTAATAGTATTATTAAAACATTGTATATTTGTAGGGTAGACAAAAAGTACATATAAGTTTGATTTTAAGATCAAAATGAATCAACTAAAACCGTAGATAAATAAAGTTATAGAATTTTGAAATTATTTTTATTCTCTTAACGCTTGAATTTTTAGTTTTCCTCTCCACACGGTCCGACATCTCCATTTCAGCATTAGTTTTTACCACTCGCAAACAATACTGTTAACCTAAATTTAATCTTTTTTAAAATTTGTATAATGAAACTAAGTTTTTATCTTCAAATAGAGATTAATTACGTTTCTTAATAATTATTAACAAATTCGCAGCGAATAAAAAAAATCTCTATTTTTTACCTAATCCTCCCAGAGTACCTTTTTTTTATTAAATTCGTTAAAAAATTGTCAATTTTTCAAATATGAAAAAATATTTCGTCTACGAGCAATAGTTTAAAAGTTGATTTAGATTTAATCATTTAAGTATTAATTGATTAGAAGTTAACAATTGTGACGTTTCAATTTCTTTAATTTTAAAACTGTTGACCAGTATTTTCATGTTAACCCTGTCTCAGAAATTAATTTTTTTATCGCTCTGAATACGTCAAGTATGTGTACTTGAAAAGTTCCCTTTTCATAATAAATTAGCTTTGGCTATAATTAAGTAAAAGTGTTAAGATTTTCCCATGTAAACGAAAATCATCACTTTTACCATAAAACTGTATATCTATACCCAAAAATTAATTAGCTTTGACCAGAAGTAATAAAAAAGCAAAACCCAATTTCAGTTTCAGTTAGTGCTTAGCTGTCTGTCGAGAATGGCTTATGAATAATATCTCGTGTTGCTTAGTTGTGATGAAACCTGCATTTTATGTGGTAAAATTTCTCAATATATCGTTAATTTATTCGATAAATAGAAATGTTCCTTTATCTTTAAATAGGGTTTCACTGACCATCTCTTTTCCAACGGTGACCGGCCCATTCAAAGCCAGGATACCGCCCTCATTGTTTATCGCTTTATTTTGTCGAAAGACGACTACTCGTTTGGCGATTAGAAAAAGATTACATCGTAATGCACCTGTTTTCGCCCGTATCAGAATGTCGTTGAACTGTACTGTAATTGTTAAGTTTTATTAACTATCTTTTTTTTGAAGTTATACTTCTATACGCGCGCTCTACGTTGGAAATTTGTATGGGAGTGAATCTGTGAAATCATTACATATGTAAGATAATGAGTAAGAGAGAGAAAAAAGATATATTTTCTCTCTCTTCCTCTCTCGAATATAAAAATGTTCCTTTTGTATATATATTTAATATTATATATTGTTGTACTTTTGAATGTCCATAAGCAATAAAAAACCGATATACAAATTTTATTACTTAAATAAAAATTAAAATTATTGATATTTCATAAAGACACGGGCATATGAATTTTCAAACATCCTGTATAAGACAAAATATGTATTTTAAGTTGTTCGAAGAATTGTTCATTAGGCCTCAGAGACAAGACTTTCAAATATTATCGATAAGAAATTTAAATAAGTCGGTTATTGTGAAATGGTTTTACCCGGAATAAAAGTGTATATAGAAAGTGTTGAACAATGGACCGGGATTTGCGGTGGTTTTCTCCCCGAAAGATTATATCGGTAAAAGTTTATTAACAAAAGACATTGAATTGAGAAACAGGTATCGTTTGTAGCTATTAGTAAGAAATATTTGTAAAGTAGATAGATTTAGTTAGAATAATTAAAGAAGATTTGTTTTCTGGAATTACCCGAATGACGTTTTATAGAGAGAGTTGGGTGGTAACGATATACTCACAAGAGGTGGATGATTTTTATTGGTCAAATTTTGAATGCAAGGAGGTTTGGTTTTGGCTATGAGATAGGAGAGAGAAAAAAAGGTTAGTTAGTCAGTTTTCGTCGTCCAAGAAGGAAGGAGCTTTGTGATTTGTGTTTGTTTGAAGTCCCGAAGACGTAATTTACCGGGTGTGTTTATTTGCGGTGGAAAAGCTGACCAGTGTGAGGAACGGGGTACAGAGAGATAGAAAACCAAAGGGCCTAAGAATATTAATAGCAGACGAAGCCGGAAACATTTGGAGATACAAGGACAGATAGGAGAAAGGTGTACGTCATCTGGACCACAATAGGAGCAGAAGCAGAGAAAGGATTTTTTTGTTGTGGCGTGGCCATAGAATTGCAACGGCAGAGAAGGAAAGGTCAGTCAAATTTCATTAGAGCCGGAGTGTGATTTTCATTTATTAATTAAGTAAATTGAATAAATAATAGAGACAGTTAATTTTGCGATCACTAAAAAAAAAAAGGAATTATAAAAAGAGCTTAGTTATAACACATATTAAAAATCAATGTAAAATAACATTTGGGTCCATGATAGAAAACAACTTCTCATATATTTAAAGTTAGTATATTGCAAATATTACAGGATTGATTGTTGTATAAAATTTCATTAAAATAAAGGACATCTCACATATAGTTCAGTTGAAATTCTATGTATTTTATTCAGGTCATATTACCTATCCCGATTAGGACGCCAATTGGAAAATATTTTGAATCCACGATCAAAGGTAAATCGTACAATTTAAATAGCCTGAGATTGTAATTAATTAATGCTGATTTATTGTGATTAAATGGAGATTAGTTCATTTAATAAATATAGACAGGATTTTTCCTAAGTAAGCAATATAATACAATTTAAATAGCATAACAAAAATGGCCCCCAACGTGTAAAGCTTTGAAAAATATTTCTAGTTGGCAAATTTGAAAGGATAGGAGTAGACGAGCAGATATTTGAAAGTTTATATGCCGGGGATAAAGTGAAATATTATGTAAAAATTGAGGACATAAAGATTATATTTTTTTTTAAGATACAATTTACCATAATTGATTTATTCGTGATATTGACAATTTATAGGTTACCATAATTGATTTATTTGTGTGATATTTAAATTTGATAATTTTACCATACTTGAATGATTTGATTGATTTTGACATTTGATATTTTACCATTTGATTTATTTGTGGGATATTGAAATTTGATACTCGTACTCAAGAGTTATTACATTTGAACAGGAAAAGTCCCGTTTGTTGCAACAGACCAGTAGAATTTTATATTTGGCGGGGAAATTATTGCACAAATTTCAAAGTTTCATATTTGGCGGGGATAAATAATCTAACGAACATGTCGGCCACAAGGAGTCAAAGCAAAACGCAAGAAAGGAAAGAGGATAAGATAGAAGAGGAAACAATTATTGATGAAGGATCGGATAATGAAGGAAATGCTACAATAATGGAGGAAAGAAAAGAAACAGGGATGTTAGAAAAATTATTAGCTATGATGCAAATACAGACACAACAAATACAAGAATCGTCACAAAAAATGGATAAAAATCAACTGGAAACAAAACACATAATGGATGAATCACAACAAAGAACGGAACAAAAATTGGACAATTTGGAAGAAAACCAAAGAAAAATGGAACAAAAAATGGAAACGCGTATGGACAAATATGAAAACGAAATAAAAGTCTGTTTAGAAAGAAGTAGGGAAGAAACAGAGAGGAAAATAGAATTGCAGAGAGAAGAAATCGAAACTAAAATGAAGGATATTCAGAGTATGCAAAAAAGGGAATTAGAACAGATAGAAATAAAATTTGAAAATGCGATACAAGAAGACCGGAAAGAAACGGAAAGGAGATTTAAACAAATTGCAGAGATGGAGATAAGAGGAGTAGAAAGAAAGGAAGTCATCGTACATAGCACAGAAGACGTAAAAGTACGATTTGGCGGGGATATAAGGAAAATACACCCAGTGCCTTTTATAAATAACCTAAAGGAAAAAGTCAAATACATAGGACCGTTTGCATCAGCAAAGGAAACCATCAGAAACCATCTCACAGAAGAGGCAAATCTTTGGTTTGTCAGCAAGGAAGAAGAATTGGACAATTGGCAAGATTTTGAGAGAAGATTCTTAAATTATTTCTGGGGAAAAATCCAGCAACTACAAGTAAATAAAGAGTTACAAAATGGAAAATACCATGAGAGGATGGGCGTATCAGAAAAGATGTACGCATTACAACTCTATAATAATGCAAAACATTTGCAATATAATTATTCATCAGAACAATTGGTAGATTTGATATCGCGACATTTTGAAGATACCTTGGAAGACCACATAAATCTCCAAAATTACAAGGACATTGACAGCTTATGTCAATTTTTGCAAATGAGAGAATCACATAGGCATGAAAGAAGAGAAAGAAGACCGCAAGAAAATTATAGACAAAGAGAAAACCAAGAATATAGAGATAGAGGTCAAAATTTTAGAAGAGATTATACAAGACGAGAATTCATACCTAGACGGGGATATGAAAATAGACCGAACGGAAGAGAGAATTATGAACCCAGAACCCAGAGATGGAATGAAAACAGGGATCGGGAAAATCAGAGTAGAAATAACCGCCCATACCAAGGAAACAGATACAATAACCCACGGAATGAACAGGAATCTCGCGGTAATCGATACGGGAATGATAGACCAAAAGAGAACAGAAGAGAAATAAATAATATGCAAAGAGAAGAAAATGAATATGAGAGAGAAGATGACGGGAGAGAAAACACAGAAGAACAACAGGCGTGTTTTCAAGAAGGCGCTCACTAAAAACGAAGAAACAAACAGGAATTTTTTGTCACCCCAAGGAATTTATTAAACTGGCAGGAAACAATGAAAAGAGAAATGGAGTTAATTTAAAATTTGTGGATGGATTTATAAATGAGAAACCAATTAAAATTATGATAGACACAGGCTCTGAAATAACACTGGTCAACAGAAAATTAATCGAAGAAGTAAATTTAACAAGTCTAATTTATAAAATACCTAGGGTGAATTTAGTGGGCGCAAATAAACGGACATTGGCAACAATAAATGAAGGTATACGAGTAATGGTACGATTGAAAAAAAATATGTATGCACTTCAATGTGTAATAATGCCGAATATGTCACATGACATGATTGTAGGCGTTGACGAATTAACGGAAAAACATGTAGTGATCGACTTCAAAACCAATACGATGAAAATAACCAAGGAAAAAGAAGAAGAACAGGATAAGGAACAAGAGAAACAAATTACGGACGAATCAGAGAAAGAACAAACGGTGGAAATGAACCTGGCGACGAAGAAAGGAAAAGGAAGAAAGAGGGGAAAAGGTCTGAAAAAGATCAAAGAAAAAAAAACCTGGGATTCCTCAAAAGATGAGACGAGCTCAGGAGAAGAAGATGGAAAAATTTTGACAAGAAATAAAAGCAAAACTTGGGATTCCTCAAAAGAAGAGACGAGCCCAACAAAAAAAAACACAAAGGAAAATGAAGAGGACACAATGGAGACAGTGGTGTTTGAAGAAGACACGGAGTACACGGTGAATATGTGCGAAAAATTTGATGGGAGAGAAAAAAAATTGATATGTGGAGAAGGCAAAGAAAATGATTTGCGTATAATTTTAAGAGACTATGAAACGCTGATAAATGAGGAAAACCGAGTGGCCACAAAATACGAGCACTCATTTGAGGTGAAAAACTTTTCGATCGAAGACTTATCCAATTCCTTATAAGTATCGGCAAGAAGTAAAGCAAGAAATCAAAAAAATGTTGGAAGATCAAATCATTGAGAGATGTGACTCACCCTATATTAACCCAATTGTGATAGTGAAGAAGAGCAGTGGAGAGTTAAGACTCTGTTTAGATGCCCGAAATATCAACCAACACACAGTATCACAATATGAATCACCGTTAAATATCGAGGCCATTTTTGGAAGGATCACGGGATCACATATTTTCTCAAAAATTGATCTAAAGCATAGTTTTTGGTTAATACCTTTGGCTGAAAAGTGTAGAAACTACACTGCCTTTTCAATTGATGGTATAGTATACCGATTTAAGGTAGTTCCGTTTGGATTACAAAGCGCCTGTGCAGCACTTGTACGAGCTTTGCATACCATTTTGAATCACCATGAAGAGTTCATCGTCCATTACATCGACGATTTATTAATTTTTTCACAAGATATGCAGAGTCATGTAGAACATATCAAAATAATTTTGAAAGAATTGGACACAGCGGGATTAAAACTAAACATTGAAAAATGTCAATTTTTTCAAAAGGAAGTGATTTATTTGGGTTTCAAACTTGACACCGAAACTGTAAGTCTAGCCAAGGACAGAGTAAAGCTCATCGACGAATACCCAAGACCAACAAATCTAAAAACATTGCGAGGGTTTCTCGGTACGATAAATTATTTCAAGAAATTAATTCCCGATTTAAGCCAAAAAGAAATTCCTTTAATAAAATTGTTAAAGAAAGGGACAAAATGGAATTGGAAAGAAGAACAGGAGGAAGCTTTCAAAATATTGAAACAAGAATTTGCTAAAGGAACAAAAATATATCACCCTATTTACAATTTGCCGTTTATACTCCGTACGGATGCGTCGATACAGAAATTTGCAGGAGTGTTGTCGCAAATACAAAACGGCCAAGAGGTTCCGATATGTTTTATATCTCGAGTGACTAAAACACATGAGAGAAAATACAGTGTCACCGAGTTGGAATTCGCCAGTGTACTATTTTGCGTAAACAAATTAAGGTTTTACTTATTGGGAGCTAAATTCACCATCGAAACGGATCATGCAGCATTGATACACATCATGAAGAATCGATTGGTAAATAACAGAATACACAGAGGCATTCTGCTCTTACAAGAGTATGATTTCCAATTTCGATACATCAAAGGGAAAGACAACATAATAGCTGACGCTTTAACACGGGACGAAGATACAGGAAAAAAGGAGACAATTACATTACATGTGGGATTGAATATACTGACACAAGACGAAGGGATATTTTCGTTAAATGAGATAAGGACCGACCAGGAAGGCCTAGAAGAAAGAGAAAAGAGAAGAGCAGAGCTAGAAAACGAGATATTTTTTAAGAGAATAGACGGAAAGGAATTATATTTAGTGACACCGACATTGGCAGAAAGAATCATCAAGAAACTACACGAGGAAAATGGACATATTGGCAGTAGAAAGGTATGGCTTGTATTTAGGGAAAACTACATCAGTCGACAAGATTACCGCATTGCAAAAGAGATCACACAGAAATGCGAAGTATGCCAGAAATACAAGAGCAGGAATTTTAAAAACGAAAATATTGCAAAGAGCATTGTTTCCCGGAACAACCTGGACATTATAGCCATCGACATGTTAAGCGATCTAATTGTGACCACGCAAAGGAACAAGCATATTCTGGTGATGGTGGATGTGTTCTCAAAATACGTAAAATTATATAGTTGCCGCACCACAAAAGGGGAAGAAATATTGAGAAAAATAGACAATTTCATCGCTACGGTAGGAACCCCAAGAAAAATTTTACTAGACAATGCAACGTACTTCCGAAATGATCGTTTCAAGGGACAGCTTAGAGAACGGGGAATCGAGACGAACTTTGTAAGCATCAGGCATCCCCAAAGTAATCCTTCTGAGCGATTTATACAAGAGGTAACGAAATTTCTTCGTATTGCAACGGATGGTCAACATCGGCGATGGGACAGAAAATTGGGAGAAATAGAGATGTACCTAAATTCCATGCCAAGTACAGTAACGAAAGAAACACCAGAATACATCATGAAAGGCGTCATGCCGATAAGACCGTGGGAAGATCCAGAACAAAGAGAGTATCGACAGGTTATAGAAACCGTTCAGAGGAGATTAAGAAGAAGCAATGAGAAATACATCCAGAGACAGGGTCATAATAGGAAACGAAGACCAGTAACTTTCCAAAAGGGTGACAAAGTAATGGTAAGAGCATTAAGAGTGTCAAATCTTCAGACCGGTATTTGCGCAAAATTGATGCCTGTTTTCGAAGGGCCATACATAGTAAACAACGAAGATGGAGTAAACAGCTATGAGTTGAAACATATGGATTCTGAAAAGATCAGAGGTATTTATAATATCCATGATGTATATAAATATCACGAATGATGATTTAAATTTGTATAAAGTAGATAGTAGGATAGGATAATACGTAGCATAAGTACAGATAGCATACAGGAAGTGCGTTTATTTTGCCTCGAGAAAATTTAGTTGCATAAATTGATAAATTTTATCGATTACAAAGGCGGGGATTTGTTGTACTTTTGAATGTCCATAAGCAATAAAAAACCGATATACAAATTTTATTACTTAAATAAAAATTAAAATTATTGATATTTCATAAAGACACGGGCATATGAATTTTCAAACATCCTGTATAAGACAAAATATGTATTTTAAGTTGTTCGAAGAATTGTTCATTAGGCCTCAGAGACAAGACTTTCAAATATTATCGATAAGAAATTTAAATAAGTCGGTTATTGTGAAATGGTTTTACCCGGAATAAAAGTGTATATAGAAAGTGTTGAACAATGGACCGGGATTTGCGGTGGTTTTCTCCCCGAAAGATTATATCGGTAAAAGTTTATTAACAAAAGACATTGAATTGAGAAACAGGTATCGTTTGTAGCTATTAGTAAGAAATATTTGTAAAGTAGATAGATTTAGTTAGAATAATTAAAGAAGATTTGTTTTCTGGAATTACCCGAATGACGTTTTATAGAGAGAGTTGGGTGGTAACGATATACTCACAAGAGGTGGATGATTTTTATTGGTCAAATTTTGAATGCAAGGAGGTTTGGTTTTGGCTATGAGATAGGAGAGAGAAAAAAAGGTTAGTTAGTCAGTTTTCGTCGTCCAAGAAGGAAGGAGCTTTGTGATTTGTGTTTGTTTGAAGTCCCGAAGACGTAATTTACCGGGTGTGTTTATTTGCGGTGGAAAAGCTTACCAGTGTGAGGAACGGGGTACAGAGAGATAGAAAACCAAAGGGCCTAAGAATATTAATAGCAGACGAAGCCGGAAACATTTGGAGATACAAGGACAGATAGGAGAAAGGTGTACGTCATCTGGACCACAATAGGAGCAGAAGCAGAGAAAGGATTTTTTTGTTGTGGCGTGGCCATAGAATTGCAACGGCAGAGAAGGAAAGGTCAGTCAAATTTCATTAGAGCCGGAGTGTGATTTTCATTTATTAATTAAGTAAATTGAATAAATAATAGAGACAGTTAATTTTGCGATCACTAAAAAAAAAAAGGAATTATAAAAAGAGCTTAGTTATAACACATATTAAAAATCAATGTAAAATAACATTTGGGTCCATGATAGAAAACAACTTGTCAACAAAACAAAACAAAATGTTCCTTGTGTATATATATTTAATATTATATATATATATGTATATATATATATATATATATATATATATATATATATATTCTATATATATATATAATATAATATTTATTAATATTATTATTTATGTGATGTTTTGTATTATTTATTAAATGTTCATAATTATTTTAGTCTTTTGTATTTCAAAATAATAATCTCAATAAATCACTGTATGACCGAGAACTATCAATTTTGAAATACGTTTGTGTCATGTCTAATTGGCAAATATTTTACGTGTTTGGTTCATACGCTGGTGGATGTGAGTTCGAATCCCAATATGAATTTTCTTTTTTATTTTTGAAATATTTAAAAACCCCACGTTAATTTTATTAAATATATGTAATATACGCAAAAATGGTAAATTTTAAAATAAAATGAAAATTTACAACATAATCCGAGTTGTTGGTTTTTGAAGTTATACTTCTATACGCGCGTTCGAATTTTGGACGCTTTGGAAATTTGCACGGGAGTGAATCGGAAATTTGCACGGGAGTAACAAGCCTCGTTAGGCATGTTAAGTTAGAAATTAAAACTTGTAAATATCTCAAGAAAGTTCAAATGAGTACTTATATACACAACAAACAACAATTAAATATTGTATTTGTCAATGTCAGATAAATTGACAGTTGTATCACCAAACAACATTTTTTTTATTAATATTTTTATCATGGTAAATTAAACATATGCGTAAGTAAGTTACGTATATTGCAATTTTTAAATACTTATGAATATTGCATTTTAATTTGTATTGTATTATTATATTGAATTATGTTGCAGTGGATTGTATTGTATTTTTATATTAATAACAAAATTAACAATGAATTTCACTGCAGAGTATGTGTAAAAAAAATTTTGCATTCAAGTCCATACATATATGAAAATAAAATATATATATTTTTATTAAAATATTGATTCAATCCTTCATTTACTTACTATACTCCTATTACAGGTCAAATGTTTATATACAGCAAACGATGCACCATATACCTGTATACCTAATTCTTTTTCGCTTTCTGCTCTCTCTTACCTATAGCATTACATATGTAATGATTGTGCAGATTTACTCCCATATAAATTTGTTACGACGAACGCGTGTATAGAAGTATAACTTCTACCGGCAGTCCCACTGGACTGCCACATCCGTTTTTTTTATTTTTATTTTCTTTATTTTTTTACATGTTACGAGGTGTAACATGTAATTTTGTAACGTAATTTTAGCAAGAACGAAAAAAGGCCTCTTTTTTTATTCGATTTAGGTTGTAGTCAATATTTATTTAATTATCATTTTATTATGTTTTAAAGTTTTAATTTAATTTGCGTTTAAGTTTATTTCAGTTGTTTAAAGACTGCAACCTGCTTTAGTTATACGACTATAAACGACAATGTGGTCGTAAGATAAGATGAGATTGATGAGATGTAATAAATACATGTTGGCTAATTGTCAAAATTAGCATGTATTTGTTTATAATTTTTTTTCAGCATTTAATAAAAATATTTTTGAGACTTTTTTTATTTCATTTAAATAATAATACTGTAGAGACGATATAACTTATTTGAAGTATTTTATTGAATATATAATCTCCTTCAGCTTATAGGTAAATACGTCGATTTTTATATATTTTTTTTGATAATTCTTTGGTATGTTTTCTGTCGTGCTTTTCTGATGCCTTCGAGCGAAATTTCAATCTAATGGTTCGTTGATTTAATCTTGAGTTGCTTCATAAGTTTTAGGTTAAAACTTATTGGCGCCCATTTTGTTTTTAAGTTTAGCTGTATTCCGTGTTTCTTGTTATTCTTTGTCAAACTGCTATCTAATTATTATCTATCGTTTATCTGTTTTCATCTGTACTTTTCTATTAATTTATATCCTTACCCACCCCCAATGAAGCTCCCGAATTGAGCAACCTGGTGTTCGATCTTGGTGAACGATCAGCTATTTATTCATCTATTTTGTTAGCTTTTTCGTTACAAAATAACAATCTTTGCAAAAGGATTGTTGGTTATAAATATAACTTTTTTTGTGCATATTAAAAGAAAAAGTCTTTATCTGTCATACAGTATCAGAAGAAGAATTACCATATCTTCTTTATTTTATTATAAAAAAAATGACGTCTGGGATAAACAATTTAAATAACTTTCAAACTAATTGACGAATGGAACTGACATTTTGTGGGTTTTTTAAGCACTATAAGACTCCCCTTTGAGAGCAATCACAAAAATGTCAGTAAATTTTTACAAAAGTTATCAACAATGAACGAATTTGCCTTATTTTGCTGGTTTTGGAGCAACAAACCAATTTAAAAAATTTCATAATACACAATTTTGAAGATTTTTTTATATTAGTTAAAATGTTTCCAATGGGCCGGCGTAGCGCAAGCGGTAGGATGCTTGACTCGCAAGCTGGTGGTCCGGGGTTCGAATCCCACCGCCGGCAAGAACATCTAGACATTTTAAAAATGTCTATAGGCCCCAGGTCGACTCAGCCTGAATAAAAATGAGTACCTTGGGTAAAACCAGGGGTAATAATAGACGGTTGAAGCGTAGCACTGGCCATGTTACCTTCCTTGTATACCGTAGGCCCTAGATATAGCAGACTACCCTGCTATACTCCCAAAGCCGCGACAGCGGTATAAAACGGGAGACTATTATTATAAAATGTTTCCATATTATAAATAGATACTTTTGCGAAAATTTGAAAAATGCGCATTTTCCGCATTAAATTAAAAAACTGGATTGTAGCTTACGTTTTGTGTAACTAGAACTGACTGTAGATTTTGTTGGAGAAGGGTCAGAATGTGGAAACAATTTGAACAAGTTGGAAAACTGGATTGCCGTACATCATCTAGACTTCGCATACATAATTATATCAAAAATGGGTAAATAAGAAGAGGTAATTGCGTACACATCGTTGACACAATTTTAAAATTTCCGAATCAGGCCTGTTGTGTCTTTTATCAGAAACAATAAAGTCCAAGTCTATTCTTTACCTGTATAAGCTGTTACTAGAATCTTCGATAAGGTTTAAAAGTAGAAACATTCATAAAAATAGTTTAAGATATTCTTAGAATAAACAGTTCTGATTGTTATTATCTCGAGAGGCAGTAATCTCTCTAGGTAATGTAGACAATATAAATCGAGATCAAAGACCTTATAAATTTAGACCAGAAAATAATGGAAGAAACTTATTCCGATGTATATACATTATCTCAACTGTTATTGTGTAGTGGTGATATGAATCTTTTGTTTATTTGCTTTTGAGAGTCTTGTTTCTTTCGATGTCTTATGGGGCAATGGACATTACGAATGTGAGTTTTTTCAAGTTTATTTGTTGTTGGGTGATTTAGTATTATTCTTCCGTCGATCGATGTTTAAAATGTGTTCAAGTTTAAAAAAAGTCACAAAAGGATGATGGAAAAACGAGTATTTATAGCTTTGAGGTCAGTGAAAATAATTATTGTGTATTTTATTACGAGTAATTTGATATTTAGATATCAAAAAATCTCCTTTTTAATAAAAATGAGTAGATATATACAGGGTTGGCCACTCAAGAGACTCCACCCTAATTTTGGCAATATTCATTTTAGTTTGTAAAAATGCTAAAAAAGTGAATTTTTATTTCAAAGGGGTCCTCTTTTAACAATCTAAATATTTGTCATTTGTCAAACTTCTCCGTTCCAGTACAACACATCTTTAATTTTAAATATAAAATTATCATGTGTGGTACATCATTAAAAAGGTATTTCTCTACAGAATTCAGGAAACCATGATTTTTTGAAGTGAATACGTCTTATCGCTCGGTATGATGTTTTGTACTGGCCCGAAATCCTATTTAGCTTACTCGAAAAGTCGAGACACGTGTAGTATCATTGGGGTATTACATAGATATACACAATATAAAATAATAGATATACATAATATAAAATTAAATAAAATTATAAAAAATTGTAAAAAATTATAAAAATTATAAAAAATTATAAAATATTTTAAAAAAATTATAAAAAATTAAATAAAACTATTAAAATTTATAAAAAGTTATAAAAAAAACTTTAAAAAATTAAATAAAATCAAATAAAATTATAAAAAATTATACAAAAATATAAATAATTATGAAAAATTATAAAAAATTAATAAAAAATCATATGGATGATAATGAAAAATACATATGAATAAATTCTATATTATACTTAACAAATATTATATTTTTTATATTATATCTAATAAAAAGTATAAAAAAATAATATATATATATATATATATATATATATATATATATAAAGAATTATACAATATTTAAAAACATTACATTAATTGTATATAATATTAAATACAAATAAATAAAATTAAGTAAAATTAAATAAAATTATATAAAATTAAATAAAAATAAATAAAAGTAAATTTATTCAATAAGTAACGCTATAAGGAGTACTCAATTCTGTCGGCACTTCCCGACAAGTGCCACGCTTTTTTTTAGCTGTGAAAAAGTATCACTTTATTGAAAGTGTTACTACTCTTAAAAACTAATCAACTCGCCTATATTTTGCTAGTGTCAATTTTAATTTCTTCCGGTCTCATTACTAGGAAACATTAATAGGAAACTTAATTGAGTGTAACTTAAATAACATGGACTTAATTCCATACTTAGGTCCATATACATATAAAGTCGTTGTTCGAAATTACGACGAACATTTTAAAACATTTCAGAGGTTACTAGACTACATTCATACACTACAAACATTCGTTGTCTGAATTCTTCTAATAAAGCAGAGAGGGTATTATAAATTTTGTTTTTTTAAATAGCCCCATACGAAGACGTTCAGGGGAGTTAAATTGGAGATCTTGCTTGCTATTCAATAAGATCTCTTCGTCCCAGCCATTGCCAAAGAAGCCGTTCATTACGCTTTACGTTTATGCTATAATGCGGAGGTGCGCCATCTTGTTTGAAAAACAAATCATCTTTTGAGTGTTTTACTCCAGTCGTTAGAGACGAAAATGCCACTGTCCCTCTAAAAATCATACGAACAAGCTGAATTTTGCTAAGCATATTTATTTTAAGACCCCAAAACAGATGCAAAAAAGTTTATTACTCTTACCCCCGGGCTTCCCTCTAAAACCCCCCTCGCAGGGCGGTAAAAACGCAAAAAAATCGATTTACCAAGAATCTGTACACCGTAGAAAAAAATGTTTCAAATAAAAGTTGTAGCTGAGAACATTTTAAAGACGAACAAATTTTAAAAATTTTATTGATCTCACGAGAATCATAAAAAATGGCAAAAATCGCGCCACGTTTATTTATTTAACACCGGTATAAAATCTGAGTTCATTTGCTGCAAAGTACAAAAACTGTATAGGAAAGCTGAACTCTTTACCTTTAAAACGCATCTTGATTTTTGTCTATAGGTCACTTGAATCAAGAGATATCGAGTTTTTACCGTCGAGCTGATACAAATTGTATTGAACATTGATTTCGCGCGCGTAATTGACATGCAAAATCGACGGTCGCTTCAAGCGTTGTTTCTAAGAGAAAGGTTCCTTCGACACAAAAAATGTTTATATACATTTTTATTTAAAATGATCTCAGCTACATTTTTTATTTAAAACATTTTTTTCTACTTTGTACAGATTCTTGGTAAATCGGTAAAATTTTTTGCGTTTTTACTTTTTTTTTGCTATTTGTTATCATTTTCGATTATATCTGTCAAAATCTCTAATAATTCTAGATATGCATCCCCGTTAGTTGCAAAAAGAATTGTTTTTACACAGAGCATATACACCTCCTTAGGTTTCATGCTAAAATATATCAATGTCAGGTTTTCCAGGTTCGACATCACTCACTTCACGTTGGTGCATCGAAGAAACCATAGCCTTGCTTTTCTTTAGTACATAAGAAACAATCTTAAGATTTTTTTTTATTCTGCTGAAGCATACTACATAGGTTAATTCTCTTGTGCATCTCATTTATAAATTCAATAGAGAAGAATCCCCAAAAACTACACCATCATCTACTAGCGCAAAACTCACCCCCGGAAAAATCGAGATATCGGCCAAAAATGATGAAACTAGACAAGTAAACTTTAAGGAATTATTTGCTAATTTATTTACAAAGTTTTACGCCAAGAAACAATTATTTATTGCTGCAACCGTTTCTGAGAAACAATGTTTATACTAACTTTATGGTAACACTACGTAGGCATAATTATATCCTGGCAATAAAAAGGGATACAGGGCCCATCTTGGCGACATATGTTATTGCTAATTAACTGCTGTTGATTGGTACATTGACCAATTCCCAAAACTACCCCATCAACAAACTGAGATATCAGCTAAAAACGGTTAAACCAGAAAAGTGAACCACAAGGAATTTAATTGCTAATTTATTGCTGAAGATTTACGCCAAGAAAGAAATTATTACTGCAACCGTATCTGAGAAACAATGTTAACTTTGTTAAATGCTAACTTTGTGGTAAAACTAACAGCCAGTGAAAAGCTATCACTATGAGATAGAAATGTATGCGAATGGATGTAGTAGATATATTTAAAAAGAAAAACAGTAGATTAATTCCGCAATACTGTCCCACTGCTCAAAAAAGGACTCCCACAATTACTTCCAGGAGCTTTTTTCTGTATCATTTTTTACATGTTTAATATTTTTCTTATGAATATAAAAGTTATTTATATAACCACATCCGATACTAAAACCTGACTACGCCCGTGACACTTATTATAAGTCGACAACTATCAACTTTAAGAAAAATTAGTACGGAACTTTTTTGTTCAGGATGACTCAAAAAACTTTGTCCCGTGCGAAAAACTTAATTTTTGAAATTTGTTTGAAAAAACTATTAAAACAAAATCTTAGGTGGCCCGTTGTTTCTTGCGGATGTGATATTAGTTACTAATAATTGCTGATAAGCTTGTACATTTATCTAGTTTCAACATTATCGGCCGATATCTCGATTTTCCCGTGGGTGAGTTTTGCGCTATAGGATGATGGGGTAGTTTTTGGAGGTTGGTCAGAGTACCAAACAACAGCAAATAATTACAATCAAACATGCTACCAAAATGGGCCCTGTAACCCTTTTCATTGGTGAGATATAGCTATTGTTAAGATAGCTTTAGCGTAAAGTTAGGAATTGTTTGCCATTGTTTTTAGGAAACGGCTGTAGCAATAAATTCTTTCTTTCCGTAAAAAATTAGCAATAAGTTACGTTACAGGCTAAGTATGAATTCGGCCTTATAAAATAGATATGCTAACTTTACCGACATTTGAGAGAGAACTTTGCATATACCCCGTATAATATATCGGAAGAAGTGGTTAAAGAAGATTAGCTAATTTGTGACTACTAACTCTGCAGGAATATATCATAAACTAGGTAATAAGCAGTAGAAGTTGCAATTTGTGCTCTATATTTAAATCGTAATTTGCAATGGTGTCCGTAATTGAGGAAATCTTACAGTACACTAATAAATCTTGCCGTCATCTATAACTCATACATAATTAATACATAACAAATGCCAAAGGGAATTCCAGACCAGACCGAGTAGGCGAAATGTCGCCAATTTTCTTTAGTAATTAAGTCTCCAGCTATCACGTTTCCATAGTTACATAATAACGATTAGATACTTACATTCCAAAAACTTTTTAAAACTAGTCATATTCAAGTCTGTCCCCAGTAGTCGTAATAAATAAGAAAAAAATTAGTTTGTTCAGATTTACGTCAAATTAAACCCATTACTAATTGTTGTTTATGACACCCAAGGTATAATTGCTAAAGCAACAAAGCGGGTTAAAAGGAAAAGTATACGGTTTGGTGATTATTTGATTATCTGATAGTGTCTGTAAAGTTTGGAAGACAATGTCTAAGGAAATCTATTGTTAGTTTTCTATTCTCAAGCAAAAGGATATGGTCGATATGTGTGCTCAAGGAAATCAACAAACTATTTAAACAAAAACAACTTGACAACATCCGATAAGAATAGCCATTAGTGCTTATTCTTGAATGTTTTCTAGATTTGTTAGTTTTGTTAGTTTTTTCATGAGCTACTAAAGAACATACTAAATAAAATAACATGGGTTCCAAAAGGTTATTTCGTCTTCGTGTCCTCTCCCTGTGCACATATGTATTAAAAATATCAGAATTAAAATTGACATAACGACATGATTGGAACTAATTAATCAACACACAAGCAATGATAAGTACGTCATCTTACCTACCTTATCTACAGCAGTTATAAGTTTACAATTGTGGTTAATTTCCATCATGTATTAATTACAAACGACTATAGCAAAAGACAATAGCGTCAGCACAGTGACATAATGTGATAAAGTGATCTGACATTAATGAACGTCAAGCCAACGATAAAATAGCCTGAACAGACACCAGGAAGAAAAGACATTGATCGCTGATATGAATGACTAAATTCCAAAGTTAATCTTAATCTGTACAAGATAAAAAACAGTATTAAAAGCAGAAATACTAAATGTTAAGTATAATGTGAGAACTCATCATTGATTACTTTCTGAGCCAACGCGGAAGAAAAATGATGGTTATGAATAATTTCTTTGACTTCCGAAAAACTCTAAAATCGAATTGTTTTTTGTAGACTTGTGGGACGAAAAGGTTAATAGATTACCATAAGAACATTAGATTAAACAAGAAGTGTAACAAGTAAAAGACAATCTTCCGCATTAGAAATGAACACCTTGAAATAAAAATTAAGGGTCTTCAAAAGATGTAGGTGACCAGTTTGCTATATCTCAGAGGGTCTAATAATTTTATAGGGCGCTATAAAATAAAGTTCGTACATGTCCTTAAAATGTAGTGTTATAAAAAATGTTTAAAGTTGCAATAGATTGAAAGAATTATTAATGCCAAAGTGCTTAGAGGCCAGCAAAAAGACTACGAAGCCTTAAAAAGCATTAATGAAAAAAAGCGAAGTATTTATCACATTATCAAAGGAGGGAAGTACGATATGCTTAGAGTCGTTATGCAGTGATATATTGTATGATGTCAAATGTAGGAAGAATAAAAAATTCCTGGCTAAGGAACCTCTTTTTTTCAGTGTGGCGACTCATAAATTAACAATGCAGAACTCAGAATGGCGACCTATTAACAACAAGGAAAGATTTATTGAATAGATGGGTGTAATACTTTAACCAGGTATTTGATGTAGAGGAAGAAGAAGAAAACCTGGAAGACAAAAGAGATGAGGTAAAGGGAGCAGACGACAGGGAAGGGGAACCACCAACGATTCTTGAAGTTAAAGATGCCTTAAAAAACTAGTCAGAAACAAATCACCCGGAATAGATAATCTCCCAGCTGAACCATATAAAGAAGGTGGCCATGATACCATCATCGCATCACAGCACCTTATAAAAGAAATATGGACACAGAAATCCCTCTCCAATAGTTGGAATATTGGAATGCTTTGCAACATACACAAAAAAGGAGATATCTTTGAATGCTCTAACCACAGAGGAATTACGCTTCTAAATGCAGCGTATAAAATATTTTCCATAGTACTATGTCATCGTATGGCACCATATGCAGAACGTATAGCAGGAAAATACCAAGCTGGTTTCAGAGGTGGTAAATCGATAATTCATCAGATTGCAACCCTGAAACAAATTTTGGAAAAAACACTGGAATATGGCATTAATACTCATCGCATATTTATAGATTACAAAGCAGCCTATGACTCTGTAGATAGAAGAGAAATGTTCAAAGCGATGAAAGAGCTAGGAATGCCAAATCAGTTGCTAAGTTTAACAAAACTAACTGTTGAAAAAGTTGAATTTAGAGTACGAATTCAGGAGGAACTGTCTGAACCTTTTAAAACAAATAACAGGCAGCGCCAGGGAGACCCTCTCTCCTGTATACTGTTCAATCTGGCTCTGGAAAAAGTAATACGAAAGTCACAAATCACAACCACTGGTGCAATATATAATAAATCAGTGCAAATGCTGGCCTATGCTGATGATATCAATATTATAGGGAGAACGGAAAACGCTGTACGAGAGGCGTATGTAGAATTAAAATATAAATCAGCTACACAATGGGTTTAATAATAAACACCAACAAAACGAAGTATATGAAGCACGCAACCACAAATACTAAGGCCACTTGTTATAGAAAACGACGTCATCGAAGCAGTGAACGAATTTGTATATCTGGGAGCGCTCCTTAACACTGAAAATAATACTACCGCAGAGATAAATCGCGGAATTTGCACGGCCAACAGATGCTATTTTAGCATGTGCCTAGTACTTAGGCAAAAGTACTAAGGCGAATTTGTGGAGCAGTGAATGACAATGGAGTGTGGAGAAGACGATACAACTTCGAAATTTATAGAATATAACAGGAACCTGATATCGTAAAACATATTTATCGTAAAACATAGATAGGAATAAGTTTTGATGAGGCTAGAACCCACGTAGGGTTGTAAAGCCAGAATGATGATAATGTCTCATAAATTAAAAATAGCCGTCATTTCAACCTGCAATACAAGAGGAAAAAAAATCTCTTTGAATCTGAATTATA
This sequence comes from Diabrotica undecimpunctata, assembly GCF_040954645.1. Classification (NCBI taxonomy): domain Eukaryota; kingdom Metazoa; phylum Arthropoda; class Insecta; order Coleoptera; family Chrysomelidae; genus Diabrotica; species Diabrotica undecimpunctata. The sequence continues at coordinate 61,750,172 of NC_092804.1, read as the reverse complement.
TATACACAAGACCACACTGTGAAAAGGACAATAAGTAAAAATTATCGGAAGAAACTGTTTTGTGTACCTATTTAGAACTTTGACGAATGAAATGTAACATTTAGACATATACAAATGCGCTTCGCGTGTCTAAGACTAACCTTAATCTCACCAATCGTCAATTTCTTAATTGCAAATGGAACTGACTTGAAAACATGAAAATCGCTTTTAGAATGACCAGTATCCAGTGCGGAAATAGCGGCAACAATTGACCTAAAATCTGTAAACTACGATTTGTTGCTGTACTAATAAACCGAAGCTGCCGTTGATTAAGATGGGAGCGCCAATAAACAACATACTGTCAGCGAGCGCCATCCTCAAAAAGAAGAGTGAACTTTATTTTTAGGCGTGGAGACGGTTTTAGGGTTGGGTGTCAAGGTGGACGACCTTATATTACTATTACTTCTCATCTTCTGGGTCACTATATATGGATTTTCAGCCGGAATACAGGATGTCGCAATTGTATTCTATCATGATGGATATATGTTCATGGATAAGGGTTCAAATTAGTAAAACATGTCTTTTTAAAACATACATCCGTCATCAATTAGTGTTTCCCAAAGCTAAAAAGGGGTTGTTTTTCGTTTATTGACAATTTAGACACGAAATGTAAACGGATTGAAGCCATTTACAAATAAAACATGTATTTCCATGACGAAAGTATATATAATATTTATAAATACAATCCGGGGAATTGATAAAAATAAAGGGAAAAGGTAAAATAATGGGAAAAGAATAACATATATATTTTGCAAAATCCCGCTCGAAATATTTTTTGTAAGGGGCTACCATATCAGATGTTAAAAGTTCTGATTGGGATTTTAGGAAGGACTAGTTCGTGCTTGGTAGCTTGTATTTTTGATACTTGTGTATCTATTTATATATTAAGTTTTTTATAAATATTTACAAAAAAGCATATAGAACAATCATTTACAAAAACACAAATGACATGTTAATGATTTTTTTTAATATAAAAAATATGAGGAAGCAATAGAACGTGATCTTTAAATTTTCAAATGTTATGAGCCAGCGAAATCCTATTTTCACTCTTCAGTAGTACGCCAAAATTAGTGAAAATTTCCATCATCCATCTCAAGCTGCAGCTTAGATTTAAACTTATAACATGTTATACATATGGTCAATGTTACTTTATGGAGTCAATTTGGAGAGCTTGAATTAACTAGAAGCCTTCAAAATATGGGTTTGTCGTCGAATCTGAAACGATGAAGTGCAACAGAAGGTTAGAGAGAAGAAAGAGGCCATAAAGAGGTATGACAGGTCTAAAATAGAGGAAGGTAAGGATATATACAAGTTGGTAAAGAGGTAAGCAAAGCACGCTGTAGCTACTGCTAAGGAAAGATCGTCTGCAGAGCTGTATGAAGAGTTGGAAATACCCGAGAGGATGAAAAGGTTATAAAGCATTGCTAAAGCAATGGACAAGTCATCAAAGGACTTGACTCACGTGCGGCAGATTAAGAGTGCGGATGGAAGAGTGTTAAGATCAGATGTTAAAATAAAGCAAAGATGGTATGAGTACTTTAGAAAGTTACTAAATGAAGAACACCAGAGAGACAGATGATGCGGGATCCCAAATGAGAATGTAATATCAGGGATAGCAAGAGATGAAGTTGTTGAGGCGTTAAATAGGATGAATAATGGTAAGCCAGTAAGACCTGACGGAATACCTGTGGAGGTTTCGAAGGTTCTAGGGGAGGAAGGGGTTGATATTTTATGGCAAATGACGAGTAGATATATGAGGAAGAAAGGATGCCCAATGCATGAAGATAATGTGTTATGTTATCATTGTATAAAGATAAAGCGCACATTCAGGACTATAAGAACTATAGAGAAATAAAATAAATGTCGCACACAATGAAAATTTTAGAGAGAACTGTAGAGCGAAGGAGAGAGACATCGATAGGAGAAGAGGAGAGAGACATCGATAGAAGAAGAACAGTTTGGGTTTATGACAGGAAGGAGGACAAAGGATGCCTAGTTGGATTTGAGACAGTTAATAGAGACATAGACAAGAGCTATGGAGATTTATGAAAGAGGAATGGGTTCCTGGTCGGTTTGCAATCAAGGCTCTTCACTGAGCCTTACCTGTTTAATCTTTTATGGATATACTGACAGGGAAAGTAAGGAGCAGTCCTTGGTCAATGATCTCTTTGCTAATGATATCGTGTTAGTAGAGAAGTTCTTTTGAAGAGGGAGGACTTAAGGTTAGCAGGTCGAAAATGGAGTATATGTAGTGCGTAGCAAGAGGAATGATTGGGAACATCGAACTGCTTGAGGAGTGTTTAAAAACCTTGATTTCTACATAACGAAAAATGGGACACTAGATCGAGAAATTGCTCACAGGATACAGGCTGGTTGGTTTAACTGTAAGCAAATGAGTGGGGTACTTTGTGATCGAAAAATCGAGAAGAGTTGAAAGGAAATATACAAGAGTAGGGTGAGACCTGCGTTAGTGGAAGGCGGTGAAGTGTGGCCTGTAAAAAAGATTCAGGAAAAGAAGATGGTGACAGCTAAACTGAAAATGTTACGAGTTAAGTAGGGAAATAGCTGGGGTAATTACAGTCTCAAGAACAAAGACTGCAATGGTTTGGTCATGAAAGACTAGAAGTTAGAAATCAATTTGAAGTTGATGGAAGGAGAGGTAGAGGAACAACGAGGAGAAAATGGAAGGACTGTGTGACAGAGGACTGAAGGACAGAAATGAATGGCAACGAAGAGTAAAGAACACCGACTCCTGAAAAGGGAAAAGCTGAGGAAGAAGAAGTCGAATCTGGAAGATATCTTGGGCAGCAAGGATGTGAAATGAATGTGTAATTGATAAAAAACGATATTGAACAATGATAGAAATAAGAGAAATGAGTGAACATCTGTCGACATACGAAAAATACTACATTCCCTGATTAATTACAAAGGGTAAAATATAATGAAGACACAGCAGACTTAGAAAAAAAAAACAAAGAAAACATAAAGCTGCTTCCCAGTGCTTGACTGTATGCCACAATTTAAAAACATAAAGGTATAATTATATAAGTACTCTTCATGTAAATGGTATACTTGACTTTTTTTTAACTCTGCAAAAGAAAATCGAAAAATTTGAAGCATTATTCGAAAATGGCGACAACTGTATTTGAGCAGAGCCAATAGCCAACTCTCATTCAACCAATTCCTTTAAAGATAAAGTAAAAATTAAGTATTATAGAACAAATAAAAAGCTTGGACAATTCGAAAAAATACATATGTACTACCTAACGAATATCAACAGGAAAGGGCCTTTAAATTTTATGTAAAATTTATTTCAGGACTTCTTGGACAGCAATTATACTACCTGCTTAATACCCTATTGTGTTGACGTTGAAGTGTTTTATTATACTTTCATTTTATACCTCTTATAAAGTATTATTTATAACAGAGTATAAGTATGTACTAAGAAAGAGTGACTTTTATTCTTTTATTATTACTGGAAGTATCAGTTTATTACCGTCAAAACGTCAGCTCGTAAAATACATCCCAAAATAAAGATACCTGATCTGATTTATCTAAAAATATGTGATAAACAGGTAACTAAAATAAAAATTCTATGTCTGGTCAAAGCATTGTTTTGTCAATTTTCAGATAATTAAACAAAATTAACAAAATGTATATACACACTTATAGATCTCTCTTTTGTAAAACTTATTAATCCTTCATTTAATCTTAAAATTAATTTTGTGCAGGGAGAAAGAAATATCATCCCCATTTCCACCTGCTACCGTCTCTATATGTATGGCGATGATTTTTCCAGGCTTTGTAAGTTTGTGTGAATCATTTCTTATTTATGTTGTTATAATGGGCATTATTTCTGATCATCGATTCAATATCACCGATTTGCTGTGATTGGAGATTGTGTATTATTCTTTTTGTTACTTATCAAGAAAATAGCAGGTAGTCACGAACAACGGCTCCATAGTCATGTAAACATCAAGGACATCCAGCTCCCCGATAATACTGGGCTAGAAAGAAGACTCAAACGAAGAAAACCATTTGAGTTAGTGTAAAGTGTTAACTAGAGTTAAAGCAGAACATAGAGCTGTGTTGTATGTTACGAGGTTTGTTTTTTTAGTTTCGCATATAGCCGCTTAAAGGGTGCCATTAATAAAACCTTCCGACACAAATGTAACCTCAATCTTTTGTTGACATAAATCGAGAGTTTCATTGCGATACAACAAGTCGTGTAAATACAGTGAATTTTTGAAATTAGCAAGTCGGTCGAAAAAATGGATCTTACCCGAGAACATTTTCGAGCAATAATTTTTTACAATTTTCGGAGAGGATTATCCCAAGAGCAATGTCTCCCTGAAATGTTTTCTGTATTTGAGAATGAAGCATCACACCAGTCAACTATTTTCCGCTGGTATTGCGAATTTTAACGTGGTCGCTCCAATCTTAACAGCGAATACAGGTCAGGTCCACCCAAAACAGCAGTCACACAGCAAAACATTGATGAGGTTCGTCAGCTAATTAAGAATGACCGCCGTGTGACATATCGGCATCTTGCGCAGAGGCATCTTGCGCAGAAGAGCCATTTGCGTCAATTGATGTCAAAAAACATTGGGACGGTTCAACAAAAGAAGCTCAAAAAACGTCTATAGCATTGTTAGTGGTGATGAATTTTGGATTTACTCCTACGAATCGGAAAATAAACGCCAATCCGCTGTATGGGTGTTTCACGATGTGGAAAAACCAACAAAAGTGATCCGTTCTCGAAGTGTGTCAAAGAAAATGGTCGCAACTTTTGTGTCAAAATCTGGTCATGTGGCAACAATTGCTTTAGAAGATCGAAGAACGGTTACTTCTGATTGGTATATAACCGTTTATTTATTAGAAGTTATCGCGAACTTCCTACAAAGCAACACACAACGGCGAATCATCCTACATCAGGACAATGTAAGTGCTCACACTACCCAAAGGACAATAGAGTTTTTGGATCTTCAAAACATCGAATTGTTAAACCATCCACCGTAAAGCCCCGACCTAAGTACCAAAGACTTCTTCACGTTCCCAAAGATCAAGATTTTTTGTCTTTATGGCTATATGCAAAACTAAAAAGACAACCCTTATAGCTGTGGTACATAGATGTTGAATAAAATAAAAGGACACCATAGGATTAAGCTCTTAAAAAGTAAGTATCGTTTAGTAATTTAAATCAAAGAAGAATTAATAATTAATCAACTGTGGCTAGATTTCAGTGGTATAAACAGAGCTTAGTTGTTTAATAAATAAAAAAAATCTATCTTATTTGGTTATGTTTATATCTCCTTTGATACACATTAAAAATACAAAAAAATTAATGGCAACAAAAAAGTACCCAACTTATGTATATCATCAGTCAGAGTTCCTATAGGGTCAACTGACAATAATTATTGTATACGCGCTACCGAAGCTTCACCTATATTTGAACTGAACTGTATTAGTCAATTCGTTCACCATTTCCTCTACAGACTTTTCGCCATCATCCGGTTGTAATAGTTGCAAAATGCAAATGCAAAATATGCCTTCTAGATAAACAACACATATCTCCGTATATCGTGTCAATTTTTTATCTCTAGTGAAATGTAATCTGGATATTCGATATTCCCTAAAAAGTCTTGTAAGCCATTTTTTAACATCTTGTTCACTATCATTTATGCTCGTGAGATAAAGATTGTTTCTAATTTATAACAATCGATAATCGCCCTTAAGCGATGATTTATTATTGCTGACGACTCAATAAAACTGTCATTCTGATAAGTAGTTTTTCTCTAGTGCTAGGATGTGATGTGTAAAGTCCCGTCTCAATACAACGTGCAAACACACGTTGCACCATGTTGCATCCTTGAACTTGTTATTCACGTAAACTAAAGACCCATAGGACATAGCCCAAAAATGTGCTTGTTTGAGAATCAAATACGCTATACAAACTTTTGAAAAATAATCCTTATTTATGCTTTCAGAACATTTTTAAAGGGGGCGCGAAAATCTTTATCGGTGCGAAAACCATTTTTATGTGCGAATTTTTATTTTGCAAGCAGAACATTTTTAAAAGGGGCGCGAAAATTTTTATCGGTGCGAAAACCATTTTTATGTGCGAATTTTTATTTTGTAAGCAAAGTTGTGGATCGAAATCAAGTCGACCGTTTGTTGTAAGGTAAGTATTTTATCTTAAGGAAAAAGGTGAGTCTCGAGTCCTTTTGCATGTTGTGCGACTTAATCTACATCCAAAAAGATCAAATATAAACAGGAAGTCAACAAAAATTTTCACCGGAATTGAAAATTTTTTATGACCGGAAGTTAACTAAGACAAGTTAAGAACGACTTATGCTGGGAATAACTTTACAAGATTGCGTCCTCAATGAACAAATATGTAGAGGAACAAAAGTAGAGGATATAATACTACATTGACGTGGTCTTGAGTAGCACATGTTGCCAGACAAAATGTATGATACAAAGGATACCTAGATTACAAAAGAGAAAAGTGGATAGACCTCCAAAAAGATGGCACCAGGTAACAAAAGACAAATTAAAATGAAAACGCCAGGGAAAACGCTTACATCCAGGTAAGGAAAATCAAGGGTTGTTAAAAGAATAAGCAGAATTCAAACAAATGAGTATTTTCGGAAAGACAATTCATTATTTTATAGAAATAATATCCCAACAATAGAACGGTGGAATATTATATTATTACAAATACTGAAAAGTTTATCGTCGGTAAAAGTGCAAGACCTCATATTTGCAATTTTGACAGAATTCATTTTATCATGTTACTTAGAACAGTGCTTGCCTGCGCATATATGCACAAAACCTTGTATGTCTAAGTTATTTCGATCTTATTTTTTTGACGATATGCAATACCTCGTATTTTAGTGAGTAGTTTATTTGCCGTACAAAATCGCGTATAAGGCGGCCACTTGCAAATACGAAGTTTTGTTCGTCAGAAATGTCATAAAGCGCCGTGGATGTTTTTCTTCTTTTTTTTTGGTAATTTTTTCGTGATTTTTCTGAATTTTATAATCTGTTGAAAGTAAAAACTGGTAAATGGTCAAAGACCGAATATTATTCAAGCTAAGTTTTGTAATTAGTTTACTTTTACAAAAAAAACTGTTTGATTCTATAAAGTTGGGTTATGGTTAAACTTGTTTTGTATTTTATTGCATGCATTTGTGTGAGACGAAATTTATTTTATATAATAATACTATTCAGGATGTATTTAGATCAAAAGTGCAACCCAGTCACTTTTTAGTAATTGTAATATTAATACGATGTTTATTATTTTTTTTTTTTTCAGATTTTGCAAATACGAGGTTTTGTACTATGGATATAGCAGGGTCGAGTGGTCTATCCAGAAACAAACTGATGGTAAAAAAATCGTTGTCGACTTTTCAGACTTCTCTGAAGGAACAAGAATCTTCCAAGTCAACAAATAATCAGGACCAAAAAGCCAGTGAAGAACCTAATCTAATAAATGAAATAATAGAGTTAAAAAAACTTGGAATCTGCTTACCAGAGGTAAAGAGCAATCAACTAGTTGAAGAAATTTTATGTTCCGATCTAGATTTTAAGCCAAAAACTCAGATCGGTGTTTTAAATAAAATCGACTTAAACCAAGATATTGATAATATTCAAATAACTGTGCCAACAATAAATAATAAAAAAAATCTAGACAGTGAGAAAAAGCAACTTGAAAATGCTAACCTTTACGTGATCAATCAAAATGGTGCGGAAACAGAGGTGGATATTATAGATGACAAAGATCCAGATTTTTTTGCAACAGCAGAAGACTCGAGCTCATATAGCAAAGATGAAGCCAGCAGTTTAGTCGAAGAAGAAAGTAATCAAAATGGAAGAACAGATGAGAACAGAAAGCGTATTCAAACACGAAGAGCCAGAAATGAAAATAAACAAGCTAGAATGCTTAGAAAAGAGTATTTGGGTTTAAAGAAAGATGATGATGGGCAGTATAGGTTGATGATTAATAAAAACAAACGCACTTTAAAACCTGGGTGTAACTTTGAATTTGTAGAGCAAGACAGAAAAGCAATTTTTGATCCATTTTGACAATTATCATGGGATATGAAAAAGGCAGTGTTAAGTGGTTGATGTTGTTTCTAGCAAACGTAAAGTAGAAGGATCTCGAAGAAGTAGCACTCTCCATTACTATTTAGAAAATGGAACTGAGAAAAAAAGTCTGTAAAAAAATGTTTTTGTCAACATTAAATGTATGTGAATGGATGGTGAAAGAATGTGCTAGAAAAGATAGTGAGATGATTGTGCCTGAAGTAAACGTTCGGAGAGCTGGTAGAAATAGGAGGAGTACAGATGAATCAAGACACATACTTCAGAAGTTTTTGTCAGAAATCCCTAAAATGGAGTCCCATTACTGCCGGGCTAGTACAAATAAGTTGTACTTAGAGCCTGTATTCCGAAACAAAGCCGAATTTTATAGAGAGTACAAACACTACTGTCAAAATATAAATATAAATTGTCTTTCTAAAACAATTTTTTTAGAAGAAATGAACAAATCTAACATAAAAATTTACAAGCCACGAAAAGACCAATGCCATTTGTGTATTTCCCACGGATTGGGAAATATTTCAGATGAAGAGTACATGAAACATCAAGAAAAAAAGAACAAGCAAGGCGTTTGAAAATGGAAGATAAAGAGAAAGCTATTAGTCACCATAAAGAAATCGCGGCTTTTTGTATAGATGTACAAGCCGTAAAGTTGTTTCCTGTTTTGCAAGCCAGTGCCATCTATTATTTAGACAAAACTTTGTGTTCATAATTATACTGTCTACAATATGGTTCTAAAAGATATAATCTGTTACCTCTGGGATGAAGCCCAAGGCGGTCTTGAAGCTAATATTTTCGCCACTCTCCAATTACCTTTCAGAAAATAAATCAACAAAAGAATTTATCATATACAGTGATAGTTGTGGGTATCAAAACAAAAATTTAATACTTTCAAATTCTTTTGTTCAATTTTGTATGGAAAACAACCTACATATTACTCAGAATTATCTCCACAAGGGTCATACCCAGATGGAGGTCGACTCGGTCCATAGCGCAATTGAAAGACGGCCCAAAAATCGTGATATTTATGTACCTTATGATTACATTGCTGTTTGCAAAGAAGCAAGAAGAGCACACAGCCTTACAATGTTAAATACGTGAACTTTTCTGACTTTAAAGAAATTCAATTTTATTCATCTTTAAAATCTGGATGTATTGTACTGGTCGTATATATGTTTGTACTGGTCGTACAACTGGAGATCCTCTAGTTAGTCATGTTTGGTCTTTTAAGTACTCCTCATTTAGGAGGTAGATCAAAAAGATCGACCTCCAAAAACAAAAAAAGTGTTATACCTCCATTATACACTTCACAGCCAAAAATAAAAAAACCAAAATATGACCACCTTCTTGATAAACAATATTGGGATTTTTATGACAAATCACCTCATTAATTATGTGGTTGATTTTTATTTAGAATTTTAGTTTGTGACTGTGCCCCTGTTCCTGTTTAAAATTTACTGTTCCTAAAAAAATATTGTTAGGTTTCTTACACATTTAGGTTTATATTCAGTTGTTTTCAATACCTGAATAAAATTCTGCTCAATATTTTGAGATGTGCTGTTTACTAGTGCCTTAAGAATTAAAGTTGTTTATAGTATGTTTAGTATCCAAATAAATAAAAATTTGGTTCCAATAAACCTACAGTGAGTTTTCAAAACCTTATTAGTCAACAATTAGAATCCTTCTGTTAACACAGTGAAATTTTACTTTGAATAATCATTAAATAAGCTATGTACAGATACTCGTATCTAAAAAAATACTAATTTTTTATACAAGACCTCGTATGAAACATGTTTTTTACAAATTAATACGCAAAACGAAATAAATGTCAAATTGCTTTAAGTTTTACTATTATAACTAAATACAGTTCAAAAATTATGGCATAAAAAACGTCTTATTTATCTTTATAAGGGTTTTTTGACCTACTGGAAAATTTTCATATTTGCACATACGAGGTCTTGCACTTTCTCCGACGTTGTGTGTATTATTATTATTTTGTTTGACTATATCCAGCAGAGGGACAAATGCGTAAATGTTGCTTCAAAAAATGTATCCCCTTAAAGGTATTTGAAATTATTAATAAGTAACAAAAGCAAGATAATAACTTATGACAATATATACCAACCAATAAATATTACAGGGAAAACAATAGATATTATTCGGTTATTTTAATATTTGGATAAAAATAATACGTTATTCGGAAATTATTGTAACACGAAACAAATTCGGTAGCCGTAGCTGCAACAATTTTTAATTTATGCACTACAAGACATATTTAACCTTTATTAGCATATTAAAACCATATACTGCTAAAGTATTTTTATCAGTCAATTAAATTTAACTACGATTGCGGGAAAATGTCAAGTATGACAATAATTAATTATTACATTTAACATACCAGGAGTTTAATTGTAAATAAGTATATATTTTTTAAACTTTTTAGAGCTTATTATTTTGGAATGTTGGCACAGAGAATAATCCTTAAAATAACTTAATATCTAACGAACTTTATGAATTAAATCTACTGTTATGTCTTCACACAGTTGTTTTACGGGATTATGTTATGTTAATTAATTCACGTGTACAACTGCAGTAGGTAGCTACAATCAGAGAAGGCAACCAGAGTCGCATCTTTCTGTATCTACTGAAGCAATATAATCTATTTTTAAGAAGGAAAGCTGTTAACGCATACGTAGTTTTTTATATTAGTAGCGTTATACAGTATGCGTCAAATCTACACTATAAATATACGGTTACCTACAAATTACTGAAGTTAGCAGAAAACGGGTTAAACATGAAAAATTAAATAACACAAATTCAAATAATGTGAATTTTAAGTTTTGCTTAAAAAATCCGTTCAGTGTGGTCCATGCACTTACTCCTATAACGGTTAACAAGATTATCAAGCATGTTTGTAAAATGGCCGGCTGTATTCTTCTACAAAATTTTTCACAGAATTCATTAATAGTTGCCTATGAGTAAACACAGCATCTTTCAGCATAAGCAATACTTAAGCATTAAGAGTTATTATATTAGGTGAGTGAGAAGGAAAATAAAAGATGATGTTAAAATTGATTCTTTATATTGCACCTGATTTAGAGTAACGGGTCATCTATGCTCGTCTTCCACGACAAAATTATTTCACTATGAAGCGATTTCTCTAGGATGACCTCTGGTCCTTAAAAACAAAGGCAATGTAAGTTGAAATTGTGCAACACTTAACGAGTCCTTATTAATCGGTAGTGTCTTCCTGCTCTAAAACCATCAACAAATAGGTCTATTTGTCCGTCCATTCCCGTATGAGTAAAAATATTATGACTACTTCTGTCACTTATTTCACTTGAGTTCACTTTGCGCTCTTTCTTTTAAATTTGTTGCTGCTAAACATAAAAACGGCGATTATTCTCTGACTAAACGAAAATCACACCATTTCAAAAGTTTGGGTCAAAAAATATTAAGTTCTCGACAAGCCTTTCTCGATGTATATTCTACAGGTTTCAATGCTCCCTCAGAAAAAGGTCGAAGATTAATAATCACACACATTTCTATCGAACATGGTTTTGTGGAGAATGGTTTATTTGAGTTTGTTTCAAAATACACTAAAGATTACCACAAAGAAATGAATTCAGATGTTTTTGAGAATTACATTGTATTGAATTTTCTACCAAATATTGCTGTCATTGTTTTAGATCACTCAAAATTAATGAAATATTTACCGACAGCCTCATGAAAAAAAGTAGATATAATTAACTGGAAAATTATACAATTTAATGAACAAAGCTTACAAAAAGTCAAAAAAATAACCAGAACAATTTAAAATTTACTAAATTACATAAATTGTCAATATCACAAAATATAGTATACAATGCATTGCAAAATTTTACTAAATTGCAAATTGCATAATAAAACCTTACAAACTACATAGTTTATGAATAAGTTTAAGCTGCTGCATGTGATACCCAAATATATATAAAAATACTTTGTTGCTTGTACCTAAACGTACTGTAATTTCTTAGTTATTCGTTAAGAAACTCTGCTACTGAATAATATGGTCTTTCAAATAGATAGGCTTTTGTCAATTTACAGAACTTAAGAAAAGAAGTTATAGATTTAAGTTGCAAAGGGAGTTTCTAGGAAACAGTTTCTAGAATCTAGAATATATAAAGAGGGAAGAGTTAAAATCCCGTGATTTTTGAAGTAGCTTCTGCAATGTGTTATTCTACTGAGGCCAAAACGATACCGTATTGCTCTTTTTTGTAATTTTAAAATATCATCGGATTGAGCAGCTGTACTAGAACCCCAAAATGGAAGGCCATATCGAAGATGAGACTCGTTCAAAGAAAAGTATGTTATTTTGGAAGATGCTAAATTGATTTCCTTCGAAACAGATCTTATTGCATGGGAGGCTGAGGCTAGTTTCTTACTTAACAAATCGATATGAAACGACCATTTAAGGTTGCTGTCTATAAAAATACCAAGAAATTTTACAGAATCAACGATACTGATCTGGCTGTTATTAAGAGGCAAGGATTAAAGAGGTCCTTTATAGGATAACTATAAGATACTGTCTTATCCGCGTTAAAAGAGAGTAAATTAGAGTCGAACCAGGTTGTTATTTTAAGTAGATCAGAAGTTATTGTAATAATAACTAAACAGTTAATATGGTACGGCCATGTACAGAGAATGCCAGATAACAGGATTCCGAAACAGATTTTGACGTGGACACCACAAGGAAGAAGCAAAAGAGAAAGGCCGAGAAGAAGCTGAAGAGAGGGAATTGAAAAAGAACTAGAGGAAAGAGAAATCCCTCCAGGCCTATGGTTAAATAGAAAAGAATGGCGGTTAGGAGTCGGTAGGCGTCGGAGAACGCTGAAAACCGATAGTAGTATGTAGTAGTAGAAGTTATAATTGCATGAAGCGTTGCAATATTAGAGTTCCTCCAGGTAATACTGGTATCATCAGCAAAAAAAATTTCTATCGATTTTTAAGTTAGTAATGTCATCTATAAAGATAAGGAAAAGTAGAGGACCCAGTACTGAACTTTGTGGTACTCTACATACAATGCTTTTGTGACTAGAGTCAGTATCATTGCTGTAACTAGTTGTTTCCTATTTCTCAAGTAAGATTGGAACCAATTCAAAGAAATACTTCGAATTCCGTAGAAATTTAGTTTTTTTATCAAAATGTGATTTACACAATCAAAAGCTTTGGCATAGTCACAAAAAACAGTGGCAGTATACAGATTATTGTTTAGTGTTTGATAGACCTTATGTAGTACAGAAAACGTAGCATCGCTGGTACATTTATTAGTCGTTTATGTTAGATATCAATACGATGTATCCGCTTTGACATCAATTGTATTTAACATATGTGCTAGACGTGAGAACCTGGAAAAGATCGGCGTAGGACTGGCATGGTTGGAGGCATTGGAGAGAGAAATAAATCCTTATTGATTCTCAAATACTGACTCATGATTTTCATACATTTTAGGTATATAATCCATGAGTTTGTATTGTTATTTCTATGTGAACAGGGTGGACCCTTTCAAAAAATAATATCTAAAATTACATTTCAACAAGAGAGTATATTATTTTGATTGATTTCAGTTTGACCACTTTACCTGCTGTTCGCGGATTAGTGAAGATTTGCATTTGTAATCAGCTGCCAATTGCAAACAAATAAAGTATAGTATAAAATATAACAACTTTTATACAAACATGTAAGGCCAAAAGAAAAAAATAACAATCGAAAAATATGAAAAATCTAGATAACAATAATGAAAAAAATGAATACGGAAAACAAGGATTTGATAATATCTGACACATAATATATCAACATAGAATATGGATTAAAAGTATTGCACTGGTAAGACTTACAAAAAGATTTCTTAGAATTCGTCAGAATTTTATGTCGGTAAAATATGGGTTATGTAAAGATCTACGATAGAGCCCATTGTTATTTATAAATACCAATAGTACCTGTAGCTACCAAAAAATGTTGTCAACCTCGTAGATCGTAAACTGTTGCCGTTTCGCTATTGGGGGTAGAGCAACACCTACGACTATGACTACGATCAGGCCCGTTTCTATTTCTGGAGTTCTTTGTGAATGCACGTGTTCGAAGACGTGTACGTGGTCTGTAGACAGTTTGAGGTGATTTTTATTACTGGTAATAAAGATATATTATAGGTATTATTTTCATACTTATGAACTTACAAGACACTGTGAGTAGGTTTAAGAACCAATCGTCTAAGGCGTCGCACGTTGAAAATCACAGCAAAATTTATCACAAAACCTTTCCAAACAATGGTTTAATGGTAACCTTTAAATGATAACACATAGTAATTATTATTCTGTAATTTAATTAGATATATTTTATAATTTGTCACATCCGGTGAAAAATAATTAAAAATGTAAACGAAAAATATATAGGGTGACCCATTTAAAAAACATAAGTTGGCGCCATATTTCCTTAGTTAGACCCCTTAAAAAATTTCTACGCCATTAAACCCTCCCATAATATAATTATACTCGTATATCACAAGCTCCCATTAGGTTTTAAAACATTTTTTCTAATAAAGAAGATCTATAACCCTGTCGACTTTGACATTTTTTAATAATCGGCCTGTATCTCACAAATATGAGGAGCTACATATTGATAACTTGATTGGGAAATCGTTACTAATGAAAAAAGAAGTCCTGACATTTTAACTACTTTCTTTCTATCTCCTCTAGTTTTAGGTATACGCTATAGAACATACAAATTTAGGTGCACCCTGTAAATAATGCATATTGTACATAATAAACTAAATAATTGCACAAATCTTACATTTATTTTTATTATTAATGGCCCCATTGAAGTTTACGTTCAATTTAAAATGTTCCTAACACTTTGTCAATACTAATCAATGCCAATTAATTCTTATCTATTTTATTTTATACAGGATGTCCAGAAACTCTCCTGACAAATGAAAACTAGAGATTCCTCGGATAATTTTAAGACAATTTGAATTCACCTAGTCCGAAAATGCTTCCTAAGAGAGCTAGAGCTCTTTGAAGATGGCGCCTTATAATTAGTTTTCAGAGTTGAATCGATTCCATCGGTTATTTTAATGCATATATTTTGTTTGGGAAAGTATTTAGTTTTTATTTTCATATTTTGCACTTAATATTTTTCTTTTACTGTACTATAATATGGTCTAATTTAATGGTATATTCTAACTACTTTGCTTTAAAAGATATTATTTTCTGTTATTTCGTAAAATCTCATTGTTAAACTGACTTAAACACATGTCTGTTTTTAAGTTCAAGGATTCGACCTTCTTTCTTATTTTGGAAATTCGTCTCAAACACAGAAACTGCTGTAAAGTATCATATTTCTGTAACCATTTAGTTAAAATTATTGCCATTCAAAATCGCAATACCATAGAGTGATTTATTGGTGTGCACTTGACTCCCTTACCCTACGGATCACCTAGAAATATGGCCAGAGAGTTTCGGACTATTTTATACAAAGAAAGACACACTTCGTACCGAGACGTCCCTTGTTTTTGTGTCTCAGACGAGCATCGCGACGCGCAGCGACCAATTCTACTGCCGGCTTTAATTAATACACCAATATTTCAAAAGGTAAGTCTATTCTTCGTAAAGATAACAGTGATGAGTTAAAGCCAGCTAATTTTCGTAATTTATTCACAATTAATATTTGCTATTTTCGCTAATTTATTTACAAAAATATTGCTTTTTTTCTTCCATTATTATTATAATTTCATTTAACCAGCGAACTCTAAGTTTTACACTAAACATCTTTTTTGTCTTTAACTTTTAAGCATTTGTTAAATTTTCAGGTATTCTAGTACTAAAAGGTACTCTTACATTAAGTTGGTAGGATACACCATTTTCTAGAAAAATCGATTTGAAAATTTTTCGTTTTTTCGTCATGAAAGTAAATTAATAGGTACCTTAATTATTTTATATTTTTTTCAATAAATGCAGCACATAATTCGTAAAAAAAGTTTGGAAAAAGAAGCAAAATATCAAATTGAAACAAAATTTTATTTAAAGGGTTTTAAAAACAAAGTATTTATTGCGATGGAACGAAACTAACAGAAAAGAACAAGTATCAACAGTAGATAGTTACAAAAGATGATCGATGTGATGAACATCTTTATTCTCTTTTCTTAGCCAGAGTTGTGCACGATTTTGTATCGGAACGGATAAAAAATCCATTAATGGATCATCAAGCACAATAATTGCAAGGATTAAAATCCGGTAACCTTGCTGGCCAAGCAACTGGACCGCCTCTTCCAATCCAGTGCTCTTCGTAGTTATTATCAAGAAAGTCTCGTACATTCCTGCTAAAGTGGAGAGGGCAGCCTTCATGTAGAAACCATAAGTTTTGCCGAATATTTAAAGGCACATTATCTAATGAATCAGGTAAAACATTTTGCAGGAAATGTAAGTAATCAGCATCATTTAAACAAGCAGGCAATTCCACAGGCCCAAGTAAATAATCGTTAACTAGTCCTATCCAGACGTTTATGCTAAACCTAAGCTGATGCTTAAATTCTTGAACAACGTAGGGATTGTCACCAACATACGAATTATAGTGTGCATTATGCATATTAAAAATTCCATTTTTCGTGAATGTAACTTTGTCGAGAACAAAATATACCTGAAAAAAATTATCATTTTGATTCTTTTAATTTTGTAACCACCTAGCGAATTCTTCACGAGCAGCAAAATCTCCTTGTAGCAGTACCTTTGTAAAATAAAAAAGATAAAAATTTTTGTTGTGTAAGATATTTCCTACGGAAGATTTTAAAATTGTGGGACACATAGCAGGGGTCGTATTTTTGAATGCAATCGAATTTTTTCGTATACGAGTTAATTCGAATGAAAAATTTCGTATACGAATCTGAATGTGTATTTTTGAACGTCCTTCGAAATGTTATACGTATACAAGAAGAATTTTTACCGGCAACAATGCAAATTCGAACAATCAAAACTCAAATAAAAAAAGAAGAAAAAGTGATTTTGTCATCTAAAACAATTAGTTGCTTGTAAATTAGCTGAAAGGAGTAAAAAACGGCATAAAATATGTTAGTTCGGTGTCGGCCGAACCAAAAAAAAAATAACTATTCTACATTGTGAGGGACTTTGTTAATCTGTATAATTTTTGAAATTGTACATCCGAATTATAATCCTCTACATGGTTAAGAAAGGGAGGGAAAACTCTGCCTCTCGGTTCTGCTAACATTTCCGCCTCTGCAAGGGCATTAATTGTATTTCTTTCTATTAAAAAATTATTTAAACCGCCAATAAAAACAAAGTTCGATGTAAAAATATTTTATATAACAAAAATTAAAAACTATCAGCCGAAATATTATCTGACGTACACGGGCCAAGTGACAACTGAAATGACAACAATTACTTTGATCGTATACTAACATCGAAATTCGAATGGTTCAGACCCATTCGAGTCGCCGTATACGAAAAAATTCGTACACGCAGTATTCGAAAATACAAAAAACTGGATTTTGAGCGAATTTCTTCTAATTTCGTATGCGAAATATGCTCGAATGAATTCGAAAATACGACCCCAGATAGTCTTCGAACGCTAATTTCTGGATTTTCCTTAACTTCCATTACCTGTTACATAATTATGTCGTTCTCATTCATTATTTTTTGGGACCATTGAACCCGTTTCTCTGAATCGTTGATGAAGAGATGTAAATATTGAGTGAGTGGGATCACGATTGAGAAAGTTTTCAGGATATCTAAGTTATGCTGCTCGATCGTTACACCTCATTTCGCCATAAACATATCAGTATCAGCGTATTCCTCATTAGTAAAAACCATTTTTGTTGAATTGAAATTGTTATATTTAAATGCCAAAAAGTAAAAAACTAAAAGATAAACATCGCGAATCGACCATAATTTAACAATGAAAAACGTAGGTTATACTTCTGTTGACAGGTCAAAGCCAACTATTGCAAAAAATATTAATTTAACTTTCATGACTAAAAAACGAAAAAGTTTCAAATCGATTTTTCTGGACAACGGTGTATCCTATCGCCTTGGAGTATGAGTACCTTTTAGTACTAGAATACCTGAAAATTTAATAATCTAGTATCACCAATTCTTAAAATGTAAAGACAAAAAAGTTAATCGTTAAAATGTTGACCTACCCAAGACGAACGCCTATGATCGCTACTAGCAATTTAAGAAATCGGTTCAACTCTGGAGGATACATAATCGTACCAGTTTTTGTTTTTCTAAATAGACGCGTTCTGGAGGTATTTAAAAAAACTAATACAAGGCGCCATCTTCAAAGAGCTCTAGCTTCCTTAGGAAGCATTTTAGGACTAGTTGAATTGGTTTGAATTGTCTTAAAATTATCTGAAGAATCTTCGGTCTTCATTTGTCAGGAGAGTTTCTGGACACCCTGTATATCAAATTACGCTTTATATTTTTTCTACACAAAACATTTTACTGTTTTTTTTTCATAAACGTAGAAAAATATTGTATGCAACTCACACAAAAAGAATTTATTGCATGCGATGTGAAATTCTCTAACCATGCCATTAGATCGAGTTGGACAACACTTCGTGCGTTTGTTGCATAAGTAACTATTATGCAAACTATAAATAAGAAATGAATACCAACAAAAAACAGTAAATTAAGTTTCGTTTTGAGTAGTCACAATCGATCAAACAGTAAAAATTTCCAAATTGTCGAAAAAACAAGGTTAAAATGTAAGAATTTCAGCCTTCTATGCATTATCAACAGTTAAATTTAATTACCTAGTATAGGTAATAATTTTCTTGTACTTAATTGATAGCACAGTTTGTCTTATTGTTATTAATTGTTCGTTTATTGCATAAAAAATTACCATATTTATAAACATATTCATCATTGATCAATATATTAAGATAAATAACAGAGCAAGGTGCAGCAATGTAGCGCCATTTTTATAATAAAACAGACCATTGACAATTAAATTGGCGCCAAGTTCATAAAGAGTTTATAAAAATGTATATGAGTTATAAGGAGCACCTCCTTTAATCATGCAATTATATATGAAAAAAATATAATTATTGATAATGCAGTAAACGTAACATATTTACATAGCCTTATAAGATAGACTGGTATGAATACAATTCTAAGATATATCGAACACTTATTAAGATCAACAATCCACCACACAAAACTATAAAGTACTTTCATAACTTTATTTAAAATTTCACATGAAAAGAAAATACTTTTTTAAAACGAACCAGTAGAGACAACAGAGGAAGTAATAAGAATGGTCTCTATTGGCTGACAAAGATTGTCATAAAAAGATTCCCATAAAATCCACTATGATAATAGTACACAGCATATACACTGCCGAGCATAAAATTAAGGTCAATCCGTAATTTGAATTTCTTTAGGAAATTATTATTCTTTTTTAACTATTTTCGGTTTTAACATAGTTTACTATTGGATTGCTTGAAAAAATTGTTGTTTCGATAAAAGTTTGAGATAAAAAGGGCCTTTTACTATAATTTCTAAAAACCATTATCAGCATAGTTTTTGTTTCTGTGCGAGAAACGTTGGTGTAAGTCTCTCGAGTATGCAACGAGTATGGCAATGGTACGAAAAAACCGGTCTGCTTACTCGAAGACCTGGTTCAGGCTGAGGCAGAATTACAACAGGTAGAGATGACCGACCTAAACGATTTTGTTATTTCTATTGCTTTGAGAAACCAAACAGAGACTGGCAACCATCATGGTAATTCGCACTTTCGATACCGCTGCTCTAAAGAGGTCAGCAGAAGTGAAGTTAAACCAAGCTCTCAAATTGTTTAACCAGGGGATGCGTCTTCTTCCGCGACTCCTTCTACCCTGTATTCTTCCTTGCGTTGTTAATTGCAACAAGTTATAACGCTCGGCCCTCATGACATGTCCCAAATATTGCAGATTTCTGACTTTAATTGTATTTAAAACCTTTTTATCTTTTCCCATTCTTCTCAACACCTCGACATTCGCGACTCTATCCACCCAACTTATTCTTAATATCCTTCTGTAGGCCCATAACTCGAAGGCTTCTAATCTGTCCGAAACATCTTTCTTTAATGTCCAAGCTTCCAACCCATAAAATAATACGGAGAACACGTAGCCTCTCAGAAGTCTTATCTTTAAAGAAATTGAAATGTCCCTGCTGCAGAGTACTTTTTTCAGTTTGTTGAAAGAATTTCTTGCCTTAATATCTTCTGTGTACTCATTATTTTCGTTAATTATTGTACCCAGATATTTATATTTTTCAACTTTTTTAATTTGTTCTCCATGTATTGTTATGTTTTCTTGGCGCTGTTGGGCTTTTGTAATTACCATAAATTGTGTCTTTTTTGTGTTTAGGGACAGTCCGTTTTCTTCA
This sequence comes from Diabrotica undecimpunctata, assembly GCF_040954645.1. Lineage (NCBI taxonomy): Eukaryota > Metazoa > Arthropoda > Insecta > Coleoptera > Chrysomelidae > Diabrotica > Diabrotica undecimpunctata. The sequence goes on along the minus strand of NC_092804.1, from coordinate 61,729,611 downwards.
CTGACTTCTACCACTCTGTCAACCATTTGTAGTAAATCCTCAAGACATTCCGCTAATTAAATAGTGTCGTCGGCAAACCGTATATTATTGATTGGTCGGCCATTTACTTTTATTCCCATAGTACGTTCTTCTATTGCTTCCTGGATTATTTCCTCTGAATACAAATTGAACAAAGTAGGAGACAGGACACAGCCCTGCCTGACGCCCCTCTCAATCTGTATTTCATTTGAAAAGACGTTGTTCTCTTTTACCACAGCGATCTGATAATAATAGATAGCGCTAATGATCCTGATGTCTCTCATATCTAAGTTTTTCTTTTCAAATAATTCGATAAGACGGTTATGTCTGACCTTTTCGAAGGCTTTGTTGTAATCCAAGAAACACATAACAAGAAACGAGAACACTTGGCTTGGACAATAGAGGATTGGAGTCGTGAATTGTTTTCCGATGAATCTAGATTCTGTCTTACGGGCTCAGACAAACGTGTAAGAGCGTGGCGGCGTCCAGGCGAGAGATGTGTTCAAGCATGTGTTGCTGAGGGACTTTCATTTGGTGGAGGGTCAGTTATGGCATGGGGAGGCATATCGTTTGACACTCGCACAGAGTTAGTCATTATCGAGAATGGGACATTGACGGCGGGTAGGTTACTTACTTACTTTCCGTGTGTGGAACACCAACAGCTTTAAATTTTGCATTTCCAATGGTTGGCCACATAGATGGCCCTGTCATTAACTAAAAATAGGTCTTTTTCTGTGCAAGTCTCTCCCATCTCTGTACATGAGGGTGACTATTCTGAACCGCGCCACAGTGGCAGGTATCGTCCTCCTGGTATCCCCATTTCTTCAGGTTACCAGCACAACGTGAAACGCCAGTTCTTAGTCTGTTTAGCGCTTTCCATAATTTGTGTCCAGCGGCCATTTCCTCTGATGAGGCAAAATGTGTTGTAGCTGACGCTTGCCATAGGTCTTTGGCGTCTTTGGCTCGTCGGGAAGGGATCGTGATTTTTTCAGAAAGCTTTTCCGAGATCTTAGTCTACTTGGCTGAACTCGGTGGTCATACAAGGTCATACAAGATAGAAGGTGGAGCGATTCCAACTATAGGGTAGACCTCTTCGATAGGTGTCGGTTTCAGGCAACCAGATATTATACGAACCGTTTCATTGGTGCTGCAAACTCGGGGGCAGAAAAACATATTGCTAAGGCAGAAGTACAGAGAGTGTGTTTATGCTCCCCATTTTGTATTTGTTAGTTTGCGGATGATATTATTTCTGGCGCTTACTTTTTTCTTAACATCTTGACAGTGATATCGATAAGACAGAGTTCTATCTAGACGTACGCCGAGGTATTTTGGCGTCTCATTGTGTTCCAGCATCTGACCACGCCATTCCACCTCCAGTGTCCTTCGGGCATGCTTGTTTCTAAGGTGGAAAGCACACACCTGGGTTTTTGTAGGATTGGGTTTCAGCTGGTTTTCGTCATAGTATAGTGCTAAGTCTTCTAGGGCATCTGTCAGTTTTACTTCGACTTCATTGAAGGTACTTCCCTGAGCTGCCACAGTTGTATCATCCGCGTAAATAAACTGTCTTGTTTGTTGGTTTTTGGGTTGGTCGTTGGTATAAATGTTGTATAGCATCGGCACGAGGACACTTCCTGTGGGAGACCCTGCTCGGATATTAACTGAGGTTCAAATCACACAATTTGTTTGGCCTGCTCGCAGTCCAGAGATCAAACCCATAGGACATGTTTGGTAGGTAATAAAGAGACGTTTATGAAGTCGTGTATTGGTCTCTAGAAATTCAACAGAGCTTCGCGACATATCGGTGCAGGAATGGAACAAGCTTTCACAGAATGTATCCAAAATCTGATCCAAAGCATTCCTCGGCGTTTGAAAGCTGTTATCACTGTTAAAAGAGGGAATAATGGCTACTAAAGTTTTTAAAAAAATTTTTTCTTTCAACAAAAAGCACATCAAATTAAAATTGTCCCTTTTCAATATTTTTTAGTATATTAAAGGAAAATTGTTTATTTATCATTACTTTCAATAAATTTTGAAGGACAAAAACGTTGTTTTCTTTCCAATCCATTAGTAAACTATGTTACAACCGAAAATAGTAAAGAAAGAATTAAAATTTCTAAAATAAATCCAAATTACGGAGTGACCCCAACTCTATGCTCGGCCGTGTATATTACAGTAATAGGTATATAACAATATTTTCTAACAGTATTAACCCTAACTTAGTGATATAGCAAAATCTACGTATTTTCGACAGTTTTGTACGTATTTTTTAAAAAAAAATATGGTATTTTTAAAAACGACAAAAATATTTTTTTCACTGTAAACATATTTTTTTTAGAATTATTTAGTTTAAATTGTTCAAACTGTTGGATCCCATTACTGGTACTTAAATAAAGTGAATTTGAAATGAATTACGTTTAATTTCAATTAGGGTAGAAATAAACAGGATAGTATTGCTATTTTTTTACAAGAAAGTCGATAGTCGATAGGCTTGTAGTAAAAATAAAAAGCAATCTCTTTGATTTTTATAAGCTACATTTTATCCATTACCAGTTTTTTGCAAAAAAAAAATGTAAAGTTTTTGGGTTATTCGTGAAAAATCGATTGAAAAGATAAGAACCATTGAAATTGCCTATCATAAATAAGTCTAAAACTGTGGATTTTTCGAAAAAAAAAAAAACTCTATAAAACATGCATTCCTTAGAATATATTTTTTTAGCGATTTTGAGGTTATTTCCAATAGAAACTTTTCAACTCCGCAGTTGGGTTGTACTATACCCCAAGGAAAAAGCACACTTCGGCATAGGGTAGATTAAGTTAAGTGTAAATAGGGGTTAACTCCAAAATTTTTATACAATACAATTTTGAAATCAACTATTCTAGGTAATAACTTTTATATATTTAGGAAGAAATAAGAGCGACGAATGCATGCAATAGAAATGGGATTGATTATGAACAGAGTGACTGGAAGGAGTAAAAAAACGGCAAAGATGACATATGGTAGGAGACGGTTACACGTTACATTAGACATATCTTTGGGGGGGGGGGGCATTAATGTTGGATTTTTTACACAAAGTATTCTTACAAATAAATTTTTGCTAAATAATTAAAAATTGATTTAAAATCTAAAATGTATCTTTGTTAAAAAAAAATTAACCCAAAATTACATTGACTAAATGAAAAACAAGAAAAAGAATGTAACATAATTGGATATTACCACCTCTTTACTTAAGTCAGACTACTACTAATTTCAGCCAAATCATACAAGTCAAAATTAAATTGAAAGCTGCCATCAATGCTGCTACAGAATCTTGTCACTCACTATACCATTAGTCGAGGGTCAAAATGGATGGAAGGATAACAGAACTGGCGAAAGGTTTTATTTTTTATCCTTTCCGTAGACAATTCACAGATAATTCATATTTTTTTATACCAATATAACAATGAGAAATGTTGTGTTGAGTAACATTAACGGTGATAGAAATGACGTAAAAGACAAATAAATCTAAGCTGTCAGCTATATTTTAATTATCTTTAATACCCAGCAGAAAACGTCTATCAAGGTTAAAACTTTTATCCGCATTTTATATTAAACGTGATGTAATTTCTTTCCTGAGTTGTAGTTCAGTTAAAGATTATTGCAGTAATTGTATCTATTACTTTACCAGATGCTTAAATTTTTAAAATTATGATAACAGAACTGCATGCTTTTAAAATTAGTGTTGCAGTTTTGTTGAATTTCGAAGGTCAATAGATAATAAATAGTTGACTTAGTATTTTCCGTCTAAAAATTTTAATAACAAAGTGTAAACCAAAGGTTCACGACCCAAGTGTATAGGATTTAAAGTCAGTAATACAGTGGATCCTGAGTTCTTGAATTCTACAGAGTAATACTTTAGACATTCTCCACGAGAGATTCATCAATGTTATGTGATCTATATCATTGCTTAACACGCTGAGTTAGACGGGTACACGGAAACTCATCACCAATTAACATAAATGCACTCACAGGTAGTACAAACTCATCACCACAATAAAAACAGAACTTTAAAATCGACCTGAAGAGATTTGCAAACTGATCACTGGCCTACCTGCACCCCATGGCAGATAGAGACCATAAAATGCTTGCAAACCGCCAAGGTTTGATAATTTGAAAGAATAATCCAGATCTGAATGTATTAAATGCAAATGCAATGCATTGGCTGGTGTTTGGGAATTCCATTATATTCTTTCTCTTTATTTGCACTTGTTCTGAGTACGTTCTGAAGTACGTTCTGAGCCAAGGGCGCCAGTAGCGGGGTGGACTTGCATCCATGTGTATGCCATGTAAAAGAGTTCCTAGACTTTATATCTTTTGAAACAGGGGCACTCATCAGAAGAACGTATTGTGGCAGCTAGTTTTTTCACCACACGTCCTAAAATACCAGCAACAGCTTCATCCTCTTTAAGGAAGTAAATGTTGAGGTCATATATGTATCCGGTTAAAGACAACAACTCCTTTGCCACATGTTTATTCCCCTTTTTGTTGGTTTTAGTGGAATATACTGTTTAAGGGAAGACGTCCCTTGAATGCGGTCATAGTTTCATCAATAGACTGATGAAAACTCTCTGTTCTGGATTTTTCAAAAGTATGCTGAGAGAAGAAGCAGTGGTAAACTACCTACATGATGGACAGACGCCGTCAAAAGAATCGCCTGGAATTGGCTGCAAGAAGCTCAATACCAACAGAACTGGAAGAAATTAGGGAAGGCTATGTCCAACTTTTAAACGCAGAAGACTGTATGATGATGATGCATTTGGAAAATCCAAGTTTTTTAAACATGAAACCAAGTAATATGTCTTAGGTGAATTACTAGGCTTTTCAGGATCATTATAGTATATTTTTAGTGACAAATAGCAACATCGGTCACGTGCTATAGCCTTTATTATGACTGGGTTGCCAAGGAATTTATTATTCGACGAATAATCTTTCGTGCTCGTTAATTTGTTGTAGCACATAATCATGGTACAAACAAGAAACTAATCACTTAGTACAGCGAGCGATGTGCATAAATAAAGACCACGGAAACAACTTTATAAACACATCCAACTCACTCGAACCTCGTCCAACAGCCAAAGTGACTACTCCTTGCCTTTTATTTGGAATGGTCGCCAGGTGGATCCAATTTCTCCTCTTCTTCTTCAGAATCTATCTTTCGAGAACTCTTTTAAAATGTTTTTTAAATCTTCCTCTCGTGAAGAATGTTCTTGTTAATGTGAACCTTCATGAGACTAGGTAGATATTCGTCAGAATCTGAAAAAGGAAAAGGTTCCTCTGATTCCGACAAGTCATTTAGCTCTTCAACGATGTTTTCCAACTCATTTTGTGCTAAAAAACGTCTGGTCATAATTTAGGAACTGCAATAATATAAAACTGATGGGAGACTAATGACCCGAGCAAAAAGACTACTGTGACATCCACATCCTATTACATTTTATGTAATAGGAAATTTTACTTACTTTCAACAACAAACGCTTTCAGGATTGTTTTGTAATAGTATTTTGCAGCAAAAACATTAAATATTTATCACAGCAACAAAGCATAGAACCACGTTGGACAAGAACACCTAGGTTACATGTTTAGTAATATGGTTATATCTGAATAAAGGTAATTTAGGGGATAAATAGGCGCCACTAGAACTTTTTTAAATTCAGTGGGACATATAGGTCTCCACAGTACCTTTCGGTACTGTAGAGGATAACCCAAAAAGTTGTGCTTTCAGATAGTACTTTTGAATGCGTTAATTGTTTTAATTACCGTAGTTCTAACTCCATATAGATGTCTTTCATCTAATATCTCTTCATTTATGCTCTATGTCATTTAAGCTCGTATTAAAATATATCCCTACTCTATATTTAAAATAAATGACCAGATATATCTTGCCTTACGAATATGAATAAATCTCCAGCTAAACTAATTGAAATGTAAGACATTGAAAAACTAAAAGACGAACGAAAATTGCCATCATTAAAATGAGTGATGAAAGACGTGTAGTCAGATATTTAAGGGCAAAGACAACAAACATGAACTTTATAAGGCAATAAGTATGTTTTTTTTAAATAGCAGTCACACATATTAAATCATAAGTAAGTTCGTTAACTTACTATAAACAGGTTTATTATACACGGAACATTATTCTAACAAACACGCCCAACATCCGATGACAGGATGAAAATAAAACAACACGAAAAATTTATATTATAAAACCATCAAATTAAATAAAAGTACAAAAAGAATTTAACCCCTTTTCTAAGGTTACCGGGTACGAGATAAAAATTAATTAGGTTTACGTTATTTCGGTTAGTCAAGAAAACTCCAAATATGACTATAAAAATAAAAACAGATGATTCTGAAACTATTTTCTTGTAGCATGTTTAAGTTAAATATTGTTAACCAACTTCGTCTAATCATCACATTTGAATTTCTGCCTTTTTTAAAAAATCAGCTTCCAATTTTACTGATCAGTTAAATTTTGTAGTCAACTCATAAAATATAAACAATTAGGTTTAAATTATAATAAAAATACCAGCTACTGTCTCAATTTTAATAAACTAAGGGCCGATTGTTCGAACGTTAATCAAAACTTAATTGTAATCAAATATTTAATTAAAATCAAATACGTCACATTTTAAGGTTATGTTGACTGATTTATTTTATTCAATTTTATTATTTTACGTTTTAATTCAAATAAGCCATAATTAAACTCTTTCTGTTGTTAATTTCATGTTTTTATTTACAAATCAATAATAATAAGCAATTTTTAATAATTTTGACAGCTGCTGTGACGTATTTGATTGTAATTAAATATTTGATTACAATCAAGTTTTGATTAGCGTTTGAACAATCGGTCCTAATTTAATTACAATTCATATAGAGTACAACATATGGGTGCTTGACCTGGTTTACTTTTTAAAAATGTACAATCAATCTTGTTCCGAATGTCATTGTCACTTTAAATAGTCAATTATCACTTTTGACATATCAAATTAGTTGGCATATAACTTTCCTACAGTTCGGATGTAGAAAAACTCTTTCGAGTAGGGACTTACGTTTCCGTTTGGCAATCTAAGTCCATCGGCATATTTCCAGATAATTTAAAATTTTAAGTATGGTTTAGTCCATTTACACCCAACCACTATTTGGTTTTGGGGTTATTTTGCAAGTACTACAAAGTAAGTAACTACTCAAATGTTTGCATACAATACTCAAAATTTAACCATACGGTTTTAGTAGGATTACTTACTTTTAGGTTCACTGAAGATGAACTGATTATTCAGAAAACGTTCTGAACTTGATCCTTTTGGATTTTTACATTTAATTTTTAATTAAACATAGGGGAAGGGGAGGCACACGTGGACAGAGGCACAAGTGGACAGTTGATTTTTTTTCGTCTAGATTTCTTTTCGAGTAGTTCTAACTCACTCTCCTAGGTAGCACTGGTAATATAGTTCTATGCCAAGAAACAAATTCAATGTCAGTTGCCATTTGTTTGTGTCACGGGGTTGTGTTACTTTTGCCGCGTAAAAGTAAAATAAACAGTTTTTTAGAGTTTGTAATATTATTTAGTGACATTCTGTGTTTCCTTGTAAAGTGCATCGTATTTTGAATACATATTGTCATCATTTGATATCAGGTAAGTTTCTACAGTTTTGTTCTAATCATAACATAAAAACAGATATCCGGTACTTTTGAAAAACTATGCATACAGTGCAGATGTGGACACTATACAGGGGAACAAGTGGACAGTGTCTACTTATACCCCATAGGTTCTTTCAAAACAAAACAACCTAAAATATCTTTTTTAACATCAAGGAATTTTATTTTTAAAATACTTAAATAAATTATGGGCAGGTACTATTGAAAAAATTCATTAAAACCCCAATTATTTAAGGTTCATACTTTGTGAACCACCCTGTATACACCGTGACGCATAAAACCAAGTAAAAGCTTCCTCATCTCTAATAATAACCATACTACTAACTTAATTAAATAATTCCGTGTACATGTTAATCCAGCGTTGTTTGCTTAAAGTTATTGCTAATTTATGAAAAATGCAACAAGGTATAAAAATATCCTGACAAGCCCAGAAGATCATGCAATACATACATGGTTAATGAATGAATATGTGAGCATTTGGTAATATACACGAATGCGTAAGACACGATTAATAAAATTACAACAGATGTTAAAAATGCTGCTGTATGTTTTGAAGCCGTGGGTGAAAAGAAAAAAGTCTCGACAAAGGTCAGAGCCGCTCAACGCGCCCGTGGGATACGTTAGGAGGAACTTTCTAATAATATTCAATACACACCAGGTCAAAGAAATGCAATCAAAATAAATGTCAACACAAATAAAGGAATTGTAAGAAAGGTCATTGTAAAATCATAAATGGACTTTTTTATTATTAAAAAAATAAATTACGACATTTATTTAAATAGTCCCTCCCGATAAATCGACTATAATAAACAGAATAAATTTTAATAGCACATAAAATGATATACAGATTACAAACAAATTGCAAGATCTTTTCAAAATAAAGTCGAAGGATATGATAAAAACTTCACAACAGAAGAAGTTAGAATTTTTCTAACAGCAGATTCTTAGATAGAAGCAAGACGTCAAAAATTATCTTGTTTTTTTTTAATTATTCAGGCGATGAAAAAACTTATGAGACTTTATATCGAAGAAAGATATTACCAGCTTAAATGTCTTAAAAGAACAACAATGGAAAGACCATATTAGAAGACTAAAATGAATAGGATTCAAAAACTAGAAGAAATCTTTAGTAATAACAGGAAACTGTTAGTAACCTCACTTATATAAACCGTAAACCGTGTTGGAAATATCGTCCCGAAATAAGTCCCAAATATTCGGAAAACTACAATATAATACCACTTTTCAACTGATCCTAATAATAATTATACGGCAAATATATTATATATCTACCTTGACAGAAGACCGTTATATCTCAAAAAAGTGAAAAATTGACTATGTTGGTGAACAAATTTTAAATATTCTATAGTTTTTGTGTGGTAACCTCATAAAGTTAGGTTATGCCTATGGCCGTCAGATGGTAGAAGTGTCGATATTGCTAATAAGATAAATAAGAAAAGTTGATTCGACATTTTGCACAATACTGTAATATTTTGAGATATGACATCCTTTCTCAAAAACACAATAAGATAATACTGTTACGAAAGTTCTGTAAGATTTATCCCACATGGAAGAAGTCTCATGACGAAAAAGAAGAACTATTTTCTAGAATATTCAAGATGCCATCGAAAAATCAAGAAATGTCTAGTGAAGTCTGGAATGTCAGAAAATGTATATAAACAGATGTTTTTGACAGTTTCGATAACACTTGTAATTGCTATTTTGAAGTTTATAGTTCAGTCTGTTAAAGTATTGTAAACACGTTGGTGTTAAACGAAAGTTATTTTAAACAAGTGTAACAATACAATACTTTATGTGAAAAATAATACATTATTTTGAGTTGTGTCAGTCTTGTAAAGAAGTTGAGTTTATGTTGAAAGTCAGTTGTAGTATTGTTTGAGTTACGTCAGTATTTTAGAAAATTATTAGAATATTTTGAATCTTTGAACACACCTATCTACGAATTATTTCGACTTATGACGTTCTTAAAAAAATCCAGTTGGAATGATTTCAGATTATCAAAATATCTCAAGGATTTAGGGATAGACTCATGCTAAAGTTGACTTCTGTCAAAAACAATGAAGAGAGTGTATTATGAAAAGTTAAATAATGACTTTTCAAATGAAAACAAATATTTGTTTAACTATAATTACTGCAGAATGGCAGTATTGTTTAGTTGGTGTTTACACTATAGCATTTTTGTTTTATTTTTATGAGACAAATCTACATTTTTTGTAAAAAAAACACGTACAAGAATTTTAATAAACACCGAACACATTCTTTTAAGAAGAACGTCACAACTCAAAAATGTTATGGCCTAAAACAGAAAAAGAAGTATAGAATTGACTATAGCTTTTTACAGGCTAGTAAAGCTAGTCCAAACCCAAAATATCAGTCTGTTCGCAGTTATGGGTAAAGTTTTAAAATATTTTTAAAATTCATCGATTTTTTAAATGGCCATTTCTGAAAATTGTCACGTTTTGACATATGACGGTCTTCTTCCAAGGTAGTGAGTGATATATCATAAAATAATTAATAGATGACTACAATATATGACGATAGGGGATGACAATGTTGGTTTAGGAAAGTGAGATCGACCAATTAGGATGTATTATTCACAACTAAACAAACGATTGAGAAGTAAATATAATTGTGAAAGCCTATATATACATAATATACATATTCGAATATACATTTCGAAGATTTATGCGAGCGAATCAACAGAAATCTATTATGAGACATCCTATAAGATCCAATTACTTAAGCAGTAGCATATCTACGAATATGATCGAGAGTTGCCACAAAATCAACAGTTGAACTGTGAAACAATAAAATGGACTGATACCCTACAACTGCAACAGCAGAGTTGAAAATTCTGAAGTAAAATTTGTAAGGTGTTGTACAATGTTCGACCGATTTAATGAGAAAATAAGAAGCTTAATGTCTAAAATATACAAGAAAATATAAGAAACACATAGGAAAATAAGACACAATATTTAGGGAGCATGCCACTCGAAAGAATGCCAAGTGCAGCTTTACACTAATAACGGGAAGCTAATGTATAGGAAGGCCCAGAAAAAGGCGGACCTTTTAAACTATCCACCCAAGCTTTAAAAGCAAAACATGCTCTTTTTCTGGAGTCGTCTGTTATACATCGGTGATACTGCCGCAAATTGGCTTACTGTAGAGCTTTTTATTCATTCGACAGTATCAGAAAATTGTATGTGATCAATCTTGCAATACATTATTAAGATAATTTTGACGATTAATTCTAAACTTTAATAACGACATGGAGAAACATTACACAACTGAGAAGATGTAATATCTATTTTATCTTATTTTAAGAGTATACAGTGACAACAAAACATTTAGTTTTACCGAAACTGCTTATTTAAAAACTTTGTTCTTTTGGATACTGATGGTGTTACTGTCTCTTTATGAAACTCTTCGTTCTTAATTCAGAAATATATTCAAGTCTTTCCTTCTGTGCCTTTTTAAATTATTCTCGCGCAGCAGTATATTATTTTTTCCTTCTTGAATACATCTAATGTAATTAAAATCTTTTGCTTTCTTTTATATATTTGACCCTTTCATATATCTCTTTGCTGTCTCTTCACCTATTAGGTTACGATTTGGTTTCTTATGTTACGAAAAGAAAATATTTTCTTATGATAGATACTCTTGACAAAATAGTTGGAAAAATTGAAGACTATGAAGAGATCGATAAAGTTAAAACACTACCTCCTCAATATTTTATTTATAGAATATAAAATTTAAGTAGAAAAACCTTTCTAGAAGCATTTTATGAAAAGAGTATGAATTTGTAATTATTTTCCTGTACGGGAAAAGCAAATTTAATATGAAAAAATATTTATTTTAACCGTTTGTGATATATATTTATTTGTATTCAATATTTTAAACGCTATTTTAGTAAGTCACAAAAGAAAACGAATTTTTTCTTATGATACTTTTGACTATATTTATCTGGACTAATCATAGAGCTTTAGAAAGGAGCTTTAGAGCTAGAAAAAGATAATGGCAAAGTTATAATACATCTTATTCCGCTCAACATTTTATTTGTAGAATAGTACAATATAAAAGGTCCGTAGAGAAAGAGTTCTAGAAGTACTTTACGAAAAGGGCATGAATATTTAATTATTTTCCTGTGTCGGAAATGCAAATTTGATATGAAAAATTTTTTGTCTTAACCGTGTCAAATTATAAAGCGTGTGTCGCCATAAATTCTTTATTATAAATTCACATTCTAACGATAAAACTCTTTAACAATAATATGTCTATTGTGCACTCAGACACTCATTTAGTTCTATAAATTCTTGTTATATCTAATAAATACCCACACTTTTCAAAGCACACGGTGAGTGACAAGGGAAACAACACACCATCACTGTTATTGATTGATATAGCATCGTGTCCAATGGATTGAAAATTTCTGTCGTGTAGAAATTTCTGTTTTCGTGACCATGAAGAAAGTTAAAGTTTCAAATTTTTAATATATTGCGCTACCGCTATAAAAATATATAATAACTGAAGTGTACAGGCAACTATGATAGGTTCGTAGAAGAAATCAAAGAATTATTTAATGATTACATCTACAGAGATAAAGGTGCAGTAGAATTAAAAATTTAAGGACGTTATCACATGGTGAATACGACAGTAAATTTTTTGTCATTCAGAATTTAAGTATCTTTTATAATTATTCTTCTTATAAAATCAAAAATACGTGATTTGAGAATTTCTTGTTAATGTGTTAATGTATAGGCATATAGATAGGGCCTTTGTAGGTGGTACCACAGCAAGAAGAATGGTAACATGGACTATGCTTTATAGGGGAAACTCTATGCTTTCCGAGCATAGACTGCCGCAAAATCTACGTTACCGAAAATTTTTATGAAAGATTTATTTTTTATTTATTTATAAAAACGTATGGCATTATTCGAAAATTATGAAAAAATGAAAATTAGCTTTGTTGATAAAAAAAGTTATAAAAAAAATAATGTGTATGTCATTTGTTTATTAATACCTAGTAGTTACATTTTTGGACGTAAAGTTGGTTCAATTCGTCCCATATTGTCTACAGAGCACTAAGCTTAGACAAGTTGTTTGGCCGGGGTAGCCGAACTTAAATTCGTCTTCATAGTGTGTCATATACGGAAAATCCCGACGTTTTCTAATTATTTATTTACAACTCTAGCACGGTGTGGACGCGCGTTATCGTCCATAAAGATAACATTAAGTACTATAAATGACGTAAAAGGTACCACATGCTTATCTAAAATGGTTAATATATACGTTGCTTCTATCATATAACCTCCATCCACAGGAACTAACTCATTGCGGGCATCGGAAATTATACCAGCCGAAATCACAACTAAGCCTCCTCGATAGGTTACTCTGTCTGCAATATTGCATTGGACAAATCTTTCTCCTTGTCTCCTCCAGATTCTTTCGCCACTGTCTGGTGTCTTCAAACAAAATCTGGACTCAAAACATACTCCAATCTGCACAATTTTAGTTGTCGTGCTTCATTGCAAAAGAAAGTCAAGATCTGAGATGTTTCACGATTAGCTGTGGAAATAGGGCTGGTCTTCTGAATAATAGATTTGCTACACGAAGTCGTCGACGAACTATTTACCTACTAACATTCACATTTCGGACTTCGTTCAGGCGATTTTCCAGCTCAATTGAAGTTAGATGCCTATTTCTTAAACAAGAAGAAACCAAAAATTGATCATCACCTGCTGATGTTGCTCTCTTACGGCCTGATCATGATCTTCTAGTATAGTTGCCGTTTTGGTTAAACCGCTCAACGACTCTTTGAACACCACAACGACTTATATTGTAAAAGTCGTTGTTTTCTATCATTATGTGGCGTCCGTGGGATAATAATAATGGGGCTTTTTCTAGTGTTCCGGTAAAGAAGAAACATTTATCTGTAGATGCAAAGCAAATTGTAAAAACTATATAGAGTACCTTACTTCAAAGAGGACTTGACACATCTTCCGCTACGAGTGAAATATGAGATTTGACGAAAATACCTCTGACCCCAGTAAAAAGAATTACATCAAAGCCCATAGAAACAAGAAAAAAACGTAAAGATTCCAGTTCCACCAAATGTATGGACGAAGCCGATAAGGACTTGATAAGTCGAAAAGTCTATACGATGTACGAAAAGCAACGCATACCTACATTAAGAGCTCTGAAGCAACGGCTCAATGTTGACGAAACCCAAATAAGCTGTAGCCTTTATAGCCTTTAATGCCAAATTGGTCTAGTTGTTAAAATCAGCACTATAAGAAATGCTGTAAAAAAAAAGAAAAAAATACTGAACAGAAATTAATAATTATACTTATGCGAGAGTTTCCTTAAATTTATATCTGCCATATCACAAGTCCTAAGTTTTAAAACTAGCAATAAATCGAATTTTTTGCACCTGAGTTGTTATAAAAAAATATATTATATAAAATTATAATAAGTGTATATGTATGTGTATTACGGTATACCGCAAGGTTACTACACGCGTCTAGATTTTTCGAGTCACGTTAAATAGGATTTTGGGCCCGTGCAACACATTATAACGAGCGATAAGAAGTATTCACTTCCAAAAATTCCTAATTTTCGCTTTCCAAAGCGTCGCCAAGACACCTGTGATACTTGTGACTTACTTAATGAAATACAATGAGGAAAGTGAATAAGTTAGTGTTAATACGTTAGACTTTTGAGAAGTTTTTCTTCCATGGGATATTCTCAAATAAGAAAATTACAAAAAGTAATAAGTAATTTGGCCTGCAAATTAAAAAATAACGACTGCAAAATATATTATTATTATTATTACATAAAATATTAATTAAATAAAAGCTATAAAATTTTCTATTTTTATACCAAGAACAACAAATGTTGCTCGATTGTATTTACAGATAACATAATTTTCAAGATCTGGCACCTCAAGAAACAAGAACTCATCAATAATTTTTATATGGAAAACAATCTAATAAGATGAAAAAAATAAAAAACAAATTAAGACATGTTCACAAAGATTTTACTAATAAACCTAAGTAGGTTTAATTTGGGTTACAATGAATAACAGGGACAACTTTAAAACTTTTCTATTTATATATGTACCTATAATAAGCCATGATCTAATTCTTTTAAATTTTACATATGAATTAACCTTAAACTAATTTTCTTAGATTCTTTGGAAATTAATAAAAAGTGACAATATATATCTCATGGCCACCGTGATACACATACTCAATCACTACTAAATTCGTTCACCAAAATCCTAAAAATAGTAGTAAACAAGTTAAAAGTTCCCTTGACAGCAGCCTTGCCATAGAAACCGCTTATAATCAATCCATGATTACGCTAGTCTTATACCCTACTACAAAAAATTTTAATCTATGCATATATATATATATATATATATATATATATATATATATATATATATATATATATATATATATATAGAGAAAAGAAATTTAATCTTTGCAGATTAGTTAAATAGTAAACTCTTAAATATTGGGGAAATCTGCAAGAAATACTCTAATGTGTATCAATTGTTTCGCCGAACGTTTTCGCCAAAGAGAATTAATTTGGCTTCTTCAGGGCTGAAAGAGAATAAATTATAATTAGCTACCATATATTATCTATTAAAACATTATTGATCTTACCGTAACTTAGAATTGTAGAGTTAGTATATTAAAAAACTTTGCTAGTAACATAGTGATGTTTTTTTGTTACTATGTGCAAAAAAAGTTTTTTATAAGAATTGAAATGTATGGTAGCTTCGAACTTGACACGTAAAGGCTTACCCAAGGTTAATCGAAAAACCCAATGCAACTACATTTAAAAGGAGGTAATTCTTTGAAATGTCGGCAATAACTAAATTTTTGATTTTAAATAGTTAAAAGTGAGGTTCTGTTTAAGCCAGAACGCAAGCGCTGACAACTTCATTATAATTGGTATGAATCTTTATGTCGTTAAGGTTCATTGGTAAAAACGAATGAATTTAAATCCCAGTAAGGGAAATATTATTTTGATTTTCTTTATTTAATTATATTATATTGTTCATGTATTATTGAATCTTATTGAGACGTATCTAAGAAAAGCAAGGGAATGTTATATATTTTTTGTTAATGAAAATTAATTATAAAGGTATGTTAGTTGTTAATGGATATATCAGTCAAGTTAGTAATCTGTGATATAGTATTGTTCTTGGTATCTGATTTAAGTAACAGGTGGTATATATCGCTTAGATTCTTGATGTCACTCTTAACATTAATGGAGAAATCGTTAAGAAAAATATAAGACATTTCAATGAACTCTCTTTTAGATTTATTGTTCTCACGGTGGAGAATTGTGGTGTTGGTATAGTCCATGAGATGACCAGTGGAATGGACATGTTTGGCTAATGCACAACGGTCAGGGTGAAGTCGAGAATCACTTTTGTGTAGTGTAATACGTGATTTTAATAATTGAGATGTTTGACCGATGTAGGAATTGTTGCAAGAGAGACATGGAATGTTGTAGACAATATTACTAAGCCTATCTATGGGAGTCTTATCTTTTATCTTAGAATAAAGATTATTAATTGTTAGGGCTGATCTACAAGCTACATTAAGTTTAATGTTGTTATTATTATTGCCAAAGCTATTTTCAACACTTTTCAGAATCCTTGTTAACCCCGGAGTGATATCTCTGAAATATGGTAATGAAAAATATTTGTTTATAGGAGTATCAGAGACTGGGTTCCCACTTAAGACATCAGGATCAGCATTGTTAGTCGCGAAGGAAGGTGAAATATCTTCGTCATGGATAGTATTAAACAAAATCTTATTAACTAATGGTGTTGGATAAGCGTTTGAAATAGAGAAAGAAACTTTTTATTTCAAACGCTTATCCAACACCATTAGTTAATAAGATTTTGTTTAATACTATCCATGACGAAGATATTTCACCTTCCTTCGCGACTAACAATGCTGATCCTGATGTCTTAAGTGGGAACCCAGTCTCTGATACTCCTATAAACAAATATTTTTCATTACCATATTTCAGAGATATCACTCCGGGGTTAACAAGGATTCTGAAAAGTGTTGAAAATAGCTTTGGCAATAATAATAACAACATTAAACTTAATGTAGCTTGTAGATCAGCCCTAACAATTAATAATCTTTATTCTAAGATAAAAGATAAGACTCCCATAGATAGGCTTAGTAATATTGTCTACAACATTCCATGTCTCTCTTGCAACAATTCCTACATCGGTCAAACATCTCAATTATTAAAATCACGTATTACACTACACAAAAGTGATTCTCGACTTCACCCTGACCGTTGTGCATTAGCCAAACATGTCCATTCCACTGGTCATCTCATGGACTATACCAACACCACAATTCTCCACCGTGAGAACAATAAATCTAAAAGAGAGTTCATTGAAATGTCTTATATTTTTCTTAACGATTTCTCCATTAATGTTAAGAGTGACATCAAGAATCTAAGCGATATATACCACCTGTTACTTAAATCAGATACCAAGAACAATACTATATCACAGATTACTAACTTGACTGATATATCCATTAACAACTAACATACCTTTATAATTAATTTTCATTAACAAAAAATATATAACATTCCCTTGCTTTTCTTAGATACGTCTCAATAAGATTCAATAATACATGAACAATATAATATAATTAAATAAAGAAAATCAAAATAATATTTCCCTTACTGGGATTTAAATTCATTCGTTTTTACCAATGAACCTTAACGACATAAAGATTCATACCAATTATAATGAAGTTGTCAGCGCTTGCGTTCTGGCTTAAACAGAACCTCACTTTTAACTATTTAAAATCAAAAATTTAGTTATTGCCGACATTTCAAAGAATTACCTCCTTTTAAATGTAGTTGCATTGGGTTTTTCGATTAACCTTGGGTAAGCCTTTACGTGTCAAGTTCGAAGCTACCATACATTTCAATTCTTATAAAAAACTTTTTTTGCACATAGTAACAAAAAAACATCACTATGTTACTAGCAAAGTTTTTTAATATACTAACTCTACAATTCTAAGTTACGGTAAGATCAATAATGTTTTAATAGATAATATATGGTAGCTAATTATAATTTATTCTCTTTCAGCCCTGAAGAAGCCAAATTAATTCTCTTTGGCGAAAACGTTCGGCGAAACAATTGATACACATTAGAGTATTTCTTGCAGATTTCCCCAATATTTAAGAGTTTACTATATATATATATATATATATATATATGTATACTTGATATATCAACAACTGCGCTAAAAAAGTTCTCCATTTTTAAAGTATTTGACAATTAATCCTAACCTGTGTTTTACCCCATTTGTCGTTACCTCCTGTCCGTGACCTAGTCTGTTTTGTCTTTAAAAACAATGTCGTGGTGGGTTCCTAGACGAAAAACGAGTGTTCTACCTTATCCTTATCAATTATTTGAATGCTTAAAATTTGTACTACTATGTAAGTTTAAAGATTATAGGTTTATATGATACTAGACAATCTTCCTTATGTTGTTAAG
Source organism: Diabrotica undecimpunctata (assembly GCF_040954645.1). Taxonomy (NCBI): domain Eukaryota; kingdom Metazoa; phylum Arthropoda; class Insecta; order Coleoptera; family Chrysomelidae; genus Diabrotica; species Diabrotica undecimpunctata. Next base: position 61,711,327 of record NC_092804.1, on the reverse strand, counting down.
AAAATATTCGCATATTGGCTATATGGCACTTGCCTATACTAATTAAAAAAAATTATTACCTAACATGGCAATGTTTTTTATACTATAAATTAAATTAATACTATTATCAAACAAGCCAAGATGTTATAAGAGGTATGAATTATTTATTATAGAAAGAATTTTTGCACTCTAGTTTCCTCTAAAATGTGCTTTTTAGCTTGATATTGGCTTTAATTTTATTGTTGATACTGTAATATTAAGCAAAATGAAACTAGCCGGTTTTTACACAAAACCCTTCAGTATATTTAGAAATTTATTACTTCTCTTTTTTAAAATAAAACAGATAAACCTGGACATACAGTTATCCGCCACTCTCGAGATCATCTCGTTTGCAAGCCCCCTACATGAAAATATGTCGTGCTAGGCCAAATAAACAAATTCCCGTTATCTCGTGTTGCCTAGCAACGACTAAAACATATTTTAATTGCGATTTTTTTGATGTAAGACACACCGGTTGAATGTTTTTCGTACCATTGATTTGTAACACTGGTTTTCCCGATGACTTGGCACACACTATTGCTCCTATTCACAAAAATGTTGACAGAAGTTTACCAAGAGAACGAATTCGCGCACGAAAGTCACTATAGAGAAACAACCTTCACGATAGTACCAACACTAAAAATGACCGCTGTCGTATGGTACGTACGTGGATTCTGGTTGCACAAAGTCAGAAATTGTATGCAACGTTGCCGTTTGGAGCAGACGGCTGCACCTAATTGCATCACATAAATTCAAACTGAAAGATGTTTAACAAGAACGAGACAATATTCTGTACTCTTTAGATACACACATACATTCGATATTACACTTTCGATCGATCTACAAGTAGCTAAGATTTTTATATTATAACTTAATATTTAATTTCTTTATACAAGCAAGTTGATTATTTTAAACGATAGTCAAATGGAAATCAAAAAATGGAGAAATTTAATATACCTGGACAATTTCAGAAGTGACAGTTTAACTGTTTTTATAAAAAAAAAGTTAACTAAAATTTGTTCATGATTTATCAAGTTGGGAAGTAAATTGTAAATGAATAAAAATATCGCAGAAGATTCAGTTATTGTCTATTTATTTTAATACATGTTCTTCCTGCTATTTCGTGAAGATATCTTCCTATCACTGTATAGATTCCAATAAAATTCTGATTAATGTACAAATCTCAATAACGTTAAAAATAGGAAGGCTAAGATGAGCAGCACACTTGTCAAGAACGAATGAAAATTTGTTGTGAGCAATAGGAGTAGGGACATGTCAAAGCTGTGGTGGAGTGATGGTGTAGATTTAGACTCCAGTGGGATTGGCGATGGACAGGTAAGTGGTGAAACAAATTAGGGAATGTCGAGGGCCGAGGCTCACCCAGAGCTGTAGTACCAGTGAAGATTATAACGTACGAACAATGAAAAACAATTATTTTCATTTAATTTTTACTAAAATTTAGTAAAAATTTAATTTTAATAAAATGTTTCAAAGATTTGTCCTTCGATTATCAGGTGTTTAGCAAATAAACAACAGGGTTTTCGTAGTGGAAAAGCGTGTACAGATGCAATATTCGTTATGAAGCAAATTATTGAGTACAATAGAAAAGCACTTCTTAAAGAAAGCATTTGACAGAGTAAGACTCACAGATGTAATTCATCTTCTGTATAATAGAGGAGTTCCCCTAAACATTATAAAAACTATCGAAAACATCTACCAAAACAACAAAACCGAAGTCAGAATAGATGGACGACTTACAAAAACTATAGAAATAGGCAGCGGAATAAGACAGGAGGACTCATTCAGAGCCCTAAGCTCTTCAATTTAATCATGGATGAAATGATCAAAAGCGTTAACAAAGGAAGAGGACAGAGAATGGGAAACAAAGAAATAAAAATACTCTGTTACGCAGACGACGCAATATTAATAATCGAAGATAAAGATAGTCTGCAAAGACTGGTCCACAGATTTAACATAAGAGCAAAAGAATTTAATACGACAATTTGATCTCAGAAAACTAAAACAATAGTAATCAGCAAAGAACCAACCAGATGTAAAATAGAAATTGATGGCATCAGTAATGAACATGTATTGGAAATAAAATACCTTGGAATTGCACTTTCCAGCTATGAAGACCTGGACAAAGAAGTGAGAGATCAAGTACAAAAAGCAAATAGACTGGCAGTATGCCTCAATAACACTATATGGTGAAACAGACACATTAATACTGAGATGAAGTCAAGAATTTATAAAGCCAGTGTAAGACCAATAATGACACATACCTTAGAAACAAGACCCGACACAGCCACAAGAAAGGCTATTGGAAACGGCGGTGATGAGAGTACTAAGGAGAATTACAGGAAATACGCTGAGAGATCGAAAGCGAAGTGAAGACATTAGAAGAAAATGTAAAGCACAGTGTATAAATAAATGGACACAAAATAGAAAAAAAATGGAATAACCACATAAGCAGAGTGGGGGGAGACGTGTCGTCAAAACTGCAAGAGATAAGTCACCAATCGGTAGAAGTATCGGACGACCGCGCAAAAGATGGATTGACAACCAATATAGGTGTTAATGCGCCAATGAACAAGCAGAATTGCTTATGAAGAAGAAGAAGAAGATTATCAGGTGAAGAATATAATACAGGTCGTTTATTTTAATATGACCAAGGTACTATAACTTCCTTCGTTTATTAACATAACTAATCAACCACATTCCAATAGCAACCACAAAAATGATTTCACACCATTTTATTAGAACAGACAAATCTTTTAAAACGTTCTGATTCTAAAATAACTTGTAATCAAAGACAATTTTGAGATACAAGATTGAAGTCGATGGAATACTTAAAAAAAAAGGAATAAAATGACATGAAAAAACAAGTGGTACAGGAGGCGATACTACAGACTAGCGCGAAGCTTAATACTATGTTTTCTGTATTTTTAAAATTTAAATAATATTTTTAAAATTGAATAAAGTAATTTTATTATTTATTTATTAATTTTATAGATTTCAATAAAACTGATAAACTTTACATGTTGTAGAATGACTCTCCTCGTGAAGTAAATGGACTCGCCCAACTGTTTACTGTGACAGCTATTTCGTAAACATCCATATTTAATATAGGCTACTTTAGAAATCTCCTCCGAAGTATAGATATGAAAATGCAACTTAAAGTGTTTTACTAATTTATTTTTGTCGTACTTTTGTCGATAATTGTAAAAATTTTGACCGTTCGACAATCGTTACGAGTCAAATTCAGTCATTCTATTTTTCTATTTGTTTTACTTTTTTAAATGACAAATATACTTTTAATTTTTTACTTTTCATTTAATGTTTGAATTTTGTTAGTTATTTTTATGCAATTTTTAATTTAAACCTTCTTAAAATAAATATACGTTGACTAGAAACATATTGATAGAGGCGTGCGTGAATCGATACGAAGATCGTTATTTCGTGACGCTACTCGTGAAGTCGTCTCGTGTCGCTTCTTTCGTGACGCTCGCCTCAGCATTTTAACGCTAGTACAGAAACTTTGCTTTAAAAAATGACAGTTACTGTAAATAATACAATGTGACGAAACATAAACAGCATTGAGACCAAATCAAGAAGCAAGACATTTACTGAAAACAACAGAAATGAAGATATTTCGGAAAGTTTATAAGAAGATCTACAACTTTGCAGTATCTGACTGCAAAAAGACTTCCTGTATGTTGTCCTTCAAGCATATTATCATTTTTCAACGGAAATCGCCCTAGCTTCAGATTTTTCGAGTAACAATTTTTTATAAGTAATATTATATTACAATATTATGTATATTGTTATATGTAGTACACGAAAGCTACAGCTGTTTTTCTTCCGCTCTGTATATTGACGAACTGTAGATTATAATAATACTAGACTGCTCAAAAAGAGTCAATATATGTGCAAAGCATATATTGAACATAAAATATATTAAATATTTTAAAATAAAAAAATAGCAAGAATATTAAACAATGATCAAGAAGATCTTCTAATAGAGCAAGGTACAAGAAAGAAAACAAACATTATATAATTAAAAACTTTACATGTTAATAAATCTTAAGTATAAAGCTGACAACGCCGTATGGAAATTTATGACCCTGGATCTTAACCTCCACATAATAAGGGTCCAATTGTATAGGTCTGTTTTGATTTTTAAAAGGCCTAATCCGAACTCAGCAATCCCACTCCTTAAATGCAGTCGCTCAAGCAACTATTCACCAACACAACCCCAAACACAAAAGATTACACAACTGATTAAATATTACGAATCGCTCGAGAACTGGTTAGTAGAGGATCTACTATAAGAAGTGCTTAGAATCGACCAGTCTAGCGTATACCTTGCAGTTTAACAAATATTAATCTGGTCCGCCGCAATCTGGGTACTACAATCAGTGGTTCCATGCGAGCCATAGTACCAAAACAAATCTTAGGTATATCGCGGTCGTCTAGTTCAGTCAGAGACGATTAAATCTCAGATAAAATAAAAACAAGGACGTTAAAAACTTAAGCATGGTTAGAAATTGATTTATTAGTGTTAAATTTTTGGTGTTGTAATGACAAGAGTTGATGTCTATCATTAAAACAAGATGTATGGTTTTGTTTTTGTACCATAATGAAAGTATTTAAAAAAACAAGTAACTAATTTTCAAGAAATACGGAATAAAATAAGAAGTGATTAAAATATAATATTAGCCTGGACAATAAATTATTAATCCAATTTTAATGTTTCATGATTCTTTTGATTCAGAGCTATGATACTCTATGTAAAAATACTTTTTAGAGTATCGGTTATAAATAAGTTTAACACCACTTTTTTAATTTGGTACAAGTATAGAGACAAAATATATTATAAAACTAAATAGACAATTACTATGTTTTCTTTGGACTACATTTCCTATTTCTTCAAGGAACGTCACACTGAACCCAAATGTCATTACCTACTTTGGTATTAGTTTATTACAAATTTATATTGCAGTTATGGTTTAATGAAAAATTCTCAATAACCCAATATTAAAAATGATGTTAATATTGCTTTAAATTCATCATTTGATTGGATTTTTGGGTGTCCCGTTTTACTGTTGGTAATTATCTTTGATTAATTTGTGTAAACTATTTGAGTTATACACAACTTTAACAATAAATGAATACAGGTACCAATAGAAACAGTAATCAATACGCTGAAGAAAGAGGGAAAAATTGATGAAAAACACATATTGTACATGCATACTAAACTTCTATAGACGGAAACGGGTACGAGTAAGGAAAATGTTCAATTTTTCACAAATGTTATATTTTTCGCTGAATCAATTAGTATAATTATTCTCAAGCTCAATATTAAAAACCACCACTTAATCCAGCCTTGCTTAGTAATTCCTACCTAATTTTAATCCTACCCTTTAGACATACAGACAGTTTTTAAAATAGCAAACAAAAATGACTCTTTCTGTTCTTGGCGTTCGTACCGCATAGAAGTGCTTTTTCGGCACTTGACTGTTGACTCGCGTGGACAACAGACGCTGTTTTACTAGGTGTGTTTTACACACCTCTCTCTGATATTGGTTCCGAAAATAGTGCAGACAGTTTGTTCTCTCTTAGTGATAACCAATAGTTACCACGCGTTAAAATACCACGAATTTACCGCGAATACAAACCGTTAATTCGCGGCAGACAAACTCGTACGAGAAAACACGCGTGTGAATTCTGCCTATATGCAAATGCTTAATTACTCTCTCCTAACTATTTTGAACCAGCTCAATGGATACAGTGTTCTGAAAGTTCTGAAGTAATATTAATAATTTTATATATGTACATGCCTTAATTGTATAGAAGATATTATAATCCTGAGCCTGAGATTTCAAAACAGTGTAGATATTTCATGTTACTTAATACACACAAAAAACATGTCTTTTCTAGCAAAGAAAAGCCAGAAATGAAATTGTAGATAGAAACAAGGGTGGATAAAATCATCAACAAAGACTTTATCTTTTATAATAAATATTTAATGATTGTCCTTTTCCTTCAGGTTCTTTCTCTCCTATCTGGAGTTATAAATCATCATTGCCGCATTAACCTCATTAGCCTAATTTCTAAAGAGTTCTATGAGCTTCAACCAAACCACTGTCTTAGTCATATTTTTCAGTGAGGATATTCTGGTCTGATTGGTTTTCTCCTTCCTTGTATCTTCCAGTACATATTCAGTCTTAATAATGCATATTTTTCCCGTCTCACTATATGACACAAATAAAAAAGTTTTCTAATTTTAATAGTTCTTACATCTCACATTATTTGTTCAGTATGTGTAATATACCTACATTAGTTATTCTATCGGCTGATGGTATTCTGCGCACTCTTCTACAGCACCGCCGATTAAAAATGACGTTTAAATTTAGTAAATTATAAAACACTTGATTTTAAGAAGTACCGTTTATGATTTATGAATTTATTGTAAGAGTAAATATGTAATATCTACCAGCATTACAAGAAATATATGGACCACAACATTAAACCATTTTATTATACCTAATCGTATATAGGTAGATTCGCTTTAAAGTGGACCTTCTAAGAAATTGATTCCGATTCTCTACGCTTCACCGTCAAGGACGGGACTAATCCTTCAGATTGTATTGATCGTAGATCTCTGGTGCTGCGTTGCCAATGGATAAAAAGCAGTTTGGCCACCGAATTTCTCAGAATTTAGGCAACGATCGATACTCATTTATTTTTTATCCAAGTTTCTATTTATGGTAAGACAAGATATACCGGCCAAGCCAAGGCATGCCACGAAGTGCACAGTGAAATCGAGAAATTAAGGGCAATGAGGACAATGTAACAAAACATTCTCATTTAATATATACGAGGCAGTTTCAAAAGACATTTATATATAAGGGAAATAAAATAATAAAAGAAACGTTAACAATAAATCTAGATTCGTTAGTAAAATATGGACGAAATAAATGGTATACTAAAAAAAATTTACGTAACGTAACTAAAAAATAAATCAAACAAATCTATACAAAAGACTAACACTATTAGGGAACTCTGAACAATCATAAAATATAGAAAAATTTCTTATCTAGGTCACATTCTTCGAATGTAGCCAGTATCTTCTATCTATCAACTAAAGGGAAGGCAATAAAAAGGGAATTAAAGGGAAAGATACAAGGATGAATTGGAGTTGTTAGAAAACAAGCATTATGGTCGAAGAACATTCGTTATTGGATAAATATCCGCAGTGTCAACCAACTCTTTAAATTTGTGCAGGAAAGAGAAAAATTCGCCAGAATTATTGAGAAAATCTGGGAGAACGACAACGACACAAGGCACATAAAGAAAAAGAAGAAGCCTAGCCAAAGAAATAGCTCACACAGATAGGAAAAAAAAGAAAAATAAAAGAGATATCTTCTATACCTATCAAGGGGACGAGGGATGTGTTGCTTTTCTTATCAGCATAATCTCAAGGAACGAATTTTGTACGGCGAGTCTTAGGACTTTTCACCTCCTTAAATCGTCGCAACACCGCTAAGTACTCTCAATAATGATTAAGGGGTGTGGAATCTTTGATTGCACCTTTCTCGAGGTGGCTCTGTTGAAACTGAACCCAGCGGATCTAGACTGGAGATAGTCGATAAACAATCCCCAAGTCATACCGTGAGACACCATGGTGAAGGCTATAAGGCACTAGGGTAACACTGTCGCAAACGGTTCGTTATGGGCAAAAGGTCGCGCCCTATCGTATTTAGACCTTACCCTTGCAAGCGGGACTCTGCGAGAAGTGGACTGTCTTTTCCTAACTACTCGTGGGACCAATATGGTGAAACGAAAAAAAGAAAAAACTCAGGACAACGGACTTCCGTGGCCGCAAGGTCACGGAACATTTAAGGTCGAAGGGTAGGGAGCTTCTAGAGAAAAGCCGAAAGGCCGGGAATTCCGAAAGAAATCTCATAAGCTGTAAGACAAGAAACCACACAGTCTGTCAGAATAACAGCATTGGAAGAGGTTGATCTCATGATAGATGAACAGATTAAAGCTGCAAAGCTATATGGCACCTCTAAAGCCAAAAACATTAAGCTAATGAAACAAGGTCAGGATTACAATCAAGCCAAAAGGTTGTAATCAAGCCCAATCAAAGCCAAAGGACAAAGAGATGTGGTCAAATCCATTGGAAGCAATGACAAAACAAAAACAAACTCAGAAGACAAAAGGTCCGAAAAGGCCAAGATCAGACGGAAGCACATCAACCGAATGTCAACGCAAAGGATAAAGAAACCAAGATATGTCAACCAAGAAACTAGGGTGTGACTTTCAACGAATCTGCCTCATTTGCTAAGGTTGCGGCAGTACTTACACTATTCCCAGAAGAATATGTGAATAAGCTTAAGGCAGCTCAAAAAATAATCTCCAAAGGAGGTGATTCCAACCCCAAGGACTTGGGAAGGGGCATCTCTCAAGGCTTTGGAAGGTGAAGATATATCCAAGATGCGGAATAGATAATGTGATGCCTAGATATTTAAAATCCATCACTTGTTCTACTATCTGACCTTCCAGTTCAAATTTACATCTTGGTAAATTTGTTGTTATCACCATGCGGTTTATCTTTTTTTGGAGAAATTAACATGTTAAATTATCTGGCGGTTATACTAAATTGGTGCAGCATATGTTGTAAATCATCTTTACTTTGAGAGTAGTATTGCATCGTCTGCATACTAGATTATTTTAAGTTGTTTTTTCCCCATTTGGCATCCTTTTCTAGCTCTTACTTTTTTATTATTTCATCCATAATCAGGTTGAACAATAGAGAACTCAGGGAATCTCCTGTCTTATCCCATTGTCAGCTTCAATAGGGTCAGTTAATTCTTCTTCGCCTTTTTACTTTTATTGTGTTTTTTGGTAGATATTTTCGATCGTTTTGATAATTGTATCTGTCTTGCGTACAATAAGTGGATAACGACCCGGTCAAATGCATTCTGACGCGAAACCTGGACACAAATAAAAGCAACAGAAGAAAAATTAAGCTGCTTCGACCATAAAGTATTAAAATATATGGCCCAATAATGGATGAAGGCATACAAAGACACCGGATAAGAACAAATATAGAACTTAAGGAACTGTATAAGCACCCAGACGCAGAGGTTAAGATGGGCAGGTCACATTTAACGAGAACCAGATGACCGATGGCCGAAACTAGTATGTCAGTCCAATTCAGAGGGAAGAAAACTACCAGGACGACCACGCACCAAATGAAAAGAAAACATCGCTAAATATCTCAATACCATGGTCTTAGAAATTGACCTGATGATGGACCAGAAGAAATGGAGGCAGATAGTGCAGTCAGCCAAGATCCACCATGGCTTGTAGAGCTACAGATTAAGTTCTCCTTTGCACTATATTCGTCCTTTGATTATTAATTTCAAAAACTTTGCTCTACTGTATATATTTTTAATGTTCGAAAGCAGTTTCTTATGACATGGCCAAAGTAAGTAGTTTCTTTTGTTTTAATGCTAGACAGCGACTCTCTTTCTTTATTTAAGCCTTTGACGAACTCATCATTGCGAACATGATTTGTCCAGGGTATTTTTAAGAGCCTTCTGTAAATTCACATTTCAAAATTCTAAAATTTATTGCCCATATTGTTTCGCAAATCCTTCGATGTAACTACGACCATCCAATTGTAAAATAGTTAAATATTATTGTATATAATATACACTAGAAATTAAAATGCTTCAGATAAGCAATTAATAATAAATGTAATGACCCCGCGCAACTAGATAAAATATTTTTCTATTCAAGAATGTAAATATTCTATTTACGATATTGAATAATCATTTCCGTAATTTCAATTACTTGTATTCATGGCGGTTCCCTATCTAATAACGTTAATTCAACAAAAAAACTGTATAATATTAATATTAATTGATATAATATTGGTTAATAAGACAATCATTTCTTAGAAATTCTTTAGCCATAAATTATAATTGGTATTTGTTACAATTAGTAGTAATTTCAAAACAATTTTTGCTTATTCAGTTATATTGTTCAAATTACGTAATGTTAGACTTTATCACACAAAACTTCAAGGCTACTGATGATATTTTACACATGTTTAAATATGATTTTAAGATTCTTATTTGCGTCTGTATGAATGTATTTTTAAATGTTAAGCAATATGAAATATATCAAATAAAAAATATAAGATTTACTATATATTTTGAAATTTTACCTCAATAAATCTTATCTTTTTTATTTCGTTATTTATATTTTTACAATAATATAATTATTTGTTGATAGTAATACTTTGGTTAATTCTGATTGTACTTTTAATAAAATATTAAAGCGGTTCTGAACTGTTTGTGGTTTAATACCATATAAATTCAATATTTAATAAAATATTGTTATTATATAAGTCCAAATACTACTGTTTTGGTCGAAAAAGCAGGTTAAAAATGGCCTTTTAGATTTCAGAGTGTGCTCGTGTCCAATCATCATTCACATTACATGTGCGCTTGTTAATTCACATCAATCTCCAATATTTTACAATATACTGGAGAATGACTTCTCATAATTTGACAAAAGACAAAAGAGCGAACACACTTTAAAAAATACTGTACATAATATAATGTTTTAAAACAAACCAAAGAATGGAAAAAAGGAAAGTATTTTTGAAGTATGTAAACACTTAATACTTAACCGAGTGCTTTCGGCTTGAAAAGCCATCTTCAGAGCTATGGTCAAGTATTTTAAGTATCACTACTAGGAGAGATCTCATTTGGTAAACAATTACAGAAAATTTTCTTTTAAGCTGGTTCTATTACAAATTTTTCACAGAAAGAACTCAAAAAAGACTGCACTGGACTCCACAAAAAACACATTAAAACATTTTTTGGTTACGGTACAGGTGTCAGAACCCGACCATTTATTAGAGTTGGACCAGCAGATTTTATCTGCCACTTTAATAGGTACTATGACCACAAAATTTTTTGGTTATGATATTTAAGCCATTAGAGTATTTCGCATATGACATTAAAATAAATTCGCGTTTTCACTCAGAAACCGGTTTGAACCATTCAAATTTCAATGCAAGTATACGATTCAAGTAATTGTTGTCATTTCAGTTGTCACTGGGCCCGTGTACGTCAGACTATTTCACTCATCTTAAAATTTTCACATAATCTGACCAATCACAAACCAAAGACAGCTTGTGTTATCGCGAAGACACCAACTGTCTTTCAATTCTGATTGGTCTATCAGCTTCGTGTTTTCAACGACGTAACCATGGATACCGATCGCAAAGCAAAGTTTGACGTTTGCCAAAAAAATAATTGTAGCTGTATACGTCAAAATGAGTCGTTTCGGTGGTACTTCAAACGAAGTTATAAACCAAAACATTGAAGAAAATATACCGAGTAACACAAGAAAATCTAAATCTTACATATGGAGACAATTTATGATGTTCTGTGTGGATCGCAACTACAAATTAGATGCAGAAAATAACAACGAAAGACTAGCATTCATTCTAAAAGACTGGGCCTTCAACATGCGAAAAATTGATGGTAGTAATTACACGGAGAGTGTTATTAAAACCATATGGAACACTACTTCAAAATTGGTACAAGAAAAATATTTCTGTGAGTATCAGAAACATATTGATCTCTTCAAAGATATAACCTTCAAGGAAGCGAGAGCGGCTCGTGAGAGTAAGAGAAAATTGTTGAAAAATAATTATAACAAATTATTTATAGTTATAATAAATATTTCATGATTATGACTAATTGTGAATTATTCAAAAAAAGGGTAGATTTGGGTTACCTAGATCAAATGTATTATTATTAAATTCCTTCCTCTCATTCTACTGAATTTTTGATTTATCACTTTGTTCATGAAATAGTCTAATAAAATACCACTCGTGATTTAATTTAGCTTATAAGTCTGTCTTTTATTTCTAAACTCAACTGAGTTTCTTATAGAAAACACCTCGCGTCCTACGGACTCGTGGTGTTTTCAAGCAACTTAGTTTCGTTTAGAAGTAAATCGACAGACTTCTCGCGAAAATTGAATCACTAGTGGTATTACTATTGATAAGATTTCAGCTGATAGTTTTTAATTATTGTTGTTTTATACAATATATTTACATTGAACTTTATTTTCAATAGCTGGTTTAAATAATTTTTTAATAGAAAAACATTTAGGTAATGCCCTTGCAGAGGCGGAAATATTGGCGGAACGGAGAGGCAGAGTTTACCATCCCTTTCTTAACTCTCTAGAGGACTATTCGGATGTACAATTTCAAAAATTGTACAGATTAACAAAGCCCCTCACAATGGATTGATAGGCTCTTTTTTTGTTCGGCCGACACTGAACCACCATATTTCATGCCCTTTTTACACTTTTCAGCTAATTTACAAGAAAGGAATTGTTCTAGGGCTCCCGCATTTTTAATCGTACAACTATTTAGTTGTTTGATAAAAATGGAGGCTAGCATACTATCGTCTAAATGGTTGCTCGACAGAATAGTCATAAAACCTCATCGATCGCATTTTCATTGAAAAATAACTTTGTTTTTAGACTGTGCTAAATCATTTGACACGTGTTAACACAAAAGGATGATGCATAACCTGAAAAATCTAACTTTTATTGGGGAAAAAGGCGCCGGTAAGAGTTAAGGACCGTTATAAGAAACCAGTACTAATTTTGTTAGAGAACCAGTACAGTACTGAGTTTGTCAGAGTTCTAAGACTGATACTCTGGTACTCTTTAATCTATATTCTGTAGAGAGGTACATACCTAATGATTTCAGGAAATGCAGATGACACCCTATTAATAGAGGATAGTGTAAAAGGACTACATATATTTAATTAGAGACACCAACGCGCCGAATAGACTCTAGTCCAGAAAATAACTCCAAAAAAGGACACGAAAGCTTGGCGCAACTAAACTAGACGTGATCCAACCTGAAATCTGAGGAAGTTTTCATTATAAGATATTAATTATTATAAAAATAACGAAGAATACTACTGTTAGAACTAGAACTCGATATAGAAAAAGCGTTGGAAATAACAAAAGAGTTCTGTAACTCGATTAAAATCAAAGCTAATAACTCGGATCCTCAGAAAAAAACTACGAAACTTACAACGAGAAATTAATACATTATAACTGCAATCAAGAAAAAATAAAAACAGGACTAAGAATCAGTCGCATTTATTAGAATCATTTTTATATTATAGGGTAATAAATAAACGACACAGGTCCAAAATCACAGCAACTGAAATGGAGTTCATGAGAAGAAGCTGCAGAGTAACAAAAATGGATCGCATCAGAAATGAGGAGATAAAACGAAGAATGGCAGTAGAACAAGACATACTCAGCTACATCGAAGAAAAACGTTTAATTTGGTATGGACATGTGAGAAGAACAGATCATACAAGGTGGATAGCAAAGATTTCGGAATGGTGACCAATAGGAAGGAGGAAAAGAGGTATACCCCGAAGATCATGGAGGGATGAAGTGGACGAGGCCATGGAAAAACGAGACCTTAGAGATGGAGAATGGCAGAACAGAAAGGACTGGAGATGTTGGCTGAAAGAAGGAAGGCGGCGACAGCTGTAAAAATCCTTATATAGATAGATTTTTATATTATGTGGACGGTAAGATTATTTATTAAGTAGAAATATCCTGATTAGATCTTATAAAAAATCCAATTAGTGGATCAGTTTCGGCGTATCCTCCAATTTTGCTATTGATAGTTCCCATGATTATCCAAAAAATTTCCTTATATTACTAACCTAAAGACTTAATCGATTTGAACTTTAAAAACTAGTGAAAAGAAGTCTAGATATGGCACCAATATGTGCAAAATGGAAGAGCAAAGAACATGGTTAAGGCACATGCAACGCAGCTATGATAATATCATAATACGTTTCGCATAAGAATCGCTGAGTTTGCTTGGAAGAAGTAGCAGAGGAAAGCCAAGGAAGGCATAGTAGATTAGTAAATGCAAATGACTTTACCAATTACGTGTAATAACACTTAGATAGCTCCATTGGTCAAAATATTTTCCCACCAAAGTAGTTGAATCCAATTTTAGTTTTTAACTCTTAACTATATCGAATTACATACCAACAGATTTTTAAAATATCATTCAAATCACTGTTGCAATATTAAACTATTTCTACATCGTACCGATTTTACCCCATTTACCCCGATTTAACCCCATTTAACTGCGTATAGTACGAATTAAATTAGCAGAAATAACCACTAGTTGCAAGTATTAGTGAACATCAGCTTTAACCTCTTTACCCCACCCACATTTCCGGAAGGCAGCTCCTTGGGAAGAGAAGCTACCGGCTTCTCAAATCACTTTGGTTCCTGATCTGCTCCGACACAGGGTTTTTTCCTACCTGCGGGAAAACCCTGCTGAAATATTCACTCCAGGTCATAAAGTAAAAACTATATGCACCAATCTCATTGTTTGCTTTTTTATAGCAAGTACCGTTTACTTAATTGTTATATACAGTGGTGTGAAGTTAATTTTTTATTTAACTATTTCATATTGTGTCCCACTGAACTTTTAACAGAACATTTTACTCTCATTTCGAAATTATTAACTTTGCTTATAGTGTATTTGTATCTCTATTGATTTCTGTATTATTAATTTAATTATTACTGATTCATCATTAAGTGAATGTGTAGTTTATTTCTAAATTTACTTTGGAATTGCATTTATTAGTACGTATATATAATATAAATTTTTTCTTTTGTGTTCGACTGTATGTGGTGTGCCTTATTACCAATATTGATTCATTTTACAACTAACTAATTATGTTATTATAGGTTTGGATATTTTGTTTTTATCAATTTATCGTGTAATATTAATGTATGCAGTCAGTTGCCGGACCCTCAACTTCCGTAAATTACTAATGCATTTTTTATACTAGACGCAGGTACTTAATCGCGTTTGTATGTTCTTGTATACCTAAGGGTCAATCTATTGTATCGTTCGTCTTTCTGGTGGAATCATAGAGGTCATCGTATGTGCAGAAAGCAAGCAATGCAAGCAATTTGTTATCAGGTACCACTCCACCGCGCTCCAAAGCTCCAGGACATCCCTTTCCCTCTATAGCACTCTGATGCGCGATAGGGCCTCACTATCAGCCAAATGCTTTTCGTGTGGAAGTCCTGGGAACAAGTACTCCAACATAATATCATTACCCTTTCCCTAGTAACGTATCGACGAACTGAAAATGCTTGCTCGAGCCTCGACTCTCCGCTCCGGGCTGCGCCCAGTTCGGCGACTTGGTACCCGAGAATGTGGGCTCTTCGTGTCCAGGTTTTGGGGTTCGTTTTGTTAATTTTTTTGGACGGCGGTCCCCTTTTTGTTAGTATTTTTGAATTTTTTTGGTGGTCGAACTCTTTATTTATTTATTTGTTTTTTTAAGGTTGCTTATATGTCCCCATCCGAGAGATGCATATGTGATTCTTGAAAGTGTGATGCCGTTTATCAGTCTCATTTTCGTCTTAATGCACAGTTTGCTTTTTCTACCTGCGAGTGACCTTATTGCAAAAAGCAACAATCACAACATAAACATTAAACATTGTATCATCCAATCATTAAATTAAAGAGCCCAAAATACCTGCTCCAATCAAAACGATTATTTGGAAGAAGAAAACATGAAAAACATGGATTATAATAGAAAAGAATTATCCTTTGTTACTTATAAATAAAGAATTCTACAAGATAAAAAATGAAACAACATAACATTAAAATATACTGAAACCGAAGAAAACAAAAATACCATACCATTTTATGTAAAAGACATAAAAAAAATAAAGGGCAGGAAAAAAATACAATATCATAACCACATTAAAAACAACCAAAACACTGAGATTTGATTTATCAAAAACTGCGTTTATAAAATACCTTGTGAATGTAATAACTTTTATCTGGGAGAAATTTCAAGACCACAAAATGACAAATGAGCATGAATCTTATATTACAAACAGAAATTTTGACAAATCTTCGATATGCATACATGCTTGGGACAATGAACACAGAGATCAATGGAAAGATGCATCAATAGTTACGAAAGAAACAGATAGTAAAAAGAGGAATATTAAGGAAATAATCTTCATCTTACTAAATGAAGCAAATTGGGTAGCAAACACATCAATAGAATGCTGCAAGATCTGTTTACCGATACTGAAAGAAGAAGTTACCAGTAAGAATATACCAACACTCATAGGTTAACAGCACATCAGAGGCACATTATACATAGTCAACTATAACAAAACAAAAGTCACTGTTCAAAAAAGTCACTGTTCAAAAATCATTTTCACAATTTTTATTTCAGCAATTTTTTGAGAACTATTTTCTTCGGATTGGAAATATAAACGTTAAAAATACAGTAGTAAAATGTAATTATCATTACAATTAATTGTCGTTTAATCCCATCCAAGTGTAAAACATGCTACAAGAACTATTTTCAGAAACATAATGCAATATTGTAAAAATATAAACTTAAAAAAGTGGAACTGCAGAGAGGACATTAATGATTTTCAATGTGATATTTTATCGGTAATTGTAAGTTTGTAAATTGAGACAGATGATACATTTTCGTCAAATTTATATGGATGCATTACCGGAAGTAGATAGGGTAATATTATCAGTCTAAAAAAAGTAAAGTCTTCTCTGACAGGCAGATGTAACATGCAGCTGCTTCTTCCCTTTTCGTGTGCCTACGATGGGCGTAACTTCGAAATCATAGGTATGTTAAAGAGCACATAAATATCAGTTCATTGGGTTTATAATTAGCTAAAATAATTGGAAATATGCTAAAAATAGCAACGATTTCGGAGAGGATATAAAAATATATTGGTATTCTATTTTATTTATAATTGGTATGCAAGTAATTTGCTCTGATAATTTGCTATTCCATAATTTCCATTTGTCAGTTCAAATACGATAGAATATATGTTTTCCAAAAGGAAATCTGAAAGAGTTATGTCCCGAAGAAACCGTGCAGATCTGAAATAAAATATGTTTCTTATATTTAAAAGAAAAGTACTTTGCCTATTGGAATTTCAAGCTGCTAAAAGTTCTTTTTAAAGGAATACGCCTTCATCAATATATTAATTAATACGCCTTCCGTTATTAATCCGGCAGTCACGAAAATTTTTCTAATAAAAAATTGGCATGTTCATCGAATCGGTATTCACCAGAGGCACCACAGTCGTTCAGATGTAAGCAACTCTTTATAAAAAGACAAAGAACCTTACTCAGTAACAAGAATTTACTCAGTACACACACACAAAAAGATTATCGTGCTAGTAATCTTGCATCTTTTAGATAATGTAGTAAATGCTAGTGAGGAAAGCGGACTAACGCTTAATGCTAATAAAACAAAATTTATGACAATTTCCAAAACACAACAAGACATTTTAAACATAAGAGGGGTTCCAATAGAAAAAGTAAAAAAATACAGATATCTTAGTACAATTATTAATGAAAATAACGAGTATACAAAAAGAAATAAAAATGAGAATTGGACAAGCTAGAGCAACATTTAATAAGATGAGAAAAGTATTATGCAGTAGAGACCTTAGTTTGCAACTCAAAATAATAATATTACGTTCGTATGTGTTTTCGGTGCTGCTGTATGGGGTGGAGGCCTGGACCTTGAGGAAAGAGGTGAGCGATCGACTTGAAGCATTCGAGATGTGGACCTACCGAAGAATATTAAAAATAAGTTGGGTAGACCGAATAACAAATGGTTGAGGTCCTCAGAAAGATGACAAAGGAAATGGAAATCATGAATACGATTAAGATAAGAAAGTTACAATATCTCGGCCACGTTATGAGAGGGGATAAATATGTCTTGCTACAAACTATAAAATAAAGGGAAAAATCAAATACAGGGAAAACGAATTATTGAAAGAAGACGCATCTCCTGGCTCAACAATCTGAGAAAGTGGTATAATTGCAGTTCCGTCGACTTGTTCAGAGATGCAATCTCAAAAGTGAAAATAGCTATGATGATTACCAACCTCCTTAGAGGAGACGGTACCTAAAGAAGCAAAATCTTGCACGGTTAATTACGAAAAAAAAAAACAAAAAGCATAATAGGTTTTAAACTTACAGTTCAAACTCAAGATATAAATGGAACAGTATCCGTTGTGTCCTATGGCTTGCCATAGTAATTTGTATTGCGAGTAGAAGAGAGGGATATAGTGTATTTTACACACCTTTTGAGGAAGGCTGATGATAAGTATTTTAATTATTTATAACGCTTGTTCATAGGTTGTTCACATTTTTATCCCATAAAACGCGTCTTTCGTAAACTAATGTTATGCATAATATTCTGGATCAATCTCCATTTTATGTTACATACTCCCGATACATCCTGTTTAGTTAACAAACATCTATTTACTACTATAGATCACTGCGTAACGACATAGCAATAATTGTTCTAAAACGAATTGCACCACGGCGCCGGTCTCCTTAACAAGATCTCATAATGTCACATAAAGGAGAGTCAGGACATACACCAGGCTAATAGCTGGCTTTACATCTCTGTCATGAACGGGAGGCCTGAGATGAACAAATTGTATAAAGCAATCAAGAAAGTCTGTGAAACTTAATGTCTTGAGTTGAACTTTACTCACATCACCAGAATAATATTTTAATAACAAGGAAAAAGACAGTTACATAAAGACGTGTTATTTTTACGAGTTGAAACTAAAGGATTGTGTCAATTTTTTGTTTGCTATTGTTAAGAGAATTAAAGTGACGCTTATTAATAAAAAATAAAATTAAAAAAATAGCGTTCAACATGCAGCAAAAAAGCAAAACTCATCCTGAATTAGTTGTTGACTATGGCGGTTTTTAAAATGTTTTGACATATGCTGAAAGTTAGAACAGTTAGTTCAAAAACCTAGTTGTGGACGCCGGTATAAACGGACAGCTCAAGATGTTGAAGTTGTTCAGTATGCTACTAAAAAAATTCAAAAACAATCGTTTTGGTAGTGACTCAAAGAACAGTTTTTTCTTATAGGACAAGCCAACTCCTTACATTATTAGGTATGTCAATTAAAATTAAAAACATATTTACGCTGATAGGCATATAAGTTACAATGTTTTTGTGGGTTTTCCAATTGTTTTTAGTTCCAGTAGGTACTATAGTACATAAGTGGAATTTCTGAACGGTATCAAAATAATTTAGTAATGAGGATATTCTTAAAACAGTTTTTTTCAGATGCTTAGTTTTATCTTTCTGGATATGTTAATTTACTGCATATGAGGTAGTGGCCAGCCCAACATTCTTCTAAAGAAATTTTAGAATTAAATATCTGAAAATACCATGATCGTACAAAAATATATGATTAATAATAGAGACGGTACATTTGAATATGATTGATAGCACAAATTTTATAGCAAAGGTCTAAATACAGGGTTGATCAATGCGAAAAAACGTAATAATTGACACCTTCTTATCTTAATTTTGAAAAAAAATATTTGGACTCCAATAAAATTTTGAAAACAAAACAAATTATTGAGATCATTTCAGACATATTTTCTATTATAAAGTTTTTTATAGAATACATAGATAAGTAAAGCGACTCATGAGCTGGACGAACTAATACGGAACACAGATAGCGTTAGCACATCCGAAAAGAATGTAAGAAAATCAAGCTATAAAAGTAATAAAAAATAGGATTCCAAAGAGAATCTTTCAAGGTAAGAAATAGGTCACACTGAGAATATACTATGGAATATTCAACAAACGAGAATTATTAAATAATACAAGCAGTACGTAAAGGTCATGGTTACAGAATAGGGAACAAAGACATCCAAATATTATGTTATGTAGACGACGTCGCATTAATCGCCGAGACAGAAGACGAGCTCCAAAGATTAACACATATCTTCAATACAACAGCCAAGAAATACAATATGATAATATCAGCAGAAAAAACCAAATGTTTTTTCAACATCTGAATACCCACTACGATGTAAAATCGAAAATGATGGGAAAATAATAAAGCAGGAAACAAGGTTTAGATATCTGGGAATAGATATAACTAGTTACGGAGATGATGAAGAAGAAGTACGACAACAAAGCTTAAAAGCAAGTAAAGCGACGGGATCTCTTAATGGCACAATCTAGAAGAACAAACACCTTTGACAAGACACAAAAACAAGAATCTATAAAGCAGCAATTAGACCTATATTAACATACACGGTGGAGACAAGACCTGACACATCTAAAACGAGACGACTACTAGAAACAACTGAGATGAAAATACTCCGACGAATATCAGGAAAGAGATATTCAAGTCTGTTGGATAGGGAGAGAAGCGAAAACATAAGAAGAGCATGCAATATAGAAGGCATAAATGGATGGGTGACAAAACGGAAACAGGAGTGGAACGAACACATTAGTAGAATGGCAGAGGATAGGATAGTACGAATAGCACGAGATAAGTCATCAAATGGACGAAGAAGTATTGGCAGACCAAGAAAAAGATGGTGCGATAATTTAAACAATTTAGGAGGCTAATATCGAAGAAGAAACAGGCTTTAAAGCCTACATACAAGAAGGAAGAAGAAGAAGAAGAGAATTATTAAGTTACTGGTTCATCTTGATTGTCTAAAAGAGTGTTTAGAGCCGGATCAGTGAAATGATTTCTCTCACTAGATCAAATCACATCCAATATATGACTATTTGTTGTTATAGTGTACTAATTATTGAATATTTTGGAAAACATGGAAAACGATATTGTTTCATATATATTTTGGAATAAGTACATTAATACAAGGAAAAATAAGTTCAGGAAAGCCCTAACACTACTTACGTGGCAGTATTCAATGCGAACGGATGTTTCAGTATTCCAGTAGCTCCAACATTCAACTTACCAATATTATATGTATGTCAACATAATCATAAAGTTCTTACCTGAAACAAAAAAAGATATATTAATATTAAGACAAAGCAAATTTACAAACATTTTTTTCCTAACTAATACTGGCAGTTTGAATTTTAATGGATTAAAAAAATAAATTAATAACGGCATTCTGTTTGAAATATCTTCTTCTTGCAGTACCGTCTCCTATCGGAGGTTGGCTACCATCACAGCAATCTTTACTTTGTTGGCTGCAGCTCTGAACAACTGTATTGAACTGGACCCATACCACTCCCTTAAATTTCGCAACCAGGAAATCCTCCTACGTCCCACATTTCTCTTTACCGAGATTTTTCCTTGGATTATGAGTCTAAGCAGAGAGTACTTTTCTCCTCTCATTATGTGGCCCAGATATTCCAGTTTTTTCGTTTGTATGGTTTTTTTGACTTCGCATTCCTTCCCCATCTTCAGCAGAACATCTTGATTTGTTACTCTTTCTGTCCATGGTATTTTCCACATTCTCCTGTAACACCACATCTCGAATGCCTCAATGTTTTTGATGTTTATCTTTGTCAGTGTCCAGGCTTCCATGCCGTACAGCAGAACGGAGAAAACATAGCACCTTAACATTCTCGTTCTTAAGTTTATATTTATGTCCCGGCTGCATAGGAACTTTTTCATTTTGACAAACGATTGTCTCGCTATCTCTATTCGCCTCTTGATTTCTCTTGTCTGGTCATTAGTATCGTATCAGTGAAGCAAACCCCTAAATATTTGTAGGACGTAACTCTTTCAACTGGCTGATTATTTATGGTTAAATTCACATTGGTGTATAGCTTCTTTGTTACAATCATGAATTTAGTCTTTTTGATGTTCAGTTTTAGACCATACTTTTTGGTACGTGTGTTTATGTTTTCCATCCAAAAATTGTAAATTTGCTAGGTTATCTGTTACTATTAGCGTGTCATCAGCGTATCGCATATTGTTAATTAACTCTCCGTTAATGTTCATACCAATGTTTTGCTCTAGGAGCGCTTCCTGACATATTGTTTCGCCATATATATTGAATAATAGTGGAGAAAGCACACATCCCTGACGCACACCTCGACGAATCTCAATTTCTTCGGTTAACATTATCAACTTTGATTTTTGCTGTTTGTCCCTAGTACAACCTGGATATGATGCTAATGTCGCGACTGACGATGTTTTTGCTTCTTAGGATTTCATACAGCTTTTGGTGTCTGACTTTATCGAAGGCCTTCTCAAAATATATGAAACCTACGTAGAGGTCTTGGTTTACATCCAAACATCTTTGCATTAACACACTCAGACCAAACAAAGCTTCCCGTGTTCCCAGTCCACCTCTGAATCCAAACTGTGTGGCGCTTATGTCCTCTTCTAATTTGTTAAATATTCTTTTGTGAATTATTTTTAAAAATACTTTTAGTGTGTGGCTCATCAATGCTATAGTTCTGTGGTCTGAACACTCTCTGGCGTTATTCGTCTTCGGGATTGTGACAAAAGTAGAGGAGAGCCATTTCTTTGGTATGATGCCTGTTCTATAAATTGTGTTAAAGAGGTTCAACATTATTTCAAGTGCGTCGTCGTCTATTAGTTTCAACAATTCTAAAGGAATTTCATCTGGTCCTGCAGCTTTACCCCCTTTTGTGTTCCTTGTAGAATATTCTACCTCGCTTTTTAGGATTTCAGGCCCTGTTGTGTGGTCTGTAGGTTCTGCCACTGCTATTTCTGGTCTTTCGTCTGCAAAAAGTTCTTCAATGTATTCTGTCCATCTTGCCAGTTTTTCATTTAAATCTGTAATTATTTTACCTTTTTTGTCCTTTACTATGGATGCTTATAGCATATAATTAAATATAGTATATATTAACTAAAGAATCATTCCTACCAAAAAATGTTCTGCCACAACTACTTGTCTTACCATCCGTCAATATGTGGCAGTCGATCTTTGACAACTCGTGTTCCAGTTCAGATAATATACCTTATGAATCTCCATTTTGGTTTATGTTTTCGAGAAATATTAAATGTGCTCGTTGTAATAATATAGCATGATAATGGCTTTGTAGTGGAAATATGATTTATTATATGAATATTTCTGATTTTGTACAGTTTTGAATACGTTTATAATGGTTAAACTAATGTACTGTAGATATAGATCAACTATACCAAGTAGTTATGTTTAAACACATTTAATATTATACCGAAATTGTAAATCTTGGACCATTTCTCTTAAAAGTGTACTATAAACAAATTAAAGATTAAATTTTTTGATCTTTTGTTTAATATAGAACTACTTTACTGGATAGTAATAATTAACCTCTGTTCCTCAAATTCGGCACATTCGGCAATTCTAACTGCTCAAACAATTACTAGAAATTACTAGAAATTCTAATGAAATGTACAACGGCAAAACCTTTCGCATTTTCGAGAGAATATTACATCTTTTTTTGGAAAGAGCAATAATAATCCCGTTCGAGAAAACTTAATTATATAGTATTCATTACATAGACAAAGCACAGCATTAAGGTGCTGGAAAATACAACTAAAATGATCGTCCCAATTCGACAATTTCGGTATAATTTGAAATATAGTTTGAACAAAGTTCGCTTGCTATATTTGAAGCATATAATATACTATAGTTACAAAATATGTCGCTTAATACTAACTTTTTTTTTTTATTTACCCCCTCAACGTAATAAGGTTATTAGCGGAAGGGTAACAATTAATTACACTTTGCTTAGTAAATTAAAGTCTTTTAAAAACAAAAGTAGGTTATCTATAGTATTTTTTGAATTTAAAATGTCTTTAAGATTGTTTGGTAAATGGTATTTAATTCTGTGACGATTGAACTTTTCGCACTTTTCCACTAGTACATCTTTTACCATAAGGGGTGAACCGCACTCATCACAAATTAGGCGTTCTTCTTTCTTAAACAAATGTTCATGAGAAAACTGGGTATGTCCAAGTCGTAAACGGGAAATAATTATTGGCTTTCGTCTGGATACCTCGGGTGGTTGCCATGGCCCAATCTAATTGTTTATCTCTTGAAGCTTTGATGGTGCGGATTTCCATTTATTGTTTCAGTTATCGAACAGGTGCTTTATGAAGTAGCTTTTTAGATCCATACTTACAGATTGGCGTGATATGGGGATAATGTTGTCCTTTATAGCTTCTTTGTTCACTTCTCTCACTCTATAGTCAAGTTTAGAACGGAAATATGACAACTACAACATTCACAAAAAGGACAAAGGGATGATTATATCAAGAGCTTAGAGGCAAACAACTGTAATTAAAGAGAGGAATAGTTTTCTACTAAAAACAACAACAGCTAATCCGCAGGTCAGAATAGATAAGATATTTTCCGCGATGATCCACTACTTATGATTTCCTACCCTTCTGTAGAAACCAGCTCACTAATTTTGAGCGAGAAAGTTATACATGTCGTCAATCAAACAAAGAAGGACAATGACAATGAACCTGATGATCTACCAGTAGAGCTTCTTAAACTCATTGATGAAGATAACAATAAAATTTTAGTTGACTTTTTCAACTTAACTTATTTATCGGGAACTATTGGTTCCCGTAACAAAAAATTGGTTATTATCGACATTATCGTAACAGTCACTATCGCCCAAAAAACGAACGCCAAAGAATCTTCCGGCCATCGTAGAATTGCCCTCATGAGTCACACTCATTTATAATCATCATCCAGCCTTAATTTATCACGTCCACTGATGGACATATGCCTCCCTTAAACTCCTCCATTCTTTGCGATTTTGTGCTCTTTGTTGCAAATTTTTGGTGATACGCATGATGACGTGAGCCCAACGTGTAGGTGGTTTTCCTCTACTACGTTTGTCTGCTCTTGGCCTCCAATTTGTAATTTTACTTGTCCATCGTGAGTCATGCATTCTCGCTACATAGCCAGTCCAGTTCCGCAACATTAGCAATACTCGCCCTTCTTCGCAGATCTTCGTTTCTTATTCGGTCCCGCAACGTCACTCCCAGCAAAGACCTGTCATTAAAGACAGAGTATTTCTTAGAGTTATTTACAACACAGTATTTGAGAAAGTAGACTCTGAACTCAACGATAATCAAGTAAGGGTTTGGATGATGCATGGGTACCACAGAGACGTTGTTTGATATTAATGTATTGGTGCAAAGGTGTTTGGAGATAAATCAAGACCTGTATGTAGGGGAGAGTGTTGTACCTTTGGGCGATTGTACCTCTGGACACTGTCGTTAAAATTGTTGTTTTCTCCGTGTTGAAGATTTTTGCTTTTACGTTCTGCTATTGACCACGTGAGGTCGGTACAACAATTTCGCTTCATAAATATAAAGACTTTGGAATTTAGTCAGGCTTGTGAATTTTTCGCGTTAAAAGTAAATAATTAGCGAGAACATAAAGAGTCGGTGTGTTACAAAGTTGTGGCTGGTTTCATCTATAATTTCCCAGGTAAGAAATATACTATGTTGCTATTTAAAACTTGCATTCACCAATCCATAAAGTTTACATAACTTTAAAAAATTAATGTGTTTTGGAAGTCGTAAACATTGTTGTACCTTGGGACATTACGTTTGTTGTACCTTTGGCCTGACCAGAGGTACAACTGGCAATGACCAAAGGTACAAGACAAAACATTCTACTTTTTCTAATTTATCTGTAATTTCACTGGAAGTAGACAATAAAGTAAGGCGAAATCGGCACAATAACAAGTAAACTGACACCAAACTACTTTACAGAAAAAATGCCACGAAGCAAAAGTGGAATAAAAAGAGACAAAGTGGATGTAGGTGCTTTGCTAAAAACTGTCGAAGACGTCCTCGAAAATAAGATTCCGGTTCGACAAGCTGCCAAAAAATATGATATTCGAATTCGTGTAAACTCCGAACGTCCTACATTCGAATACAACGCGAACATCGATGTTAAAAAAGTGCTATTACATTGTGCTATTAACGTTGCCGCCACACACCTCGCACAGAACTCAACGTCTTGGCAGGACTGTTTTTGGACCATACAAAACCTACTACAACACCATAGCTAATGAGTGGATGATGACCCATCCTGGACGTCCTATAAGCTTGTTTGACGTAGCTGAACTCGTAGGCAAGGCATTTGCAAAACCATTTACCCCTGCAAACATTGTCAAAGGATTTGAAAAAAACAGGGATATGGCCTGTTAATGAAAAGATATTTGGCGACCACGAATATCTGTTGTCCTATGTAACAGATCGCCCAAGTCCAGAATCAGAAGAGAATCCTAATACGGCATCTTGCTCATCAAGCCTTCAACTATCCGCAAATCCATCAACATCAAACTTGACACCGGCACTTCCACTGCAGTCTAATGACAACAAGGCAAATAACGCTGACTTCAAAAGCCCGTTTGTAGTGCGCTCATTCCCCAAAGTCGTAGCTCGAAAGACTTCTCAAAAAGGACGAAAGCATGGTAAAACAAGAATTTTGACAGACACCCCGGAGAAAGAGGAATTATTGCAAAGTAAGGTGAAAAAACCAAAGTCAGTCAAAAGAAAGGTTCTCTGCGATAGTTCAGATGAATCTGATGAAGAGATGAAAAATATAACAAAGAATTCAAGTGACGAGGATTTAGAAACTTTTCTGGCAAACGAAAATGAAAATTATTCATTAGAGCAACAGGAAAGTGAGAAATACTGAGCTCTTCTGAGTTAAAAGAAGGTGATTTTGTTCTCGTAAAATTGACCAGTAAAAAGAATATTGCACACTATGTTGCCTAAGATAGTTGGGGTTTTAGATGACGAATACATGGTCAAATATTTAAAAACAGTTATTGGAAACAGTAAATTTGTCTATTCAGATAAGGAAGTCTCTTGTATCTCCGAAGGCGACATAATAAAAAAACTGGCTTCACCAGATTTTGTTGAAATATCAAAACGCCAACAAAATATGATGTCCTTTAATGTTAAATTTGATACATACAATGTAAAGTAATCATGTTTGTTATCTTATAACTCATGTAATAAATAAGATTCCGTTCGTTTTTGTTGTTTCTTCTTAATCGAAGGTAATTTATTCTCTGACCACAGGTACAATATAATGTGGACAAAGGTAGAACACAGTGTCGTACCTTTGGACGACCTGTCAAAAAATTGTTATTTAAAAGGTAACTGAAACGAATCCATAGACCTATACTTTGTCATTTATAGATAAAGGTTGTATCTACTTCTGTATGCTTCAATTGTCGCTATAAAGCAATTTTTACACCACAAACTCATAGAGATACATACAGGCATGAACATTGGCAGCCGGTATATAAGAATCATGACGAGTTTTTATTGGAAGCAGATAGCAAAAGGTAAAAAGCAGTTGAGCTCTCGGAGAAAGTAGAAATTTTGCGTGGAGGGAGACAGGACTATATTTTTTCTCCTCTTCTATTTAATTTATACAGTAAACCTATTTTTCGCCAATCTTTTAACGAAGGTAGTGAGGGAGTAACTATTAACGGAAAGGTTTTTACCAATATACGATATGCGGACGACAGATAACTTTGAGAATTTAAAAAATACCTTGTAGAGAGATTAAACTGTTCAAGTAAAACCTATGGATTGAAAATAAATTTTATAAAACAAAATTTATGGTCATTACAATAAACTACGAGCAGAGAAAGAGAGTCAAATGGCTAAATCCTAAAACGCTAAATCCTTAGATGAAAATAAAAGTCCGAATAGAAGCATTTATAAAGATCAAACAATTTCTTTGTTGTAACAGCCTCAACTCAAGGCTCCGAATAAGAATGCTAAGAAGCTACATTATTTCAACTCTCCTATATGGATCAGAAGCTTGGACACTCAGGAAAACTGAAATGGGTAAGTTTGCGGCCTTTGAAAGGTGGTGTTACTGCCGGATGTTAAAAATATCATGGACTTACAGTAACGAATGTAGAAATTTTTCAGAAAATAAATAAAAGAGAAGAAGCAGTCAGCACCCTAAAAACAAGAAAGCTTGAATACTTTGGATACGTCATTAGAGGACCTAAGTAAGTAATGCTGCAAAACATTGCAGGGAAAAACAAAAGGCAAACGGAGCCATCCTGGCCTATGAACTTGCGAAATTGTTCTGGACTTACAATGGATATTACATTGAACTGTTTAGAACAGCAGTGAATAAAATTAGAATCGTCATATTGACTTCCATCCTCAGAAGAGTAGACGGAACCTAAAGAAGAAACTTAGTAATGTTTAATTAGACTTAGGTACAGAGAACAGGCAAAAAGAATGAAAACTAAAAAATCCAAACAAATCCAGTAAAAAGTTGCTAAAAAGGAAAATTTTAGCATTTCATTATCTCGACTTGCACTTCAACCAAATTTAAATACTCCCTACATTATGCTACCAAAATAAATTTCTGGATTTACCTCTATTTGCGAATAAAAATAAATCTGTTGCAGATTTGAATTTATTATTTTCCCTGATTAACTCATAAAAATTTAATTCGTTATCAGGTCCATCAAAATTTATACAAAAAAAACTAGGAACAATTTTGTTTACAATTACACATTCCATTTCACCTGAAATTCATGGTAAACTGAAATTTTTCGACAGAAAATTAAGCTAAAATATAAATATTTCATGAAAAACTACTCGTATGTAAATTTTCATATAATGTGTTAATTTAAATCTGGATAAACCTGTTGGTAGCATAAAACTGTGTTCACAGCAAACAAATAAACTGGATTATCATGTTTTTTTCTATATCAATGTTAATCAAGATATTTAGAAGAGAATTCTTATTTTGCATTTAATCTAACAAAAGTGGTTTAATGTGTTTATGAATATTTATACTTTAAATTTTTTTCATTTTATGATGAAAGATGGTTTATTATGATAAAAATTTGTATAAATGTTTAGACCAGGGAGAGGGAAAGTACAGCCCGCGGGCGACCTGCGGTCCGCGAAACATTAAAATCTGGCCTTGCGTAGTGCGTGAAGGTGTTTGAGTGACCGCGCGCTTCGGCTGGTGCGTGTCGTCTCGTCACCACTGCCACTGTCCGTCCGCTCCTGTGCTAGCTCCATCCGGAGTTTTGTTTTACTTCAAATCACATGTTCGTATGGAGTATAATTTTTTTCTTACTTTCGAAACTACAACGTACAACAATCCGCTAACAGACAGTGGTATTTCGGAATCCGCTGTATAAGATGTTCTTTTATACCTGCTTATAAAGTCTGAATTCAGTTTGTTCATATGGGTATTCCAAATTTAATTACTTGTGAAGGTTTTATTTAACTTGCAACGTATGTAGGTATGTATCTTTTGTTGAGGTAAAATGTTGCAATTCAATTTTGAAGCAGATATCTTCAACGGATTAAATTTGGCATACTTAATGAAATCGTTTAACAAAATTAATATTTGCTTGTTTGCGCGATGCATTAATATTGGTTTGTTGTTTTGTTACAGCAGCAAAATGACGACGAAAAAACGCAAATTTGATTCTGAGTGTCGAGTTTGTAAGGAAGAATGGTCATGGAAATATTTTTTCACAAAATGTAAACACAATCCAGTATTAAAAGATTTTAATTTGTATCGACACTTCTCTAAAAAACATGCAAATACAAAATATAAGAATATGACAGAGGCAGACAGAAAGTCTTTTGTTAAAAGACAAACAGAGAAGTTACGTGGGCAGCAAAATATATTTACGAAGCAATCTGTTACTCACAAGGCTGCAACGCTGGCAAGTTATGTCGAAACTTACAAAATTGCTAAAAATTAACAAAACATTATCGGATGGTGAATTCATAAAAGAAATCATGGTAGTTGTAAGCAACGTAATTTGTCCAGAAAAAAGTAATGCGTTTTAGACTTTAGCTTTATCACGAAGGACGATAACTGATCGAATTGATGGTACCGCTGTACAGTTATCATCACAGTTGAAAAAAAAAAGGCCAAAGCTTTGAATACTTTTCAATAAACATGGACGAGATCACAGACGTCAGCGATACTGCCCAGTTGTTGATTTTTATTAGAGGAATTGGTCAAGAGTTCAATATTATCGAAGAACTAG
Organism: Diabrotica undecimpunctata; assembly: GCF_040954645.1. Lineage (NCBI taxonomy): Eukaryota > Metazoa > Arthropoda > Insecta > Coleoptera > Chrysomelidae > Diabrotica > Diabrotica undecimpunctata. The sequence goes on along the minus strand of NC_092804.1, from coordinate 61,681,334 downwards.
CAAGCTTGAGATCACTGAGAATAAATCTTCTTCTTTAGGTACCGTCTCCTCTAAGGAGGTTGGTAATCATCACAGCTATTTTCACTTTTGAGGCTGCAGCTCTGAACAAGTCGACGGAACTGCAATTATACCACTTTCTTAGATTGTTGAGCCAGGAGATGCGTCTTCTTCCAATACTTCGTTTTCCCTGTATTTGATTTTTTCCTTTATTTTATGGTTTGTAGCAACACATATTTATCCCCTCTCATAACGTGGCCGAGATATTGTAACTTTCTTATCTTAATCGTATTCATGATTTTTATCTCTACTTCCTCCGAAAGTTCTTTGCCTACCCTGACTTTTGCTGTTTGGTTAAAGTAGAGATGAGTTATTATTCTTAAGTCTTTTTTGTCAATGTGTTTATCTTTAAGTAACTGTATAAGACTGTTGTGTCGGACCTTATCGAACGCCTTATTGTAATGAATAAAACAGAGTGGTTGGTTTACATCCATACATCTTTGCATAAGGACGTTAAATCCAAATAATGCCTCTCGTGTACCCATGGCATTCCTAAATCCAAATTGGGTTTCATTGATGTCTTGTTCCACTTTTCTGAAAATTCTTAAATGGATAATTTTTAAGAATATTTTTAGTGTGTGACTCATTAGACTAATTATATGGCGGTCATTACATTCCTTTGCATTAGGTTTTTTTGGTAATGTAATAAATGTTGATTTGAGCCAATCTCTCGGAATAATACCGGTATTATATATAGTATTATATAAGTCTACTAATACATTGATCTGATCTTCTGATATTAATTTAATTATTTCAGTTGGAATTGTGTTAGGCCCCGCAGTTTTATTAGATTTTGCCAGATTTATTGCATGTATTATTTCATCCTTAGTTATATTTGGACCTATATCATGTTCCTCGCAATCGTGAGAAGACAAAAAAATATTTATGATTTTTAGTTTGAGGATATTTCAAAGTTAAACATGCCCAAAGAAAAATTATGTAATATAATCACGGATGGAGCACCCAATACGATGGGCAGGAATGTGGGGTTTATGGGAATATTTTGTAAAGAAAATGCTAATACTAATGTATTATTTCTGCACTGCTTAATAAACCAGTCAACAGTCGAGAGATGCCGATTTTATTTTTAATTTTATAAGACTTGTCTGTATTTCTTGAGTGTGGGGTTAGAGTGGGAGTAGGAATTATTACTAAGGATTGGATTAAGGTAATGATTTTTAATATTGAGGGTAAGAATTATAGGAATTGGCACAGCAAAGACTATAACATTGTTTTTCGCTCGTGAAAAATTGAACAAGCGGATTTATAACAAAAAAAAAAAAAAAGAACGGGAGACACTCACTTTGATTTCAAAAACAGTTTAGAAACACGAGACGCACTTTTTTGTATGCAGTTATTGGTGCAAAAATGCTATGACCGGAGGAGGGATGTCTTTATTTGCTTTACGATTACCAAAAGCTTTCCACAATGTAAGACAAGATGTGTTAATACAGGTCTTAAGAAAGACTGGTCTTGATGGAAAAGATATGAGGATGATCCAGCAGCTGTACTGGAATAAAAAAGCAGAATTAAGGATTTCCAGCGGTCTATATCCACAACAAGTAGAAATAACTAAGGATGTGAGACAGAGCTGCATCCACTCCCCTCTGCCGTTAAACATTTTTATGGGGTATGAGCGATGGGCAAAGAGGTTATTGGAATGGAGACCAAGGGAAGCGTCGGTCGACCACCTACACGATGGGCCTAAGAAGAAAAAATAAAAACTGGATGAGAGTGGCGCAAGATAGATGGGGTTGGAAACACTAGGAAGGGGAACTACGTTCAGCAGTGGATTTTTGAGGCTGGAAGATGATGATGAATGGGAGAGGAATATAGTCTTAACATTAACATCACAAAAACAAAATTAATGATAATCAGCAGACACTCCTATATGAAAGCACAGTTGAAAATAAACAACCAACTTATAGACAGAGTAGACAAATTTAAATATATTTTAGCTACTTCAAACAGTAAATGGCACTGCGACGAAGAAGTGAAGGTAAAAGTAGCAATAGCTTGAAATACTTTTACCAAATTAAATAACTACATTTTGTCAAACTCCTTTGGGTCTTCATATTCGTGTTCTGAAATGCTACATATTTCCAATAATAATCTATGGTAGCGAGACCAGGTCACTTATGGTAAGATCGCTACACCTTATTTAAGCGTTCGAAATGTAGTGTCTTACAAGGTTGCTTAAAATTCCATGGGTCGACCACGCTACAAACGAAGAGATCTTAAGAACTCATATCCAAAGAGAGCTTCTAAACATCGTTAAACAGCGCAAGGTCTCATATCTTGGCCCAAATATAATCTTTTAAAAACCATTTTAATGGTTGCAATCGACACTCATGATTCAGAGAAATAAGAAACTGGTGCGACATACCTCAGATCAATACAATAAGATGAAGAGCAGAAGAAGTATCCTTTTTATGGATAAACCAACCAGCATAAAGGCCTACACGCTGCATAGTGTACAGCACCAGAAGAAGATTAGTGCAACAGGCATTTGAGTTTTTAATTTAATACAAATAAATCGTCTTTATACTATAAAAACTAGAAAAAACTGTGACCCTGTTTGCACTTTTGTTTCTCTTCCTGAAACTGATTCTGAGAAATTATAATAGTCATAAGCATATACGGGGTATGCTCCCCAATATGAATTATAAATACTCGCAGAAAAAGAATCACTAGTTTATTTATAAAATGCATTTTCATCCAAAATCAGTCAACTACCTACTATAAATTTAAAATTTTTATTCTATTATAAGCTACAGCACAAAACAGGTGTTTTCCCTTTACCTCCGATAAATTGAATATAAATGGCTACATTACACTTAAACTATTTTGCCATACATTTAATTGGAGTGGTTTAAATATACTAGTATTACTAAGACTCATCAAATAAAACAGACTAGGTACTACAAGAGGAGAGGTTTAAATATATCACAAAATTTAAACCAGAGTAAAAATAGGTGCCAGAAAAGCTTAACGCCTAGGATGTATTGAATAGCGAACTATTTTGAATAGTAGAGACTATAGGTTTTCCCATTTCCAATACATCGATTAACAAAATTTAAAGTATATTTATTATTTTATAGCCGGTGCGCCGAAGATGCGGAGGATTAGAAGTATATTGAGTTCGAAAAATGTCGCCCACACATTTTTTTAAATGACTGGAAATTCTTTAATCTATTTGAGAATGTAGCAGTTCTACCAAAACACCTATCTTAAGTTTGCTAACAAATTGTGTAGAAATTTAAAAAAAGGAGGTAATATTTTATTTATAATTAAAAATTTCCTGAAAGGATTGCGCTCGTAACTATTTTAGGAAACATTAAATGATTCTTTCGCTAAAATCTCTCGAACGATCTCGGCCTCACTCTCCTAACTTTTTCTTAGGCTCGAGAAGTTACAGAATTACACTGGAAGCACGTAGCGAAGTAATTACAATCAGATTAAGAAAATTAGGGTCTGCTTTCGCTCAAGGTTACTTAACAAGACCGAGTATACGTTGGGAAATCGCAGTTTTAAGAAGCTTCAACGGGGCTAAAAATTCACCGAGGATTTTCAACAAAAAATAACGTATTTTTCCAGGATATAGCCGCTTGAATCTTACTATATTTACGCCCAGTTCCACCAACGTGATTTAAGTGAAAATTTTATCTTAAGAAATAGTTTTTACGTAAGTCCGTTAACTTTCGTTCCACCAACTAAAAATATTTACTTAAGTATAAATATTTTTGCTTAAGCTCAAGTCAGCTACTATGACGACTTAAGCAAAAATTTTAACTTGGAGCACATTCATCTGTCATATATTGACATATAAGTGAGGTTAAATTTAAATTTATTCTGTAGATGCATCGAGTTAGAATCTATAGAGAGGGCATCACGTGACTAAAAACGACCTCACTTCGGCCATATTGTGTTGCCACTTTTGACAGATCGTATATGTTTATTTACGTTGGTTGTTTTTCGAATATTTTTAGTTTTATAATACTTTTATAGAAACTGTAATAGTATATTGTGATAGTGCATAATAATGGTTTCTTGTTCTCAACGTAGTTGCAGTAGCAGAAGCGGTATTAATAAAAAATCTTCAGGAATATCGTTCCACAGGTTAGTATACAAACATGTAAACAAAGGAATGGCCCGTACTTCAGAGAATAAATTAATAGTATTTGACTGTATTAATTTATCTTTATGTATAATATATCGTGTTTTTAGTGTTTACCGCGGGATAAATAAATCATAGTTTATTAAAAATGTATTGCACTTTTTTAGATTATGATTAAATCTTCTAAATAACGTCATATTTTTCTAGTAGTTTTAATATTATTGAGTTCATCCCTGATCCCACAGCCATAATGGTTTCACAGTTAGCCACGCCTACCTACGCCGTTTTTAGTACATACGTTAATATGCTCATAGCTTCTCCATAGATTCTAACTCGATGTGTAGATGTTATGTTAACTTTCGCATTTTTTTTATCTAATTTAATTTTTATATTCCTATTTTTTATAAATTCTACCGTAATTTATGGTAAAACGTAGTATATACTAGTTGATAGTGTATATACAGTGTACGTAGATATTTTAGTGTTGATAGGATTATTTATACCTATATATATTTTTTTTAATTCCACCGAAGTGTATAGTTTATCGTGTATATATAAAATATAGTGTGTGATATTTGCAAAAATGGATCTGGTCGTTATGGATTTGGATGCGGAAGATTTATTTGGGCTTGATGAGTACAATCAGATGGAAAATCAATTGAATGTAGTGGATGAAGTAGATGAAGTGGATAATATGGTCGTTAGAATCCCAAGGCAAGTCAAACGAACAAGCTATTTTGAAACATATACTGAAAAAGATTTTTTTGAAAGATTTCGATTATCAAAAAACAGTGCTTTTGAAGTATTATCTCAAATAGAAGAACAGTTGCAGTTTACTAGTGCAAGGTAAGGCAAATTTAACATTGAATCAGTTTAAAGGACTTTACAATGAAAGTTTTGCTTGTTTCAGAAATAAATGTTTAAGTCCGATGGACCAGTTTTTAATTTGTCTAAGAGCATATGCCACAGGAGGACATTTATTAAGTATAAGTGACATCTTTGGACCTTCGAAGTCATCTGTTTGTAGGATTGTTCAACAGGTTACCCCCTTAATAGCATCAATGAGACCTCGCTACATTCAATTACCAAATAATATAGAAGAAGTTCGAGAGCAACAGAATAAATGGTATGAAATGAGAGGGTTCCCAAGAGTGGTTGGATGCATTGATGGCACTCGCATAAAAATAACATCACCTGGTAAGAGTGTGTATTTAAAAAGTCACTTAACTACTGCATATAACTATAATGTTACTATTTTGTTATAGGGGGAAATGATTCAGAAATTTACAGGAACAGAAAAGGATACTTTAGTATTAACGTTCAAGCAGTATGCTCAGCTGATGGTCTGTTCCAAAATATAACAGCACGATGGCCTGGATCTGCCCATGACCAAACCATTCTAAACAATTCAGTAGTGAAACAAAGATTTATGAGAGGAGATTTTGCAAATGGAGTTTTATTAGGTGAGCATTTTATATTACACAAAAACATTGTTATTTCTTTTTTATATTTGTCTGTCTTATACAGGACAATACTTACAATCTGTATGGAATCCCACTGGTGATATGATCACTGACATTAATATAGTGATGTCTATCTGTAATTAATTAAATACTCACACATTTTCCTCACCTACATGTAACTAATAATCAATATTAAATTACAATAATTTTAGGAGATGGCGGCTACACATACACCAACTTTTTGTTAACTCCTCTCAGAAATCCGCAAACAAATGCTGAAAGGCGTTATAATGAAGTTCACATAGGAACGACAGTAAAGGTGGAACAACTGTTTGGTGTTTGGAAGCGAAGATTCCCTATTATGGCATATGGATGCCGATTAAGTTTGAGAAGTGTATTACCCATTATTGTTGCCACAGCTTGTCTGCATAATGTAGCAGTCAGGCAGGGCGAACCACAACTTCCAGCCAATGATGATATTGGTGAATATATTGCGATAGATGACAATTACATTGTGCTAGCAGGAAACCGAAATAATGATCAAATTAGAAGACTTATTATTGAAAACTATTTTACTCAGCCTTAATGTTAGCGAGAATAAAGAAATACCAAAAATATTTACCATGAATATCATTATGTCTTTTTGACCAATTCTAAAGTTTCACTATACTACACATATTTTCATTTTATATTTTTCTTTTATTTTTTTTATGTATACTTTATTAACTTCTATGCAATTTCAATACTTTTATATTTTTAAACATAGAACAGTCATTGGCTTAAAATGTATTGCAAACAAATATATAACAACTAATTATACTCCACAAAAATGTGTAACTACAATGTGTCAGTATATAACAGAAATAATAATATAATAAATAATGACTTTTTATTGAAATATTATTAAATGATTATTGTTTACATTTTTTTTTATTTCATTCTCTAGCGCTTCATTCTCGAACATAAGTTTTCTTTTTTGTTGAAGCATTATTTCCAACTCTACTTCTTTTTGTTTTATTTGTAGGGCCTGGAGTTTTGCTTAAAAGGGCCTCTCTTCTTTCTTTATTTCCAGCCTCTCTTTCATTTCTTCTATTTGGTACCCAAGATACTGGGCCTTTAAATCTAATATTTTTGGTGGATCATTACTTGGAATCTTACATTTGTTTTTTTGTTGTTTCGCCTTCGGTTTGTTATCTCCATCTTGTGAACCTGAAAAAGGTACACATATTTAATTTTAAGGTTAAAGTTCGAAACAAACATAAATGTGATTGTAATGTTAGAGCTATACTACAATATCAGGTGGTAGCATGGCATGGAGTATAAGGGTTTATAAAGTGTTAAAATTATTTCTAATGAACATGTGAGCATATACAATTTATTATTTATTAGAAGAACAAGTACATTGAATTATGTATTGTACATACATGTAAGTTATATTTAGTTAAATAAATAAATAAAAATAAATTATTTTTTTCATATATCAATATCATATATCAATCAATATCAGCAACTATCAATAGTTGGACACCATACTATTAATAACTATAGAGTATGGCCACTAGCAATAGTTTTTTACCACTACTAATAATTTTTATTAATTTTCATAACAGAGGTTACTCTATTTTTATGCTCTTTTTGGATGGCAAGGCAAATGTATATGCTAATTTTTAGTATAATCATTAATATTAGGAGCTAAAATCCTTATTTCATTGGGTATTATAATTTCCAATTGTTCAATTATGTATGTACTATTGTCCAGTTGCAAAATGAAGTGGGTCAAGTGGCATAACATTGCAAAATTTGCAGATTTTTGTGTTTAGAATGTTGCTTACCTTCGCAAATATTAGTTAACTGCTTGCAGTTTAAAATATTATCAGTCTTTGGTCTAATAAAGGTTGAATTATCACTCACACTAAACTGACTACTCTGAAACTCTACATGAGTACAATCCTCTATTTGATTTTCTGTCTCTGAAAACAAAAAAAATTAAATAATTTGAATTGTATATTAAATATTGAAGATTACATACCTGTTACTACAAAAAGGCTTTCATCCAGTACATGATCTTTGTCTTTGGTAGACACACCATTGGTCTTTTTATTTTCAATGATGTCCCTGTATTTGGACACCAAGGAAATCAATTCCTCTTTTTCTTGGGTAGAAAAGTTCACTCTTTTGGTACCTTTTTCCATATTAATATAAACTTCCACACTCTAACTCTTGAAAAAACAAAACTATAATCTATGTTTAAAACTACTATTATTATCACTATACTATTACTATAAATTACTATTTTTAAAAATATCCCTAAATTTTAAATTAATATTTACTATTATTAACTAACAACAGAATAAATTCGCAAAATACACAAGGAGGATTACCAAAATATAATTGATATAATGATTGAAATGACATTAGACAGCATCAAAAATGACAAATTACACAAATTTTTCTTCTTTTTTGTTAATAACGAGTCAACAGGTTAAGAATTTTTGACAATTTTGCGAAGTTGGTATCTTTGATAATTTAAGTTTTTTCTTGGTTAAGTTAAGTAAGAACTTGTTTGGTGGAACGCAGATTTTAACTAAGACATTTTTTTGACTAAGCAAAACTTACGTAAGATTTTACTTAGATCACGTTGGTGGAACCGGGCGTTAGTTATCTCTTCCCCTATTTAACTGAGATTATAAGCTTAAATCATAATTATAATATAACTGTAATTTATGCTTAAACACTTATCAAATAAATCGTTTGATATATTCTTCTTGTGGTGCCATCTTCTCCATTGGTTCACCATGTCAAATTTCTGTCTGTCATTTGCAAAACTAATCCAGTTAATTTGCTGTTTTTTAGTCAGGACGTGTTGCGTTTTCCAATTTCTTACTTAAGCACATTCGTCTGTCACTCACACCATTCATGTTACCTTCTACTCATATTTTGTGTTTTTACTAAAGTACCATTTCATTAGGAAATTGTAATTTATTCTTAAAAGCTCTTTTAAAGTCAATGAAACATGTGTATACGTATTTCTGTTAATCTCTGCATGTTTGTGTCATCACTGCAGATTGAAGAAAGCTTGTCTAGTGTCCTGTTTAGAGTATTTGACAACATCTCCTACGAAGGAATCACAATGGCGGTTCTTTTAAAAGGAATAAACAAAGCAAGCTTTAGACGGATAGACTGCATGCTGAGGAGCGGTGTTATACACGTCACGTTACTGGAGGATACAGTGTCAGCACAAGTAGACAGAGGCTATCCGCAGCGAGAGTCTTATCTCCCCTCTTGTGGAATCTTGTCGTGGACTGATAGCTAGACTCAGCAACGATAAGCATCCTGGGTTATGCGGATGACCTGGTCGTTTTAGCATCAAATTTAATGGAACAGTTTGACTGCAGTTACAGAATGGACTTCAAATGTAGGACTTAACATAAGCCCCCAGAAGTCCAAAATCATGAAATTTACCAAGAGGAATTTAAAGGGATTGGATCACTTTAAATTACTAATTTTGAGGTTCTATCTATAATTTCTATTGAGGTAATATTAGATTCGAGGGTTACTCGAGGGAATCAGCAAATAGAACGAATAACCAAGAGAGCGTATCTTTGTTGTTGTGTTAATGGTAGCCAGACGCACTCGTATGGTGACCAAAGGTGCAGCAAAAAAGTATTATCGTCAAACTAAGCAAGGTCCAAAAATTTGCTTAGCAACTATGGAGGCCCTACTGGATCTGCCTCCTTTACATACAATTATAACGTGGGAGGCGATGGTAGGTTATAGACTATATATGAGAAAGTCTGAGTAACGCACTGGTTAGATCAGGACATAATAAATATCATAAATGAAATTATAGATATCGAATGGATGCTGATTTCTGACCATATCGTAGATGCGCAGATATAGGCCTAAAGTATGTTTCGAAGTGGACACCAGACCACGAGAGCAATATACAGTATTTCAGGCAGAGATTTTTGCAATATTGCAGTTTGCAAGGGAAATTAATATAAGGGATTTCAACCTGAAGCGGATCAATATATACACAGATAGCCAAGCAGCCATGGAGGAACTCATATGCCCTTAGGTTGACGCGCTGATGTGGGAATTCCGAGAGGAAAGCGAGAGACTGGCGGAATATCAAAGTATCACACTAATATGGGTTCCACGTCACCGGGGAATATACGACAATGAAAGAGCTGATGCACTTATCAAAAGAGCATCAGTTACAAAATACCTAAGCTCAGAGCCGGCCATGAGAGTAACAAAAAGCCTCGTCCGCGACCGGAAAAAAAAACCTGGATCCGAAGGCAACATAACTTACTTGGAAAATATACCCGGTCAAACACATGGCAAAATATATATTAGACGGACATGTGCTAACAGGACTGAAGGACCTACTGCGAACTATAATAGACTTCCTTACTGGACATCTGGCAGTCAAGGGACACCTGCATACAATAGGATTGTTTCATGGAGACTTAAGTTGTAGACTCTGTAGCAGAGAACCTGAAACAGTCATTCATATCTTTGAGAGGAATTAGATTGCAGACGGCAAACACTTTTTGAAGTGACTCCAAAAATATATGGTGCCCATCCACTAGACCTGTATTAGTTGGTACATGGAATCCTAGAATGCGTATTATGAGGAAATGGAAGATGTACAGTAAACTTGTTTGACTGCAGTACTAACGGTTTATAACAGATGGCTTCCAGGAAAAAAATTCTTCTTATGACTCCAAACTGTTCCTGTGCACCAATCACATTTTCGGTATACTATGCTCTGTATTATTGTGAGAAAAATTTTCATAGCGTGGCTAAAGATATAGACAGATATAGTCTGATTGGGAATATTTTGACAAAGCTGGTCCAGGGAAACAAGTTTTTCTCAGGACATCACAATAGTTAGGCATTTGTCGAGTTTTTTCGTTAATATACACCTGATACGCTTTCTGTAAAAGGTATAAGTAGTTCTAGTACTTCATCGTTTTGACGTTGATCATGTCGAACAGACATACGAGGCTTATTCAATTGAATTCTTAAATTTTTGATACCATTCCTTGACAGTGGGATACGCAAAACATGGGTTACCATACATTACTTGCATTCGCAGATAAATTTGCAACCTTCAACACACAAAAATTGAATGTCCACACGCTGATAAAATTGAACGGATTGTTAACACAATACTTCAAATCGCAGTCAAATACTAATAGGAACTGATCAGTGTGACGTTTCCAAACATAACTAACATCACAAAACGTCAGTTGAGTGATTATAACTACTGTTTCCAAGGCTAACCTTACCAAAGATTGGCTGAATGAACAAGCTTATATTAAAAAAAAATTTAGTGTAGTTTTTGGACGATTTTATTAAAAAAAATTTTGTGACCTTTTTCATATATTCTTCAAAAATTGAACGACGATAGTCACGATTTTCAGTTTCTAAAAATCTCTCCAAGTCATTAATTCTTCTTGCCTGTTTACAATAAACAATTATGGTTTTAAAATTAGTTTTAAAATTAATATAATATCACTTTCCACAACTAACCGATAATTGAAATTATTTATCTTCTATATTGGAAATTACACGAATTACACGAATTTATTTTTCTGTAAAGCTGAGGAGAAATTGTTTAGCAAAGATTTGTTTTTAAAGCAATTACCTATGTATAATATTTTCGTAATTATATACACGTGAACCATGGGGCCAAAGGGTTAGCCTATGTATTTTATCCACTAATTAGTTATATCTAGACACAATGCAGTAAATTATTAATTAAATAAAATTAAAAACTAAAAACAGTAAAATCATAACAAGCATTTAGACAGTTTGATCAACAATAAGCTCAATTCTGAACCAAAAGAAAAGGCAAAATTTTTTAAGTCAGTGATAGTTATCAGACTGAGAGGCTTCTTTCCTATTCACATCTTAATCTGCAGCTAAAACTAAAACTTGAAGGATATTATATATGGACAATATTATTTCATGGAGTTGAGACATGGATGCTGAAGACCGTGAGCTCAAATAATCTAAAAGTCTTCCAGATGTGTATTTATCGCCGAATATTGGAAATACTTTAAATAGAAACAATGTCGAATATTTCCACAACGAATAAATAAGGAACAAACCCTTATCAGTGCTAAAATCAAGAAAAACGATTTGCCCAGGACATTTGTTGAGGCAACAAATAGTATATCTCATAATTAATTAGGATGACGCAGCATTAGAAGAAAAAAAAGATGTCATCATCAATGACATCTTTTATCTTTTTTATTATTTTTCTGCCTTTGGACACATTATTGTTCTAGCGAATAAAATAGCTTTCGACCAATTAAACATCCTGTTTAAAAATTTCCTGTTAAACAATTTCTAATGTCGGTTTTTCTCTAAGAGCTTAATGAAAGTGTTTGTATTAATCGCCAATGATGGGGCACACAAAAATTACAGTATTTTCTGGAATAAACTCGACCATTTGTATAAAATATCATTTAAGTACATTTGCAGTCCTTTCCTTGCCTTAGTCGTTGTTTGTCGACTGACGCTATAGTGAACCCTCTTCAATGAAATAAGCTGTTTGAATACTTTTGTCTTGTCAAAGATCCCTTAAATACCAGAGTCTCCATAGTATTATTTCTTAGTTGTCTATAAGTACCGATTTTCGATTTTGCTTCACACAAGAATGTTTTTAAAAGATTGGCCTTGTTGATAAAATAAAAGTCATATACCTCTTGTCTTATTATATTTTACAGTGGAAAAAGGAATACACCCCAGACCTATTTCTCAATCCAAAACTCTAAAAAGCAACCTGCCCTTATAACAAAAAAAGTCCTGAATTTTTTATAAAGCCAACATCGACCAATAATATATGAAGTAGGTAGAATGTAGGATGGTAAGTAATCTAGGAAGTAGCTAGAATCCGATAATCCGATTCATTCCCAGATCAAGATGGAACTTTCAGAAGGTAGCCTGGCTAAAATTCTCTACTGAACTTAATAAAGTTATAAGATCGGTCCCAGCTACCTGAAAGCTACGATAGATTTGTAGGTGCGGGTAATATCAACTGCAAAAAAGTGTATACCAAGAGGTTACCGCAAAGAGTATATCCCAGGCTAAAATACTGCATGCGAAGAATTTTACAATGAGTATATAGAGAATGGTGACCTAAACTTAGCTAATGACCTATTACAAACGTTAAATGAAGCGCGGAAAGATAAATGGATAAAACTAATGGAGAAAATGGACTTCGAAAACCCCTCTGTTTATCCCCCGACCAAATAGCTAGCAGAATAGTGATCCTATCTAGGGCTCCACATGATAAAGAATGCACAAAATATATAAAAAAACTCTGGAACTCCGACCAAACAGCCCAAAACTCTCCCACGAATTCACGACCGAAGAAATAACATCAGCCCTCCGAGACATGAAAACTTGCCAGGTGCCTAGTTTTAACGGAATACATTCTGAGTTCCTAATACAATACGGCCAAAGGACAAGAAAATGGTTCGGTGCGTTCTATTCACTAATCTTAATCACTGTAAACATACCAAAAGTTTTTAAAAAGAGCAAAATAATTGCTGTATTAAAAACCAATAAACCCCACGATAAAGTTGAAAGCTACCGTCCCATAGCACTTCCCAGCTGCTGCTATAAACTGTTGGAACGACTTAAATAGAAAAAGCCCACAAATTCTTGAAAATATTCCACTCGAACAAGCAGGTTTCATACCTAATCGAAACGCGCAGACCAGGTCCTAAGTCTAAGTACACATATAGAAGCAGGTCTCCAAAAGCAACAAAAGACTGCTTTATTTTTTGTGGATCTGCAAGCTGCTTACGACACAGTATGGAAGAAGGGACTCCTATATAAACTGACCAAACTAATTTTACACTTCCAGGTAATTCACGGTACTGGCATAAGCAAACAGAGGAAATTAAATAATAAGGATCAGTCGTTGCTCAGATTGTTCGGTTTGACTAAATCGGTTGTTGTCGAACTTTTAAGATATTGAAAAATTTCGGTAACTGCTTTTGTAGAAGCGGTTACTTAAAGCATATTATATTGTTTTTACAGGTAACAGTTACGTTATAAACAACTGATCCGCAATTAACCTGTGTTAAGAGGAATACTCAGAATCAGAGTACATTATAATCAACATAATTCTGATACAATTTTACTGGCACTCAAAATAAATGAGATCTCATTATATAATGATAAAATATCTGTAAAAACTAAAAAAATGTAAAACCAAAAATCACTATTAGGATTTTATAATAAATTCTTATGATCGCGTAAGATATTGGGTGACTTATTTCGTGGGTTTTCTTGTTTCCATAAATGTATACGTTGTCGTAAATATTAACGCAACTATATCGTTTTCTCTTTTATACAGAATTATAGCACAATTCCCATTAAGATAAAAAATTCGCGGGATATTCACTGCCCTTGAACACACTCATCTTCCTTTCCTAAAATATCAGTATCACGTAACACAATATAACATAAATATTTTTATCAACGGAGGAAACACTTGTAGGATGCCATAAAAAAACTGCCATCTGTATTTCTGAAGACCGGAGGTGTAAGGAAACACACAGATGCGCATTTATTCGTTCTAAAGATGCCAGATGTTCATAAAGCCTTGTTTTAGTTCACACAAAATAAACATTAACATTTTTCAAAAATAGTCGACCACCCATTTTTACAGAGCCATTGGTAAATATTTATTTGGCTTGAGTTCGTTTGGAGAAAGACTATTATTCTTCTTGAAAAACTAGTCCATTTATTTTTAGATGCACAATAATAATTATAAAATACATAAGTTAAAGTTACTAGACCAAAAGTTTTTAAAAGTTCGTTCTTTCGTAATATGTAGTATGTATATTCGGAATATTTTACGGTGAGAGAAGTAAGCAGTTAAAAATATGTTTCTTATATAATAATGTAAGAACTAAGCACATCTATAGCTATGTTTCTTCCCAAATAATGATCGATAACAGGTGAGAAAAGCCTATTCATTTGAGATTCGGATATACGGATATCAGACAGATGCAGGGCAGGGTATACACAAAAAAATGTTCAGGCTCCAGTTTTTAACTACCACTTTATCAATAATCAAGTAAGGTAAGAAAAGCCAGGTGTAAACAATGTAAGCCAGAGCGTTCGATCCTCTGCACCAACAGCAATTTCATTTATAAAAATAATACAAGCGTTCACTGATCTTCGGAAGGCACGTAAAGCAGTCGGTCTAGAAGTGTTATGCGACTAAGGTCGAGTGCCCACGACGCAACTGTTTTAAAATAACGGTTGAAAACTAGTGGGAAACTAGTTTCAGGATCGCCTCGTGGGCGAATAGTTGCGAGTGCGATCGGTTTCTGACCGAAGTTTTAAAACAGTCGCGTAGGGGGTGCTCGACCTTATACAACAATAATTCATAAAGACGAAACACTAGAAAATCCAAGTATGAACTACCATATAGTCTGCATTCTAGGAGATAGTTGAATATAACATAACGACGAGAACTTTTAGAGAATCGCATAGAACCAAAATATTTTAGGATCTAATTGAACTGCACTATTTCATTTAATAACCACTGCAAGTGTGCTAAGAAGTATCTCTGCAGCAGAGAACACAGCTCCAGTTTGGGGCCATTCTCATACTCACCACATTGATCATGCCATAAATGAGATTAATCGAATATTAATCTGGGTGTTTTAAACCTACTCCAGTTAAAACATATTCTCTCTAATAGGAACTACTCCTCCCACTATCAAAAGAAAAGTGGTTTCTGAATGTCATCAGTGCTACGGATACAATTGAAACCACTGCTGAAAACGACCCGACCTTAGCAGATATGGTTGCAGGCAATTAATTTGGAAGTCACTTAATCACTTTGCACCTCAAACCCTAAGCACTTTGGTTTACATTAACTTAAATAATAATACATTTTTATTGTTTAATGACAGTTAATAAGGCCTTTATAATAATATTGACAGTATGTGATTTAAAGAAGTGGTCCAGATACGGAAAGTAAGCAGTACCAGATCTTTTTTGGTCCTTTGTTCTGCTCCTTCCGCTTCTGCTTCTTAAAACTCAGAAATTCTTCGCATTAGGTTATTGCCATTTAGGCGTTGAGCTTACCATAACCACCTTAGCCTATGCTCCTTCATCTTAGCATCAATTTCATAAGGTAAATAACCAAAAGAAATTCATTCTCATTTTTGCAACATACATCTGTTCTTTCTTGATTTTTAGTGCAAAAAATTCAGTGCCGTACATCATAGTTCGTCTTATAGCGATCTTTTAAATGAATTGTTTTTAGGTTTTTTTCCTTCAGGCAGTTTGTTCTTATAACCGGTCGCACTTTAGTCAATTGAGTTATTGTACATCTTTTATCTGTGTATTCTTCTGGCTGAAGTTTTAGTGTTAACTACTACTGACGTAGCCGGGACCGACGGCTTTACATGCCCTCCGAAGCACAGTGGCGGCTAAAGTTAAAAGTGGCAGTTAAATTAGGAATTGAAAAATTTCATATCTATGGCCATCACTGCTTTTCAGGTTAATTGGAATCTTTCTTTCTCACATCACAGCACTTGCCCAGTTCCATTCCATTCTTCTTACTTAAATTCTACGAATCCATTTCCATCTATTTCCGCACTTCCAAGGGCAAAATATTTCCTAAATCAATATATAAACAATTATGTTACTCTCTGTATTTCTTTTTCTGTTGTTATTTTATTATAGTCTTAAATTTTATTACTTATAGTATATACCATAAAAATACAAACACTACTTTACTGCCACTAATTTACCGTTCCACTGTGCTTTAGCTTTTTACAAAACTATAACGCTAATATTATTAACCACTCATTTTAATATCATAAAACTAGGGCCAAAATATGAAAAGTCGTACATGTATTTATTTTAACAGAGTGTGTAAAGATTCAGGTTTAGCCATGATTTTTTTTACCTGAATTTGGGTTTCACAAACGTGATAAGAGGGCAGGCCTACTGTCGTGCACCAAACAAAAAAAGAAATTATTTTTGTCACTGTGGAGGTATCTCAAGAGTATACATAGATAGATTGTTGTCCTGAATACCTGTTGTGACAACATTAATCATTTTAGATGTGTCTTTCTAGCTGAAATGCATTGTTTACTTTACTCTTGACACTCTACGATCTATAATTAAAAAGTATTACATTATTATGACAAAGTTTAAACATTTTCTGGTATTTTAGGATTGTTATTGCATTGATGGATAACCCTATAATCTCGAGATGTCTGTATAGTCTGTGGTGTTTAACTAGTTTTGATCGGTTCAAAAATAATTATGAATAATGGAATAATAATTTAGAAGAAAAGATCATAATAATTAAATATATATATTTCTGAAATTCATTTTTCTTCTAAATTTGCTTCTTTACATGTATACTTTGCAATGTCATGTTCTAAAGTTGTAAACATGTGTTTCTTCCACAATTACGAGGCTTAAATATAAATTAGTGTTAAGAGTAGTTTATTCTTGCTCTACCGATGCTGAACTTCTTTTAGGGAAGTAGTCATACTGTAATATCCATAAGAATTACTGTAATCCCTTATTTTTGCCCTCTGTGGTGTTTGTTCTCAATGATTAGAGCAACTCACACATTCATATTCCAGTCAGAATGTTTAGTATATGAAGCCGGCAGTATTTTAGCGTCATTACGCGTGTTTAAGCTGTTAGGGAGTCTTTCAATTTCAATAGCTTCACGAATAATGTCGATTTTAAGAAGTGGATAGGAGCGATGGTTTTTGCTTTTTAGAAATATATTTTGTGGCCTGTCTGAATATGATGTTATGCTAGGGCTGAAGTAGTATCAGAATATTTTACAGATATAGAATGTCCATAGATTAATTGTGGATTCGTCGGTTTGTCTGTCCTATGTATGTTCGTGAGCAGCTCTAACAAAGGACCTATTGGACCACTTGGAGTGAGTGTTGAAGATGGTTTTAATGTTTAGATGGTTAAGAGTTCTACTGATCTTTTCAGTGACACATTTGATAAAAAGTAGAAAAATTTTGGGTTGATCAGGCGGCAAAGTTTCTTTTTGGGTGGAATGGATTTACATGTTTTTGAATGTTCCTATCGATTTCGAATGTTTCTTTGGGTTTTGTGATAGCAGTTTTGTAAGAGTGTTTGCCTTATTAAATAGATTCCTGATTATCTGTGATGGTTATCGCTAAGTCTTATGGAATGAGAAACAAGAGAGTTGATAACTGAATTGAGTCGGGCGGTAATGGTGATTTTATCGTTATTTGTAATTATTGCAATCTGGTAAACTGACCAATGGGAGCAATTCAGCTCTAACTTTTTGTAAAGACGATTTTTTATCGACAAGAGTCCATTACATTAGATTCTAATTTTATAGTACTTTTACTTAAAAAAGCACCAATAGAGATAAAAGAAAATATAAAGCCTTAAAAAGCATGAGCATATTGTTTCATCACAGGAGAAGTATTAAGAATAGGAAAAAAATTCTTCATTTCCTTAATTTATGTCTATAATCCCTTGTGACATCATAAAAAAATATATAAATTGGAAATCGATCACGTAAGCATTGTGCAAGTAATAGACAAAATATCTATTGATTACACTGTTCAGTTATGAAGACACGAAGAGATCACAGATAGATCAAGTATAAAAAGCCAATTAGCTGACATATTAACACTGTTGTACCCTAAAATATATCAGAAACAATATCCGACACGGTCAAAACACAGCTCCTGGCCCAGGAGCCTTTCCAATTCCCTTGGAAAGTATCCAGCACAGTCATCATCCCGAAACCAGGGAAACCACCAACCAGGGCTGAATCCTACAGACCTATTTCACTACCTACTAAACACTTTAGGCAAGATCTACGAGAGGCTCCTAAAGGAATTTTGAATTCAGAACTGGTCATTCCACACAAAATGCATTAATAGAAGCAGCAACTTTCATTTCTCAGACATTAATGAGTACAACGAATATATCACAAACTTGACATAGACGTTAATAATACACAATTTGGTTTTCGCAAAGGCCTAGGAACACGTGAAGCTCTTTTTTCACTTAATATACTAATACAAAGATGCCTGGACGTCAATCAAGATATATACGCATGTTTTATTGACTATAATAAAGCATTCGATAAAGTACGACATAAACATTTAATGAATGTCCTGAAATCAAAGAAGATTGACTACAACGACCTCAGGATCATATCAAATTTATACTATAAACAGCGAGCAAAAGTACGTGTTAACGAACAGCTGTCAGAAGAAATTGAAATTAGATGTGGAGTAAGACAGGGATGCGTATTGTCGCCAAAACGAGATGCGTATTGTCGAAAACTCAAAGAAATAACGAGAATCTTCTAATAAACGAAACCAACGTCGAACAAGTGGACAAATATGCATACCTGGGAACAATGATTAACTCCACAAATGATACAATCAGGAGATAAAAATAAGAATAGAAAAGGCTAGAGCAAATTTCAACAAAATGAGAAGAGTTCTATGTACCAGGGATTTAAAACTGGAACTAAGAGTTAGGTTGGCGAGGTGCTATGTTTTTTCGACTTTATTTTATGGAATGGAATCTTGGACCTTGAATGCGACATCAATGAAAAAAACTGGAATCATTTGAGCTGTGGGTGTACAGAAGAATTCTGAAAATATCATGGACAGAACACGTCACAAACAAAGAGGTTCTGGGAAGGATGAAGAAAGAAATGGAAATTTTAAATTCAATAAAAACAAGAAAGTTAGAATATCTCGGACATATTACACGTGGAGAGGAATACACCTTGCTCCAACTGATTATGCAGGGAAAGATCCAAGGAAAGAGAAGCATAGGGAGGCGTAGAATGTCATGGCTGCGCAACCTGAGAGAGTGGTACGGATGTACATCAAATGAACTTTTCAGAGCAGCCGTCTCAAAAGTCCGAATAGCTGTGATGATTGCCGACCTCCGCCGCGGAGATGGCACTTGAAGAAGAAGAATGAGCACAACAAGCAAGCTATCGGCATTTTTTAGGTGTGCAAAAGGCGTTTGATCATGGCTGGCATGCAGCACTGATTAAAAAACTCCACCAAGCCGCCGTGCCCATTCCATTCCTGCGAATAATCCAATCTTACTTAACCGCTCGGACTATACGAGTCAAAGTCGTAAACCAACTATCCACCACATTCACTCCCCTTGGAGAAGAACGTCACGGCAGAATAATTGCGTCAATACAGTCTATAAAAATGACCTCTCAACACCCACAACTCGTCTGAGAGTATACTGCTATACGCTGATGACACGGTCCTACTTTCTTCCGAAGACCGACGGTAGAGAAGACTTTGTGTTCGATAGAGCACAAGCACAAGTTGACCATATAGTCGATTGGTGTAACAAATGAAGAGTAACTTTGAATCCATCAAAACCTCAACTGACCTTATTCACAAAACTCCTAATTCTCCCGCCTAGAGCTGGAACAACCAAACCATATAATGCTCAACGGAGAAAGGCTCGATTTCAGACCGTCAGTGTCCTACTTGGGTGTCGAATTTAGAAAGACACTCAATTGGAACGCTGACCTTAGAAACACCCTAGACAGGGTAAAAAACAGAGCCAAACTTCTAACAGCACTAAGACCGAAAGAAAAATCTTGAGGAGAATCATGGCTAAAAACCATGA
This sequence comes from Diabrotica undecimpunctata, assembly GCF_040954645.1. Taxonomy (NCBI): domain Eukaryota; kingdom Metazoa; phylum Arthropoda; class Insecta; order Coleoptera; family Chrysomelidae; genus Diabrotica; species Diabrotica undecimpunctata. Next base: position 61,661,006 of record NC_092804.1, on the reverse strand, counting down.
CTATCAGAATTAATCTATCAAATAGCAAACGTAGACTCAATCCATGATAAGATACTTAACCTTTACTTTACCCTAACTTAAGAGATAGAGTAATAAATGGCTCGAACAACAGAATTCCACAAACTAAAGTTATATTACCGCCTACTAAGCTTCTAAACATAGCAATAGCTTGTGTTAGTCAAAAAAGATGATCAAAGAGCCGTTCCTAATAATTCTTAGAACTGTTTAAGTAGTAACTACATGGAATAGACATTCAATGATAAATGGTAACTTAACCTTCTCTAATAAATATACAAACGAAACAGATCATAAACTAATAGCAAAAATCACCCATCTGAGCAAAAACTGCAAACTATCAACTAAAAACCCAGCTTCTACCACATCTTCCACCCCTAAACTGTAATACTCTTAATCACCAACGGACACCCTGCAACAAAAAAGGGGGCAGCATACCTTGAAGAGGCGAAAGCCTATAACGAGCTCGTCATAATGTTCATCAGTCAGTACAAAATAGAATGCACAGCGAAGAAACAAGTATACTCTGAAAAAAAAAAATTATTGCTACTTATTAGTATCGTAAGTATAATGAAGGATGCCAGGCTGGCCAAGATAAATAAATCAGGAAGCGATAGAAGTATAGGCCGAACTGACAAAATATGACGCAACAATCTTCCATAGAAGTTTCAATCTGCAAATAAACAACCATAATAAAAATTATAGAGACAAGAAAATAATTCTGTCGTAAAACTTTTACAACTGTACCCTGTACAATAATATAAACACAAACTATTTCTTGGCATAACTTTTGTACCGTTAATTAGGATATTAAAATACAATAAATATGTACTTTATAGAAATTATGTAAGAGTTGACAACAACGTAAAGATTCAACAATGGACCAGTGAGTGGTATGTTGCATACAGCGTGTAGTGCAAGGCGCTGCCAATATAAACATAAAAAAGACTTGGTGACCTCTGCAATAGCCAAGAAAGCAGCAACTACAACTATACGAGATGAACGCATAATACGACGAACTGTTACTTCTTCTGCTTGCTCTTAGTAAGAGATGGAGGAGTTAATAATCGGTCTACTAGGTCATATAATAAATTTAGACCGTAGTACGAACGATTTCACACGATATGTAATGTTTATTTTCACATTTTCTCATACTTTGTGGATCTTGCATTTGCATAATAGATGTAAATTCTAAATATGAATTTATAGACATGTTAAGTTCTTCTCTGAGGAAGCACATCTCTTTACGATACTTAAATTCGAATTTCGATGTTAATGTTATATTTAAGGCTAGATCGCAATCTTCTGCATTTACTTAGTAAAGAAATGCATAATAGAACGCGCTAGGCTTCAAACGTAAGTAAAAAGACTAGCAAAAGCATTCGAATATGCTAATAAAATAAAATATGGTTGAATGCTCGAATATATGAACTTTACAAATAAAAGGCAGATATCGAGCACAGCTGTTTTATTAAATCTTGCCCAAGTACCAAGTACTTTCGCTCTCAGAGCATCTTCAGGGGCATCTGAAGTAAGCCAAGAAACGTTTTTTCAATTGAGAGGAAAGTAGCAAAGACGATTGATAAAAATTTTTATATAACGTTTGTGGCTCCAAAATCTGAGGAAGTGGTTCGGGCTCACATCGGTCGAACTATTCAGAAGCGCTGCAAACAAGATCAGAATTGCCATGTTAATAGCCAACGTTCGCAATGGACAGGGCACTTGAAGAAGAATATAACGTTTTAGAGTTACTTCGTCAAAAATTTTGGCTGTCCAGCACATCATTGAATGTTGTGAACATTTAAATACATCTACAAAAAAACTATCACTAGACAAAGGACAAACGGTTTAAAAATTGGTTGGATGACATATGATAACTAAGATGGGCCGTCACAATTAAAGTTATCTGCACATTTCAAAAATTCCTTGGTAAACTGAACATTGCCTACAAGTCCAACCGACCAGTAATATAGGAGGACCAACAGATGAAATATGAAATTATATTAATTACTGGATGTAGACTGTATAATCCAGATCTCCACACGTAAACCTGTCAGTGATAACTTAGGTGTTAGTTTGGGGTCAAATTTAGCGGACACAGAGTGTGAATGTAAGAACTAGACTAAACAATCTGCTAGAGAGTGGTTGGTTGACTATACTAAAAAGGTCTACCAAGCACTATCAAAACTATAGAAAAGAAGACATTAAAATACTTAGAAATAAAGATTAAAGTTGAAAACCAAGTGTGCAAACTGAGGTATTATATCACTAGTTTAGTCAAACTTGGGTCGTCAGTCCCAATGGGCAAACTACAAAATTGAAAATGTCAAAGCATTACTCAACACCAAAAAGATATGAAGAGTATAATTACGCCAACTGTAAAAAAACTGCCAACTGCCAAAAAAAAAAACAACCATCAACTTCGATTTTTTTTTAGAAGTTTGCTACTTTTCTCTCACATGAAAAACGTTTCTTGGCTTATTTCAGATGCCACTGAAGATGCTCTGAGAGCGATGGTACTTGGGCTAGATTTAATAAACAACTGTGCTCGATATCTGTCTTTTATTTGGAAAGTTAATATGTTAATAGTCAAAAGTAATAATGAAAATGCTGCTCAATACAAGAAATAATAAAATACAACGATTTAGAGTTGTGCGCAAAAAGATTGATCTGCAAAATTAAAAAACTGCCACAATGTATGATATACATAAAAGAGAAGCTGGAATTAATTAAGAATGTTTGTTAAGAACTTTTGTTTAGAAGACCTCTATAGCCCATTCAGACGGCAGGGATGCGGATTTTTATTCGAATCGATAAAAATGTCAAATTGCTCAGTGGCACATAGTTTTAAATGGGCGCATTCAGACGATTCAATCGTATATGACGCTTGGAAATTTTACCGGGCAAGTCCAAATTTACATTTTATTTTTGTCACTGAAAACCGCATGTCGTAATGAAATATATAAAATTCGAATTGAACGTCAGTGGGGCTTGTATCTAGGTACGCTTTTTCACACGATTCGAATTTTGTCGTACTCGTCGAATACCAAAAAAAGCGTAGGAATATAATTTTTTATTTGTTTCCTATTGGTTTGTCTATTTATTTTATTTTACTTGTGTATTTTACTTGCTTTTAATACTTTTGTCTTGGTTTTCGGCGTTTAATATACCAATATTATCGAATCCAAGATATTTGGTGTTGGTGCGATAATATTTCTTTCGAATAAATTATCGGTTCGTGCATGTCGTCTGAACGGGCTGTTTCGATTCGATTAAAATAGCATTTCGAATAAATTATCGTACCGTGCATGTCATCTGAACAGGCTGTTAGAAAATATCGTTTCCAGATTAAACGTTACGTTCCTTAAAATATTTTATGACCAAACTATGAGTAAACCATATTATAATTATGAAAATGATTACAGTGCATGGTACATAAGATGTACAGTATTGTAGAAAAATACGTATTTACAACATAAGGTTCTTCTTATTTTCTAGTTAAGGTTCTTCTTATTGCAGCTAACAGCACATTCCTCATATTACAGCTAGAACAAGATCATGATAATGTTCAAACGACAATGGATATAAGTTTTTTTTAGAAATGTAATTACACCTATGATAGAAATTTGAAAATAATAGCTAAGAAAAACAAACTTCATTGGGAAATATCTTCTAAAAATGAAAACGCTTGTAAACGTAAACTCATTACCAATTAGCATAAATGCACCAGTAGATAGTACAGATTTATGACCGCAATAAAATCAAGATTTTAAAATGGACCTGGAAAGATTTGTAAACTGATCATTGGCTTGCACATAGTGGCAGGTAAAGGCCATAAAATAACCTTTGACTGCTATGAACTGTAGAGCTTTGATCATGAAAACGGTAAAACTTTGGCCGAACGTATGCTCAACAAAGTGGGGGCAATTTCGGGTATATCTGGAAATAACACACTCTTTTATTAAAAAGTTCAAATCGAAAACTTATGCAACTGAATTTTCATATCTCAAATTCGTTCAGATTGTTACGTAAACAAAAAGCGTAATACGTAACAATCTAATGCAATCTTTCGCATTAGAAATCAGTGTCTTTTTCAAAACTGCTGGTGATGAGTTTACCTATCACCTACCATCAGTTTACTTGTCTCGTAAGGGTGCCGGTGACCAGTTTGCTATATCTCGGAGGGTCTAATAATTTTGTGGGGGGCTAAAGTCCGTTCTTGTATTTCTTTTCATTTCACTGACAACTTGCTGAAGAAGTTGCATGACATCTGCGATTATCCTGGTAGCCTTAATTATCCATTGCAGAACTGTGTCATAATTCATTATTTTTTCTTTTACATTTTGTGTCATTTGGAAATTTTACGCGAGTTCCTCTAAACTTTACTGGTGTCTAAGATGAGTTAATTATTTCTCGTAAAATTCACCCTCTTCTAAGTTTCTTCTATATCCTCTTTCACTTCTGCAACATTCAAATCAATGGCACACTGATTAAGTGGCTGAAGTCTAGTTGTGTTACGAGGCATAAACCTCAGCAAAACGTTTTTATTTTCGATACAGAGGGTCTGATGATGGCCAGGTACCTTTAGTACCTGGCCATCAGTATTATTAATAATAGAATTACAAACAGTAAACTTTTGTTTTAAAAATTTATTTGGGACTATTGTCATCTTGATGAATCAAAGCAATCAAAAGTTCTATTCTTTGGCTTTTCCAGATAAAAATATGTGAAGAATAAAACAAGCCACTCCAAATTAAAAGAAGACCGGATATTATAAGAAGGAATTTAGACCAAAACATCGACAAATTCGGAAAGAATTTGACGAAGTTATTGCCAAAATTAAAAATTGTTGCCTAATCTATCTGTTGCCGTATCTAAAAGACGCATAGTTGTTTGTTCTCTACTAATTCCTATAACCAAAATTGAAATAGGTATAACCTCGATTAAAAAAAGTAAGTTGCTGAAGATATCTACGATAAGGTATGGCAACACCCATCTCTATAATCGACAAACTGTTACTTCTTTTTCTTCTTCTTAGTAAAGTAGGTATTCTATATATAGAAACTTGAAATCATGTTCAGTGGTTGTTTTGATTACATACAGTCCGCTATAAAACCAACATTGTATACGTTTCTCAAATAGTTAATAGATGTGGAATTAGAGGAAAAAGTTACAAAAAACGAACATTGAGAGGCGGCGTTAGTAGCGACTAAGAGCCACCAGCGCTGGTAAGAGGACGATAACGGTAATTGAATAATGGCCTATTTGACGACCTTCGTTAATTCGTTAATGGTGCTTTAATTGATAGCTACCAACATTCAAGTAAAAGCTAAAAAGAAATTGTCTGTAGTGGAGAGATACCCTACTTTATAAAATATATAATATGTAGTATGTTTCAGGAAGACATTAGTATTATAGAGATGTACACGAACATTTGCATCGATAGTGTAATGTAAAATGGCAGGTTGTCAAAACTAAGAATGGCTTTGAAAATCCTACAATCTGCAGGCATAGTTAACTACGCTCAAAAACTACGTAGTCGAGTCCCAGCGTTAATCCATCTCTTTCTCTCTGAATACTTACTCCATCTGCTCTGTGCAAAGTTTCGAAAGTCATTTCTAGTCTTGAAGAATAATACACGGGCATGACAAATATGTCAATAGGTACGTCTTAAAAAGATTTTGCATATAAAATAAAAGGGATAAGCAGAGATTACTCAACACTCAAGAGTGAGTTTTTTGTTGGTTTTTTCAAATACAAGCCTTCAATGACGCTATATAATATTCGCTATTATTGGTTCTTCCTCTCTCTACGGAAGCCAAAACGAGCTAGCTAATATTGCGTGCAACTTTGATCATTTTGAAAGATTTTTACCTGCACTATCAGGTCAGGTGATTGCTGATTTAGCTTTTGTTGAAGTTTACTGGGACAACTGTCGAATTAAGGCGCCCAGAGCTTTCAGCGTCGTTTGTACTGTCGTGTTTAAGTCATCATACCAGATCTTAACCGCTGTTTCTGATATAAAACACATATATAACCAAAAACCGGATGAATGAAGGAGGAGGGTAGCCCCAGAACAAGACACAATGGAGGAAACCATAAGAACATTAGCAATGCGGAACTGGAACAGCAAGGTAAATAATAGGAAAGAATGAAAATTGATTCTGCATAAGAACTACAATGGATTGCAGAGCCAAAGATGATTATACGGTATAGAAGCAACCACTCTGACTAAAGCGATGATGACGAAAGATGTTTTCGAGATGAAGCTTTGTCAAAAAATACTAAAAATATCTATTCAGATAGGGTAGCAAATGAAGAAGTTTTACGAAGATTTTCAAAAGAAATAAAACTAAGCAATATAATAGACACATAAACAACAATACCTTGGCCACGTAATGGGAAGTACAAAATATCAGCTTCTGCAACTCATCGTGAAGGGAAAGATTTTAGGACAACTTGGCATTAAAGAAAAACGAGTGTCATATCTCCGCAATGAGTTTAGTAAGTAATTTAATTGCTAGCCGGACTATATTTTTAAAACAACTGTATAGCAATAATAGAGCAACAGAATATAAATCCCAGAAGATCACAAACCTTCGAAAGAAGTAGGCAACTTGAGAGGAACCGTTCATTGTGAAGAGTTAATAAAGGAAACTTTAATAACTTTAATCACAATGAACATGAAATACTTTGGTTCATGTGTAATATACGTCTTCCAAAATTTGATATCACGGAAATTAAAACTCTGAATAAGGGGATATAGAAATAAATAAAAATTATATTTTCTCTTATTTTGCAAAATCATACACGCTTTTTCTGGTAAACTTCTAAAAATCTTAAAACATAAAACACAAATCAAAGCGAAAAATAACGAACGGTCAATGACCTTTTAATTATCTTATTAATATCTTCAACAACATGGAACGATAATTTTGTTTTGTAATGGTTTTCGTTGCCGAAACGATTTTCATTATGAAATTATTATAAGAGATCGCTCGATTTCACATTTCCCTTTATGTATCAGCATCAAATTACCGAGTAATGCAAACCTTTATTAATATTTCGCCTGCATATTTCTTTTACAACCGTAAGAGATGTAGTTGACGACTGAGGATCATAAATTAAGTTTTATTAACATTTATATTGAGTCTTATTTTTTCCCACTGTGTTAAAGCAATTTAATAAATGTTGTAGAACTTAAAAGTTATTGCCAAGATGACCGTATCGTTGGTATGGTCATGCACGGCCTCTTTCTTTTTTTGCATTTGTAAACCGGCAGTGGAAACAATATCTAACTGTTTTAAACCGCAAAAAAACTTGTTAAAGACTGCGGTAAATATTTACTGCCGGTTTTCAAATTAGTACTAGGAACAAGAAAATATTTTACAATATTGAAAGACACATACAATGCATACTACCTATAAACTCTGGTATTTCACAGTGCAACCCACACCAGACTAAAGATTTGTTAATAATCACAAAGCTATGTTAAAATGAAGGAAAATTAAAATAGATATAAAAGACAATAAAACAATATGCATTTTTTATAACAGGTGATTTAAGGATAGGCGAGTAAGAAAGGTACTTATGTAAAATAATTATGCAGACAGCTCATTACAAATACAAATCTTCAAACATCAGGTAAGGATTGCGTAAGTTAAATAAACCAAAATAATATCCAATAATCATCTTCATCTATTTTTTCTCCTTCTTAAGAATGTAGTCATCAGTAGTATCAACCTATACGAGTCCTCCCTTAGTTTTTTCCATACGACTCTGTCTTGTGCTGCTTGCATCCAGTTATTGCTGCAGGTCGTCAGACCATCTGTTTGGTGAGCGTCCTCTGCTCCATAGTTTTTCTTGTCTTATGGTCTCCACTCGACAATACGTTTTGTCCATCGATTGTTCTGATAAACTGGTGACGTGTCCTACCCAATTCCATTTTAGCGACGCGATTTTTTCGATATTGTCTGTTGTTTTTGTTCCACGGCGTATTTCGTCGTTTGGGATTCGGTCTCTCAGAGCGCTAACATCTGACGCTCCATAGCCCTCTGAGTTACGCGAATCTTATTAATTACCTTTTTTGTGAATGTTACCGTTTTCGCTTTATAAGTGAATACAGGTAACACACGCTGGTAAAATATTTTCCTTTTGATGCACATGGGTAGGTCCAATTTAAATACAGAGTTTAATTTTCCAAATGCTGCTCAGGCTAGTCCTATGAGATTGGAGGGCTCACATGTCTGGTTATCTCTGCATAACCGAATTTCAAGTACTTATACGATGCAGTCTGCACAATATCCCTTCCATCAACGGCAATATTTGGATTTAGCACCACAATAGTCTGCTGTGTACTGGTATGCTGAATTCTATCATGGCCTTGTACAGTGCGTTTCTTTCAACACTATCATAGGCACATCTAAAATCAACAAACAGGTGATGGGTATCAATGCCCTACTCATATGTTTTTTTCCAGAGCTTGCCTTAAAAGGAATATTTGATCGGTTGTTGATCTTTCTTTACGAAACCCACACTGATATTTACCTTCACAATGTCTTCACAATATTCCGATCTACCTCCTCAGTCCTAATTCCTTTTGGGATGTGGTGACACCATCAGGCCTTTACAGTTTTTTCACTATTTCTCTCCATCCTTCTCTGTCCTGGGCTAGTTGTTAGGCTTCATGTAACCCTTGGTTAATCAGTATTTTTGTTTGATCTACCCAACGGCGTGGAGATCTTCCCCTAGGTCTCTTTCCTTCAACTCCACCCTCGACTATCAGTTTTTCCATCGTACCTGTTCTTCGTACCATCGTCTTCTTCTTCTTTTTCCTATGCCGTCCCCATTAACGGAGGTTGGCGACCACATTTTTAAAAGCTTCTCTGTCTTTTGCAACGTGGAATAATTCGTCTACAGTCATGTTTGTCCAGTCTCGAATATTTCGCAGCCATGACTTCCTCTTTCTACCTATTCCCTTTTTGCCATCGACTCTACCCTGCATGATGACCTGCAGAAGACTATATTTATTATTTCTCAGTATGTGTCCAAGGTATGCAGTCTTGCGTACTTTTATCGTTCTCAACAATTTTTTGTCTCGACCCATCCTTCTCAGCACTTCCTCATTGGTGACCCTGGCAGTCCATGGAATTCATCGAATACCATCGTACCCGATCGAATATCCCGATAGTCGGTCGTAAAGAATATATACCAATATTTTGTATGTTACGTTTAGGAGGGTTATTCCTCTGTAGTTGTCACATATTGTTTGATCTCCTTTCTTGTTTATAGGCACAATTATACGTACATTCAAGTCTTCTGGCAAGTTTATTTGCTTCCAGATCAGTTCTACCAGTCTACATATAGGCGAGCACGCCACTGTGTGTGTGTGTGTTTTATCTCAATATTCAGACTACTTAGAAGATGATAAACATCCACACTGAGTATCTCGAGGTGTTTACGATATTATCAAGAACTATGAGAGGTTTTTGGGATAGTTTGTAATTCTTAAGTTAGTATAGTCTTATACCCTAAACTGTTAACATCTAAATAAATTTGTGCATTTCATTCAGAGTTACGTTATTTAATTCTCCAACGAACACATATCATTTTATAGAGAATAAAAGAGGCGCAGTCAGTAGGATTTCCAATTAGAAAAAGTAAAGCCTTTTTTTAATCGATTTTTATCGTTAATTGGAAAATTGGAGAATTAGTGACTTAGTATTTGAGTTCCGAGTGTAAGGCCACGAGGAAGGAAAACTGAATGAACCCGTAAGCAACTTCGAAGAATTCCAAGTGTAAGGCCACTTGTTGTGTAAAGCCACAAAGTAATTCGGAAGTTCTGGGGAGGCGCAACTAGCAACTTCGTGAAATCTTCTCAACCAGGTTTAGTGAAAAGCCACTTGACCCTGGAAACGGTGAAGCATTTCCACAGAAGAAGCAACATCTCGGCTACCATTCCGACTACATACAGTTTAGAATTTCGACCAGTTCCAGTGTAAACCCAGTTGATCCAGAAGGTACAACGTTCTTCACCCGTTCTCTACCCGTTCCAGTGTAAATCCACTTGATCTGAGACGCTGCAACGTTTTCGACCAGTTCCGGTGTAAAGCCACGTTCTCACGGAAATACTTGAGGTTAGTCGAATTATATTAATTTTTTATTTGTTTTCATTTTTTTTATTTACTCTGTTTCGCAATTTTCAAACTTTTAAGCTATCATATCTAGTATTTGCATTTTTTTTTAGTTGTTTAATTTATTTTTGATAATACAATGGCAACTAACGACGTAACAGCAACTACGCCAATAATTTCCGCTACCACTTCTAATAATTATATTAATTGTGACAAAGCTATCAAGCTTATAAATGTTTTTGATGGGTCCTCTTCAAAATTACATTATTTTATAGATTCTGTTGATTTCATTTTTGCAAAATTTGACCCAGCGGAATTGCAAATTTTTCCTTTTATTGTAAAAAGCAGGTTAGAGGGAAAAGCTCTTGATTTCATTGGCTCGAAAGAATTTTCGACATGGCAAGAGATAAAAAATGCTCTCCTTTCTCAGTTTGGTGAAAATTTGGATTTGCAGTGTCTAAATTTTGAGTTATGTCATTTTAAGCAACGTTCTAATGAAAAACCTACAAATTTCGTTGATAGAATTGAAAAACAATTAATAAGAATCAATAAAGTTATCAAATACGATTCAAATTTGAACAATGTTGAGAAAAAATGTTTAAATAATTTTCACAGTAAAACTGCAATTCTGACCGCTATTACGGGCATAAAAGAACCTTTGTGTCAAATGCTTCGCTCTTTAAATCCTAGTTCGTTACTTCAAATTAATCAAATTTTAAATGATTATGAAAACCAACAATATTTCAAACAAACAAATGACAATTTTTCTAAATTAATTATAAATAATGACAATGAAATTTTTTCAAGTACTTACTGCAGGTACGCAAAAAACATTTTCTGATCCCGGTTCAACAAATCAATCGATAAATCCACCAATTAAATTAACCATTCCAAAGTGCACTGTTTGTCATAAATATGGACATAAAGCAGAAAAATGTTATCGTAAACCACAATCTCACAATGTTGTTCATAATACCTATTGCGACAACGATAGTTCAGAAAAAGAAATAGAAATCGAAGTTGATCAGGATTTCTTTAGAGCAAGTGCCGCTGACAACGTTACAGTTTACCAAGTAGCAAATAAACCGCTTCTTTACGCGCATATTAAAAATTTGAATATAAAATTATTAATTGATTCAGGGGCAGCTATATCAATATTGAAACCAGGTAAAATTTTAGACTCTTATCACTTTAATCATGAAAATTTTGAAATATTTGGTATTAATAACGAACCAATTCAAGTTACAAAGAGCGTAAACTTTAAGTTATTTTCGGGTGTTCAAAAATTCTATATAGTTGACATAAATTCTCCTTTTGATGGAATACTTGGTTATGATTTTTTAGAAAAGAATAAATGTGTTATTGACTTTGGTTTAAATACTTTATTTGCTAATCGCGAGGAAATCCCATTGTTTCAATCTGATCAGGAACATAATATACTTAGTGTAAATAATATACACGAACATCAAGTCCAAAGTAATAATGTTATTGACGTAACTGAAAAAATCGATACTATTGTAAGTAAACTAAAATTAGAAGCTCTGCCAAAAATTCGATTAAACCATGTCCATCAAAAACAAAATGAATATACCGAATTTGAGAATATTAAAACTAACTTAAATTTAAATAATTTCTCCTACTCTAATGAGCAAATCTTAGACGTTAACAATAAGAATATTTTATATCTATACGATGAGAATGACAGAAATGTATATCATTTCGAAAATTTCATTTTAATAATGTAAAACCATTTTATGATGCGATTAACTAAACGAAGTTGAAGTGTAACACGACAAGTAGTAGATATGAGCTTTAATTATCCATATTATAAAGGAATTTTAATCAATAATGACTGCAATATATAATTTGATTACCTTGTGGTACACTTCATCTACGGCTTTCTCATAACAACAAAAGTAGAATAAGTTATTGCCGGTTGGTTTTTTTGTTCCATGTGGACCTACCTGCCCTGTACGGAGTATGAGAGGCTCTTCACTACAAGTCAAAACTTCGAAGCTGCAAAAGAAGCCCTTCTTGGACACCCCAGCTTCGGTCTTCAGGAGGGAGGTGTTATGGCGAGCACGCCACTGTGTGTGTGTGTGTGTGTGTGTTTTATCTCAATATTCAGACTACTTAGAAGATGATAAACATCCACACTGAGTATCTCGAGGTGTTTACGATATTATCAAGAACTATGAGAGGTTTTTGGGATAGTTTGTAATTCTTAAGTTAGTATAGTCTTATACCCTAAACTGTTAACATCTAAATAAATTTGTGCATTTCATTCAGAGTTACGTTATTTAATTCTCCAACGAACATGTAATGTACCTACCTACTCACATGTAAGATAATTAAAGTATCTATGTATTTCTATATAGTTTTTAGTCACCTGGTATATGTTATTTACAATTATGAAAAGTTCTCATGTATAATCACTAATAATTATTTGCTGTTAGAAATCAGAATCAATACTCTTCATAAATATTTTCCTATTTAGAATAAATAAGTTTCGCTAGTTTATTCACCTAATACTTCGTATCTATGGAATAATAATAATTTATTTCTCTTATTTCTTTGTTCGATAAGCTATCCGTATTTGCTATTTTAATATTAATATTTGAGTCCAATCTCTTGTACTCAAATCCATCCAGAAACATCGTTAAATAATTGTAGATAACAGAACTTATATATTCATAGTTTTAAGAAATAACAAGCAGAGTGTAATTTTCATCCTCTAATATAATAAATTTATACATGTCAATATATTCTGTTTAATTCCAAAACAAAGAGTTAGTCCGGAGAAGAAATAAACGCATAGTATTCCATAACAAAATTTGGTGTCAGAACGTGGGATATTAGTAGCAGAGTTCCTCTGATTGCTGATAGAAGGAGAGCTGAGGAATTTTTGAATTGACTTGTTTCCTTCGAGGAATCATTCAAAAAAAAACTGTCAGTGTGGAAAAATCGCCACTACAACTAATTACATTGGGGTCCAGTACATCCAGTTCGAAATCCAGTTCCAGTCATAACCCAATTGTAGTTCCATCGGAAGTAGAGGTGAACCCGTGGAATAATAGACTATGCGACCAACAACAATATTCTACTTGTAAGTACATTCTATCTTAAATTCTGTCTCATATTTTAAAAATCTTGTAAACGTATGTCTACTTTATATCCTGATATAAGTAACTTATTTGACGAACAAATACCTTCTCCCGACTCAAATTCTCTTTCAAATTCTTCTACTTCTAATTCAAATAAAATGTCAGTATCAATTGAAATAGCTGAAAAACTTCTCATTCGATTTGATGGTACAAAATCAAAATTATACGAATTCATAGACAATTGTGATAAAGCATACAATTTAGTAAATCCGCAATCCAAACCCATCTTATTAGCCATTATAGAAACTAAATTAACCGATAAAGCTAGGGCCATAACTAGAAACAGAACATTTGACGAATGGAAAGATTTAAAAGACTTCTTATTAGATGCTTATTCTGAACGCCGAACTGAAGGTCAGTGGCAATTGGAATTACATTCCTTACGTCAGATGCCCAGTGAAAATGTAATGTCATTTGCAAATAAAGTTGAAAATTGCTATATAAAATTAATAAATACACTTGATCCAGACTTATCTCCAGATGCAAGAAATGCATGTACTAAACTCTTAAAAACTCAAGCACTAAATGTCTTTATTAGAGGATTAAACAAAGACCTCTCTATTTTAATCAAAGCCCGAAATCCAGATTCCTTAGAAAGAGCTGTTGCTATAGCAATTGCCGAAGAACAAGAACAGTTATCAAGACAAGAAATTTTCAGACCATTCTGTAATATTTGCAAACGAAATAACCATTCCTCAAATAACTGTCGATATAAAAACAATTCAGATAGAAATGTTAGACATCTTCAAAATTCTAGTTTTCAAAACCCAAAATATCCTAATTCAAATCTTCAAAGGTCAAATTCTCAAAATCAAAATTATAAACCTTCAAATTCAAATTCCAATTCTGATTTTCCTCCAAACTTAAGAAAAGAAAATACCAACACTTCCCAACGTTTTTGCAGATACTGCAAAAAACCAGGTCACGTTATAGAAGAATGTAGAAAACGCGAATTTAACAATAAAAACAAAAATCCAACAAATTCTTTAAACTTCCAGAATCCTCGACAACCAACGGTCGATTCTCGAGGAGTTCGTTCAGTTCAGGCCGTATCACAACCATCAACTTCTCAGTCACTTCCTATGTAGATTTACCCTTAGTAAATAATTCTAATCCATCCTCTTGCAAGTTTCTAATCGATACAGGCGCAGATATTTCTTTAATTAAATATTCAAAAATACTAAACATTCCAAAAATTTATTCTAAGTCTATTACTCTACGAGGCATTGATAAAAATGTCTTAAATCCAAATAAAACTATATGTAGTTGTAACGTAAATTTCAAGATAAAAGATTTTGTCCAAACTCATGTTTTCTATGTCGTAGAAGACGATTTTCCTCTTCATTTCGACGGTATATTAGGTAGCGATTTTTTTGAAATAAATAAATGCCAAATTGATTATAAAGAAAATAAATTAAACTTTAAAAATTGTTCTATTTCAATCGAATATATAAAATCTCCATTAAACAATGACAATGACGAATTTCTGAGAGATCAAAATATCGAGACAAGTTCTAATATCGATGAAATATTTCCTTATGATGCTAAATCCATAGAGGATCATTCTTATTTAGAAACCAATGATATCCAAATAACCTTAAGTAGTGAAGAACTACTATCCAATCCAATTCAATCTAAATCTAACTCTAAATCCAAAGAAAATTCAAGTCCAAAATGTGTAAAATCCACTGAGATATGCACAAATAAAACTTGTAACTCTTCACGAAATCATAAATCAAAATCCTGTTCAGAAGAAAAATCCTGTTCAGACGATCTTATACTAAATCAAAACTCTAATTCTAACTCAAGAAGTAATAAAACTATTCTATCCGCAAGAACTGAAACAATTGTTCAAATTAAAGTAATAAATAATGAATTAAGCGAAGGATTATGTCCCGAACGCGAAATCTTTAAAGGTGTATTTTTATGTCCTAGTGTTGTTAAAGTAAAAAATGATTTCTTTTTAACCTCAATCGTAAACACTACTGAAACGGATGTTGAATTAAACGATATTCAAGTAGCAATAGAAAAAATTCCAAATTTACAAAACAATGCAAATATACGAAAAATGTCTTCTTATAAAGATAATACGAATTCTAACAGAATTGCTAAATTAAAAAATGCCTTGAGAACAGATCATTTAAATAGTGAAGAAAAATCATCTTTAATTTCTATTTGCAAGGAGTACAATCATATCTTTTATCTGGAAGGAGATCAACTTACCAGTACAAATGCCATAACTTGCAAAATTCCTTTAAATTCTAATGTACCTATTAGCACTAAATCATACAGGTATCCTGAAGTACACAAACATGAAGTCGAAACTCAAATAAAAGGTATGCTAGATCAAGGTATTATCGAAGAATCAACTTCGCCATGGAATTCGCCCCTTTGGGTTGTGCCAAAAAAGGCCGATGCTTCAGCAAAGAAGAAATGGCGAATTGTTATAGACTATCGACGACTAAATGATATTACTATAGGAGATTCATTTCCACTTCCGAATATAGTCGATATATTAGACCAATTGGGTCATTCAAAATATTTTTCAACAATAGATTTAACATCAGGATTTCACCAGATCAAAATGGATCCTGAGGATTCTCCAAAGACTGCTTTCTCAACTCCGTCTGGACATTATCAATATTCACGAATGCCATTTGGATTAAAAAATGCTCCCAGTATTTTTCAAAGGCTAATGAATACTGTCCTCTCAGGAATACAAAATTACAGATGTTTTGTCTATCTCGACGATATAGTCATTCATGCCGATACATTAGAAAATCATAATAAAAGATTAAAAGAAGTATTCGAAAAATTGTCTACATTCAACTTAAAAATACAACCAGATAAGTGCGAATTTTTTCGTCGCGAAGTAATGTATTTAGGACATTTAATAACTGAATTTGGTGTCAAACCGGACGAAAAAAAGGTATGTGCTGTTACAGATTTTCCTATACCCAGAACACAAAAAGATATTAAGAGCTTTTTGGGTCTCACTGGTTATTATAGACGCTTTATAAAAAATTTCAGTGCTTTAACACAACCTTTAACAAAACTGCTGAGGAAAAATGTTGAATTTAATTGGACAAGCATTCAACAACAGTCATTTGAGAACCTGAAATCAATACTTTGTTCAGAACCAATACTTCAGTATCCAGATTTTACCAAACCCTTTGTCTTAACAACGGATGCTAGTAATTATGCAATAGGGTCCATACTTTCTCAAGGTAAAGTACCAGATGATTTACCTATTGCTTATGCTAGTCGTACCTTGAACAAAGCGGAATCAAACTATAGCACAACAGAAAAAGAATTACTTGCAATTGTATGGAGTGTTAAACACTTTAGACCATATTTGTACGGAAATAAATTTTTCATTTATACGGATCATAAACCACTCACATGGCTATTTAATGTAAAAGATCCCGGATCAAGACTCGTTAGGTGGAGATTAGCATTAGAAGAATATAGCTATGAAATTATTTATAAACCAGGTAAATTAAATCAAAATGCTGATTGTTTAAGTCGTCCTCCTTTAACCATATCTGAAACAAATATTTGCGAAGAAAACAAAAACCCGGCAACAATCACCTTACAAATAAACAAAATGAGTAAAGAAAATAATGACACTTATTCACAGTTCTTATCTAAATCCGAAACTATATTAATAACAAATGATAATATAAAAGAAACAAATGAAAAGATTACATCATTTTCACAAAATTTAGCATTGTTTGTTTCCGTAGATTTAAATTTTAATGAGATCGTTCAGAAACAAATAAATAAACAATTCAGTCATATGGAAAAATTGAAAGCCAAAAATCCAAGACTAAATGACATTATATATATTTCTGATCAAAATAAAAACTTTTATTACATATTTATAAAAAATAATTATTGGGACAATACCTCTTATGAAGATATATTTAATTCCCTAATAAAATTAAGAGACTGGTTATTAAACGATAAAATATTAAAAATTTGCCTACCCAGAATAACTTTTAGCTACGATAAATTAAGTTGGGGAAAAATTAGATCTATGATTAGATTTATTTTTAGAAAAACTGATATATCTATTATCATTTATCATGATATACTAACAAATCCTGAACCTGAGGAAATAACTACAATATTACAAGAGAATCACACTAGTCCTACGGCTGGACACTCTGGTTTTCATCGGACATACAATCGTATAAAAAAACATTTCAAATGGAATAATATGAAAAATGATATTAAAAACTTTATAAAAACCTGTGAATCTTGTCAGAAAAATAAACTCGTTAGAAAAAAATTCGTAAAGCCCATGGAGATAACAACAACAAGCTCAAATCCATTAGAAAAAATATTTTTAGATATAGTAGGTCCTTTACCCTTAACCGAGTCAGGTAATAAGTTCATATTAACATTACAAGATGACTTAACAAAATTTTCTCAAGCTTATGCAATTCCGAATCATGAAACCAAGACTATCGCTGAAAATCTGGTTCGTGGATTTATTTGCAAGTTTGGAAAACCCGATATAATAGTTACTGATCAAGGCCGAGATTTTACTTCCAAATTATTTTCTCAAATCGCCAAGCTTTTTAAAATCAGACATATAAATTGTACTGCTTATCATCCAGAATCAAATGCTGCATTAGAAAGGAGTCACGCTACTTTAGCAGACTACCTTAAACATTATATTAAAGCTGATCAATCCGATTGGGACGAATGGCTAGATTTTGCTATGTTTTCATATAATACAACTAATCATACTTCAACCAAATTCACACCATATGAACTAATATTTGGATATACACCTAATCTACCTAGCAGTATAATACGACCAGTAGAACTCAAATATACATATGAAGATTATTTAGATAATTTAACACTTAAGCTTAGAAAATCTCATGAGTTAGCAAAAACGAATCTATTAGAATCTAAAGTAGTCAGTAAAAAATATTATGACCAAAAGATTAATGACACCGTTTTCTTAGAAGGACAATTAGTATATCTCCAAAATGAGCAAACAAAGAAGGGTCAAACCAAAAAACTTACACAAAATTATAATGGACCTTATAAAATTCTAGAGATAAATTCTCCTGTCAATTGCACAATTTTAGTAAATAAAAAACCAATAAAAGTTCACATGAATAGATTGAAACATGCTTTTGTTTCAGGTATGCAATAATATGGCTGACAAATAGTGAACAAATTCACAAGAAATATACCAATACTCCTATCAACAAATCACCTGGAATCTATTACGAACACATAAAAAATGTTCAATTTATTGAAACTCATTGGAACATATTAAGTCATATTCCTTTACAACCTTTTACAGACAAATTAAATTTTGTAGATCTCACCTATCAAAAAACATTAAGACTGTGTCAAAACAAACCAGTTCTTATTGAATTACGATTATGCGATACTTCACTAAAACTCTTAGGACAAATCATACCTAGACTCTTTCAAGATGAACAAACTTTAAAAAACATAATTCTGCATGAACATTTTAGACCAAAACGCGCTCTATTTAATGCAATTGGATCTGTTTTCAGGACCTTATTCGGTACCTTAGACAGTGATGATGCTGAAAATTTCAATAATGCTATTAACAAAGCTGAAAGTAACGAAAATCATCTTCTTGATTTACTAAAACAACAAATTCATGTAGTAAAAGCCACGATTGCAAATTTTAATAACTCTATTACAAATCTAGACCGAAACAAAGTGATTTTTGATAAAAATTTTGAATCAATTACCAATTACACAGATAAAATGAATAATAAATATTTTAATTTAGATTTAAAACAAAAAATTGAAGAACATTTTACCTTACTAACTTTCTTTATAACAGAATTACAACAAGAATATTCTACTTTAATAAACGTTATTCTATTTGCAAGAAATAATAACCTTCATCCTTCTGTTATAACACCTGAGCAACTAATTCAAGAATTATCTAAAACGGTAACGCATTTACCTAGTACATCGACTTATCCATTTCCATTGACTATCGATTATGCTCATAAATATTTCGATATCATTTTACTTAAATATATATATTTTGATAACAAGATTTTAATTACGGTTAGTATACCTTTGGTTAGTAATACTCCTTATTCTCTTTTTAAACTAATATCTCTTCCTATAATTCATCCAACATTAAAGAGACTTACCTTTATTCTTCCATCTGTCAAATATCTTGTTCTTTCAGAAAATAGAAACATTTATGTTACTATTGATACATTAGAAGACTGTTATTCATTAGATGAAGAAAAACTTATTTGCAAAAATCCTGATACTTTCCGATTTACACACACTAATCCAATTTGTGAAACTGAATTGTTAACTTCAATAACAAACATACCATCTAGTTGCGATACTCGTATAATTCAAACAGAATATGAAATTTGGCATAAATTAAACAAACCAAATTCTTGGATATATGTTTTACCCAAACCAACAGATTTAACTTTAAGCTGTCAGACTAGTACGCCAATATCTATTGTTCTTTCAAACACAGGTATTTTTTCTACTTCGAATAATTGCAAAACTTACACCGGATCAACTATTTTGATATCTGTCTCAAATCCAAAAGAAAGTAATTTTCAGTCTATCATTCCAGATTTATCCCTTCCAGAAGTCTGTTGTGATGATATTAAGATAAATAATGAATCCAAATTACACCTTGTTCCCTTACAATTAAATAATCTCGATCGAGATGCATTAAATTTAGCAAGCCATAAACTAGATAATTTAGAGAAAATGACCTCAGAAACAAATATTAATTTTTCAGACACAATAAAAAATAGTTCTTATTTCACTTATGCAATCTTATTTTTGATAAAATGTATGTTACTTTATATTTTATACAGGATAATTAAATATTTTTACCGACGATTTCGTAGAAATCCGTCACATAGTTGTCAACAAATTACAAATTGTTTAACACTAAATATATGTCAAAGTAAACGAAAACATGTACATGAGACAGATTTAAGTATAGATTGTAAACATAATAAAGACAATAATTATAGTGAATCCAAAAAGTGTGAAGAGACTAGTTTCACAGAGACTACACCGATAAGACGAAGTGAAAGACTATCGAGACTAAAAGAAACTATTTAAATGTGTTAAAATAAAATAATAATGTATACAAATGTTTTATACCATTTAAATGAAAATTCATTTTACAATTATTTTCATTCTTACAAAAGGAGGTGTAATGTACCTACCTACTCACATGTAAGATAATTAAAGTATCTATGTATTTCTATATAGTTTTTAGTCACCTGGTATATGTTATTTACAATTATGAAAAGTTCTCATGTATAATCACTAATAATTATTTGCTGTTAGAAATCAGAATCAATACTCTTCATAAATATTTTCCTATTTAGAATAAATAAGTTTCGCTAGTTTATTCACCTAATACTTCGTATCTATGGAATAATAATAATTTATTTCTCTTATTTCTTTGTTCGATAAGCTATCCGTATTTGCTATTTTAATATTAATATTTGAGTCCAATCTCTTGTACTCAAATCCATCCAGAAACATCGTTAAATAATTGTAGATAACAGAACTTATATATTCATAGTTTTAAGAAATAACAAGCAGAGTGTAATTTTCATCCTCTAATATAATAAATTTATACATGTCAATATATTCTGTTTAATTCCAAAACAAAGAGTTAGTCCGGAGAAGAAATAAACGCATAGTATTCCATAACAAACACATATCATTTTATAGAGAATAAAAGTTACGTACATTCCAGTCTTCTGGCAAGTTTATTTGCTTCCAGATCAGTTCTACCAGTCTACATATACAGTATGTCAGGTTTTTTTTGCCATGCTTTAAAAGTTATGAAGGAATGCCATCTGCCCCAGGAGCTTTGTTTTCTTTCAATTTTTGTATAGCTTTGATGACTTCTACCTCTGTTGGGATGTTATGAATTGTTATGCATCACTAAAAAAACTAGAATAGGGGGGTAAGTGTTCATGTAGAGTTAAATTAACGGGTGGTTTGATGTGTGTATCCACAATTTATACATTAATCAAAGAAAGCAAAAGTGGACGCCTCCACGACTTTTCCAGTCTGATGACAAATTTAAATCGATGAGGCATTAAATGACTAAGAATTAAAGCGTCTAAAGCTTGATAAAATTATGACATTGTGTTGAAAAAGACACAGACTATTCGAAATTCTCTAGAGTGTAGAGTAGTAACTCGAAAATAAGTACCAAGTTTATATAAGAACGAGACAATAAAAAATGGTATACCGAAGTGGAAGAAAACTACGACAAATTAATTCTATAGAAATACATAAAAACAGACAAAATAACAAAAAATCATTACGACTGGATACCCTCAAGAAACCTTTATTAATTTATTAATCTTCAATGGTTCAAAACTTTCACTATTACCATTCACAACTACTAAACTGCTGGAATCACTTTCAAAAATAAATTCATTTTAAAAGGTCATTAAATAAAAGACAACTTCATTTCAGTAACGTTCAAACGATAACCATGTATTTACTACCGAGAAACTGTGTAGTTCATATCCACCAAGCAGCAAGTAGTGCCATTATGGTATTATGAAGGTTGAATATGGCACATGTGGTTAGGCAGGACGGATACATGAGTATCTTGTTACAGAACACGTATATTTTACGAACATTTCAGAACAGATGTGAAAACACCAACAACGATTGGCTGAAGGAATTATGTATAGTGTGTATCCGTAGATGAAATAATAACATTCTTCTAGTGACCTTGTGTTGGGATAAAGACTATAAAAATGCTTAAAGTAACCAGTTTTTATTGTTCCAGGAAATATAAATGGAAACCGGTTGGGATAACTACTGACAAGAAAATTAAATACACGTACATACATATTTATTTATAAAAAAAAATTACTTATATTAATCGTTTCGTTCGGAATAATCCACAAACTACAATTTTCTATTGTTTCTCTATCACAACTCTATAGACGGGTTTGATAGGTGAAATGTGTAGAATGGGATATTAAAAATAATAGACTCTCATCTAGAGATTCATCAATTTGTTAGTGGACATATTTTTAAATAAACAATCAAAACGTCAAAATCATTATTTTCCTCATAACTTAAAAATTTTAATGTGGGTCTTAATATTGTTATTTTAATTGTTTTATATTAAAGTATATTTATGTTCTTTGTCACTAAGGCGTTCAGTTATTGCCCAATCCCTCAGAGTTTGCTCATTTTGCATTTTATGATGTATTATATTTTAGGTTGGTCATATTAAAATCGAATTGATTCAGATAAGAAGGTATCGCCAATGAGCGGAAAAAGATCAAGTAGGTCTTTCTTTTTCTCCTTACCAATTGGCAGAAGTTTGTCTGTGATTTGGGGCAATATGGTTGGTACAACATGTTTTCATCTTCCTGATATTTTTACCATTTTCTTCGTGTTTAACCCAAGGCGTTTTTTGGAATAGTTTGTTGAATATTTTTGTAGAACCCTCCTTTTCGTATATTCCTTAATCCCTTAATCCACTGCTTATTAATCAAAGACATCACTTAGCATAATCTGCTATAAGAACTTATTTTCTTCTAATCGAAATGCCTTCATTTTGTATGTCGGTTGATTATAAAGGATTCTTATCGATACCGGCGAGTCTTTCATTTCAATTTAAAATATGTATAACACTATTTAAGCGATTAATTTTATAAAATTTATAATAAATATAACTATATTGATAGCAAACCACATTAGACTAAATAATTTACTTTATATCATTTTTATTTTGGAAAATAAAGAGCAATCTCTATAATCTTTTATATTCCATAGAAAACATTACTCTAACTTATCTTTGATAGTCCCAATAAACTAATTATTGTGCCATTTTTTTCATTCATTGTCTCTTTATAGCCTTCGGCAACCGTACAATTTACATACCCCTTATCTCTTAAAACATGTGATGTTACATCTACCATTCAAAAATAAAATGGTTAAATGCCTAAATTGTATTCTGGTTAAAATATTTATCAATTTCGCTTGGTATTTTAGTAATTCATTCGAGAACAACTAGATATATGTACTTTAAAAATAATTATACTTTGTAGTTTATAGGACAATTTATTTTTTTTATAAAATGATGAAAGTAAATATGTATTATTGTCGTAGTTGTTATAATGCCTAATGATTCTACTTAGTCTAGGGGCCAGCTATGTCACCGGGGCCTTTTCAATTCTGATGGGTCCACCCAAGTTTTCTTGCGAATTTCGAGGGTATATTTCAAGCCGAGTGGTTAAACAGAGTATCAAAATACAGAGAGGAGTCCGCCAGGGTTGACTGCTGTTCCCACTACTTTTCAATGTCTACAGTGAAGCGGTATTTCAAAAAGCGCTCTCAGACTCAATAGAAGGTATATCTATCAATGGAGAAGTTTTGAATAACTTACGTTTTGCAGACGATACAGTAATACTGACGGATAATAACAATGATTTACAGAACGTAATGCAACGTCTTAATGAACGCTGTCATGAGTACGGACTGAAGATAAATTTAAAGAAAACTAAATACATGATCATGACTAAATCTGCACATGCAAATATCCAACTGACTATTGAAGATACTGCAATTGAGAGTGTTAATAACTATAAATACTTAGGAACATGGATAACATCAGATGTAGACCAAACCAAAGAAATTAGGACACGCATTGAAATAGCACATGCATCATTCATTAAACTTAAAAAGTTTCTTTGTTGTCGGGATATAAGGTTAGAACTACGCTTGAGAATGCTTCGATGTTACGTGTTCTCTACTCTTCTTTATGGCTTGGAAGCGTGGACACTAAAACAAGTCCATCTGAATAAGTTGGCCGCCTTTGAATTTTGGTGTTTCAGAAGAATCCTACGAATATCATGGATTCAAAGAATGTCAAACGTGGAAGTAACTAGAAGGATAGAAAACGAGGCGGAAATAATATTAACTATCAAAAGACGAAAACTTAAGTACTTAGGACATGTGATGAGAGGGCAAAAATACGCATTATTACAACTTATTATGCAAGGCAAAATCCGAGGAAAGCGAAATGTGGGAAGACGAAGAATATCCTGGCTTAAGAACTTAAGGGATTGGTTTGAACGCAGTAGTGCAGAACTTTTTAGAGCGGCAGTCAACAGAGTCCGCATAGCCATGATGATTTCCAACCTTGGATAGAAGATGGAACTTAAAGAAGAAGAAGGTTAAACAATTGTTATAATAAACAATTTAATTGTTTATAAGGCTCTAGCTCGTAAACTAAAAGAGATAAAAATGTTATTCAAATAAAATTTGATTCCTGGAAAAAAAAAACAAATAAAACGGCGTTTACTAAACTTTTATTCAATAAATAGAATTAGAGATATTGTAAAATTAGTGCAAAATAGTTGCAAAATAAGTATTTTTAGAAGCTTTTTTGACTGTAAGTCGGCTTTTACGCATGCAAATGAGCTTTTTGAAGTCTCATTTTTTTCAATTAAAATTTATTACTTTAACTTTATTTGTATTCCCTTGCGCTCTCAGCGCAATATCGGCTCGCGCGAACAAATTATAGTTAATATAAGTTATCTTCATTTTTGAAGATCCTAATACAATTTTCTCATATAATTCTTATAAACTAAATCATGATAAAGTAGATCCCTTTCATTTTATTTACTTTTTACCTCTATTTTTTGGACTAAGCATATGAGAAAAAAACATCAAAACTAAGATTCATTTAATCCATAAAATGCAAGTATCACTTTATTTTATAAATGTATTAAGTATTTAAACATTTTAAAATAATTTTAAGTAGCTTTAAAAAGCTTTTGTTTCCTGTTGATTGTTCTTCAGATCCGTTAAACATGTTTCTTGGTCTACATCACAAACGTCCGCCACAGTCAAGTATATAATTACGACCACTTTGCATTGTTTTTTTCTAAATTAGAATCTCCTAAAATTTTTTAAAAGTCGCCATAAGCAAATTTCTTGTAAAGCGCTAACAAAACTGAAGTTAACTGAAGTTTGAGACCTGCTAAAAATA
The DNA here is from genome assembly GCF_040954645.1 of Diabrotica undecimpunctata. Lineage (NCBI taxonomy): Eukaryota > Metazoa > Arthropoda > Insecta > Coleoptera > Chrysomelidae > Diabrotica > Diabrotica undecimpunctata. The sequence goes on along the minus strand of NC_092804.1, from coordinate 61,635,645 downwards.
TTAATTTGCATTGCAACGAAGAAGATCGTTAAATTTTTGACCAGATACACATGTACTTACATTAAAACTCATTCTCGCATAATTTAGAATCTGAAAATCTAGGAACCATAGTATTCTACATTTTTTAAATCAATATTTCAAAAGCTGTCACAACTTTGTGTAATGGTCATATAATCATAGCATCCTCCTCCTCCTAAGTGCCTTCTTGGTTGAGGTTGGCGATCAATATGGCAAATTTCTCTCTATTCTGGGCTTGATGAATTAATTCATTTCCTTTTGTGTGGGTCCAATTTCTGATGTTTCGTAGCCATTTTTTCTTTCGTTCTATGCCCCTTTTACCTTCAATCTTGTCTTCTAATATTACTTGGAGCTGCTCAAATTCCCTATGGCGCATTATGTGTCCTAGATATGACGTCTTTCTAATTTTGATAGTATTGACCAGATGAGGGCGTGTGTTCATTGCTCTCAGTACTTCTTCATTCGTAGTTCTGCTGGTCCAGCTTATTCTTAGCATTCGGCGGTACATCCACATTTCAAATGAATTTAATTTGTTGACCTCATACTGTTTTAATGTCCAGGTCTCACAGCCTTATAGTAATAGAGACCACACATAACACTTTAGTGTTCTCAATCTTATTGAGACTGATAGCTTGGGGGTACAGAGCATTTTACGCATATTCATGAAACCAGATCTTGCTATTTCAATGCGTCTTCTAATTTCTTGTGAGTGGTCTAGTTGACTATTTAGTTCTCTGTCCAGGTATATAAAGCTTTGGGAACTCTGAACGGCGATACCATTTATTTGTATGTTAGGTGTAACTTGTTCATGTGACTTTTTGTGGAATACCAGAATTTTGGTTTTGGAAAAGTTAATGTCCAAGCCCAGCCTGTGACTTTCTTCTGATAATATGTTCATCAATATATTTAGTTGGTCTTCTGTTTCTTCTAATACTACGGTGTCATCGGCATATCTTATATTGTTAATGATGATTCCATTGGCTCTGACACCTTCAGGGCGATCTTCAAGAGAAGCTCTGATTATATGTTCGGCATATACATTAAATAATAGGGGGGATAAAATGCACCCTTGACGCACTCCTCGTTCTATGTTGATGTACTTTGTGTTTCCGTTCTCTGTTCGAACGCGTCCTGTGTGGTTCCAGTATGTGTTACTTATGATAGCTATGTCGTGTCCGTCCAACCCTACTTCTTTTAGCACCTCGATCAATTTTCCGTGTTTGATGCGGTCAAAGGCCTTTCTATAATCGACAAAGCACACATACAGCCGTTTTTGAACCTCAAGATACCTTTCCGCCATCAGTGTCAATCCCATAATTGCTTCTCTAGCATACTGTTACGATAAATAATGACTCGTAATATCTAAACTGTAAATAACTGTAAATATCCTTTCTCATTCAAGTATTTTCCAGATCATATACCTGCCGGCAGAAATTTCTAGTCCCTACGCTAAAAGACCTGTTTGGCTCCACGACGATCGGATAAGTTCTGGAAGGTCAACGCCGCTTCGAGAATCACTGTATTTTATATATATATATATATATATATATATATATATATATATATATATATATATATATATATATATAACATTTTATTTAAACAGGGACAGTTAGTTTTTAAACATCGCGTCAAGTTTTTAAAATGTAACGCACGTATTGTAATAAATGTAAATAAATTATATAATTATTGAAATAAATTAGTTATATTGTACAAATAAAGACTTTAAATAAACTTGTAAGTGTTATAAGTGTAGAACCTTCGATGATAAATAAAGACAATAAATTAGATTAATAAAAATACAACAGTGATGTCAGAAAAGTGGAATATATAAAATAAATTGTGAAAATGACTACGATTTATGAGCTCACAGTTACGAATTTAAGAAGACATCTCGGGGATAGATAATTAGCTTCTACAGGAAAAAAGGCTGAGTTAGTCCAACGATTAAAGAACGCTTTGGAGGAAGAGCCAGTTATACAAAAAATTCGAAAATAGAAAGAGGAAAACCGTCGACCACCTTAGCAAGAAATATCAAACCAATGCTCAGTAGTTAAGACGTATTGGGCCCAGTGGGACTCATTTATCATGGAAGATGGCTTGCTCAAACAAGTACTGGAAAATGATGACGGTTCAGAGAAGAGAAGACAGTTGGTGATCCCAAAGAGCAGAATAGCCGAAGTACTTCGTCAGTTACACGACAGTCCATCAGGAGGGCATTTAGGTGTAAAGAAAACCATTCAGCGAATTCGGGAACGGTTTTATTGGATGAACAGCTCCGACGACGTAAAGGACTGGTGTAAGAAATGTACTATTTGTGCTACGAGTAACGGGCCTCACCGAAAAAGGAGAGCTCCTATGAGGCAATATAATGTTGGAAGAACGTTTGAAAGAATAGCATTGGACATTGCTGGGCCATTTCCAGAAAGAGAAAATGGAGGAAAGTACATGTTGGTAGTAATGGATTACTTCACTAAGTGGGTCGAGATTTACGCACTTCCAGACCAGAAGGCCGCCACCGTTGCAGATAAGTTGATCCAAGAATATATCAGCCGATTTGGAGTGCCTTTGGAGATCCATAGTGACCAAGGCAGAAACTTCGAAAGCGATCTATTCCAAGGAATATGTGATAGACTAGGCATGAAGAAAACAAGAACTACCTCGTATCATCCGCAATCGGATGGTATGGTAGAACGAATGAATAGGACAGTTGGCAAGTATTTGACAAAGATGGTGTCCGATTATCAGCGAGACTGGGACCAATAACTACCGGTCTTCACAATGGCCTACAGATCTGCTGTTAACGAATCAACAGCCGATACCAGATCATATACCTGTCGGCAGAAATGTCTAGTCCCTACGCTAAAAGACCTGTTTGGCTCCACGACGATCGGATAAGTTCTGGAAGGTCAACGCCGCTTCGAGAATAACTGTATTTTATATATATATATATATATATATATATATATATATATATATATATATATACATGGGACATTTTATTTAAAGGGACACTTAGTTTTTGAACATCGCCTCGAGTTTTTAAAATGTAACGCACGTATTGTAATAAATGTAAATAAATTATATAATTATTAGTGTAAAATAAATTAGTTATATTGTACAAATAAAGACTTTAAATAAACTTGTAAGTGTTATAAGTGTAGAACCTTTGATAATAAATAAAGACAATGAATTAGATTAATAAAAATACAACAATACTATGCTATGATTATTTTAAAAATCAATCTGTCCCGGCATTTTACTTTTGTGGCAACAATAAAAATGGAAACAGTAGGCGGTACTGTAGACTAGCGCGGAGCTTCATACTATGTTTTCTGTATTTTTAAAATTTAAATATTATATTTAAAATTAAATCAATTTCATTATTTATTTATTTTTTTATATTTTAAACAAATTCAATAAATTATTATGTTTGTTCCTAACATCACCTGTTGACGTATTAACAAAGCATACGCTGTTTACTTATGACAAACCTGTCATATTCAGACCAAATATTAATAAAAAATATAAACAAATATAATCTGATAGTCAATTTAATTATTATATAAACTAAATAATTGTTTCAAAATAATAACTTTTTTTTTCCTCCAAAAGATCCGTGTGTGTCAAAGGGCGATGGAGCGTGCTATGTTAGGCGTTTCACTACGAGACAAGATCCCAAATCGCCAGCTACGACAAAGAACAGGAGTGGCTGATGCAGTAGAGAGAGTAGCAACACTGAAATGGAACTGGGCAGGTCACGTGGCTCGAATGACAGATAATAGATGGACAAAACGGATACTGGAATGGAGACCAAGAGATGATGCCTACTGAAGCAGAGGTCGTCCACCAACACGTTGGACTGACGATCTAAAACGTTGTCATAGGAATTGGATGCAAGAGGCACAATATCGAAATAGATGGAAAATTATGAGGGAGATCTATGTCCAGCCGTGGATAAGCGAAGATTGAATGATGATGAGAATTATTATAGAAATTTAAACAGATGATTCAATGTTGTTATTAATCGGAAGACATATATGACTTTTATTAAATTTTGACAATCGTCTATATTAATGTCTATATATTTTGGTGGTTATTTTTCATACATTTTTCATTTAAACCTGCTTAGAATAAATATAGGATGACTATAAACGAATTGATCGAAAGTAGGTAATCGATGTCAAGAACCGCTATTCTATGACGCTGTCCGTGACGACGTCATCTTGTGGCGCTAGTTCTGTGACGCTCGCCTCAGAATTTTACTGTAGAGAAAAAAATAATACAACGCTATTATAGAAGCATCGCTTCAAAAAGTTAATAGGGGAGGTTAAAGTTATTTCCGCGTACGTTATAAAATTTCTTGTATAATCTTATATAATAATTATATATTTATTTCTTTATAATATTTCGTTATAAAATTTCTTGTATATATAAAGGGCTTTTCAAATTTATCGCATAAAGGCGATAAAGTGGCGATCCACAGTAAATGTCAACTGTTCATTGGCAATGGTAATTTCCCATTACTTATTTTATTTTTAATCATTTGGATTCCTTTCCTCTTTTATCAATTATAATGTCTATATAAACAGAAATTTAACGTTTCGATAGATGTTTTATTAACTAATGTTAGTATCACACTTCTTCCTATAATGAAGTTTATCTCTAAATTACAGTCAACAAAAATAAAATCGTGTTGTGTCTCAACAACATTTGTATAATATTTCGATCTATTTTATCAGTAAATATTAGTGAATACTTAGAGGGTCACAGGATGTATAAATGCAATTAACCTTATTGTAACAAGTTGATTTATTCATGTAGTCATGATAAGAACTGTACGATATAAAACTTTCTTTGTCAAACAAATCAGAAAATTACTAGAGCTACCAAAACAAAATTTGTTTAGTATTTGAATTATTATCGAAAAGGTCATACTAAACTAAAACTGGTAGTAAAATTGCAAAAGTATGAAGAAAAAATAAAACAGATCAAATTATTTTTAAGTTTCAATTAGATAAAAGAAAACTACAAAAGTGACAGTGATAACTAGAGTCAATTTTTCTCCTGTAAATTATAAATTAGTTAATACCAACTTTGGTTTTTAAATAGTTCTGTTGAATATGAATTTTATAACGAAACCAAATAAGTTTTACAACAACTTCTTTTTGACAATTACCGTTTACATTAAAGTTAACATCAAAGCAATATTTTGTCAAGAACCAGCTTGACATGAGCTTGATTGAAGTCTTCGCTTGAAGAATAGAGTATAGTATAATATTCCTTAAGCGTGTGAGTAAATACAGTACGCAGCAGCAGCCAGACACGTCAAAATCGTATTGGGCGATTTCAATGCCTGAGCAGGGAAGCGCATCTAAAATCAGTGATTGGCACCCAGAGTTTACACGATAACTCTAACGATAAGGTAGTAAAAACTAGAAAGTTTCAAAGGAAAGACATTCATAAAGTATAATGGGTCGGAATAACGTCACTACTCGTTACCAGAAAGACCATGTACTCACTGATTGAAGGCACTGTAGTAATATCATCAGTGCACACATCATGTGAGGAGCTAAAAGTGACTCGGATCACTTTTTGGTAAGAACAAAGATGCAAATAAAGCTAAGCCCAAAGTGGGCAAAGCAGAACTCACAAGGCAACGAGTGGGATATATAAAATCTCGAATTATACGAGAACGAACAAGAATACAAATTGCAAATACAAAATAGGTTTCAGGCGCTGGAAGGGGATATACCAAATGCACAGCTGACATTAAAACAGAAATGGCAAAATATAAGAAAAACTATAGAACGACAGTTAAAAAAAAAGTAGTTCGACCTGGAATGTGCTTAAAGTTTAAATTAACAAGACCAAAAGATGAGAATAGAAAAGTTTGCCATATAATTAGAATAGAAACGAGAAAAGTTTTGAAAAGGAAGAAAAAGCAATACCTAGAAATTTGGATAAAGCAACTTAAAATCAACCACAGAACCGGAAGTCTAGACAGTTTTATAAGGAAATAAAAACACTAAAGGGCAATGAGGTAAATAGTCCGGGATTCATAAAAGATGAAAGATGACAAATTCCTATGAAAAACAAGGACATAAGCCGAGTAGTTCAAACAATTGGTAAATACTGAAGAGTCAACAACCATACAAACAAAAACAGTACCACTCAGCAGAACCCGAAATAGCGTTACCAGCACTTGAGGAAGTAAAGACGGTACTATGGGCATTAAGAAATAACAAAGCCCCGGGCCCAAATGGCATCCATGTGGAACTGATTACGAACGAAGAAGAACAACTTCATGTACAAATACATCAGCTTATAAATCAAATATAAGAAAGAGAAGAAGAAATGCCGACGGAATGGCGTGAAAACCACATAGTACTTGTTCAAAAATTCATACAATCTACAAAGTTACGTCGTTGGGTAGTATGAGCTGGGAATAGAACAAAGATGTAATAAAATTTTTGTAGATTTTAAACAAGCTTATATCTCTATAAACAGGGATGCATAGTGGAAAATAATGATGGAAACGGGAGTACCAAGAAAGCTGGTAGGTTTAGCCCATATCTGTGTGCAAAACCCTTGTGCGCGATCAGAATTGGCAGCAGTACATCAGATAAGTTTCAAATCGAAACGAGTCTAAGACAAGGCGATCTACTTTCCGCGTTGTTATTCAACTTCTCTTTAGACAGAACATAGGAAACAGCAGTTAGGAAAGCAAAACCACAATTAACAAATGGTTTCGCTGCCCAGGGGAGAAGGTACTGTTAGCTTGTTCTGACGATGTCGACATAATTGCATAATCCACCAGATATTTCAAAGAAATTTTTACCCTTTTTGAAAGCGGGCCAGAGAATTTTTCCTTAAAACCAAGTACATGGTAGGTGCTTTGTAGAGATAAGATAACAGGAGAGTAGAGACGAAGAAATAACCACGAACTCCAAGCACTCTATTCATATCTTATTTCAAGACAAATCGCTAAATCCAACCTTCTTGGAAAGGCCCCATGGCAGAAGGTCAGTTCGTCGCTTAAGAGAAAGATGAAAGGATGCAAAAGGATTGCTTCTTGTTTGTTCCTATTTCGAGTTTGTATATCTTCATAAGTTTTAAGGCTGTTTTAGCAGTTCATGTACACTGCGATTTGAAATGGGCGTATCACTTACTTTTCTACACTGCTTACGCGAGACCATCTTTACTCAGTGCCGCCGGCCGACGGGTAGTTTAATGACAACAAATACATTATTCTCCATTCAAATTAGTTTTAACACGAACTAACTGACCGTACGTTCATGAGATTTGACGTCACGAAGGCGATAACGATGAAACTAAGCGCCGATGATGAGTAACACGTTTCACTATTAGATTTCAGTATTTTTTAGCAATTTTCTTTAAAGTTGGAACACGCTTCTCTCGGTTATTACTGGACACAGAAAGGTGAAACAAAAATCAACGATTACAGAAAAAAAAACTCTTTCGAGTGATGGGCGTAAAAAGTTTGGTTATAATAGAACGTTAAACAGTATATTCCAATTTTTCAACAGAAGTTTCAAAAAAATAAAAAAAGTAAAACCATCAGTTTAAAGGCAACATAATTTCGAATAACGTGTCCAAATTTCGAGACATTTTGTCAGTAAATAACAGAGAAAACACTGTCCCTAGGTTTTGGTGCACCGATAAAACAGCCTTAACGTTTTAAACTACAGTTTATACGGGTTTTTGTTTCTCTTTTACCAGAAAACGAGGGTTTAATGTTAATGAAGCAGCTGTCTTTGTGTATTTTTGCCCCGTTTTTGTTTCTATCAGTGGACATCTTATTCAAAATTACGCCTAAATATGTGCAGCTCTCTGTACAGTTTATTCTGACATTTACTAGGTTTAATTCGCATTTTTCATTCATTTTATTCATTTTGCAACTAAGATTTTTGTCTTCCGTGGTCACTATTTAGTCATCTGTGAATAATAGAGTAAAAAATGAGTGTTTGTAGACATAGATTCAGATAAATATAAATAAGGTGGGTGGAAAAACAACAACTGTTGTTTTGAATGAACCTAGAATTGAACCTAGATTGGCCTTATATTTTCCATTCCAAACCAATACGTTGTTATCTGTTGCTTCTAGATTTACTTGAGCTAAGTCAGATTTTTTATTTTTCTTTTAATAGTTTTTTTAGGGGTAAAAATTTTAATACAAAAGAAAAAGGGCAGGGAAGTTGTGAAAAGATCGCTAACAAATTATTAAGAGCCATCAATAATACAATAAACTTGTAAGTATGTTATTGTCAACAAGAAAGATATGTTTCCTGCATTATATAATTTACCTAGATCTATAAACCGCAGGAAATGCAGGAACATATGAACACTTCAATAAATTTAAATACAAATTCCAAATCAAGATGATTCAACGTGAAGTTGTTGAAAGTATTGCCAATGATTGATCAAGAGTAGTATAACAAACAGAACGTTATGGATGATAAACGAATAAGATAAATTTGACAAGCGATTGATTCAATAACGAATGGCATTATATAATTTTTCAGATCAAATCTTAACAGGAAGATATTAGCAAACATTTTAGAAAGCGACAACGTTCCTTTCTGCACGTATTCCGTGTACTTTAAAATCCTATCAGTGTTTACGATATCTATCTATAGATAAAAATGCTTAGAAATGATGATGAATTGTATTAAGTGTGCAAAGTGTGCAAAGTGCAAATATTATTTGCACTAGACCGATTGGCACCTGAATTGTTGTTTTTCAAAACAATTAATATATCAAATAACCAAACGATATCAACTTTGGAATTTTAGATATAGTAACTAGAATTAAGTTAGATATTTTTACTTCGAATAATTTCATTCATTAGTGTTTGTTTTTAATTCAAATCTGCGTTTATTATTACAGTGGGTGATCAAATTATTATGATCACTTCAAAAAACTTTGTATTTTTCTGTTTAATAAAGAATAAAACTGCATATAAGCATCTAATGATGTGAATATAATATAAAAGTAGATCATAAACACGTTCTTTTACAAAATTTTAAAATATTTTTTTCTTTGACCTTAAATAACAATTTTTTTTAATATTTTGTGTGACCTCCTTTAGTTTCGATGACAGCTTTGATCCTCGTTGACACGCTTTGAATGTTTCTCAGGCAATCTTCTTTTATTTTATCGTTTCTGTGCCAGGTGGCAATGAGTCTCTTAATTAACTGCTGCTAATTTGTGACAGTTTCCTGGGCAATCCCCCTCTTCATAAGCTCCCATAGATTTTCAATCGGATTGAGGTTTGGGGAATTACCTAACGACTTCAGTACTTTAATTTTCTTTTTTTCCAGGTAAGATGTTACTGTTTTTGCCTTATGGCACGGTACTGAATCGTACATAAAAGTAAAATCCTCCGATTCTCCAAACCAGTCTTTGATTTGTGGCATGAGCTTTTTTTCCAGAACTTCAATATCCTGATGTTGATTCATTATTCCATTCATAATGCACAGCCTCCCTGTGCCCTTACTGCTGATCACAGACCATACCATGATCTTGAGAGGATGCTTTACTCGCTCCACTAGGCAATCCTTGTGATATATTTCACCCACTCGCCTTCGGACGAAGGCCGACTTATCCATGAGTATCTCCACTGTAGACTCATCGGAGAAACAAACCCGTGAATGGTTGGTATTCTTTGGCCCATTCCAGTCTCTTTTTCATCATTGAGAATGGTCAACTTTGGTTTTTGGGCAGGGCGACATGATTTGAAACCTTGCTCAGCAAGCCTTCTGTGCGCTGTCATGTCAGAAACTGGCATCCCAGCTTCACGAATAAGTCCCGTGAGGATTCTTCTTGGCTTCTTTCTATTGTTTACGAAGATATCCCTCATTTTTCTTTCATATCTGAGTCTAGTGACACGCTTTCGACCACATTTTTGGGTACGCTGGTGAATCAGAGGTTTGTTGGTATCAATTTTTTTCTTGATATTGCTCACTGTTGCTTGCGCTGTTTGGCATTGTTGAGCTATCTGACGTTGGGGTTGAGCTTTGTATTCAGTAAAAGTGTCTTTATCTCCACCATTTTACACACAGGGACGTCTTTAGCCTTACCCATTATGATTTTCTTCTCAAAAATCGAAATGTTTTGAAAATGTCTTTAAAATTAAAACTGATAGTTTGTTTCACTCGATACGACATACATTCAAACGATACTAATCTTTCAAAAACAATACAAAAACATACAAATTCAGTTGTAAACTCCAAGTGCAAATTCACCACAATGTGTATGTTGTCACGTAATTTGACACGTGACAGTTTTAGAGCTGTAAACGTCAAAAAAGTAAGGTTATTAATGACAAAATATATTGGCATACCTTAATCGTATAGCAGCATATGATTTTATTATAAAATTTTTAAATAAATTTGAAAAACTTTTGTGACTGTTCATAATAATTTGATCACCCACTGTATATATGTAGGGTAAAACCGAAAGGTAGCTCATAAATTCGATCACATATGCTGCTAATTTTGAGGAACGTTACAATGCTGGGTGTTAGCGACATAGTACTCTACATAATTCGCCTAAAATGATTAGATAATACCGCAAAATTGCCCAAATTTGAGAATATTGTCCACGTAGAATTATTTTTAAAGAATATTTCTCCCAATCCAAGTTATCATGGCTTTAGTATACTCTCGCGACTATTGCGAAATTAAATAAATATAATTAATAGTAATAATAATTAAATAAATGAACAGCGATTCTTTCGAGGATTAATTTGTATGAATACTCCATACCATTTCTGTCAACAAATTTTTCCAAGAGGTTTCAGCAACAAACTACAAATTCAAAAAATCTACGAGTAGAGAGTAGAGAAATTTAGCAAACAGTTACGCAGATATATATGATAAGTATAACATTGAAACTTTGGTTGAGAGGGAGATTACGGTGTAGATTTATAAATATTGTAACTGCCTCTCTATCATTGTGAATTCAATTCGATAAACGGTTTGGAGTCAGGTTAAACTATTCGTCATCCTAAACATTAACATTAAAAAAGAACGTTTGCCAACTACTAACCAGTAAAAAATTTGCCAAAGTCTTTGTTACACAGTGGAAAAATTATGTACAGCATATCATCGGCATTCAGAAAGAAATGTGGATGGCCGACAACTTTTAAAAAGTTATCCCACCACAGTCAACACCGGAAGTTCCAGTCAGGACGATTTTTCTGAAATAGAATGAACAGACAAAGCAATTTCGACCTGCAACTGTTATTGTTCTGAACCTTGAACTAAATCCCATTTATTATCTGTTGTGCTAGCACCAATGCTTCACTGCGCTATGTACGTATCGGAAATATCTTGTTGTAAAGTTATAAACGTCACATGTTTGTTATTCTTCTTTAAATAATTATTTTATTTGAATTTCATTCGATTTTATTCATTTGTTAACTTTCACTTCTATTTAATAATTTTTATTCAAAAAATAGTTGGCACTCAACTCTTCGATGAAGTCTATATACTAAATATTTTGCCATATTCTTTATTCTTCGTTTCAAATGTTCATTTATTTCAGTTCTATTTCTCGTATTCCACTCCATTCTGTTCTATGCCGTACACATAGAACAGTATAAAATATCTATGCTCAATTCCAAGCGACACGTTATTTGTCAGTTGACAACTCTAGACTTCTGTCATGTCACTTCAATTTAATAGAAAGGGAAGTAGTTTTTATAATGTCTTTTGTCTACTAAAGCTGGATTTTCTGTCCCAAATTCATTTATATTTTAAATATTTCTTGGGGTAAGTTGATAATTCTTTTATATTTATTATTTAATCAATATCCAATGTCTTTTTCTAGTAATTTTTATATTCGTTTTTGTTAAGCTAAACCTACACACCACGTTTTATTTTTCAATGTAACATTTCTATAAACAGTTACAATATTTAATATAATTTAACTAATTCCAACTAAGGATAACCATCTTTTAATAAAATAGATGTTAACAAATGTTTCTCCTCTAAGAACGAATTTTCGTTATAACAAGTAATTTTTGCTCTATCGTATAATGATTTTATAATTCCCTTTTTAATATTTTTATTCTTATAATTATACTCAGGTGTACACACCTGAGTTTCATATCCAGTATCGTTCTTAGAGATTAAAACATCCAGGAAAATAGTGTGTTATTATATTCCTTTTCCAAGTATAATGAACTAAACCTAACAATGAACAGGAAAGAACAACGAATTGTATTTATAAAATACCTTGTGAATGCGATCATTTTTATTTAGGTGAAACATCAAGACCATTAAATGTTAGAATAAGTGAACATCAATCTTATATTAAAAATAGAGAATTTGAAAGATTTCAAATATGTCAAAAAAGTATGGGAAAATGAACATAGGGTTTAATGGAACCTAAGTTCCTGGATTCAAGTATAGTCCTAAAAGAAACAGATGGTAAAAAGAAAAAATCAAAGAAGCGGCTCTAATTATGCTAAATGAGAGCAATTGTGTCGCAAATTCCTCAGCAGAATGCAGTGGGATCTGGTTACCCATATTAAAATAGAAAGTCAATAAAAGGAAAATGCCACTATTAGTAAGTCAGTAACATATCGAGAATACATCATTTATGTTTTTAAATAATATACATATAAAATCAGAGTTTGGTGTTTATTGAGAGTAAACTAAATTTAATAACAAATACTTAAGACGTCGGGATAGCATTATGAAGTTTTTTTCTGGTTTTTTCCTCATGATATACTATGGAATCACTAACAGGAGAATTTTACTGTCATCATTGCATCTGGTTGCCTTTTTAAAGACGAATCACATGCTATAATTTTTTCTGACAGATATTTTCAAGGTAATGTTGATTTCATGTAATCGAATAAACTATCTTACAATAAAATCGTCCCAGGAACGCAACTTAGCAATATTGGTAATATCATTTTAAAGTCGTCTCCTTTAAAATGTATAATATATGTCTGAATTGTCAATATGAATGAGGGATATAAAATTAAATTATTAAAAGAACTTTTAACGAAGTAACCAAAAACAAAATTAGTTTAATTTATTAATGTTTTGTATTGTGAGAACGATTTCCGTAGTGGAAACAGAAATTGTGGCTTATTTGAAATAAAACTACATTTTCTTTTGTTTATACAATAAATATAATTAGTTAATATCTTGGTTTATTTGTCCCAGCCAAACTCATTTTTCAGATTTTCTTTTAAGATAAGACGTTCTCAAACCTTAGAGACTGAGATTGAGGAAGTCTAACAATTGGCTCCCAATTGTTGAAAGTTGTGAGATTTATTGTTATACATTGGCTCCCAACTTTCAGATGTAATTATATTGTTCGATAACCTTTCGTGTATCCATCATTTCTCATTCGATAGTTACACATTGGTGCCCAACGTGGGGCCCGAACCCATGACCCTGAGAGTAAGAGTCTCATGCTCTATTGATTGAGCTAGCCGGGCAAGAATGGGTATTTTTGTCTTTTATATATTTCCTTCTTATTGAATGTTTGGTTTATTGCATAATATATGCTTTTGGCTTTTTTGCCTACCTCTATCATTTATTTCTCTTTCTTCACAATGCCTCTAAAGTACCAAATTTGTCAATATCTAAAGTATGTCAAGCTAAAAGTAAGTAATATGGTATTTAGAAGATATGAAAGATTGAACGACATTAGGTAAGAATGATTTTTATAGTGATTATCACCGTTTTGTGAACAGCGTTTAGAAATCATATTGTTTTATTTTGTGTTATATTTGTATTTTACAAAACATAATTAAGTTGCGCTGCCAAATACAGATTGAAAAGTAAGTAATCAGAAATGTAAATGAATATAAAAAGAGAATATACTGAATTAACATATAACGGAATATCAAATTCACTCAGTTATTCCCCACCCCTAGGTCATAATCCCATTGGTTTAAACACTATCGATCTTTGGAGCTTTTCTCAATTGATATTCACCCCTTTATTAATTCATGTAATAGATGTTTTCGTCTTTAAAACAACGTGGAAAATACGATGACTAAGTAAAAATGACTTTTCGTAATTGCATTTGCATTTCATATCATACGTAAGAGTTAGCATAATAATATTAATAAGAAAGTTTTTGTGGGTCACAATTGACATGTTAATATTTTCCCATTTCAAAAAAGAAAAATTTACTTAAATGTATTTTAAACTATTTATTGTAATAACATTGGCAGGAATATATGTATCCTGTTTTATATTGTTTTCAACAATGTTACTCAAGTAATGACAACATAAATCGTTAATTTTCTTTATATGTAGTTAAAACGATGTTCTTTGCATACCACAATAAATTTATAGACAAACTAGATAAAGTCCTTTTGTTGTTGACTAAAAGTACGGCATTTCGCTACGGTTTAATAAAATTGATGATCATTAGTATAATATATTGCCATAATAATTTTTCTAATCGACAACAAATCCACTGCTATCTTAGTAATGATACAAAACGAAGATATTGTACTTATACATATATCAAATAAATTTGTGCAAATAAAAGATTACAATCTAAACAGTTTCTCATGTAAAACAAGCGGCGGAATTAATTTTCATGTAATGTAGTCGAAATTTCTACTTAATATTTAGTGTACATTATAAAATTAAATTATATGCTTTATTCAGTTTGCAGGTAATTGTTCTTGTGTGCATTGATAATTGCACACTATGAATTAAACATTACACATTCATTAAAATTACTTCTCGAAGAAATTTGGTAGCAACTGACTATAAGAAAAAATTGAATACAACATTAACATCATGACATGATGTTAATGTATTTCTACTCTTTTCTCTCAGTAGCGAGTATTCTTTTCTGTCTTCGTTGCCATGATTTCCCTGCTTGATTTGCGCATATTAAGACTAAAGTGAAATTGAGACATCTGTACTAATTATATTTTCATTTTTTCAAGATTCTTTTTTTAATAATAATAATAATAATAATAACGGATTTATTACGGCTGCTGTCGCCGCTTCTCCGCCCCCAATTTCCATCTTTTTCTGTCATATGCAATTGCCTCTTCTAAGTCTCTTGCCGCCATTGCTTTATCAATATCGTTGCGCCAACTTCTCCGTGGTCGTCCTCTCTTTCTTCATTCAGGAGGGATCCATTCCACTACTCTGGCATTCTTTGAACATGTCCGAACCAGATTAATATTCTTTTAAAGATTAAAGATTCTTTTTTTAATTTTTTAATATTAAAGCTTTTATGATGATTTTCTTCGCATTTTTATGTCTTGGAACTAACGCTTGATAAGTCTTCTGTACTTTTAACTTGTCAAATACCGGCATGTTATCGCGATTTCAAATTACTTGCCTATTATCGAATATGCGCAAATATCTACAAATTTTTAACTCATCACACAGGCAGAGTGGGCGACCATTTTCCGACCGTAGTGTCACCTGACAAAGGCTCTGCTACCTACTCCGATGAATTTAATGGAAACAAGTTATCAATTGGATTGTTTTCTGTCCTTTGCGGAGCACACTAGTTCGCTCCCAAGGTCAAAAAATCCTCTTAATTACATACTAGTTCGCTCCGAAAACCATAACCTAGTTCGCTCCCGTGGTCAAGCGGATTCAGTATTTATCTATTAAGTTCTAGGAAAATTAACACCAGGAAAATAGGTACTGCGGCTTTTGTATTTTATATTAGAAATTATATCAAATATTGGTAGTTACATATTTATATAAATACAGTGATAAGCGTGAAAACATATGAAGTAAGATAAAAGAGATAAAATTAGTAGAGATGAGAAATTTAGCGATAAAAACCTATAAATTTACATTCTATTCACGGTTTTCCACCTTTAGACGTATCAGAGGATGTCAACTAAAACTGTCACTGTCACAGCGGTAGTTTCCAAACTCTTACGTCTAAAGGTGGGAAACAATAAACGAAATGTAATTTTATGGGTTCAATCAGTAAATTTCCCATCTCCACTAGTTTCATTTCTATTTATCTCACAACTTAATATGTTTTCCATCTTTTGCGTTATTTTGCCGGTTATTAGCGCGCTCATTACTGTTATGTATTTTGAAAAATGTTAGTGATTGATTTAGAAATTATATTAGAAATTTTGAATTGTTTTTAAAAATTACTGAAATAATTTTTGGGCCTATTCTAAAATATAGATATAATAAGAAAGCAATACAAGTGTAAAAACTAACATAATATGGGATATTCTCTACCATTACAAAATTAAACAAATATAAATTAAAACGAGGCATTTATTTCGCTAGAAATCTAAATGAAATACATTTGACAAAATCAAATCTACTAATTTTATTTTGCTTTAATTCCGCTATTTTGTGATCAACAAATTTTTGACGCTCTAGAAGTACTTTTCGGTACACTTTTTTTTTGGTGTCACACAACTTCGTATTTTATAAGTGTCAATTTGAATATCTTTTAAAACTTCTGAATATTGAAATATATTAAGGTGCGGATTGTAAAATAACGAATTAAATTTAGAATGGAAACTTTCACAGGCATTGGTTGTACGCTCAAGTGATGAACTGTTTTCCGCCCACATCTCAGGAGGGAAGTCTGCCTCTTCAGAAATATAGTTGTCCACCAAGTAGTCAGCAAATTGTTGTACGGCTTGGTGTTGTGCTGGTAATATTTCACTAAAGTCTAAAGCAAAACACTCACCTACTTCTAATGGATCTAGGAAAGGTAGACCTTATTCAAATATCTCTTCTAAGAAATATATGGACGGAGCGAATTTACCTATGCCCCTTTTCTGTGGGGTATTAAAATATGACTAGTATACACCCGTCCTTTGCACTACCCGTTAACATGTTCAAAAGGAATCTTCCAAAAGATTTCTGTTGCAGATGAATAAGTCAGTCATTAACATTTAAAACAATAGTATTTTTTTCATGGATTGAAATTTACATGTTTATACTGTGCGATTTGTCATATGATTTTGTCATAAGCGTTGTCATGCGGCCCGTCATAGCTCGTCACAGGAGAATAGGATTTTACCTATTCCGCATGATAAGACCTTATGATTTTCGGTAATAATACTGGTAACACTAACATATTTAAATATCGCGCCTTATTCTTGTGTCAATTCAGTGAAATTGCCTTTCCCAGGGACAGCATCCTTTATTTATTTATTTAATTTTTGTTTGTTACTTTGATATTGAGCATATTGTCTTATCTGTGCTATCGTGTGCTACTGTTTTAGCGTTCTCAGTCATAGTTTTAGTTTAGTTTCTTTATTAATTAGTTTTAATTTAGTATAATATAATATAAACACTAAATTTGATATATCCCGCCATTATAATAGTTTATAAATCTAATAGTTGTTACCTATTCTGTGTCTAATATCTATATAACCATAATCAAAAAGAAAAATCGACATAACCTTATTGTCACTCATATTATAAGTCACAATTTATCATTCAGTGTAAACATGATTTTTTAAAACATCCTAGAAACGAGGAATTATTAGCAATCTCATATGATATTGTCATATGATATATTATGTAGTGTAAAGTCGACTTAACTTTAGCTGGAGCAAATTGAAAAGTTGGCATTTTAACACATGAACTGCTAAATTGTTACTTGTAAACTGACAATATTTCCCACGTTGCTACCTATTCTTATCACAAATTTAGTATGTAATCCATTTTAGTTTGAAAACAAGTTATCTTAATGACAATCTTAATGATATTAAAAAATCGGTAAGATAGTTTCGAAACAAATTCAGATTTCTGCTTTAATCTGGAGCCTTCTAAAAATTTCAAGACATGACCAGACGATGATAAAGATGTTAAAGAAGACATGGGGAATCTAAAATTTGCATTCCACGACATGTCTATTCATCTAGGCAGAAATCCTAACGAATTTGTTTCTCGTACTCATACAGAGTAGATCCGAAGAAAATGAAAAAGACAGAAAAGATTTTATTTCACGTTCAAAGCGTCTATGTATCTATTGATACGTATTTCGCTTTAATAAAGCTCATCAGAATAGTTATTCATAGCCGTTCTTAACGTGAAAAATAAAATTCTCTGTCTTATTAGAAGTAACAATAACATGACTTCGTTATGGACGCAATAGCGACATCTGATAGAAAAATCGGTAAGATAGTTTCGAAACAAATTCAGATTTCTGCTTTAATCTGGAGCCTTCTAAAAATTTCAAGACATGACCAGACGATGATAAAGATGTTAAAGAAGACATGGGGAATCTAAAATTTGCATTCCACGACATGTCTATTCATCTAGGCAGAAATCCTAACGAATTTGTTTCTCGTACTCATACAGACTACACTATAATATACAGCCTAAGTTTGGCGTGATTGGTCACAGCATAAGAGCTGTGGATTGGTCAGCATCTTCATCGGATTTTGAATTTTTCAGGTTATGTATCTCTCTGTTTGGCGCTTAAACATCTGTGATTAGGCGGTTTTATACCAATTTGCCAATAAGCAACCACACAGAACATTTCAATTTAAATTTTTCTCATTTATTTTTAAAAATCTGTTAAATTGTTTTAAAAATCTGTTCGTTAGAACACCATATTTAATTACCTAAGACTTTGTTTTAGCAAGCAATTATGGATTCTGTCTATCCATCCACTTCAACAAGCTGTGAAATTAACTCAGGAGCCTGCCATCTTTGCAGCAAAATATTTAAAAATGTGGAATTACGAAATCGTCATATCAAAGGAATACATAACATAGATATGTCGATTAAGAAAATTAATCACATTATTTGTCCCTTATGTGAACAAGAAACTAATTTCAAAAGCCATGAGAACTTACGAAAACATCTTAAAGGGAACCACCAGGTGAGTATTGAATTAATAACTTTTGAATTTTCTAGTTTACAAGAATATGAGACATGGAAAGACATGCAGAAATTTGAGACAAGTTATACAATGAATAGAATTGTTAATAGAAATGAACAGAAGACATTATACTATGAGTGTAACAGAAGTAACACTAAAGGTAGGTACAATACTTTGTTACTTGTAATATTTAAAACTTATACTAATCTATATTTAGGATATAAGCCCAACTATAAAATTAGAACAGAGAAATCTGGTGGATCAATTAAAATTAAAGGAGTGTGTCCCTCCAGGCTGATTTGCAAACTGAGAGATCAAGGACAAGTTTCAGTCAGTTATTGGAAAACACATGCTGGACATAAAGAGGAATTAAGAACCATGCATCTGGCAAAAGCAGAAGAAAAAATGATTGTAGAGAAGTTAATATCTGGGGTGCCATCCAGCAGAATTTTAGAAGATTCAAGAAAATTGGAAACACCAAAACTAGAAAGACTTGCCCTATTAACAAGTAAAGACCTCTCAAATTTGTCCAGGAAGTATAATACATATAAGAAACGAGATCAAAATGATATGGTAGCAACGGCTTTAAAGGTTCAGGAATGGAATGCTAACAACAAGAATTATGCTTTCTTATTCAAGAAGGAAGGTAAAGACCTATCATTTTTTTATGCCTACTACAATTATAATTAATCCTATTCCAATTTGACTTGTGTGAATTGTTATCACTTGACTCATGTAACAAACCTTACTCTTAGCAGAATCAACAATATACATTTTTAAATAATATATCTCGTAAGATTGTAGTCATTGGTTTTTTACATTAAAACTAATTTTGTAATGGAGGTGCTGATTTATTGGGCAAACTTACTAGTTTTTTATTTTACTAGACAACCATTTTTGGGTCTTAGTCTGTTAAAGAATACTTCTCCATTCTGATCTATTTCACACTTTGCTCTTCCAGTTTTTGATAAATATGATATGTTAAATAAGAAGTCAACACAAAAAAAAAAATAGGACTAATGATTACCTGTTAAAAAATACAATAAAATTTCAGTCTCTTACCATTAATTTATTATCTTTAATTATCTCTAAACTATAAATTTTTTATTTTTATTAGGAGAACAACATGATGTACTTAAAAAAGAAGATTTTGCCTTAGGATTCATGAACTCTGTTATGGAAGATAAATTAAGAGAATTCCATAGCATAATTTGTATGGATGGTACACATGGCACGAACAAGAGGGGAATGGATTTAACAGTGGTGCTTATTAAAGATGACAGGAATACAGGATTTCCAGTTGCATTCTTACTGTCAAACCGATTGGACCAAGTAGTTCAAGAAGTTTTTTTAGGTATGTATTATATGAGTAGTGACAATTTATGACTGGTAAGTAAAAATAATTTTTAAAAACTTTTAGGTGCTCTCAAGAATAGAATGCAAACTGGAATTCATGCAGAACATTTTATGAGTGATGACGATAAAAAATATTATAATGCATGGGTGAAGATTATGGGCAACCAACCAAAGAGGCTTTTATGTACATGGCACGTTGTGAAAAATTGGAACATTCAAGGGAAGAAGAAAATAAAAGATCCAATTTTGAAGAAACAGATGAAAACTGAGATGAAAAGAATTATTAATGAAACGGATGAAGATAGATTTATGGAGTTATGCAATAGATATATAATCAAATTACAAGAGGCAAATGAGATAGATTTTTTTAATTATCTGGCACGGTAAATAAGTATATGAAATCATACATTTTAAGTCATCCTTAAGTCTATTTTTTTTTGTAGGAATTACTTTCAGAATGAAGAGAGAATCAAAATGTGGGCTCATTGTTACAGAAAAAATTCAGGAATCAATACAAACATGGCGATAGAATCTTTCAACGACCTATTGAAGACCAACCACCTTAGGAGAAGTGCTGGGGTAACAATTGAAAAGTTATTGGACACAATAGATGATCTAGTTGACATTAAAATGTGGAAGAGGATTATAGACATCGAAAGACCAAATGCGAACAATTATCAAGATAGGGTTATAGCAAAAGCACACAAAATGGCAGAAACGATGAAAAACAAAGTGGAGGTTAAGAAAAATGAGAAGGTATATGGTCAATTTCAGGTAAAGTCATTTAGAGATCCTAATAAATTATATAATGTAAATATAAGGCAAGTATGTGAAAATGAATGTAAGACATTGTATTGTAGAGTATGTAAAATTTGTATTCATCGCTATCAGTGTGAGTGTGCTGAATATGTGGTGAGGAATATCTTGTGTAAGCATGTGCACTTGGTAAGAATGCACGAGGAGCGAGAGGGAACTAACTCTGTTTTAGATGATGCTGCAAGGTGTTTGGCAGTAACTTCAATTATCAAATCAAGGCATCAGGAGGAAATTAATGAGTTTGTCAGAGGGAAGGTAGAACAGACAAATGTCATCCAGGAAAAAACCAAACGAAGTCTTCAAATAGAAAACTTGGTAAATTTAATGGAAGACTTAGATGATGAAAGTTTTGCAAGATTACATGACAAAATTGTGAGGGACATTCAAGGAACAAAGCGCAAAGTGAAGAAAGAATTTCAGGAAACCCCTAAGGATATTACAAAGAAGCGAAAAATGGAAAAGCAGGAATATTTTCCTTCCAATAAAAAAAGAAACTGATTAAAAATTAAATTTGAACCATTCTTGTAGCTCACTTTATAGGCTTATTTACCTATTGCAAATTGCCTTTTGCATTAATTAGTCTTAGATGTCATAACTAACGACCTTCTTTTACAGATTCTTAGTTCTAAGACTAATTAACACTTTATTTTCAGATTCTTAGTATTAAGATATCTAACCCCTTTCTTTGCAGATTCTTAGTTATAATACTAATCAACTTTTATTGCAGATTCTTACTTGTAATAAACATTTTATTGTATTTTAATAAAGGTATTTTTCCCGCTAGCTAGGGTTCATATATAACCTTTATGTCCACGGACCGTGATCCCTATATGCTCCGGTCCAACATAGCTATGGATAGTGCGACTGGACCACCTTCCCTCATTCCCGAGGGTCAAATCCAGCGACAATTAGTAATATATGTAGTAAAATTTCATAAAATATATGTATAAATGCTTAGTTTAGGCCTGAATTTTAAAGCTATGTTAAGTAATGATGTTATAATGATGTTATATTTGTATGCTTTTATATTAGAATTGCATTTTTAAATCGGGATGTACTGGGCCCTAGGCGAGGTTTAGAGGGGTTTTCCTTCGCCATTGCATCAATAACGGCCCTCCCTCCTTTGATTTCCCAGATTTTTAATAAAGAATAAAGACATTTTAAACATAACTGTTTAGTGTTTTATTTGGTTTGCAATAGTTATTTCCAGTAAACCTCTGCTTCATTTTGTTAACAATGACAATTTTTCATAGTACTCGATTCACAATATATATCTTTTTATTATCCTACATTTGTGGTGAAATCTAATATAATTCAGTGTTCTAAAAAAATGAAAATGGATAAATGTCAATTTGGATTTATGCAAGGAGGCAGGTCTACATCAGTAATTTTTATTATAAAACAGCTAATTTAACAATTTAGAGTGAAAGAGATAGACTTGCGAATAGTATTATTAATCTTGAGAAAGCACATGATGAAGTTATCAGAAACCTACTGTGGCAGAGATTTAGTAGGAAAGGAGTGCCAGCTGAATGTGTGAGTGGAGTATGAGCAAGTAACAACTATAATAGTGTTAGAACTACTATATATAGTTAGAATAACTATTATAGTGTTAGAACTATACAATTGTAGGTGAAACTGGCCAATTTTGTGTGAAAATAGGGCTTCATCCGGGTTTCGCCCATATTTATTCTCATTTGTGCTGGATTAGATAACAACTGAACCTGCTTGGTATAGAGTAGCGGAGACAAGTCCTTAATGAAAAATGATTAAAATTAAGTTGGATACAAACAAAATATTTAGAATATTCTTTTAAATATGATATTTCAATTCCAGATAGAGTAGTTGGCTTGAATAGACAAGAACTCAAAAAAGATGATAATTTTCGGCTTTTAGGATCGGTATTACCGTTTTATTTATCATACTTCAATTAAAGATAAAGGAAAGAGGCAAATTGAATGATGTGTGATAAAAAAGGTACGAAGAAAACTAAAAGGTAATTGTATAGGACTGCTTTTAGACCAGCTATGATGTATGGTACTGAATGTAGGGCAGTAAAAAAGGGGATGAACAGAAATTGCATGTTTTTGAAAAACCATAATCTCAGAGAAAAAGCGGAGAGGTACTTAGTCCCTGGAAGAGAACAGAAAAGTTTACAGGAAAATAATTAGAGAAGCCGATCCCACATAGAGAAAGCTAACGAGAATAATAATGTTAATGAATGTTCTAGAAATAAAAATAATAAGAAGAACCTCTAAATCTTAATAAAAAAATTACCTAATCAAAAAAAATTAAAACAATATCTATATATCTAATAAAAAAGCATCACTAGCATATCAAAATAAAAAAACACAAGTCAGAAATTAATTTTACCTACATAATCTCAAAAGAAAAAATAATTACATTTCTAATAAAACTATAATAGCCAGCTTAATCCTAAAATGTGAATATCATCCGCTTTGTACCAATACCACAGTAGATTGCTACTCTGCTAATAAATTTTTTAGCGATATACTGTGTCACAATACCTCAATTGTCATTTTAAAAAACATGAAACCCGCCAATTTTTAAATTGGGACCCACCCACCAACCAATCACGCCAAACCTAGGCTGTATATTATAGTGTAGTCTTACTCAGACAGAGTAGATCCGAAGAAAATGAAAAAGACAGAAAAGATTTTATTTCACGTTCAAAGCGTCTATGTATCTATTGATACGTATTTCGCTTTAATAAAGCTCATCAGAATAGTTATTCATAGCCGTTCTTAACGTGAAAAATAAAATTCTCTGTCTTATTAGAAGTAACAATAACATGACTTCGTTATGGACGCAATAGCGACATCTGATAGAAAAATCGGTAAGATAGTTTCGAAACAAATTCAGATTTCTGCTTTAATCTGGAGCCTTCTAAAAATTTCAAGACATGACCAGACGATGATAAAGATGTTAAAGAAGACATGGGGAATCTAAAATTTGCATTCCACGACATGTCTATTCATCTAGGCAGAAATCCTAACGAATTTGTTTCTCGTACTCATACAGAGTAGATCCGAAGAAAATGAAAAAGACAGAAAAGATTTTATTTCACGTTCAAAGCGTCTATGTATCTATTGATACGTATTTCGCTTTAATAAAGCTCATCAGAATAGTTATTCATAGCCGTTCTTAACGTGAAAAATAAAATTCTCTGTCTTATTAGAAGTAACAATAACATGACTTCGTTATGGACGCAATAGCGACATCTGATAGAAAAATCGGTAAGATAGTTTCGAAACAAATTCAGATTTCTGCTTTAATCTGGAGCCTTCTAAAAATTTCAAGACATGACCAGACGATGATAAAGATGTTAAAGAAGACATGGGGAATCTAAAATTTGCATTCCACGACATGTCTATTCATCTAGGCAGAAATCCTAACGAATTTGTTTCTCGTACTCATACAGAGTAGATCCGAAGAAAATGAAAAAGACAGAAAAGATTTTATTTCACGTTCAAAGCGTCTATGTATCTATTGATACGTATTTCGCTTTAATAAAGCTCATCAGAATAGTTATTCATAGCCGTTCTTAACGTGAAAAATAAAATTCTCTGTCTTATTAGAAGTAACAATAACATGACTTCGTTATGGACGCAATAGCGACATCTGATAGAAAAATCGGTAAGATAGTTTCGAAACAAATTCAGATTTCTGCTTTAATCTGGAGCCTTCTAAAAATTTCAAGACATGACCAGACGATGATAAAGATGTTAAAGTTGTTAAAGATGTTAAAATCTTCTTTAACATCTTTATCATCGTCTGGTCATGTCTTGAAATTTTTAGAAGGCTCCAGATTAAAGCAGAAATCTGAATTTGTTTCGAAACTATCTTACCGATTTTTCTATCAGATGTCGCTATTGCGTCCATAACGAAGTCATGTTATTGTTACTTCTAATAAGACAGAGAATTTTATTTTTCACGTTAAGAACGGCTATGAATAACTATTCTGATGAGCTTTATTAAAGCGAAATACGTATCAATAGATACATAGACGCTTTGAACGTGAAATAAAATCTTTTCTGTCTTTTTCATTTTCTTCGGATCTACTCTGTATGAGTACGAGAAACAAATTCGTTAGGATTTCTGCCTAGATGAATAGACATGTCGTGGAATGCAAATTTTAGATTCCCCATGTCTTCTTTAACATCTTTATCATCGTCTGGTCATGTCTTGAAATTTTTAGAAGGCTCCAGATTAAAGCAGAAATCTGAATTTGTTTCGAAACTATCTTACCGATTTTTCTATCAGATGTCGCTATTGCGTCCATAACGAAGTCATGTTATTGTTACTTCTAATAAGACAGAGAATTTTATTTTTCACGTTAAGAACGGCTATGAATAACTATTCTGATGAGCTTTATTAAAGCGAAATACGTATCAATAGATACATAGACGCTTTGAACGTGAAATAAAATCTTTTCTGTCTTTTTCATTTTCTTCGGATCTACTCTGTATGAGTACGAGAAACAAATTCGTTAGGATTTCTGCCTAGATGAATAGACATGTCGTGGAATGCAAATTTTAGATTCCCCATGTCTTCTTTAACATCTTTATCATCGTCTGGTCATGTCTTGAAATTTTTAGAAGGCTCCAGATTAAAGCAGAAATCTGAATTTGTTTCGAAACTATCTTACCGATTTTTCTATCAGATGTCGCTATTGCGTCCATAACGAAGTCATGTTATTGTTACTTCTAATAAGACAGAGAATTTTATTTTTCACGTTAAGAACGGCTATGAATAACTATTCTGATGAGCTTTATTAAAGCGAAATACGTATCAATAGATACATAGACGCTTTGAACGTGAAATAAAATCTTTTCTGTCTTTTTCATTTTCTTCGGATCTACTCTGTATGAGTACGAGAAACAAATTCGTTAGGATTTCTGCCTAGATGAATAGACATGTCGTGGAATGCAAATTTTAGATTCCCCATGTCTTCTTTAACATCTTTATCATCGTCTGGTCATGTCTTGAAATTTTTAGAAGGCTCCAGATTAAAGCAGAAATCTGAATTTGTTTCGAAACTATCTTACCGATTTTTCTATCAGATGTCGCTATTGCGTCCATAACGAAGTCATGTTATTGTTACTTCTAATAAGACAGAGAATTTTATTTTTCACGTTAAGAACGGCTATGAATAACTATTCTGATGAGCTTTATTAAAGCGAAATACGTATCAATAGATACATAGACGCTTTGAACGTGAAATAAAATCTTTTCTGTCTTTTTCATTTTCTTCGGATCTACTCTGTATGAGTACGAGAAACAAATTCGTTAGGATTTCTGCCTAGATGAATAGACATGTCGTGGAATGCAAATTTTAGATTCCCCATGTCTTCTTTAACATCTTTATCATCGTCTGGTCATGTCTTGAAATTTTTAGAAGGCTCCAGATTAAAGCAGAAATCTGAATTTGTTTCGAAACTATCTTACCGATTTTTCTATCAGATGTCGCTATTGCGTCCATAACGAAGTCATGTTATTGTTACTTCTAATAAGACAGAGAATTTTATTTTTCACGTTAAGAACGGCTATGAATAACTATTCTGATGAGCTTTATTAAAGCGAAATACGTATCAATAGATACATAGACGCTTTGAACGTGAAATAAAATCTTTTCTGTCTTTTTCATTTTCTTCGGATCTACTCTGTATGAGTACGAGAAACAAATTCGTTAGGATTTCTGCCTAGATGAATAGACATGTCGTGGAATGCAAATTTTAGATTCCCCATGTCTTCTTTAACATCTTTATCATCGTCTGGTCATGTCTTGAAATTTTTAGAAGGCTCCAGATTAAAGCAGAAATCTGAATTTGTTTCGAAACTATCTTACCGATTTTTCTATCAGATGTCGCTATTGCGTCCATAACGAAGTCATGTTATTGTTACTTCTAATAAGACAGAGAATTTTATTTTTCACGTTAAGAACGGCTATGAATAACTATTCTGATGAGCTTTATTAAAGCGAAATACGTATCAATAGATACATAGACGCTTTGAACGTGAAATAAAATCTTTTCTGTCTTTTTCATTTTCTTAATGATATTCCTTAAAATCCAGGTAATTATCTATAGAGGGACAAAGTCAGAAATCAGATAAAGTATTTTTTCCTTATTATAATAGGTTTTAAACCAAAAATGGATTATTATTTATAATTTATAATTAAGTAATTAGTAAAATGAGCCCAGACAAAAAGTTTCAAATAAAAAAATATGAGGTTTACAATTTTTTTTATTTATTTAGCTTTACGTCTCTCGACAGCGTAGGTTACACACAGGTACAATTTTATTAGATTACAGTACAAGAATATACAGTTATTTGATAAAGAAATACATTAAATATTGGTGCAATTATTAATTATCAAATTCTAAACTAAGTTTCTTCTTCTAAATTTCCTGGTAAAGCCTGGTTTCATAGAGAAAATTAATAAGGTTTTGGAATTGATCTGGCGAGCTGAGAATATTTTGTAGGTTTCGACTAAGAAGATTCTTTTTTTCTGTTGTTGTTGAAATAGGGACAATCTACGATAATATGTTTAACAGATAGAATATTACCATATTGTGTACATGTAGGTGGATCATGGGAAGTCATTAAACGAGTTAGTCTTGTATGGCCGATTCTAAGTCGGCGAATTAAGATTTTGTTTTTTCCTGTCATGCAAGGAAACTCTTTAACGGTGGGATTGATATCACGAAGCTTGGAAGGGAGTTTATTACAGTGATCTTGCCAAGACATTTGGATGATATTTACATTGAATTGAATACATTAGTGTTAAGAGTAATTTGTTATGTTATTGAGGTGTTTGAAGTATATTTAACTAAACGATGTACAACTTCATTCCGTACGACTATACTTTACAATAGTTTACAAACTTGACGACCACCCTTATCTACTGGTTAACGATTTATATTTTTGTAATGAGCTGCCAATTGCAACAATCTCGACATCTAGACTATAACACAGTCGCCACTGAATGAATTGCAAATTTCCAATCGGAAATATTTATAAATTCAAACTCAGATGCCGGTATAGTGTGTGAGAGCATTTTTCCACAGTAGCAATACCATACAAAGATCGAAATATTGTATACAGCTGTCATTATGAAGCTTTAATAAGTAAAATTCTCCGACGAGAGCCTTATCGTTCATATTTATTTAACCCAAATCAAAGATATCATCGTGAGAATTTGGTAAAAATAGATTACAGATCATACAGATGATACATATATATATATATATATATATATATATATATATATATATATATATATATATATATATATATATATATATATATATATATATATATGTATACGGTGCAAATTCGATATTTCCTAAACGAAAAGCCTTTTTTTAAATGTAACACCCTGTATTTTAGGATATTTTTAGATCGATAAAAATGAGCTGATTTTAAAAAAGTATAATACTTGGGTCTAATGGATATAATTTGAAAGATATGCGTTTAGAAAATAAATTATTTATTATTAATTGCAAAAAAGTAGCCTACTTCTAGTTTTTGGTAAACTGTAATTATTTTTAGTAACGTTCAATAAAAATTAAGTAGTACAATAATTGTATTAATTCGTGAATGTTCTGTATTATTGCTTAGAATTAATTTTAAGTAGAAATGAATTTGAGTGTAAAGCAAAGAATTGAAATACTCATGATGATTGGGTATGGAGACAAATCGCGAACTCAGATGGAAGTGTGTAATTTATTTAATGATAAATATCCAGAAATACCCATCATGCAGTCAACAGTAAGTAAGATTGAAAAAAAATTTCGAGAAACTGGTATGGTTGAAAATGCACGCAAACCAGGTCGTCCCTCTGTAAATTATGTTACCACATTAGATGTCTAGTTGCTTTTGAAGAAGATGCGCACACTTCTGTTCGTAAGATTAGTGATTAGTGATCTCGATGTTTGCAAAACAACGGTACACAAAGTACATAAAAGTAAGTAAAGTAAGTAAAATGCACAGTTGTACAGGAATTAAACTAGGATGATCCAGGTAAAAAAATACAATTTTGCGAAAGAATGATGGATAACAGCCACCGAAACCCTCTCTTGGTTTAAAATATTATTTTTTCTGATGAGGCTACATTCAAATTAAATGGCGAGGTAAACCGTCAGAATTGTAGATACTGTGCAAAAGAAAACTCAAACTGGATGCGGAAACATCATACACAATACCCGCAAAAGGTAAACGTATAGGCTGGCATTGTAAGAAATAAAATCATTGGACCCTACTATTTCGAAGGTAATTTAAACGAGCCAGCATACCTTCAGTTTTTAAGTGGGTATCTCGTACCTACTTTAGTTAATTTATTCGCCAGTACAATTAATCTTGGAGGTTTTGATAAAAGTTTATGGTTTCAACAGGATGGTGCGCCTCCGCATTATGCTTTAGATGTTCGAAGGTACCTAAACGAAATTTTTCCGAACAGGTGGATTGGAAGACGTGGACATATTGAATGGCCAGCGAGGTCGCCAGACCTCAATCTTTTGGATTATTTTATGTGGGGTCATTTAAAGAATGTTGTTTATAAAACGAAACCTGCAAATATTGGAGACTTAAAAACAAGAATTCGTAAAGAAATAAACAAATTTTCTCAAGAAAGCATAAACAAGGTTCTACAAGAATTTCACAACGTTTGGGTTACTGTCAAATACAACAAGGGCTACAATTCGAACATTTAACATTAAGTCATGTATTAATTACTGGATTACTTTCAAGTTATTTATTATTATTTATTAATATTATAAATCAATAAAAATTAATTTTTTAAGCGCATATCTTTCAAATTATATCCGTTAGACCCCCAGTATTATACTTTTTTGGAATCGTGCAATCGACGTGTTTTAGATTTTTTTAAAAAGGCTTTTCATTTAGGAAATATCGAATTTATTCCATATTTTAAGGACACACTGTATAAACATTTATAATAGGGTCATATAGACATTATTGCCATCTTTTTTATTCCCATATTGATATTTCAATATTTACAAAAGATTAAAATCTCAATATAGGGCGCTTATGGCATTAGAATTCCTATTGGAATAGTTCGTTAACATCTCGAGGGAATAATTTAGCAGCACGTGTTCCAGAGCGATGTTCCGCCTTGACCGTAGACTAGGTTAGAGTTTGTTTAAGTTCCGCAAGAAGACATGTAAATTGGTTAGGAGCACTTTGAGAATAAGGTTTCTTTATGAATTAATCCAAATTTTGTATCTATAATTCCGAAAACGTGTTCTATACCGACGCCTGAATGGCTAATAAATCAATTGCCACATTTTCATAACACATTATATGCTACGTGTATTTATATGTGATTGATATGAACAAATACAATTATTTTAGATGCTCAAAATGTCCTCCAACTACCACCTGACAAGAGCCTAGCGTATTTTGGAACTCACTTCACATTTCAAGTTGTATATGGTTGTACTGCAAGGCATTCTACTCTGATTCATTCCTTCAGTTCTTCTAAATTATCCGGTTTAATATAGCCCTACAGAAAAAAGTCTAAGGGCGTTAGATCAGGTAATCTTGCTGGGCATTTTATCGGTCACCTTCGCCCGATTCACCGATTAGGAATTAAATAATTTAATTATTGGCCCACTTGTATTGCACAATGCGGTAGAACTCCGTTTTGTTAAATTATCATCGAAGGAATAGGGGCCTAAAATTCTATCTATAACAATTCCTGATTAAACATTTACTTTTTGGGGATACTTAGTATGGTGTTGTTTCATCCAGTGAATATTTTTCCAGTTAATACCGACAATGTTGTCTGTTAACTTTGTCATGAAGACAAAATGTAGCTTCATATGAAAATATATTTTGTACCAAAGTATATATGAAAGTAGGTATCTTATTTTGAAAATAAAATGATTGCACTTTTCTGTGAATTGTTTTTTTACAATATCGTTTATTTACTGTTCCAGTCGTCAGAGATTGATCTCTAAAAATGAGATAAACAAACTGAATTTCGGCTGAGGATGTCAATTTTGGAACCCCAAAAAATATGCAAAAAAGTTTGCCATCCATATACAATTTTTTAAATAAAATTTGTATTAACCCGATCTACGGTAAAAGTTCGATATCTTTTGATCAGAGTGTTCTATCGACAAAAATCAAAATGCGTTTTAAAGGTGAAGAATGCAAATTGCGTATGCATTTTTTGCACTTTGCCGCAAATGAAGTCAGTTTCTCTAAAGATTTTAAATAAACATTGAGCGATTTTTTACGATTCTGAAGAGATCAATAAAATTTATCACTTTCATGTCGCTGTGGAATTTCCATTGCCAGAGCCTAATTTTTAAAATCTAGAACATGCAATTTCGATTTTGAGTTTTGGCAACAAGTATGAGGCATTTGAAATACGCCTAAGAAACACTGAACTTTCACATTACAAACGATGGAGATGGGATTTTTTTCCTGGTGACGTTTTCGGTGCTTCTGTAACACTCCCTTGCTTTTGCTGTTTAAAAATTCTAGAAATGGTTGCTTCTCTATATCCGGTCATCGTTGAACACGAACAGTCGATACTCGTGGGATGTTCGTGTATAAGAGCGTCATGTAGATTTAACACTAGTCTTCAAATGCACTGATAAATAACCCTTTAATTTCAGGGGAGTCAAATTAGATATTTTGCCATTTTACTGCATGAATTCACTTAATATTGCATTTTGTTGTTATTAGTACAAAACTGTCAATTTTGCACTTTACGTTTAAACGTATAAATAGACAAAAATGTAAATCTTAACTGAAATAATTCGAAACTGTATGTCAATTAAAAATTTTAATGCTTTCTAAGAAACTTGGCGCTTCTTAACGATAACATTGTTTACCTGAACAGATTATGTAGGTACCCACATTATTTGTCTATAAAAACTACTGCCAATTTTGAGATAGGAACAATTCAAGAGTAATTTTGCAATTCTGATTTTTTGTTATTCATTTGTTTCTGACATTATAACTTATATTTTAAGTTTAATTCTGTATAACTAATATTTAAGGTCTGTCCGTATTTTTCAGACAACTGAAGCTATTTTCTTGTGGGATTTTAAAGCAATTATTACTATTTTAATGGGAATAAGCCACAATTAACGTTTAAATAAGTTTATTACGTTTCAATTTCCACTTCGGAAATTGTTTTCAAAATACAAACATAAGAAATTAAACCAATTTTGTTTTCAGACAACATTTATTACTGTTAAAACATATGTTTATATCAGTTGAAAGATACCCCATGCTAGCTGTAACACATAATCCGTCACCCAATGCAGAATTAGAATGTAGAATTCCACATTTCATTATTTCAAATACATTCTTAGTCTTACTATAAGACTGTGGATATAGGTCCTTTTCCAGTAGCGCCATTAGAGTCTGTAGCTAAATTAAGTTGGGTATTAAAACCAAGGTGATATAATAACAGGCTTGAAACCGTTCTAAACAAACTCGAAAGTAAAACTACAATAATTGAAAGATGAAACTTAAATTTTGCGAAAAAACAGAACATATTTTGGAGTGTGTCTTGTCAGGATATTTCTAGAACCGTCCTACTACAAATCTAGTACAAAAAGCCAAAAGTACCTGGTCTTTAGAAAGTTAAATACTCTGTTCAATTGTTACGTAGTCGCCGAATCGATTGGCACCGAAATTGCCGGCGCCGAATTTCCTCAGAATAGTAAACTCCTTTCACAAAACTAAACAGATTTTAAAAAGATTTTAACGGAAGAGTTGGGTGGAGGCATGACTAATAACTTCCTAATAAACTAATTATTTGCAAATAAACTAGATAAAGATCACGCCTCTATACCAATCTAAAATTTCCATTTGCGAGGAAATATCTAAAACCAGTAATGAGGAGAAAATCGAATTTCTAATAATAAATTAGAAACCGTTAGTAATAGCCACGGTGTAATTTTGAAAAGGTCTTAAATTATTTTTGTCCTGTTATTAAAATCATTAAAGTAGTTCGTTACACGTGAGATACTTATAATTAGAAGACTACTATTGATTTAATCTAAATGTCCATATTAGAGAAATGTACACAGTTAAATATATATAAACGAGTACTATGATACCATCTTTAATACCAGTAATTGGACATTGCAAGCACTGCATTAGAAATCATCATCTAGCCTCAAAAACTATTAAAAGTAATAGATACATTTTTACTCATTAAAAGTAATACTTAAATGTTTTATGTAAAATTTAGAGTATAAACCCCACAGTCTAGAAACAAACACAACGCCAGAAAAGGCAGAAATAGCAAATAAGAGAAAAGCAAAATGAAAGGAAATATCTTGTTAGTCAATGAAAGAAATCTTCAAGTAAATAAACGAAGAGCAGAAAGAAAGTAAGAACACAACAAAATCTCGTCTGTCGTTTTCTTGCCGTTTTTAATTTTAAAACGGTTGAGCTTGCGCAGTAAAGTGTTGTATTCTTGTAAGAAAAAATGACAAATTTTAAATGGTTTGATGCAATGTTCTTACGACTTTGTCGATATTGACTTAAGAATTGTTTTCAAACAAATCAAATCATTGCGACACATATCAGTGAAAATATTACCTTACCTTTAATAACTATCTAAGCCATATATATTTTTATCTTCTTTGTTGTTCCTTTTAATTATTGCACTGAGGAAGCGTTCATGTAACCATTATTACCAGTGGTAACAGTTAAAAATCTTGCAAATAAATATTTTATGACTACTGTGAAATTATTCCATTTATATTTTTTACCAATAGAAAAATGTGTTCAGTAATAGTAATTCAGTAAATAGCCAAATCATCATCATTCAATCTTCGCTTATCCACTGCTGGACATAGATCTCCCTCATAATTTTCCATCTATTTCGATCTTGTGCCTCTTGCATCCAATTCCTATGACAACGTTTTAGATCGTCAGTCCAACGTGTTGGTGGACGACCTCTGCTTCGGTAGGCATCATCTCTTGGTCTCCATTCCAGTATCTGCTTTGTCCATCTATTATCTGTCATTCGAGCCACGTGACCTGCCCAGTTCTATTTCAGTGTTGCTACTCTCTCTACTGCATCAGCCACTCCTGTTCTTTGTCGTAGCTGGCGATTTGGGATCTTGTCTCGTAGTGAAACGCCCAACATAGCACGCTCCATCGCCCTTTGACACACACGGATCTCTTGAACTGTTCTCCTTGTCATGGTCAACGTTTCCGCACCGTAAGTTAACACTGGCAAAACACACTAATTAAACGTTTTTCTTTTAAGGCATATTGGTATATCAGACGATTTGAAAATATGGTTCAGCTTGCCGAAGGCTACCCAAGTCAGTCTTATACGACGGAGAAGCTCAACGGTTTGGTTATCTTTTCCTATGCGAATCTCATGACCTAGGTATTTATAGGCCATTACCTGTTCTATGGATCTTGTTCCTACGCATATATCTTCGCTGACTACAAGATTTGTCATTATCTGCGTTTTAGATATATTTATTTTCAATCCCCTTCTAGCGAGGAAAGGTAGAGCTGATTTAAAAGTTCTTGGGCCTCATCTATCCTATCAGCTATTAGTACAATATCATCTGCAAACCTTGGATGGCTAAGCTTTTCTCCGTTTATGTTTATGCCCTTGACGATCACCCACTCTAACACTGGCTGTTGCGTTTTGGTATATGTGTTTAATTATATTTATATACCGATAGTCAATTCCAAATATAGGATAGAAATATATATAATAGCCAAATAGACGCACGTAAATGGTACAGTGAAAATTCTTGGTTATGTGGTTACAAGAAAAATAGACTATATAGTTGACCATGTCTTCTATTTTCTACAGAAAAGAATGGGTGGAACAGCGACGGAGTCCACGATTTAAATAGTTTTAGAGTTTTAAAAAGGAGACATAAAGTTTCTCCGTTACATGTAAGATGTGTAGCCAATTTGATTCAGTTTGGCAAAACAAGAATCGAAAGTTCTCTTAACCAAGCTTTTAAAAGCAAATATTGCTAAACATAATGAAATTGTTAAAATAAATAGATATATCGTTAGCACAACATATGCCGTATGTTTTTGGCCAAACAGGAATTAGCATTTCGGGGTCATTTTGAGGGCGACAGCAATTACAGAGAATTGTTAACATTAATTGCCAAAACAGATCAAAAATTTTGCAAACATCTTTTTTCGGGAGTTATATTAGATGAAAGCATTGATATTTCAAACTAGTTCAAAGTTTGCCCCGACTGTTTTGTCCCGAAAAGATTTTTGAAATTTGTTAATGTTAGTGAAGACGGGACGGGGTTAGCGGGACCGTCATCGTAAATTTTGTTAAGTGTATTAAATGAGTTTCAATGTGGAAATAACCTAATTGCACAGACTTGCAATGGTGCGGCTGTAGTGAGTGGGAAATACAACGGCCTACAAAAACTGGTTAAAGATAAGTATTAAGATGCAATTTTTGTTCATTGTTATGCGCATAGACCCAATTTGCTTTTACAGCAATTAGTGGGACATATTAGAGTGTAAAATTGTTTTTAACCGTTATCAGTGCTTGTTGCATTTTTTTAATCGCCCAAAAGAGCTGCGGCTTTGAATAAATTAGTACAAAAACGTTTACCCAAAGTAGCAGCAACAAGGTAGACTTATGCTGGTAGACTCGTTGAGGCTGTTTCTTGTATTCGTCCAGAGTTTCTCGAACTATTTAAAGAAATGCATACTGACACAGCAACAGTGATGGAGAGACACGAATTTGTTCGAAAGGTTTTTACATTACATTGTAAGAATTTGATTTTAATTTCTTTTAAGTTTATTTGAGGTTTTTCTACAAAAATCAGAAGTTTTGTTTAATATTTTACAAAAAAAAGGTATGACATTAGATTCTTCACGAGAAAGGTTAATGAATTTCTCGAATTTTTTCAATTAGAGCGGAATAATTTTGAAAGTCATGGCGGGTCTATGGCCAAAACAAGATTTTGTAAATGATGATGTCCCCAAACCCAATAAGAGGCAACGAATTACATACCAATATTAACGTTGGTATATAACGTTGGTATATATTAAGAGACATCTTATCGACGACTTTTTTTTGATCTTTTTTGAAATTTTTACACTATGATTATTGAACTTAAAAATAGGTTTTCTTATTTAAAGCATCTGCACCATATGATTTTGACAATTTTAAAATTTATGCAAACAAATTCCCAGATAACGCCTTTTATCAACTTGTAAAGTTATATGGAAAAAAATTGACACAGTAAAGTTAAAAACAGATTTGACAGTTCGTTATAATGATCCAGATTATATTCAAAAAAATGTACAAAATTTGTATCAATATTTAAGTAAAGCTTTATAATGCATTTCTGGAAGCTTTTAAATTGGTAAACTTATTTTTAACTATTTCGGCTACAAGTGCATCCGCTGAAAGAAGTTTTTCAGCAATGAAGTCGATTAAAACTTGCCAAAGAAATAAAATCAATAAGAACTTATATTTGAGAGGTTCAAAATAATTTTTTTAAATAAGATTTCTTACATCTAGTTTTGGTAACACTACTTTTAGTCCAGTCGTCAGAAACTGTCCCTAAAAATCATACGAACAAGCTGAATTAATAGAATATTAATTTTGGGACCGCAAAAAAGTTTACCACTTTTACCCGTGGGCTTCCCCCTAAAACCCCCTTGCAGGGAGATAAAAACGTAAAAAAATCGATTTACCAAGAATCTGTACACCATAGAAAAAAATGTTTCAAATAAAAAATGTAGCTGAGATAATTTTAAACAGTAATGTTTATAAGCATTTTTTGTGTAGCATGAACCGTTCTCTTAATAACAACGCTTGAAGCGACCGTCGATTTTGCATGTCAGTTACGCGCGCGAAATCAATGTTCAATAAATTTTGTATCAACAGGACGGTAAAAATTAAATAAAAGGACGGTTTTTAAAGGAAAGAGTGCAGCTTTCATATGCAGTTTTTGTATTTTGCCGAGAAAAAACTTACTTTTTATAAAGGTGTTAAATAAATTAACGTGGCGCGATTTTTGCCATTTTTTACGATTTTCGTGAGATCAATAAAATTGATCACTTTCATTGACCAGTTTTAGTAAAATTTCCATTTTTAGAGATCAATCTTTAAAATCTATGACATGAAATTTAAATTTTGAGTTGTGGTAACAAATATGAGGCATTTGAAATATGAATAAAAAACGCAGAATTTAATGTTTTACATTACAAATAATCACACGTCACGGGAAATGCATTTAAGAAGACTGTTTTGGGTGTAGTTTATTGCAGAAGTTTTGTTCTTTTGAAAAACGTACAAGTGTAATTGAAAAAAAAGTTTTAAATGTTTTAGATCGTTTTTTGTGTGAAAGTTTAAATACAGCGTTTTTTAAGCATATTTCAAATGACTCACATTTATTGCCAAAACTCAAAACTAAAATTTGAATCAATTTGAACACTTGAATCAAAAGATATCAAATTTTTACCGTCGAGCTGATATAAATTTAAATGAACATTGATTTCACGCGCGTAACTGACATGCCAAATCGACGGTCGCTTCAAGCGTTGTCTCTAAGAGAATGGTTCTCACCAACATTTTTTATTTAGAACATTTTTTTTACGGTTTACAGATCCTTGGTAAATCGATTTTTTGCGTTTTCAGCCCCTGTGAGCGGGGTTTTAGGGGGGAGCCCGGGGTATAAAGTGGTAAACGTTTTTGCATCTTTTTTGGGGCCCTAAAATTAATATTCTCGGCAAAATTCAGCTTGTTCGTATGGTTTTTAGAGGTTCAGTGGCATTTTCGTCTTTACGACTGGAATATTTATGGAGGCATATATATGTAAAAAACACAGAAGTTAAAACACTTCACACTTGTATTGTGGTATAAAAAACATAGTTAAAACTTTATAAAAAGTGTCGTCAAAATTTAAGTACTAGCATAACGTTTTCGATCTGAACAGATCATCCTCAGTCATCAGATCAAGCCAACTACGGGGTTTTTCCCATTAATTGGGGTATTTCAATGCTCAGAATGAATCAACAAAGCATGAATAGAATGGAACATGAGGAAAGCATATACGCAATTACATATACTGTAAGACAAATAGATAAACAGAAACAACAGTTCATATAGGTACGTTTAACTAAATAATTATAAAAAAAATAGAAATTAAAAAATACCGAGCAGCGTTAACACATTGTATACGGTACGATGAGTTTAACGTCGATTCCAAACAAGTGTAGAAGAAATTACTACATGGTGGCTTGCCATTTCCTTCCGTGTGTCGGCCTTGGCAATACATTTTGGTTTTTTCTGTATAATGCGAATCAAATCCACATAATTCAGCATAACAGGCAAAAATCCTCCTCACTGATCTAACGAGGCCGTAATTTACACTTATGTGCCATATTTCTGGAGAACTAGTGCCAAAAGAACAAGCAATTGTATCTGTTAAAGGAGAGGTAGCTATATTTTATTGTTTTGTTGTGCAAGTAAGTATGTAATTTTATTGTAATATTATTTCTAATAGTATATTTAAATTGAAGATACAATATAACTCTACAACCTTTGAAATGTTCATGCATACGGCTTCACTAAATTATTTACAAAGTATACAATTCAAACCTTTCTAATACTCAAACGAACAGAAAAATATATTCAGTGAGTGAATTGATTTGACTACCCGTTACGGAGACTTAACGAAATGATGGATTATGCTGTCTGAACAAAAATACAAGAAATATACCACCAATTAATCCTATTTTCCGACTTAACAGTTGTACACTATTTATTCAGACTTGGGGTTCAACAAAAATTACAAAAAGAGAAGATGAATGTGTTGTCGCGACATTGATTAAATCAACTCGACAATTGGCTGCTAAATATTAAGGAGTAATTGACAGTTTATTTACACTGTTTATTTTCGAGGGAGACAGAAATTTAATTACATGTGGTAGTTGACTGTATTACTAATTATTAGTAAGTTATAACGGACATAAATGGAAAGATTTAATAGGAAATACTACAAAAATTAATAAATCATTTGAATACAGTATGGAAATTACTGTTTTAATGGGAATAAGCCACAATTAAAGTTTAAAATAAGTTTAATGACGTTTCAATTTCCACTTCGGAAATCGTTCTCAAAATAGAATCATTAATAAATTAAACTGGAATAGAACTTAAAAAGTGGAAATAGAACCAACAATTAACTTATTTTAAACTTTAAGTGTGGCTTATTTCCATTAAAACAGTAATTACTATAAGTAGCCACAAGAAAGTATCTTCAGAACAATATGCAGTATGGACAATTAGACATTATACACACGCGAAAGCCCGTGTTATTCCAAGTTAGGATAACTATATTCCAATGATACTTTTTTCATAATCAGATTGGTAAGATGCTCCAAAAAGGATCAAGATGTCGCCCACGCAAAAGGCACTATTAAATAATCATCTAATGTGACCGAAAATTATATAGTATGCGCGGGAAACAATTGAGAGAAAGGAATGGTTTGACAAAATGTGTAAAAAAAAAGAAGGAACAATGAAGGAAAACTGCACAGACAGGTAGAGGGTGCAGAGCTGGACTGGGTTGAAGTGCTCAAAAAGTTAACTTATTGATAAGCAAAAGCAAAAAATCGCAGTACACAATTAATTATCTGTGTTAGGCATGATATACTTTTGCAAATAGAACCAAATGATAGTGCTACATACAGGGGTGCAATTAAAAAGGTAAAACCAAAATAAATAGAGACAAGGATATTGAACGGGAATGTTGTAAAGGATGTGACAAAAATAAATCCAAAATTGGAGAATCCCAGCAAGAAATCCGAAAAAATCGAAAACCACTGTTTGGCTATGGTCCTTTTTACGTCAATAGCAGAATTGAATGTCCTATTATCTGTTATTTAACTTAACATAAATTGTTTCCTCTGCCTAAAAACAGTTTATTTGGATGTCTGAAAGTTTTGTATCAACAATATTATCTAACAAATGTTCCTCTCAAAGAAACGAAGTAACTGTAGTGTGTAAAATGTATATGTAAACATATTTGAATTTTTAAGTCCGTTCCTGATTTGTCCATGAACTATCGTATTCTAATCAGAATCATAAGATTTTGTCGATCCATTTACTTTAGTATTCATGATGAACTGTTCGGATTTAATGCAATAAATTAAGAGTAGGAGCAATTTACTACATAAACGCGTAACTGTACTACTTCGTAGACTTACGTCCTTAATATTTATATTTTGTTGTTATAGTATAACTTGGTATAACCTTAACAAAACAGCAGTAATTAGAAACTAACTTAGATGAAGTATGATTATACTAACCGTGTTTAGCCAATAACACCATAATAATATCCACATATGCTAAATAATAGTTTTAATTGCCGACACACACTAGACACATTTGTTTACAATAGTCCATGTTATCAATAAGATGAACTTCGTGTAGTTTTGACGCAACTGTACCCGAACGACAACGTTCGTATAGAATCACAGTGAACGGCACAACACTCACTTCGAGAAACAGTGAAGAACTGAAATCGCTGGCTACGGCACAAATTGAACGCGGAACAAAGCCGGCTTTGGAGTTAGTAGATAGGCAACCCAAAATTTTAGTCCGCTCTTTGAGCGGATTTTTATTGCGCAAAGAAGAATATTGTTTTTGAAAAGATGTAATTTTCTCGATAACTTTATCTTATTGGTAAATATGCTAGTGGTGTTGATAATAAGTATATTGCAAAATACTTTGCAAAACAATAGCGGTATGCATAATCATTTATCGGATTCAGTAATATGTGGCGTTTCAATGGTCATAAATCTGAGTTTAAAAAAAAACTGCAAAAATTATTTTATAGTAAATAACCAGTTTAGAAAATCAAAGTTTTATTATTTAAAGATAGATCTTTATTACAAATTTCTAGGGAGGAGGGGCCACTTTCCAACGTTTTTTCTTTTTAAATGTATTACGACTTATTTTGCCTAAAATTATTTATTGTAGGTATCGCAAACAACATTAGCACATCTAATAATATAATATTGTCTATCAAACTTACCAAGAAATTATCTGAATATACAAAAGTTAACTTTACATATCATAAGAAAAATGTTCAAAAGTTCCCCTAAGAGAGGTTAGCTTTGAACTAAGAAGGGGCGCATTTGAATGACCTATAAATACTTTGAAATCAAACCAAAAAATACAGTTTATTATTGAAAGGGCGCAATAAAAGCACTCTTAATTTTTAATTTACATTGTACTAATTATCCATCAAATTTGAAAAAGAAATAAATGATTGAGTTCTGCAACTGCTATAATTTGAATTGTTTAGATATAGGATTTAATTTTATAACTACATCTTCAATGAGGACTATCGAAATATCCTCCGTTTCTGGATAGTGAAAAGTTGAACTTATCCCTTTACCCTTAATTCTTTTCAAAAATTTAACCGCAAACTCTGAATCCACAGCAAATATTTCAGTGATCTGTCCCACATAATAATTACACAGCTTTAGAAAAAGCAGAAAATATAGTCATTCTGTTCATATTTGGCAATTGCTGTGAAGTCCTCCGGTTCATCTGAACTGGCATAAATGATGTCTTCATCCAATTCTGAAGTTTCACTCTGTGGTAACTCGGCATTCTTCTTAGTAGTTAGTCTTCCAAATGTTTCTTTTCGTCTTATTTGCTTGCAACTTCTGTCGATTTTGTTCTCTTGCTAGAGTTTCTTCTTCAATTTTGTTTTTTTCTTCTGGTGTTTCTATTAAAACTCTAGATTTAACCTTTTTTCGTTCTCTAATATTTTTTCTGGGGGCAGCCTTTGGGAAAGGTCGTACAATTTTAGGCTGTACAATTGGGATTGATGTAGGTGGAACAATTTCAATTTCATGTGCTACTGGGGTTGATGTAGATAGAACAGCTTCTGTTGAGTTGTTTACATTATTCCTTGGTGGTGGCCTCTCAGTAACAAAAGCACAGTCAAAATCGTCATCACAAAATATAAAACCGTTTAGGGACCAAGTGCCCGTTTTTCTAAAACCTTCAACTATATTCTTTATGATAAATGAAGAAGTGTATGCAGTGTTTGTAATAGCTGCTAAGTCATGTATGGTAATTGCTCAAGCAGGATGCAT
The DNA here is from genome assembly GCF_040954645.1 of Diabrotica undecimpunctata. Taxonomy (NCBI): domain Eukaryota; kingdom Metazoa; phylum Arthropoda; class Insecta; order Coleoptera; family Chrysomelidae; genus Diabrotica; species Diabrotica undecimpunctata. The sequence continues at coordinate 61,593,450 of NC_092804.1, read as the reverse complement.
TATCATCCATTCGTTCATACCAACAGCAAGTTTGGATTTAAACGACGAATAAACCGCTACATCTAGCAGTTGACGGCGATGTGAGGTGTGGGGTGGAAAAGTAACTAACACTATACCATTTTCACATGCAAACATTATGACTTCAAGAGAACAATGAGTTTCGTGAATATCCATCAATATTAAAATTGGGGAATCAGAAGAACACTGTGTATAACGTTTAATGTGATTAAGAACCTCGAGAAACAGTTTTTGGTCATCCATCCAGAACTTGGCGAATTAGCCAAACCCAGGCTTCCCAAGGGAGCTCCATTCAACATTGTATCATGAAAATGGGCTCGTGGAAATATGTACACCGGAGGCACAGCATTTACCAATGCATTAATTATCTCACACATAGTGATCAGGGTGCCTCTCTCTGCTGAAACTATCTGCCCAACTTGTTTGATTCCATTTTGAGTTACAATGTTTGGAGCTTGCAGGACAGTGCTGATACCAGTTTCGTCTAAGTTCCTGTCAGGTGTGAAATCGTGAATTGAAAGAGTACGTTCATAATTGTCAAAAAATGTCCCAACATTTTCTTTTGTAAAACTGGTTCGGCTAAGGCTGGGTTTTCGGGTTTCCTCAATGCCAAATTTTGGTGCCTGTTTTTAAAACACTGCAGCCAGTCTATACCCGCAATTTTATTGGAATCCCATTTACTGGTGCATATAGGTTTGTTCAGTCTTTTTGCATAATCAAGTCAAAATTCTGATTTGGGTGTATGTTAAACCGTAATTTATTAAAATTTTAATATATAACTAAATAATAGGTCTTCTTCAGTTCTGTTAAAAATTTGACCAGTAGAATACAAACTTGAATAATTCGATAGATCATTATAAACTACACCATTTTATTCTGCCCTTTCTCGTTCCTGTTTCCTTTTTATTCTATAAAATAGTCTCGTATGTTTAATTCCATACGTTGCAGCAGCCGTGCGAAGTTTCATGCCACCCTCCACTGCTTATATGGCATTTTAAATATCATCTTCAGTTGGAGGCACTTCTGCACGTTTTTTTTTGTATGTACGTACCATCTCAGTTCCTAAAAATCCACGTTTAACATTAATTTTAATTCTTCCTAATGTAACTTACAGTTGAACTTTGTTCAAAGGTGGCCCATTCCTGTTGTTCAAATGTGCCCCGCAACTACAGATTTTAAATCTAGGTAAGTTAAAAATTTAGGGTTAGAATTACGAGGTTAAATATGGAACACGTACCTTGGAAAACGCCTTCGAACTGCAGGATAGCAGTAACACCACCCAGTTCCGAATATTTTGTTTGTACGTCCTTACAACCAAAATTACACACAGATGCGTTTAAATACCAAAAACTACCGAAAAATTACCAATATTGCGGTGCTTATAAGAGGGAAATTTAAATTGTTCAAATCCACCCCACGTTTAAATGTGCCCCCTTCTCCCCTAAACCAAGAACTATTCATTTACTAGTTATTTTTGATGCGAAACATAATATTGTCGGGCCTTGCAAGTAAGACCCACTCGTATAAGTACATATGTTATTGTATATTACACAGTAACTTTCTTTCTATAATAATATTGTTAAAAAACTAAATATAACAATGTAATTCATAAATATCTTGCAGAAGAGGAAATACCAGAGGATTGGAACGATGTGATTATGGTGCTAATAAAAAAAATGTAAGTCAAAAAATTGCAGACCTATAAGTCTCCTAATCCAAATGTGTAAACGTTTAACTAAAATAATGACAATGACAAACAGATTAATAAATAAATTTGAAATATAGCACTCATAAAAACAAATAGGCTTCCAGAAAAATTCTTCATCATCATGATGATCAATCAGTTTATAAATTGGCTTATAATTGGCTGCTACCAGTGGCGATCTAGAAATTTGCCTTGGAGGGGAAGGGGGACTTCCAAAAAAATACCAACCAAAAGACATAAAAAGGATAAACTTAAACTATATAAAAGACATAAATAATAGGTTTTCTTTAATTTTGGACTTTCTTGGGGGGATTTCCCTTTTTCCACCCTGTGAGCAACGTATTCTACCGATTATAGTGCCGCCTCCCTTTCCTTACATAGGCGTCCTTCATTTCTGCTGACGATTGTCTAATATTAGCTTTTCTGTGCCATGTTGTGCCGGCTTGTTTCCTTATGTCATAGTCCCATCTTAAATTTGGAGGTCTTCTTGGTCTCTTGACACCTCTTGGATACCATAGTGTAATTCTAGTACACCATCTATTGTCAGTTCTTCTCGCTAAATGTCCCGCCTACTGCTAGTTTAAAGATTTAAATCTTTGGATTACATCAGTGACCTGTTTTCTATCTGTTTCATTCTATCCTTTCTCGATCCCTCTTTGTTATTCCTAGCTTTCATTACTCCATTAACCTTTGAGTGACTTTCTTCTTCTTCTTCTTATTGCACCGTCTCCTTTCGAAGGTTGACGATCCAAATGGCCATTGTAGTTTTGGAAACTGCTGCACGAAAGATTTCTGTGGATGAGCGGTCAAACGATCTCCTCAGGTCTTTTAGCCACGAGTTCTGGCGTCTTCCAACTGATCTTTTGCCCTACATTCTACTTTCCAATATGTGCGACTTAGTGACTTTGAATTTCGATATTATCTCTTTCTTAAGTGTCAAACTTTCGCAGGCATATGCCATGATTAGTAATATACACTGATCGAATGCTTTTTTCTTCAGGTGGAGTGGCATGTTTGATTTGAAAATAACTGCATTTCTACCAAAATATACCCAAGCCAGTTTCATTCTTTTGTTGATTTCTGGGAATAAGGAGCCAGATTAAGATGTGTATTAATTGTCGCAGGTATATATATTCGTCTACTGTCTTAAGTTAATTGTTAATTTTATACATGGTTTATATAGTTGTACATGGTTTTTGTTTTTATCAAGTTCATTTTTAGCAACATTATTGCTAGCTGCATTTATGGCTGAGGTATTCTCCATCAATACAGAGGCCTTTGTTCCAGTTCATTTTGCTGAATATATTTTCTAGAATTGCAGTGAAGAGCTTTGGTGATATTGCGTCTCCTTGTTGGACGCCTCTGGCAGTGGGAAATTCTGGAGTGTTGTCATAAATGTTTACCTTAGCTTTTGCTTGTCTGTATATATTTGCTAGTCTCTATGTACTGTTTCTCAATGCCTTGGTTGGTCAAAGCTTCTATTACTGCCTTGGGATATATAGAATCGAAAGCCTTCTTGAAATCCATGAAGGTTATTGCTAGCGGTATTTCATATTCTTTAGCTCTACTTATTAGTTCTCGAAGCGTATGAATATAATACAGGGTACTGAATCCACTTCTGTAGCCAGCTTGCACTCTTGGCTGTACAGCATCTAATACATTTGTTACTCTGTTGTTGATAATCTTTGTGAATATCTTGTATATCATTGGTAGTAGACTTATAGGTCAGCGATTTTTGATATCCACTTTGCTACCTTTCTTATAAATGAGAATTATCTTTGCTGTGTTCCAGTAGTCTGGTCTGCATCTCAATCTTAGACAGTTCTATTCCAGTTGTTTCACTGCTTTTCATTTTTGTTTTTGTGATTCTACTTCTTCCGGAAAGATTTATGGTACATCTTCTTGGTTACTGATTGCTTCTTCATGTGTTTCAGAAGCTTTGTATAGTTGTAACCATATCTGTTTCAGATTCTTCTATTATAGTTGTTGTGACTCTAGTGTACAAGCACTAATTATGTTGTTTTCATCTATGGTCAGGATTCCTGTTGAGTTACCAAAGCCTATTGGATTTTGTTCCGTTTGCAGCTAAGTTGCATTCTTAATATTATTTAAATAACCTTCAACCCATATATTCTATATCCTTCTTTATCCTGTACTATAACCACCTTATCATTAGCAAAAAGAAGGGTGTAAAGAGAATTAGTATGGGTGACTTTAATGCCAAAATCGGCAAGGGTCGTTTTGGTAATGTAGTAGGTTCATGAGGTTTAGGAGAGAGAAATGAAAGAGGAGATCACCCAATGACACGCCAGAAAATTCCCTAAGAAATCAGATTGACTATATTTTAATAAACAAAAGATTCAAAAATTCAATAACATTGGTAAAAATCTACCTGGTAATTCGGACCCATTAATACCGACCCATTAGTCGGTAATTTACGCCTAAAATTTAAAAGATCCACCTACCAAGTCCTATAAGATAGGATCTCAAACAACTAGGAAATAATGACACCAAACAATCTGAAGAAAAACATATCACCGTCTGAAGCCAAACCAAGTCAGAACCCAGAATGACATCAAGCAAGAAATTGGAACTGAAGAATAACATATTTACGTGAGAAGCAGTTAATGATGTTAAAATCGAAATAAACCAGTTAGAAGACGTTGGGAGAGAAAAAATAAACAAATACCTGTGACCGAAAATAACAGAAAAGAAAGAAACATGGATAACTAACAGTATATTACAAATGATGACAGAAGAAAAGAATCTAAAGCAAAAGACTACGCCACATATCAGTGTCTAGACAGAATTAAGAAAAGCTATAAGAGCAGCTTAAAACAGAATTCTGGAAGAACAGTGAAAAAAACCTTCACAAAATGATCAAAGAAGTAGCAGACCTCTTTAAGTAATAGTTCGGAATACGGAGTCTACTTAACTATATACAACAACATTTAAAGAAAATAGGAGTCAATATCACACAGAATAAAAATGACGATACCGAACCACCTATTCTCGAAGTGGAAGTAGAAGCTTGTGTAAACAGTATTAAGGAGAGAAAACCTGCAGAACTACGTAGAATTCTTGAAAATTATGGACAAAGACGCAGTAAAAAGTCTTTACCTTTATCTTCAACAATATATACCAAAGTGGAAAAATGCCCCAACAGCGGCTTAGATCCACTTTCCTAACAATATCTAAAAAACCCAACGCGAAAAAATATGAATACTACCATTAATAAGCCTTTTGAGCTATCTCCTGAAAACGTTTTTAAAAATTATGCATAAATGAATATACCTAATATAAATAGTGTGAATAACACATGTCAAACACATAATTCGGGTTCAGGTTTGCATTAGGTACTCCAGAGGCATTTTTTGCAATAGAAGTTCTCTTTCAACGATGTATAGATATTAATTTTGATATATACGTGTGTTTTGTTGATTATTAAAAAGCGTTCCATAGAATAAAACATGACGAACTGATTGAAATATTAAAATTACTTGATCTATATCACAGAGACCGCCAATACAATAAAAAACTACACACAGGGTGCCACAGGGATATACACTGCTCCCATTATTATTTAAAATATATATATATATATATATATATATATATATATATATATATATATATATATATATATATATATATAATATAAAGAGAACATTACGAATATAGCGCTAATGATACTACCTATTTCGGACTATACTTTAAGGTAAGGTGTACGGAAACAGAGGTCCAGGAGGAAGAATAATAATATTCTAATTATAGTTGCATAAAATGGTTTAACTTGACCACTACCAGACTTTTTAAGGCAGTCAATATAGTCAAAATAGCTATGTTAGTGTCCAAGATCCATAACGGATAGGCACCATAAAAAGAAAGAGCATTCTCCTTATTTAATTGTACGTCCATTTCAGAGAAGAATATTATCCACACATTTTAAACATTAGATTAGATCAAACATCAAGACAGAAAGCATCCCTGATGCAATCCTTTTGATACTAGGAATTCTTTTGATAAGATATTTCTTAATTTAATCTTTGACGTAGCATGTTTGATTGTATTAATTATTGGAGAGTTTTCTAGGACTTGCTGTAATTTTTTTACAGATGCTGGTGTGAGGATAGCAAATAAGAGGACAATGACTTAGTTCCTTGATACTATTATTTTCATTTAGTTGAGTTATCATTTCATTTTCCAGCTCTGGAAAATATTCTGAATTGGCATCATATTTATAATAATGTAACTATATCAAAATTACCTCACAATTTGTAGAGATAGCAAAAACTATTAAATGCTTCTGGGTCTAAGCACATTCAGGTACAACAAGGAATAAACGAATAAAAAAATCGCAACATCTAATAAAACAAACATGAGGAGAAGTGTTCCCACTTAGAGCCAGAGTATTATCTAATAAATCCAATAATATATATCAGAATAGAACCCAACTTGACAAGAAAGCCTTGGTACAATAAATATTATTATAACCGCTTAGGTATAACCACTACCAGTAGAATGAATTTTCGACACTATCAATTGAATTAAGTTTAATCATGTATTTAATGTAAAAAAGTTGAAACAGCAGAAGAAAGGTTAGTTATAACCTTAGTTTTTATGTAAAGTTGTTGATGCCTTACCATAAACTTAATTATTGATACAATAATTAAGTTTCTGGTTAGTTGAGTTATTGAGGTGACTTATTAGATTATACTTGAAGACTATTGCAATATACGAAGAAAACTAATAAAATCTATTTTGCAAAGAAAATATTAAATTCTGACGTTTTATTTGTAATAATTTCCTCAAGAACTGGTTTAAAATCGTTGACATGGGAGCAGGATAAGCAAGCTACAATGTCTGTGATTGTAGAAAGACATAAGAACCCTAGACAAACTCTAACGAACAATGATACTTTGTATAAAAATTTCCCTCAAAAACATCGTGACGAAGGAAAAATTAAAAAGTCTTATTATGCCCTACAAAATGTTCGTTGTTGACGTCATTCCAAAGATATACATGGGTGATTAACAAACACAAAAAACTGTTCCCGGTTTTTTATTTCCGTTTAATATGAAAGGAAAGAAAAGATGATGTTAAAATGATGGGACTTTTTGAATTATTTTTTATTTCTGTGCAATCTTATAATGGCACTTAACATTTCATGTATTTGACATAGTGCAATTCCAAACGAGGTGTCTTTAAAATTCGTAATATGTGATAGATCTGTGACCAATAAAACCAAATAATGAAATGATATAAATAAATAGTTTGTTGTAATCATAAGATAATACAGTACGACATGTGGACGAGCTTTACCATGCATAAGGTGGAAGTTTTGGACAAAAGCTTTAGAAAATATACGAACGAGGAGCTTAGGAATGGTTTGAAGTTAATTATCGGTCATATTGCCAAGCGGGACAGGCGGCCGACTCGCATTCGCTTCACTGTTGAATGGTTTAGCGGACGATGGTTCAGGACTTGACTTTAACCAGAAAAACCAAAAAAGCCTTACGTCAGTAGTTTAACATTCTAAGCGCCACTTAGACTAGAATACGTTGGTGGAAAACAGGGATACACCTATTTTGTAATATGAAGATTTGATGTTTGTAACATTGCCAGATTTATTTTTCTGATATCATGAGTCACTTTGTTTTTTAAATACAACACCGTCAATAAATATTGTACCTTTATTGAAATCTTCACTTCAATACCAGTTTAACCTTTACAATACTTTCGATTTTTTGTAGTTAGGAGCATCTTTAAAAGATAAAATAAAAGCTTGGAAATGCCTAAATGTGTCAATAAATTTTTTGATTCTAGCTATCATTGTTATCTTTGGCTCGACAATCCTCTGTGGATCCTGGCCTGCTCTTACCAGACCTAGGGAATTTTCCCTATACCTAGGGAATTTTAAGCCAGCTTAGGGAAAAAGGGATTTTTATTCGATTCTATGAAAAATCTAGGGAATTCTTAATATTTGTAAGACTATTTTAAAAAATCTGTTGGATTTAATAAACTTTCCAAAAATGTACATATATCATCTGCTTGGAAATCGTATTATTCAGAGAATCACTGAATTCTGTTCATGTGGTTCCCTGTCGAAGACTAGAGTGGTGCAATTTTACGAACTGCGAATTACGTCGGGGATCCACCTGTGCTAAAGTATATATTGGCCTCGGACAATTTTTGTATTCTAGTTTCTATTTTTTTAACTGTTCATGTGATTCCCCGTCGGCGACTAGAGTGCTGGTATTTCACGAACGGCGAATTAAGACGTGGATCCTCCTGGGCTAAAATATCTTAATACAGTATAGCCCAAATAAACAGTAATGAACCTGTAATTATTTTATTATGTTACAAAATACATATCATTGACACTTTATCACATGTTCTAAATGAGCTCCTCCTCTCTCAAGACAGACTTCATACCGATATTCCAGATTTCTCGTAATGTTATGAAATAAAGGTTGTCTCAAGTTCACGAAGAAGGCTCTAACGGCATCCTTTAACTCATTGATGGTTTGTGCTGCCCGTTTAAAAATGGCAGTTTTAGCCATGCCCCAAATGTGTGCGTCTGGAGATGATAAGTCTGGAGAATGTGCAGGATATAAATCGTGAAAGAATTTATTTGGAAAATCTCCCTGAAGAAATTGACGAACTGCGACAGCAGTATGGCCAGTTGCCCCATCCTGCTGAAAAAATTGGTGTCGAAATGCCAAATTACGTGCACGACAAAATTGACGTATATCAGGGATATAGCGTGTTTAAATTTTTGTATCTACCTCTGTTGATTAAGTGTAACTTGCCTACCATTTTCTCCGATAAAGTATGGACCAATGATTCCTCACTCACTCACTTTTGCACTATGTAAAGGAACTTCTTGAACTTCACCTGGTCTGGCAAAGCCCAGAAATCGATTTGTGCGACGATTTACATGGCCTGACAAATGAAAATGTACTTCGTCTGAAAACCATACAATTTTAAAAATTCAGGATTTTCATACTGTAATACAAGAATTCTGGCGCAATATTCCACTCTACTGTGGTAATCCCTGAGATGTAATTATTGATCTACCCGAATCACATACAAAAATGTACCCAGCTCCTTCATGATTCTTTGTAAGGAAGTTTGTTTTAAGCCAAGATGCAACGCTGTTCTTGTCTGCTGGCTTTCGGATTTTCCAAATTTCGCTCAAAAACACGTTCATGGTTATCGTTGTTGTTAAGTTTCCTTTTCGTTGACACAATATACTACTTGTATTTCTAAACTTTTCAACAACCTTCAAAATTACTGCATTACTTGGAGAACGTTTATTAAACCGTTGTGTGAATTGATCACACACGTATTGCAGACTTGTACTATTACGTCGGCCGATTCCGCATGAGCGAAAATAATGCTCCACAAGAAACACTTTCTCCTCTGTACTTAACACCATTTTTAACAATTAGGTCTTAATAATTGTTTGAGGATTACTTGACAGGTCTATACTAGTTAATTTGAATATGACAGCGCGCATAAAGAGATATCTATGTTTTAGTTTCACTACTGGTTATTTTGGCAATACTGTACTTTGATATTCTTCACACCTTACAAATTCACGAATAACAAATAATATCAATCGCACAGAATGAATGTTCATAACCAAAAGTGCTTATTTATTCTTCAAACAATTAAAAAAACCAATATTTTCAACTTCTTATGTGACAAATACACACAAATTAGAAATGTTTGGAAAGGTTTTTAAAACCACCGCTCATTCTGACGTCAGACTTAGGTAGTCCATTCTAGGATTCTAGGCTAAATGTGGTTGTCAAGTTGTTAGGGAAATCTAGGGAAATTTTGGCAAAAATTCTAGGGAATTAAAAAAAAATCATCTGGCAACCCTCGTCGCCATTCTGTTTGGTTTCAGTCGGTCTCAACACCATCTAACCACCTAATTGGCGGTAGGCCTCTGCTTCTTCTTTCTATAGGTGTTCCTGTCGTTAGCTGTAAGCATCTAAGTCGCTGTATTCTAATGAACCTTACGACATCTAGTTCATTAAAGAGTTGGTATAATTCAAAATTATATATTTTATGCCACTGCCCTTGATCGTTTATAGCTCCAAATATTTTGCAGAGTATCTTACACTCGAATATATTTCCAGAAGTCTTTCATTCTTCTGCGTTAGAGTCCATGTTTCCGCCCCGTATGTGAGTACCGGCCTCAACAGTGTTTTGTATATAATAATTTTACTTTTTCTTTGGATATTTATTGAGTGGAACTGATTTTGAGTCCATAGTATGCCCGCCCCACTTGTACGGTTTATTCGTCTTTTAATTTCTTCGATTGTTTTGTTGGTAGTAGTCACTAGTGAGCCAAGGTATATGAAGCTGTCCACACCTTCAAAGATATGATTTCCAAAGACTGTTTCCCGTTTCTCATTTGCTATAGCATTGTATTGATTGGTATAGTACTGTTCTCTTGACATTGTCGTAGGCGACCTTGAAGTCGACGAATAGGTGATGGACTTCAATGTTAAATTCTAACGTTTTCTAGAGGATCTGTCTTATTGAATGAATATGGTGATATGTTGATTTTTCTGGAGTAAATCCGGCATAGTATTTTCCAACTAGGCCAACTGTGTAAACTTATAGCATTTTGTAGAGAATATTTGCTAGTATTTTGTAAGCTGTTGTTAACAAAGTTATACCTCTGTAGTGGTCGCACTGGAGCTGATCGCCTTTTTTATGTAACAGGCATATGACGGGCCTTGAGAGCAGTCACAGAGCATGGTCTCATTTTGCCAGACAAGAAGTAAAATTTTATGCAGTGCTTGTCGCAGGGCGTCGCCACCATTCTTGTAGAGCTTACTACAAATTTGATCAGTTCCTGGTTTATTTTATTATTTTTTTTAAGCTTTTTAATGGCTTGGACAAGCTCTTCAGTAGTAGGTGCTCTTTCGTTTGGGTTGAATAGATTCTAATCATTTCGATCTGCCACGGTGGTATCTGCTTCTTCGGTATAATGGACGTTGAATTATGCTTTGAAAAATTTAACTTATCGGTTTAAGATTGAGGCCGTGTCACTTAGGATATGCTGTTCCATCCATCCTTATAGCTCCCTATTATTGGCTTAAACTCTTTAGTCATTTGGTTTACACTTCTGTAGAACTTTCGAACACTGTTTCAAATTGTCTTTTTTTCCTTATGGAGGGTCCGGTATTCCTCCTTTACTCTGTTGTATCTTGGCAATTCTTGTCAAACCATTCGTTTTGTTTAACTCGTTTAACTGTCTTGTTTTATATGTTTATCCTTCTTTAGGTTTAATATTCTTCCTCTTATTTTTGCCGTTATAAGAAAGTGGTCACTATGTTTGGACACCATAGCTTCTGACATCCATGAGAACTGTAGCCTAATTATTTTAATCCCAGTTTTAAAATTTTTGACCCCACTCTAACCTCAGAGAGCGATTACCTCTGTAGAAAGGTAACCATCTGAATGTTTTATTTCTTTGGTAATCCCTCCTGTGGTCGCTTGTCAGCTGGTTTTCCTTCTAGCGCAATTCTTGGCAGCCTCTGCTCCTCTATCCTTTTTACATGATTGAAACATTCTCTTCATTTTTGCCTACCCTATCTCCCTGATGATATTGTTTCTTATTCTGTCTCTTCTTTTTTCTCCTGATATTGCTCTTATTATTCTTCATTTTAGTTTTACTTAGCATACTTTTGTTTTTATTGGTGTTTTTCCGTGATTCTATTGCATAGGTCATTACGGGTCTTAAACAGGTTTTATAAATTTTTACTTTGCTGTCCGTTCGCATCTATGGGTTATTTCAGACTCCTTTTTGACTCCTTACTGGCTTAATGTATTCTATTGACTTTTCCTTCACTTGTTTGATAATGAATATTGCATCCGTCACGGTCGTCGACCTATCCTTTCTGAAACTTCGTTATTCTTTTCTGATCTCTATTTGTGATTCCAATTTGTCCTTGACTAGGCTTGTGAATAGCTTCATTGTCGTATTTAAGAGAGTTATTCCTCTGTAAATGTACGGATATGTCCTTTGGCCATTCTTAAACATCGGAATTAAAATACTAGTATGCCAGACCGTTGGTATCTTCGTTCTGTCAAACATTTTGTTAAACAATATTGTGAAGCATTGTAAGAGCATTGTTAGTGTAAGAACAATATTGTGAGTTTACCAATTACCTTTCCAATCAATAAGAAAAGCCCCTCTCCTTGGATAATTAATACCCCAAATATAAATACTGGTCTAACCCAATATGACAAACATATTAACTGTCACTCAGAGATTAAGAATAATCTAGATCTAATTCTCCGTCAGCATTACGAACATTGCTATAAAATCTTTACAGATGCATCTAAGTGTGATAAAGGAGTAGGTGCTGCATCGTTACTCCAAGCGATGCATATCAATTTCGTCTTCCGACCTTCTCTTCGATTTTCTCCGCTGAGCTTTATGCAATAACATTCCTAATAACATTCCTAACTCTGTTATCATAAGTAATTCACTAAGCGCCCTTCAAACCCTTAAACAGATCTATCCTAAAGGTTCCTTTGAGAAACTGATAAAATTAGAACTTTTGCAGGCTCAAGAAAATTCTAGGAGTATCAGATATATATGGATTCCATCCCACATTGGCATTGCTGGTAACGAAAGTGCGGACCAGTGCGCGAGTGAAATTGCTAAATGTGCCGATATAGAAAAAGCCGAGTATCGATTAACCGCGAGTGATATAAAAGCTTTTATAAAGAATCTAGTTTTGTGCAAGTGGAAAAACGAATGGCAATCTTCTCAAACATCACTGAAGCAAATTAAAAATGTCGTTACAGCTTGGGAACCCTCAACCAGGAACAGAAGAGAACAATTGGTGATAACGGGATTACGAATTGGACACACGAGACTTACTCATATTTATTGTCCAAAAGTGATCCACCCATTTGTGAAACATGTAATATACAAGTTACCGTTAACCACTTATTAATTGAATGCCATAGATTTGCCAATTTTCGTGTTACATTAAATTTAACATACCTAACAATTTAAGTAATTTATTAGGCACTAATTTTTTAGCTTGTAATATTGTAAATTTCTTAAAATCTATAGGAATATTTTATAAACTCTAATTTTGTAATTCTGTAGCAGCCGCTAATAACCATTATGGTGGACGCGGCTGTAATTTCTAAATAAAAAAATACTAACACTAAGTTTTTTAACTAACAAAAATATAGAGAGTAAATATAATTTAAAAAATCATCTAAACGTATGTTTATTAGTTTTATTATATTACAAAAACATTCCTAGAATTTTATTTCGTGTATATTTTAATATTTCTCTGATTTTAATTTTTGTGGTTACTAATTTTTCATACTAATTTTATACTTGTTCTTTTTACTTCTGCCACCATTTAACTGTTTTATTTTTTCATTGTATATTAAAATCGTATAAATTTTAAACGAAAGTAAAAAATTCTCGTAATTAGAAACATGGAAACTCAATGGAGAAATCAATACAGGGTGAGATAAAAATGCGGAATGAGGGATATTTTTCTGTTTTATGATGCAGTTGGGGATTACGTTGAGGTAATTTCTACTTCAACTAATAAAAAGGGGGAGACATTAATTAACACACAGTAAAACATTTATTTCCAAAATCTCGTTTGGACTAAATTGCATATTAGCCTGCACAAAAATCATACATAAATCATGAATAAAATTGGAAATGGAATACAAACTATTAAAGTAATACTTTTTATTATAATATATTATCACTATTTGCCTCTATTCATGCCAAATACTCCTCCATACCAAATTCGCTAATATTTTCGTCTTGTGACCAGTAACGGTATAAATAGTCGTTATCATTTTTGAGTTTTTTAACTAACAAAAATATAGATAGTGACTCGTTGTTCTAAAAACTATAGTTTAAATAATTATATAAATTTATGTTTATTAGTTTTAATAAGTAGGGTGTCCCAAAATTCACGCAAGATTTAAATTTGCCTCCATTTGTGCAGGAAAGTGTTTGTAACACAAATACCAAAACAGTTTGTCAGCCGACAGCTTAGTGGTAGTAAAAACGGAGCTTTACACGAGAGAACAACAATATTTATTTAACTTTGTCAATTGTAAAGAGAGTAATAAAAAAAATGTATTTACTATCACCAATCAATTGGTGATAGTAAATACATCGGTCGTCCAAAAAGAAACCGCGCAAATGTCAATAACGAAGCAGTGTATGAGAGTGTTGGTGAAAGTTCTGGTACAATAATTCAGCGTCGTGGACAAGAATTACAAATTTCAAGAAACTCTCTACAGTATATACTCACTGAAGATCTATATTTCCATTCTTACAAATTTCAATTGACACAAGAAGTGAAGCCTAATGAACATGCACAGCGAAGGGAGTTCGTTGAATTGATTATTAAACATTAACAATTTTTCGAGCTAACTCATCCTAAGCGATGACGCAAATTTTCACCTTAATGGCAAATTGCCACATTTGGGGTTCTGAGAACCCATATGTTACTATCAAAAAAAAATGCATCCATAACATGTCACTGTTTGGTGCGGATTTTGGACTGGAACCATCATTGAACCATGCTTCTTTGAAAATCAGGCTGGTCAACCAGTGACTGTTACTGGTGCTCGATATCATATCATGATAATAGATATAGATAGAGCTTATGGTCATTGACACGGGTACAGTAGTTTACACCATTATACATATTTTATATAGGTATAGGTACAAGAATTTGATATGAACATTTTTTTTTATAGAAAGGTTAAAACAATAAAGCTTATCACTATGCACTGTTTATATTAGCTGAATTAAACTTGTTTCTTTTAAAAATCTAAGAACACTGTCAAAACGGTTTGGAACACTGAGAATGTCTTTTATATTTCCTTTTAGGCTGTGCTTGTTTCTGGAAGATTCATACTGGCAGCATTCCACTATCACGTGTTTGATGGAAAGGACGCTATTACAGTAGTGGCATACTGGAGGGTTTTTTGATGCCATAAGGTATCCATGTGTGAGACGTGTATGCCCTATTCGTAGTCGGTGAATAACTGATTTTTCTTTCCTGTTCATAGAGGAGATATTGACGCGAGATAAGTTGGGTTGAACGTCATGCAGCTTAGTTTTTGTTTTACTCCACAGGTCCGCCCATGAGCTGAGAACTTTTTGTTTTATCAATATTTTAAGATCCGTATGGATTTGGACCTCTTTGAAGACTATGTCAGAAGAACATGCTGCTTTAGCGGCTTGGTCTGCTTTTTCGTTTCCCAATATACCAACATGAGATGGAGTCCAGATCATTATGACTTTAGCAGAATATAGTTGGTTACAGATGGTGTGGATTTCCTGGACTAGTGGGTTTTTCGAGAAAATGCATCTTATGGAATGAATCGAGGAAAGAGAATCAGTGCAAATGGCGATTTTTATGCTTTCATTTGAAGTAGGATGGATTGAAGTCTTTAATGCTTGGAGTATTCCATATAATTCTGCAGTATAAATACTACAACTTTTAGGCAATCGCACAGAGCTTATTGTTGTCGTCAGTGTGGACACAGCGGAGCCACAACAGTCTTCATTCTTGGACGCATCGGTGTATAAAATTTCATCAAATTGTGTTAAGTTAAGGATGTTTTGGAAGGATTTTCTAAGGATTGAGTTTGGGGTTTCTGTTTTGTCGAATCTGCATAAATCAGTATTGAATATTGGAAGATTGTGCATCCATGGAGCTGTCTTGGGGGTATAAATAGAAGTAGTATTGGAAAGGTTGATGGAATCTAATAAAGGAGATAATATTTGTGGTAATGTGGGAGACTGATTGGAAGCCTTTGCTGGAAGAGGTTCTATGGGATTGATTAGATTTATTACAGGGTTACTTGGGTTTGCTGATATTCTTACAAAGTATGAAAGTAGAAGCTGCTGCCTTCTTAGATGGAGTGGTGGCTCTGAAGATTCAACGCACAGACTTTCAGCAGGGCTTGATTTGAAAGCACCGAGGCATAGTCGTAGGGATGTATTTTGAATCGTGTTTAGAGACTTTAGTAGGGAGCTACTAGATGCCATATAAAGAATACTGCCATAATCTAGCTTAGAGCGAATTAGAGTTATTTCTGTCTAAATTGGATGACATTGATGTGGACGACATGTGGTTTCAACAAGATGATGCCACATGTCATACATTCAATGGAAATTAAAATTCAATTGCTGCATGAGAGATCTCCTGGTTGTGTACCCCCTTCTTTCGGTGATTAGAATTGGTCCCCTAGATCGCGTGCCTACATTCATCGCTGTTTCAACGAAATTCAGCCAAATTTATACAAAATGGTCTTTGAAACATGACAAACTCATAGAACTATTACATCTTACAGGCACTTACTTACAGGCACTTACTTACACTTGACACTAAGGACACCCAGATTATAAAAAATCTATATTGGAATCAAACAGCCCACATGAAGAATGGACATACGGTAAGTGAAAACGTAACCATTTCGAGAGGGGTTAGACAGGGCTGTATTCTTTCACCACTGCTTTTCAACCTGTACACGGAACAAATATTTCTAGAGGCACTGGAAGAGTACAACGAGGGCATCAAGATTAATGGCGTACCAATAAGTAATTTTCGATATGCAGATGATACTGTTATACTGGCCGATAACATCGAAGATTTACAGATCATGCTAAATAGAGTAAATACAACTGGCAACCAATTTGGACTGAAGATCAATAGAAAGAAAACTAAATTTATGGTGATCAGTAAAAAGAACATTCAACATATCGACCTGAATATTGAAGCCGAACGTATTGAAAGAGTACCACGATTTAAATATCTGGGATATACAGTAAATGATAAGTGGTACCCAGACGTAGAGATTAAGATCCGAATTGAAATAGCAAGATCCAAATTCATCAAAATGAGAAAGCTCTTAAGCAACAGCCACCTAAGCGTTAACCTCTCTACGCTACTTTACGGAGTTAAAGGGTGGACGTTAACAGCAGCAACTATAAAGAAGTTAGTGGCTCTAGAAATGTGGCTGTATCGACGCATACTGAGAATAGCTTGGACAGACAGAGTGACCAACACAGAGGTATTAAGACGAATGGGTAAAGAGGTGGAATTGTTAACAACTGTTAAATGCAGGAAAGTGTCATACCTGGGCCATGTGTTCCGTAATGATAAGTACAGTCTGCTATAGCTTATCGTGGAAGGCAAGATTGAAGGTAGACGAGGTTTGGGCAGAAAGAAAAAATCCTGGCTGAGAAACTTGAGAGAATGGTTTCAAATACCAGAAGCTACGAATATAATACTACTACTACTAAGGATTTCCACAGTTTTCACTGTCTTCCTTCACTCAACCGTTTTCTCCAATTTTCCCTGTCATTCCAGTCTCCATCTCGCAGGGTTCTTTTCTCCATAGCCTCGTCGATTTCATCTCTGAATGACCTTCGGGGTCTTCCTCTCTTTCTTCTTCCAATCGGGCTCCATTCTGTGATTTTGTTTATCCAGCGTCCTCTGTCCGCTCTTCTGACGTGGCCGTACCAGGATAGTCTCTTCTCCTCTATATAGTCGATTATGTCTGATTGCACTCCCATTCTCCGCTTAATCTCTGCGTTTTCAATTCTGTCTCTTTTTGTAAGTCTACAGCTTCTCCTCAGGAACTCCATTTCTACTGCTCTTATTCTACCTCTATTTCTCTTGTTTATTGTCCAGTTTTCGGACCCATATGTCAGGATACTTCTTGTCAGGGTGTTATATATTCTCTTTTTTGTCTTTATCGTAATGTTCTTATCCCACAACACTGAGTTTAGTTGTCTTATACAGTTTCTTGTTTGTCTCAGTCTGTTGTTTATATCTTCTTCTGTTGTTCCCCGGTTCGATATTATGGTTCCTAAATATTTGAATTTATCTGTTCCATTTATTTGTCTTCCCTCGTCTATCTCTAGGTTTCTCATATCCTTGTTTTCTGTTGTTAGGTATTCGGTTTTCTCTAAGTTTATTTCCATTCCGTTGTTTTTATATTCTTCTTCTAGTTTTCTGAGCATAAAGCTGAGATCTTCTTCATCTTGTGCGATGACTACTTGATCGTCGGCAAAACTTAAGGTGTATAGGTATTCGTCTCTTACTGGTATGCCCATTCCTTCGCACTTTCTCCTCCATGGTTTGAGTGTCTTTTCCAAGAATATTTTAAACAGAGTAGGGGACGTAGCACAGCCTTGTAGAAGTCCTTTTGTCGTCTTAAATGGATTGTAGGCTTTATTTCCACATTTAATAGCTACTTTGTTTTCTTTGTATAGTGCTTTAACTGCTTTTATTAGTGTTTGTCGGATTCCGAGATCATTCATTGCTTCTCATAATTTAACTCTAGGTATTGAGTCATATGCTTTCTTTAGATCAACAAAGGCCAGATGGACCGGTCTACCTTTTGCCATTTTCTTCTCTATCAGTTATTCTAATGTGTACGTATGATCTAGGCATGATTTTCCTACTGTGAACCCTGCTTGGTCTTCTCCAATTTTTCCTATTATTTCAGTTTCTAGTTTTTCTTTAATAATTTTCCCGTAAAGTCTACCTACCGACGATATTATACTAATTCCTCTATAGTTTTCACATTTTTTCCTGTTTCCTTTCTTATGTATGGATGTGATGTATGCTTGTGTCCATTCCACAGGTATTTCTTCTCCATTTAGTCCTCTTTCGAACATTCTATGTAGCATGCGGAATAACTTTTCCGTTCCGTTTTTAATTAGTTCGTTTGGTATTCCTCCGGGTCCTTTGGCTTTTTTGTTCTTCAATGTCTTGATTGCTCTCTTAACTTCTGCCAGGCTTATTTCTATCTGGTCGTATGCCCCATTTCCTGCATGTTCTATATTCTCTTCCTGAAATTGGGGACGGTTTTCTGTAAGTAGTTCTACGTAGTATTCTTGCCACTCGTTTTCACTAATTTTGCCGATCTGGGTTTTCTCTGTCTTATTTCGTTGAAGTGCTTTTAATATTCGCCATGATTCTGAATTTCTCGTTCCTCCGATATGTCGTTCTATCTCTGTGCATGCTTGTTCCCATCGTTCGTTCTTTTCATTTGTTACTCTTTTCTTTACCTCTCTGTTTTTCGCTCTATATAGGTCTAAGTCTTCCTGTTTTTTGGTGTTTAGGTATTTTATGTGTAGTTTTTTCTTTTCTTTTATGCATTTCAATGTGTCTTCCCTTAATTTGATATTCTGATGGGTGTTCCTTTGGTCGTCTTCTCCAAGAGCTTCTAAGGCCGCTGAAATCAGGCAGGTTTTTATGTGTTCATGCATTTCATCTAACGTGTCATATCTGAATTCTTCTAGTTTTTGGTCTAGTCTTCTTTTGTATAAATCTTTTATTGATTCTTCCTGCAATAGATGTAATTTGAGCCTCTTTTCGTTTATTGTCGTTCCCGTTGTAACAATCGATGTATGTTTTTGTTTTGTCCAGATATAGGGGAATTCCATCCATGCCACCACAAGTTTGTGATCTGTTCCACACTCTGCCCCTCTTTTCACTCTGATGTCTTTCACTTTGATGGAGCTTTTGTGGTTCATGATAATGTAGTCAATAATGGATCTTAGTTTTCTTGTCTCTTGAGTCCATGTGTACTTATGTATATTTTTGTGTTTGTAAAATCCGTTCATAATTTTCAAATCATTTACTTCACATAGTTCTACCAATCTTTCTCCGTTGTCGTTAATTGTGTCTTCTCCAAATGGACCAACTGTTCTGTCATTGTCTTTTCTTCCGACTCTTCCATTTAGATCCCCCACTATTATTATTTCTTGTTTAGGTTTTCTCTTATCCATTTTCTCTTATCCATATCGAAGTTGTTCGATAAATCGTTCTTTCTCATTGGCTGGACTGTCTTCCGTTGGACCGTATGTTGCTAGTATTATAATTTCTCTGCCATACATCTTGATTTTCAGTTTGGCAATTCTCTCGTTTATGGGTTCCCAATCGTCTATAGATTTTTCCCATTTCTTCTTTAGTAGAATTCCAACTCCAGCTTTTGCGCGGTCTTTCTTTTCTACTCCGCTCCAACAATGGATTAGTTCCCCTATTCTTTCCGTATATAATACATATATATATATATATATATATATATATATATATATATATATATATATATATATAATACGAATATAATACATGCGGCACAAAACAGAGAAACCTATCGTTTGATGGTCGCCAGCCTTCGGTAGAAGACGGCACAGAAAGAAGAAGGTCATTGAAAATTTCTACAAAAGAGTGCGTATGTGCCAGCAAAGCAGTACTTTATGATTAAAAAAAAAGAATTAAAATTTAAAATTAACAGTGTTTTCTATTCAATTTAAATCATTCGTTAGATTCGTTAAACAATTCGTTAAATTTTAGGATACCCATTATTACAAAAATATTCCTAGACTTCTCTGGTGTGTATAGTCAAATATATCTCTGATTTTAATTTTTTAAATTACGGTTTTGTGGTTACTGATTTTATTTGCCCTTTTTTACTTCTGTAACCGTTTAGCTATTTTATTAATAATGGTATGATATTAAAATCGTATAAATTTTAAATGAAAGTAGAAAATCCTCTTAATTAGAAACACGGATACTCAATGAACAAATCAATAGAAGATGAGATAAAAATGCGGAATGCGGGATATTTTTCTGTTTTATGATGCAATTGGGGATTATATTGAGGTAATTTTTACTTCAACTGGCTACTAAAACGATGGGAAGGCATTAATCAATACATAGTAAAAAATACAGTATTGTTCTGAAATTGTTTCCTTGTGCTATTTCAGCTCGTATCCAAAATCTCGTTTGGACTAAATTGCTAATAAGCCTGTACAAAAATTATACACAAATCATCAATAAAATTGGAAACGATATATACTTTACTATGGTAATACTTTTATCATAATAGCGACTCTTTTCCACTGTTCATGATAAATACGCCCCCATACCAAATATTGCTATTCTTTTTTTCTTCTTTGAGGTCGAATAAAGTCATATTTTACTTAGCATTATCATCATCATAGTCATTATTATATTTACATATGTGCTGTGGTTCCTCAGTACTCAGACGTACCAAAGAAGCTGACCATGATTGCGCGAATGTGTGTCAACAATTCCTTTGCACAAATTAGAATAGGAGGCAAAACTTCAAAGGCTTTCGGCATAAGCACCGGACTCAGACAGGGAGACCCGCTGTCCCCACTACTATTTAACCTAGCATTGGAATATGCAATGCGAAAAATCTATACCAGAGTCAAACCAGACATAACTGTCAGAGGAGCAAAGATTATTCTCGCATTTGCAGATGATGTAGATGCAGTAGCACAGAAAACACTGGAAGTTAAGGATATAGTATCGAACTTTGAAGAAGCAACACTAAGCGTAGGTCTGAAAATAAACGAAGAAAAAACTAAATACATGGTCGTATCAAAAAAGGAACGACAGCGAATAAGACAAAACATTACCATAAACGATCATAATTTTGAGGTGGTCAAAGAATTCAAATACCTAGGAGCAACAATTACTAGTGAAAACACAGGAGAACGGGAGGTTGAAATACGAATACTGGCGGGGAATAAATCATTCTTTGCCATTCAACATCTAATGAGGTCAAAGCTTCTCTCAAGGCGTGCCAAAATCCAAATGTACAAAACCATAATACGACCAGCAGTGACATATGGAAGTGAAACATGGACATTGAGAAAGAAAGAAATCAATAAGCTATTAGTATGGGAACGCAAAATCCTGCGAATTATATATGGTCCTTGGAGGGACAGCGTGACAAATGAATGGAGGAGCAGATACAACAATGAAATAGAGACTCTCTTCGGGAAAGGAAACTTCGTAAGATACATAAAAGCCAATAGATTATGATGGGCAGGCCACGTGGTACGGAGTGATGACGACAGACTGATTAGCAATGTGTTTTGGGAAAGACCAGATGGTAGAAGATCGACAGGAAGACCTAGAAAAAGGTGGAAAGACGCAGTCAGGGAAGACCTGGAGAAGATGGAAGTAAGGCCATGGGAAATAATAGCACAGGATCGGAATCAATGGAAGGCAATAGTAAACGCGGCAAAAACTCACGAAGAGTTGTAAAAGCCAATGATGATGATGATGATGATGTGGTTCCTCAGTGAGCTTCAGCAGCTCGGACAGTTTTATTAATAAGCTTTCTCCATTGGTCTAGGTTAACTGTTATATGTGTCGTCTTATATATTTGTTAAGAATTTTTTTGTAATGTCTGTCCATCATTGTGAAGATCTACCGTGTTGACGATGACTCCACGGCCTTACTTGGACCAACCACCGCTCCATTTGGTGATCGCTTCGATGGATGTGACCAAAGAACTTTAAAATTCTTGAATCAACTATACTACAAAAACGTTAATTGGATTTAATTTCATCTGGAACCAATACACTCGTGCGGCAATGGAATTCAAAGTAGTCATCTCCATGGTAACATTTTAAAAGCGTCTATGCATCATCTATCCGATTCTTTGACCTCCCAAGTCTCAAATGTTGTTATCATAGTAATGTGACGATCACTCTAGACCCCGTTTAGTTGGGTCATGACCGCTATTGCAAGCTGTATGCGTCTTCGAATTTTGGATTCTCAACTGTCTGTGTTGTTAACCAGAGCTCCAAGATATATCATAGAAGAGACTTCCATGCATCCCGCGATAGTTTGGGTCTCAGGAAACTGTTGTTGGCGGAAAATAACTATTATTATGGTTTTGTTGTAGTTAACCATGAGTTCAAATTTGGCACGATCTACCTTAAGTTTTTTTAGTAAGATTGTGATTTCTTCTGGAGAAAAGGCTAGAAATGACCCTCTTCTCTGAAGTAAGCCTTGAAAGGCTTCATCCAAAATAGTGTTAAAAATTAACGGAAATTATATATTTATGTAAAATCTTATGAAAGGCTTGTTAAAACCTAATAAAGAATTCTTCCAACTATGAAATTAATTTTCATTGGCTAAAACCGTTCGTTAATGGTATTAATGGTTCTAAATACTGCATATTGCTTGAAGGAACAAAGCGGTTCAACAGTTTTTCGAAGGCTTTTTTAAAGGATGTCTTATGAGGGTATATCTCTGACTAGACACTTTTCAAGCTAGTAAACAGTTTTTAAGGAATTCTCTCAACACAAATGTCATATCAACCAATTCTTCAGTTAAAAAATTCATTTTTAAAATATAAAAATTTGTTACAAAAAACGCAACTACAAACATATTACTAGCTTTTGTAACACAAATATATACTATTAATTTTAATAAATATTGTTCTGTCAGTGCAAAGCAAAAAAAAGCATAATGTACTCTTATGAGTATATTTATACATTGGCGTTTTTCGGACGGGGCCCGTCCGTGCCCGGCCTGAAATTAATCCCAAACGATATTTTTGTTTTCGGCACTGACGATACACGCACGTACTTGTATAAACACGGTTTTATTGTTTTGTGAACGCAAGTGCTGGTAAACAGACAAGCAGGAGATGTTGTGAGGTTATTATGTTATGGCTTTTTTATGTATTAAAGAAAAAAAAACAGTACTGCGCCATT
This sequence comes from Diabrotica undecimpunctata, assembly GCF_040954645.1. NCBI lineage: Eukaryota > Metazoa > Arthropoda > Insecta > Coleoptera > Chrysomelidae > Diabrotica > Diabrotica undecimpunctata. Next base: position 61,570,129 of record NC_092804.1, on the reverse strand, counting down.
CTAAAATATTCGTGAAATTTTGTTTCATCGTCCAATAGTTCTCTGTACATTTTAAATTCTCTTTCGGTTTGTCTTTCTTCCGCCTTTTTTGCTCTTGTTCTTCCTCTTCCTCAAGTACTAATGCCAACACGGTCAGATCTTCTATCCAAGCCGCTATATTTTCAACGTTATTTTACACACAAATATGTAAAAACGTGTTCCTCTCTATTCGGCCCAGAACGCACACTGCCACAATGCGGTTGTATGTAAATATAATATAACATTAAAAATACCCGGACTCAGCACTGGCACAGAACGGACACGGCGCGGATATGTATAAATCAACCTTTAACGTTCATTTGTTTCAAAGCATACTTTCTACATTCTCCAAATGTATGTACTTTAAAAAGTTATTTGACTGATCTTACTCGTAAATAATACAATTTAATTAACAATAAATTTAGTACAGGAAACTTGTTTAGGTAGAAAAATTACTAGGTTCGATTTTAACATTGGTAGTTTATTTAATTTAATAATTAATTTATGCATATTAGTTACATTTAATTAGTATGGTAAATATTATTTTGTAACATAATGAGTTATTAAATTCAATTAAACTGGCACCACAATCCCTTAATTTTAAATAGGGAATAGACATTGTGTGGCACATCATTAGATAGGTATTTTACTGAAAAATTAAGACATCCATGATTTTTCTTTTCATTTTTCTGTTATTGTGAAAAGGTATCAATTTAATTAAATGTATTTCAACTCTAAAAAACTAAACGTCACGCCTACGTTTTGCTAGTACATATTAATGACAAACTTAGTTTCTTTTACCAGAAAAGACTTGTAAAGGATTTAAATTAATCATTTCAGGAAATGACTAGACTAATACATATAATCAAAAGTACTCATGGAACACAGAAAAAAACACTGGGTAAAAAATATAAACAAAAAAGAAAGAATAAATGGTGAAGAGATGGGATAGAACAGCTAGTTGAAGAAACAAAGACAGTTGACATAGCTCTGCTCAAAATCAGAAGAAGTCACACGGAAACTTATCGCAAAGAAAAACGATGTCAGAAGAACAGTTACAGCTACATATGGGGACGAAGAAACACAGAAGCACGAAAATTTATAAAATTAACAGCAACAGAAAGCAAAGAGAAAGTATCTTCTCCGGATAATAGCAAACACAACAAAAAAAGAATTATCTAATTTGGTGCAGTCGTTCTGAAATGATGCTCATACAAACATTTCGGCGATTCATTTTTATTAATATAAACCTACGTGTATATAATGTTATGGATCAGTTTATCGATCAGAAATAGAATAAAGAGTTTTTTTTATTATTTTAATATACCGCGGGCATATAAGTTAAAATACAACCCTGTACTTATTTGTAATAGACCATAAGAAAAAACATTGTTCCGAGAAAGACTGAGTGAATAGTGAAAGGACAATGGAACCCGTATAATTTTATAGATTTAAGAATAAACTTGTAATTGTATTTTGCGGTGGGCATTTTTCGAAAGTAAATAAGAATTAGATTTAGATATGAGATCTACAGTTTGGCAATACAGTTTTTGACATTAACGTAAAAAAATTACACCCAGTAATTTTCATCAACAATTTAAAAAAGAAAGTACGACATATCGGTAATTTCGAAACAGCAAATGAAACGATAAGGAACCATCTTAAAGATGAGGCAAGTTTATGGTTTGATAGCAAAGAAGAAGAATTGCAAAATTGGCAAACATTTGAACAAAAATTTTTGAATTATTTCTGGGGGAAAATACAACAGATAGGGATAAACAAGGAATTACAAAATGGGAGATACCAGGATAGTATAGGTATATCAGAAAAAACATATGCCCTACAACTATACAACAATGCAAGACACTTACATTACAACTATTCGTCCGAACAGCTAGTGGAACTAATAGCCAGACATTTTGAAGACACCTTAGAAGATCACATAACTCTACAAAACTACAAAGATATTGACAGTTTATGTCAATCCTTACAAATACGAGAAGCAAAATTAAGAGAAAGAAAAATGAGGAGAACGCAAGAAAATTATAGACAACGAGAAAATCAAGACTATAGAGATAGAGGACAAAACTTTAGGAGAGAGTACACAAGAAGAGAATTTGTCCCGAGGAGGGAAAACGAAAGTAGAAACAACGGAAGAGTAAACTATGAACAAAGAAATCGGCAATGGAACGAAAACAGATATCGAGAGAACCAGAATAGAAACAACACTCGCACATATCAGGAAAACCGAAATAATAATAGAACGAATGAACCGGAAAATCGCGGAAACCGATACGGGTCCGAGAGACCAAGAGAAAATAGAAGAGCGGTCAACAACACACACATAGAGGAATATGAGGATGAGAGACAAAGCGACAGAAGTAGAAGCGAAACAAGAACAGCAAGCGTCTTTTCACGAAGGCGCTCACTAAAGACAAAGAAACAAACAGGAATTTTTTGTCACCCGAAGGAATTTATTAAATTGGCAGAAAATAAGGACAAAATAAGTGGAGCAAATCTGAAATTTGTAGATGGTTTTATCAACGAGACACCGATTAAAATTATGATTGATACTGGATCGGAAATTACACTGATCAACAGAAAACTAATAGAGGAAGTTAATTTAACGAATTTGATTTACAAAATTCCCAAGGTAAATTTAGTGGGCGAAAATAAACGGACTTTGGCAACGATAAATGAAGGAATGCGAATAAAAGTACGATTGGATAAGAAATTTTATGCACTACAATGTGTTGTGATGCCAAACATGTCGCATGATATGATCGTAGGAGTGGATGAATTGGCAGAAAAACATGTGGTGATAGATGTCAAAAATAACACGATGAAAATCACAGAGGAAAAAGAAGAAGAACAGGACAGTAAGGAAATGGAAAAGGAAAATGAGAAACGGAAAAATGATTTAGACAAAGAACAAACGGTGGAAATGAATTTGGCAATGAAGCAAGGACAGAGAAGAAAGAGGAGATTGGCAAAAGAAAGTGGAAAGTGGGTTTCCTCAAAAGAAGAGAGGAGCCCAGAAGAAGAAAAAGAAGAAAGATTAACAAAAGAAGACGAAAAAGGTACAATTGAAACAGTGGTATTTGAAGATTTAATAAATGAAGAAAACAGAGTAGCCAAAAAGTATGAACATTCATTTGAGGTTAAAGACTTAGGAAATTTTCGATCGAAAACTTATCCGATCCCATATCGACGATGGGATAGGAAAGTGGCAGAAATCGAAAACTACTTGAACACCACTCCAAGTACGGTGACAAAAGAGACGCCGGAATATGTCATGAAGGGTATTATGCCAGTACGGCCATGGGAAGAACCGGAGCAGAGAGAGTATCAAATAGTATTGGAAACTGTTCGAAGGAGGCTGCAGCGCAGTAATGAAAAATATCTCCAAAGGCAAATCCAGAATAGAAAACGAAGACCAGTAACTTTCCAGAAGGGAGAAAAGGTGCTTGTAAGGGCGTTACGAGTATCAAATCTCACGGGGGACGTGTGTGCAAAGCTAATGCCTATTTTCGAGGGTCCATACATCATACAAAATGAAAATGAAAAAAGTATAAATTTTAAGATCGAGTAATAAAAATTTAGGATAGGATAAAATGACTACAAAAGAAAAATTTTGTGTTGAGAGAAAATAATACTTTTTTTTTGGTTACACTTAAAAAAAAAAGAAAATTTGTATCTCAAAACAAGGCGGGGATTTGTTATGGATCAGTTTATCGATCAGAAATAGAATAAAGAGTTTTTTTATTATTTTAATATACCGCGGGCATATAAGTTAAAATACAACCCTGTACTTATTTGTAATAGACCATAAGAAAAAACATTGTTCCGTGAAAGACTGAGTGAATAGTGAAAGGACAATGGAACCCGTATAATTTTATAGATTTAAGAATAAACTTGTAATTGTATTTTGCGGTGGGCATTTTTCGAAAGTAAATAAGAATTAGATTTAGATATGAGATAACAAGAATTTGGAAACTTATTTCTTTTGAAAAAGGCAAAATTGTTAATGGTTTCTGAAAAGTAATTTGAGTGAAAGTAGTTTATTTGTTTTAAATATTATGTTGGAAATTTTCTAAATCGAAAATAAGTGGGAAAAATGAATGCTTATGATTGGTTAAAAAGGAATGATGGGGAATGAGAGAGTTGAGAAGGTTTGTCTGGGGAGATTGAAAAGATTATTAGGTTACCGGCAGACCAGAAGAGAAGACGTGTTTTTTCGTGTAGTCAATCTGAGTACCAGTGTTTTCGTTTGTTAGTGAAAAAGGTGGAAGCTGAGAGCAGATCAAAATCGAGAAGATTAATACCTCTTTTGAGTCTGCATAGTCCACGAGATATAATTGAGAAAGAAAGGAGAATTTGTGAATAAAGAGTACCGGTCAAAAGAGGCTTGGGCTTGTGTTTTCGGAGGAGTAGTTTGCTGGTATGCGGTTTGGATCGATGCTGAGAACGGGAAAGATTTGATGGTAGCCAGACATAATCAATCAAGGAAGGAACTGTGGTTTGATCGAGAGGAGACATCATTGGTGTAAAAAAATAAAGGTCAGTCAAATAATTTGAATGAAAGAAAACTTTAAGATATTCTAAAGATAAAATCAAATATAAGCATACGAACTAAGATTCCAAGTTTCAAAGAGTTATTTTTTGTGAATAAATTATATTTTATATTGTCAATTTTTAGTAGATATTATTATAAAACAGATCAATAGATAGTTTGTAATTAAAATTAAATTTAGAGTATAGGAGTTTGTTGGGAAAGATAATTGCCCACAAAAGTTATTTATTAATATTCATCGTATTGCTTATTGAAAATAAATAATAATTTGTGGGCATATTTATGTTGTTTTAATGTTAGTTCCGTTTCCTGTTCTATCCCGATTATGAGCAACTAGGAGATACTGAACCCACTAGAAGAGATATATAAAGTAAACTAATTAAAGTAAAATTAAAAAGGCACCCTGAGAAATTTTTAATAGTAATTGATTTGTATGACTCTGCATAAATTAGTGAATTAATTAATTAAATAATTGGATTAATTAAATTAGTGTTAATTAATAATAAAACATCATAAAGCAGATCACAACAATATATATATATATATATATATATATATATATATATATATATATATATATATATATATATATATATATATATATGTGTGTGTGTATAATTTATAAAAACTTTGGGGCTGTGCGGGAGAGTCATGTAATGAAACGATATAAACAGTTCTGTCTGCAGGGCAAAACGTGGACGGAAGTCAGAATAATATTACATATTTCTTTAATAAACAATTTAGCGGCTAAAATGCTACCAACGTACACAGAAGATACACTTTTTTAATTTACATAGAAACATGAGATGTTTAATAAAACGAGTATAATGTGAACTGCATTGCGAGTAGGATTGAAGGTATAATAGCAGTTAGGGTCGTAATATGATACGTTAAAACTGTATGTTTTCCTTTCCCATTAGATAGAAATAACCCTTAGCCTTAATTAAAAGTTTTACTGTATAAACAAAAAAGACCCACCTTGTTTTACTTACTGCTCTTGTTTTGTTTGAAGTATGAATTTATAATAAATAAACACTAATACACAGTTACCTTTTTTCTATCAATCACAATTTAATTCCCATAAAAAATATTATTTATTAAGTAGTCTACCTATACTATGTTTCGTTTTAAAATATTTGTTGGAGTTGAAAGAGAGATGGAGTGTACTAATATGTATATTATTTACAGAATTGAATGATATTGATAATTTCAGCAAACTAGATTTGTATGAAAACTTTAAGATAAGAGTGTCATGCTTGGAAGAAACTGGAAGAGAATAACACACATGAATCTTTTGTTTACATGGTACATACACAACCTCAAAGTTTATAAAAATCGAGTATGCTTGTCACAGGTGATAATTTTATAAAATAAATTGAATAACACAAGCCATTTGAAAACTCAAGGTACAAAAAAATTATTGGTTTTGTCCTGCAGCAATTACTGTTAAGTCCAAAAACAATCAGTTTGAAGTAGAACATATTAGTACCGATGCAGGACATAGCAATAATTTAGGTCACATACAGGAGTACTTAAGGAAAGAAAAAAGGCAGAAATTCGTTGTTTTAATTGCATCTATAATACCACTTGAAACTATTTTATAATACGTGAGGGAGTCCATTGGTGACAAGTTATAAAGGTATCACTTAAAAAAAGATCTGTTCGATGTTGAAAGAAGCTTAAATCTAAATAATGAAGCACTTAGACATAGTAATGATGTAATAAGTGTGGATGAATAAGTATAAAAATAACTACATATGTATATGTTATAGCCAAACCTCAAAACTTCGGCACTCCTAGGTTTGACTAGTCAATCCTCAGATCCATGATGGAATTTAATCCTCAGATGGAATTTGACTAAGACTTACGGTCTTAGTCAAATTCCGAAAAAAATCCATTTTCGGCCTGTCAAACCAGTCAAAGTCCGATCAGGTATTAAAACGTCATAATTTGTTAGATTAGGTTTAATAAAAAGTAATTAATGAAAATTGTTGTTATTTATTTTCAAAAAGTCTCATCTCCCTACTAGCTTTATTTGCACGTCCTTCCAGCACTTTTCACATAATTCCTGTTGAAATGTTGATTGACTTGTTTATCCCATATAACCAGTCTTTCGTATACTAGACTGATCAGTTGATCGTTGTAAATTATTTTGATAAATGCTTTTATAATTTCAAATATTATGTAAATGCATAAAAACAATCACTCCCAAATACGACTACCAGCGAACTAGAAACTGGAAAATACTGTATTGAACATTCTTGTTTGCTGGGCAGCGCCGATTGCAAACTCCAACAAGTTCAGACAAACGTTTTTTGTGTACTGTTCCATATCAAAGTATGGTGATATACACACGCGCTTATTGGCGCTTGTCAGCGCTTGCTCGCCGGCGTCTGCAACACGCGTTCTACGTGTTCCCACCCTTCCTAGTACAAATTTATTATTAATTAGTCCACAATTAAATCTACAGTTGGTTCCATTTCCATAAAATTCCATTTCCAATGCTATTCGCATAAAAATAAAGAACTACCGGATATAAATAATAACAAAAGCACATGTACATATTACATATTGATAAAAAAATTAAATTATTGATTATTAGTTGGAGTAGATAACTACAATATCTTGGATCTATTACGCGAAGAGAAATAAATGAAAGGGTCAGACTAGCTTAGGTAGAATTTGTTAAGCTTTCTTATATATTAACGTATAAACAATACCCCACTGTCTAAAAACAGGCAAAAGAGAAAAGATGGCGGAAATACAACGATCTATGCAAAGGAAATTATAAATATCAAAGTGTCAGATAGAAAAAAAAATATCTGGATTATTAGTAATAAAACTAAATGAAAATATGTTTCAACTCAAATTCCAAAATGTAAAATAGAAATTTGCTGGAGATACCTAAAGTCATTAGAAATACATATGAAAATAAAATATCGCACATTGATAGTAAGACTGACACTATACAAAAAATGTAATTTTTTTAAAAGTCTAATGAGTATTTACAATTAAATTTCTTGCAGAACATGTTCAATAACACTATTAGGTCGTCTTCATATAAATGTTTAGTGATTGTATTATAGGTTAGGAATAAAAAAAGGTGTTGTTTTTAGTTTTTTATTAAAAAATAAAATTAAAATTGGTAACAGTTAAAAAAATTCTGTATAGTGACACTATTCCATATACATACATCTTACGTGCGGTTAAACATTATTATTAATTAATGGCACTAAACGGTAAATTAATACTATACAAAAAGAAAAAAGCATAGTTATAATTACAATTAACACATAAATGTACTTCAGTCTTTTGCGGTACATACTTCAACATAACAAAAAATAAAATGGGATCCTACATTTTCTTAAGTTTCCAAATTAAATGCCAAATTTGCAAAATTATATTCACCTAGAAACAAAAAATATTTTAACAGAAACTATCTATCTATTTAATAGAGCTTTCTAAAATATTAGATACTATAGTTAAAAAAAGAAGATGCGTAGTATTTGGGTATTAGATTCTGGTCTATTAGTGATTTGATATCGTTTTTTTTTTCTTTTAGCTAAAGTTAGTTTGGCTTGATAGAGAGGTTTCAGTTGTGGTTGGGCACCTTGTCCTTGATTTGATTTGCGAGTTCCTATCTTATTCAAATCCAAATTAATTTCTATAAAATCGTACGGTAAATAGGAAGTCTTATAAAATAACTGAACTTTATCAGAGTCATCTACGACTCTTACAACTTTCATTATTTTTATGTTTGTTAATGCTATCTTCTCTCCGTGAGTGTTTTTACTAAAAGATAGGCCCAGACCTTAAAACTTGTTTAATTTGCCTCTAAATGGTTGAATGTACCGAATCCCCTTCGTTTTGGTATGTCCTTTAATTAAGAATTTATAGCTTATTGACTTTATAGGCAGAAATTTAATAGCAAAAACATACATTGAGATTATGAATTGATTTTTCTGTTAAATTATCGGAATAAAATATGAAGTTAGTATCAGGAGTTAAATGAGACATCTTCTCTAAGTATTTAAAAACACAGGCACCAATTTCGTTGACGCCTCTTTTTCCTTCTACTTCATTCCAAAAATAGCACTCGGTGTGATCTGTGCTTAATTCCGAAATAGTAAAATTTAGACAATTAACTTACTTTTGTAATAGAAGACGGAAACTTGGTACCGGCAAAACCGCCTGTAGATCATAACAACTCACAATATCTTACTCTCACAACCCTTATCTGTCATTTTTTTATCAGTATTTTTTTCTATACGACTTTGATCTTTTTCTTTGAGATATACCTGATATTTTTCTTCTAAATTTTGTTTATATGTTGATTCTGCATTCTTATAGGCTGGGCACAGGTCACACTGATTTATAATGAATCGCACTGAACTTATATTAAATTCTGACTTGAAATGATCTTATAATTATGTATTTTGACAAACTGAACATTTTTATTAATACATTCTTCCTTGTAATCTCGGTACAAATGAGAGAGCGTTTTACCACCATCTATAAATTCCTTTGAGGTTTGTTTACGTAAGTAGTGACTTTCTACTCTGGGTATTCTATTTATATGTAGTGTTGCCCAAATGCAAGAACAAGACGAGACTTAGACGGTCTTGGTCTTGCGCCAATACACCTGGTCTTGGTCTTGGTCTTGGTATTGCACTCCCGGTCTTGGTCTTGGTCTTGGTCTTGCAGCAAGAGTCTTGCAAGTCTTGCAGTTACCCATTAATTAGCCTATTGCTATTTATTAAATGTTACTTTAGATCTTAGAACAACGTAACAGAGTAAGTACATTTTAAGCTTGAATTACCATAGCCATAATAAAGACTAACCAAATTAATAAATGTCTAGAAGCGACGATCTAAGCGATCCGTGCCTATGCTCTAACTAACTCAGCTATCTACCAGGCCCCACGGAAGTCAATCTGTTTCTAAATAAATTTTTGCATTTACTAAGCTTACATGTGTAAAACATGGTTAAAACAAAAAAAACAAATTAATGACATAAGCATGCCTGTATTTTAAAGAACATTATCTGCCTAGAAAGGGATTGATGGACATGATGGGCAAAAAATCCACATACATGTATCAAGGACACAGATTTTTTAGGTGATAAGATAACAAACTATAATCCACTTATTAAAGCAAAATAAATGTTTTTACCAATCTTATCTTTACTTTTATATAAAAAACTAACTTGAAAAAATAAAGAATAGTTAAAAAAGCAATGGTAATCAAAAGAAGTTATTTTAAATTAAGGAGATCCTACTTAATAAATACATTAATTTACCAAAATAAAGTAGTAGGTACATAATATATGTAATTGGTAATAAGGTAATAACTATATTTTTTTACATGTCCACTTTTTCTAGAGGTTATTAAAAAGCTTGTGATATCTCCACCGAGTTTTGGTTTTTCGGGAAGAAATATTTGTAATTCCTTTTTGTGAAAATATATTAGATGCTTCCTTAAATCTGACGTGTTTCTGTTGATCATTCTCATTTCAACCGTTTTATGTAGGCACAATTTACACAAAGCAATTTGGGATGCATGAATTATTTCGAAAAACTCATCAAATTTGCTTTTAGGTCTTTTAGATCTATAACTCTAACGCTCACTTCTCGGACTAGAACTATTTGAATCTTTGTCCCTCATGTCAAATTGTAAACTTGTCACTCCGGGAACAACAAGGATTAGATGAAAAACAATTATTACATTAGACTCAATGGAAAGCTCAATTGGAAATAAAGTTAAGTGATGTCGAAAAAGTAACTACTATACTACTAGTTACTTTGTGTTCGTTACTATCCAATACCCTAAGTATCTAATAACAAACCGAGAATTATATATCGTTACTTCGTTATTCTAAATACTTCATTACTAACATTATCTGTTATTAATTTGTCTTGGTACTTTTGAATATTAGCCACGCTCTTTCAGCAAATTTTGTTTAACTGAATGATCTCATCGCACACTCAGCAGAAACAATTTATAGTATTAGGCCGATAAGATTTGTTTATTTAGATTCCTCCTGACTAAATTATAATGGGAAAAAAATTAAATTATTAAGTGGGTTTCCGTAACAATTATATTTATTAGCTAGGGTGACATATTTAAAAAAATATCGATACGATATTACTGTCGGCGTCGCAATGCAAGAATATTATTTTTATGATTAGAGGGCGGCTATTCTCAAAATATGGACAATTAATTTCAGAGCGAAGAAGTCGTCTGCTGGAAGAGAATGTACAAAATATTTTATTTTTACATTGTAATTATGACCTCTGAGCACGTGTCAAATGTGTTTTTTTACTGAATATTTTGATTCGGTATGTATGTTCATGGCATTGTTTGTAATGCGCATAAGTCCAGTTTTTCAAATTTTTATTACATATTTTTTTGCATCTCATAGAGTCTTTAAGCATATACCCGAACTACTATACTCGCTAAAACCACACTCAGTCCTAACTGCAAGACGCAAGAGTCTCGCAGGCTTAGTCTTGTTCTTGCTTAAATCTTGCACGGTCAGTCTTGGTCTTGGTCTTGCTAAAATTAGGCGGTCTTGGTCTTGGTCTTGCAAAAACGCAAGAACAAGACCAAGACTGCAAGACCAAGACCGATTTTGAGCAACACTATTTATATGGTGTTTAACATCAACTATTAATTGTTCCTCTTTGTTCGGTAGTAACTATACCATGTTCATTTTTATGTTTTATTACGGTTCTAATCGGTCGGTCATTGATACCCAGTGTATTTAAAAAAAATATTTTGCATACTTTTTGTTTCTTTTTATTTACTTCAAACTAAAATGCATTTTTTAGTTTTCTGTTACTGTCAATTTTTCTGTATTGATATTTAGGAACTATCAAAACTAAACTTTTAGACATAAAGTCTCTTTGACGAATTAAACTCCCCATTTCCCAGTAGGTGTCCACAATTCTGACAATATTCTTGTCCACAAGGTTTTCTCATTTGCCTTGCATTAACTATTTTTGAAGATGAAGATGTATATTGCTTGCCAAAGTTTCTCTGCTGCACAATTTTTTTATTTTCGCCTTTTTTTCTTTTTCATTACATGAGTATTTTGTGCTTTTGAACAACCCTGAACGCTATTTGAATCGTGGATGTTGTGATCTACTATCGTTGTTTGAACTTGAACAGCTTGCACTTAAAGAAGAAGAAGAGCTAGATGTTGATGTATCCCTTGACGAGGACGAGGACGAGGATGAGCTGCCGGATTGTTGACGTTTGGAAGTACTTCCCAAAGACGGTAAGTATGTCGGATCTGCATCAAAAACTGGTGAAAAATCTGTGGAAGATTGTTGGCTGCTTTGTGAAGATGAGGAATTCCGGCTATTATCAATATGCCGAATGTTTGGACTTATATTTTCCAATAGGTTATCTTTGGGGATTGTAACACTGTAACTCGTAACTTTATCATTTAAGTGATCATGGTTTTTATAACGATTATTTTTTAATTCTTGAAGATTCAAACTGATTACATTTAGGTCTGAGATTTTTTGAGCTTTTAATAAATTTGAATTGCTTTCTTCTTGATTTAAACATTCAAGTTTACATTTTGTACCTTCTTCTTCATAATTAGATCTATTCTCCAGCAAGTTCTCGGTGAGGTTTTTAGTTTTTTGCAGACGAGAATTATTCAACGGCATGTTAGTCTGCACAATAAGTTCCATATGTAAACATAACCAAATCATGTGAACTAATGAATAATGAATAAAAATATTAACAGAATCTACTGGCCTCCAAATGATATTAAACCGATTAAATAAAACTTTTTTATTAATTTTATAATATTTTTAAAGTAATAATGACACTAACTTAAAGACGACGTTATTGGAATGAATTTAAATACACATCCGTAAATTAAGTAAAACTAAAATGACACTAAAAGAAAAATGTCATTGTTACCATAACAACCGTAATGTTTATCTCAAAGGAAATCAATATGTAATGACACTATATAAAAAGTGACGTTATTCGTATTAACATGTAATCAAAACTTACCAATTTATGTGATTCCATAACGTATTTAAACATAATACATCTCTGAGCTGTCTGGTAACTAATGAGAGTAGTGTCAGTATTCTGTTAAACTACGACGCAATGTGGCTGAAATGTATGCCGACACTAACGCCTCTAACTAAATTTCGTATAGTGACAGTATTCTTTTCAATGCGCGATATATATTAGAAACCATAATTTATTATTACAAACACCAAATAGAAAACCTTAAATTAGATGCTCATATGACGTATAATAAAAAGCTGAAGAAAAGAAGGGAAGAAGATGATAAGAACGATACAATGTATTTTTGCTAAAATCATCTAATTTTATGAAATATACCATTATTAATAGATATACATTATTATTGTATAAGGGATGTATCACCTTATAGAGACTTCTTTTTTACGATGATATTATTCTGTTATTGTTGGATTATACAAATGTTATTAAAAAATATCAACACCCACAGATTGAAACCATGTTTGGACACGTAATTATTTATTGATATCTTCAACATGTTTAATGTAATTCAAGAATAAAACTGGATGCATATGCATACATCTGGCCACTAAGTTATATTTAGATGCATATTACGCCAGGAATAACTTATAGGTACATAATGCATTTGTTTTATATTTCCTGTTATGCAGCGGTTTGAATTTGATTTGTGTGACAGATTCTTGATACCTAGTATATGGGTGGAATTTGTAAAATTGCATTATACGAGAATATCAAAAAGAGATATTCTTCCGCGTTTGCTGAAGACAGTTTTTGATTATACATAAATATTTTAACTTTGTACGTAATTTTGTTTTGTATTATTCATATTTTTATATAGCCAGTGAAATCATTATTTTTTAGATTAGATAAAGCAAATTAAAATATTGAGATTCAATGTATTTGAAAAAACCTAAAAAGATTGTAATGAATTAGGGATATACTTAGTCATATTCACGTCTGTAAAGTTAGGATATCCATTTTATACTGCCAAATTCAGACTAACACTGTAATTTATTGCTAATTTATTACGGAAAAAAACATTTATTACTGCAACCGTTTCCGAGAAACAATAATTATACTAACTTTACGGTAAAGCTAGCATAGTCATAGCAATATCTCAGCAAGAAAAAGGTGTACGGGGCCCATTTTGACAGCATATTTTATTTTATAACAAATTCCCAAAAACTACCCCACCATGCCCTAGCTCAAAACACACCTCCGCAAAAACCGATATATCGGCCAAAAAGCGAACCGCAAGGAATTGATAGCTAATTTATTGCCGAAGTTTTACGCCAAGAAACAATTTGTTGCTGCAACCGTTTTCGAGAAACAATAATTATGCTAACTTTATGGTAAAGATAGCATAGCCATAGCTATATCTCGGCAATGAAAAGGGATACAGTGCCCATCTTGGCGACATATTTTATTGCTAATTAATTGCTGTTTCCCCGGAAAAATCAACATATCGGCTAAAAATTTCGTCTTATTCTATCGCCACATGCTAAAGTTACTGGAAAAAGTTAAATAATGCACTTTTTATACAATACATTCCCATACGATAGTTGATACTCCAAAAAGTACACAAATCTTCCTTGACTCGCCGCTGATATGCCTCCAAAATTTAATTCTAAGTAAGTTTTTTTTTGAGTTATTGCGTGTGAAAGAAAATACTCAAAATTAGGCTGGACCGAACAAGCAAGCCTTACGCTACGCTTATCAGAATAAGTAAATAGGTGCTTATTCAGCTTATTCATTAAATTTGCTTTAAAATATAACGTTTTCCAGTTACATATTCAAAATTAACAAGAAATATAGATGTTTGAAATATTTTTAGTCAGTAAATACATTATCATTATCTGTATTTCCACAATATTGGAAAAATAGTTTTCTTACACCTATCTATAAATCTGGCAATCGTGAGTGTGTTAACAATTATAGAGGTATAACTATTCAATCTGCAATCCCGAAATTTCTTGATAAATTGGTATCGATAAATCTCAACTGGGCTTGCAGAAACATAATTATTGATGAACAACATTAATTTTTTAACGGGAAGTCAACAGTAACAAACCTTGTCAATTACCAACAATACTTGTTGGGTGCATTTGAGAATAAAATTCAGGTCAACAGAATTTACACTGATTTCTCAAAGGCCTTTGACCAGGTTAATCATAACCTTTTCGTCCACAAACTTCATGCATCTGACTTTGGTGGCCCCATTGTTACTTGGATTAAAAGTTTTCTGATGGGACGCACACAGCAAGTTCGTATTAACAATTATATTTCAAAAGAATTCAATTGTTGTTCTAATGTTCTTGTAATTCTAAACAACGTTATTAATTGTCCCCCGTTATTAGCCAATGTTTACTTAAACACAATACATAGAACTCGACACACTGCACTCTTTTATATTCATAGGACCGATTATGCTCGTCATTTTCCCTTGTCGAGAATGCTCAGCTCTTGCAGTGACCTCCCATTGGATCCATTCTGTCCAAACATTAATGTTTTCAAAAGGCAACTTAAGAGTATAATTATTAATCTAAATATGTGATGTTTTTTAACTTTTGTGCTTTGATATACTCTTTTAATGTACAAATTTTTTCTGTTTAATTGTTTCTTTGTTATTGTTTTGATGTTTATTGTACATGATCTTTACTTTTTGCTATTTGTTGTATTTTTTAAAATATTGTCGACATGAATGCCTATATGGTAAATTAAAAATTAATCGAATTATCCTTTTCTGAAAGACAAACACTCTTGTAGCATTCACAGCACTACCCCAAAGATTTATATTGAGGGCCAAGTGAGAATAAACAATTGCATAATAAACATTCAATAACTGTTCGTTTTTAAGGAAACTTTTTAATTGCAATATTGCGTGATAACTACTATTTATTCTTTTGCAAACATGATTAATTTGAGATTCCCAGCTCATGTTACTATCCAGATACAAACCTAAAAGTTTGGTTGAAGTTGTAGAATGAACCAGGCTATCACTAACTTTTTTAGAAAAGTGGTAACTTGAATTTGATCTATAGTAGAATTGCATGTTTGTTGTTTTTTTGGCATTAAGAATCAAAGCATTTTTTTTACACCACTCTGTAAAATCTTCTGATATAACATTCAGTTGAACAGTTAAGTCCTCGGCACTTGAAGCAGATGTAGCAATAGTTGTGTCATCTGCATACATAAATATGTTATTTGAACTGACATATCTGGGCATATCATTAATACAGCATAGGAATATTAATGGCCCCAATATTGAACGCTGAGGAACCCCAATATTAATATCACCATAATCTGATCGTGAGTCACAAAGTTTAACGAGGATCTTCCTAGAATGTAAATAAGATGACAGCCATAATGAGAACTGACCCCTAAAACCAAGATTTTTTAACTTCTCTATAGCAACACTTACGTTTATGGTATCAAATGCTTTTCAGAGTAAACTGATTATGTAAACTTCTAGAAAAAAATGGTTGGTAAAAGATTACTTTGGTACCTTGAATCAAATAATATTCTCGACCAATTTCAATCAGGCTTCAGACCAAATCATGGACAAAAAATTGCAATCTTCCTTGAAATCGAAAACGCTTTTGACTCTACACCGATTTCTGTGATACTAAACAAACTATGTCAAAAAAAACTATCTGGTAATATATATTGTTCAACAAAAAACTTTCCCACAGATCGATCCTTTAAAGTAATTACTAACGGCAAAACATCCTCACATCATACACCAACGGTATCCCACAAGGGTCTGTCCTAAGCAGCACACTATTTCTTCTTAGAATAAACGATTTAAGTTCCTTCATAAATGATCCTGTACAAGTTGGAATGTCTCTCTCTCTCTCTCTCTCTCTCTCTCTCTCTCTACTGGAATCAGACAGCAAATCTCAGAGTTGAAGGTGAACACACTGACTATGTGAAAATCATGCGTGGAGTGAGGCAAGGCTGTATTTTATCTCCTCTAATCTTCAATCTGTACTCTGAAAGAATATTTATCGAAGCTTTACACGAAACTGAAAAAGGTATTCTACTAAATGGTTGCCGGCTAAACAACATCAGATATGCAGATGACACCATAGTATTTATGAACAAAATCACGTATTACAGTCAACAATATAGACTCAATTATAAACGTTAAGAAGACAAAGCTTATGATAATTAGCAAGAAAAGAATAACAGAAGGTCAACTCTACGTCAACCAATCCCCTGTAGTTGTACATGATCTTTACTTTTTGCTATTTGTTGTATTTTATTTTAAATGGTTCTACCGCTGAAATAAATAAATAAATTAAGAAATAATTTAAAAATTATAACAAGATATAGAAAATGAAACAATTTAATAGATATGTAAGTTCAAGCGTCAACTTTAAATTTACCAGGTATTATACGTATACTTGGCGTTAGTGTGAGAGAAACAACATTTAGTGGTGGTTGCGGTACGTGTCGAGCAGGCAATGTTAAGTTTTGTGCTTGGGGGATAATTGGGTAATCAGTCGGCATAAAGTATGTTCAGATTTTGTACAAAAAAAAACCGCATAATATCTGGCATACTCGATTTAAAACTTGGATGGAGAAACACGTGAAAGAGAAAAGATAATAGATTGGAATTACATACAAAAATATGTACTGGTTGTTTCAACTTAAGTTGAAAGCTCATTAAGCCACGTACAATGCCGAATTGATAATCACGTAATATGAAGAATCGTTAATATGCAGATTCCTGGAAGACGTAAGACATGAAAACCTAGTATAAGACATGTAGACAATATATGTCTCCGAAGAAGAGATTAATAGTGGTATGACCCAAGATAGGAATTTCCAATAAGTGAAGCAGACCCTGCATAGGAAAAAAGGCAATACAAATGAATCATTATTGAAAATTTTGTGCTAAAATATCCATAAGGCTGCAAGCATGAAGAAACTTGAGTGGGAAAACATCACAATCAACGTCGATATTGAAAGATCAAACTACTTTCGTTTCGCTGACTTTTTGCTGATTTCAGACAGTCTTACAGAAGCCCAAGAATTGTTAAGGACACAAAACTCTGCATCAACCGAGGTAGGTTTAAACATTAACCTTAAAAAAATGCAGTATATGATAAACTTGGTCTCTCTAGCAGCAACATATTCATAGGCGATGCAGAAATCAAATATGTATTATCTTATAAACATTTGGACTATGAACTTAGAATGGATCTAGATAATGAAACCTACACAATTCAAAAACAAAATAAATTAGCGTGGACGGCTTTCGGCAGACTAATAATAAGTACGGTATTTAAAATCAATATACTAGTATGTCTAGAAAGGAAGGTTTTTCTTCAATAATCAGTGGACAAAATCAGACCGGCTCAGCGAGGCATCGACAGGTCTATAATAATAAGAGGCAGGTATAGTTTCAAATGTCATTATAAGAGCTAGAACAGGCATTATAGATGCTGTGGGGAGGATATCGCATATGAAGTGCAGCTGGGCTGGCCTTGTGGCGAGAAAGAATGCTGCTGGATGAACTAAATGCTTAATGAAGTCCTAGATTTAAGATATATAGAGGTAGGGATACATACATCTAAACTTGTATGTATTTGTATGTATGTATGTAAATGTATTTCAAACCAATACTAATTTTTTTTTAAACTTGTTATTGTTGCGAATAATAGAGGTCTGTATTGAAAATAAAAAAAAACAATAAAACAATCAGGAATGTCTCAAGGAGATATAGCTGCAGTGGTAGACGTAATACAGGGCGTTGTATCAAAAACGTATGCTAGGTATCAGGAGTTAGGAACGCTTAAGAATAGACCAAGATAAAGTCGCCCAAAAAGTAACAACGGCTTGCCACGATCGTTTTATTGTCCAAGTAGCTAGAAGAGACCCAACAATTTCTGACCTGCAACTATTAAAACCAGCTGTTGAAAGGTACAGGTGTAAGTGTTTCAGTTGAAACGATAAGAAGAAGACTTCCTGCACAAGTACTATATAGCAGTATAAAGTTACGAGTTCCCGAGATAACCAGGCAGTACAACATGGATCGCCTAAATTGGTGTCTTTAATAACAAAACTAAAACTTTGGAAACTGGCAAAATGTTTTTTTTCAGACGAAAAAATCATATGACCTATGAATTCGTGTACTTAGAGGGCGAGGACGACAAGCAAGAACGGAAGAAGCCAGATAAGTTCACAAACATAAAGGAGGAGGTGATATGTTCTGGGGAAGTAAAATTTCTGGAAAAAATTTAATTTTCATGTATGATAATGCACCTCCAGATACCAGAAGAGTCACTACAGAGTTTCTTGAAGCAGAAGATATCACTATTCTGTAGTGGCCTGCTTGCTCACCTGACCTTAACATTATAGAGAATTGTTGGGATATAATTAAAAAATAATTAGACCTCGCCGGGATAATCCACAAAACACCGTACAGCTAGTACAAGCTGCTCTTGAAGAGAGGAAACAACCTATTGCAATAAAATGTTGACGCATGCGTACGTGAATTGGAGTTTACATAAGACCTATCGTGAGTAACACTGACTACTAAAAAAAATTATATAAAAAAATAAAAACAATTTAAACATCATTCCGTTTACATTAAAATTTTTCATGCTATTGACTTTAAAACTGACAACTTCAATTTTATTATTTAATAACATGTGTTCCTTTAATTTTTATGCATTGCTTTAAAATAAATATTTTTTGACATAGTAGGTTGGTTTTTAAAATTCACTTAAAATGATAAGAAATGTCAGATGATTCCATATAATAGTTTGGTTTGGATAAGTTTGGTTGTGTGTATTAGTAAATGCTACCTTCCATGATAAGGTACCATCTCCTCTCAAATAGGTAGAAGAATGAACATCAATTCTTCTTCTTTAAGTTCCATCTTCTATCGAAGGTTGGAAATCATCATGGCTATGCGGACTCTGTTGACTGCCGCTCTAAAAAGTTCTGCACTACTGCATTCAAACCATTCCCTTAAGTTTTTAAGCCAGGATATTCTTCGTCTTCCCACATTTCGCTTTCCTCGGATTTTGCCTTGCATAATAAGTTGTAATAATGGGTATTTTTGCCCTCTCATCACATGTTCTAAGTACTCAAGTTTTCGTCTTTTGATAGTTAATATTATTTCCGCCTCATTTCCTATCCTTCTAGTTACTTCCACGTTTGACATTCTTTGAATCCATGATATTCCTAGGATTTTTCTGTAACACCAAAATTCAAAGGCGGCCAACTTATTCAGATGGACTTGTTTTAGTGTCCACGCTTCCAAGCCATAAAGAAGAGTAGAGAACACGTAACATCGAAGCATTCTCAGGGGTAGTTCTAACCTTATATCCCGACAACAAAGAAACTTTTTAAGTTTAATGAATGATGCACGTGCTATTTCAATGCGTGTCCTAATTTTTTTGGTTTGGTCTATATCTGATGTTATCCATGTTTCTAAGTATTTATAGTTATTAACACTCTCAATTGCAGTATATTCAATAGTCAGTTGGATATTTACATGTGCAGATTTAGTCATGATCATGCATTTAGTTTTCTTTAAATTTATCTTCAGTCCGTACTCATGACAGCGTTCATTAAGGCGTTGCATTACGTTCTGTAAATCATTGTTGTTATCAGTCATTAGTACTGTATCGTCTACAAAACGTAAGTTATTCAAAACTTCTCCATTGATAGATATACCTTCTATTGAGTCTGAGAGCACTTTTTGAAATACCGCTTCACTGTAGACATTGAAAAGTAGTGGGGACAGCACGCAACCCTGGCGGACTCCTCTCTCTATTTTGATATTTTGGGTGTACTGATTGTCAGCTCTTACCTTGGCAGTTTGATTCCAATATAAATTAGATATAATTTTCGTATCACGACTGTCAATATTTTTGCTTTTTAATATATCTACAAGCTTTTTATGTTGAACCTTATCAAATGCCTTTTCAAAGTCTACAAAACATAAGTACATGTCCTGATTCATGTCCATGCATCTCCGAGCCAGCACATTCAAGCCGAACAATATCTATTAGTTGACACTAATTAATTTCTTATTTAATGTTTTAACTAAACTTGACTATCAGAAATTTTAGTTTTTTATTAAATATCTGGTACTATTCCCGCAAAAAATAATTAACATAAACGTTTGTTTGTACGAAACCTATTTATAGCTGATTATTTTTTAATTGAGAACTTCATGTGATATAAAAATGAAGAACAGATATATATTTTCTTAATAAGTCCAAAACAGAAGTGATAACAGCCATGCAGCTTGTTACTACTTTTATCAACTACATCTGTGAACCGTCTCTTGGTCGAAACTTACCTGTTTTTACCAGAATTAATGGGTTAGAAACGACAAAAAAGGTTAGGACTCCCTCTTACACTGGCAACAAAATTATAATTAATGATACGGACATGGGAAAGTAAAGTAATTAAGAATAGAGATTAAATGAACGAAATTAATGATTTCTTGAGGTCTAGGAACTAAGCAAAAAATTTGAAGGTAGAAGTAAAATATGGTTTAACTGCAGTTAATTTTGACTATAAATTAAAGTAAAGTAAGTAGTGATGTAGGATAGTAAAGTATCTACCGACAAGAAAGCATTTAACTAAAAATTATAAATGGTGTTTTGTATGTCTAATTGAATTTGACACCAATTTATGCAACTATAAAATAATATTACACTTTTTAACTCCAGGTTGTTGCAGTTGATGTGTGCGTCGAATATATATAAATTAATAGAGAAAAAGAAGAAGACACAAAAATTTGTAAAATAATGTTATAGTTATATCATATTTAGATTTACGGTAAATTTCGGACTTTTCAACTTATGATAGGTATTTAAGATTAGTTTAAGTAAATAAAATGTTATTAAATTAAATTAATTAAAATAAATTAATTAATATTAAAATATCAAATCTACCTGCATTATTTCAATGATCAATTTCGTTACCACGAAACAAGTCATTAAGGGTATTAGTATAAAGTAGAAAGACTTTGTCTCATATTTTTGTACACAATTATGGGATTTGGAAAGTGTTGACGTTTGGAGGATTGAGTCGAGGATGTTGATTGGTCAACAGAAAATTATGGAAGGGATTGAGAGACGAGAATGATTTTTGAAGCAGAAAAAGGGGGAGCATCTGCTGTTGGACGGGAAGTGAGGAAAGATCAAATCGACAAAGTGTGTTTTTTTAAACGTTGAAAGAAAAGTATAGATTTTGTGAAAATAGAAGTGTCAATAAGTTTTGAAGAAAGCCGATTTGCCGGATGAAAAGGGTGCAGAATTTGTAAGTACAAACAAATTATTATTCCCGGAGAGATTCGTAGTTAAGCAGATAGGAGCAATCCCAAAAAGAGATAGAATCTTTTGATCGACAGGACTGTTTTTATAAACAGAACCAGGGAAGGAATTTTTTCGATAGAGAGTTAATTAAAGTGAATCAGTTTCATAAAGTGCAGAGAAAAATTTATCGAGACGAGACAATAGATGGGACTAATGTTCCTATTGTAATTTTATATGTGGAAGCTATATGATTTGGGGAACATTTATTTCTAAGAGATTTCCTTAGTTGTATAAACAGTTTTAAAAAGGTTTATTTTACTATTATATTTTAATTGTATTGCACAAATTTGAGTTTGCTTTTATTTACTGCTTTTACTCCTCTTCTTATTGAACACTATTGAAGATAAAGATATTTTTTGAACTTAAGTAGGAACCCTGAGATAAGAAAACATATGAATTATGAAATTGGCGTGGTTAATAAAATTTATTCACATATTCCTAATAAAATTCTTAAATAAAATTTTTTTGTTTTAATTAGCTAATTGAATCATAATTAATTTAATTATTGTTACAACCTTTACAAAGGTTGTTATACCTTTGCAAAGTTACAGCAAACCAAGTCGCTGCTCAACTCCTTATGAATGGAAGAACTACGAACCGATATAATGGCCCAAACACTAGAAGAAGATTGGATTCGGAGACAAACCACCTAGATACTCCTTTTACACTAAAAGAACTCCACGACGGTATGAAGAGGTTAAAAAACGGGAAAGCTGCAGGTGTGGATGATATATGCAGTAACCAAATAAAGCATCTAGACCAAGGAGCAAAAAACTGGATCTTGCAATTTTATAACACGTGCTGCAAAACATGCGAAATTCCAAAATCATGGAGAAAATCTAAAGTAATAGTCTTGTTAAAACCAGGAGAGGACCCAGAAAACCCCAGTAGCTACAGACCTATCTCTCTGTTGTGTCACTTTTTCAAACTATACGAGAGACTCATACTCGCCAGAATAGAAAAAAATGTCGACAAGCACCTCATCCCACAACAAGGAGGATTCAGACCCGGCAAAGCTTGCACCGGTCAAGTCCTCGTACTAACAGAACACATTGAAGAGGAGTTTGAAGAAAAACTTATAACAGGGGCTGCTTTCGTAGATTTGACAGTAGCCTATGACACAGTAAGGCACAAAACATTGCTCCGCAAATTATACGACACTCTCAGTGACCACCATCTGGGTAAGGTCGTATATTCCTTACTGCAAAACAGATGTTTTTTCGTTATGCTGGAGGGTAAGTAGGTGGAGAGTTCAAAAACATGGCCTCCCACAGGGAAGTGTTTTAGCACCAATGCTTTTCAATATATACACAAACGACCAACCTACGCCGATCGAAACCAAGCACTTCCTCTATGCTGACGATCTTGCAAAATGTGCTCAAGGAAATAGTTTTGAAGAGGTGGAGAAGAAACTCGAAACTACCTTAAAAACAATGACAGCGTACTACCTGCAGAATTCCCTGAGACCCAATCCCTCTAAAACCCAAGTCTGCGCTTTCTACCTTCGCGCAAAGGAAGCCAAGCGAAAACTCAAAATTGCGTGGAATGGTAATACATTAGAACACACAAACCAACCTATATATCTTGGAGTAACTCTGGACCGGTCCCTCACCTACAGACAATATTGCATAAAAACGAGAGGGAAAGTAACAGCTAGGAACGGCATATTCAGAAAGCTAACGGGAAGTAAATGGGGCGCACGTCCTGGCGTTTTAAGAACAACGGCACAGGCACTGTGTTTCTTAACTGCTGAATATACGTGTCCCGTTTGGGGCAGATCTGCCCACACCAAACAAGTTGTTACTGCGCTAAATGAGACATACAGGATAGTAACGGGGTGCATGAAACCAACCCCACTCTCAAATCTATATAAAGCAGTGGGTTTTGCAGAACCCTCAACACGCAGAGGCGTTGCAGAGCACATAGAGAAAATTAAACAGATCGCGGAAGAGCGGCATGCCCTATACAGAGCTCGAACACCACGAAAGCGACTAAAATCTAGGAAAAGCTTTCTTGGAACAATGCAGGATGAACCGCCTGAGTATTTTCCTCTTCCCCAGGTTCAATGGACCTTCCAGTCCCTAGACTTTAAAACGTGGAAAACTATGAATAGGATAAGAACGGGGGTCGCTCCAGTAAAATCAAACATGGCAAAATGGAGGAAAAATCGACCAAGATGATGTGAACTGTACCTGTGGAGAAACACTGTCATCATCGATGTACTCTCGAAGATTTGTGGCTCGCCAATAAAGATGTAACCGACGTAGCCTGATGCTGGGCCGAAATTTTATGAATGACATGTCCGGACACAATAAAAGACAGTAAAGTAAAGTAAGAAGAAAAGATTTGTTATATACTTGTTTCCAAGTTCTATTCCCATCTCTGTGCATTTTCTCCTCCAGTTGTTTAATGTATCCTGAATATAGATTTTGAATGGAGATAAAGAACATCCTTGC
The DNA here is from genome assembly GCF_040954645.1 of Diabrotica undecimpunctata. Classification (NCBI taxonomy): domain Eukaryota; kingdom Metazoa; phylum Arthropoda; class Insecta; order Coleoptera; family Chrysomelidae; genus Diabrotica; species Diabrotica undecimpunctata. The sequence continues at coordinate 61,545,702 of NC_092804.1, read as the reverse complement.
CTTCAGCCTTTTGTGACATTAAATAGGTCCGAAATTTTATTCTCCATTTTAACGGCTATCTTTTCATTTATGTACATATTAGCTACAGCGTTAATGTATTATGCATTACAGGCCCGCCTTTGTCAATATTTCAAATAATCTTTTTAAGGGCACTGTATCATAGGCCTTCTCTAAGTCACCGAACACTAAATGAGTCGATAAATTTCTGGCTGTTCTTTTCTCTATAATTTGTTGAAGCACAAATATATTATCAACACAAGATCTGCCATCACGGAATCCACGCTGATCTTCTATTTCCTCATATATTTTTTTTTCGATTCGTTCTTTTATCAATTGACCGTACATCCTCCCATATGAGCTAATAACGCTTATAACTTTGTAATTTTTGCATTTCTTTTTGTCTCCCTTATACACACCAAGCTCCAGTCTTCTGGAATATTTTCTTGTTTGATTAGACATGTATGAAAGATTATCTGCAATAATTTTATTAGTATTGACGGTCCGAGTTTTATTATTTCAATGGGATGTTTCCATTTCCTGTGGCTTTTCCGTTTTTATTTCCTTTCAGGTTCGTCTTATCGTGTTCAAACTGATTGTTTGTGCTTCGTCTATTAGATCTGTTCTGGAGTCTCTGTAATTTATTTCGCAATATGGTTTTGCTTCCGGGATTTGTAACATTCTTCCCACTCTTACATACTTATGGCGTTCAATCTCGTTATAAACACATCAAAATACTAAAATTGCAAAAAATGAAGTTATTCCATGTATACAAACATTATATTTAACACAAAACAAAGGCTCAATTATTTCTATAACAAACGCCTCGTTGAGAGAAATAATGCTCCCTTTACTTTAAAATAAAGTTATAAGTTCGCCGCAATCTACTTAATAAGTCTGTACGAATATGTCGGTTTGAACTGAAACCTTTGTAGAACTTCTGAATTCGAGTTAGTGGCTTAGACCCTTAATTGGATGCCGTAAATCCAAACTAGATTTAGTAGAGATTTGTATACGAGAAATTTGTTTTGTGCTGTTAGTTGTGATTTTAAACCGATGATCCAATAAATCTAACGTCGTTGCTCTCCCTGGTATACTTATATAAAGTTATTCGTTAAGATACAGTGTCTTCTCTTACTGATGTTGTTACATTTAATTTACGAAATGTAAAGTTTTACGTTATTTCAGTAAAAATATTGTAGAGGTATTTACACTTAGACAAACATTACTACGTCAATCAATATTCGTCACAAATTTTATAACGTCAAGAATGAATGTTACCAAAATAACTATCATATACGTTGTAACCCAGGCTGTGGATGGAAAAAATGCGAAAAATAAGTTAATTTTAGAAAGTTACTCTGTTTTATAAAGGGCGATGTCAGGAACAGCTTCCCAGACTGTGCAGCAGCATATTTTGGGTTATTATTTATTTATGAGACTTTAAAGAAATAAGATATGCACTTTTTGATTCAGATTATTGCGAAGCCTGAGGCACTTGTCTTTATGAAATATAGCCATAGCATTATTAAAGTAAATTGGATAAGTTTTAATTTAAACTTTTACAAGTTTATTTTCGATCAATTGTTATTGCCTAATTACCGCTCATATTTTTTTGTAAAAATGCTTGTACAATAATTTTTAATGCATTACATTGAAGCACGTTTGATATACAACAAAATGAAATTGTATTAAACTGCATCGATCCATTTGTTGCCAAGATATGAAAAAAATAAGCCAAGATATAAATAAAAAGTACAAAGCTATAACTGTTTAAAATAAAACCACAGGGACTTTATCTAAGGCTCATTCTCTTCTTAACTTTATCACTATAGTGTTAAAAAAACATAAAAAATGTTTTTACCTCTCAATTAAAAAAAATGTCTACGACCATAGGAGCCCAGATAACCTCTTCTTTGAAGAACATTTAAATGGGAACTTCAAATCACCAAAAATATTTTGTAATTACTTAATTTTTTTATGTTTCGACATTTTTTATAATTAAAAAATATCGAAATCAGTTAGGTTTTCACCGAGATATTACAACTTTTTCCGCCGATTTGTACTGCCAATTCAATTTTCTTAAGGACCACGACGGTCTGAGGGAGATTTTCTTCACAACCATGACTAATTAGTGTATGAAATCGACTTCTTTTTTACTCACAATTATTTATTTTTACCTTTCTGAGTTTGCGACAGAGACAACTACTGAAGTTAAAAATCTATCAGAACTTGTAAACAACTTATTTAAGGTAGCGATTTTTACGATTAAGTTTACTTTATTTTTACTGTATAATAATAAATTTTGTTGTCTGGTTATACTTATAATAGTGACATTTGGAGGAAGAAAATAAACGGGCGTAGGCTTCTCATCGTAACAGTCGTAACAGAGGACGTAATAGTGATAGATGACGTTACAGATCCACTGTGACCAATAATGTTAAATGCGATCTTATGGCAGGTGGTATCTGGATACAAGGTATTGAACATAACTATACAATCATACTAATTTTGTTTGCGTTAAAGCTGATTTTGACGAATAAATCAAATAAATACTAAAATTATAGTTCCGCATTTAATTAATAAAGATTCTAACGTCCGCCACTGGTTATTTGTCAAAAAAGTTGACGTTTTTCAATTCTCTAGGTTTTCAAAAATGTTTATACCTTGAATATTAAGTTTAATTATTGTTTAACGAGACGTTTAAATAGTCAGTAGCAGCTGTCTTAATAATTGGTGAATATAGAAATAATTTCCATGCAGAGACACGTTTTTTTCAATGAGAGGTACCCCAATCACCCTATACCAAGGATTTATTTGAGGGAGCTTCTTTGGACATTTAAAGAAATAGATAGTGTTCAAGATGCTAAATGATTTGGTCGACCAACAACTAGTGATGACAAAAAAGACATAATTGCAGAAATGGTAGTGAACCATACTTCTTCTACAGCCCAAATTGCGTCTATCTGTGGAATTAGTCAAAGGACAATACACCGAGTGTTCGCTAAAAACAAATTTCATCCATACAAATTAAAAATTGTGCACTAACTTTCAGATGATGCTCCCGACCAAAGACTCGGATTCTGTGAAAATATGTCCAATTAAATTAACCAACAGCCAGATTACATGAAAATAATTTGTTTTAGTGACAAAAGTACTTTTTTCCCCAATGGAAATGTTCACACACAATGTGAGGCATTGAGTGACACAAATCCTGGCGCCTTTCATGAAAAACATAGTCAATTTCCAGAAAAAGTAAATGTTTTGGCAGGTATTTTGGAAACCAGATAGTTGAGCCTGTTTTTCTCGATGCTAACTTAACCGGTGAACTGTATCTGGAATCTCGAAAATAACGTTTCAACAAGATGGTTCTCCTGCACACTATTATGGTGCAGTAAGACGTTACCTAGATAAGAAATATCGTGGTAAATAGATTGGACGACAAGGTTCGATACAATGGGCAGCTCGGTCACCGGACCTCATACCATTAGATCTTTTTGTGTAGGGGTACTTGAAATATAAGGTTTATGCTACAGCACCCGATAGTAATTATAACGAATTTTTGAGTTTGCATTACAAAAAGAGCACATTTTAAACATTTAATATAAGAACTGGTTGATAAATCTTTAATAATTAAATACGAAATTAAAATTTTAGAATTTATTCATTTAGTTATCAAAATCAACTTAAACCCAAACAAAGTTAGTATGATTGAATAGGTATTTTCAATACCTCTTAAATGAGATATAACTTGCCATAAGGTCCCATTTATAATTATCGGTCACAGTGTCTCCGTAACGCCATAAGGTACGAAGAGAACTTTTGACTAGCACTGTATAAGTAGAACGAAATACATTACAACAAAAATAATAAAACATCTAAACAGCCAAGCCGGTACAAGCAATATATAAAATAAATAATTAATTTGGACTGTGAGTACTTATCTCTACTTTCGCCAATATATAGACAGATATATCATGCTTTAATTTCACATAATGATTAATTATTAATTTTGGTAAAATATAAATAATAATGAATAAGAATTTAAATAAATAATAGTACATACATTTGATTGATAATAAATATTTAATTAAATTGATATTGGCAAGTAATTGAAATAGGTCATTATTCTTAATTATAAACTTTTAGTTAGATACATACTTAAATATTTAAATAGTCCGCTTTTAGCTTTTGGCATAACTCAATAACAATATTTATTACAGCAATGAAAATTTGACACCAATGTATATTTTTGTCATGTAAACCTTTATTTCTAACTCATCATCACTCTCTTTGCCTATATCACTATACGGACTCTGCTTTCCTAATTATCTTTATCCATAACTTTTTCATCCATCCTAAGGTATGACAATAATAATCCTCTTTATAGATAAGCCCTGTCTAAGCTGAATATTATTTTGACGTTGAACATGTACTACTACCTTAATGTATGCTCTGTCATTTTCGCATCAGTTGATGCTTCCTCTAATATATCAATTCTTAATATTATCATTAAGAAACGCAAGCTGGAATACTTCGGTCACATTATGAGACACCCTGAAAAATATGATCTTTTACATCTGATCATTCAGGGAAAGATCCAAGGTAATCGTGGTCCTGGTAGAAGAAGAACATCATTGCTGAATGGCTCAGGCAATGGTATGGAAAATCAACTACATCGTTATTTAGAGCTGCTGTCAATAAAGTCACGATAGCGAATATGGTAGCCAACAACGATCTATAACGGTCATGGAACTAGAAGAAGAAGAATATTATCATCCACTTTTTGTCACTTTATTCGTCCATTTAAACAATCTCATTTCCGCCTTATGGGTTCGTTGTTCTTCTTTATTTGTAACTCTGCAACATCCAGTTGCAGCAATGTAATTTGTGTTGCCTTTCCAACACAAATTACATTACATTAGCTATACTTTTTCTTTTAAAGTCAATGAGATATATCACCTGCTTTCTTCCATTTCATCTATTCCACCCTAAGTCTATTGTATGCAGCATCAGCCATTTCTCCATTATTCCATTATTCTCTCAAACCGACCCCAGATACATAACATTATTACTTTTGAACAATCATTTTAATTATACATTTCACAATTGATTTGTAAATCAACACTAGTGAAACTCTGTTTTTGACACTAAGTTTTAAATATTTTTCTTCAAAAGCGTCTACATTGTAAATTCAGCCTTTACAATAACCATTTTTAGTATTACCTACTAACACAACATCATCATCACACATTAAACACCAAGGAACGTTACGATATAGTTTTTTTGTTATCTGATCCAACACTAATGAGAATAAATAAGGACAGCATAAAATCCTACTTTCACATAAAATTTTCCATAGTAGCCATCCAGCGCCTCCACCAATTACAAAATCTTACATACCTATTACAATTCCAAATTTCAAGACAGTCAAGACTCTATTCTGATTTTTCTCATTGATCCTCCTGAAATAGTCCTCAAATCTGTTTATTTTGTTATTTTTTGTAGTTTGACACTAAATAAAAATTATTACTGGCAGCATTACAAAATAATTAACGTTGATTAATTAATGGGTTAAAATTAAATTTGGTTAATTTTAGTATTACTAATACACAATGCTAATACTACTTAAATAAAATTAACTTTTTATTTAGTTAAAATAATAAGTCACTAAATTTTTGGTTTAAAATTATTGACATTGTACGTACTATTTGTAAACACCCTGTAAATATAAGTTGACTTCTGATGTGAAGACCTATGAAGAGATTAACTACTATTTATGTTTATATATTTTCAGCAGTAATATTTGTAAATAAGTGAGGTACCAATCATCAAAATATTGTTTCTGTCAAAATTTTTGATACAAGGAAGATCAAAAAAAGATGAATAACTTAAAAAGTATCAATGTTTGATTATGGTAATTTATAAAAATATGTAAAAGGACACAACGATATATAGGGTGCCCTATTAGAAGTTTACAAAATTTATCGTGACTTCCGGTTTCATCGGAAGTGATAGCACCTGTAAATATTTTAGACGTGTAGATCAAACATAATTAATCGACCATTATACCAATATCACTATATATTAATGTCAAATAGATATATGAGAATGCAGAGAAGCACTTTACGCTTTTAATGTGCTGACACAAAGTTGTGTAGATATAAGTTAGGATATACATATGTTTTTTTCATTGATTTTCAGCAGGCATTTAATAGAGTAAGACATCAGAAACTTGTAAAACTGCTAAGAGAAAGGAATTTAGACAGTCTAGACATACATACGTATTATAATTAATCTGTATTGGGATCAAAAAGCCATCATCAAAATTGACAACTATGAGACAGAAAACATAAACAATAGTTCTCCAGGGATATGTGTTGTCTCAATTTTTATTCAACCTTTTATTATCACCAACCTATATGCGTCTACTGTTGGACATAGGTCTTGCTTAACTCTTTTCATCTGTCTCTGTCTGGTGCGGCTTACATGCAGTTCTTGCTAACACGTTTTAGGTCGTCAGTCCTACTAGTTGGTGGGCGTCTTATATACTCCGTAGTGCTTCTTGTCTTGTCTCCACTTGACAATACGTTTTGTCCATCGGTTGTCTGATAATTTAGCGACGTGTTCTGCCCAATATCATTTTAGGACGCGATTTCACTCCATAAGTGAGTACAGGTAAGACACATTGGTCAAAGATTTTCCTTTTAAAGCATATGGGTAGGTCCGATTTAAATACATAGTTTTTACCCAACGTTGCCCAGGCTAATCCTATGCGACGTGGAAGCTCACATATCTGGTTATCTTCGCCCAACCGAATTTTATATCTTAAGTACTTAAACGATGCAGTCTGCACAATATCCCTTTCATCAACAGCAATATTTCGATTTAGCACCAGATTAGTCATTATTTGCATCTTGTTTATACTAATCTTTAGTCCGACCTCCAAGGAAGCGTGATATAATTTTTCAAACATTATTATTGCATTATCTATACGATCAGCTATAAGGACGATGTCTTCTGCAAATCTCAAATAACTGAGCTTCTTTCTATTTATGTTGATACTCGTTCAGGCTCGTTCAGATGTGCCTGCTTACAAGTATGTTCTAAAAGTGTCGTGAATAGCTTTGGAGAGACTGTGTCTCCTGGCCGTACTCCTCGCTGTATACAGAGTTTATTTGTTTCTTGTTCAGATAGTCTTACGCTAGCTGTAGCATTTTGGTAGAAATATTTGATTATGCTACTGTAGCGATTGTCTATTCGGCATTCTGTCAATGCTTTTAACATTTTCTAGTGGCTTACGGTATCGAATGCTTTCTCGTAGTCGACAAATATCAGTGCCAATGATTTGTTGTATTCTGTAGACTTCTCTATCAGGTTCTTTATCACTAGTAAGTGGTCGTTAGTGCTGTATCCCGATCTTAATCCAGCTTGTTTTTAAGGCTGTTAAAAGTCTAACTTTTGTGAAAAAATGTGTGAAAGCAAACTGATAGGACGGTAGTTTTTTAGATCTGTTATGTCTTCTTGCTTATGCAATAAAATAATGACTGCATTGTTCTATTGAGAAGTTTTTGCTTGGTAGATGCATTTGGTGAAAAGCTTGGCCAAAGCCTGCATAATTTTATTTTCATCTAGTTTGATCGATTAGATCACTACTCCGTCATCACCAGGGGATTTGTTATTTTTCATTTCTAAAAGTACCGTTTTGACTTCGTATGGAGTTATTTCTTTCAGTCATTCTGATCCCTGGTTTGTGATTTTGGGCAGGGGCTGATCTTGCCTTTAGTCAATGCGCTCATATATTTCGCGATAAAAGGATTCGACAACCTCAAGAATTTTGGTTCTATCCGTAGTAATGTTTCCATGTTTGTTTTTTATTTTGTACATATTTTGATTGCTTATGTTGTTCGTATTTCGCCTCAAAACTTTTAAAATTTGTTTTCTTGAATTATTAAAGTTATTTCTCTTGTATTGTTTTCTCTTACGTCTTTTCGAATTAAACGGTGAATATCTTTATTTAATTCCTTCATTGTTGTATAGTTGGAGTCGTATTTTTTCTTCAACTGTTTTCTTTTACCTATTACCTCTTTGGAATTTTGGCTTCAACTTTTACAGGGAATCTATTTTTAAAGAATTATTATTATAAGAAAACTACGATATAGCAGTAAACGGAAAACTCCTAAGCAGCATAAGATTTGCATATGCCATAGTACAAATAAGTGTAGTATTCAGCACGGATAAAAAATAAACGTGAAGAAAACTAAGTTCGTGTTTAAAACAAAATAACATGTGCAAGGGACGCTATCTAGGAACTTAAATAAATGGGAACAAAGAGCAAAGTAGAGAAATAAGAACACGCGTTGAAATTAACATAAAATTGAGGATAAGAGTGTTAAAATGTTACGTTTTATCTACTTTGTTATATGGGATACAAAGATAAACATTAAAGTTAGAACAAATAAAGAAGTTAGAAGCATTTGAACTGTGGTGCTATAGACGGCTGTTGAGTTACTAATGCTGAAGTACTAACACCATTACAAAAAGAGTGCGAAGTCATTACAACAACTAAAGTGAGAAAGCTGGTGTACCTGGGTCATATTACCAGAGGTGAGAAGCATAAAATGCTTAGACTTATCCTGCAGGCAAAAATCAAAGGTAAGAGAAACGTCGGCCTAAGGATTTTGTATCAAATGGTATAATTGCAACTCAGTATACCTCTTCAGAGCAGCTGCAAATAAAGTACGGATAGCTATGATGATAATTATCCTCCAATAGGAGAAGTAATTACAAAAACAAGATAACAATATGTGTTAAAATATCTGTAAAAAAAAACGGGTGTGGCAGTCCAGTGGGACTGCCGGTAGAAGTTATACTTCTATACACGCGTTCGCCGTTAAAAATTTATATAGGAGTCAACCTGCACAATTATTACATATGTAATGCTATAGGTAAGAGACAGCAGAAAGAGAAAAATAATTAGTTATATAAGTATATGGTGCATCGTTTGCTGTATATAAACATTTGACCTGTAATAGGAGTATAGTAAATGAAGGATTATATCAATATTTTAATGAAAATATATATTTTTATTTTTATATGTGTATAAAAAGAGTTGAATGCAAAAAAAAATTACACATACTCTGCAGTAAAATTCATTGTTTATTTTGTTATTAATATAAAAATTACAATACAATAAATACACTGCAACATAATTCAATATAATAATACAATATAAATTAAAATGTAATATTCATAAGTATTTAAAACTGCCAATATACATATAACTTACTTTACGAAGATAAAAATAAAAAACCAACAACTCGGATTATGTTGTAAATTTTCATTTTATTTTAAAATTTATGTTTTTTTGCGTATATTACATATATTTAATAGGATTAACGTGAGGTTTTTAAATATTTCAAAAATAAAAAAGGAAATTCATAATTGGGATTTGAACTCACAACCACCAGCGTATGAACCAAACACGTAAAGGATTTGCCAATTAGACATGACACTAAAAGATTTCAAAATTGACAGTTCTCGGTAAAACAGTGATTATTTTGAAATACAAAAGCCTAAAATAATTATAAACGTTTAATTTTAAATAATACAAAACATCACATAAATATTAATATTAATGCATATTATATTATATATAATATTATATATATATATATATATATATATATATATATATATATATATATATATATATATATATATATATATATATATATATATATATATATATATGTATAATATTAAATACAAAAGGAACATTTTTATTCTCGAGAGAGGAAGAGAGAGAAAATATATCTTCTGTCTCTCTCTTACTCATTATCTTACATATGTAATGGTTTCACAGATTCACTCTCATGCAAATTTCCAACGCCGACCGTGCGTATAGAAGTATAACTTCAATAATTTTTACACAAAAATTAACAATACAACGATATATAGTGTTATATTAAAAAATTTAAAAAATTCATGGTGAGTTCCGTATTTATCGAAAATGATAGTAAGTGCAAATATTTTAGACGTGTATATCAACCATAATTAATCGACTATTAAATCAAGCAGTGAACATTTTTATTCAAAAATTTGTGGACGAGAAGACTACTTTGTAAATCCTCGTATTTCTGATTTTGTGCAAAAATATGTTTCTTGTCTTAAAAGTAAACCGCTGTACACTTTTCAGAACTAACGAATATTGACAAAACTCGTTTCTATAGAATCACAAGTAGCGTTATTAAAATTTTCTCGATCTAAATATAGACAAAACAAATTGATGTCACTTTAACATTTTGCATATTTTACCAAATCTGTTATGTATATTAAACTAATCTCAACATCCTGCAAGGCATACTCGACTGATATTCAAAGCGTGATCTTTTCTTAATATTTTTTGTTACACTTTCCCTACCCAGGAACACTATTCATATTTTATAAGATAAAAACAATTGCAATTATAATTAACTTAAGAATGCACTTTTTAATGAAAGTTATTCTGTAATTACATGTAATTCACATGAATAAAGGAAAAACGTATTCTCAAGAAATAAATGTTTATAGTTTGGGGCTAGCCGTAAAAATGATTAGTATTATGCGAATTAGAAATACAAAATATTTAAAAAACTTACTATTAAGTAAAAAAACTTCTTTGGTAAAATGGTATGAAATTTATTAAAAAATTGAAAAAATATCTAAAATAGATTCATAAATTTTCAGAACGTTTTCAATCCTATCGGATCATGATCAGTGAATAACGTCTATAAAATAATTGGAATTATATTAAGAACAACAAAAGCCAAAAGAAAAAGAATTTACACAGTGGGGTATATAAACTTACATGTGGCGACAGCCCAAAAACTTACATCGGTCAAACGGGTAGCACCTTTAAAAAACGGATGGTAGAACACAAAAGAGCTTTCAATAATAGAAACACATATTCTACTTACTCACTTCACCTTCTAGATCATAATCATTCTTTTAATAATCAATTTTAAATTCTTAACATTCAAAATAAAGGCCTAAAGCTATCATTATTAGAATGTAACGCAATTAACAAATTAAAAAATACAGATATAATTCTGAATGACCAACTTGAGACAAACAGTTCTCCCCTCCTCACGTAGACTATAGTTATACGTATATATGTAGTTAAAGACTATAAAGTGTTGGACGCATAACAAAACTAGCTCACTTGAGAAAGGCGCTCTGTCGAAACAGCTGTAGTGATAATTAATTATAATAAAAATTTGTGGTTAAGTGTAAGTTAAGTGTTGAAAACAAAAGTTTTTAGTGTTTTTTGTCCTGTAAATTCTTCAAAATTTAAATATAGATTCAATATTCAATTCGAACTCGGATTTCAACCTCCGGGTCAATATCTTTGGTTATCCATTAGCCAAAATATTTAAATTTATTTACGTCTTCTATAGGGGCATTATAAATTTGAATGTTAACTCGTAAATTTGGACGTTTGTTTACTACCATTTTTGTTTTACTAGTTTTGATTTTACCACCACAGGATTTACCTTTTTCTGTTAATGCATCTAGGAGTCGTTGAAGTCCTTTTGGAATGTCCGCCAGGATGACAGTATCATCGGCAGATCCCTTGTTGTTGATAAGCCTTCTGTTAATTTTAAAGCCTTCTTGGATATTTTGCAGTCCGCTCTGGAACACTTCTTTAAAATAAAGGTTGCAGAGAAGAGCTGACAGAACACACCCCTGGCGCACTTCTCTTGTTATGGGGACACTAATGGACAGGTTTTCACCTATTTTGACTAAGGCTGTCTGTTTCCAATACATATTTTTAATAAACTTGATATCTTATTGCTCTAACCCATAACTAGTAATAAGGTCAATTTTGCAAAGCAGTGTTGCGGAAAGGTGGAGTACTGTATCATATACTTTGTTAAGTAGTTGATGTAGTATAATTAAACTTTCTTCGTCCAAGAGTTTTAACATTTTAACATATATGTCATCAAAACCTGCCGCTTTTTGAGGTTTGGCTAGTTTTATTGCATGAGATATTTCGGACTATAATAATATTCAGTGACGGTTCCTTTTGTTCTCTTAAGTCTGGTGTTGCTTTGTTGTCCTGGAAGAGTTCCTGTATGTATTTTACCCATTTTTCTTCTATATCTTTTTGATCCATTAGTAATCGATTATTATCTGTTATACTTAATTGATGTGGAAGAATTCTCTTATTTTGTTTTGTCACTTCTTTAGTTTTAGTGTATATGTTGAAATGATTATGCTTTTTTTGTCGTTCCTATGGTTCATTACAGCGTTTGTCATTTATGTTTGTCATTATACATCATTTTATGTGTTTCCCTATATTTAGTTTCATTTCTGTTTTTATACAGTCTTCTTTCGCCCGTTAATAACAAAATTTCCTGTCTCATTGATTCATTTTTCACATGTTTTCCGTCCTGTTGAAGTTTGTTTTTCTGTGTTTCTTGTATATTGTTTCTTATAGCTTTTCGTATGTTCTCAACCGTATTCACTGTTAATGTATGACTGTATGTTGTAGGTTATTATTTAACGTATTGGCTACCTCTTGACATATGTCATCGTTTTTAAGTAATGCTATGTTTGCTCATATTTGTTTTTTAGTTTGCAGTTTATTTAGACGTATTTCTACTCTGCCAACAGCTGGGTTGTGATCAGATCCAATATTAACCCCGGGATACGTTTTAAGAAACGATATACGAGCACTAATGCCGTTGCATTAATGACACGGAAAATAAGACGCGTAATTTTCAAGTTATATGTGACTGTAGTTGCATCGCGATGTCACTATGTCGCGTTGCCAGCGTTACGTATAACTTGACGAGTGCTATTATGAGACCGGCCGGACCGGACCGGACGACATTAGCGCTCGTTTAACAAGGTCAGAAGTCATTAAATTCTCTTTCTGTATTGTTATTCTATTAATATGTAATCTATTTGATTCCTTATGACGTTGTTCTGTTTATCCTCAGGAGCTTTCCAGGCATAAAGTCTTCATTTCCGCAGCCAGAACCAAGTATTTGCTATCGTCGTGTTGTGTTCTTGGCAAAATTGTACAAGCAGTGCAAGAAGTCCTTAATTATTTAGGTGCTAATACTTTTTTAAACCATGACATAATTTTTCAATATCTTCTTCTTCATAGTCTTGCATAGTTCGTAAGTACATACGCTTGTAATACACTCACATTTATTGTAGTTTTTTTATATATGTAAAATTAGTAACCTGTCTAAGAATAAGAGTTTAGTAAGTTTTTTACAGATTTATCAGTTTTTTTCGTCATCATTTATTGCTACATAATTTTTGTATTTTGAACAGTTTTTCCTGAATTGTATACAATGTGATCATATATAGTTACTTTACCAGAGCCTCTCCATCCCATTTCTTTTATTCCAAGGATACCTACTTATATCTAGCCGCTTAATTTCTTTAATGGTGTGTATGTGTGTGTGTGTGTGTGTCCCTTCGGCTCGCAGAGATAAGAATACGGCCGTGGCAAGAAGGCCATGCCTGCTGTAAGGAGCGACTAATGGGTAGGAGTCGAGAGGTGAAGAGTGTACGTGTGTGTGTGTGCGTGTGTTCGTGTGTGTGCGTGTGTGAGTGTGTGTGTGTGTGTATCTATGTGTGTGTCCGTTCGGCTAGCAGAGATAAGGATACGGCCGAGGCAAGGAGGCCATGCCTGTCGTAAGAGGCGACTAATGAGTAGGAGTCGAGAGGTGAAGAGTGTATTTGTGTGTGTGTGTGTGTGCGTGTGTGCGTGTGTGTGTGCGCGTGTGTGAGTGTGTGTGTATGTGTGTGTGTCCGTTCGGCTTGCAGAGATAAGAATACGGCCGAGGCAAGAAGGCCCTGCCTGTCGTAAGGGGCGACTAATAGGTAGGAGTCGAGAGGTGAAGAGTGTAGGTGTGGAAACCTTTCCTGGTTCATACACGCTTTTTACATTTCATGTATCTATTTTCTTCCCTACAGAAAATGTATTTATGATTATAGCTGACTAGTGATTTTGCCGTCACATGCGACGGCGTTCCAATCAATTGCCATCTACAGTCATTTATTAAACTTTTAAAATAATAAACTTCTTGCAATCAACCAAGTAAATATAAAGTATGATCTGGTGCACATCTGACCTGACATCATGTTTTTTTAACATACCTTGTACTATACGTCTTTCGTTGTTTGATTTTGATGAGACATGCTAAGATTCGACGAGTTGTTTATTTTGTACTCAGTCAGAGGCCTTCTTTAGGTCAATAAAGCAAATTTACCTTACCGTGTGTCTATTATCATCAGTAGTGTCATGTGATATCTCTTATGTTGAAGATGCTGTGTAGTGCCCTTTTGGTAGTCTTTGGGTTTTCTTCCTTAATATATTCGTTGCGTCCTTCCCTTTCATTTGCTATGTCACGTGATAGAATTCGAGCAGTTGTTCATGTTATGCTCAGCCAGAGACCTTTTTTAATTCAATAAACCAAAATTTGTCTTAAAGTAAATCTTAAAGTGCCCTTTTGGTTGTCGCCTTTTTTGTTTTTTCCATGGTAATATATTCGTTATATGTTCCTTTTATTTCTTATGTTGCATGTTAAGATTGGATCAGTTGTTTATTTTGGACAAATAAACCTTTTGGGTTTATTTTTCTTTTAGTTAAACTATTTTTATGTAGTGTAGTGCCCGTCTGCTAGTCGCCTTATTTGTTTTTTTTATCTTAAAATATTTGTTATATCACCTTTCATTTATCGCATGACACGCTTTAGTTGGAGTAATAACAACGGAGATATGATGGAATCCCCATTTGGCAATGCCGCCATGTGTGTTTTTTCTGTCTCAACTCATTCGATACCCCCTCTCCTTTCCAATAGTATATCATACACCACGATCCGACTAACAATTCTACCCCCACCACAAAACGCTCAAAAGATATTTTGCTTAATAAAAATCCTACCTTACAATATTACAGTAACCTATATTTTTACCAATTTTGCGCAAAAATTAATTACTGATGAAGTACTAAAATTTCCGAGTAAGGATATTTGAATCAATAATTTCTAGAATGATTAGCAATAAATAGACCATATCGTTTCAAGAACAAAATATGATTGAAATGTCAATTTGTAGTGCAGATGTCTTTCTGAACTACAGAACTAGCAGTTATCGTACCAACCAATAAGTGTGAGTTGTTGTCCTAGCCTTTTTTATGGATAGATTGTTAATATTTTTTTATAACACATTATATAAGTTCTATACTTAAAATTAAAAAATGATTTTAGAAATTTTCAAAGTTTGTTATATGTATGTAAAATATAATTTATTCATCATTTACATTTGTATCATTATCTTGAATTCATGTTTAATTACTTCATTTTGAATATCATTATATTTTATTATAATGGTTTTAAACATCAAAAAATGATATGTTGCACTCTGATAGTGGAAGCATAGCTTTCTTATCGTCAACGTACGGAGCCATGGTTTTTAATTTAATTTGTTTAATTTTATTTGATTCGATTCGATTTTACATAATTTTATTTAATTTTATTTTATTTTGTTTAATTTTATTTAATTTTATTTAATTTCATTTAATTTTATGTAATTTTATTTATTTTATTTTATTTTGTTTTATTTTATTTTATTTTATTTCATTTTATTTTATTTTATTAATTTAGTATATTTTATTTTATACAAATATTTTAAAATCAAAATTAGCCAAATCAGTCCGGTAGTTGTTATAAAAAACGTTTTAAAAAAATAAAATGACGTTCTCATAACAAATAATTCACTTTCATAGAATCGCTCAACTTTTGCGTGAAGTCGTTTTATGAAAAAGATCTACATACAAAAACCAGCCCATGAAACCTTTTTACATGTAAACCATATAAATATAAACTAACATAAAGCTTTAAATTATTTTGCGAAATAAATTTAACCTTAAAATTACAGCAACCAATATTTTTGGCAATTTTACGAAAAAAATAATCGTTTTATTAATTATATAAGTAATTAATACCTATATATATATATATATATATATATATATATATATATATATATATATATATATATATATATATATGTATATATATATATATATATATATATATATATATATATATATCTATATATATATTAGTATAGTAAAATTAATTAAACGTATCGTGTCAACAAGAAAATAATATATTATTTTGTCATATTATAATTGACTCAATAGGTTGAAATGTCAGTTGGTGGTTCAGATTTTTTTCCTAGATGGCGATATGAGTTTAATTCTAAACTAACATAAAGCTTTAAATTATTTTGCTTCTTACCTTAAAATTACTTTAACCAATATTATTAATTATACACTTACCAGCACGAAAAACGGAGCAATTACATTTTTAAAATAAAAACTTAAAATTTTAATTTTCTTTAAACTTTTATCATTATAATAACGTAAATACAAACGAAACAAACTGTTTTAAGTAATTTATAATAAAAATTTAACTTTTGAACAAAGAACTGTTTCAGTAGATAACAATTTAAAAATTAAGAAAAAAAACGTAAGTAAATGTTGTAAAAAAATGACGCTCAATTAATAAAAGCTTAAATCGTGTGCCCGGACAAACTGATTTTAATAATTAATGTTTCCTCCACGTGCTCGAATTATTGCCTGAATTCTCCTTGGCATGCCTAAAATCACATGAGAAATGTCCTGTTAAGGAATAAATTGCCAGTCCTCTAAAAGGGCTTTTTGTAATTGATTTAAAGTTAAAGACGCAGAAACACGACTTCGTATCCTTCGCCCAAGCATGCTCCAAACATGTTCGATTGGGTTTGCGTCTGGACTCATTGCTGGCCAATCCGTTAAAGGAATGTTTACTTCATTTAAAAACTGTTGAGTGATTCTCGCACTGTGAGGCTTGGCATTATCATGCATCAGAACAAAGTCATTTCCAACAAAACTAGCATAAGGAAAAACAAAATCTTGGAGAATTTCATCAATGTACCTGGCAGCTGTTATGGAGCCTCTCGGAACGATGTACAATTCTGCACGTGCCTCTAGAGAAATTCCAGCCCCACACCATAATTGATACTCTACCCCAGGACTGAAGGTACATTCTGTAAAAAGCTCATGTGGTCTTCGCATTACTCTCTCACGGCCATCTGAAGACGGCAAGGTAAACCTGGACTCATCGGTATATAGAACGTGCATCTAATTATTTACAGTAAAATGAGCATGGTTTTTGGCAAACTGATGCCGCGCAACTCGATGGCGCCTGAGAAGTTGTAGGCCTGTTGTAGGTCTGCGACTGCTTAAATTTGCTGCTCTAAGCCTTCGTCTAATTGGTCGTTCACTTACGTTAGTATTTCGGACGTACTGAAGTTGATTTTGGATTTGTACAGCTGTGGCACGACGATCTCGTAGACTTTGTAAGATTATAAAGCGATCATCACGGGCACTAGTTCTTCGTAGGAGATCGGTTCCAGGTCGTCTAGTGTAAGCTTTGATTGCCAAGAAACGTGTAAAAATACGGTGCACAGTACTATTGGATATTTGATACTTTTGAGCAACAAACCGCTCACTTCTTCCGTCTTGAAGCAACGCAACACTAGCAGCCGCTGTTTCGGGATTTACGAGCACAATTCTTGAAGTCGACGCAATTCATTAATTTTTATTAGAAATTACTTATAACAGTTTGTTTTGTTTGTGTTTACGTTATTATAATAATAAAAGTTTAAAGATAATTAAAATCTTAAGATTTTATTTTAAAAATGCAAGTGCTCCGTTTTTCGTGCCGGTGAATGTATTAATATGTAATTAATATTATTAGCATTATTAATTAAACGTATAGTTTTAAGAACAACATATCATTGAGATATCAGATGTTGGTAGTTCAGATTTCTTTCCTAGGTGGCGTAGTTACCCTACCGGAAAAACAGTGCGACTTGTCGTCCTAGCCTTTTATACAGATAGATTGGAAGATTCTTATCTTTTTAACTAGCTAATAAATATGTAATTCACTATGTATAGTTCTTATTCACCAACTTGAGGCAAATAATTCATTATCCGATTATAGTTTTAATAATTTTTAAAAACGTTTATTGCTAACAAAACATTGCAGTTAGTTAATAAACAACCCTAGTGAAAATTTAGAGAATAATATTCGGTATTTTATTCTAATCTATATAAAAAACAGAAAGGAGTGCCTACAGAAAGGCAAAGAACCGGAAAAAAATTTGAACAAAGTATAAAACTGAGAGTATAGACTTCTATTAGACCTCAGCTAAGTCAATGTGAATATTACATCATCGTCACCAATATACTGCACTCAAAGAGGTGAACATAAATAAAAGAGTTTATCTAAACATAGTTTTTATTCAGTTTCTTATCTTTTTATTATGTGAATCCAGAGTTAATCGATAAAGTATAGCGCAATAAGTCAGCATTACTTCTACGTGGTCTGAAAAAATTACATGGGACCGAATCATCAGATACGCAAATATTGGTGAATACGCCCATCCGTTCAAACCGTATCGTGCAATTCAGTAAACTAGATAACAGAACCCGGTGTGCTATAAATTCATTTTCCTCTTTATGTGCGTGAAACACTTGTTATCGCCTTTGAAATATAGCTGGAAAATTTATTTGAAGTAGAGGCCCACCGTACTCCATATAACAGGGGAAATGGGGAGACAATGCGAAATGGCGGGAACAAAACGCGTATGGGAGGGCAAATGCGACATCATACCTTACCTTTTACTTTATAGACTGAAAATTACGAACCAGCCCCGGGGAAATCACGTCACAAAATATAGTAATTGCACGTGTACGGGACTCCAATGAAGTGTATATATATTAACATTTCATCAGGGATTCTGAGGTTGTTTTATGTAACCTTAATTTTAGGAAATGAGTTCAAATTACTTTCTAAGAGCGGAACTTTGTTGTAAAGGATTTTGCCATTAGAACAATGCGTTTTTAAAATTATGAATTCCCAGTTGTATACTCGACGACTATATTATTTATTTTTATTTATGTACCAGTACAAGTATTCATGTACAAGTACATGTATATTAAAATAAAAAAAAAGTATTATACTGGGAGATCTGTTATCTCAGAATCTATTTATTAACCTAATGAAAGACGTGTTCAAAATTTAAAATGGCAAAATAGAGCAATACATATCAACGGATTCGATATCACAAATCTAGAGATGAGATGAGAATAGAAGTAGTAGTAGAATAAAGAATATACTATAAAAAAATAGTGTCAAAGTATATCACCATCAAGAACTCAAACGACAGGAGTCAATACAATCAAAGTATGTAGATAAAAAATAATATAATTTATGTAGTCAGCATTTAACTATGTATCACCAATCTTTATAGGCTCTTTCATACTGCAATCAAAGTCGAAATTATTCGCTTAATATGCTCTCCCCACTATGCCTTATGCTTCCAAAATCTCGTGTCTTACAGAAATCAAAATAGAAAAACTAGAAAATAGAAATCACCCAGAGAAAAATGGAAAGGTATATACATAGTTGAAATAAGTCTGAGAGATAAGAAAACAAACACGTGGATTTCCAATAGGACAATTAACCAAAACTCGCGAAATATATTGAATGAGCAATATGTATTGTACTAGGTATGCACGCGGGACGTCTTGACCCTCACTTTGTTCCGCATTTTGTCCCGCGGAACGAGACGGGATAGAAATTTTTGCTGCGATACGTCTTGCGGGACGTCCTGCATGTCCCGCAAAAACTGCACCTTTATTATTATCGGAGTGATTTGATAATTAAAGTTATACAAGTATCTGCATTATATTTGCAAAGTAAAAATATTTATAGAAATTAAAAGGTTTTCTGTTTTAATAATTCATATTGATGAAATATAATTACTACATTTAGAATAAATTTTAAAATGTTTTCGACAATTCTTTTTGATTTATTGTGACTCACGTCTGGCCTGCACAAAATTGTTTCGATTTAGGTCCTTCCAATAAATCGTGACCCGACATTTCGCGACACCACCAGATGATGATACCTTTGAATCTCACCGTAAAGGTTTTTTTTATTTTTTGGCATTAGGAGGGGTTCCATACAGCTAAGAACATTGTAACTAACTGTAATATATTGATTAGGCTGAATAGTACTACTAGATATTTGTAGTGATTAGTTAGCAAATAAACAATGGTCAACACAATTGTCTACTCAGGATGTCTACTGTCTTAATGTTATCTGTACTAATAATATTGATTTATCGACTGATTTAGTCAGGGTAGACAGGTATATATAGCTTTATAGATTTATTTTGTGTTTTTCATTTTCATTTTCATTTTTTCATTACATATTAGATACAATGTGTCTGATATGTAAGTTCTAACTCTTTCATATAATTCGTCTAGCTGTGTAGTAGTTACACTTTTTTATGTAACGGGCATATTACGCCTTGAGACTATTCACAGGACACGGTCTCACTTTACCAGACAAAAAGTAAAAGTATCTACCTGAATTATCTATAATTAGGGATCGCACTTCATCCACACCTTGCTCACTTTGAAAGGACTGAACTAATTAGAACTTCAGTATGTTGGTATGTCAAACAATACAATTTTCATAAACTAAGAACGATAGTGTCACCTGTTGTTTTGAATGCATGCTTGCCACAGTGTTTTTTTTTGCTATACCCCAAACCGTAGTGGCAACAGTAGGCCAGAAGTCAAAGAATTTCATGCCCATATTTCAGAACCATTTGGTCGATGACAAATTTCTTTTGGATTTTGTAGACTTTAGAGCTTTTCAGTAAATTGACTTTTAAAAATATGCCAGTGTGATCAATTTTTTTTCTGTTAACTACGCCTTTAGTTCTTCTTTTGCCTAGATGCTTGCAGGAAATTAATCTTCTACTTTTGAGTGATATAATGCATTTCCAGCACTATTATGCATGGTCGCTCTAATCTCTTTAACAAATTTTCTTCAAACCATCCTTTAGAAAATTTGCATCCATATTTCTGTGATGATCGTCTGGGCTCTTTGTGGACGAAAAAATTAAAGTGGCGTCGATAATAAAGCCTAATAGTTTCCAACATGAAGTATAACATATAGAATAGCATTTCGTGGAGCCATCTTGCCAGGATGATTTTTTCATATTTTCTTTAGTGAAAATCTAAGTTTCGTCTAAAAATACAACTTGCCTAGGATTATCAGAGGTTTTATTGGTTATGTATCTTTTTTTATACAAAATTGGAGAGTTCATACAATATTTGTCTATTATTTGTCTTTTTATATCGAAAACCGTCGGTCAGATTGCCAATAAAATTTTAAAAGAATCTGCTGCTTAGTCTAGAAAACACTGATGTCTGACCGGCCTATCGAGGAGCAGTACGGCAAGAGATAAGGACTTGCGGCTTGGTGATACTGCTCCATAGGTCCCTATCAAATATTCGTATATGCCTAATAATTAGGTATATATAATAATATGTATTATATATATATATATATATATATATATATATATATATATATATATATATATATATATATATATATTATATGTTCCGAAAGATTTCCGCGGTTAGTACAATTAAACCTACAGCTAAAATTTATACTATTAGAAGAATTAATATTAAAATTAAACTCAACAGTATATATATATTTAGGGATTCTACAGTATTCACTGCCTTCCCTCGCTCAACCGTTTCCATCTCTCTCTGTTGTTCCATTCTCCATCGTTTAGTCCTCTCTTACTCATGGCGTCGTCTACTTCGTTCCTCCAGGATTTTCGGGGTCGTCCTCTTTTCCTCCTTCCTATGGGGCTCCATTCGGTTATTCTCTTTATCCATCTGCTGTCGCTAGCTCTTCTTACATGTCCATACCACTTTAGTCTTTTTTGTTCTATATATGTTAGTATGTCTGTTTCTATTGATGTTCTTTGCTTTATTTCGTCATTACTTCTCCTATCCATTCTTGTTACTTTGCAGCATCTTCGCAGGCATTCCATCTCTGTTGCTATTATCTTGCTGCTGTTTTTCTTGTTTATGATCCAATTTTCGGCCCCATATGTCATAATACTTCGCACTAAACTCAACAGTCTTCCGGGTTAAACCTCGTCGATTATCATTGCGTCAAGCTTGCGACAATCTCTATGATGTCTTCTTCAGGGCTTCCGAGATCTCAGTCTCCCGAGCCCCCAGATACTACTACACTGATCACTAAACCAATGCATTACTGGTACTGGGAACATTTATACCGTCGGTGACGTGGTTTAAGTGGAGGATGGCGTGGGGGTTAGCGGAGAGATTGGCGCGAGTATTAACAGTAGGATTTTGATTGGCGGGTGGAGCGGACGATATTTTCTTTATGAGAGTCTCCATGTCGAAGGTAACCATATGCCGTTATCTCTTTTGTTGAGACAGTCAAGCAAGAAGCTTTTCACTGTCAATGAAGTGGAGCAGCTGTTGCAAATTGGAGGTGGAACTTTACTCATTAAAAATTTATGTGTGACAGCTGTATGAATCAAGTTTTATTTATATTTTCCTATCTGTAGAAAGGGGATTACGCAATCATATATCATTGCATTCCGTTTAAAAAAAAACCCTTTTTTTTAATAATATGTTCTTGTAAATGCATAATTTTGATTATTTGGTAAACCTACATTATAAGCCACAACAAGAAATTAAACAAAAAAATCATTAAAAATTGTGAATAAAATTACTATATAAATACGATACGTTCGGTACTATTAAAATAAAATATTAAAACGAAAGCTTGTTGAGCAGTGCTGATTGACACAACAGAGCAGTAAACTATTATATATAAAGATGTAAAAAAATATATCTGATTACCTTGGCCGCTAGTAATAAAGTTATCCGGATTTCATCCATTCATTACAAGTACTTTTTATATTAATTTTCAAAATGGTGAATGCACCGTAATAACATTCGATAATTTAAAAAATCTAGAAAGAATAATGGATCAAATATTATGGTATAATGGAGAATATAGACTCTCCATCAACATAAAAACCAGTTTCATGAAAATTAACAAGGTGGTGTTTTTTTTTGCTAATTATTGCTCACAAGCTTAGTAAGGCTTTACAGAAAATAGCGACCGTACGTAGATCCAAAAAGTCATTTTTATCTTTGATCTTATTCTTATTCTTATTGTTCCATTTATTTGGATTAAACAATTTTTTACTCGGTAGAATATCAAGTTTTCTTGATATCCTATTTACCACATAAAACTAATCTATCCTTATTTAAAACTAAAGTATGTAGAAAATGTCAATTTTCCAAGTTAATTATTTGATAGTAAATGAATTAGATTATGAACTAAAAATTAGAGGCACAGTTATCAAAACGAATTTAAAGAAAAAAATATAAAAATGTTAATTAGTTTGGGCAATGATTCAGCACTAAACTTAACTGCATTAAATTTTGATGAGGAGCAAATTGCTCTTAATATTAAATGACTATGTTAACTACCCGTAGATTCAAGTATTTCGCGCAAATATTAATCAATAGAAAAATGAAACTTTCATATCTGTTTTAAAACTGTTTTACAAATCCATATATATATATATATATATATATATATATATATATATATATATATATATATATATATATATATAAGAAATACTGGTAAATACAGAAAATTTAGATAAGATGTCAGTTAAAAATTTAGAAATATTAATATTTTGTAAATTGATGGAGGAAACAATCGGCCTCATGCTCAATGTGGGCTTATGTATTTTAGGTAGACAATAAAATCTGGGAGCATATCCATCATAATTATGTAAATATTTAGCAAGTGGTTGATCTATGATCTTTATGTTTTTTTAAGTGAGTGAAATCTTATAATTATAATAACAACTTTAATATTGTTGATTCTTTTCACTTTAGTGAATTTATTAATAACTTTGAACTTCCACAAGGTTACATTTTAGTGAGTTTTGATGTGGTATCTCTTTTCACTAATTTACGTCTTTCTAGTGTTATTACCTCCTTATGAAATCACTGGAACTCCATCCAACCTAACTGTGCTGTATCCTGGGATGTATTTGCAGAATTTTTGCAATTAGTATTTAACACTAATTTTTTGGTCTTTAACGACAAATATTATCTTCAAATATTTGGGACACCTAGGGGTTCCTCAATCTCATCCATCCTAGTTAATTATGTACTGGATGATTTAGTATCTGACCGTTTGGGTCTTTTAGATTTCCAAATCCCTTTTATTAAACGGTATGTTGATGACTTATTACTAGCCTTACCCCCAGACAAGATTCAGGCCACCTTGTCTTTGTTCAATGAGTTTGATCCTCACTTACAGTTCACTGTTGAACTTGAGGACTCTAACACAAATAGTATTCCCTTCTTAGTCATGCGTGTCATCAGAATGGGAGATAACACCTTAATCACAAGTTGATATAGGAAACCAATGGCCTCTAATAGGTTTCTCAACTACCACTCTTGTCATCCTTTTAAATATAAATTAAACCTAATTAAAGCTTTAAGCTGCAGACTAAATAGACTAACACATCCGGTTAATCGAAGGGAATCCCTTCAATTACTTAAAAATATTCTGATTGAGAATTCCTATCCATCCTCCCCTATTAATAAATACCTTTTCTTACAAAGCTATGGTTCCCCTTTAAATGACATACCCAATGGTGACCAACTTAGAACAATATCAAATAATTCCATTAATAACATTGTTCTGCCTAATACTGTACTTGGGACTCCAACTACCCATTACTCATCTCTACCTTATTTTCCTCAGGTTACTGAAAAACTCGTTAAACTCTACAAACAGAATAATGTACCTGTTAAAATTGCAATTAAGAATGTTAAGACTGTCAGAAATTTGTTTTCTAAAACGAAAGCACCCTTGTCCCTTCTGGAACAAGTGAATGTCATCTATCATATACCTTGTGCTGAGTGTGACTCATGTTACATCGGTCAGACAGGGAGATCGCTGAGAGGGCGTCTTACGACACACCGCAGTGATATCAACTTATCTAAGCATAATTGTGCTCTTGCCCAGCATGCTATTAACACTAAGCACAAAGTGAACTTTAATGAAGTTAAGATTCTTAACAAAGAAAGCAATCTCGTCAAAAACAGTTTTTGGAAATTATGGTGTTCAATACTAAAACACCCTAATGCTCTTAATAAGAGAACTGACATTAGTAACTTGAGCCAAATTTATCATGCATTAATTTTACAAAATTAGGCTTAATATGTTGTTTACTTTAAAATTGTCCCCTAAGGTGTATTTTTATCATATTTTTATATTTATAATTTCAAATAAAAATAAAATAAAATAATATTTTCTTTCTTTATTTAACTTAGATTCATTCAACTTACATTTTATTAATTATTTTGTCAATATTACATTTACATATATTAAGTAATTGTTTTTTGATGACTTGTTTAGTAAAATTTTTTAATTGAAACTTTAATAGAATCTTTGACTACTTAAGAAAAGCACTCTACTGAAACAGCTGTAGCGATAATAAATTATAATAAATTTTGACGAAGTTTTGAAAACAACAGTTTTCAGTGTTTTATTGTTGGATAAAATGAATTTCCATCAAGTAACGGTCGAATCCATCACTTACTGAAATAGAAGTAGCATGGGAATCATTTATTCCAATTTTAGTTAGTTTTCTAGAGAGGAAATGCTCGAAAGAATTATAAGACACCAAATAGATTTTATACTGATCTAATCAGTAAAACAATAAAAACAAACTATCCAAATCCACTACTAAATCAAGTCAGTTCAAATCATAACCTAAAGGTAGCTAATATAACACCGTAAGTAAATTTACGCTGAATACATTGTCGGTATAAACTCAACTCATTCAGTTGCTATCAACAAGTCCTCACAGACACTTCGCCTAAGGACTAGCAACCTCCAGTTGAAAACGTTGCTATGTAATCAATTCCTGTTGTAACTTAAACATCATAGTTTATAATTTTAAAAAATGTAACTCAAAGTTAATCTAACAACATTTAAAGGATTTTTACCCATACATTTAGTGGCTTCAAACATGTACATCCAGATAGCACTGATGATGGAATATGAATTCCAAAAACGTTCTGTGATGTAGCCCGAGAGGGTTTTTATTATTATACCTTTATAAAGGAATTTTTTAAATAAAATTTTTGTGATACATCGTATACAGCCAACTACAGGAATTTAGTTTCCTTGTGGATCTCATGTAAAGGTTGAAAAGACTTATATGTTTTTGTACACACTTATGACAAAATCAAAAAATGGAAAAAGGAAAGTATTTTTGAAGTGTGTAAACATTTAGGGCCGATTGTTCGAACGCTAATCAAAACTTATTTGTAATCAAATATTTAATTAAAATCAAATACGTCACATTTTGAGGTTATGTTGACTGATTTATTTTATTCAATTTTATTATTTTGTGTTTTAATTTAAAATAAACCATAATTAAACTCTTTCTAAAGTTAATTTCATGTTTTTATTTACACATCAATAATAATAATAAGCAATTTTTAATAATTTTGACAGCTGCCGTGACGTATTTGATTGTAATTAAATATTTGATTACAATTAAGTTTTGATTAGCGTTCGAACATCTGAGCGATTCGGCTTACAAATCCATCGTCAGAGCTATGGTCAAGTATTTAAAGTATCACTATTAGGAGAGATCTCATTTGGTAAAAAATTAGAGAAAATTTTCTTTTTTTAATCTGGTTTTATTACAAATTGTTCATTAAAAAAATACAAAAAAGATGTACACTGAAGCCCATAAAAACACATTAAAAAATTTGATTATGGTAATGTTGTCAGAACCCGACCATTTATTGGAGTTGAAACAGCAGATAGAATTCTATTCTGGAATTCTGCAAGAGCTTTATATAAAAGACAGATTATTAAAAAAAGTAAACCAAGCATACCTGAATTATTTAAGCCACATAGCTAGAAGAACAGAGACCATGGAACTCTTGGTAGTAGAAGGAAAGGTAGAAGGCTAAAGACCTAAGAAGAAGATCTCCAACACGATGGGCAAACCAAATGAAGACTCAGATGGAAAAATTCCTACATGAAAAAGTCTATCTGGCACAGGATCGCAGACAATGGACACAGCAAGCTAACAATTTTTAAAGTGTCAGCACGCCCTGACAAGAGACCAAGAAATAAGAACCCTAGGTCGCTTGACATGCTACTAAACAAGGCTTTTTTTCTAAAAGTTTAACTGAATCCAAACTGTGTATCACCAACAAAAAATCTAATTTTCTATAAAAGCTATGTGTTGCTAAATGCTTTTTATTTAGTGTAATAAATGTGGACTGGCTATTCTTACTGCCATAAATAAGATTTAAGATTTTTACCAATGTGTTTTTACGAAGGTTCATGTTCACCTGTTCATGATTCCCAACCTTTAGAACTTCAGGGTTCATTTCGTGTTGTTCTGACACTTTGTTATTTTTATATAAAATTAGTGAGATATCGTTGATAGATTTGTAGAGAATAGTCAGCCTGCTTGAGGTACAGTATATCGATTAAGGTGACTAGAGTGATTGAACAGATTGCGAAATGGATGTCTTTCGTCTGTCCAAGTTGTAGACGAAACGTCATGAAAAAACAATTCCACACTACCGCCAATAAATCTCGAAAACTTTACATAACTCTTATCTTGTGAACTCTTCTTTAATACAAAAAGTTAATAAGTAGTCTTCAAAATTTTCTAATTTTATTATATCTTAATTAGATTGACGTTTTCTAAGGTCGTGTCCATTCTGCTTTCATTTTGTATATTTTTACTTTGAGCTTTTTTTAAATTCAGAATTGATCCTATTTTTATTTTTTCAATTTGATGTGTATAATACAATTACTGTATCAATTTTCTTTTTAACAAAGATCTATTAATCGAAAAAAAAAGAAAAATATATCGTTGAAAAATAAATTGTTTTCTAGCTTAGACGAAAATATAAAAATACTTAAAGAGAAGCTTGCTAGTTTGTGAAAAACGTGATTCACATGTAATATAGCTCTAAGTAAAAGCTCCAAATTTCGTCGAAGTTTGATGAAGGTAATTACGGACTACGTGCTTTATAGGTGGAGAATATTGGAGATTGGTTTTATTTTAGTGTACAGCTTTTATTTTCCAGGGTCGTTAAATAAAAAATGAAAGTATCTCTTGGCAGTAGATTAAAGGCAGATAGAATATATATATATATATATATATATATATATATATATATATATATATATATATATATATATATATATATATGCAGTATACTCCCTCTATAACGAACACGGTTATTACGAGGTTTCGCTTATAACGAGATACATTAGATGTTGTGTGAAATTTCTATTGAACTATAACCCTCTATAGCGAGGCAAATTTGGTTATAACGAGAGAAAAAATGATCCAAAAACGTGTTTTTTTTACGTTTTTGGCCCGGTTGTGGCCAAAAACGTTTCTCCGTTTTCTTTCTCTCTCTCCAATGGCGCCACAGCCCAAATCAGGCCTTGGCCTCCTCTAAACTATGCCTCCAACCTTGTCGGTCCCGCGCCGATCTTCTTCAGGTTCTCACGTCTAGCAAATTTTGCGCGTCCGCTGCCACTTCATCCTCCCATCTTTTCCGTGACCTTCCTTTTGGTCTTGCGCCCTGCATTTTACTATCTAGGGCTCTTTTCGGCAATCTTTCTGTCTCCATTCTTACTAGACCAGCCCAGCGAAGTCTCTGAAGGTTAACGAATTCTGAGATCGGTGTCTCTTTGAACAGTTGGTAGAGTTCATGGTTATACCTAGATCTCCATATTCCATTTTGTTAATAGGTCCAAATATCTTTCTTAGGATTTTCTTTCGAAGACTTCCAGTTTCCTTTTTGTCTCTTCTGTCATCACCCATGTCTCGCATGCATAACATACTATTGGTTTGATAATAGTTTTGTAGACCCTGATTTTCGATCTCCAGTGTGTGTTTTTGGAGCGAAACACATGATCGAGTGAAAAATAAGTAGTATTTTTCACTCGATAAACTTCTTTACAATGAATAGATACATCTGTTTCACATTTTTAGAAAATATGATAGATAGAATGATACTGGACAATTTAAAGCAGTTAAAAATGAAAGAATTCTTAAAATTGCAGAAGCAATAATTTTTGTTATTCTTGAAAATACGCTTTATACATTATGTAGTTGGAAAAAAAAGTAAGTACAGATTTTTTGTTTTAACGTATATCATTGACAATAAAAGTAAATAACTTTTTTTCAAAAACGACATTTAAACAATATTTATTAGCATCTTATATTGCTCCGAATGGCTTAATGGTTTAGAAAACTACATAGAGAGATCGGCTTATAACGAGGTAATTAGTCTGCCATTTCAGTTCTCGTTAAAAAGGGAGTCTACTGTATATATATATATATATATATATATATATATATATATATATATATTTATATATATATATATATATTTATATATATATTTATATATATATATATATATATATATATATTAATATATATATATAATATATATATATTTATGTATATGTATATATATATATATATATATATATATATATATATATATATATATATATTCATTGCTTTTTATCGCGCCAGTCATCATCCTGTAGATGCCTTTCGGTCTTGGCTTGCCAATACTCTCTTGCCATGTCTTTCTCGGACGTCCGCTTCCTCTTTTCTGTACTGGTCTCCACTACATAATTTTCTTTGGCCTCCTGTCTTTATTCATACGTCTTACATATCAGCACCACCTCAAACTCTTGGGGTCAATGGTGTCAATTATTGTTGTCTCAATGCCTATTCTTTTCCGTATCTCGTCATTTCTTATTTTGTCGTGAAGTGTTAGATTTCAACAACGTCTCCAAACCCTTTTTTAAATTTTGTCATTTGCCACATCTTAGCTCCATAAGTTGCAATGCTTTCGACTAGGGTCTTGTTGATTCTGATTTTTGTATCTTGTCTAATTTGTGTGTTCTGCAATTTAGTTGTTTGGTAGCTGCTTACCTTTTCCAATTGGTTTCGCAATTTCAATCATACTATGGTGGGTCCTCTTTAGTAATTGTAACTGCAAGATACTTGTATGACTCAACATTCTAATTTTACAGTGGTCTAGCACTAGATTATTTTGATCTACTTTTCTAACCACTAGATTAGATTAGATTAAGAGAGGTGGCCTTTCGGCCTATTGCGACCTTTTCAAATGCGACCTTTTCAGATCTATTGTGGTCCTCTAGTCCTAGATAACATTCTCTAGCCTGACCCTTTTTATAAAGTCTAGTAGCTTCGAGACTGTACCTTCCATGTAGCTATTTGCCGGTGGATTTTCTTCTCCTAATGCAAAGAACCGCACATTTGCCAGACTGTCACACTGACATAAAATGTGCTCTGCTGTTTCTTCTTCGAGGTGACATAATCTGCACAGGTCATCATCTGATAATCCCATCAGCTTCAAGTGCCTATTCAGCTTACAGTGCCCTGTTAGAAGACCTACTAAGACCTTGACTGTTTTCCTGTCTTTGCTTATTAGGTCTGCCGTAAATTTTGGCGACTGTTCTGTAATGAACTGTTTCGCCTGTCTTTGTCCTGGTGAATTCCTCCACCATTCCAGAGACTTGTGAGCTAGCCACTTCCTTGTAGCCGTTCTTGTTACTGATTTAGCAACTCCGCAGAAGGGTTCCGGTCCAATGAATAGCAATGATGAGCCTTGTTTGGCCATTTCTTCTGCTTTTTCATTGCCCTTATGACCCTCGTGCTCCGGTACCCAGGCTACCGTAACCTTGCTACGGTCTCCTAGTTTATTTAAGACACACACGCAATCCCATACTAGCTTAGAATTGACCTCTACAGAATTGAGTGCCTTAAGCGCTACCTGACTATCTGTGAAGATGGCAACTGAATAGAACGTTCTTTCCTGCCTTTCTATTTCTTTCACGCAGTGATGGATTGCAGTTATTTCCGCCTGGAAAACTGTCACATCCTTAGATAGACTTACCGGGAAATCTATCCCTTGATTTGTCCCTACTATGCCGGCTCCCACACCCTCCGATGTTTTTCAGCCATCCGTATACCAGGTAGCAGCAGCTTGTATGGGTACACCTTTATTCCAGTCTTCCCTGCCTGGTATCTTAATTGTGAACTTATTGCTAAAGCTATATCTCGTAACTGTTGCATTCCCCATCACAATATCGGCTTTTAGCTCCTCGATTAGCTTTCTGTTGTCAGTACCATGCATCTGGCTTATATGTCGCTGACTATGGATTAATCTGTGCATCACGGATCTGGCTTCGTCCTGTATAAAGATATGAAGTGGTGATAGATTCAACAGGACTTCAAGCGATGCAGTAGGAGTTGTTTTTAGGGCCCCCGTAATACACAAGCATGCTAGCCTTTGTGTATTACCTAGCAGCCTTATTGCTCCCACTTGCTGCGTCTTTGTCCACCACGTCACCGAGCCATAGGTTATCATGGGTCTAATAACCCTTGTATATAACCATAGAGTCATTTTGGGGTTAAGTCCCCAATTCTTACCGCACATTCTTCTACATCTGCCCAAGGACATAGTAGCTTTCTGTGTGGTTTTTAGAATGTGAGTATTCCATGTAAGCCTATGATCAAAATATACCCCAAGGTATTTTGTTTCTTTGGCAAATGAAATTTCCACTAAATATTCGGTATTTTCCGTATTTACCGTCAAAACCAAGTCTTGTATTCTTCATCCAACTCTCTTATCATATATGTTACATTATCCCCATCCTCAGTTAAAATGACCTGGTCGTCAGCAAAGTGCAAAGTGAAATGTTTATCGTCATCTATGTTATAACACGTGTGTGCTCATCGTCGTAGTGCTGAATTTAAATTAATTTTTAAATAAGCCTTGTCTTAAACCTTCAGCTTTAGCTTAATTACTAGCACAATTCTTCTTTATTGCAGGCTACAATTTACTGAGAGGTATGCTATCATAGGCTTTTTTTAGTTCTATAAATATCATGTTAAGTTTTTGGCTACTCTTTTTTCTAAAAGCTGTTTGTAAGTACAAGATCTTCCTGCATGGAATCCATTTTGCTCCTACTCTCCCGTAACTTGGTTCTGTATTCTTTCGTTTATAATCTTGCCGTAAAGGATAGAAACAGAGTTAGTTGTTTCACTTATATATAGTTGCAGTACTTTCTTCTGTCACCTTTTTATGGATGTTTTATACGAAGGCTGTTGTATTCGGGGGCAGTTTTTCGTCTCTCAAAAAGCAATGATACACAAAGCTCGTGTTGCGGTACCGAGTCCGGTCCATACTTTAAAAGTTCAATAGAGAGACCTGCAGGTCCAGAAACTCGTTCATTATGCGCTATAAATAGAATATTCTTTACTTCAGATATTATTGAGTTTTCTTCTGTAAAAGATGACTCTGACTGGAAAGACTGGTCATTATCCTCAGTAAGAAGTTATGGACGATCTTAAGTCAATAGATTTTGAAAATAATCTTTTCAATCTTTTAGCGTTATTAGGCTGATATGAGCTTTTTCCTTTCTGTTCGTTCTTAGGGATTTCATTGTTCTTCATGCTTTACTTTTTTGCTTTCAGTACTGCTTTTTTGACATCTTTGCAATATCTTGTGTAGTATTTCCGATCATTTGTGTGTTTTGTCATTAACCGTATGTTATGTGCCCGTTTTTTCTCTGCTACATTTGCTCTAATATCTTGACTCTAACATTGTTTTGTATTTATTCGATCTAGCATTTGTTCTCCTAAGGCTTTTTATAGCCGCTACATTTATACATTCTATTATATTTCCATACGTATTAAGGGCAAACGAATACGCCACATTATTAAGCATTAAGTTTAATCTCATACTATAGAGAAATGCTGTCGACTCATCTTTTAAACTATTTATATTGTACCTTTTTCATAAATTTCTCAATAATACAGATCTACTAAATTCTCAGAATGTGTCGCTAATGGGAAAAAGGTTTGTGTCTCTACAAGATAATGGTCCATTTCACATTCTGCTCTGTAATCTCTGACATTGTAAATACGTAGCCAGGAAGTCCGTCTGGCTTTATTGTAGTAGATAATTGATTTTTGCTGTAGTGTAGATTAAGTCCATGTATCTTTGTGAATGTCTTTATGTTTGTAAAATCCATTTTGTATACGCAATGAATATTGCAGATATATTTCTATGAGCCTATCTCCATTGTCATTTACAACCTTCTCTCCATACGGCCCGACAACGGCATCATTTGTTAGCTCCTGTGTGTCCATTCAAGTCTCCCAACATAAAAATTTCCTTTCTGCTGATGATATTATCTAAAAGTTAACTTAGTTTTTCATTGTGGTCGTCTTTAGCGGCAACCATGTCATTGTTGGATGGTACATACACCCTTATTATTATTATTATTATTTAATAACCTTTTACGATGAGTTTGACTTTTAAGTTATGAGTTCATTTATAGTATCTTAGTCTTTGATACATCTGGCTATCTTATTTTTAATGAGTAGAGAAACACCCGCCTTTGCTCTTTAATCCTTACTTTTTACACTTCTCTATAGATGTACGTACTCATCTATCTGTTTACTTCCCCTTCCTTTCTTTTTCGTTTCAGTAAAAACTGTCATGTCTATTTGGAAGCGTCTTAGCTCATTTACATTTAACCTTCTTCTGTTTAGTATGCAGTCCTTTAATATTCCAGGTGCCAATATTCATAATCTTCTTCTGCCAAACATTTGCCAAACATTACAAGACACAATTCTGGAAAATTTTGCATGAATTAAACGCTTGGTAGAAGCACGATAGAAAGTCTGTGCTTATCGAGAAAGAAGAAATATTTGGATTATGGATTATGGATTAATCAAGGACAAATGCTCGTCAGGCGTTTACTGAAGGTTTGTCTACCGGATTAGAATTTACAACTGATGTTTGATTATTAGGCATATGAGAGGAGATAAAGGATTTGTTGGTAAAGGTTTGTTAGAGTTTGTTTCAAGCTCTTTGAAACACCTGGAAAAGCATCAAATTTAGTATACTATGCTATTTGACGATTTTAACGCAAAAATAAGTAACAAACCAGTTGAGTCCGAAACTTTAATGGGTATACATTGGTATGTAGAACGAAATAAACGAGGAGGTGGGTTATGCCACTATCTACATCAACATGGTATCTACGTAGTAAATACCTTTGTTGATAAAAAGACACATATAGCATGGATATGAGCAAACTCTATCAGGACTGTTAACAATTAGAACGATTTTATTCTGCCAGTTAAAAAATATATTATCCAAGATACAACAATTTTAAAATTCCACCGTAGCCGGTCATAAGTCCGGTTGAAAAAGGAAAAGGGTGAATGGTTAGTGGATGAGTCTTGGTATCAGTAACTATCCCAAGTCACTTCTGTCATTAAATACCAAGCAATGATCTAGTTGACATACGTCAATGAGACTAACAAATGCTACCCGCGATGGGATGGGTGAAGGCGAGACTCCAGCACCTTAAACCTAGCAACCCTTGGCTAAGATATGGTAACCCTAACAGAAAAGTCCCTAGCCCTCCAGGTTGGGAGTTGGGCTTGGTGCTAACAACCCTATGCTGTAAAAAGACATGTTTACGAGATCTGCCGCTAAAGAAGCCGAAGGAACTTACGACAACGACCAATACAGCGTAATAAGAACAAAGATTTAAAGAATGGGCTGACACTTTATGAACTTGTAAATCTTAAAACATTAAATACTACTATATAATACGTAGTATAGATTTCTAACTTAATATAAAGCACATATTTATGCTGTGCAAAAAGTGAGATGGACTGATTGACTGAAGGAATTATCCAGAAGAGACAATGTGATATGTGATATATATTACACATGTCCCGAGACCAATAAAGAATTCGGGACCACATTCATTGTTAATAATTATGGACTTCAAACTAATGCGCCCACGAATATGTTATCTAAGAGTAAGAGATAAGTTTTTTAAGAATAATAGAATTTGCAGCTTCCAAGGTCATGCTTATCAAACATGGAGGTAACATCATTATACCTCATTATACATAAGTATACATAAAATTCACAACATAAGAGTTAAAGCCTGGAAGCAAATGCCAGAGGAATGGTGCACTGGAATCATATGTCCACTGCACAAAATGAGAGATTTGTAGAGAGAAATGTAAAAAAATATAAAATATAATATACACAATATTCTCCAACAGTCTGTATAGCCGTTTAAATATGTACAAATAAGAACTCCTTGGCGAATATCAAAGCGGATTTGGGACAGGTCGATCAAAAATTGAGCAGATTTTTGTACTCAATTTTTGTTTTATATAATTTTTAAATTATGAAGGAAAACGCATTTCCATTCTCCTCCGCCAATCCTCCCGGTCCAAGGTATGCTCCTCCTCCAAACCTTTCGATTCCATCGCTCTTCTAATGCCTTTATTCCATGACCGTCGAGGCGTCGAGGGCTTCCATCTGTGAAGTTTTGGGGCCAACATTCGGCAGGAATTCTCAATAGGTGTCCAAACCATTTTAAACCTCTTCTTTCTATTCTGTCAATGACCGTTTCTGTAGCATTCCTGGTATTTCTTATAGATTCGTTGGTCTTCCTTTTAAGCCTCGATGTTCTAGCACTTCTTCTCAAATAATCCATTTCAACTGCCAACAATCTTCTCTTCAGGTCTGCATTAATTGTCCATACTTCAGAGCCATAACAAAGAACTGATTCAACCATGGTTTGCCTATTCTTTTTTTTGTCCCTTTGGAAATGTTTAATTTCGGTTTCTCCGAAGGAGAGAGAGAGTTTCCCTCTAAGACAGGCAATTCAAAGTACAAATACAAGGCGATCTGTCACAAACCTTTATACCATCTGCGGGGTTACGATAGAGAGACGCGTTGGAGTCTCTTCTCATCAATATAACATTAGAATAGACTATAAGAGATGCCGAGTTACACAATAGGGGAGCAATTTTTAATAAGTCAATGCAGATTATGGCTTACGCTGACGATTTGGATTTGATGGGACGCACCACACGGGGACTTAAGGATATGGTTTATACTTTTTTCACTGTACAAAATATGGGCCTTAAAATAAACGAACAAAAAGCAAAAATGTTGGTATAGATTCCAAATAACAGAGATAGAGCTAAATACACCAAACAAAACTTCAGTATTGACCACTAAAATTATGAGGCTGTAAATAAGTGTACCTATCTGAGTTCCCTCATAACAAGCGATATTGACACATCTGAAGAAGTAAAACGAAAGATATTGCTAGCGAACAAATGTTATATAATAACAAACCTTAGAAACTACCGGCCTATAAGCTTGTTATCACAAGCATACATACTTTTCACTCGGAGTATTACAAAATGACTAAATTCCAAGCTACATCGATACTAACCACGCGAGCAGACAGGATTTAGGTCAGGATACGGTATAAATGATAACCTATAAGTCCTAAAGAGACCTATAAAGAAAAGTATGGATTATAGTGTACGACTTACCTTAATATTTGGATTTAGACTATGATAAAGGGTTTGATACAGTCTACCAATATAACATGTGAAGGTTTAGCACAATACTAGTATATACTACAATAATCAAACGTATCTATAAAAACGCTACAGCAAGTGCATCTCAAAGATACTAGGAAATTTCGGACTGAAAGGAGATACTATTTTCCCTAAGTTATTTTCACAGTATTTCCAAGCACGGGACGATTCGGAGAAGACGAAATTAGAAACGACAATTTAAGTCGGCTAATTAAAATATGTCGAGAATACGAGTTGGCCATAACCAACACAAGATTTCAGCATAAGAGCATACATAGATACACATCGGAGGAACCTAGTAGAAACCAAAGATCAATTATTGATTTAATAATAGTTAAAAAAGCCGGCAAAACAATAATACAAGATGTAAGAGTATACAGACACGCAGAATGTGCAAGTAACCACCGATTAGTACTAGGGAAGTTCATTTTCACGGGAAGGCAACAAAAAGACAATATCCAAAAAGATGACGAGATTCAAAAAAACGTTCATACAAGGCATAAAGCAGAACTTCTACAACAATTTAGTATTCGGACACTATATAAGAATAGGTTACAGAATACGCTACAGATGAACAAAGAATGGACACCAAAAGGAAAAAATAAACAAAGCGTCAAACGAAGTTCTAGGTATTGAACAACACAAAAATAAATATTTGGAGAAATACAGTGACGACCTAGAAGAAATGATTAAAAGAGAAAAAAGTACGTTTCATAAATGGCTAAACGACAGAACTCCAGGAACACGAGAAGAATATGTTACCCTCAGACAACAAATGAAGCAAGGAATAAGGCTGGAGAAGAACGAATACTGGCAGAGAATGTGCAGAGGCAGATAATTACATAAAAGGAGTTTACAAAGCATTACACAAAATTATTGCAGGAAAATAGAGCGTATATCTCACAAGACCCTGTGACAACAATAACAGAGGAAACCAAAATTTTAGAGAAAGATATAACTAAAGCACTAAAGAAAGCAAAAAACAACAAATCACCAGGACCAGGGAACATAAAAAGGGAACTGGAAGTAGGAGGGGAGATTACAGAGGAGTGAAATCTATTATATATGTCCTCCATTTTCAAACAAGTGACAAAAGGTCATTAAATAACTATAGAGAGATGATTGTAATGCTTTCAACTGCAAAAATCTTTTCCACAGTATTAAAGGAAAACATAGAACAACACATGGACCATTATGCCGAAGAACAAACCGGATTCTAAAAAACCAGATCTTGTCTAGATAATATATTCATCATGAGTCAGGTGATAGGCAAATATGAATAAAATAGCCACAACACACAACAGAAAAGGCAATGGAAAGAGCAATGTTAGGTATACGATTGTCAGATAAAACGAGGAACGACTGAGTAAGATCAATAATAAAAGTTAAGGATATCACAAAGAAAATTGCCAAATTCAAATGTTGCTTCGCGGGTTACACTGCTAAACAAAAAGACCAACGTTGGAACGCTACAATACAACATTGGAGACCTTACAAAGGTAGATGACCAAGAGAAAGAGCACAGATAAGATGGGTGGACGACATGAAAAGAATAGAAGGAACAAAATGGAAGTATTTTACTTAGGATAGAGATCGATGGAAGGAGTTGGGTGAGGCCTATGTCCAAAAATGAACGAGAGAAGGCTAAGAACAGACAGGTGATAGAAAAGAACAAAGATTAAGAGATGGTGTAGAAAATGCGGAACAGTGGACATACCAGTATAAGAGAATGTAATACATTCACTAATTTTCGCAGATGACTAAGTCATTTTTGCAGAAGACAGGAAGGATATGGAATATATGATAAGGATATTACAGGAAGAATATGAGCTATGGGGACTCAAGATAAATATATGTAAGACTGAATATTTATGTATTGGATTCGAGGTTGCAGATTTAAACTTAAGTTTAGAAGAAAAGAATATTAAGAATTGTAGGACTTTTAAGTATTTAGATAAAATTTAGGTAAATGATAAGCCGAGATGATACTTGTATGAAAGATATAGAAATGAAAATAGCACGGTGAAACAAGCAACGAAAGCATTCCATGGAGTGATATGGAACATCGATACAAAATAAAATCAGAACAGTTGAACTATACTTTATAAGAAGATGTCTACAAATTACCAGAGCGCATAGAATAAGAATAGAGGAAATATTGAACAGAATGAAAGTAGATTGTTTAATTGCAAAAAAGTTGGAAAACAGAGCGCCGCAGTGGTACGGGCATATACAAAGAATGCCAGAGCACAAGTGGCCGAAAAGAATGTTGGACTGAGACCCACCCGGAAAAAGATGGAGAGGAAGACCTGCTACAAGATGGAAAACATACATAGGAAATGTTATAATAGATAGGAACCTCAGAGAAAATGACTGGGAAAATAGAGTGCTGCGGAGGACGAAAGCGGCAAACTCATAATGGGAAAAGCCGAAGAAGAAAAAGATAATAATCCTTGGTTTTCAGCAAAAGTATCGACACTAAAGGAAATCAGATAGATGAGACTGCTTCGTACAAATATTTAGGCCACGAAGTATGTATTGCTAGAGATAATCAAACATACCAATTCAGATCTTCCCGTGTCTTAAACGAAAGGTTTTTAATCAATGAGTATATCTTGCCTCTCATCACGTACGACACAGAAACTCTTACTAACAGTAAGAGTTCATAAGAACGAAGAGAAACCAGAGTCAAGATGCTGTGAAAAAATATCAATTCTGAAATTACATTGAACAGGACATGTCGCGAGAGTGGATGATAATAGGTGAACTATTATCGGATGAAGACCAAAGAAAATGCCTTTAGAAATTAGGGGCTTTCTCCAACAAAATAAACCGACACCGACGATTTTCCAACAAAATGGACTGACAATTTACGATGTATACATACAAACTGGATACAAAGTGCATTGGATAGGGGGATGTAGAAGAATTCAATAGAGGTTTTGTTTTGTCGTTTTTGGCGTTGGTCCAAATTTTTAAGCTAAATGATGATGATGATGGATAAAATAATAGAAGAAGTTGCCTCTCTGAACCTAGAATAGAAGCTAGAGAACAACTAAGCAGGTTTTGCTACGCAGATGAGGCAATAACAATAGCTGAAATAGAAGGTGATTTGCAAAGGAAAGTTTATTAAAGTACCACTACTCTTTTTACCAAAAGCTTTGGTAAAGGTCCTTTGGGATGTAAGATAAAAGAAGAACAAAAAAAACTGCAATATTTCAAAAATATAATGCGTTGCAGAAAAATACGGCATCTTAAGGCTCAGAACCTTAAGACAAAATAGAGGGCAGAAGGATTGTCGAAAGAAGATAAATATCTTGCCTAAATAATCTAAGAGAGCTCCAAGAGAGAGCTGCAGCTCCAAACAACTCTTTAAAGCAGTTGCTTCGAAAGTTATAGTGTCTATGGTTGCCAACCTCCGTAACGAAGCTAGCAATTAAAGCAGAAGAAGAAGAAAATAAGCGATTTTTGTGGCT
Source organism: Diabrotica undecimpunctata (assembly GCF_040954645.1). Taxonomy (NCBI): domain Eukaryota; kingdom Metazoa; phylum Arthropoda; class Insecta; order Coleoptera; family Chrysomelidae; genus Diabrotica; species Diabrotica undecimpunctata. Next base: position 61,505,680 of record NC_092804.1, on the reverse strand, counting down.
TGACAGTTGTGTTGCTAAAAATAGAATGGTTGTTTTAAATGCCAAGGGGTAGACGATTCTCACTAACTTTTTAACACGTGTTTAAACAAGCCCGAGTAGGAGAGCGACATTTTTAATATTATTTGAAATTTAATTTCGTCTGAGAGTAGTTATTATAAATGGTTATAGCCATTATAAAATGGTTGAAAATTGTATTAGGATAGTAATCTTAAGGATAGTTTATCTTAAGTATAAATAAATTTTATGAAAGTGTTCATTTAACATCATTTGGATTTACAAAGGGTGTACCCAATATCGTTTTATTTGACGTATTCTCTGACGTCGTACCGGAAAAATTGCAAAGCATGATTCCTCTATCAAATCCAATTGCGATTATTCTCTAAATATACCGCGTCAAAGCGACTAAACTGACGAACCAACTTAATCGTTCATTTGCTTGGACCCATGGACATAGCGTTAAATAATCGTCGCGAAGGTGTTAAAATCTGTAGTGAAATTATTAATAACATCAGATACGCAGATTACACCTCCATAATGGCAGAAGAGACTAGAAGACCATCAAATCCTGTTAAACGCTGTAAACAACGAATGCACTAAAAGGGGCTTAACAATCAACGCAAAGAAAACATAATCGATGGTGGTCGGAAAAATTAATATCGAATACTCAATACTAAAATTAGATAACAAAATCTTGGAAAGGTTGGAATACTTCTGATATCTGTATAGTGTATATTAGAAGCGTTCGAGTTGTGTTACCGTCGCATGCTCAGAAACCCGTGGACAGCACACATATCTAACGAAAGTGTGCTGAAGACCATGCACAAAGATCAAGAATTGATCAACATCATCAAAATAAGTAAGGTCCAATACTTCGGCCATATAATAAGAGGACCTAAATATCGCTTAATCCGGTTGATCATTCAGGACAAAATCGAACGAAAACACTGGGTAGGAAGAAAGCAACTGTCCTGGCTGCGTAACTTTAGACAATGGACAGGTCGAACGGTCGAGCAATTGTTTCATCTAGCTGTCGATCGAGAAACATTTCATCAGCTTGTTAATACGACGATCGCCAACGCTTGAAAACAAGCACGGCACACAAAGAAGAAGATGAACATAGGGTACGATGAAGAAATTACAAAAATACTAACCGAAAGGACAACATAAATAAATGGGAGAGACAATGACGTTGTTTCTGGTGTGATAATATTAATGAAATGGATAGAAATAGATTGGTGCAGTAATGGATTAGTACAGTATTGGAGCAATTCTTGAAGATCAACCAACTAGCTGTAAACCATAAGGAAAATCAGCGATGCTCTGTTTTCTGTACTACATGAGATCTATCAAGCACTAAAAAATAATCTTGATACTGCCACTGTTTTTTGTGACTATGCTAAAGCTTTTGATTGCGTAAATTACGATATTTTGATAAAAAAAACTAAATTTCTACGGAATTCGGGGTATTTCTTTGAATTGGTTCCAATCTTACTTGAGGAATAGGAAACAACTAGTTAGAGCAAATGATACTGACTCTAGTCACAAAAACACTGTATGTAGAGTACTACAAGGTTCAGTACTGGTTCTTCTCTATCATCACTAACTTAAAAATCGATGGAAAAATTTTTCTTTTTGCTGATGATAATAGTAGGGGAGGACGGGGTAATGCCGTCATACGGGGCAATTCCGTCACCGAGTATTTTTCACAATATATTAGTCCTGCACGCACCTGACTAACGCTGAGACATAGCTTCCGATTGAGCGTGCTTTGATCAGTACAGATATTGCCGCTTTCAAGGTTAGTTCGTGCGAATATCAGTAAAACCGTTATAGTTTCATATTTCTACTTCTGCCGTATTTATAACTCGAGGTAAGTGTGATAATAAGGTTCTTAACTGGTTTGTTGAATATGTCCTTTAATAATATGATACTTTAGATACTTTTCGGTGAGATTGCCTTTAAATGTTTGGTTATTATTTGTAGTATGTAGTGATATATCCACCATGTTGTTCTCGAGGGGTAATTCCGTCACTTTACTTCGGGGTAATGCCATGACGGTATTACCCCGTAGTTTCTTATTGAAATGAATAGGTTAACAACGCATTTTTTTTAATGATTTTCAGATGGTACGATCTTGTAAAAGAACAACAAAAAAGGCTATGTGGAAGGAGGAAAACCTCAAAAATGCTATTGAAGCGGTTCGCCAAAATGGTGTCTCGCAAAAAAAAGCAGCTACAATGTTTGGCATACCCCAAACAACATTAAGGGATAGGCTAAAGGCAAACGATGGTAGTAAGCCGAGATTGGGTCGGAAATGCGTTTTTTTGTACAGCAAGAACAAAACTTAGCAGAGCATGTGGTTAGCCTATCAAAACTATTTTATGGCATCACTACAAATGAACTAAGGCGACTGGCTTTCGAATTGGCCGAAAAACATCAAATCAAACACAACTTTAGCAAAGAGACCAAGTTGGCCGGGATAGATTGGTTAAATGGGTTTATCAGCAGGAATAAAATTAGTTTAAGAAAACCGGAAGCCACTAGCTTGAACAGGGTCAAAGCATTTAATAAAGACGAAGTTGATTTGTTTTACAAAAATTTAGACACTGTAATGACTAAATATAACTTTCCACCGAACCGTATCCATAATATGGACGAAACTGGAATTTCCACAGTACAAAAACCTGGAAAAATTTTTGCACCAAGAGGACAGAAGCAAGTGGGAAGAGTTACGAGTTGGGAGCGTGGCAAGAATATCACTGTAGTGTGTTCCATGAGAGCTTCAGGAATATATACGCCTCCAATGTTTATTAATCCAAGGAAACGGATGTCACATTTGTTGCAGCGAGGAGGACCTCCTGGAGCCATTTATAGATGTTCACATAATGTTCACAAGTCAAGTGAAGAGGACCCTGTCCTTTTGTTAATGCATAATCATGGAACCCATCTTCCTTTGCCATGTTATGACTTTTGCCGTTCAAACCACATTCACGTTGTGTCGCTTCCACCCCATTCCTCGCACAGACTTCAGCCCTTAGATTTATTTTTCTACGGGACTCTTAAAAATATGTACGTTCAATAAGGAGTGTGATAATTTTATTAAAAACAAATTTTCATCAAAAAATCACTCCATATGATATTGCTTATTCAGCAAAGCTTTATTGAGGATTGCTACCCTTGAAAAGGCAGTGGCAACATTCAAAGCATGTGGAAGTTTTCCGTTTCAACCAGATCAATTCAGTAAAGAAGATTTTGCTCCTGCTCATTCAGTCATAGAGCATATAAGTGTTGAGGACAAGGAGGAAAATTCTGAAACACTCAATGATACCTCTACTAATGAGGCACCTATTAATGAAAATCCTCCCGAAAGTCCTGCTACTGCTACTGCTATCGAGATTATTAATCGTAGCCAACCGGAGACATCGTCAGGAAAAGTAGATTTTTCAAAAAGCATTCTTGACATTTCACCAATGCCAACTAACAGGACCGATCCTAAACAAAAAGGTCAGGATAGAGAACAACATTTTATTATCCTGACTTCTACACCAATGAAAGATATCCTGCAAGATGCTAAAGAAAAAAGGGAGTTGAAGCCAAAAACGAAAGCAGTGAAACGAAATTTTACAGATTGCAAAAATAACAAAAATATTGTAAAAAAATCAAAAAAATTGAAACAAAACAGAAGGACGTTTATATCTAAAGACGAGCTTTCTAAGAATAAAAAAACACAGAAAATGAAAAAAACCATCAGACCAAAATTCGATTTTGATAAAACATCGTCAGAAGATTTTGATGATGACAAACTTTGTAATGATGATTCAAATGATGATATCTCCCTACCCACTGTGTTTGCCGACAAAGAAAAATGTTTAATTTGTGGAGAATTTGGAGACACTGAACTTTGGTATCGCTGTACACTTTGCTCGAAATGGGCTCATTCTCAATGCAGTTGAAAAGACAGTGCCAAAAATTATGTTTGTGACTTCTGTGAATAGAATAGTAGGTTGTTTTTAGGTTATGTTTTCATTTATCATTCATTATACTGATATTATTTTTTATATTATTCATTATATTATTTTTTATGTTTTCAAATAAAATTTCTATAAAGATATTTGCTTAGAACATGTTTTATAGAGAACTCTTATGTATCATTTCAGTTCAGTAGGTGGCGCCATTACCCCCTAGGCCTGGGGCAATGCCGTCACATTACACAAAAAAGTGTTGCGTTTTTTGTCGCTTAATCAAGGCGAATGAAAAATTTCTGAAAACTAATTTAAGTTAAAAACTTAGTTCTTAGATCGCTAGCATAGTTACATATTTCTTTCATCTCAAAATTAAGTCACAAAAAATGATGATCTCTTAAGCTGACGCCATTGTAACGCTTGCGTGCTACAATAATATTACAAGGCCAGAATCGCTCGTTGTCGAAGAGAATTAGGGCGGGGTTATAGAAACTATATCGTATTTTAAATTCAAGCACAATTAGATAATATGAAATTATAATTTATTATTGGACGCCACCCCTGGTTTATCCTCAAAGGGGAAGAGCAAAAAAAAATTAAGATTTATTGAAAGTGTACAAGAAAACTATTCTTTATTATTTCTTAGCAATGAACAAAAAGAAAACATTAAAAGTTACGTCATCCCAAAGGGATTCCAAAATATTATTTTATGTTAACATTATCATAAACAAAAAATCTTTGTATCGTATTAAATTAAGAATTGGTTATAAAGAAAATGAATGTATATATATATTAACCCCAAATTTCGAAATTTGTTTACATTGAAAATAATATAGTTATTTATCAACTAGGAACAATGAAGAAAATAAACCTTTAAATTAAATTAGAACACTTCACTATATTTTCATTTTTTTTGAGTTCATAATCATTTCTGTTGTCTTGAAAGTAGGTATAATAAAAATGGGTACAACCTTAATCTGCTCTGTTTCTCTTCTTGTTTAATAAGTCACCAAATAAACCATTGATTCAGCTACGTACTATATAAAATCACCACCATCCTAGATAAGAGGGGTTAGGGATTCAAAAAAAAAAATACTGCTACTGGGCCATGATCTGGAATAACTCCATAGCAATACTATCTTGCGACGAGTATTAGAAATATAATAGCAGCATTATAGCCTCTCCAATAAGGGTCTCTGAATTGAGACCCACTTTATAAAACACGTCTTAACGGTTGGACGGTCTTAACAGAAAAGAGCGAAGCGCTATCATGGCGCCTGAATCTGGAAATTGGGCGTGAGTGACAAGTTGAAAAATATGCTCATCTACCGGATATATTTGGGAATTACAGAAGAATCCTTGAGTCGGCTATAGGTAGGTACTTGACAGATAGATGGGGCTATTAGTTTTATTAAAAAAAATATATGATCGAAATATATAATGAGTTTCTTTTAAATCTTTTGAAACGGTTACACAGCCCTCCCCACGATTTCAACTGGGTACCAGCGTGGAATCGGACTAGGCATGGTGGCACACCATACTAACCTTTTCAAAAGTGGGAATAGATATACGGAGAGGTAAGACAAACAGAATGGACAAATGTAGCTACAATCTGGACTCACAGAATCCTTCTTTCACAACTCACGTGGGAACAACTCAAAGATTTCAGAACAAAGCGAAACAGAACGCATAGAAATGACTCAACTATAAAAATGTAAACAAAAAAAATTGCATTCTCACTCTCAAAATGCATAGGGTATTTCACCTATAACCAATATCATGAACAAAGCGGAATAAAACAAAACATATCTACAAATCATTATTTGAGACCAAATGCTCGCATTCAATCGAAACAATATAATTAAGATATTATTATTTGAAATTTCATAAGTAATATAAAGCAAAACATACTAGTGTTGTCACCAAGATACAAAACAGATAATTTACTGCGTAGTCGTTATGAGACCTAACACAATAAAACACAAAAAAAAATAATGTTATCGTTTGTTCGGAAGCGTAGAGTCTTTCATCTATGACTTAATCCACGAATAACATAAGAATAATAATACAATCGTATCATTAACGCCATAAGATACAAAATACAAATGTGTCATCGTTTGTTCGGAAGCATAGAGTCTTTCATCTATGACTTAATCCACGAATAACATAAGGTAATAACGCAGCGCGTCATTATAGACACATTTAGAAATACACAAATAAAAGGAAAGAGTTACTAATAGTTCAAAATTGGGTACATTAAAGTTCTACAAAGACAAGCCTTAATAAGTTTATTGGGAAAGGTAGACATCAGAATTTCTGTAAGACACATCTATATTTAGAAACAAAAAAAAAAGGCTGATGTTTAGTTATTAGTATGACAACTAGAATTTGTGATAACTAACGTGTATCATCCGCCTATAATAGGGACAACATTGGTAGGTCAACTTCGGGTAGGGTCAACTTCGGGTAGGGTCAACTTCGGGTAGGGTCTAAATAATTCTAGATTACATAACTAAACAGGTATTGGAGAACTAAAAAAAGTTTCCTGACGCGGGAGGCTGTTATTCTAGATTTATTACTGAAATACAATTATGAATGGCTTATCATTCCGACGAGTCAACTAGCGGGAATCCGCTTACTTCATCCCTAGCCTTCCTCAGTGTCTGGCCATTCAGAATATAGGATGTTAGACAGCAATAATCTTTTCAAACATTATTTTGGGGGGTTTCGAATAGAGAGTCGAAATTCGAAGGTCTTCACACTAAGAGTAAAACTTAGGCAAAATAAACAGATACTATAATGAACTATCATTGGTAACTAGACAGAGGAATCTTGATATCTTTGGTATAGATACCAAAAAAATTACTTGGATTTATAAATCCGTAAAATAAGATAAATTGAATTTTGTATCCACTTGAAGACAACTAAAGGTATGTACAATTTATTGTAATATAAACTAACATAAGCATAAAAATATCACATTCTACCAAGGCATTCTAAAAATAAAATGAGATTAAATTTTGCAAACACCCTTAAAATCAATATAGGTTCTTGGTCGGGGTAGCACAAACTCAAGATCTCGATCAATACAAACTACAGAGAGAATAATACCGAAGTAGAATAAGATAAGATAAAAATAAAATTTATGTTTAAAAGAAATACGACATATATACATATATATAGACATATTGAACACAATAATGATCAATATTATAATAATAAAAAGTAAAACAGTTCAACGAACTGGGGTGCGAGCCAAACTGAGTTGCTCTGGAGATCGACGTGCGGAGTCTCCTACACTACTTCCAGAGGCTCGTCTCTTTGCGACAACATCTGAGATACACAAAATTATTAATTGGAATAGGGATAGGTCCACTAATCCACTTGACTATAGCAGGATGCTCCCTGACTAATAGTCAACACCACCGACATAAAACAAGGGTTGTCGAGACAGCTCAAAAAAAAAATTGAAACGTGAAATCATGAAAGGGAAAGAAGCACTAAGGGACAGATTTGCCGAAGCAAAGTGGTATTCAATGTACTAAGTACTAGGGTATCAGTGCTGTACTGACCCCACGCCAAAAAAATTTGGAAAGGAAACGAATCCTCTCCAGGATAAAGTTCGCGTTAGCGCAACTCTTCCTGTACACGGGCCACGGAGGGATTGAATAGTCGCTGGAGAAGGTAGCAAAGATTAAGTACGCAAAGGCGTAAAGGGAATCAACTAAAAAATTAAAAATTAAGAATGGACTGAACATTTTAGAAGAAAGGTAGGATGGCCAATAGTTCCATAAGAATATCCTCTGGGATTGATCACAGTGGAAAATTTCCAAGCAAGGAAACTTCCAGAAGGACAAAAGAAGAAAATAAATCCAAACCGTTAATACACATCTTGGAGAAGCAGAAAGAAAAGGGGTATATGGCATACAAGCCACAATTGCTACACAAATAGTTTAGTCTAAAACTGATGTTTCCAAAAGAAACAAAAAAAATTGTAGGAGTCTTCCACGAAACAAAAACTGACGATAAGACTTAAAAGGAACGGAAGAATTATTACAACCTTCCAAAGAAATAGAAAAATATTACAGTCCATCGTCAATAATGAAAAAATCATGATGTTGGATGTAACACACCACAACAATAAAAAAGGTTGAACAGTAAAACATTTTTGACACCTAATTGAATCCAATATGGTCGTCATACAAATCACAAAGAAATGTTTACCATTCTTTAGCAGAACTCTAACAGAGTCAAAATAATATAAACTTTTAATTCTCAGTGGGTCATTTAACGGTAGTACCAGAACTATTTCAATTGTTAAACAAACGTGGTCTTAACGTCGACATAAAGATAAAAGGTAAATTCACAATAGGCGGCAGCGGGTTGTTTCACCTCTGTATATACAAAGAGTCACAATAGACAACAGCAAACTACTTCAACCTCACTTGTACCATATCGTGAACACAAGATAATAAATGAAAGCTTTTGAGCCTTAGCCAAAAGTCTCAAAGCAAAAGATATATGTGGTCTAATAAACTATTAGAAGACCGCAAAAATGTCAACGACAAAAAAAAGAAAGCTGCTGGATATACCAGTAGTCTGACATCACACAAATAACTCAAGATACAATAATACAGGTCACGTGCCTGTACGTCCTACAGGACATCTCGAGAAAAAAAAGGTAAAACCACAAATAACAATAAGTTCCAGTACCAAAAACATACTTCTACTACATCTGACCACACAAAGACATAAAATTAACATAACAGAAGGAGAATAACAATATTTCCGCTCTATATTCTCAACAAAGACGCCTTAGGCAGAGAGAAACGAAGTTATATCATTACTTCCTTATACATGCAAAACAAAAGAACAATGGACTGTAAAATATAGAAAGCATTTTCCTTTTCAGGAAATAAAATTTTCTTTTCAAAGTACGAAAAAGTTAAACTATGAAAAAATAAATTTTTAAAATAAACGAAAGACAAATTAAAAAGAAAATTTAACAGATAACAGATATTATATCAAAAACACCCAAAAAAGTATTCTGCAAAAATCCAGATAACACATTTTAAAATTACGTAGGTCGGGACAGCCTGTATATAGGTATAATTCCCGGCTGTTTGCCGCAAATAAAAACCATGAATCAAGGTTAAGAAATAAAATTCACTTAATTGATTTTTCAAATACCGAACGCTAAGAGCCATTTCGTTTATTTAAAATAAACACATTGAGAAATATAATTATTATGGTTCTATAAACAAATGAACAAAAAAGACTGAACTGCAAAGAAATTATCTACACACTTCATGAACGTAAACAAAATTTCTAACATGGAATGTTTATCTTAGACGAGTCTGTAAATACACAAATTAATATCGTTCGCATTAAGAATACCGACAAAAAGAAATTAAGCAGTGAATGTTTACATCACATCATTCCAAATCGTTTTATTTTGATCTCAGAAAATAGACGGAAATATTTCTACGTAATTTTACGAAGATTAAAAACGAATACATATAAATACTTTACAGAAAAAATTCTAAACTGATTAAACAAAAATTGGGTAAAAGCAAATACACAAACAACTTGAGTCTAAAATACGAAATGTAAACAGAAATCATAAACATATTACGTTGTTTTTATAATGAAGATACACGCTCCACGATTGGCGCGCCATTTTGTAACACTGCCGTATTACAATAATATATACATTCATTTTCTTTATAACCAATTCTTAATTTAATACGATACAAAGATTTTTTGTTTATGATAATGTTAACATAAAATAATATTTTGGAATCCCTTTGGGATGACGTAACTTTTAATGTTTTCTTTTTGTTCATTGCTAAGAAATAATAAAGAATAGTTTTCTTGTACACTTTCAATAAATCTTAATTTTTTTTTGCTCTTCCCCTTTGAGGATAAACCAGGGGTGGCGTCCAATAATAAATTATAATTTCATATTATCTAATTGTGCTTGAATTTAAAATACGATATAGTTTCTATAACCCCGCCCTAATTCTCTTCGACAACGAGCGATTCTGGCCTTGTAATATTATTGTAGCACGCAAGCGTTACAAAATGGCGCCCAACGTGGGGCGTGTATCTTCATTATAAAAACAACGTAATATGTTTATGATTTCTGTTTACATTTCGTATTTTAGACTCAAGTTGTTTGTGTATTTGCTTTTACCCAATTTTTGTTTAATCAGTTTAGAATTTTTTCTGTAAAGTATTTATATGTATTCGTTTTTAATCTTCGTAAAATTACGTAGAAATATTTCCGTCTATTTTCTGAGATCAAAATAAAACGATTTGGAATGATGTGATGTAAACATTCACTGCTTAATTTCTTTTTGTCGGTATTCTTAATGCGAACGATATTAATTTGTGTATTTACAGACTCGTCTAAGATAAACATTCCATGTTAGAAATTTTGTTTACGTTCATGAAGTGTGTAGATAATTTCTTTGCAGTTCAGTCTTTTTTGTTCATTTGTTTATAGAACCATAATAATTATATTTCTCAATGTGTTTATTTTAAATAAACGAAATGGCTCTTAGCGTTCGGTATTTGAAAAATCAATTAAGTGAATTTTATTTCTTAACCTTGATTCATGGTTTTTATTTGCGGCAAACAGCCGGGAATTATACCTATATACAGGCTGTCCCGACCTACGTAATTTTAAAATGTGTTATCTGGATTTTTGCAGAATACTTTTTTGGGTGTTTTTGATATAATATCTGTTATCTGTTAAATTTTCTTTTTAATTTGTCTTTCGTTTATTTTAAAAATTTATTTTTTCATAGTTTAACTTTTTCGTACTTTGAAAAGAAAATTTTATTTCCTGAAAAGGAAAATGCTTTCTATATTTTACAGTCCATTGTTCTTTTGTTTTGCATGTATAAGGAAGTAATGATATAACTTCGTTTCTCTCTGCCTAAGGCGTCTTTGTTGAGAATATAGAGCGGAAATATTGTTATTCTCCTTCTGTTATGTTAATTTTATGTCTTTGTGTGGTCAGATGTAGTAGAAGTATGTTTTTGGTACTGGAACTTATTGTTATTTGTGGTTTTACCTTTTTTTTCTCGAGATGTCCTGTAGGACGTACAGGCACGTGACCTGTATTATTGTATCTTGAGTTATTTGTGTGATGTCAGACTACTGGTATATCCAGCAGCTTTCTTTTTTTTGTCGTTGACATTTTTGTTGTCTTGAAAGTAGGTATAATAAAAATGGGTACAACCTTAATCTGCTCTGTTTCTCTTCTTGTTTAATAAGTCACCAAATAAACCATTGATTCAGCTACGTACTATATAAAATCACCACCATCCTAGATAAGAGGGGTTAGGGATTCAAAAAAAAAAATACTGCTACTGGGCCATGATCTGGAATAACTCCATAGCAATACTATCTTGCGACGAGTATTAGAAATATAATAGCAGCATTATAGCCTCTCCAATAAGGGTCTCTGAATTGAGACCCACTTTATAAAACACGTCTTAACGGTTGGACGGTCTTAACAGAAAAGAGCGAAGCGCTATCATGGCGCCTGAATCTGGAAATTGGGCGTGAGTGACAAGTTGAAAAATATGCTCATCTACCGGATATATTTGGGAATTACAGAAGAATCCTTGAGTCGGCTATAGGTAGGTACTTGACAGATAGATGGGGCTATTAGTTTTATTAAAAAAAATATATGATCGAAATATATAATGAGTTTCTTTTAAATCTTTTGAAACGGTTACACCATTACCCCGCCCTCCCCTATTACCTGGAGGAACTCTAATATTGTACTCTTCGTGTGATTATAACTTCTGATCTACTTAAAATAAAAAGCTGGTCCGACTCTAATTTACTCTCTTTTAACGTTCATAAGACAGTAGCATTTTCCTATAAGCTTTTCAACCATTGCTTCTAAATAACAGCCAGATCAGTTTCTTGCTTCAACAACCTTAAATTGTCCCTTCATATCAATTTGTTAAGTAAGAAACTTGCCTAAGCCTGCTATACAAAAGATCTGTTTCGAAGGAAATCAATTTAGCATCTTCCAAGATAACATATTTTTCTTTGTTCGAGTCTCATCTTCGATATGGCCTTCCTTTTTGGGGTTTTAGTACAGTTTTTGGCCTCAGTAGAATAACACATTGCAGAAGCTACTGCAAAAATCTCGAGATTTTAACTCTTTCCTCTTTTTATATTCTAAAAACTGTTTGCTTAATTCGTAAACACCTTCATGTTTTTCCAGCAAGAAATAATCATGACTACTCCACCAGAAATGCAAGCTTTGATGTGTATTTGCCGATCCCGTGCACTGAGTTAGTAAAAAAATCTATATTATATTCGGCAAAAAAACTATACAACCATCTCCCTTTGCAACTTAAATCTACAACTTATTTCTTTAAGTTCCGTAAATTGACAAGAGCCTATCTATCTGAAAGACCATATTATTCAGTGGCAGAATTTCTTAACGAATAACTAAGAAATTACAGTACGTTTAGATACAAGCAACAAAGTATTTTTATATATATTTGGGCATTACATGCAGCAGCTTAAACGTATTCGTAAACTAGTTCGTAAGAATTTTTTATGCAATTTGCAATTTAGTGAAATTTTGCAATGGATTGTATATGTTATTATCTTTTATTTTGTAATATTGACGATTTAAGTAATTTTAGTAAATTTTAATTGTTATTGTTAATTCTTTTGACTTTTTGTAAGCTTTTTCCATAAAATTGTACAATTTTCTGTGACAATAAACCATATTTCTAAAACCTCCCAAAAGGTTAGGAAATATGTGGCAATTTATAAAGCAGGCTTCGAAGAATTAAAAGAAACCATAGGTTTAAATAAAGAAGGAAAAAAGGAAGAAGATATTTTTGTAAAGTAACAACAAATGTGATTAGAAATATTTTATTTGACGTTTTGACTTCTCTCTCGAAAATTCATTACAAAACACAAATTTTTAAAAAATAAAAAGATTGTAAATGTTAACACGATTTCCGAGCTATAAGTCGAAACGTCTTTGTCAAAACTAAAGTATTCATAAACATTACATTTGTGGTTAATTCTCAAAAATATAATAATTAAAACGTAAAATGACACAAAAAAATTACTCCACAACCAGCCTTTTATGTGGAGAAGAACCTAACCTCAAACCTTTAAATGCTAATAGATGTCTACCTTTTGTAAATTTCTTTACAGTTTTAAACGCATAGTAATTTTAATGTTATAGTAAGATTATAATGGGAATAATCTTACAAAAAGATTTCTTCCATTGATTTTAAGGTTTGGTTCGACAGTCTTCAGTTCGATAGTTTCAGATGTTAATTTTTTACTTATACAGAGTACCTATATAAGTATATGTTAGTCTTTAATTTCGATCTTCTAGGTATATTTTTCGTGTATACAGCCGTATATACACTTAGTGTATATACGGCTCATGGATATACATTTCTGTCTACTTTTATATTAACACGAGATCTGAATAAAAATTTTGATATAACCGGTAAATATTGCATTCTTACTACCTGTCAGTAAACGATTTACCGAGTTCATCGTCTAGCCGCAAGATTATCGAGCCACTACTGGCCGGTGTTACGCTTATAGTATACTACGTTACACTTATTCATTCATAATATTAACACTCACCTGTAAAATGCCACCGTAGCCGGGGTGAAATTAACAATTTCTATGCGTAAGTTTCACTACTATGCACCTTCTCAAGATATAATTGAAATCTGGCCGTTTTAACCTCAAACCGCACAACTTCTAATGCCAACTACGAAAATCGATGCATTGTACAAAACCATCACTTAAAACATCACCCTTGATTTTCCGTCCAAACCGCAATAAACATCACTATTAAAATTCTCTATGTTCTTGGCTAATAAAACATCAAACGTCTTAGAATAAGTTTTAAGTATTTCAGGTACACACCTCTTCTTCGTGGGCCAATTCGTAACATATTTTTGGATAAGAACTCCAAAATCTACAGTGTAGATTTTTTACATTATCGAGAATAGCGTATGCCGAATTTTTTTAACCCGAACATATCAGTAAAACATAGCTTATTGTTTTTAACTATTGGTCGAGTTTTGTTTTGGCTATAAAACTGAACACTGCGTTGCCGGATTTCTGGACGCTTTCCCGGAAAATTTCTGTTTGCCGATCACAGATTTACGGCCTTTATCAGATATTTCTGCTCGGTTTATATAATATGAATGTAATCAAAAATAAAGAACTACTACATACATTTTTTAATCTTCTACATTTTTAATTAATTAACATCATATATAACAGCTGCTACTAAGACCGAAAAATTAAAATACAAATTTGCATTAAAATTTAAAAAACTAAAAAAAAATATTAATTTTCAGAACTTTATTTTTTCTCTTTATATAAGCTAGATCTTCTTTTTTTTATTATATATTAGATAAAGACTACACTATAAATGCCCATTATTACTTACAAACTTCCTATCAACTTGAGGGACCACAAAAAAATTAGTCAACGAAGTCAATAATATAACCCATAATAGAATTAATACCAAAGATGCCCCTGATCGTATTGTAGTGAGATATTATGATATTAGAATTCGTAAATAATCTTATCGTAAATACTATTGTTCCAATTAAAATTGCTTTGAATAGGAAAACTGGGCCTAACGTAATAATAGAGTGTGTTAATTTTAAAATATCTGAGTTGCCCTCCAAATTCGACCTTGCATGATCAGAAATATTGATTGTTATTTTGAACTAAATAAAGAGAATCACAGCGTCACAGCTCGATGTTATATAATCGTAAACTGACCAGGAGTCGGTTATTCTTCATTCAATCATTACTCGTATTTCAGTTAAGTTGTGTTTTGTAATGTGAAACATAAACATTCATAATAAATAAGTAATGTCATCGATACTCTATTATATACAGGGTGAGTCATAACTATTGGGACATATACTAAGGACAGGTTATTTGGACCAAAATATGGCTATTGGGCCAAATATACCTTAATAAAATGTTGCTGAGAAAAAAGATACAGGGTGTTAAAGTTAATTTTTGTTTTTCGTTTTTTGCTAATAGTTTCCCTGTATATTTATAAATTGCTATCAAAATTGGCACAGAGGCATAATCTTAGACAAGAAATAGTATTTTATTTACAATTTTACTTTTTGTCACAGAGGGCGCCACGTGGATCATTCCTAATGATCAAATTGAGTCTAAACTTTTTCTGATGAAACTTTTCAGTAATTTTTATTAGAAAATATGACGTAAACATCATTTTTACGTAAAATTGGTTCTCTTGTTTAAACATGATAATTTCAACCGTTTTCGATAAAAACGCAGTCGAACTGCTTAGAGTCTTAAAAAAGGATTTCAAATATTATTTCATTTATGAAAAGTATGCTTTGGACTGTCAGATAATTTTTTAATTTGACAGTGTAGTGTAATGTTGCATTTTTTAAAAGTAATCATTTCTTTTTTTGATTGAAATGCCTCGTCACAAGCATTTTACTAATGAAGAAATGCAAGATATGATTTGCGTATACGCACAAGAAAATTTTTGCGGTCGCTCGGCAGCCAGAAGGTATGGAATGTTATACGTAAACAGAAGGCAACCAAATTACAAAACTTTTGCAAGATTATATCGTAGTTAAGGTGAAACTGCGTCATTTCACACTAAAAATCGGGGTGGTCGACCGATACAAATCACACCTAATCAAGAAGATGAACTTTTGGTTCGAGTAGATGAAAATCCTGAAATAAGTTCACGACATCTATCAGCAGCAACAGGAGTAAGTTAGTCGTCTATTGTTAGAATTCTAAAAAAAGAGAACCTCCATCCTTATCACTTCACTCCTGTTCAAAATTTACTTCCAACAGATCTTCTACGACGACGGTTACAGTTTTGCCAACGTATTCTGAATAAACATCGCAATGACAGACACTTTATTAAGAATATTATGTTCACCGACGAAGCAACTTTTACCAGACGAGGGGTTTTTAATTGGCAAAATAGTCATTATTGGGAAGAAGAAAACCCGCATGCTATGAAAGCTAGACATTTTCAGCATGAGTTTAAATTGAATATTTGGTGTGGCATTATAGGCGACCAACTACTAGGGCCTTATGTTCTTCCTCCGAATTTAAATGGAGATTCTTATTTATTCTTTTTGGAAAATACTCTTAGTGATATTTTAGATGATCTGTCACTGGATGTAAGAAAAAAAATGTGGTTTATGCAGGATAGAGCGCCACCTCATTTTTCATTAGCTGTTAGAAATCATCTTAATGACGTATTTCCTCAACGATGGATTCGCAAAGGCAGCGATTTTCAATGGCCACCAAGAAGTCCTGAGTACAACCCGCTAGATTTTTATTTTTGGGGACATATGAAGTCCTTAGTTTATGCCAATGAAATTAATACACGTGACGAACTTTGGAGATACATTCAAAATGCAGCTAATCTTATAAGGGGACAGAATAATATTTTTTTAACCTTTATAAAAAGAATTAGATGAGGCATAGAAATTGGAGGAGACCATGTAGAACATTTGGTTTGAGTTTTTGTGAGTTCTTTTAAGTTAAAGTGTGTTTAGTTTTGATTTATCGTCAAAACGGAAACCTTACGTTAGTTGCAACTTTATTAGTTTGGTATTTGATAGTGGAATTGTAAATAAAATACTATTTCTTGTCTAAGATTATGCCTGTGTGCCAATTTTGATAGCAATTTATAAATATACAGGGAAACTATTAGCAAAAAACGAAAAACAAAAATTAACTTTAACACCCTGTATCTTTTTTCTCAGCAACATTTTATTAATGCATATTTGGCCCAATAGCCATATTTTGGTCCAAAGAACCTGTCCTTAGTCTATGTCCCAATAGTTATGACTCACCCTATATATTATATATTATATTCACCAGTCTATCTATTCACCATCTATTATAATATATATTCACCAGTCCTTTATTAAGGAATTAATAGAATTAATAGAATTAAGAAAGAATTTTGCACAAAAATAAAAATACAGAAAATAATAATTAATAAATTTAATAAATAAGAAGTAAATAAAAAGACGATCCGTGATTGAATAAACAATAGATAGATGTAAGCAGATAGTATAGAAAGTGTATATAAATAGGCGAAAAGAGATAAGAGACTTAGCAATAATCATTTTTACAATTAAGACAGGTAAGATTATTGTGATATAATTTTAGGAAATTTAGGTTAATGTTGTAAGTAGAGATAACAATACTGAATTATTAATAAAAATTTCTCTTCTGCGGAAAGGGAGAGAGATGAGATAATAATAATTTCAGAGAAATCTTTTTTCTTTAGAAGGGATGATGTAATGAGATTTTCCTTTTGGTTGTGATTCTGGGCATATTATGTTTCTTTTGCTTCTTCCCTAAAAAGTAGATCCGCTTTTTCGTTTCCTTCAATATCAGTATGTCCAAGCACCCAGAGTAAAAGTTACTTTTTCCTATTTTAATCATTCCGAAGACAGTTCCAAACTAACTTAAAATCAATTCGATTCGATTCAAGTGCCTTTATGTCCTCTGGCTATCTAATATAATTTTTATAGATTGGCCCCTAAAGTTCCTTTTTATTAGTTTCTGCAGGACATCTATGTAGCATACATTTCTGTGTAAAAGATAGTGAAGTGATTACCTACGCTTTTGCTAAGGCTTAGCCCTGGTTTCTATTCGTATATTCCAGCTCCAACTCTTTTATCGGTTTTCGGTTTCTACTTCCTGTATTCAAGGAGTGAGATCAGATCATTCGACAGGGGTGGCCACAGGAAAGGAAAAGCACTCTTCCTTGTGGGCATATCTTATCTTTTTTTGCCACAACCTCCTCTTCTTGCAGGTCTGTTAGAATCAGCCTATTTTCCAGCATTACTATGATCGAGTTGCATACGGTAGTGGATATCCCTTTTGATACTGTAGCATAATAAAAAGAATTTGGTAGTGCATCATTAAATGCGCTTTCTATATCTAGAAAGGTGGTTAACGCAATTTCTTTATTATTAATGAATTTACTGATTTTCTGCATTGTCCAGTGTAGTTTGTGTTGATTTTCCTTTGTTGATATGTTTATCAAGAATTATTTCTATTGCCTTCAACAGAAATGATGTAAGACTGATCGACTTGTAGGATTTAGGTAAGGTGTTGTCTTCTTCGCTTTTTGTGACGATAGCAGATGAACACAGATAATCTTGGAGTGGATACTAAGAGAGACGAAAAGAAGCATAGGGTGACCTCAAAAGAGATGAGTTAATAACATAAGAGCAGTGGTAGGCAAACAGTTAATGAGACTGTCGCAGGACAAATAAAGATGAAAGTTACTTTAGCGGCAGAAGAAACCAGCGAAGAAGTAGGTGACAAATTCTAGAAGGCTCTCCAAAACCTAATAAACTTGGATATGAATATTGATATGGGTACGGTCATGGATATTGGGTACTACGACGATTAAGATAGAAAAAAATATATAATCGTCATTATCAAAATACGATTTACGTTCTAATGAAAGCTGCAACTCATCACTTCAACATCCATTTTTATATTGTAAGATCAACCTATTGGTATATCCATTGCGATTGGTATGGTTGTTTCAAAACTGCTTGAACCTTCAAAATACGCATGTCCAAAAAAAAATAATCCTAAAAACAATAACTATTTTAATTTAATTCTAAATTGAATATAAAATATTAAAAACGAGTGTTAAAAGTAAAACAATAAATATTCCAATTACTTTACTAATGCAAAAACTAATTTGATTCTGTCTTGCTTTGAGAACGGACTGCAGATAATTAAATATTTTCAGTCATGTCGGATTAAATTAACGAGTCATCAAATGAGTGAGCCGGGTTGATGAAATTTTGTTAAGACCAATAAAGTATATGTACAGTATAATAGATACTATGTAAAAAGAGCAAAAGTCTAAAGACAAGCAATGATAGGGTAAAATTGTTTGTTTTAACGCTTGTCGATATCAGTACTGTTGTTACATGTAATAATAATAAAAGTTTAATGATATTCCTGAAACAGTTATCTTTAAAAACATTAATTAAAATTAGAAAAAGCAGTGTAGCATTTATCGCATGGTGTATTATAACAATAAAATTATTTTTATTATATCTAGACCTAATAACAGAATTAAAAACATTTATGTAATTATTTCAAAGAATTTGATAATATTTTTATCTCTTCGACGAACATTAAAGCCGCGCTTTATTGAATTACTTGAAAATATGTTTAGAATCTTTTGAGAAATTGACAGTGTAATTAATCGTTATGATTTTTTTTAATCTCTAATTAATTATATCGTACATAATTACTAATTAGTGTAAAAATGGATGATGTAAAAGAAAATGTTGCCAACGGTTCTAATTGGTCCTATTTTGCATTCTCATTAAGCCACTTCAGTAACGATATTCTTAATATTTCTACATGCTAATGCTATTTCCGTAGCCGCTTATATTAATAGTTTTAACATTTCCCGTTTTTGATATTAATGAATGTATAAAATTCCTAATTATTCAGTAAATTTTTTATTTATTTTACGAAGACACGTTCTTCCCTTGCTAGAATCATTTTTTGAAAGTCAATTATATATTGTACGGGTGACCAAACTCCTTCCCGCAATAAAAGTACAAAATATATGTATTAAATATAAATATTAAAAATTAAACACATTTATTTTACTTCTTTTAGCAATTCTGTAAAATTTGCTGAATAATTGGTGACAGTACTTCTCAATGATTCTTATAGATGCTGGTTCGTTAATACCAGGGCTGGCGATAACATGCCTGCAAGGGATGCATTCCAGGCGTACGCCTCTGTTTGTGGGGCGCGTAAATGAGCTTTTTTTCTGCTAGTATTATAGACAATAGTAAAATAAAAAAATTAATTCTTTAAATGTGATTTCAATTCGGGTTATAATATGCTAATCTGTGTCTGTTATTTTTGCATCCTACACTGGTAAAATATATAAGAATATACAACGAATATAATTCCTACCGTGTAGTAATAGAATTAATTGGTAAAAATATAACGTTTCAAAAAACAAACAACTTTCCACTTATTTAAAATGCTTTGTTTAATTTCTTTTGAAGTTGTTTAAAGGTTTTGGGTCAACAGTTCAATACTCCTTCTAGTTTTTTGTATAGACTTGTTGAGTTTTTCTTGTTCGATATTTGGAATATACTTTTTTTAATTCGACGAAAATGACAAAATGTTTTTTTTTTTTAATCAATTTAATTTTAAAACTAAATACACACTGTGAGAGTTCAAGTATTTTTCAGTCCAGGATTAATTAAGTGTTCCAAGATATCAGTCAAAAACATTAAGTGTCGTTACCACTCGTCATCGTTTAATTCTGAATAGGTTATTTTCCTCTTTTTTTAGAGATAAAGCTTATAGCTAGATATCCATCTAAAATTGCAATAGAAATTAATAGCATTTAGAAGTTCTTCCTCATTTAATTCCTCAAGAAAATTGTTTAATTATCGATGATTTTTGAATTGGTGCGAATGCAATTTACAATGCGTAACACTGTTTTCGTAACATCAGGAGATTTTAAATATTTTGTAACGAGATGTTCTCGATGAATTATGCAGTGAATCGGTATGAATTGTGGAATTCGAGAATCAATTCTTAAAAGCCCAATAAGACCGACTTTTTACCCAGCAGTTTTGTAAGAGGTATATCAAAAGTTTCCATTACGGAATCTAATGTAAACGTATGAAGACTGCTAATTGACTTGACGAGTCTGTCGATTCGTCAAGTGCTAAGCCGAATGCAATACAATTCTTCAAATCATTTTTTAAATGATCTTCAAGAGCTGTATTAATTGCAGTTACTTCTCGTTCTATTGTGTATCTCGAGGTGTGCAATGCTGCATTATTTGGATACATATAAATAATATGAAAATAAAGTTATATGTTATTAAAACAAAACAACACGTGTTACATACTACAAAACAAATTATAGTTAACTTACCAAAAATTCCAGATAACAAATTATATCCGTAGCAATAGTGATACAAATCGGTCTGGTGTCGGTCAATTACTGACGTGTATGTAGTGCCACTGTTTAACTTGGACGGAAACGGAATTTGTTACAACGTTGTACTTAGTCTTTCATATTTCATGCCAATAATTTAAAAAATAATATGAAACAAGTACGGAACGGTAATAATTTAAAATATAATAACACAAAAATGAAAAGGAACTCGTGTGCATTTATTGAGAGCAAATAATTTGTCAAAGTACAGCAAGTGGCTCGCGAACCGCAGTTTGTCCACCCCAGATATATATCATAATATATATTCATTATAAAAGCACAAAAAAATAATATGAACTCATATCTAATGGCTTAGGAACCCTAGTTTATTCTACAGTCTGTCCGTAAAGTATGGAATAAATTCGATATTTCCTAAATGAAAAGCCTTTTTAAAAAAATCTAAAACACGTCGATTTTTAAATTTAATGTTCTACATTTTACAATAAAATTTCATTATACAAGGTGATACACATTACAGTGATGACGTCATCGGCTCTTTTTTAAATGTAACACCCTGTATTTTAGGACATTTTTAGATCGATAAAAATGAGCTGATTTCAAAAAAAGTATAATACTCGGGTCTAATGGATGTAATTTGAACGATATGCGCTTAGAAAATAAATTATTTATTATCAATTGCAAAAAAGTAGCCTACTTCTAGTTTTTGGTAAACTGTAATTATTTTTAGTAACGTTCAATAACAATTAAGTAGTACAATAATTGTATTAATTCGTGAATGTTCTGTATTATTGCTTAGAATTAATTTTAAGTAGAAATGAATTTGAGTGTAAAGCAAAGAATTGAAATACTCATGATGATTGGGTATGGAACAAATCGCGAATTTATTTAATGATAAATATCCAGAAATACTCATCACGCAGTCAATAGTAAGTAAAATTGAAAAGAAATTTCGAGAAACTGGTACGGTTGAAAATGCACGCAAATCAGGTCTTCCCTCTGTAAATTATGTTACATTAGATGTTCTACTTGCTTTTGAAGAAGATGCGCACACTTCTGTTCGTAAGGTTAGTAGTGATCTCGATGTTTGCAAAACAACGTTACACAAAGTACGTAAAAGTAAGTAAAGTAAGTAAAATGTACAGTTGTACAGGAATTAAACAAGGATGATCCAGATAAAGGAATACAATTTTGCGAAATAATGATGGCTAACAGCCACCGAAACCCTCTCTTGGTTCAAAATATTATTTTTTCTGATAAGGCTACATTCAAATTAAATGGCGAGGTCAACCGTCAGAATTGTAGATACTGGGTAAAAGAAAACTCCAACTGGATGCGGTAACATCTTAGACAATACCCGCAAAAGGTAAACGTATGGGCTGGCATTGTAAGAAATAAAATCATTGGACCCTACTATTTCGAAGGTAATTTAAACGGACCAGCATACCTTCAGTTTTTAAGTGGGTATCTCGTACCTACTTTAGTTAATTTATTCCCCAGTAAAATTAATCTTGGAGGTTTTGATAATATTTTGTGGTTTCAACAGGATGGTGCGCCTCCGCATTATGCTTTAGATGTTCGAAGGTACCTAAACGAAATTTTTCCGAACAGGTGGATTGGAAGACGTGGACATACTGAATGGCCAGCGAGGTCGCCAGACCTCAATCCTTTGGATTATTTTATGTAGTGTCATTTGAAGAATGTGGTTTTTAAAACGAAACCTGCAAATATTGAAAACTTAAAAACAAAAATTCGTAAAGAAATAAACAATATTTCTCAAGAAAGCATAAACAAGGTTCTACAAGAATTTGTACAACGTTTGGGTTACTGTCAAATACAACAAGAGCTACAATTCAAACATTTAAGATTAAGTCATGTATTAATTTCTGGATTACTTTCAAGTTATTTATTATAATTTATTTATAATTTATTAATATTATAAATCAATCAAAATTAATTTTCTAAGCGCATATCTTTCAAATTATATCCATTAGACCTCCAGTATTAAACTTTTTTGGAATCAGCTCATTTTTATCGATCTAAAAATGTCCTAAAATACAGGGTATTACATTAAAAAAAAAAGAGCCGATGACGTCAACACTGTAATGTGTATCACCTTGTATAATGAAATTTTATTGTAAAATGTAGAACATTAAATTTAAACATCGACGTGTTAGATTTTTTTAAAAAGGCTTTTCATTTAAATATCGAATTTATACCATACTTTACGGACACACTGTATAATAAAACTTTAATTAAACACAGTATCCTGGCATCTCCAACTATCCTCACTTTTATCAAACATATATTTAGGAATATATCATGTGAGTCTGAGTTGACCACTATTCCTCGCAGAAAAGACTGGGTGGGAAAGTTCCTATCTCTGATATGGCAATACCCAATGGCTAATAGGAAATGTACTCTAGAAATATAGAACCAGGTGCGAAGAAGAAATACTCAAATAAACATCCATGGATCAACTAAATATGATACACACTTACATATACACGTTTGTATCACACAATGATACAAACGTGTATCATTTACAAACGCACACAAACATAGTTCCATACACAAAATACACATATATACACATCTAACCATGCTCAATCGGCAAATCACCAGACAACTTGTGCGACCATTGTGCTTCCCAATCCCGAGGTGTAACACCATCATACTTAGGGAATATTTGACACAAGGAGGAAAGTATTAAGATCACAATAGACTAGATTTAATTTTATCTAGTCTGACCAGCAATTATTGACAGTGAAATAAATTCTAAAAAAATCTCATCCTCATCAAATTACATCCTACTAGTAAAATCAACAATAGGCTCGTCAACAGCAACTGTCAGAATAAAAAATAAGCTCTCTGAGGACTTTTCAATAGTCAAAGGATTAAAGCAAGATGACGGGCTGGCACGGACATTACTCAACCTGTCTCTCCAATATGTCATACGATAGTTGATTATAGAAAGAGCTAAACAAGAGCTTTCCTAACAAACAAACCAATACAGATTGCCACCTATGCCGATGACATCAGCATTATGTCCCGCAAAAGGAAAGAGGCACAGAAATATATTCACAAATAAAAACAGGGGCAAAAGTGACCCGACTAGAAATAAATATTCAAAAGATAAACAAGCTAACAAGGCAAGAGCTAGGGTGAAGAGACACATATGTAAGGACGATTGTGAAATAGTTGAAAATTTCACATATTTGGGAATTCCATTAAGCATGGATGGAACAGAAGAATGAGAAATTTACAATATGCTAAGATTTAATTTTAATCCTCTTAAAATATTTCAGTAGATTCTCTTTTCCTTCTTATATGCGAAATTTATGTAATAGTTTTTCCAATCACCTGCTTTCTTGTCACTAGCCTTTTAAGAACATATGATTTTTCTTTAAAGCAGTTCGTACGTTTTTGTTTAATGTTTAACTACTTCGATTGGTAAATTAGTCTGTCCAGAAGCATTATTCTTTTGCATTTCTTGTATGTATTTTGTTCTACCAATTTGATGGTATCTATTCTATTTACCTATATTTTATCTACACATGTAGAATATACATGCATATATCTTAAAAAAAAAACAATCATCGAAACATCATAAGACACGTAATTTAAATGGGGAGGAAATACTATCGGAACCAGTGTTATGTTATAGAATAAAAGTAAAAGAGCATTCAAATCAAATAAAAAATAGGGAAATAGTGTGGGAAAATAATCATAAAAAATCTGGTAAAAATTAATTCCTCCATACTACTTTTTATAGTAGCGCGTACTATTGTTGTAGTTATTAAATTTTTATATGTATGATGTGTGATATAAAAGGAGTGTCCGTACGAGACAGAAAAGAAGTATATAAACAAAAAGGCCAAAAACAATATTTATTTCCTTAAATGCTCTTACTTATGACTCTTAGTGGCAACATAGCATCACAATAACTAGATAATATTATCGATTCTGTTAAAGGGCGGTAGGATGTACGGGAGGTTACGCGCCGGTCATTGGGGAGCATTTCGAAAGAGACGACGACGACGAACCCGCGTCGCGACGCGACGCGGACCTCTATTCAAAGGATCAAAGTCGGCATTGTTAGTAGAACACATAAATCGCTGCTAGCTCACAAAAGGGCACACATTTTGACTGTTTTATTTTTATGTTTTAGCGGAAAAATATATATGCCGTTGAAAGAAAATATTTCTTGAGGTACTCAGAAAATCATTATCTGAAGCAATATTATATCATACTTTCTTAAAAGGACAATTTTTCTTATAAAATGGTTATGTGGCCATAAAAAAAGTCTATTGATCAGACACAAAAGTTATAGTAAGGTGCAGGAATTTATACGTTATACGTATCCAATAATACACACCTGATACATCGTTTTATACATTCGACATTTTTGGAATCAGAAGTCAGAGTGCCAAAAGAAGTCAAAATATATAGGAATATGAAAGTTAATATTAAAAATTAATCAAACTAATACAATATGTAAATCTTCGTCTTCTTCTTACGGTACCTATCCGTTCCGGATGTTGGCGATCAGCATAGCTATCCTAACTTTACTTGCAGCTATTCGGAATAGTGCGGTTCTAGACGTATTCCTTATATTATATTCCTTAGTTTTTGAAGTCAAGATATTCTTCTTCTTCCTAGTCCTCTCTTTCCAAATATCTTGCCCTGAAGAATGAGTTGCAATAAGCCATATTTCTGTTCATTTCTCATAACATGGCCAAGATATTCTAATTTGCGCTCTTTGATTGTATTAGTGATCTCGCATTTCTTGCCTATTGTATGTAGGACCTCAATATTAGTCACACGACTCACCCATGAAATTCGTAAGATGCGCTTGTAACACCACATCTCGAAGGCCTCGAGCTTTACTAAAGAAGCTTCAGAGAACGTTCATGCGTCTGATATATACAATATACTACTACATACAATAATGTAGAAAATGTGTGACGAAATATTTTTGCTTACCACATGGAGTATTATTATAAGGGGTAGAAGATTGGGATAGAAATTACTGTGGGTGAAGATAGGGCAAGCAAAATAACCGCTACTTGTGTGAACGGCACTCAGGGTTTGTTAGGAGAGCTGGGGTCGTGGATAAGTAAATGACAAGGGGGTTGGATTGGGGCAACTACAGAAAAATGAAACAAAGGGTCATGAATCTCTTGGGACAAACAAAACAAAAAGAAACAGGAAACACCTCTAGTAATTTAAAAAGGGCGCCACTTCGAGGTTCCTAATTATAACTATTACAACAGCTAGTTGTAACTATCGAAATAATTATTAAAAATGAAAAATATATCTTTTTCAAATGAAACTCAAAAAAGGGTTAGTTAAAAAAATAAACAAAATGTTAAAAAAAAATTTATCATTTATTGTGTCTTACCAGAAACAGTTAAAAAAATAAGACAATACAAAAATACTATATGAATAGTTACGAAGTACAAAAATACAAAAAAAACTTACATCTGTCCTATCTGTTTACAATGGGGAATTGCTAAAAAAACTTTCAAAATTGTTACTGCATGGAGGTTAACCTTTTTTAACAACAAAACAAATGAACTGAACAAATAAATTGACAGCTAAAGTGAAACCCTAAAATTTTACAATTTATTAATTATTACAAATCCTTTTTTGTAGTATGAAAAACAAAAAACTACATCTCACACTGCGATAGGACTGACTATTCGTGGTTAAAGTCGGCACTGAACCCAAAACTTATGACTCTGCCTCTTAAAAAACAGGAACAGGTAGAATTAAACTGCATACACATTAATTTGCTACGATTAACTGCTACTAAAATTGTTTTACATAACGTAAGACGAAGATTTCCATGAAAAGGGGCAAAAACAGAAAACTTTACAAATTCGACGTGAATTTGGACATAACGCTGAAACCCATCACTCTTGACCGCGGCTCCAGAGAGAGTGTTGTAATATTCTTTTAAATTCATTCGCTTAACTTAGCATAAACAAAACATATAAACTGGAATATTTATTTGAAACCCAGAATCGGGCGGTTTAACGATCAAAGAGAAAATATCGAAGAATTTGCGACTATGGTATAAACAACCCTCAAAAAAGGTTTATTTTACTGTGCGACGCTAAGATGAATTGGAAGAATTCGGCGTTTTAATACGTACGAATGGGAAATGAAATACACTAAGATTATTCTTTGATATTTTAAATATATACGAGGGGATTTCAATATAAAACATATACGAGGGGATTTCAAAATACAAATCAAAGTACAAATCAAAATTCATTTCAAAATACAAATTTCCTTCAAGGAAAATGCAAATGCTACAAATACATAGCAGCTGATGATAGAGATTTTGGTACTAATGGTAAATCGTGACTTCTGAAAAGAGACTCTTGCTTTCCCTATGCGTTGTTTTATTTCAGTAGAGTGATCCCATTGACTGTTTATGTTAGTACCGAGATATGTGTAGCTGTTAACTCTGTCAATTGGCTGTTGATTTACCAAAAGATGTATATTTAATATTTCGCACTTACCATTTACTTTGTTTTGTTCGTATTGAGGTCCCATCCATATTCTCGACGTATATCTGATATGCGCCACATTATTGCCTGTCCATCTAGACTATCTGCAAAAACTATTGCGTCGTCAGCATATCTAATGTTGTTTAG
The DNA here is from genome assembly GCF_040954645.1 of Diabrotica undecimpunctata. Taxonomy (NCBI): domain Eukaryota; kingdom Metazoa; phylum Arthropoda; class Insecta; order Coleoptera; family Chrysomelidae; genus Diabrotica; species Diabrotica undecimpunctata. Next base: position 61,478,019 of record NC_092804.1, on the reverse strand, counting down.
ACGCACTTCGTTACTAAGACGCCTCCCTGTAGTTGTCCCAGTGCTTGCTCGAAGATACGCTCAAAGTACATGTTAAATAGCACGGGAGACAGAATGCATTCTTGTCTCACTTCTCTATCTGTGAAGATAGATAGAAAGCTAGAGTGGTGGCCCTCTTAAAACCAGGAAAGCATCCGGCGGATACAAAGAGTTTTAGACCTGTCTCTCTTTTATGCCACCTTTTCAAGGCGTTCGAAAGAATGATACGTAACCGGATCGCTGAATCTCTGGACACTAAAATTCTTCCTGAACAAGCAGGGTTTAGACCCGGAAAATGCCGCTGCAGTCAAACTCTTAATCTCACCCAACATATTGAAGATGGGTTTGAACGGAAAGAAATAACAGGAGTAGCGTTCATAGACCTGACTGCCGCCTATAACACAATTAACCATCAACGGCTGCTGATAAAACTCTACGAAATTACAAAGGATTTCCGACTAACAAGGTTAATGAAATGTCTTCTCCAGAATAGACGCTTCTACGTAAAGCTCCAGTCCAAGAACAGTCAGTGGAGGGATCAAAAAAATGGATTCCCACAGGGAAGTGCCCTCGCGCCATTGCTATACAACAAAAACCCAGGTGTGTGCTTTCCACCTTAAAAACAAGCTATATTAACTATAATATATCTATTCGTTTTTCTATATTTTTCATTTTTATCAGAATTACGCTTAATTGTAGTTTTAGGATCTAACTTTTTTGTCGGTTCTGGAGAATATCTCCACAGACTTGGAATATTAAAATATAAAGTCTTCTTACACTAATCACATTAGACTTTATATCTATTGTGTAAAACCTAATTTTTTTTATTTCTCCAATGAATTTTGGATCACCTGTAGGTTTGCCATGCTTAGAAATAAATAAACAAATTTAGTGATAATAAATGTATCTTTGCAACAACTTAAACTATTTATAATTTCTTTAAAATCGATATTTCAAGCAAAGTTACAGTTAAAGCTGTAAAAGAGAATTTATTGCCTGCATATATAAACTTTATGGGTTTGTTTGTTTCGAGACTGCTTTACATTGTCTTCAAATTAAAATAAATAATAATGCATGCCATTTTGTAAGTTCAAGATAAATGTAATAAACTATCAAGAGTTCATTCGAATAAATATTTATATAGTCTAAGTAATATCATATAATTTGTATATTTTATTAAATATGGGAGTCAGACTTGTGTGGTCAACTTTTATTAATATTTTAAAACCATGATTTATAGCCAATATGGTTTGTTAGTAATGAATTGGTAATGGATGGTATTACAATATACACTTATACTATATACACTTTACAGAATTGGAATCGCAGTATTTGGACAACATCAGGAATATTTTTAAATTCCAAACAATTTTTTGACTTATAAACAAATACAAAAAAAAACAAAATTTTCTTTAGAAAAAAGTTGAATTATGAGCAGTCGTTCCTAAGAAGTCAAAGTTGACCGGTGGGTCAACCAATAGGATGGTAATCTTTAAACCATTACCTTTTTTCGTTACATAAAGATGCTTTAATTACCATTAAATTAGTTTGTAAATTTGAAAACGATTTCCGAAGTGGAAATTGAAACGTCAATAAACATACTTTAACCTTTAATTGTGGCTTATTCTCATTTAAATAGTAATTACCAAGTTATAGTTATGTCCGATTTTGATATTTGCTTTAAAAAATTCGCGTAATTATTTATACAGAAATAACCTTATTTTTAAAACCTTAGAAATCCAAATAAAGTTGATGAAAAAAAAAACGTTTGTTACTTTCATTTGCTTAAAAGGATAATTTGGTATTTCTAGTTACATGAAAGCTGACTTTTTGCTAACAAATCGATTTTAAAAGGATCAGAAATGATCAGCATATACATAAGCAAGGTTTAAAACAAAATTGGAATATTGAATGGTATGCTTTTTACAATCGAAGGAATCATCTAATACTAAAATCCAACCCATTTTTTTTAACTACTGGGCATTTTGCTGTAAAAAGTTTTCCCAACAGGAAAATTTATTCTATATTCATTAGATGTCTTTTTAACCGTATCACTGTCAACATGATGACGCAAGAATTTGATGCAAACTATAGCGAAAGAACAATGGCTCTATGGCTGCCCTATCCGTTGCCCGTTTACATGTTAGTAAAGAGGCTATGAAAGGCCACTTATTTGTAATTCAGTTTAAGTTGGGTAGGACCCTAAATGAAGAGTATCATCATCATCAACCTGTATGCATCCACTGCTGGACATAGGTCTCCTTCAGCTCTTTCTATCTATCTCTGTCTTGTGTGACTTGCATCCAGTTACTGCATAGTTTAATTTAGCAAATGCTGTTAGGCCAATCCTATGCGACGTGGGAGCTCACATGTAGGTACTTATACGATGCAGTCTGCACAATAACCCTTCCATCAACAGCAATATTTCGATTTAGCACCAGATTAGTCAGTATTTAAGTCTTGTTCATATTAATCTTTAATCCGACCTCCAAGGAAGCGTGATACAACTTTTCCAACATTATTATTGCATCATCCATACGATTTTATATAAGGACGATGTCGTCTGCGAATCTCAAATGACTGAGCTTCTCTCCAATTATGTTGATACCATGCTCGTTCAGATCTGCCTTCTTACAAGTATGTTCTAAAAGCGTCGTGAATAGCTTTGGAGAGACGGTGTCTCTTTATCCAGTATTTATTTGTTTCTTGTTCAGATCGTCTTACGCTAGCTGTGGCACCAGCTTCTTTATCACTAGTAAGTAGTCGTGAGTACTGTATCCCGATCTAAATCCAGCTTGTTGCTGATAGAAGTCTAAATTAGCGTCCAGTTTTTTTGATAACTTTTCTGAAAAGTTTATATATGTTTGAGAGCCAGCTGATAGAACGGTAGCTATTTAGATCTGTTATCTCTCATTGCTTGTAATAAAACCATGACTGTTCCATTGAGAACGAGTTTTTGCTTGATAGATGCATTCGGTGAAAAGCTTGGCCAAAGCCTGGTTAATTTTATTTTTACCTAGTTTGATCGCCTCGATTACTACTCCATCATCGCCAGGGATTTGTTATTTTTCATTTCTAAAAGTGCCGTTTTGAGTTCCTATGGTATTATTTCTGCCATTAATTCTGATCCCTGATTTGTGATTTTGAAGAGTATGAAAAGTATAGCTACATGACAATGTGTTTACACCTGTAATGTGTAGTAAACAGTATAGGATACTCTTATCTATCGTGGCTTCGATTATACTTATTTAAAAAAAAAACATGTAAGAATCAAAGCATTTTGCTATTGTGCAATGCGTTTACAAATAGGTCTCACAGATATTGAGCGACCGATGATTTTCTAAGAAGACAAGTTAATAATTTACAAATTATTTTTGATATTTTTTTTTAGTTATAAAAATTAAAACAATTCAAAAAACGTGTTAATTGTATGTCATTTTTTATGTACAATACTGCCGTCCTAACATGAAAGGTCCTATCTGCAAAATTTAGGTTTTGAGAAAATCGCTTTTCATTGTATAACGCTTGGTAATTTAAGAAACTTTTTGTTTTATTTTATATATTATGACGGAGAATAGAATTTAGTTGCTAGTCATAATTTTGATTTATTCTTTCCAGGGTAGTCGATTTTTGATTATATTGTCACTTAGGACAATTTAACTTAGTGTATATGAAGTACGTTTTTTTTTTAATTTCTTACTGAAATTGTCCTAAATGAAACTGAAATTCCAATTAACTGAACACTTTTAATTTTATTATAATAAGTTTTACACTTAATACACAATTTACATCGTAATATATGTAACATAAATGATATGCATCGATAAAAATATTAAAATAATATTAATAATAATCATTTTCTTCCTTAAAAGCATGTTCGTTAACCGGAAAATCTTCTCAAAAATATTATCTCAATTAACTTCTCAAAATACGCGACATTGTTACACCGCGACATGTATTACGAATCTGGTGACTCGTTAGCATACGCTTAACGTATCTCATAAAAATATCTTTTAAATCAATAAAATTGTTTTCAAATTCTGTTTTGTAATAATTTCTTCTTTTAAAATATAGTCAAAATATATCTTTTAAGTAAACGAGAGAAATCAGCTTTTTTAACTTATATTTGGAGGTACAGTCAGTGAAGTTAAAAAGTAGCATTTTTATTAAATTAACGTAGATGAATTGGCTTGTTTTACCGTTTCGAAAAAATCGTCAAAATCGTATACCTACTTTTTTTTTTTCTTTTGGGGGCAAGCTCAACTTGGTGATGAAATGAATCTGTTGCCATAAAAGTATGACCTGGCTCAAAAAATTTGATTATTATATTTTCTACAGCAATGATTCTATCATTGTCTTTTTCATAGCCCAATTTCGCCAAAAGAAATATGTTTTCACGCTTTTCATTTTACAAATACACACCTCTTCGGCTTTCTTTGATGTTAGATAGTATTTGCAGGAATACACTCTTGGTAATGTTTGATTCTGAGATGTACTTCTTTTTTTCTCACTTTATTTTACGCAGGTCAAAACAAACTGTTTTTGGTGTTCTTTTCCAATAGCCAGTATTGTGTATTATTGTCTTTTTGCCTAGTATACGACATTTTTTCATCGCAATTGAATTTGAATTTACGTGACTTTTTAACTTTATAAACTCTTATGTAACTCTCTCTTTTTTGTTTCTTTCTTTCGACAAATGGCTCTTCAATTTGTTTTCTTTTTCTTATTTTCCCAGTTTTTGTATACAGTTTATTCTTAGCTTTATCAACTGTTTTGTTTATATTAATTACTATTTACATGGGAATAAGCCACAATTAAAGGTTAAAATACGTATATTGACGTTTCAATTTCCACTTCGGAAATCGTTCTTAAAATACAAACATTAGTAAATTAAACAAATTTTGTTTTTTGTTACTTAGTGAAAAATTCTTCTAATAATTTAATTTTATCTGACTCATCTATATTGACAATTCAGACATACATTATACATTTTTAAAGTAGACGACTTTAAAATGATATTGCCAATATTGTTGAGTTGCGTTCCTGGGACGACTTTACTTATAATTGTGAGCAGTAAAATGAATATCTCAAATGAAATCCTGAACGAAGTTAAATTCGTTTTCTTCTGGTTCTATATCGGATATTATTGTCGAATTCATTGGACGGCCCAGGTATATAATCTGGATCATTCTCTATTTTGGCTAAATACACCATAAGTTTACATCTATCGCTGTTCCGGCTAAGTGACGCTACATTGCTACTACCAATGAATATAGACGCATATGCGTCTATATTTTTTGCTACTAGTACAAACAATAATTACAATCAGTTATTGCTTATACATAAGGTAACATTATTAAACACCCTTCATCCATTTTTCACAATATATATTTACTTAAAATACAAAAAACATGAGCGTACACCCAATGTCTGACAATAACAAATACCTTTTATAATTAATTATTTGAAGGTATGTTACAAAAATGCTTTTGTCATACTACGCAAAATTGTCCTAACTGATGCCGTTCACTATAAAATGCTACCTTAAATAGTCCTAACTGCATTTCTAAAGTTAAAACGGACAATTTTTCTTAGCATATGTGAGATAGGACAATTTATGTTAGTAAACATTACTTTTTAGTCAGTTAGGACAAACCATTTAGGTATATAATAAGGCACTTAAGACGCTTACAGGACAATTTCATTTTGTACATACATAGATAATATGTTTATGCATGCCATGAGCCAATAAAGTCATTTTACCAAATTTTGCAGATAGGACCTTTCATGTTAGGACGGCAGAATAATTCTCCTATGCCCTAACAGGATTTAAGACCTCCAAGCTCCAAGCCTTACATTTTTAATAATCCATAATCAGCAATGTAATGTGTTAATTTTCTGTCCGTTTAAATGAACCATGTGTCAGTTCTCACAGCGATTACACATTACAATGTTAGAGAGAGAATAAATACAAATTAGAAGATAACAAAACCAATTAAGAATATTTAAATATAAAGAAACAAAATCCATACGCACAAATAACAAATAAAACAACAGGTGAAATAAACACGAAGCTAAATGTCAGTTATAAGCCAAAGGAATTAAAAGAATTACCGATAATGATAATGAAAATGCATATTTTCAAAGTGCGCCGCTGATACTCTTTCTAATAATATTCTAATATGTTTAAAATGTCGTGATATATGGTGAGATGTTTGTTAAAGATACACCCACTGCATTCAATAATAACAATAACAATTAAATTTATTTATAGGTACGAGATATGTCAATTACCTTTAACCTTTGCAGCCGTTCATAAGATTTTTAATTTAAACGATAGCAATATTACGTAAATACATAGTTCAGTGTATGTATCTATTTTGCAAATTATTGTTTTGCGTAATCTGGAACCTTGAAAAACTTAAGGTTCGTTAAAGGAGGTTTGGCCTATATAAATTTATTTATTATTGTTTGTCACTACTAGTTGTCCTACTTTGATAACCCATTTTTATTAAAATGATTTAATTTTTAATGTGAAAGTTCAATCTTCTATAGACTGGCCTACGTAACCTACGTAATAAACGTGTTTATATCGATATGTTTCTTGGCCTGAAATTTGTTTTTATGTTACCATCGTGACAAGGACAGAAAAAGAAGTCCGGAGAGAGGTGTTTAGACTGAGACTCACCGACGTGAAATGGCTATACGTCCTTCAGCACGAACTTTAACGAAACTTTAAATCAGTGGCGTACAAAAAAATAGTTATTAAACCTACTGAACAATAGATACAATAATTAGCTAATTAATTAAATTTCAAAAAAAGTGGTACAGTAGGCGGTACCTACTGTAGACTAGCACGAAGCTTCATACTATGTTTTCTCTATTTCAAATTTTAAACATTATTTTTAAAAAGGAAAAGACAGTTAAGATTTTATTTCACGTATAGGGAGCTTGCCATGTCATCATCATCCAAAGAAGACATCCAAGGATGACAAAGGGAATAAAAATAGATGGAGAATATCTAAACAACTTACGTTTCGCCGATGATATACTTATAATAGCTGAAGATCTAGGTATGGCAAAAGAGATGGTACAGGAACTCGTTGTGGCTACAGAAAGTGTAGGTTTAAATATAAATATCTCGAAAACAAAAATCATGACCAATTTGGTACCCAACCAGAACATCAGTATTGGTGAGAAAGAAATAGAACTCGTAGATAGATATAAATACCTGGGACATGAAATTATAATTGGCAGGGATAACCAGACTCATGAACTGAAGAGAAGAATCGGCCTTGGGTGGGCAGCGTTTGGAAAACTGAGAGAAACTTTTAAAAGTGAGCTGCCCACATGCCTAAAGAGAAAGGTATTTGATCATTGCGTCCTCCCAGTCTTGACGTACGGAGCAGAAACACTTACCTTAACAAAAGCAGCAGCTACCAAACAGAATCACGCAGAGAAGAATGGAGCGGTCCATGTTAGGAATAACTCTGCAAGACAGAATAAAAAACGAAGACATCAGGAGAAGAACCGGAGTGACTGACATCATCCAGAAGATAGCCAGACTAAAATGGAGATGGGCAGAACACATAGCCAGAATGACAGATGGGCGATGGACAAGGAGTTTATTGGAATGGAGGCCAAGGGAAGACAAGAGAAGCGTCGGTCGACCACCTACAAGATGGACTGACGATTTAAGAAGACTCAATAAAAACTGGATGAGAGCGGCGCAAGATAGACGGGGTTGGAAACATGAGGAAGAGGCCCATGTTCAGCAATGGACTCTTGAGGCTGGATGATGATGATAGGGAGCTTGCGCATCCGTTTATACGTATTTCAGCCCAATAGACATCATCAGAACGGCTTTCGCAAACGCTCTGAACGTGAAATAAATCTTTTCTGTCTTAGGAAGCAACTCTAACATGGCTTCGTATAGACGCAATATAGCGACATCTAATAATAAAATCGTAGACTAATTTTCGAAACCAAATTCAAGAATTCCGCTTTAATCTGTGCCTTCTAAGAATTGCAAGGCAAAACAGACGTTGATAAAGATGTTAAGAGAGATATATGGAATCTAAAAATTGCATTCCACAACATATCTCCTCAACTAAGCAACATTCTTAGCGAATTGGTTTCTAGTACTCGTACAGAGTATATCGAAATAAAAAGGAAAAGACAGTTAAGATTTTATTTCACGTATAGGGAGCTTGCACATCCGTTTATACGTATTTCAGCCCAATAGGCATCATCAGAACGGCTTTCGCAAACGCTCTGAACGTGAAATAAATCTTTTCTGTCTTAGAAAGCAACTCTAACATGGCTTCGTATAGACGCAATGTAGCGACATCTAATAATAAAATCTTAGACTAATTTTCGAAACCAAATTCAAGAATTCCGCTTTAATCTGTGCCTTCTAAGAATTGCAAGGCAAAACAGACGTTGATAAAGATGTTAAGAGAGATATGGGAAATCTAAAAATTGCATTCCACAACATATCTCCTCAACTAAGCAAAATTCTTAGCGAATTGGTTTCTAGTACTCGTAGAGAGTATATCGAAATAAAAAGGAAAAGACAGTTAAGATTTTATTTCACGTATAGGGAGCTTGCGCATCCGTTTATACGTATTTCAGCCCAATAGGCATAATCAGAACGGCTTTCGCGGAATTCTTGAATTTGGTTTCGAAAATTAGTCTACGATTTTATTATTTTTTAAATTCAGTAATTTTATTATCTATTTATTAATTTTTTTATTTTACAATTTTTTACAATCATTGATTTTTACAAAGTTTATTTATTTATTGTAACAATTTTTTGTACATTCGAAAATACATAAAAGCGCTGTTAGTTATTATCCTTGCTACAGATTTTATTAAAATAAGTTTATATATTATAAAACGGACTCTCACCGACGAGCAAATGGACTCTTCCAACTAGTTCGTGTCGCTCATTTCGTGATGATCGCCTCAGCACTTCACTATAGAAAAAATTAATACAAGGTCAGTATCGAAGATTCTCTTCAAAAATTGGTTAAATTTTTACCTTAGTATATATTGTATCCTAAACGTATATATTTTTTTACGTTTTAAACCAATTTAAATTTTCCTTGAAAAAGATTGTCATGGCGTCTAGATAAACGTCACACCATTGTAAGTGTTTACATGTGTATGTTATTAGTTTTAGTTATTTTCTTCAATATGCAAACAGCACAAATATAAAAACGTCAAACAAACTATTTACATATCTTTTTCTTCTTTCTTCTTGTATGTAGGCTTTAAGCCTGTTTCTTCTTCAATATTAGTCTTCTAAATTGTTTAAATTATAGCACCATCTTTTTCTTGGTCTGCCAATACTTTTTCGTCCATTTGGTGACTTATCTCGTGCTATTCGTACTATCCTATCCTCTGCCATTCTACTAATGTGTTCGTTCCACTCCTGTTTGTCACCCATCTATTTATGTCTTCTATATCGCATGCTCTTCTTATGTTTTCGCTTGTCTCCCTATCCAACATACTTTTCCCTGATATTAGTCGGAGTATTTTCATCTCTGTTGTTTCTAGTAGTCGTCTCGTTTTATTTAATGTAATGTTAATATAGGTATAATTGCTATTTTATAGATTCTTGTTTTTGTATCTTGTCTTAGGTGTTTGTTCTTCCAGATTGTGTCATTAAGAGATCCCCCCGCTTTACTTATTTTTAAGCTTTGTTGTCGTACTTCTTTTTAATATCTCCGTAACTAGTTATATATATTCCCAGATATGTAAACCTTGCTTCTTGCTTTATTATTTTTCCATCAATTTCGAGTTTACATCGTAGTGGGTATATAGATGTTGTCATACATTTGATTTTTTCTGCTGATATTATCATATTGTATTGAAGATGTGTGTTAATCTTTGAAGCTCGTCTTCTGTCTCGACGATTAATGCGGCGTCGTCTGCATAACATAATATTTAAATTTCATTGTTCCCTATTCTGTAATCATTACGTACTGCTTGTATTATTTCGTTCATTATTATATTAAAAAGAAGTGGGCTTAACGAGTCACCCTGTCTGACTCCGCATTGTACTGATATACACTGTGTTAGTTTTCCATTTATCTTTGCCTGTATACGATTATGGAAGTAGATGTTTTCGATGGTTTGTATAATATTAATTGGAATGTTTCTTTTATACAGTAGGTGTAAGACGTCTTCGATTTGGATCCGATCGAAAGCCTTTTTCAGGTCTATAAAACATAGAGATGCTGGTTTATTGCACTTGATGGCCATTTCTGTGATTTTTATTAGTACGAATGCGGCGTCTACTCAGGATCTTCCGGATCTGAATCCTTGCTGTTCATCTGATAAAGTTGTTAGTTTATTGATTTTGTTGGTTAGGACTTTTGTGATAAGCTTAAGTGCGGTGTTCAGTAGATTTATACCTCTATAATTGTTGAGGGTCTTCTTAATCTCCTTTCTTGGACATTGGTATCATTATGCTGTTTCTCCATGCGTCTGGTATCTTGTAGTGCAATATTAGTTTTTGTATAAGTTTTATCATCCCAAGGGTTATACTTTCTTCTTCGTGTTTTAGAAGCTCATTGGTTATTCCGTCTGGTCCTGCTGACTTTCTATTTTTGAATGAATTTATAACTATCTCTACTTCCTGAATGTTCCAACAAATGGAAAAATGGGAAAAGTAACTAGCTGGAAAAATTCGTCTTGACAGGGAAGAAAAAAGTGAAAACAAAAGTAATCGATGCTGGGTAGACGATATTAAAGGTTGGGTGCCAAAAAGAACAAAATAGTGGAATGAACACATTAGCAGAATGGAAAAGACAAGAACGGGGCTATATACTAAAACCCTAAAGAACAATATACGACTGTTTAACCTTACCCTACAAGCAAAAATATACTTAAAAAAAAATAAAAACACACATACACGCAACATATAATACAAGACACTTTTGTAATGGAACAAACAGAAAAAATTAGTATCATAATCATGTGGTGTATGTTCTTCATTTTTATGTACAGCTTTCCATTTTTATGTACAGTTCTTATGTGTTTAACTAGAGTATATTTACTTTTATAGTAAAATTATTTGCGTACATTATAGTCATTTTGAATGTATTTTTAATCAACAAAAGGAAGACAAATTGGAAAATAAAAAAGTTTAATGCAAATTATGAATGTTCTTCTAGGTTAACATCTTCCAATAAAAGATTGCACTTTACTAAGTCATATGCGTTGTGTTTAAAAGTTGTCCTGATAATTTCGCAAATTTCTGCAAAAAATTCTTCTTCTGCTTCAAATAAAATTGCATACTTCTTTTTCGGGTTGAGGTGTTCCTTAAAAATTTTTATGGTATCAGCTTTTAACTGATCTTTCGACAGCTGGATATGATAACGTCTTTTATTCGGAAAGGTTTGTATAATTGCTGGAGGTCGTGGATTGTAGTTGACGATTTTGACTATAATTTGGTTATTGTAAAAGTTAAGTGGTTTTTCCGAAATAGGTATACCAAGAATTGGATTTTCTACTGCTGTATGTATTGTTTCATTTCCGTCTTCGTCCATGTTTTGATCTTCGTTTTCAATATCTTCTGGGATGTTTTCTGGAATTAATTCTGTTGCTTTTTCTTCTACAATCTCGTCGATTATTCGATCTGCATCTGGATTATTATTCATTGACCATCCATCGTCTTCCATGTCTACTAAATCATCAAAGACTTCCTTAATTTGTGAATCGATGTCCTTAGTTTCCTTTGTGTGTATTTCGATTCGAGACAGTGCATCCGCATTTGTATTAGCTTTGCCTTTTTTGTAAATTACTTCGTAGTCAAATTCTTCTAATTTTAATCTCCAACGTACTAGTTTGGAGTTGGGTTCCTTTAGGGAGAATAGATATTGCAAAGGACGGTGGTCTGAAAGTATTTTAAATTTTCTTCCAAATAGGTAAGGTCGAAAATACTTAGTTGCCCACACCATTGCTAACATTTCCTTTTCTATTGTGGAGTACTTGGTTTCGGTTTCATTTAGTGTCCTGGAAGTAAAGGCAATTGGTTTATCACTGCCAACTGGTCCTTGAGAAAGTACTGCACCGATAGCGAAGTTACTGGCATCTGTTGTGAGGTTAAACGGTTTGGAAAAATCTGGATATTGCAATAACGGCTCATTCATTAATAATTTCCTGCATGTTTCAAAGCATTCTACGAATTCGGGTGTATGTTCGATCTTTGCATCTTTTTTCAGACATCTTGTTAGAGGTTTCGTGATTTTTGCAAAGTCTCGAATAAACTTTCTGTAATATCCCAGTAGTCCAAGAAATCCTCTTATTTCTTTTGCTGTTTTCGGTATTGGGTATTTTTCTATTGCTTCAATTTTCGCTGGATTCGGTTTTATGCCTTCTTGTGTGACTACGTGTCCTAGAAAATTAACTTGTTTTTTTAAGAATTCGCATTTGTCGACTTGGATTTTTAGTCGGGCTTCTCTTAGTCGTTGAAATACTTTTGTGAGATTTACTATGTGTTCCTGTAGTGATGTTGAATATACTATTACGTCGTCCATATAGACAAGGCATATTTCTCCTTGAAGTCCCTTCAATACGTTGTCCATCATACGTTGGAACGTGGACGGAGCGTTCTTAAGTCCAAAAGGCATTCTTAAATATTCATAGTGTCCATTTTCCACATTAAATGCTGTTTTGGGAATGTCTTCTTCAGCCATCTCGATTTGGTGAAATCCGCTTGCTAAGTCGAGGGTCGTAAAATATTGACATCTTCCCAATTTGTCCAAAATATCGCTAATGTGAGGAATTCTGTATCGGTCGTCAATTGTCTTCTCGTTGACCTTTCTATAATCTACTACTATTCTCCACTTTATTTTACCGGATGAATCTGGTTTCTTTGCCACGACCCAAATAGGCGAGGACCATGGCGATTGACTTGGTCGAATGATCCCTTGCTCTAACATTGAAGAGATTTGTTTCTTTACTTCTTCCTTGTGCACATACGGATACCGGTATGATTTCGTATATACAGGCTCCTCATCCTTGGTTCTGATGTGGTGTTTAACTTCGTTAGTAAAGCTGAGAGGAGTGTCTGGTTGGTGAAATATATCGGAGAATTTTCGGCATAGGTGGCGAACTTGTTCCTCTTCTTCTTCGTTAAGATGTTCGGTTTTAATTAAGTCGTCGATATCTTGTCTGTAGTCTGGTCCGGAGGTTGTTTCCATGGAATATATATGGAAATCTTGGATTTGATTGCTTTCGAGTGGTTCCATAAGAGAAAGATGAATGGGGTCTGACGTGAAGTTGGCAATTTCGGTCCAGGCAAGGTGGTTCTCGGCATTAGTAAGGGCTTCTCGTACTACAACGCCTTGTACTTTTTGGGTAGGAATAATGATGGTTCCTTTTTCTTCTTTGACAGGAATTTTCACTTGGCTAATAGAATTTGCTTCCAAATGAATGGAATAAAATTGTGTTTTATTTGTTTCGTAATATTTAATGGGGATTGTAGAATCTTTTGTAACTAGAAGCGATTTAGGGAAGTTTAATTGGGCTTCGAAGAGTTTTAGATTGTCGAGGCCGATAAGACCATCGAAAGTTTTGTGAAACTTAAAGAGGTAAAATTTCATTTTGCTGTCAGAATTAAATTCTGAAAATGATGGAATTTCGGCACAATATTTTTGGGAATAGTTTTGAAAAATTGATGTGACGACAAAGGGTTCATGTTTTATGTAACTTGGAAAATATGAAGAAGCTATTTCTGGGTTAAGAAATGACTTTGTGGATCCTGTATCGATTAAAAGTCGTAAAGAAGGCTTAGAGATTTCGATGTAGGGTAGCTCCTTCTTGTCGGGAAATGAATGAAGTTCAATTACGTTCCGATTGCTTCTGGTGGGTCCTCTCGAAAATTTACGTTTTCTTCGTATTCGGTTGGTTGATTTTCGTATGTATCTTGTAGAAAATTGTCGTATTCAGGTTCGTAGTAATCATTGTAGTTGGCATTCTCTTCTTGCTCATCTCCGTGGCATTGTATATTGTAAAGTTCTTCTACGGTGAATTTTGGCTGTGCTCGGTAATTTGGTGTAAAATTTGGACGGCCTCTGGTTGTGGTTTCTGATATTCCACTCATAGGTGTTGGTCTAGACTGTTTTGACTGTCCAGGTTTGGGTGCCCATACATTTGACTGGTTCTGGGTCCTGAATGCTGGAGGGTTTGAATTTTGTCTAAATTGATCGAAGTTTTGTTGCCGATGTGGTTGCTGAAATTGATTCTGCGGATAGAATTGTCTCATTGATTGCTGCCATCGTGGAGGTGCCAAATTTGTCTGTTGGTACAATGGTTTTTGGATCTGTACAGGCATCTGCTGTCTCTGAGGTCGGCGTTCTTGATAATTTTCACTTCTTCCTGATGTTGAAGGTTGACTTATTTGATTTTTTTGAAGATATCGAACATTATTTTCTTCCTGTACGTACTATATTGCCGTGGCTAAACTTCCTGGTATCATTGCTCTGATAACAGAGCCCATTGGTTCTCGTAGGCCTGCTAAGAATGTTGTAAGAGCTTGTTGACGGAAAAATTCTTGTTTGCTCCTTTTAATATCGGCATTTATGGTATGTAATTCTGGGTAATTATTAATACAGCTTAAAAGTCCCATGATTTTTTCATAAAAATGCATAATAGATTCTGTTGAGCCTTGTCTTAAATTTACTAGATCCCTTGTAAGCGAATTTTCGTCTCTCTGGTCTCCAAAATTTTGAATTAATGCGTTTTTTATTTCATCCCAACTTTCGCATCCATATACAGATATAACTTCCTTGGCTCTACCTGTTAATTTACTGATAATACCATGAAGCAAAAATTTGTTTTGTATATTAGCTGCATTAAGTCTATCATAATAATGGTTTAGAAGTATTGTAGAAACTTTAATAAATTCATGTAATTCATTTGGATTTCCGTCAAAATTTGGAAGAATGCATAAATTTTTAACGTCAAATTGTGGAACTGCCATATTTTAAAAATTTTCAATATAATATATAGTCAATAGTCAAATCGGTATAGTAATTTTCAATAATCAATATATAAATATATAAATCTTAATCTACTTATTTTCTATCTATTAATCTCTATGTTTATTAATATACAGTATTTATTAAGCTATTCAATTTTGTCTAAATCTTACTCTAAAGTCAATCTAAGGACTTAGAGGAGATATTTTTAAATTACTTTAATCTTTGTTAATCTATTCAAATCTTTGTTTTATTTGTCTTCTAATTTAGCTCTGATTCAATCTAAGGACTCAGAGGAGTCTGATTTATTAAAAATTCTTTCAAAATCTAATCTTCTTAATTCTAAGTAATAATAAAATCGCTTACAGGATAAAGACGATGCTGATGTGCATTCCTTTGCTCCTGAAGGCTTCTTCTAAATTCTAATTCTCTAATTCCCTCGGGTGAACTCTGCAGACGGTTTCCCTGGGGCTGGTTCTTGGAACAGTGGACAAACACTTAAAAGTGACGAGGATCTATAAAGACTTCCACATCCTACTGACTCTGCGCCAATTATGAATGTTCTTCTGGGTTAACATGCACGACGAACCATCCATTAACTACAACTAGCTAATTTCATGCTTCTATTCTCGTATAAAATGGCAAAAATTTTAACGCATGTGCTAATATGGAATACGTTCCATGGATAGCCATTCTAGAACAGAATAGAATAAAAATATGCTTTATTTTTAACTGAAAACTGTACAATTTTATGGACAAAGCTTATAGTCCAAGATCCCAGAACGATCAGACATAACTTATTTTCACACAGATGAAACCTTAGAGTCTCAGTAGCGTCTCGCGTGATTTGAATACCTGCGTATTTATGAAACTTGCTGAGTGACACCTGGGCAGTTACCAGGTGAGAAAGGTAACTAAAAATAAGAGCTATCTTACTTAAATTTACATAACTGATTTTTATACATATTTTGTAGAATATTATTTTGAAAATACTGCAATAACTGTCAGACACTTGTCATGGACCAGAACTTTTGTCAGACGCTTTAAAGCTCCACTAAAATTAAATTAACTTTACTTACTTTTACATGTCTGATTTTTAAATATGTTAATAATGGAACTATAATAAACTTATATTTAATCAGTCAGACAAATTAGAATGACCAAACATCCCTTAAACACAAAAATTAGTTAACCCGAAGTATGAGCGCGAGAGTGCTGTGCGCATAAGCCTCAGAGTAAAAAATTCAAACACATTTAGGATACTTCTGTTTTCGATCCGATTAGATATTTTTGCATCTCCATTTTAATATAATGAACTCAGCATTAAGATAAATATTAAAGTAAATTAATGTATTGAATATATTTGGGATAATTAATTAATTCGGAGCAATTTGGTTTCATAAGAAATTATATTTACTTTATTGTAGAAAAGACACCAGTTAGGATAATAATTAAAAAAAAATAATTTTTGTAAAAAAATGTTCAACTAGGATTAATTGAAACAAACATTTTTTATTTGAAACAATCACATTCATTGTCGCAATTATTAGAATTTTCATCATTCAACCAATCATGATGCTGCTCATCCGAGTCATTATCTTCATCATTATCCGTTATGTTGTTGCTGACTGGTTCTTCTGCAAAAAATAGTTCAAAGAATTAAAAAGCAGAAAATCACAAACATAATGAATTCTAAACCTGAAATCAAAATATAATACCTGAAGTTTGAAGGAATTCACTAACGTTTGCTGGTAATTGGTCACCATCAAACCAATGAAAGTGATATTGGTTTTCTTCTACTCTCCACCCATTGTTTTCAGGAGTTAAAATGGTTGGTTGTTTTGCATTTGCATTATTCCATATGCTAGAAATGTAATTAGCACGGCGGAATTGTTGGAATAACTCACTTTGGCATGGTGGTAAACTGCTAGCATCAAAATTTTTTAAATTTTTGCGATCGAATTCTTCGTTAATATTAGATACGCTGTAATTATTTAAAAACAATTGAAGCCGGGCAGCATTAATGTTGCACTTATCAGGAACACTATAAATTTCGCAGATAAATTTTTGGATTATTTTGAAAATATCTTTTTGGATGCGCTCATCGATAAGCAACTCTGATTCTCCAAACTGCATGAAAGCTCGCTGATATTCATGTTTCTTCATTAATATATTGAATGGTCTTTGTTTACCCTTTTTAAAAAAGGCGGGATTAAAGTCACATCCAGTTAGAGCGTGAAACCCTGGCAAACTTCTACATAAAGATAGTCCCAAGTACTCGTAAACCTTTGTCAAATTAATGTATCTCTGGTTATTTCCGGTGCCTGCGTTTAACCATACATTCGAATCATTTTTTAAATTATGCATATGTCCTAACATAATTATCGCAATGTCAGTATCAGAACATCTAATAACAAAATTTGCTTTAACGTCTACATTACAAATATGAAAAACAATTTTAGTGTCAGCTTCTTCATGTTCAGGACACGATAAATTGTCATCAACATTAGATACAACTTTATTATTATGAACGATGTAAGAATGACATTGTTTAGAATTAATTAATATTCGTTTTTTCTCAATAAATGGCACCATTTCATCAGATGCCCAGTGTTGAATAAAAAAATCAACGAGGGCCTGTTTGAAATTGATATTTTTAAGTTCTTGCGAAAAATCTGACGGTCTAACTTGATCGGGACCAGAAATGTTGAAATCTAATTGAGTAGACTCACGACGAAGGCCTCTTTCGTAGCCTTTGATCGAAGGAGAGAAATATTGATCAAAAATAACGTCGTATCTTGTCGCTTTTAGCTGCGTTACCATTAGAAGCATTTGTTTAGAAATACCTCCAAAAGTTTTTGGGACATTTCTCATGGTATGAAGCAAAAAGAAACCATCAATTAATAAAATATCTATTTGAGTAGGTGAGTCGTGCTCTACACCTTTCTGCAAAGATTTCATCAAAGTTGATTTCTGGGTTTTGCAAATGAATCCATCAATATGGCACATTGATAATGGCATTGGAGTAATAGGATAGGACAAAATTTTCTCCATATCTACTTTATAATCTATAGATATTCCAAGAATTCGTCCAAAAAGATCTCTTTGCATTCGTACCTCTTGCACTTTACCACCTGCTTTGGTTTTTTTCTTTTCGGAGTAATCCAGTGTAAAGTTTTCCGATCGTGTCTTCTTAATACTTCTTTCGAATCTACTAATATCCAATTCACACTCAGAAATGAACATTTGACGTTTAGCTTCACCATTTTTCTCTATATGAAGCAAAAAATTTTCTACAGGCTCCGACGCAGCTTTACCCGATGATATATTCATTAATAAATCTTTTGGCATTTGTGAATCGAATGGGTTTATAAATAAATCAAAAGTTTCAATAAATTTTTGCAACAGCTTAGCATTAATTTTTATAGCATGGTTGGTGAGCTCGGCTGAAACATCTTGCTCCTTCTGCAGACCCAAATCTTTGTACACTGAACTGATTATTGTAGATCTAATATCATGACTCCGGGCCCATCGTTGACGTGCAGAAATTGAATTCGTAAAATGTATTATACCGGTGAGTTTCCTTGCAGCATCAGCGTTTATTGTTTGTTCAAGAACAAGATCAATAGGTTGTTTAGAAAAAGGCTTATTGGTTCTTCGAATGCCAAAAAAACCTTCTTGGAATTCTTCGTACAAATTAGGATGAGTTTCAGCAACGTTTAATAAATTTGAACAATACCTAACAGTCCAACGAGCATAGTTTTGTTGATTAAAGATAAAAAACAAATTCGTGATCTTTGGTAATACGTACTTGAAAAGATCAAAATCTCCATTACGAATACTTCTAGATAGAGTTAAATAATAGTTGACCAAGTTTATATATATTAAATAAAACTGCGCTGTTTTACCATTATCACCATTCAAAGTCTGTTGTTTGTAAATGTAATAATTATTTAATAGTTCTTTCAAATCGTCATTTTCAATTTTAAAAGATGACACTGGAGTATTTTGCAGACGCGTAAGTTCTTTAATAATTGTATCCGATACTTCTACATTTTTAATATCCAAAAAAGATTTAAAATGTAAAATCTCCAGACCTACTGACATCAACGGATGAAGTCTCTTACACCGATTGAAGTGTTTCCCTTCCTGAAATCCAGCAACTGATCCCGAAGCTAACAAATCACTTTGCACCATCACGTTCGACAAGCCGCAATCTGCTATAAATTTTCCTATAGCTTTGAAGTATGACATCATGATATGGAACGGTCCCAAATGAATAAATAGGTTGTCAAACTTAGGTGCTTCAGTAGCTTGAATTTGTAAGGCTATTTTGGCAATTGCAAGATCATAAGTAACTTGAATGCAAGATTGTTCAACTTCTTCGCAAATTTGTAAGCTTTGCTCCATTGTTTCCAAAATAACCGATATATTTGTAGGCGACGAATTTATCGGAGATAAGCTTTTTAAAGCCATTCCGAGCTTAATATGCTTTGACGTCTTACATTTACCATTAAAGACAGCATATACAGCATCCTGGCTCAAAGATTGAACTAATCGAATACATTTCTTATTATTTTTTCTTTGGCTGTTACTTCCTGCAATCAGAGTAAAATAAAATTGAGATAAGCTTTCCGGCACTGAAACTTCACCGTCTTCAAGATTCTGTACAGATACTTTAATAGGTAACTTTTTTTTCTCAGCTTGTAGCACTGATTTCCTTAATATTAAAGCAGCTTTATTCAAAATGTCCTGATCCTTTAAATCATCCAATAACTCCTCATCAATAACATAAACGTGTTTTGGAGCAAGTATCTTCTTATTTTGACACATTAGGAACTTGATCTCCTTCATAAATATTTTGTTTATTTTTGTCTCTAAGTTATGAGGAGTGAAATTGCCCATAATTTCTTTAGAATTTTCTGCTTCGTCGTTAAATAATTCCATGTAGTGTCTGTGGACATAAGTAAGAAAATAACATCGTCCTTTTTCTATAACATTTTTTTGTATAAAACTACAAACTTCATCAAAGACAACTTGATGACGCTGACGAAGAGTATGCCAAGGCGTTTTAGTTGTATTTTTCTTTGTCGATATGTTGTATAAATATTCCAATTGACATTTTTTGTGGTAATATATTGTTGAATCCGTTACAGCTTGCACTTTCTCAATTAATTGCTCTGAGGCTTCCTCGTCATCTTTTAATTTTTTTAAGAAATCGTTTCTATCACACGCATGCAAAGGTAGTCTCTTCAGTTTATGTCTTTTAGTTTTTTGGTTACAATAAATACATGGTTTGTGTCAGTATTCATATCACTTTTAAATAAAATATTATGAGAAGAGGAATCAAGATCACATTCAACTGCAATACTAAGATCTTCCAAATTACATGACACTGGTTCAACTGATTCTAATTCAACACTCGACTCAACACTTGGCTCAGGTATTATAATAGATTCAAGTATAGTACTAGCTGGACTTGAATTTGACACTACATCTAAATCAAGAACTGTAGAATTATTTTGTTGACTTGAGGTTGATGCTGTACATAAATCATTATTAATATTAGAATTACTTGGTAAGCTTGATGTCGACGTAGCTGATATATTTTCAACAATACTCGATGCATCTGTTTTTATAGCACTTTTTGATTTTTCTGAAATGGCGGTATAATACTTCTTTGGCAAAGCAGTAAAATTTTTGTAACATTCTCGATGATAACCATTATTATACATATCATCCGGTAAAACTAAGTCTTTGAATTTTAGGTTATGGATTATTCGCTGTTTTAATACAATTTTCATTTTTTTAAATGTCTCTTCAGTAAATAACTTTAATGCATTACTGGATTGTTTACAAAATATACATTTTGAATTGTTTTCTTCCATGATTTTCACTATTGCAGATAACTTAATATTACTCACAAAGTACACGATATAAACAACAAAAACATGTGCTCTGACAAATTCGAATTAAACTATAATAGATATTATAGGTTAGGCGCAAGGGGCACATACACAGTAGAGTGACAGATTGTGAGTTAAAGAAGGAGAACCGAGATATTATAGACGTCTCAGTAACTCTGAAATGCAAGCACAGCACTCTCGCACTTATATTTCTGATTAATTAATTTTTGTGTTTAAGGGATGTTTGGTCATTCTAATTTGTCTGACTGATTAAATATAAGTTTATTATAGTTCCATTATTAACATATTTAAAAATCAGACATGTAAAAGTAAGTAAAGTTAATTTAATTTTAGTAGAGCTTTAAAGCGTCTGACAAAAGTTCTGGTCCATGACAAGTGTCTGACAGTTATTGCAGTATTTTCAAAATAATATTCTACAAAATATGTATAAAAATAAGTTATGTAAATTTAAGTAAGATAGCTCTTATTTTTAGTTACCTTTCTCACCTGGTACCTGCCCAGGTGTCACTCAGCAAGTTTCATAAATACGCAGGTATTCAAAGCACACGAGACGCTACTGAGACTCTAAGGTTTCATCTGTGTGAAAATAAGTTATGTCTGATTGCTCTGGGATCTTACTCTATTACAAAAAGTCAAAAAAATAACAATAACAGTTAAAATTTACTAAAATTACATATAAAGTTAATATCACAAAATAAAAGATAATAAAATATACAATCCATTGTAAAATTTAACTAAATTGCAAATTGTATAATAAAACCTTACGAACTAGTTTACGAATAAGTTTAAGTGGCTGCATGTGATACCCAAATATTATAAAAATTTGTACTTAAATTGCTTGTACAGCTGGTTCTTAAAAAAACTTATACGACTCTTAATTCTTAACTAAATTGCAAATTGCATAATAAAACCTTATGAACTAGTTTACGAATAAGTTTAAGCTGCTGCATGTGATACCCAAATATTTTAAAAATACTTTAGTTGCTTGTACAGCTGGTTCTTAAAAAAGCTGATACGACTCTTTTGTATTTTGTATAAAGCGTATTTTGTAAAAAATTGAGCAGTATATTTTAAAGGATAATTACTTATTATTTACATACTGTCACTGTCACTGCCAAATCTTAAAATTTGTCAGATAACTTATTCTGTTCAACCTCAAAAAATGGCTTTACATGCTAGGAAAGAACTAAGGCCCTCCATCTACTGGATGCAGAAAGCTGCAAATTGCGAAGTTGCGAATTCGGACGAAGGTCGTTATAACGAAATCGTTCGAACGCCGATCGTCTATTGCCTTAGTATTCGTCCGAACTCTATGGTGTAATTATGGCTCTACGGAACGGTCTTACTGATGCTGATGAAGAATTTTTCTTTTTGAAACAATCAAATTTTTCTTTTTGACACCCTGTTAGGTAAAAGGAAGGGGAGAAAAAAAGAAAGAAACAATCTCCTTTGATTCATCAACGTGTCAGGCAATATAAACGAAAACGAGAAGTGTGAGTAAATTCTTTTTAGGCAAAAAGAAACGAATTTGGGGAATTTGCTCATTTGTGGTACGATATTCCAAATCTATGATTCTTAACAAAATATTCTATACATTTTTAACAAAATTCATGCTAAACTTGATAAATTAACCGGTCACAGTCAATTGTGTCAATCTCGCGTGATCCAAGTTTCGCACTATTTCGCAATTAGATCCCAACATGCTAGTATCGGATGCGGCATCGTTCGAAATCGGACAAAAACGTACGAACGATACGGGCCCAGTAGACGCGCTCCTCTTCAAACCACGTGTTTGGATCTTTCGTCCGTTGTCGACCGAATTCGGATGAATTGATTTCGCAACTTTCCGGATACAGTGGACCGGATCTCTAAAAGCAAGAATTGTATTGAAATTAGAAGATGGTTGGTCACTATCTGCCGTAGCAGACCATTTTAACTTTAAGCAGAACAATAGTTTTTAATATTAATAACAGATGGAGAGAACAAGAAACTCTCGAAAGAAAGCAAGGTTCTGGATGACTAAAAATATCTACCGCTCATGAAGATCGTACCCTTTTGGAGATATTAAAAGAGAATCCTTTTAAAGATGCGAAAACTGCAATAATTATGTCACAGTTTCCGGGAAACAACAACTTAGCGCATAATTAAAGCATTGCGTCTTAGGTACCGAACTGCAGCAAAAAAACAAGCTCTTACACCACAACAGAAGCAATCAAGACTTATATTTGCTTTAAACCATTAGCTACAAAATTAAGATTTTTTCGACAGAGTAATATTTACAGATGAGACAATTTTTCAATCTTCTAAAAAGGGAAACATTGGGGTGTATAGACCAGGATAATAATATATTTAATCCTCTATATGTGATAGATATCGAGCAGCTGGCCATTTTAGCGCCAATATATGGGGAAGGATTCATCTAGAGGATGGCGGTATTGATGGCAGGTTTGTTGGGCAGACTTATCTGAATATTCTAGAAAACATTGTCAAACCTTCTAATCAGATAAAATATTAAAGAAGATTAGTTTTCCAAATTTTACTACATTTAACATTTATATGAACAAGTTAGCCTTTAAGCAATATAAAAAAAACTCTAGCAAGAGTCAACAGGAAGATGAAAATATCCAAAGTTTATATGCTGGAAAATGAAAGCATAGAGAAAGCCAATTGACCCATCGAGTACGGAATTGTAGAACGACTGCAAGGAAGCTCTAAAATCAGCACCTGATAACACATTCTAGGGTATATCCTAAAATTAAGCTAAAAACTACTGGTTTAATTTAGAAAGCTCGACAATAAACAATGGAAGTAACATTAAGTAAATATAGCTAGTTGAGGAAAAAGGAGAAAAGAATACATAAAAAAGAAACTAGAGCCACAATGGACATGTTAAAATGGCTAGAATATCATATCGACCAAGGAGAACCACGAACATTCTATCGCCAGATAAACATAAGAAGGGATTTAAAACAAGAACTAATATATGCAACGATAAGTATGGCAAGTTGACCACCAGCAGAGAAGACATCCTTATAAGATGATTAGACCACTTCCGACAATTACTGGAAAGGGAACCTGCTAATCATACAGAATTAGAGTTCCGAAACTAGGAGTCTATCAAGCACTCGGCAGTAAATGAAGTGAAAAAAGCTAAAAAACAAAAAAATCCCAGACAATAATGGTCTTCAAGCAGGTTTTTAACACATTGGGTGCCACTATGGACAAAAAAATCTCAATTTTTAAATGAAAATAACCATAAATAATTTTTTGTGCTATTAAAAATTAAAAAAAATAAAAAACCTGCAATTTAACAAAAAAAAAAAAAAAAAATGGTGACACGTTGGTCTCAAGCGGCCTTTGAGCCATATGAGACCAATGTGTCACCACACCATGCTGATGTAATATATTCACAAATTTTGACTCGCAAAGGTTTACGTCACGGCGCGAACGTTGTTTACAATATCCGATCGGTTCAGTTGTTGTTGAACTTTTGGTGAGTAAAGATGTCTATTTTTGAGAAAGAACAGCAACGTTTAGAAAAGTTATCATCATATGATCAAGTGAAAGCCTATAATACTTCCTTAAGGCGAAGCTTAAAATGGTATAGAAAGCTGGCGTTGGAACTCCTAACGGGAACGTGTCTTGTAAATGCTTATATTGCTCATCAAGAAATAGCCAATGTCAATATGTCAATTACTAAATTTAGAGAGGAAGTTGTAACGGGACTATTGCGAGAAGGTGAAGATTTTACGTCAAATAATAAAAAGTCCGAGGAAGCCTCAGATATACTGGAAGATGTTGGCCGAGCTAATAGAAGACGTTGCGTTATTTGTTATGCGAAGATCTCTGAACAATCGGGTTCCAAGGAGGCCTCAAGAAAAACCCCACAAAGTTCACTGAAGTGCTCTAATTGTAAAAAACATTACTGTATATCTTGTTTTTTTGTAGCGCATAACGCAACGAAAATATAAATTACGATTTTTATTTAAAACAAAAAAGTCATATTGCTATAGGGTGCCACAACGGTCTCGTATATAAAGGCCAAATATAGCAACTGGACCATCAGGCCATACGTTTCAAGATCCCATTAATTTAAATGAATACAACGAGACCAACGCTGCTTCATTTAACGAAATGTTTCGACGCTGCATATGAGTCTATATTGGTATCACACAGCAATTACGCCCCAGAAATGGACGAGACCAGGTTGGTCTTATCTGGCACTCAACGTGTTAAACACTTATAGAGATCACGAAAGTAGAAATCCGAAGATTTCTATTGACGAAACCAAAATTCAGACTTTTGCTTTAATCTGTGCCTATAAATTAGCAAGGCAAAACAGACGAAAAAAATCTGAATTTTGGTTTCGTCAATAGAAATCTTCGAAAGTCTTTGGAACATTCGTGTAGCTTATATAGACACTAGAAACAAATATGATGCAATCAGTGGGTATTTAAACAAAATGCGGCAAATCCAAGCCTAGATGGATAGACCGAGTAACGTAAGGTGCTGAGATGACAGGTGCTCTCAATTGGTAAACCCAGCGATGGGTTAACATTATTATACCATATACCGTATAAAACTTTAGAATTATTTATAATAATTCTTTTGTTACCAAAAAAATTGTGAAACAAAAATTATTATAGCCAATTAATTGGTTTTTTTTCCTATCAATCAAAATTAATTTTTTTGTCTATAAAAAGACCATCTGAACGCCACTGTCTAAATGATCGGAAATAATCGGCTAGCCTCCAGCCGGTTATTGACGGTAATTCTGCTAACTTCATATCATCAGCACTGTCAGTCAGTGTCGCAACTGTCAGTTGTTTCATTTTTACTTTTAGTTAGGAATCATCCATTCTTATCAACTCATTTTAATTACAGTTTTATTTGCAACATACGTTTAATATATTAAGTGAGTGTAATTAATACTTCGTGCCTTCTTTCAACCATATAATCGTCGTTTAAATTAAGAAACAGTGACTCAACAGGTGCAATATGACAGGAAGACTAGCAGGACAGACTATAAATGATAGGCTTTTAGCTGCAAAACATAGTTTGGCTGGACAAGGTTTAGCCAAAGCGGTATGCAAAGCAACCACAGAGGAAATGATCGGACCCAAAAAGAAACATTTAGATTGTAAGTCTTCCGTTTGCTATGTTATTTTCTAAAGAATTTTTCTTGTCAGACTCATTACAACAAAAATGTTTTGCCCTTTTGATAATTTGTAAAAAAATTGACTAAACAATATCACCCAACATATAATTTAGGGGATTATAATTTTCTAAAGTTATTTTGTAATAAGATAGCCTTCACGTTTCCCAACATTACTGCAATCTATCTATGTTACCCCAGTTTACATAAAATTTTTTCTTATGGTCTAAAATATTTTGAATTTTAATGGTTTTAAAGAAACCAATACAAAAAAAAAGAATTAAATACTTTCTTCATTAGCTAAAAATTGCTTTTTGTTAATTACTTTTTATATAATTATCTACTGATAATATACTTATCACACCATTTTTTTTGTACATGTTCATTATGTTTTAAGACAAATAGACTCCATATAAACTAAAATCTAGGTCATTATTATTTGCAATTTAATATGAACATTATATTTGGTCGCATATCTACACATTATATTTATATAAAGACTTAACTAAACCTGTTCTTGCTTAATATCAAATTTAAGAAATCTTTTTTATGCAAATATTATTCACAAGAAAGATATGTCTCTTTTGTTATTACAAAACATTTTTTGATTATCAAACAAACATTTAGTCAATTATAAATTCTTTACCTCTTGTGGAAAATCATGAAAATATATAATCAGTTTCTGTTATTATCTATAGCTGATATATAATATTTCATATTAAAGTGCTATTAGCAAGAGTTTATTTAAATACTTATTTAGCAAACAATTAAAGACAAAAATGAATACATAAAACTTTTAATTCACATTTGTTTATATGATTTAATACAATATGTGCCATTCAATAAAAATTTATTACACAATTAAATTGATTCACTCTTGGTAATTATCATTATATAATATTTAGCTCTTACATCCTACTTATTACTTTACCTTTCACCTTTTTTTAATATACACTATCACCTTTCCATAACTGGTGTGGAGGGGGAGTAGTGTTGCTTTCCCCTAAATATAATAATATGTGTATCCATAAAATAACCAAATTTGAAGTCTATATTGAAACTTCCCCATAACTGTAGCTGATCGACATGTCTAAAATATTGATAGCTTACTATAGCCATAATACTGGAAGTTACCATCAATTGGAAAAGCCTATATATATTACTGACATAGCTTATTTCTATAAAAATTTTGACAGCCAATAACAGGATTTTGAACATTGGTCTCATCTCTTCACAATCATAATCTCTTGAAAATTTGTACACACACACACAGAAGTAGTTAATGTTTTTTTTAGGAATTAGAATTTGATTTAATCAGGTATTCACCATCATTTATCACCATCGTAAGATTATTTTTAAATGAAAG
The DNA here is from genome assembly GCF_040954645.1 of Diabrotica undecimpunctata. NCBI lineage: Eukaryota > Metazoa > Arthropoda > Insecta > Coleoptera > Chrysomelidae > Diabrotica > Diabrotica undecimpunctata. The sequence goes on along the minus strand of NC_092804.1, from coordinate 61,450,560 downwards.
AGCCTGTTCTTTATGCCCATATCAAATTAAAAAATTATTTGTCTTTCAAATATGATTGAGGGTCCATATACTTACATAAATTTGATACTTTTTTTTATTTAATTGTGGTTTAATCTTCATTATAACAATCAGAAACAATCGTTTATGAAAAATCATGAATGTCTTATCTGTATGCCTTTAATTTTGTCTGTAGTTATTTTATTTTGCAATATGATGATTAAATGAAAAATATCTATACTTACCACTAAAATATCTATATTGATTGTTTGGCTTGTTTATTTCTAGATATAAAAGTGGCTTACAACTCTGTAAATATAAATATACTTAAAACATTATTAGGATTGGTCTTAGTGAAACTACTGCCCTAAATATATTGCAACTATATTTTTCCAGACATGTCTATATTAGAGATCATAGAAATGTGTTACATGGTCCAAGGATTGTTTATCATGGGTTGCCACAGGGATCAGTACTTAGTCCTGTACTATTTAATATATATTCTGCCAATATTCAGTCACTATTTCATAACTCCATAAATTGCATACAATATGCAGATAATATCTGTATATACACCATCCAAAATAGTTATGAAGCATGCACAGAAGCTCTAGAGAATATTATGCATAAGGTAAGTATATGTACAGAAGAAACAGGCATGACTCTTTCAACAGAAAAATGCTCTATCATGTATTTTACCAGGCATAGACTACGTGCTCCAGAGAGATTAACTCTGTGTGGACATACCCTGTCAGTAGTTAAAGAGTTTAAGTATTTAGGTATTATTGTTGACACCAAGTTACTATGGTCGAGCCACATAAGTCACTTAATAAACAAATGTGAGAAAGGCTATAATTTGCTTAGGTGTGTAACAAATCGAAGTTGGGGCCCAGCTCCTAGTATAGCTTTATTGAGCCTACGTGCATTCTATCATTGACTATGGATGTTGTTTATACGGATCCTCTTGTAATTCCAATCTAAACAAAATAAACAGAGTCCAATACAAATGTCTCAGAACTTGCATCAGTGGGATGGTATCATCACCGGTGAAAGCAATACTGGCAGAGTGTAATGAATTACCTTTGGACTTGCGTTGGCAGCTGTTATCACAAAAATATCTTTTAAAACTAAAATCCTTGGAGTCAAACACGATCAACAAATTAAGTGATATTGCGAAAGAAGACTTAACAAACTGCTATTTGAAAATAAAAAATTCTCCTCCACTTGCAGAAGCTTTTGTTGAGACTAATGCTGATCACACTTCTTTTAGTAAAAATAAAAAATTGCTTATGTATACTATACCCTTTAGATCACTAATAAAACCACACAGAGTTATAATACCCAATTATACAGAATATGATCATATAAACCATACCTTTTTAAAATCTATATTGGGTGGATTAGTCAATAAGATATTTATATCTACAGATGGATCCAAAACAAAACACGGAGTTGGTTGTGGAGTTTTTATTCAAAACACAAAACAATCATTTATGTTTAAATTACCATCAATATGTAGCATATATACTGCTTAACATAATAGCAATTTTGAAGGGCATTACTTGGTTAATATCAAATAATTTACGAAAGGGGGGTAATACTAACTGATTCTAAGTCAGCCTTGGAGTCAATAAAAAGCATAAAATTTGAAAGAATGAAATGTCCTATATTACGCAATTTAAAAAAATTGATAGCAGATTTAAATATAACATTTGTATGGGTCAAAGAGCATATAGGTATACTAGATAATGAAAAAGCTGATAGTTTGGCCAAGGAGGCAGTACAAAACGGAGTTCATTCTAATATTTGTACAATACCAGAAGTCCTAATTTGATAAAAAATAAAATAATGTTAAAATGGGAACGACAGTGGGAAAACATTGTAGAAAACTCGCAAAAATACGTATTTTAAAATACATCCAACCCTACCACCTCCACCCCAATATATTTTCAACTATTCCACTTAAATTCTTTTCTGCAAGTGTTTTTCGACTTAAACAAATCATGGGCGATTTACATCGCACCTTGCTGAGCTGGGCATTCATTATACAGTCATCGGCCTGTAGTTGTGATCAGAACTCTTACAGAGGTCTAAACCATATATTCTTCAGTTGCAAAACACATTTAAAAAATCCGATGATTTAATTTGTAAACTCATTAAAATGAAATATTTTCTTCCATTAAATCTGTCACAAATTTTGTTAACTGCCAATAGAAACACCTTAGAACTTCTAGTAAATTTTATTAAAGAAATTACTATTTAAATGGGAATAAGCCACAATTAAAGGTTAAATTACATTTATTGACGTTTCAATTTCCACTTCGGAAATCATTTAAAAAATTTACTAATGTTTGTATTTTGAGAACGATTTCCGAACTGGAAATTGAAACGTCAATAAACATACTTTAACCTTTAATTGTGGCTTATTCCCATTTAAATAGTAATTACTTTAAAATGCCACAAGAAAATGGCTTCAGAACAATATTTATTAAAGAAATAAAAATAGAAATTTAAAGCAGCATAACCCACAACTCTGTATTTATATTATAAGAAAAGTTCTATATACAATTTTCTGTGGCAAATGGACTTGATTCCGTGCCATTATCTTTCCACACACACACACACACACACACACACACACACTAGACCACTAATGGTCTCTATAAATTTTTAGGGGTTACTTTTTAGTGAGTTTTGTGCACTTCATTTATTAAACAATCTTTTAGGCGAATATAAGTGTTAATATTCTGTAATAGGAAAGTTACTCTTTGATATCCTTAGAATATGAAAAATTTTGTATATTCCATGGGGTAAAAATTGAATGAATGTTGATATTTTGTGCCACTTCCATACATAATTTTTTAGTAATTTTAGGACTTCATGCAATCAAAAAATATTTTACATAAGTACTTGCTAATATTATTGATAATACATTTTATCAGAAAGTTTATCCTTGGTAAGGTGAAATAGACCAAAAAACAAGGGATATTTCTGTAAAGGTGACTCACTAGGTGACATTTTTTAGCTTTGAGATTAATGAGCATTTAAATTTATTTGGACTTAAAAATTTTGTTTTATAACAAACAGAATAGTTTTAAATATTTGAAATAGTTCATAGTAACTTGAACTATTGCTTCGAAAGGTACATTTATCTAAGTGATAGACTATAAATAGTACCTTCTGATCAGCAAAAAAGGTTTTCCCACTTAATGAGTTTTACCCCTCATGTACCTATAGTTTTCACCATAATATTGAGAAATTTAATAACAAGAAAAAATACTAAAATTTGATTGAAAAGAGAAACAGAGCATCAAAACAATATTAAAAATTAACATAAACTATTGTAATCATAGTCAAAGTTTTGTCACTCTCATTTTCTTCAGATTCTTGTTCATACAGAGTTGGCTCTGGAGATCTTTTTCCCATACAGAAGTTACAGAGGGGAGATACATATAGTTTTAAAGATCTAGTTTTATACATTTACTAATAAGAAGTCTACTTGTATAAGCTTGTTTTATAGTTATAGATGTGTTATGATATCTACCCTTACGTCTTACATAAATTTATTTAAAATAGGCTTGATGACAATATTTATAAAAAATGACATTATTCTCATACTTAAAACTTACTTTAAGCCAGTTTACTGTGCTTGTAGAGATGTGAGATGTGTGCTAGAGAGATGTGGTTGTATCGAAGGATACTAAAAATTCCATGGACTAGCAGAACCAGAAACGAAGAAGTTCTTCGAAGAATGGGACATCAACGAACTCTATTAAATATTATTAAGAGGCGTAAACTAGAATATCTTGGACATATAATCAGAGGACCAAGATATGAGTTCCTTCGGCTAATTCTCAACGGTAAAATCAAAGGAAAGAAATGGATAGGACGGAAGAAACTCTCTTGGTTTAGGAATTTGCGGCAGTGGACAGGTTTGACAGCGGACCAATTGCTACACGTAGCGCAAGACCGAGATCAGTATAAAAATATTATAAGCATGGTAGTCGCCGACGTTCCGTAGGGATATGGCACTCTAAGAAGAAGACTGTGCTACCATCTTCGTCTATATTTCTGTTCTTTATTATCTTCTTTGACAGATCATGAAGATAAAAAAAATCGTCATATTTTAATTCCATTACTTCATAAGAATCCTTTTTGGTAGTTTTTTGGGATCTTGCACTTTTGAACACTTGTTTCCAATCATTCATGTAAAAGAGAGGTCTGTTCTTTTTAGCACTTTCAGTAGCTGAATGCATTGAATCATATTCCATAAATGAATGACAAGATTCAAGAGATTTTTGCTTAATAATGTAAAGAGTTAGATGATTTTCAACACAACATAAAAGAGCTGCAGCTATGTGTTTATTGCGATTTGTTACCACCACAGGTATCAGAAAACAAGTCATGTGCATTATACGGTTGTTAATATCCTCTAAATATTTAAGAGGAATGGTGCCCATTTCATTTGTGCCTCTCTGCCCATTTATTTCATTACAACAGAAACAAAATCTTTTGTTTCCTTTACATCCTTTGTATATAGTAAGATTGTATATAAGTTTCGACTCTACTACAGTTGCACTATATTTGAATTAGGGAGCTGAAGGACACTCTGTAACTCATAAGTAATTGTCTGAAATGATTGAATTTCTTTCGCTTTCCTTTTATCAGCATCTTTCTCTCTGTTACTTTCTTCTCTCCTTTTAATATGATCATCATAATTATTCTTCAATAATTGATTGTCTGTTGGATTTGTATTTCTCATAAATCAAGCACTGGTCCTTTAGGAGTGAAAAAGGATAGGTTATATTGAGTACAAATTTTTTTTCAATAAATAGGACAATGAACAGATGTGACATGTCTTTCTTTACAGAACAGAAATTGTATAAGCTATGCATTTTGAGGATGCTTAAAGTTGAATCTAAATATCGACGCTTACTAGATTTCCTAACATAATGAGAAAGCATTTGAGGAAAACTTTTAATATGTCCTTTAACAAGTTTAGTATTTTCTTCACTTGTTTCGTTGCCAGGAGTTTCATGCCCTCTTTGGTCGTTTACGTTAAATATTCCAGTTAGAGCAATAGTTTTGCATATACTTGAAAAGGGAATGAAAATTGTTTGTCTAGCATTTAGAAAATCTGCACTTAGTGTTATGACTGTTTGTGAAGGTATTATAAGATCATTACCTCCATTTCCTTTGCCACAATGTATTTTATTTTATTATTTGAATTTCGAGCCCCCTAGAATGACAACATAGATTCATCTATGCAGAAAAACTCTCCAGGGAATCTTGAGCTTGAAATGATTGGTTGAATTTGTTTATTAGCAGACCAATTTTTAAAAGTTTATCATTTTGATCTGAGGCTTCATTTGTGAAATGCCACACTTTTAATAGTATCTGGAACATACTTCGTGACATGACCACATATATTGCATTTGCATATAGATAATTTCATGACCAATATAGTGAATTTGCTAGTAAATGGACAATACCTATCCACATACGGATTCCTATAAATTTTTCCATTTCTTGCCTTTGTATCGAACCCCTGATGAATTCTAGCTTTCATTTTTTGTGCTTTTTTTTTCTGATATAAAGCATACTGATTGGTTTCATTCACAAAAATTAATTTGCATAACACAGCAGAATTGGCTTGTAATTTTAATTCATGTAATTAAATTAAAGTTTCTAGAAATCATATGGAACTAAAGTTTTCATACAAGGACATTGCAATAACCAGAATTAGAAGTAAATTTGAAATTTCATAAATGCTTAGCAGTTATAGGACCCTACCTAAAATTTCTGGTTTCATCACATACATTATTTTCACACTCCACATTATTGCATGTTTTCTAGTTTTATCCAAAGTATCAAATGCATATTTGGTAATCAAATGCTCGATAGTTTCATCTAATGTGTTAGCTGCATGAGAAGTTGCAAGTACAGTAGAAGTGGTCAATACATTAGAAGTAGAAGGTGCATTATTACTGGCCTCATTTATTTCTATATCAGAATCTTCCAAGAGTAATTCATCTTCGCTAAGTACTCGGTTCATACTCTGAACAACTTGGTGAAAGATCAGATTGTCTGAAACTAACTCTTTCCACATATCATGCAGATGCTTCTGTTCCAAGCAGGTTTTCTGCACATGATTGAGATGGTACCACACACTCATTAGTCTGAAATCGTTGGTGGATACTGCTTCTCCACCATGGTCTCAAAGAAAGCATTTATCAGTTCTGGTCATGATGGATACCTGTTATTCACCAACAAAAATAAAAAAAAAACAAAAAATAGACATAATTTTTGCAACTATCCTTGGCTATATGTATTCATAAATATTTAAAAACAAAATTACAAAAAAAATGTGGGCATACAGTGTGAGATTTCTTAATACATATGTCACTCTTAAGGCACTAGCTAAATACTTTATTCAGCTGGATATAGAAAACACCATTATTTTCTAAATAGTGGTTATAACCTTTTTGTTTACATATTTAAGCAGATTACTAAATATTTTCCTAATGTTTTGCATAATATAGAAATTGATTCCTTGTATTATAAATTCCACTTCAGAAGTATTTATATCTAACAAAGTTTGGAATGAATCATATATAGTATTACTTAGTCATATTTCATTGAATGTTTATTGACCTGCATGTGCTTATTGGACTTTTATATTTGTATACCTTTACATTTTGAGATTAGCTGTTAGATTTTGTAGTAATTACTGATTATTGTTATCCACCTTTAATCTCACCCAATCTCAAGTTATACAGGGTGTATCAAATCTCTGGGTTCCTTTTTTTACTGTTAAATTCTGGAATATACAACAAATGTTCATAATTTTAAAGTTATTTTCGACTATACAGGGTTAGTCAGAATAACGCAATGTACTAAAGTTGTGTTTTGTGTATTGAACCATTTTTGAATATTTTTTTTTAATATGAAGACTTTGTATAAAGTTTTATAGGTCTAAAATTAATAATTTTCGCAATATTTATACTAATATTTAAAGGGCTGTGGATTAGGTTTGCAGGTTAATAAAAATGTAAATGACAATAAATGTCAAAGTTTTTCTAGTGTAGCAGTTTTTCTTAATAATTTATTACCTTTGACATCTAGCCATACAATATACAGTGTGATCACAATTTTCAAAGACAAAATTTTCTCAATTTTTGATGGAACAACCCTGTATATTAGTAGTGCATATACAGGGTGTTCCAGTTCAAAAACACAACTTTGGTTCATTCCGTTCTTACTAACCCTGTATAATCGAAAATAATTTTAAATTACAGACGTCTTTGATATACTTAAATCAACTTTTTATAAACAATTTCTCATATCTCCATAATGTAGCCGTAACAAAAGAAAACCAGAGGTTTGGCGCACCCTGTATATTACATATTTAAATACTTTACACATTTTTCCTATGCTACTAATCTAACATAATTTTTACATGTTTTTTAGGTTTAGTTTAATTACTATATCAAGTTCAATAACTTTTTTTATGGGTACCTATAGGTTTCTAAAGTAATCTTAAATATTTTTGTTAGCGACTCTTTATTCAATTTGCGTTGAATAATTTTCCAAATTTAATTAATAATACAGATCAGGGCAAATACCTGTTTAGCACAATTCTAATAAGCAAATAACACTACATCCTACATTAGCAACATTCTTATAGACAAATAATAATACTACATACTTATTGCATACACACACATGCATACTCGGCTCTATGGCCCGTCGTGGGTTCCACAATTTCGCCTCTTGAATCTTCTGCGTCGCTCTGAATCCTCCACTTCCTTCAGCCATGTTTCTTGGGACTCAATGAAGTATTGGCAAGCATTTTTAATTGTTTATTTGCATTTTACGTTTAAACTACTTATTTTACGAAAAAATCACAGGAATAACTTTCGTCTTAAAATAATCTACATTATTAAAAAAAAGTGGTTTCGAAGCGAAAACACAGCTTGTGGGTATGCAATCTACCCTTTTCAACAAAATCCATCCGCCTAACTTCATTGTGTACTTTAATTCTGGCAGATTTTTGCTTATTAAAAAATATTGACAACACCATAAAGATTTGATAGATACATTAGGGGAATGTACAGTATAATATGACATAGGAAAAAGATGATGTTGTGAATTTAAATGTGGTAGAGAGTAGTTTACAGACGAATATGCAGGGGTAGAGCTCACACCATTACTACATAAGAAAATGTTACAAAGGTACATGATCTCGTGCTTCAAGATCGACGTGTGGCTATTAGACAAATTAGAGAAGATAATGATCTTTCATACCATTGGTATTCAATATACTTACTGTACATGCACAGAAGCAAACTCGAAACGCCATTTGCAGTTGATTTTAACCTAATATAGAGAAGACGAAGAGCATTTTATTATAATATTAGAGCCATCGGATGAATCTTAGACCCGTCACTACGATATAGTGACCAAAATAGTGACAAAAAATAGACGAAAAAATTTAAGATGGAACTTTCAGCAGGTAAAGCCATGCTGACCGTATTTTAGAATTATTAAGGCTAATTTTAGTAAATTACCTGTAAAAGAGAGCCACAATTAAAGGTGCTTATTATGCCAATGTAATTATAAAATTTTGTCAAGCCGTAAAAGAAACACGAAGAGGGAAGTTGCGCAAAGTTGTTCTCTTGGCAACACCTATCCTTGTATCCTCATGAGGATAATGCACCTAGTCACAGGTTGGCCATTGCAGCAGCTACAATCGTTCAAGCACACTTAGAATTAATTGAGCAATTCTCATATTCTCCAGATTTGGTTTCTAGCGATCATTAGGTAATTATATCAGTGCTTCTTGATTGAGGGACACAAAAATGGTAATTATAAATGGTGGAACTAAGTACCAACGGGTTTGTACCTTTTTGCTACATAATAAAGCAGTCCTAATTCTTAATATGTGAAAAAGTGTAGAAAATCTCAGTTTTTGTTCAAAAGTGATTTCAGTCCATGGCAGGCGTTTTTAGCATCCAGGATCTTATACAGAGATGTCAAGATGTACTGGAACCAGACAGCTTACATTAGAATTAAAGATCAGATATCTCCTAATTAGATAATTCATATTATGAGAGAAGTTCGACAGGGATGTATGCTCTCTCCTCTTTTACATAATACGCAAAAAAGGTTTTGGGAGAAGCTGTGGACGACAAAACAACAGAAGGTATAATTGTCAACGGAGTAGTAATCATATATATATATATATATATATATATATATATATATATATATATATATATATATATATATATATATATATATATATATATATTTAGGGATTCTACAGTATTCACTGCCTTCCCTCGCTCAACCGTTTCCATCTCTCTCTGTTGTTCCATTCTCCATCGTTTAGTCCTCTCTTACTCATGGCGTCGTCTACTTCGTTCCTCCAGGATTTTCGGGGTCGTCCTCTTTTCCTCCTTCCTATGGGGCTCCATTCGGTTATTCTTTTTATCCATCTGCTGTCGCTAGCTCTTCTTACATGTCCATACCACTTTAGTCTTTTTTGTTCTATATATGTTAGTATGTCTGTTTCTATTGATGTTCTTTGCTTTATTTCGTCATTACTTCTCCTATCCATTCTTGTTACTAGTAGTAATCAACGACTTAATATATTCTGATGACACAGTTTTGGTAGTGATAGTGATAGCAACGAATAAAGATCATTTTCAGATACTCTTATTAGTTGTTAAAGTCCATCGTAAACAACAGGGTTTGAAAGTAAATACAAAGAAAACCAAATGGATAGTCAACATGTATGAAATGGATATTCATCATGGATAGATGGAGAAACAGCGAAGAGTACAATCATACAAATATTTGAGCTGTTGGACGAATGAAAAATTGGACTTATCTCAGGAAGTCAAAAGCAAAATACAGCAAATCAGAACAACATTGAAGAATATGCCAAATGTATTAACCAAGAGCTGTTATGTCTTCAGCATTACATTCTATGGAATGGAAGCGTGAACTCCCACTGTAACAATGTATCAAATAATTGAGGCTTTCGTCAAGCGTTGAGAATATCGTGAACGGGCAGACGAACGAATAAAGTAGTTTTACAACATCTGAATAAAGTATTATCGTTTTCTGAGTACCATAAAAAGAAGAACACTGAAGTACTTTGACCACATCATAAGAAATCCAAAATATGAACTACTACATGTAATTATTCAGGGAAAAATAGAAGATTTAATATTATTTCGCTCATGTAAGGACAGGACCTAAGAGATTACGAGGTGTCATTTTTTTTTGTAATTTACGCGAAAATAAGGTACGTCTAATTATATTCTTTTATTGATTTTAGTTCTGAACTGAAGATAAAATATTATAACATAACTCAGCAAATAATACAGGCCGACAAAATTTGACCAATATTCACACCCAGAGATCAGAATAAATTTTTCAAAAGGTATTTTTGTGCGCTGAATCCGAATCTGAGCTCCAAATTGCCAAATTGGCCCTGGTTTCTGATATATCCTAACTAAAAGTGTAAAAATGACGGTTTTTGGTTGTTTTTGAGGTTATGCAGCATCGTAATATAATTTTTCTTCCATAAACTGTAATAACTATCTTAAAGTATAAGTCTCAGTCTTTTAAATGACGTTAAGCTTACTCAGATATCTTCTTTTTTGGCATATTTGAGATATCGCATTTTATAGTTTCTTAGTTTTACAAAATCTACAAACTATAAAATATGATTAATATAATATAACGGAAATTCTAAATTCAGAAATCCCAAACTCATAAAACCTTATTCAAACAACCTCAAACCTGACGACCCAAATCGTTTAACCCCAAACCCAAAAATTTCAAACCTACACATCCCGAACCCAACCAACTTCTAGAAATCATCCCTTTCAGTCCACAAGCAGGCAAATCCGCCGAACCTAAGAATCTCTAAGATTAATTGCTTATTGTATCATATCAAAATAAAATTACATACAGTCATTGTGTTTACTGATCGAAACAAAACATCTCTAAGCTATGAACCCCTACAATCCACCCCTTTTCATCGAGAAGCAGGAAAACCCACCTAACCATAGAATGCATAAGATTAATTGCTAATTTTTTATATTAAATGGGAATAATGTACAACAAGCCAGTTTATTCGCCAAACCCTTAAACCAACTAACTACTAGAAATTGCCCACAAGCAGGCAAATCGACCTAATTCGGAAATCCCTAAGCAAGCGAGTTTACTTGTCAAGTAACCCAAGCAACCCTAGAAACCACCATTCAGTCCGTCCACAAACAGGCTTACCTAACCCACGAACCCACGAGGTTAATTGCTTCTTTGTTTTAGCCATCACTGTTTATCCACAAGAAGAAAAATGTACCTAACGCTGGAACTTGAAAAATTAATAACAAAATTATCCCCAGAAATTACCCCTATCAGCCACAAGCAGGGATACAGATACTCAACAAAAAACGGCTATTTTTGCACTTTTGAGGTCAGGATAATATATCTCAGAATATTCAGCAGTTTGGAGCCCAGATTCGTTTTCATCGCACCAAAAACCTTCGGAAAAGTATATTCTGTTTTCTGGGTGGGTCTCAGGATTTCCGGCATGTCTAATTGAGATTTATTTAATAATTTGCAAGTAGTGTCAATTGAAAAAAAAAAGTGTAACAAAAAAGTTTTAAAAAAAATTATTTAAAAATTCCTTTATACCAGGTATATATACCTTTTATAAAGGAATTTTTAAATAAATTTTTTGTGATACATGGTATACAGCCAACTACAGGATTTAGTTTCCTTGTGGAAAAAAGTTTAGTGGTGAGGCCAATCTTAACAAATACAATGAATTCGCGCTGCCAAGTAAATCTAATTGACATACAAAGTGAGCCAGATCAAGATTTTCATTTCATCCTCAATTATCATGATAACTCAACAAAATTCACAATGCTACGGGAATTAAAAACAAAGACAGCTGGAGAATTTGCCTATCATTTATTAGATATTTTTGATTATTCGGCGCGGTTACGATTTTACCAAGCGACAACGGTAGAGAATTTGCCAACCACATCGTAAAAAATTCTGCTGAAATGTGACCCAAATTAAAATTGGTCCATGAAAAATCTTGCTATTCGCAAACCTTACGGGTCTGTGGAGAGATCGAACCAAGATGTAAGAGACATGTTGGTTACATGGTTGGCTGAACAAAACACAACCAAATGGTCTAAAGGGTTGCGATTTGTACAAAGTAGAAAAATTCCTCTCCATACAGGAATAACTAAAAGTTATGAAGATTCAGAGGATCATTGACGTTGAAACAGAAGACGAACTACAAAAGTTGTGCGATCAGAAGAATTCAGATGAGCGTGAAGATGGATATGTACCACTAGTTAACTAGTAGGAAAATAGTTTGACAAACAGAAGGAACACTGAAGATCAACATCGAACAATAAATTTCAAATACTCATCAATGTTCATTCGTTACTTACCTATTCACATTATCTGCGGAAACTTTGACGAAGAAAATAGACAAAGTTAAGATAACATTACATGTAACCGATGTTTACGAAGTGAGAAAAGAAATAATGAACGGAACGAGGTTAAAGTTGGACTCTACAAGCAAGCTGAGAAATTATTGTTTGCTCGACGCGTTCTGGAAATGTGAAGAATGCCAGAATGCTTTCTGATTGACTCTGAAAAATTTGTACGCACTTCCGCAATTCCAACAGGTCTAGAATGCGTTCTGGTCTACATTAAAATGCTGAAAACCGATATTTCGGATATTCGCGATATGCTGGTGACCAGATCGCGTTTTGGCCGTAGTTTCGACCATTGCCGAAATCGGCGTTTGACGTATATACAAATCATATCCGGCATTTGTTTATTTGTAAAAAGATTGTGACGAAAATCGTGTATATACATATAACAATTATTTTTCTATCCAGAATACTTGACCACAAAATAAACCACAGCAAATAATAGAAATAAAAATTATCATACGATTTGCATAATTTATATAATTTATTCCAGCGAATCAGATAATGTTTTTAGGAAATTATAAGTTATTATTATAATTAGTCTAATAAACACATTTTTCAAATTAGCAATTGTTATTTTTAAGTTCCTATTATAAACAAACTTTTTTCAGAATTTCTACTATTAGCCAAATTAATTTCTAAAATAATATTTCTAATTCCAAATATATCTATATAATCTTATCTTGCTTTGCAATGGCTCATTTTATGACACCGTTCAATTTACAGTAGTACAGTAGGTACTACAAAATATTAAATTTCGTTGAATAGATATATTCAACCTAACAATACTAAAATAAAATAAATCAAATACTCATAACATCCATTGCTAATTGAATCAACAGATAATTATAGCCATCATTATCCAATTTTTTATCATTATACTGCTGAGCCTTGGTTGACTTATATTTACCCTATCCTATTGTCCTATCTATAGTGTATTTTTATGTATGAGAGAGTAATAAAACAATAAATTATGTATGCAAATCCCTAAACTGTTGATACGGGTGACTCAATGAAAAACAGATATTTGTCAAAAAGTTTACAGAAGTATATAGGAAAACAATTTTAAATTGAGTATGACCACCAGGTATAAAGCTTGGAGCAGAATAGAATACAATAGTTGTGAGGGTTACTAATCCCTAAATAAGGTTGCCAGTGTCGGAGTGATGGAGGTTAACAGGTACTAATGAATTTGCAAGAAATGTATGATGTTTATTTTATTGGTTATATATAATATATAACCAATAAAAGTTTAATAAGTACCTACCTATTTGCAAAATAAAGTTTAATTCTTTAGATAAAATAAAACGTTTTATTTTATCTGAAATGAGTGCAATCCACGAAGTAAGGGTTTCAACAATCAAACATTTAATTCTTTAATTCCAGGAATCTACGACAGTAATTGACTAGATAATTACCTTCTAAACTTATTCCACAGAAAATGTGATAGTGGGTTTTTCCATTTTGTAGGAAGGTCCAAGTGGCGTATTCAAAATTCCTAACAGTTCACTAAAAGTAGGTACTTCAGTGGCAAGGTGCAGTTTATTGTGTATACTAGTGTTATGGAAAATTTGGAAGTGCCTTGTAAACGCCGAAAAATTGGTCCTTTAACAGTTAATGAAAAAACATTAATATTTAATTGTTTTATATCATTTACAGACAAACGTTTATGTGAAAGTGTTGATGAGACCGTTGAGTTAGTTAGCAGTACACTTGGTGTTGGGAAATCTACGATTTACACAGTTATTAAAGAAGAGAAATGTGGTAGTTTTCAAATGCCACGTAATGCTCCAGGGAAACCAAAATTTCAAATAGAATATCATTTTAAAGAAGGACTTCGACGGAAAGTGCATGAATTCTTCTTTAGACAAAAATTTCTTGTCTCAGTTCGAGATGATAAGGATTACCCAGAAATGAGTCGAAATACGTTATGGAAACTTTTAAAAGAAATAGGCTTCCGCTGGAAAAAGAATCCCAGAAAGTCTATTTTATTAGAAAGAAGCGATATTGTCATATGGAGAAGACATTTTCTAAGAATCATAAAAGAAATGAGAAACCAAAAAAGAAAAATATTTTATCTTGATGAAACATGGATCAACGAGGGTCATACACCAAATAAATTTTGGCAGGATGAAACTGTTACAAGTCAAAGGCACGCTTTTGTAAATAACTTATCTACTGGTTTAAACCCACCATCAGGAAAGGGACGCAGGCTGATAATAGTACACATTGGCAGTTCAGACGGTTTTGTTGAAGGTGGTTTATTAACTTTTGAATCAACTCGTACCGGTGACTACCATGAAGACATCAACGCTGATGTCTTTCAGGAATGGTTCAAACAAATGATAGATCTTCTTCCTAAGAACTGTGTAATAGTAATGGATAATGCAAGTTATCACTCCAGACTTATAGAAGGACTGCCCACAACCAAGTGGTTAAAAAAAGACTTGCAGAATTGGCTGAGTTCAAAAAATATTACGTACCATCCCGGATCTATAAGAAAGGAACTTTATTCGTTGTGTGTCATTCATAAAGAAAAATTTAAAAAATACGAAATTGATGAAATTGCCAAAAATCGTGGAATGACAGTACTTAGATCCCCACCATATCATTGTGAATTAAACCCGATTGAACTGGTATGGGCACAGATAAAGAGTGAAGTTTCAAGAAAAAATACCACTTTTAAAATTCATGATGTTAAACAGTTGTTTTTGGAGGCCGTAAATAATGTAAAACCTGAAAACTGGGAAAAGGCAGTAAATCACACTATTAAAGAAGAGGAAAAAATGTGGAAGCTGGACAATATTACTGATAAAATGATTGAGCCAGTTATTATAAATCTTGGTTCTGAAAGTTCATCTTCTGAATCTGATTTGGATTTGTAACAAGTAGCTGTAAGTTTTATATTAATATTTTTATTCATCTATTTAACATACCTTAGACGGTTTTAAAAACTCTTTTTCTCTTTTGTAATTTTTAAAAATTAAAAAAAATGTGAATTTTTTAAAACCCTTTTTAATGTAGGCCAGTCAGTTCTAATATAGTGTGTGATAAAAGAGGTCACTTTTGTTTACATACACATAACACTTTATAACACTGAAATAATTCATTTATTTTTTACAATTATTCAAAGTAATTTTTCAATTAATCTTGAGCACTCCCATGGAGTGGTCGGAGGTACCAGTTAAAATTATGCTAATTACTCTCTCGTTCATAAAAATAAACTATAGTTGTCAGTAATGTTGCATAACCAGGATCATTTTTTTACCACATTTTCCTTTTATTTTTTACTTAACGATTAATCGAGTAAAACGATACTTTTCGTGACGTAGCAAATGACCCAAATAGCTTTTTTATTTTGATCGTTCTCAACAGTTGTTTCTCTGTATTTTGGACATTGTTTTGTAGTCTAGGAGTCCCAGAGGGGGGGGTTATGCACTTTTATTGACGTTTTTTATGTTTTTTTGGTGCATAGATTCGATTTTTTGAGGGTACCAGGCTGAAAACCCTTCAGATAATTTGTTATTAACAATTTAATTGTTTAAATGATTATATCTCCTAAGCTATTAGAAATATTTCATTTTACCAAAATAAAAAAATGGCGTTTGGTAAACTTGATGCGATTATTACAACAAATGAACCGGAGTTATAATAAATTTCGTTAAAAACAATTGCAAAATAGGCATTCAATGGGGCTTTTCCAAGAATAACTTGGCTTTCATACGTGCGATTAATTTTCAAAACACCTTCAAGATGTTGTTTCAGCTTAAAACAAAACTTTGCAGAATTAATTTATTTTTATTAATAAAAAAGTTATAACAATTAAAATTATAAATTTGACTAAAAAGTTGCGAATTAATTTGTTTATAAGAGATTTAAACAAAATTAAGCTACAAACTTCGAAAATATGGCTAATGGAAGTTATAGAACAACTCAAAAACGAACATTTTACGCTTTGGTAAATGTTTTTACGTTAATTTTTGACCAAGATATGGAACTTTTAATATAGCGACTTAAGGCACGCGGTCAACTGGCAGCAAACGCCTTCGTCAGATCAATGAAGCAAATATACTATAGCTTTTTTATTATTTGTTTTATTATGAATACTGCATCTGTTATAGACCGCCCTCTTGTAAAACCTTGTTGTTCTTCAGCATTAGTGATTTGCCTTTCCAATTTGTCCTTAAGAATACTCGTGAAAAGTTTCATCGTTGTATTTAAGAGGGTTATTCCTCTGTAGTTTTGTGGGCAAGTTTTTTGTTCTTTTTTAAATATGGGGATTGTGATGCTCTTATGTCATTCCTCTGGTGTTTCTGTGTCGTTTAAGATTTTGTTAAATAGTTGTGACAGTTTACTTGCAAGTTCAGGGCCTCCATATTTTAAGAGTTCATTGGGTATACCATCTGTTCCAGGTGATTTTCTGTTTTTTAGCTTCTTGATCTTTGCTTCTACCTCTTCGTCATTGATTGTAGCACTTATATCTGCTTCATATTCGTTTATA
This sequence comes from Diabrotica undecimpunctata, assembly GCF_040954645.1. Classification (NCBI taxonomy): domain Eukaryota; kingdom Metazoa; phylum Arthropoda; class Insecta; order Coleoptera; family Chrysomelidae; genus Diabrotica; species Diabrotica undecimpunctata. The sequence continues at coordinate 61,433,526 of NC_092804.1, read as the reverse complement.
TTCAGCGTTTCTTCAGCATTATATAGCTCCTTAAAATGCTGGTTGCCATGTCTCTATAGGTACTCCCGTGGTCTGCACGAACTGGTTAACTGGTTTTTTTTTGTTCCGAAGCATTTTCAATACTTTCTTTTGGGCACCATGTAGGTCGTAGTCCATGTCGCTGGTGAATTTAGCCCAATGTTCTCTTTTGATTGATTTTATTCTTGCGTTTACTTCGTTTCTTACTTGGACATATTCTGCGAGAGCTTCTTCCGATTGTGTGCTTTTATATCTCAGGTAGTATTTGCTTTTAATTCAGAGGGTTCTTTTACCTCTTGACAAAACCACGGTTTGGTGTGGTTTATCGCCCTCGTGTTAATTTTCCGCTTTACAATTGCTTTTTCTGCTGCTTGGTTGATGCATTTCCTGATTTTTTTGCCAAGTATCTTCTACTCCCCATTCTGGTTGTAACTCGATCTCTTTTAGTTTGCTGGTAATCCTGTTCTCATAAAGGAGTTTTGTACTCTCTGTTGCTAGCGACTCTATATTGTGTTTTTCGATGAGCATTGGGGGTTTTCTGTTTCGTTGCGGACGTTCTAGTAGCATCTTGTTAGGGCTCTGACATCAAGTACTTATGACGGTGTTATCACTCGATTTGTGATTATAAAATCTATCATCGATCGCTGGCCTCGATTATTGTTAAAAGTGTATTTATGTTTGTCTTTATAAGGAAAGTATGTGTTGTTGATTCTCATTTCATTTCCAGCGCAAAAGTCTATTAGTGCTTCGCCGTTTTCATTAATTATTTCTTCGTTGTACTTTTGTTTTATACCTGGTATGACATCGTTTCCGATCCGAGCATTAAGATCCTCGAATACGATAATTTTGTGTTTAGCATTTATGTTTTAACTATAAACATATAAACTGCTATAACATTTTTATTTATAATTATAAAGTAATATGCATCTCTCCGTTTACATGGATTTTACATATGTATTGGTTTTTATTCGCTGCGAGCTGACCGTGCGCCTCAGAGTGCGTTATTAAAAGTATTATATCTTGGTCAAAAATTAACATAGAAACAGTTACCAAAGCTTAAAATATTCGATTTGAGTTATTTTATAACTTCTTTTAGCCAGACTTTTAAAGTTTATAGCTTAATTATGTTTAAGTCTCTTTTAAACAAATTAATTCGCAACCTTTTAGTAAAATTTTTAATGCTTAAATTGTTATAACTTTGCTTATTAAATATTTCTTCTTCTTCTACGGCACTATAGCCTAAATTGAACCTTGGCCTCCTTTATTGTTATCCTACACCCTTGCTTGTCTGTGGCTGATCATCTCCATACACGGACTCCTAAAAGGGCTTGTGCGTCGCTGTTTACTGTGTCTTCCCGGCGCTTTCTTGGCTTTCCAACCGGTCTCTTTCCCTGCATTCTAGCATTCAGTGCTCTTTTTGGTAGCCTATCCTCTTCCATTCTTATCACATGTCCGGCCCATTGCAATCTTTGTATTCTAATGAAGTCTGACAGTGGTGCTTCCTTATAAAGTTGATAAAGCTCGTTGTTGTATGGACTTCTGAAGATTCCGTTTTCTCTCACAGGTCCTAGTATTCTTCTCAGTACTTTCCTTTCGAATGTGTCGAGTTTGCTTTTGGATGTTTCTTTCAGGACCCATGCTTCACTGCCATAGCATGCTATTGGTCGAATTAGGTTTTATTGATTCTCATCTTTGTATTTCGGTGAACATTTTTAGACTGAAATATATGGGAGAGGGCAAAATAAGCTCTGTTTGCCTGCGTTATTCTCATCGGTATTTCTCCATCTTCTGATCCGTCGGCATATATTTCTATTCCCAGGTATGTAACTTTCCAACCGTTTCAATGTCATCTTCATGTATAATGTTTTGTGGGACTATATTTCTTCTCGTCTGCATCATTATTTTTGTTTTTTCTGTGTTAATTTCCAGACTTAGCCTTTTTGTTTGCGTACTCTGCTTATGTTTCCTGTGCTCCTGTTGATGTTCTACTCATAATATTAATATCATCGGCATCAGCGGCCAGTTGAACCGTTCGGTTAGTCAGTAGGTTTCCTCGTCCAGTTTGCATTTGTCTAACCGCATACTCCAGTGCCAGGTTAAACAAAGTTGGGGCCAGCCCATCTGCTTTAATCCCTGGGAAAATTTTGAAAAAGTCTGTCTGGTGGTTTTGTATTCGTACACATGCCTGAGTTTCATCCATTGTGGCTTTAATGAGTCTAATTAGCTTGTGTTTTATTGCCAATTCAGCCAATATATTGTAGAGTTTGTTCCTTTTGACTGAGTCGTATGCCTGTTTGAAGTGTACAAAGACCTTGTGAACATTAATGTCATGTTCCCATGATTTACTCAAAATCTGTTTGACTGTAAATATTTGATCCCCGTCCGAATTGTTTAGAAGTAAAATACATACCCCTTTTTCAAACGTTTATTTTGTAAATAATTTCTATGACAATGCAATATGCATTTAACTTTTGAGATAGTTTAAGTCTTAAAAAATCCTATGAAATTTGCTAAATGTGTCTAGCATCATTAATAGAGCAAGTTCAATAGTTTAAATATTTAGCCTTAGGGATAAATAAATTTAATAACTTTTAAACTATTTGACCGATCGGGGGAAGTTTCGCACAAATTTAAAAGACTGCAATTCCTCGATGTTCAAATGTATTAATAACATTTTATTTTGTTAATAAAAAAATTAATAAAATTTATAAATTAGTGCAAAAAAACTGCTTTTTTGCAAATATCTCCGTAAATTATTTATCAATTTTAATTTAAAAAACGAGAAAATAAAGATATTCTTGGTATAAAAAAATGATATAAATTTTGTTTATGTAAAGGAAAAATGTAAGGGAAAAAACTTATAGACAAACAATCAAATTGTGCCCATAAATTATTGTTAAAAAAAACGCAAGGTAAAAATACGAGTACTTTTTTAACTATTCGTCATCTAGTAACCCCCACCTATGTCTTAAAAGCTTCAGATATCTGCGAAAAAATTTTCGACCTTTTTTTTTAACCAGACTAGGCTATGATAAACATCATTACCAAAAGTAAATCATCCGTATTATAAACAACTCATACATTTTATTTATATGTTTAATAATGATGGAAAAATACTCGTAATATGGAGTATTAATAGTTATTTATGTACCAAGGGTATTAAATAGATGTTTACGCCCAGAGGGCGACGATGTTACAAACTCGAGGGCTTCAGATCCTTTCATAATTGCCAGTTTGATGTGAATTCTAAATAATGGTTTGAAATGTTGTTAAATAAAGATGTTTTTAATAAGATGTTTCTATACAGATAAAGTCCCAAAAATTCCAATCTGATAAATCATAAAACTAAAGTTTCCAAAGTAATTAGACACAAAAGAAAACAAGAACAAAGTTGCTATTATTTTATTTTTGTACACTATAAAACAAATATTATGATCAACACTCAAAAATTCCTTAACAATATCTTATTAGCTTTTCAGGACACTGACCTGAATATAAATACATATATCAACAATAAACAATTGTCGAAATATTTTACTAGTATGTCACAAATAATTTTTTCAAAGAATACTTATGTTTCAGTAGACTCTCTAAAAGTCGAACATCAAGGGAGACGCCAAAAAAATTCAAGTTAAAGAGTTTTCAGTTATAGAGGTAAAATAAATAGAAATTCAAGTTACATATTTTTATTTATTATAAATCAACATTATTTTAAAACATCTGTAAAATAACAAAAAGTATGGCATAAAAACAAACTCATATTTTTTTGCTTTAGATCATTCTGTTGTTCTCTATCTAGATCATTGTCTAAGGTATAAAAAGCAGACACGACTTGTTCTTCAGAGTTGCTGGTTTGTTCTATAAAATTCCGTAAATTATTCAATGCCGTTCTTGTGTCTTTGATGGAAACCCATGGAGCGCATGTAGTGTTATTTAAGTCTTTTATGTCATCTAAATTATTAGTATCTGTTTTCTGTGCTACGGAATCGATAATTTCGTCATTAGATAATGTCACAGCAGCCGTAACTCCATCTACGTCACGAAGTCCTCAAAGGATATTCGTGATTCAAACACCACTATATTCCATTCTGCAGGAGGTGAAATAGAAAATTCTTCGGTTTCAACTTCTTCTGTTGACGACGATGGAAAACCACATTGTACATAACAGGTTTTCTTATAGTACTTAGTCGTATTTACATTTCGCCAAGCTTTATCAGCCATTCTCTTGGCTTGCAATGCATCTATATATATATATATAATATATATATATATATATATATATATATATATATATATATATATATATCTTATAGTAGAATTCTGTTTTTCTTCCATATTATCCAACATGTTCTGGACAATTTATTTTTTGATGATGACTTGGAAGTTTTTAATGATACCTTGATCCATAGGCTGTAATTTTAATGATTTATTGTCATGTATTTGCGATATTATGCATCTCCTCATTTCTCAGGATATTGTCTTTTTGTCGTCTTCCCGTGTATACGAATTTCCCTAGTGCTAATCGGTGGCTACCTGCACAGTCTGCTTGTCTATATCTTACATCTTTTGATGGCCTTTCTTACTATTAATTAATCAATAATTGATCTTTTTTTTCTACTAGGTTCCTCCCATGTGTATCTATGTATGTTGTTATATTGAAATCTTATGTTGGTTATGGATAGATCGTATTTTTGACATATTTCAATTAGCCGACTTCCATTGTCCTTTCTAATTTCGTCTTCTCTGAATCGTCCCACTGTATCTTCATCTTCCTGCCCTATGTGGCTGTTAAAATCTCCAATTAGTAAAATATCTTCTTTTTCCTTTGCGTTATGTAATTCATCGTGTAGTGCGTTGAAAAAATCTTTCTTTTCCCCTATAGTCGCATTGGCATTAATTGCCTCCAACAATTATTGGATTTTCAAATAATTTCATCCATTTATTTGCTGGTAATCTTGTATGTGTTTTCTCCATTTATTTTTTTATTAATATTTATACTCCTTTTGCTGCTCTTTTATGATTGCGAACCGCATTCCATGTGTGTATATTTTTTCCCATGATTTTTTTGTTTCACTTAAGAAGATTATATATGTGCCTAGTTTTTTTTTTATTTTTGGGAGTATTTATTTTTTTTCGTTGCGATTCCTTGTATATTTCACGTTCCTATTCTCATAGTCATCTTTCTTCGCCTTAGTCATATATCCTTGTTTCTGTTCAAATTCCAAGGCTGTGCTTCCAAGGAAAATGACAATTTTTGATATCGACTGAGGGTAGGACAATGGTTTTCCCTGTATAGTATTGGAGATAAACAAAGAATAAACAAAGACTCGCGTAGGCAGGGCGCATCCCTGAAGTAGATCTGTCATCTATTGGGATCATAGATGAGTATTTACCCGCTACTTGTTTATTGTATTAGATTATTTTTATGTAATCGAAGCGTGCATTTTGACAGATAACATGTGCAAAAGATTGGAAGCGTTCGAAATATAGGCATACATAAGAACGCAAAAAATTCCGTGTACTGCCAGAAAAACGAAACGAATTTTTTAACACCATCAAGAAAAGAAAACTAGAATATTTTGGACACTTATATATATATATATATATATATATATATATATATATATATATATATATATATATATATATATATTTAGGGATTCTATATATATATATATATATATATATATATATATATATATATATATTTAGGGATTCTATATATATATATATATATATATATATATATATATATATATATATATATATATATATATATATATGTATATATATATATATGTAGGGATTCTATATATATATATATATATATATATATATATATATATATATATATATATATATATATATTTAGGGATTCTACAGTATTCACTGCCTTCCCTCGCTCAACCGTTTCCATCTCTCTCTGTTGTTCCATTCTCCATCGTTTAGGCCTCTCTTACTCATGGCGTCGTCTACTTCGTTCCTCCAGGATTTTCGGGGTCGTCCTCTTTTCCTCCTTCCTATGGGGCTCCATTCCTTTATTCTCTTTATCCATCTGCTGTCGCTAGTTCTTCTTACATGTCCATACCACTTTGTCTTATTTGTTCTATATATGTTAGTATGTCTGTTTCTATTGATGTTCTTTGCTTTATTTCGTCATTACTTCTCCTATCCATTCTTGTTACTCTGCAGCATCTTCGCAGGCATTCCATCTCTGTTGCTACTGTCTTATGTTGTTTTTATTGTTTATGATCCAATTTTCAGCCCCATATGTCATAATACTTCGCACTAATGTTTTATAAATCTGTGTTTTTGTCTTCATATTTAGGTGTCTATCCCACCATACTGAGTTAAGTTGTCGGATTGCTGTTCTTGTTTGTCCTAATCTTTGTGTAATTTCTTCCTCTGTTGTAGCCTTTTTCGTGATTATAAATCCCAAGTATTGGAATTTATCCTTTCCTTTGATTGTTACGTTGTCATCAATCTGTAGATCTTCTATGTCTTCTTCACTTGTAGATAGGTACTCTGTTTTCGCGAGGTTAATGTCTAGGCCAGCCTTGGTATATTCTTCTTGTAGTTTCTGGACACTTATAAAAAATGCTAAATTATAATCTGCTGCAATTAATAGGAGAAGGCAAAATTTACATAAAACGTGGTAGAAGAAGGACCTTGTGGTTCAAGATGGCCTCGTGCGTCAATGGTGCGAAGCTAGTACCAGATCAACCAGCACCAGGTAAGAGTGAGCAATGGGTCTTTTTACTCTTTTAGTAGCTTTCCATAGAGTGTGATCAGGGATACCATTACTAATTAAATTATTTAATAGAACTAATTAAAAAAACTAAATCTTAATAATACCACTCTTCAAAGATTATAAGATTATGAATAATTATGAAGATTTATTTATGATTTTAATATTAACTTGCAATCAGTAAATATGTTATTGAGTTCCTAACGGACATTTTTCTAGATTTGCAAAAAGAATTAGATCCGGTCTGGTACTCAGGCCTGATCGAAAAACTCCACCAAGTCTTGGTACTAATTCCTTTTTTGAGAATAATCTGCTCATACCTCTCCGCTCGAACTGACAAACTTTCCACACACTTCACTTCTCAAGCAGGAGTTCCTAACAAAATATCCTTCGTTATGCTAACGATACTGCCCTATTCTCCGCTGGATCTCCCTACCGTAACAGAAGAGAGAGTGTTTTGCGTTCGACAAGGTCCCAGCACATCTCGACTCCATCGTCAGGTGGTGCGACAATTGGAGAGTAACCTTAAAGACAAAAAAAACTCAAATGATTCGATTCAGACATTTCATTTTCTCCCGACAACATCTCGAGGAAAACAACCACATGATGCTCAACGGAGAAAGACTTGTATTCATACTGTCGGTGTCCTATTTAGGTATAGAAACGTAACGGAGAGGAAAATCCTGGTAAGGATTCTGGGCAAAGACCATGATTATCCGTCAGCATTAATCAATCAAGAAGTCAACATCCCTACAATCCAAAATCGGATTAAAACCCTCAGTAAAAGGTACGTTTTGAGAACCATCGAAAGCTCGGACATAAAAGCAAAGGATCATTAAAGCACCATGCTATCACCGAGGGCAAGTACTCTCCAGAATTCCCAAAAAAAGTTTCATTCTTGCCTGGTAAGCTTCTAAACTTAGTAAGCAACGATCATCCTGATAAATAGGTACTTTGAGACACATGAATCAATACACTTAGAGTATCGCAGGCAATTGCTTGAATTAGCCAAACAAGCTGATCAGAGCCGTTCCGAAAAACTTGTAGAACTTTGTAGTAACAAAATTGGATATCCTCAACTGAGCAATGAAATGCAGATCAACTACCTTCCCATTCTTGCTTTTACCGACATCACTCAAGGTGTACTCTTCATATACCCACAATCCAGACTTACGTTATATTTTAAAATTATTTTGCTTATATACAGGGCGATCCGAAAATATGATGTATGAAAGTTATTATTTTAAATAAAATACACTATATATTAAAGACATTCTGAAACTATTTTCTTGTGGTAAGTTAAATATTATATTTGTATGGGATATGGTATAATCATATGGGAAAAGGAAGAATATGAAGTACGCAACTGAAAAAAAAAACAAAATCGAACACAAATGTAAGTAAGGAGGAACTCAAAGCTCTAAAAGAAGATGAGTCCATAATAATATTACCAGCTGACAAGGGCAATGCAACTGTACTCATGGACACAATTCAATACCAGGAGAAAATACAATAATTAGTCGCAAATGCACCATATTCAAAACTAACCTAAGACCTAACCAAATCATTTAAAAATAAAATATCAAAAACACTACATTAAGGGTACCCCCGTTGAGATAGGCCCTCACTCCCAGAATTAGTTTTTTTTATTTTTTTTACGTTCTATTACATTCTTTTTTAAAAAATAAGGCTCAGCACAATTTTAGCCCGCCACCCTCCTAAACCCACCCCCTACCACAAAAAACGTCAATTTTTCGATTTTTTATTTTTTTTGTGGGATGCAATAAATTAAAAAAAAAATCACATGCATAGTTGAGGCTTTTACAAAACTTGTCTATTTTTTATAGATCCTTAGGGTGAGCGTATATACTTAACCTAAAATGCATTTTTTTTTTCGAAAAAAGCGTATTACTTTTTTTGGAGGTGGCTGCAGATCCATTTGTTTTTATTTTGTGCATTTCATCAAAAATTAGATCTCTAAATTTTTTCAGATTTTTCCACCCTCAAAAATCTGAAAAACTGTTTTTAAGGGGTTTTGAGGGATTTTCTCTATTTTAAATTAAATAAGGTATTTGGGACCTTCAAAAATTGGGCGAAACTCCTTTTAACCCCCCAAAAAAACATGTTTTTCATGGTTTTTAAGGGTAATCATATTTTTTGAGATCGACACAACCTGAATTAATTTTCTGATCATTTTTTATGGGATTAAAAAATAAGATTCAGCGCAATTTTTCTATTTTTATACACCCGTAGGTTGAGTGCACATAACTTAAAAATGCATTTTTTTTTTTCGAAAAAGAACGTATAATTTTTTTTCGAGGTGGCTGCAGGTCCTAAAATACAATTTTTTGGATTTTTGGAGATGGCACAGATTACGAAAAAACAAAACGAAAAAAACAGAGATATATTTTTTGATCAAATACACAAAACAAAAAAAATTGTACTTGCAGCCATCTCCAAAAAAGTTATGAGGTCTTAAAAAAAATTCATTTTTAGGTTATGTAAACTCAACCTACGGATCTATAAAAAATACACAGGATTTGTAAAAACCTCAACTATACTGAGCGGCAAAAAAGTGGCCACCCTATAAATTTCCGAAAATAAAATTCATATGAAGTTTTATGCACTGTTTCATACTCAACATATGTGTTGTATACATTTTTAAAACAAAAAATGACCATTACTGCTTGATTTTTTAGCATAAGTTATTTAATTAGAAGGCTACAAAAGAAAGTAGTGTAATATCGAAACGAATTACAAACAATAAAAATTACGAGTGAACTTGAACAAAACTGGTATGGTATCAGGTATTATGACCTAAAACATCAATAACCGTTTGCATATGATTTGGAAGGGACAGTAACAAATTTTGAATAAAAACTTAAAGAATACGTTCATATTTTTCACGAAGCATGTTTTGAAGTTCTACAAGACTTTCTGGCTGCCCTGGTTATGCTGAAAATGGAACTACTGCTTCTGCCAAAAAATCCTCTATATTCCGGTGAGCATTCAAGGGACTGTCGATGAAAAACAGTTGAGTTCCAGCTTCAAATAAAATTCCAGCCCAAACCATGACACCACCACCGTCAAATTTTTTGATCTGGGACATACAAGCTTGGGATATCTTTCATTTCTACGTGTCAGAACTCTCTCTCGGCCATGGCAAGACTTCAAACAGAACGATTCATCAGTAAAGAGAATTCGGCTCCAATCTTGTATTTCCCAGTGTTGATGTTGTCGAGCAAAAATTAATCGATTCCTACAGTGTCTGGGTTGTAATTCGGGAACAATAGCCGGCCTTCTTGCCATTAGTCCTCTTTCATTAAGGCGTCTTCTAATCGATCTCTCAATTACATTCACACTTCGAACCTCCTGCAGCAATTGCAGTGAAATGGCGATTTTTTTAAAAGTTTCATCACAATAAAACGATCATCTCTTTTAAGGTAACTTTTCTAAGACCGAAACCAGGTCGACGTGAGTATGTACCAATCTCTATAAAGCGATGGAAAGCTCTCTGTACCGTAGTTCTGGGAATACTCAGTCGAAATCCACGTTTGAAAAGCTAAATGACTGTTTAGCAGTACATGATCGCAATAAACGTTTAAGTGGAAACGCAATATAAAACAGTGCATAAAACTTCCATGAATTTCTATTTTCGCAAATTTATAGGGTGGCCACTTTTTTGCCGTTCAGTGTATATGTGTGAAATTTTTGAAATTTTAAATTGATTGCAATTTACCGAAAAAGAAATAACAACGAAAATAATTACGTTTTTATGGTTGTTGGAAGGGGGCTAAAATTGCGCTCTTGATTTTTAATTACATACTTCTCTTTTTAGAGTGCCATATCCCTATGGAACGTCGGCGACTACCATGCTTATAATATTGTTATACTGATCTCGGTCTTGCGCTACGTGTAGCAATTGGTCCTCTGTCAAACCTGTCCACTGCCGCAAATTCCTCAACCAAGAGAGTTTCTTCCGTCCTATCCATTTCTTTTCTTCGATTTTACCGTTGAGAATTACATAATTACATAAAACATAAAAAATTTAAAAATTGATTTACGTTGTATCGATTTTAAAAAATATGATTTACCTTGCACAAACCCTTAAAAACATGGTTCTTTGGAGGTTTGAAGGTGTTTCGCTCAATTTTTAAAGGTTCTAAAGGTCACGTTTAATTTAAAATATATATAACCTATAAAAAAACATTGATTTAATCTATTTTGAAGTCTATAAAATTGAGAAAACCCTCCAAAACACCTAAAAAAGTGTTTCGGATTTTTGAAGATGACGCACCATACGGAAAAATCTGAAAAAATATCAGAGATATAATTTTTGATCAAATAGATAAAGCAAATAAAAAATTTGACCTGCAGCCACCTCCAAAAAAAGTTAAAAATTGTGCTGAGCCTTACTTTTTAATTACATAAAATATAAAAAAAAATGAAAAAAAAAAGAATCGAATTCTGGGAATGAGGGCATTTTGCTTGTCCTAACGGGAGGGATCCTTTAAGGAATACTTAACAGAATACCAAAAAATAACACTCAACACTCAAAAATATACAACGACAACGTACCACTCAGACCAAGCTTGGGTTCTGCTTGCAGCAAACTGTGAAAGTTCCTCCTAGATACAGCCATTAGCACATAACACAACAACATTCATAAAGAAATCACATTTGCTGCAAAACTGGCAGACATAGATATAATCCTAACAATGTGCTTGTCAGTTTTGATAGAAGCTTTTTCACCAATGTGTATTTGGAAAAAACTTTAAAATTAATAAGAACCGAATTAGGGAGGGAGGAATACATTGGCACCAAAAACCACACTGAATGTATCAGCTAGAATGGAGCTATTAACACTATGCACAAACAATATTTTCAACTAGACAAAGATTTTTATAAATAAAATGTTGGATTAGTCATGGGCTCTTCATTATCACAATTATTAGCAGATATTTTCATATAAGAAGAAATCGAGCAAAACATTGTGTAGCAATGTGAGCAAACATGACAAAACACCCATAGTATAGTGGAGATATGTAGATGATGTGTTCTCCATTTGGTCTCATAGACCAGAAATACTGAATAAATTGTCGATGGACATCAATTGTAAAGAAGAATGAATCAAAATCACCATGCAAAAAGAAAATAATAACTCACTACCTTTTCTGGATCTCCCACTTATATGTACTAAAATTTTCAAGGTATTTATTATACTCTTCACAATGTGAAATAAATATCAACTTTTTCCTTTAATAAGACCAGATGTATTATCATTACAAAAATATCCGCCCACTGGTGTTGATAAATGATACAATGGGCGTCCTGTTTTTATCTAGTTATCTTTGAAATGTATTTTTTTACTATAGAGATAGTGATTTTTAGCTTTTAAAATAATTTTATAATAAATTATTTGGTATTACATATATACTTATATAACAGACGTATTCTTTAGCATAACTCATATTTATTTCTGAAAACAAGGGCAGTAATAGTGTCAACCTACAACAAGTTTCCTCTTCGCTTAACCGTACGTGGATTTAACTTCTTCATATCGTCGCTGTGACTCATAAACCCCAAAATAGAATAAAAATATATATTGTTCTACCATCTATTGGTTCATATTTCTCATTAGTTGAATGAATGGTACAAACGGGATTTTGTTCCCTTTTTAACCCTTTAAAAATAACCTTTGAAATAACACGAAACTTATATTTTAGATTTGTCAGACTTCATAAAAATTATTAACTTTGAAACTGAAATCAATGTTTCCGAAACATTTTCCAGCCGTATATGTTCCTGTTTTCGGTCATATAACTTTCAATTTTAACTAATAACATCTCCTTTCTAATCACTTGCGACGACCCATTTCTCAGCGTTCCCTTTCCATTTTTTCTGATCTCGATAATCACCATTCGATCGTAATAAGTAGGTTCCCAGAAGTACCCGACCTAACAAAGAAAACACAGAAATTTAGGAAAAAATTTATTAGTTATTAACATCTCAACCTTTCGGCTCTATACACTTGTCCTATCGATGTTCAATAAGTTCCCTACCCTTTTAATAATAAGAACTGTTTTGATCCTCAAAATAACCATTAACTACCGACATCACTTCTTCACTGTTGGAAAATCTTTGACCACTGAGCCATTTTTTCAAGCTTGCGAACAGAAAATAATTCGAGGGGGCTAAATCTGGTGAATAGGATGCATGAGGTAGAAAAACCTTTTTTGGCCATTGCAATAACGGATCTGTGAGCTGGTGCATTATCTTGATGAACAGCACTTTCATCTTAACCAAATGCTACTTCTTCGCTCAACCGTTGCAAATTTTACATAATATTCGCCGTTGATAGTTATTACTTTTTCAAGATAGTCAATGAAAATTATCCCACGCGAATCCAAAAAAAAACTAACGCCATGACCTTGCCTGTAGATGAAACGGTCTTCGCCTTCTTTGGAACCGGTTCTCCTTGAATCCATTTTTTTATTGTTTTTTTGTCTCGAGCGTGAAGTGATGGATCAATGGACGACGTTTCATCCATGGTTATGAAATGTCGCAAAAATTCTGCTTTGCTGCTGTGAAACTTTGCCAAACACTCAATTGAAACATCTTCAGGATACTGTTTTGTATAAGTCTGCTAGCTCGCGCATGTTCAGTCGATGACCATCCAGTACCACTTTGTGGATTTTATTCACCGTTTTTGTAGTTATCACTTCATTTGGTCGTCCACTGCGATGCTCTTCTTGGCATCTTGTACGGCCTCGTTTAAACTACTACCCAATATTTTACTGTTGTAAATGAAAGAGCTCACTCACCCAGAGTAGAATCAGTTAGGCTTTTATATTGGTTGGGCTGAGGCCTTTCAAAAAGTATTGTATCACATAGCTATGAACAGCTTTCTCCATTTTCACAAATTCACTGAAAACGTTCAATATTGGTGGCTGCCAAAAAAATACTAAACAATATGGCGTCTTCAAAATTGAAACATGCTTTATAGATTGTGTACTTTCTAATACTATGCTGCTGTGATAATCTGTAGTCAAGGATTTGGAACAAAATAACAAACTGGCGTCGGAAATAAAACCTTTTGCTGAACCGGCATGAACCACAATAAATTTTTTTCCATCATAACCACCTAGTTTACGTACACTTCTGCTGTTCTCATCCTGCCACGACATAATTTTATCCACGTTTCCTCTAAAAATACTTCTCGCCATTACTTTACTCCGTTTGGGGTACCAGAAACTGAATTCACTACGAATTTTGACCATGATGAACGGCAGGTGGAATGCAATTTTTAGATTCCCTTGCCGAGTAATTTATCAAGTTGTTTGCTTTGCAAGTTTTAGAAGGCACAGTGGTAAAAATTTGAATTCGGTTTCGCAAGGTAGAAATCATTTGATTCCTCTTTTTGTTTTTAGATGGCGTAGTTACGTCCGTAATTGGTTTAGGACGGGAAAGATTTTTGTTTTGATTAAGAGCAGTCGCTATACCGCTCTGAGGAGACCTAAAGAGGTCGAAATACGTATAAGCGGCTTCCGCTGCCCTGTATTGAAACAAAAATCTAATACCGTTATTATGTAATATAAATAACATATATGCTTGTCATCATTAAAGCTTTATAATAGTGCACATTTGAAAATTGTATTTTTTTGTACCTCTTGAATAGATAACAACGGTTCCAACGGACCCCCATTCCTTTTTTTCTAATTCAAAGTACTCGATTAAATTTAAAACGAGTTCTTGTGCTTGTGAAGTAAGAGTTTTTCCAGGCATAATCTAAAAAAATTCAATAACATATTTTTTTTTATCATTTTTCTTTCACTTTTGCGGGAACTTAAATAAAACCATTTCTTAACTGTGTGAATCAGGTTAACTTTGCATGTAAATTAATGACAAAATAAAATACACTTACTATAAAATTTCAAGCTCCAATATAAAATTAGTTATGACAACTGTTTGTCTAATATAAATAACTTCTAAATGCAAAAGCAGGACAAAAAAAACAGCATAAAATCCAACAAACTGACAGCCACAAGTAAACAAACCAGAAACGTCACAAATTGTATTTAAAATCTGGAAACGTCCCCAAGCGTCTTTTTTGTACCTATCTCTTTTTGATGTACTTAGTCTAGAACGTTCATAAAAATAACATGTGACTTTACTTACTTAGGACCAGGCGGTAACTGGTTTGTCTTTAGTTTCATGCGTGGAAGGCAATGATGCTAGATAAAAAGTATGTGTTTTATCTCGCCAGGTATTAATGACGCACGGATAAAGAACCATCGACTCAACTGTATATGTCCATGTGCGTTTTAGCATTGATGTTATAGTTCTTTGAATAATATAAATTCTGAATTTTATCCTTGATTTTATTTTCGATAAAATTTGTGGAGAATGTGGCGTCACTATTTAACTGATTTTATTGTAGTTCTTAATTCTTAGTTGTCTTTAAGTCTCTATCTAAAGAAACTTTTTAAAACTGATCTCATATGATCTCCTTAATTTTACTTAAAATTTATGTAGAGCAAAAAAGAATTGATTTTCAAACACACTTTCAGTGTCTCACCTTTTTTGAATAAACAAAAAATTATCTCTGCAGTTTTATTTACATAAAAAAATCGTTCGACTTTTAAGCAAACAAGGAGCGCTGTGCTGTAAATTACTATTGAGCGGTGTAAATTTTTGATAAATAATTCATTTGCAAATGATTTATTGTTATATATACATATAGTGATAAAGATACAATGTATATAAACTATTCAAAACAGACTGTAAAAAATATTAGCTTTTTAAGGAATACTTCAGCCATTATTTTATTTCCTTTTTTATGTAACCTTTTTAAATGTCAAGTCTTGGTGTCAAAACTATGATGATCTATGAATCCATGGTGATAAACTATTTTTAGCTTTGCGTAACCATTCTCAAGCAAGCAAGCAAAAGAAGTAAAACCAACCTGTAGAGTCTTGCATACCCTTATGTACATTCGGGCATACAATACAATTCATTGGGACGAGGAGGATCGCTCCGAGTAAATCAGGGACTACTAAATGTCAAGTCTTGGTGTCAAAACTATGGTGATCTATGAATACCATGGTGATAAAATATTTTTTGCTTTGCGTAACCATTTTCAAGCAAGCAAGCAAAAGAAGTAAAACCAACCTGTAGAGTCTTGCATACCCTTATGTACATTCGGGCATACAATACAATTCATTGGGATGAGGAGTAAATCCGAGTAAATCAGGACTAGTCCCAATGCTCCCCAGGCTATTCTCCACCCCCATAGCACGCTAATGCGCAATGGAGGCTCATATCCTATCCATGGAGGCTGTATCAAAATGTTTGCCATCTGAGGGTCCTGGTTACAAGGATACCGAAATATTTACCGAATAATTCAGGCCAGGTTGAGGCCTTATAGTCTTGCTATCGTCTTATCTGACTTATCGTCGATTTGCTGTTGCTGGGTGCTTATACCCGTTTTTAATGCTTTTTGTTAGTAATATTTTTTTGTGGATTGCGCCGTTTTGTTAGTATTTTTATAATATTTTTGCTGGCCCAGGTCCTTTTTTGGGTTTTTTTTATTTTCTTTGGAGAGGAATGTCTGAACTAAAATATCGATTAGATAAATACGTGATGTGATACTTTGAAATTTGGACTTCTTATAGAACTACGATATTATCTACACTTCTTTAAATATTCGCTAAAATTTGTTTAGATCTTCTGTGCTTCCATCTATAGAACACATCATAACCTAATATCTTTCGTATGATCTGGGTTAGGTGGTCTTCTAGCCCAGCGAGTTTTACTCTAGCTTGTTCTTCTTTCGTCTCTAGTACTATTACTTTCTTCAAATCTCTGAACAGGAAGCGTTCAGAGATTTGAAGTGAAGTGAAGAGATACTACTTATCTGGGCACTTTTGCGGCTTCTGTCAAGCATTTGTTGTGTGCTGCTGGTATCTTCTTTTTTATGTGTTGCTTGTGTGTCCCTATGCGACAGATTTTATGTTAATATGGGTATCATGATGCTGTTTGGCCAGTCTTTATTTGGTTTTTATTGCTAATATACTTCTTGTCAGGTGTCATGCCAACATGCAAGCTACCTCTCTCCCTCACTCTCCCACTCCCTTTACCTCTCACTCCCCATTTTTCATCAATAATTTTTTTTAATAATACTCCCATTCCTATAAAATCAGTTATCAAATACTTGGGATTGCATCTGGATGAAAAACTTACATGAATCGCACATTAAAACTAAATGGAAACAACTAGGTCGTAAACTAAAAAATATGAACTGGTTATTTAACAAAAGGTCTCAGTTATCTCTAGAAAATAAACTGCTTCTTTATAAAGCTATATTTCTTCTTCTTCTTCCTACTTTATAAATAGGCTTAATGCCTGTTTTACTTCGGTTTTTAGCCTCAATTAACGTTGTCTGACTATCTTTTCCTCGGTCATCCCAATGATCTTCTTCCATTTGGCGATTTGTCTCTTGCTATTCGTACTATTCTATTTTCTGTCATTCTTTCGATGTGTTGATTCCATTCCACTTTTCTTCTTTTGGTCCACGCGTTTATTTCCTCTATACCACATCTCGCTCGTATTTTCTCACTTCTTACTCTGTCTCTTAGAGTTTGGTTTGTTATTTTTCGTAAGACTTTCATTTCTGTTGTTTCCAGTAGTCTTTGTGTTTTCGCCGTATCTGCTCTTGTTTCCGCTGTGTACGATATTATTATTATTATGATAATGACGTACAAAGCTATATTTATACCAGTTTAGGCATATGGAACACATATGGAATAGAACTATGGGACTGTAGTAAACCTTCAAATACGAAGATACTTCAAACATTCAAATCCAAAATACTCCGTATGATAAGTAAAGCTCCATGGTATGTAAACATAAAAATCGCACAATTGATTACAACAACGAACTGATAAATAATTTATTCATCCAACCACTTGCAGAAAATAGATTGAAGAGAGTATGGCCAGAAGACCTACCGCAATAATACTTAGAGAACCGTCACTGGACGGTACCTAACTTACGTTAATTTACTTACAGACTATTTACTTATTACTCTGCGCATAGAGTAGATTGTAAACATGCAATGTAACAATAAAAAAAATCTAACTTTCAACTCTTTCGCGAACTGATGAGGATGATAAAAGCAGGACAACTATTCTCATTCGAAGGCGATCTTAGACTGATATGTTTGGGCTGCACTCCAAGATAAGCCGATGGCTTAGTTTTTGATTAAGGTTTAATCGAATACCGATTATCTTTATAGATTACTCAACGAGTTGACAAAGCACAACTTCTTGAGATTATTATTTTATAAAAACTTTCATTTCCAAAAATCCCTAATCGGCTTTCTACATGTACTACTTGGCTGAATTGATTCCCCAAGTGATCTTTAACATTGAAAAAATATAACTAGTGGCGACAGTTTTATAATTCGTACACGTTGTAAAGCCGGATCTGACATAACGGGAAGCGGCGATCTTCATAGGCGAAGAGAAATAAAAAATACATAATAGCAAAAGACAAAATCTAAAGACGGGAACCAATGCAATGTGGCATACCGATTTTATTCTTAATATTTGTGGTGTACAATCCCTGGGTTAGGATAAAACTGTCTATTTACAGTGAGCATGCTGTACCGTCGTTTATTGGTAAATCAACACGGTTCAAAGGAAATTGGACGCTGATGTATAGCACGTACTTACTCATCCAACCCTTTCGACGCGACTAGTGGCGAGTACGGTCAGTGTCGTGGTAATTTTACTACGAAGTGGTCTAACGAAGGTGTGTTGGAATTTTTATCATTATATAAATTATTCAACTCATCAAAATTTTAACACTGGTGAACAAAACTAAACTAAACCCTCGAACTCGAGGGGACACGCTCCATTGAAGTAGTTATCAAAACGTAAATATTTATTAATTTGACACTAACATGGGGTGCCAACCGTGCTCTTTTCTGTTTTCACTATTAATTATTTCTCTTTTCACTATTAATTATTTCTCTTTGGCGAAGGGAACTAGGGAAGAGCGCCTTTCTACGTTCTGTGAGATACGGCTTTAGCGCTCATTCCTACGATATTTTGTAACGTTGCATCGTAGTATATAATTATTTTCGGTTTATGCTTTTCACCAGTCTCAAGATCAATTAACTGAATGTTATGCAGGTTTATCATAAGAAGTTTATGTTTGTACTTTTCTTGGAATATGTAATACCAAGGGTTTTACGGCTTTCACTTTTAAGTGCTTTTATAACGATAAACTCTCGTCACTGGTTTCTTCAAAAGATCTTGGCACGGCTTTCCATCGTACAGATTTTGCGGCATTAACCAGCAGATTTCGAGACCCTTTTAAGAGGTTAATGAAGATTTATAGTTGTAAGGTTTATAGTTGTAAATTATTTATTTAAAAGTCAAAACTATTGAAACAGGATATCTTGACCTGTATTATACTATTATCATTGAAGCAGAAAATGACTTGGTGAGACAGGCAGGGTGATGCTTTGGGTAGACGTTGCGAAGCAAAGAAAAGTACGCGGTGTGCCTAACAGATCGGTTTCACCAGACGTGTTAATACCAATTCTCTGGACAGTGAATCACTGTTCTGATAGTATAAAAGTAGCAAATCATTTGTAGCATGAATTTAGACAACTACTTTTAAGACAAATATTTTCAACATGTCTATTAAAAATTATCGGTAATTGCAAATTTTCCCATTATTGGACATATTTACTGAAAACTCCTGATGCAAGGTCGTTTAAATGACTATGTAGAAAAATCGTAATCGATATCTTATCTTTGCTGTACGATATTTGTCATCTGATACTAGTAAGCAATTAATCAATCAAAATAAATAATGATGGTTGCGTTTCGATTCAATTCAAGTCTGTCACCATTCTCCTACACGCGTTTCAACGTTTACGTTTCTTCAGGGAAGACTTTGTGAGAGGACTGAACTGAACCGACGCGTACCATCCAGCTGACAATTATTAGTAAAATAATGCACCAATCAATGCTAATAGCGACCTTTGACGAGGTAGGATGATGTCAGTGTCGATAGGGATTAAAGTAAAACTAAACCCAAGCTAATAAAGCTTATAGGTCGATATTATTAATATTTATATTCCACTAATACATAAAACTGATAAACACAGAAAAACACAAATATTAGAGGACATAGGTAAATAAAACGTGGAATGGAATAAAAAGCTGGATATATTCAACGAAAAAAGAGTACACACCGCATAAATCCCAAAAGAACAAACATTGGATGCCAGGGAAACGTTAGAATTAGTGAAAAAATGAAAAGTTATGCTACAATATACCACAAAAATATGAATCAAAACTCAAGGAATAGCGGATCTGAGCAGGAGAATAACATGTATGTGCACCAGAGATAAAATAATCATATAAAAAAATAACGTTAGTCAAGAAATGGGGCAACATGCGAACCGCCATGAAAGTCATGAACTATTTAAAAATGTTAAAAATTTGGCCCGAAAGTTCAAGCTAAAAACCATAATGGAGAAGTAAAAACCGACATAGGGAGCATTGCAGAGACCTGGAAAAATTACTGCTCAGAATTAAACAGACACTTTAAAATATGCATCAGTATCAGAACACAATAAACATGCAATCAGAGAGGCAAATCCAATCATTTTACGAGCAGAAGTAGAGAAGGCTCTCAACCAAATAAGGAAAAAAAATCCAGGGATCGATGACATACCAGCGAAGACTCTAAAAGCAATGGACGAGATTGGCGTATATGTAATACTGGTCATGTTCAACATGATGTGGATCACAAGTGAATGGCCTGATGAGTGGTGCGAATCAACCTTCATCCCTATCAATAACAAAGGATCACTAACTGTATGCAGCAATTGCCCTCAGTCCTGATGCAAGCCAAATCTTGCTACATATGAAAATATGGCAGTACCTAACCACCTAGTTAACCTAATAAGAAATCTGTATGATAAAAACTCATACACGGAATATATTCAGATGCGTTTAAAACAAAGAAAGGAACTAGACCAGGCTACATACTATTACCATTATTATACAAGATATATTCTGAATATACAATGAGAAAAGTACTGGACGAATACTTACATGATGGAGGAATCACTATAGGAGGCAGAAAAATCATTTATGCAATACACAGATGACACACTTATACTAGCAGCGAATGAAGTCGAAATAATTTCCATCACCAAACAGCTAAGTTGGATAAGCGAACAATTCGGACTTCAGATCAACACCGAAAAAACAATAGTAATGATCGTAGACTAGCTGAATTAATTAAAATATAGAAAGACCCGCAATAACAAGGAATACTAAGCTCAGGTGAATTCCTTTATTTTTCTCATTGCTACCTAAGCAGCTGAAACATGTATGTTGTAACAAAAAAATCGATAGGCGTAAGATCTAAGCCTTCGAAATGTAGACCAATAGAAGAATTCTACGCGTGTCCTGGACATAACATAGGCCCAACCTGTCAATTCTGGAAGAGCTTCATATACAAGAAAGGCTATTAAAAAAAGTAAACGGAGCATACCTAAATTACTTCAGCTACATAGCTAGAAGAACGGGGACCACGGAACTATTGGTAGTAGAAGGAAAGCTAGAAGGCCTAATACCAAGAGGAAGATCTCCAACACGATGGGCAGACCAAATGAAAACTGGTGGGAAAATCCCTACATGAAGATATCTAAGTGGCACATGATCGCAAGTTAACAATATTTAGAGTGTCACCACGCTCTAACAAGGACTCAAGGAATAAGGAGGAATAAATAATAAATTTACCCACATAAATGCCCACCATTTTTGTACGCTTTTCGTCGATAAGAACGATAGAAAAATAAATGTAGATGGTTGCGTTTCAATTCAATTCGAGTCTCTCGAATTAATGTTTTCTCCTGAGAAAGTACTATAATTTTTATTTTTTAGCTTTTAATTGTAAACGTTCTCGTTAATTTTTTTCGCTTTAATAATGCTCGCAACTCAAACAATTTGTTATATTTAATACCTCGACTACAATGTCTCGGTAAAAATATTTAATTTTTATATTAGGTCAGAATAATTACTTGGTAATCGAATTTGTAGGACATACCGAAATATAATTATTTGAGAACTTTCTAGATATTCCTTCTACAATTGTACGATTATATAAAGAAATTTCATAACGAAAACAATACATTACGCAGATATTACAAGAGAAATCTGAATTATATTTAACTACTAAATTATGATAGTTTTAGATCCATAATAATTGATTGAACAAATTTAATAGTGTGATTTAGCCTTGAAGAAAATATGAACAATAATGGGAGTAAGTTTCTGCTATATCACCGCCATTTTAATAAAAGATAAGCATTATTGTTATTGCTTTTTACATTAGCATATGTTTGATATATTGCACTATGCTAAAGTCCAATTTAACTATCACAAAAATGGTACAGTTTTAGATCATAATATACACTACATGCAAAATAATAGAACATCTTTCTTCTATTTTTCTTCTTATTTATTTCTTCTTATTTTATAGTTAAATCTGTATTGGCGTATTCACGGTAACAAACTTTTGATTGTTAACATATATTCTTATTTTGGCATCATAGGTCTTTGCTTGTGGCTATGTCCTTCCCTTCTAACGTTTTTTTTTGTGTCCTCCTCTTCCAATGTCTTACATTTATAGGTCTTACATTCAGGTCGTCAACCACGTCATGCAATCATTTCGTTGTGGGTCTTCCTTTTTTTCGTTTTCCTATCGGCTTCCATTGTAATATTTTCTTTGTTGATTTTGTATCTTGTCTCTGGACATGTCCCAGCCATGACAGTCTCTGACTTTTAACAAATCTTACAATATGGTGCCCTTCATTGAATTCATTAACCTCATCGTTTCTCCTGATTCCTCATATTCCGTCTTCCTCTTGCACCGGGCGGTATACTTTTTTCAGTATCTTTCTTTCGAATGTCTTGAGTTGAGCTTCATCTTTTTTTGTCATTGCTTATGTCTCATAACCATAAGTTACTACGGGTTGTTAGCACATATAGTGAAGAAGAAACAAAATTTATGACAAACGATGAGAAAGTAGAAAATGCGATGGCATTTATTCAAATTGGTGGAAAGATATCTTCTTCTTTTGTTTAGTCATATTGCATATTTTTCTTCAACTACATATGCTACTGAAGTATTATCATTTGATTTCTTTCTAGGATTACCTGTTCTTCTTCGAATTATTGAATTATCTCGGTCCCTTCTAACAATTCCTTCTGCCAACCTATTATTATATCTGTTCCATTCGTCCTTTCTATTCTCATAATAAAATCACAATGAAGAGCGTAATATCGAAAGAGTAACAACTTAGAAATATATTGGGTGATGTTTAAATGAAATGAGATCCTTTGTTCGAATTACATACTGCTATATTTTTCCAGTGCTACTGTATGAAATGGAAACGTGGATGACTAATAATAATAAGCTGGGTCGACGGAGTTAAAAACATAGAAGGCTGAACGAACCAACACAATTGGTCAATATAATAAAACAAGCTGGAATACTTCGGTCACATTATGAGACACCCTGAAAAATATGCGCTCTTGTCTCTGATAATTCAGGAAAAAATCTCCAAGGTAAACCTGGCCCTGGTAGAAGAAGAACATCATGGCTGGAAAATCTAAGATAATGGTACGGAAAATCGACTACATCATTATTTAGAACTGCTCTCAATAAAGTCACGATAGCGAATATGATAGCCAACATGATATCCAACGATCGATAAAGGTCATAGAATTAGATGTTTAAATGCACATTAGGATAACACTCAAGAAATCAAATGCAAAATTGAGCAGGCTAAAGAGGAATTATTGACATTAAAGAAAGTATTGATAAGAAGTGATATGAAAATTTTACTCTTAATGCTCTTATTCCTGTATTATTCTTTGGTATCCCTTTGTATCATATTGAGACGAGGACTGTAACCTATACCACGTGTAAATGACTGAAAGCTATGCAAAGCAACGAGTAGACGTATTTACTTAGATATGAGTGGTCTAGTTTTATAGGTTTCAAATATCGGCCTGGGCCATAAAAACAAAAACTTTAACGTACCAATTTCAAATTAAAAATCTATCTGTAAACCAAGGTCTTACTTTCACACCACATGCTAACGCGACAGTCCAGAAAACAGCAACGGCCAGAGCCGCAATAAGAGGACTCACAGAAAGAAGAAGCAAATTAGCTATGAAAACAAAATTACGACTGATAAACAGCATCATACTACCAATAATTACATATGCATCTCTTGCATAGGGACACCAAGTCATAGCAACAAAAGAAAGATTCAATCAGCATACAACAACTGCGTTAGAGAAGCTGTAAACGTGCCGAGATATGCCGCTGAATGGTTCCTACTCAGAGACCTAAAACAAATAAGAGTATTGGATATGATGGAGGAAAAAGCTAGAACAAAATTCGCTAAGCTAGAAGACCACCCAAATCAGATTCTGCGAGAGATATTAAGGTATGATGTGTACCATAGATGGAAGCACGCAAGACACAAACAGCAACTATGAGCGTACATATTATAATAACGTCTAGGTAATCGTAGCTCTGTCAAAAGAAGACAACGCGCTCACGTTTGACATCGCAGTGTATTTACCAATGTTGATTATATATTTTTCAGACAGCCCCCAAAAAAATCTACAAAAAACACAAAAAACGTATTTGTCTACAAAAAAATAAGCCATAAAAAATACCAACTAAACCCAAAAAAAAACGGGCAAGACGGACCCACATCCTCGAGCGCCGAATCCACGAACTGGGCGTAGCTAATTCAAAAGATAGATACTTTTTCGACATAATACATGAACTATGTGGACTGGCTGGACAAGAATCGATGCAAAAAAACAACAAACATAAATGAATGGACACACCTAAGGAAGGACAATAGATGGCCTACAGGAAGGGGATACATCCTACGATGGATGGAATAGCTGGTGATGATAATGACATCAACTAGGTATATTACAGAATAGAAGATGTGTTACAATTATTAAAAGAAAAAAAAAAACAGTTCAACATCATGAAAGAGATAATTAAAAACATTAACACTGAAAGAAGATTAAAGCCGACAATAAAATATCATCAGAAATAGATATCAACTCGGAAAGCCGACAGGGAGATACCTTAAGTCCGCTACTTTTCGACTTAGTAATGAACAAAATAAAAAGAAATTAAAAAGACAGGACAAGGATACAAGTAGAAAGAAAAAAGAATACTTACAACGCCAGAAATGCCTGAAAGTGTGTTGCTGAAAAAACAAAAAATACGAGACAGAATACCAAATAACCAAATAAGGTAAAATATCTCTGTAAAATATTGTACAATGGAGAAGACTGAAAAGACGGGAATGGAACCAGCATGTTATATGAATGGATTGTGAGAGACTAGCCTGAGTAACAAGAGATATAAGACCAACAGGCACCAGACCACCAGGTCTAGCGAGATGGCGAGATAGCTGGCAGTAAATGTCACACCTACAACTGCAGCTTTTAAATTGGACAAAAAGAATGTACTAGGCACGTGTAAAACTTTTTGTAAATTCTTTATTTGGCAAGATCTTAATAGACTATACAATACAGCCTTAAACTAGTTACTGAACCAGTATTTTAATTTGTTTTAAATTCGCTGTTCATTTTTGGACAAAGAAGTAATAACTTTTATAAACTTAGAATGCAGGATATTGTAGAGACTTGATACTCAACAAAAGTCTACAGAAAATTTACTATTAATTAGATTTGAGTAACGTGCCCACATGGAAATCGTCTCCTGATGTTTTTTGTTAATTTGTTATTTAAGATTTTTATGAAAGTGTGGTATCAAATAAGAGTTAAAATATGATTTTTTGAATATAAATACAAAAAAAAAATTTACTAAGTAAAAAAGATAATCGTAGATTACATCGTAAGACATCGTAGACAACAAATAATCGTAGATAATCGATTTTCTTCATAGTTTTCCATATTCGTGCAATTTTTACCCAGCACAATTTTTATGTACGAAATTGCAAACCAAGCCATTCTTTCTACATCCACATCTATATTAATAAAAATGAATCGCCTAAAGATAATTATCAAAAAATTATAGGGAAAGACCTTAAAAACAGTTTTTCTGTCATTTTAAATCGCAATATAACTAATAGATGGCGCCAAACTATGATTAACAAAGGAAGCTAGGATTAACAAAATAAAATGCAGTGTCTTACTGGAGGCACATTGAAAAACAGAGTCATGTCTACGTAAGAAGAAGAAGAAGAAGAAGAAATTTGATAAAGACTAAACGTTGCAAACAAACGTGCAAGAGAAGTTTACTGTGGACGAGTGATTTCTTGAGAAATGTATACGGGTATATCACTAGACAACGAATTTCTATTTGATATTCTATGTCAGGGCATGAGATTATTGGTCCTTATTTTGTTAAAGATGAGAACAAGCATCCAGTTACTGTTAACCAAGAGAGTCACAGAGAGAACAATATTACACCTTTTTTTTAGAGATTTAAGAATTTTTTACCGCGCACGAAATCTGCAGATGCAGAGGCAGTGGTTTCAACAGGATGGCGCAACGACCCATGTAGCTGTACGTCCCCTAGCCTTACTTCACGAACATTTTGAAACAGAATCATTTCTCGTGGAACAGACTTTGAGTACCAAGCCCACTCACCTAATCTGACAATATCTGATGCGTACATGTGGGAAATGCTGAAGGAATAAGTATCTAAGTCGGAAGTTCCGCCATACAGCATTTATTGGAAAACCACTCTATAAATATGTTGGATAATCTGCAAAATCGTTATGAAGCTTGTTTGCGCCTTAAAATTGTACATTTTGAACATGTAAATTATGTAAATTAAAAAATAAATACAATATTCACTTTCGGTACTGATTATTTTGGCGAATACTGTAGTACGCACGTATAATAATTATAATTAAGTATATTAATTCTGTATATATTTTTTTCAGATTTAGTCCACTGTACAAATGAACCAAATGTTTCTATTCCACAGCTAGCAAATTTGTTAATAGAAAGATCACAGAATACAAACTGGGTAGTAGTTTACAAGGCATTAGTTACAGTTCACCACATGATGTGTTATGGGAATGAGGTAATGTATAATTTGATTTCTTGTAATCTTTGTACGTCTTACAAATTGATATCCTTATTGGTTCTGTTCTAAACTTCACTCAGGTCTTACAGGCCCACTTAAGAGATATTAGAGTCAGGATTAACACAACCAAATTTTTCGAATTCTGTTGTGATGTGAATGATTTTTGTATGATCGGCAATAGGTCCATTTTAAAACGAAAACGTAAAACTACCGAATAAACAGTCGATTGAAAAACTGGATAATAACTTTAAAAACTGGACGATAAAAACTCTTTCATTAATAGATATCATTTTTAATCGAAAATTTTAACTCGAAGACAAAAACCGGAAATGATAAGAAGTCCCTTATCGTCTGCTCCATTTGAAAACACCGTATTCAATGCTATGTTAAATCTAATAGTCAGTTATTCGAGCTCCTCCGCTATATATATATATATATATATATATATATATATATATATATATATATATATATATATATATATATATATATATATATATATATATAAGCGTCATTGATTTATTAAAATATAATGGCATATTTGTTTCAGTTTTTCTATCTATATTCCGTTTTTTAAGCGTACTCACCCTTCCTGTCGGGATGTATAAAGGAGTAATACCGAGCCGCAAGCCTCCATCTCTCGGCGTACTTCTCATCGTAGGCGATCTGATACGACAGCGTATTCTCTAGTCGTAGTAGCAGATCCATTTGAATTTTACACTAATACGAAAGCCTTTTTGCTTTCTGGTCGGAGTTTGAACCATTGACCACTAGATCATTCACAGTGAAGTGCCCGCGATTACAACAATGTATAATAGTTTTACTCCAATTTCATGATCTTGAATTTCACGATCCTCCAAATTGGATTAATTGATCCACGAAAGTGAAGCATTGTCAGAATATACAAGATTTGATAACATATGGCATATGAACGAGAGAGGAATAAAACAAAAAGTATGGTACGAGTTGTGAAAATCATCATATTTAGAAGTATAGTATGCAAAAGGAATAAAGCGTCATATTTGGACCATATGTTCAATAATGATAAGTACAGTTTGCTACAGCTTATAGTGAAAGGCAAAATTGAAGGCAGAAGAGGGTTTGACAGAAAGGAAAAATCCTGGCTGGAAAACTTAAGCGAATGGTTCCAAATACCAGAAGCTGCAAACCTAATACATTCGGCACAAGGAAGGACGCCGAAGAGCCAAAATAAAAAAATAAATAAAGTAATATCTCAATAGGATAGTGTGGATCCTATTTGCTAATTGAGAGAATTGTGTGAAATCATTGAAAGTGTACCTGAAAGTGCCAAGGTTAACAGAATCCTCAGAAGAGGTAACATTAATAAACCCAAGTCTGTTAAATTGTTCAATGGGAAGTGTATGGACACAGAGAAGGAGTCTGTAGACCATATTTAAGTATTTACTTTTCAGGGTCGACGCAATTGACTAGTGGTAATAATCATCAAGCAAACTTTAGCCTAAGCAGAAGTGACTGGCTGACCTCTGACGTGATCTTTGGTTCTCACAAGGTTAGATGGGCTACTGAAACTTTTGAAGCTTACAAATCTGCGGGACCAGATGACATATTTAATAGGCTTCTCCAAGAAGCACTGGAAATAATTATGGGTCCACTCATCGCAGTATTTAGGGCTAGCCATGCTCTGGGATTCATTCCCAAAGCTTGGAGAAGAGCGAGGGTGGCGTTTATCCCCAAACCATGAAAAACAGATTACCCCTTAGCAAAATCATACAGGCCTATAAGTCTTTATCATGTTGAAAATCATGGAAAAGTCTGTGGAATGAATACATAAAAAAAACAATCATAATGAAAACCCACAGCACCACCGGCAATAGGCGTATCAAGTAGGGAAATCAGGTGAAGCCGGCCTGCACAATCTGGTGTCAAAACTCGAAATGAGTTTACACCAGAAAGAAGTCGTCCTTATTGCATTTTTAGACATAGAAGGTGAATTTGATAATTCGTTCATCGAGTCAACACAATCACTGGTGAGAAAGAAAATCAACAACACAACATGCACGTGGATTATTCAGATGCTTCAGAGCAGAATAATATCCCCAGATACGTGTGAAGATGCCATAAACCTGAAGGTAACTAAGGGGTGCCCTTAGGGTGGTGTATTGTTACCAATATTATGGAGTCGTTGATCACCTGATTCACGGGCTTAATAGCCAAGGAATCTGGGTTCAGAGTTTCGCAGACGACATTGTAATAGTGACTGGGTGAAACTTTCCCAATACTGCGGATCACATGCGATATGCCCCTGCCATGGAGAATTGGTGTCTGAAAGAGAACCTCTCTGTGAACCCTTGTAAAACTATATTATTGGCCTTCGCTAATAAGAGGAAGCTTACTGGACTGAGTGCTCCGAAATTATTTGGGGAGAAGCTAGAATGAGCCAATGATGTCAAGTATCTAGGGGTAACCCTGTATTCCAAACTCAGTTAGAGCATTCATATTAACAATATAACTGACAGGGCTACGCATCTCTTCTGGAACTGCAGACGAGTTTTAGGTAAAACCTATGGGTTGAAACCAAAGGTAATTTATTGGTTATACATATTAGTGATACGACCGACAGTTACTTATGGTTCAGTACTTTGGTAGAAACAGACGGCGTTGTAATCCTGTGCGACCTCTCTGACCACCCTACAAAGACAAGCGTTTCTAAATATACCAGGAGCCTTGAATAGTACAAGGAGGGCATTTTTAGAGTCTGTCATTTGTCTCCTTTCGCTGGAATTATATATTTTGGCGGTAGCTTTTATGACCATCCTGAGATTTAAAGGAAACAATACTTGGAGGCTGAATTATGTATTTAATAGCCACACACATACTACTGGCACTTAAGGAATAACTTGAGAAATGCATCTTTATAATTAAATCAGATATGATGACACAAGAACTAATCTTCACTGAGAAGATTAACGCAATTATACCATATATAGAAAAAAAAGTCCCAAACATGAATGGGGATTCACTGATGGATCTAAAACTGTTCATGGTGCTGGATCAGAAGTCTTTGGCAGACAAGTAATTATAATAAATCTTATAGCCTACGTCAATATACAACTGTGTTACAGGCTGAAGTTTTTGCTTTGGTGGCTTGCAAAACATAATAAAGTGTAAACAAAAAGAGAAATCAACCGATTTCTACCTGGCGAAACCGAATTCAATTTTTTTTTTATTTTTATTTTTTATTTATCAAGCTGTTTGCTTTGCAAGTTTTAGAAGGGACAGTAGTAAAAATTTGAATTCGGTTTCGCCAGGTAGAAATCGTTTGATGTCTCTTTTTGTTTATAGATGGCGTGGTTACGTCCGTATATAGTTATTTTGATAACTATTGTTGAGGACGGGAAAGATTTTTGTTTGGATTCAGAGCAGTGGCTATACCGCTCTGAAGAGACCTAAAGAGGTCAAAATACGTATAAGCGGCTTGTCGCTGCCCTGTATCGAAACAAAAATCTAATACCGTCATTATGTTATGTTATAATAAAGCGTCTGTAATATGGGTGCTGGATTATGAAGGGGTGCATGAAAATGAACGAGCTGATTTTTTAGCAAAACAAGGCTCGAGAGAAACCTTTGTAGGTCCAGAACTATTCTGTGGCATCGCTCAAGATGCTACAAAAAACGAGGTTCCCAACTGGCTGATTCGGAATCATCAAAAGAAATGGAGAGCAATTCAAGAGCAAATCAAGACTAAGAAAATAATTAACAATATTGATACAAAACTCGGATAATTTGATGAACCTCAGTAAACGAGAGATTAAAACGGTCACCGAAATAGTGACTGGACATTGTCGTCCACAAGAAAACAGTTATGCGAACTAGGTAAGGTGAATAAAACATGGTGCACAATGCGAAATGGAAGAAGAGACTACCATACATATCCTATGCCATTGCAATGCCCTAAGTGATATAAATCAGGAATTCACTGGTCAACTGAGGATTGGACCAGAAGAGATCCTAAAAGTATCAGTCAGGGAACTGTTGGCCTTTGTTGAGGCCACAGGACTCATTAGAGTTTAATAGAACAAACAAGGTATGGTACAGAAGTCTTACGACCAAGTGCCAAATATTAACGAGTCTTCTGAACTAAGAAAAAAAAGAGAAGATAGGATGGAATGATAAATTAGCCATGATCAACGCTTCGATCTGTTGTAGATTTAAAAAAGTTATGTTATATTATTTTTTATTAGTTTGTGTGATATGTCCCTCAAATCACATTTAATGTTCTATGTTTCGTGTAAATAATTTTCTGACAATTCCCATTTATGAAGGGAAGTCGACTTTGTACCTGTCTATAATTTAAAAATTGTTCGCGAGTTGAGATAAAACTCGAATGTATATAAAATTTATACATTAAACAAATGCATTATACCTCCATAAAACAAATGTTATTTTCAAAGGAATAAAAAACTAATTAACAAAATCGATCTGTTAGTTAAACAACTAAGTATTTATCTCATACAATATTTATATAAAAATAGAAACATATTATGGTGATACTTAAACATGTGGAAATCATAAAATTTGTTTATAACATTGTGGAGGTCAGGTGTTCATTCAATTGTACATAAATAGTAATGTGCAGAATATTTAATTTGCTTAAACAGGGTTATTATTATTATGAAGTATATTTTCATAGCTGCAGCTCTTACTCTTTTTCTGTTGACTGTCGTGTCCAAAATATCATTGAACAGAACTATTACTTTTACTTTACTCTTGCTTTTTATATGGTGGAGGTGGAAATCCTCATGGACGACAGATACATGTCCCTGGCAGTGCTATTCTCGAGTAATATGTCTATGGGTACTTCAGCTACCTGCAAGAGTTCAAACAGCCACATATCCGCCTTCACTATGTTCACACAATGCATCAGAATGACTTTTTTAAATAGGAAACGTCGCCGCAGTCAAAATCTATCATAACTATCTGTTACCCTCTCGCATTCTCTCTCCGTTTAACTTTGTCTTAATTATATTATGTCATCTACATCTTTGTTGCAAGTTTATTTATTTTTTAAGGCAATTGTTACAAATATATCGTAATTCGCGTTGAACGTTTGCGTAAACATCAAAATGAAATATGCCGTGTCCAGTCGTATATAACCTCGCATTGCATGGACAACAATGACACAATAATATATATATATATATATATATATATATATATATATATATATATATATATATAAAGAAGTGCAGGCCATACAGAGAAAGATATGCTAGAAAAAATGAAACATGTTACATACTTACATTAAATTAATACCCTCATTGTGGTACACCGTTGAATTTGGGATAAAAAAGCCTTTCGTTGGCATTAACCTTCACCCCATGATCCATTTCATTTTTTCCATTATAATGACGTCACAGCAGCCCTCATCACGTCACATCTCATATATACATCAATTGATGGTATTGTACGTTCAATTGAAACCCAATTTTCAAATAAAAATATTCATTATTTCCAGAAGTATAGGTTGTTAGAAACATCTTGGAACACCCTGTATATACTGAAACCTGTTAATTTTGTGATAAATTTCTTTAGTTCACGAAACTTATGTAACACCCTAGGTATTTGCAATGACTCACTTGCTCTAGTGGATAATCTTCAATTATTATTTTTGTTCTTATGGGGTAGGGGAAGAGGGGGCACAGTGTTACACGGGGTACAATGTTAAATTCTCCGCCATCTTCTTAAAGTTGAACTTAAAACCGTACCGTCGTCGTCGTAGTTACTTTCCGTTATTTGTTAACAGTAGGTGTGTTTGTAGACCGTCACTGTACATTTGAGTGAAAATATAAGTGTTTTTCTGTTTTTGTACCACCAAAGTAAGTAAATGATACGTATTAAAAACTGTTTTAACTCTTAGTAAATAAATATTACACATTGTATTGATATATATTACTATAAATGCGTCTTGTAGCTACACACTCGTAGGACTAACATAACCCCAAAAATTCGTGACTCGGCAAAAATATTATTTGAATGTAAAAACGTCGTTCGGGGCACAGAGTTACAACTTATGAAGGGGTACAGTGTTACACTACTTAGGCGTGGGGAACAGTGTGATATTTCATTTTTTGCTAGAAAAACAATGAAAATATGCATGATGTACAATACTAATTTTGTACTAAATTGCATATGGTAGTAGTAAGATGTTTTATTTACTTTTGTATTTTTATTTCAGAATCAAAATGGTTCGTAACAGAAAATCCATCAGAAAAATAGCCTCATTTACCCATGATACAATGAAAACGGCCGTTCTTAATGTAGTTAATAACGGATGGTCAGTAAGGGCAGCAGCCATTCAAGCTAATATAATTCATATGACTCTAAAAAGATATGTTGATAAATACAAAGCTTTGTCTGAAGAAGAGCGAGTAAATTTCAGATTTACGCCAAACTATGAAATAAATCAAGTTTTCTCGAAAGAGCTAGAAGATCAACTAAGAGATTATTTGATTATAGCTTGTAAAATGCACCATGGCTTAACCAGAAAGAATGTAATGCAGTTTGCATATGAATTGGCTGTGAAAAATAATCTTAAGTTTCCAAATTCATGGAACGAAAATAAACAGGCTGGAGTAGACTGGTTGTACGGTTATATGAAACGATACTCCCAGCTATCCATAAGAAAACCTGAGGCGACTAGTCTGAGTCGTGCAACCAGTTTCAACAAAACAAATATTAACGAATTTTTTGACAATTTGGTAAGTGCTTTTAAAAAATTTCGCAATGGTCCAAGTCCAGAAAATATCTACAATTTGGATGAGACAGCACTTACCACTGTTCACAATCCTCCAAATGTAGTAGGTCCGAAAGGCTTAAAACAAATTGGACAAGTAACTTCAGGTGAAAGAGGGGTATTGGTGACGGTATGCTGTTTTATTAATGCAATAGGTAATTCTGTACCGCCCTTCCTTGTATTTCCCAGAGTTCATTTTAAGGACAGAATGTTGAAGGGAGCACCTCCTGGATCTGCAGGAGCAGCAGTAAAAACAGGTTGGGTCAACGGAGAAGTCTTCATCGACATATTGAGACATCTCCATCATTTTACAAAATCATCTTCAGAATCTCCCATACTACTAATTTTGGATAACCATGAGTCGCACATTACAATTGCTTCATTGGAATTTTGTAAGTCTAACGGAATTATACTTTTAACTTTACCCCCACACACAAGCGGAAAACTTCAACCTTTAGATAAAGCATTATATAAGTCATTAAAAACTCACTTTAATAAAGCCTGCAATGATTGGATGATAACTAATCCTGGCAAAACAATAACTATCTATGAAATAGCTGAACTCTTGGGCAAAGCATATCCACTTGCGTTTATTCCAAACAACATTATTAGTGGATTTAAGTCAACTGGAATTTGGCCATTGAATCGGCAGATCTTCTCTGAAGACGATTTTCTAGCATCTGCAGTAACTGACCGACCGTTTCCCGTAGAGCAGATGACAAATGAAATGACAGCTACGTTACCAATAAAACAAGTCGTTACTGAAACGCCTGATATGGCACCACAGCTAGTCAATAATGAAACTGCTGAGATAAAAACACATCAAATACCTGAGATAATGCCTGTGGCAACTGCATCATTTCAGCTGCCTTCATGTTCGGCAATATCCTCAGAAGTTCCGTCAACTTCATCATGGTTGTCATCGCTAGTCTCTCCAGAACAAGTTCGCCCTTTTCCTCGAGCAGAAGATAGAAAAGAAGGAAGAGGAAAGAACCGAAAACGTAAAAGTCAAATATTAACAAATACACCTATTAAAGACGCACTAATTGCTGATCTAAAAGTAAGGCATGAGAAGAACGCAACTAGAAAACGCGGTGAAATAAACACGTCAAAAAAATGTGGTAAAACAAAAATGTCTGTCTTACATAAAAGGATTCAGAAACAGACATCAGCGTCAGAAGACGAAGAGTCGCCTAATAAAGATGAAAATGACAGAAAGCGAAAAGAAGTTGTAAAAAGAAACGTTTTTCAATCAAATACACGTAAACTTCAAGATATGGAAGATTCTTCTGACTCAGAGAAATCGGAAGAATCTTTCTCTTGTGCTGATAGTGAATCAAGTATGGGATCGTTTATAAGTCATGACGAAGAGATATCCCAAATGGATTACGACGATAATAAAGAAATAAACGTTGGCGATTATGTTCTCATTAAAGAAGGTATCTCAAAAGGCATAGAAATATTGTCTATAGGACATATTATTGGCAAAACTGAAACTACAGTGAAAGTTACCTATATCCGTCGTTTATTTCCCAAGTTCACATTTATTTCCTCCAATGAAAACTACGTATTTAATGTCTCCCAAGTTGTTTTAAAATTACCAACTCCCAAACCTTCAGGCCAGACAGCACGCAGAAGTGAAATGCTGGTGTTTCCCGTAGATTTTCAAAATTATTATAATGTATTAAAATAAATTTTATATTATTTGTATGTAGAGTTACGACAAATAAATGGTATTTAATATAAAATTCTCATTAATCACTGCAGTATTCCTTGTGTAACAGTGTACCCCATAGTATATAACACTGTTCCCCACTAGTGGGGCACAATGTTACAATTGTATTTTCTCTACAAAATCGTTTTTACCGACTAGTCATGTAAGTTTTTCCTATAGTTGATTATATAATAGTATGCGTCAAATCCAAACGAGTTCTAAAATATTAAAAATTTTATTTTTAATGAAATCCTGTCAAAATGACATCAAATAAAAACATTTATGTAACACTGTGCCCCCTCTTCCCCTATTTACTTTTAAACGCGATTTTAAAGGTTACCATACACGCTATGATAAATGGTTACGATTTAACGGTACCGTTAGAACGGTACAGTTCTCTTCTTATCAATAATTAACAATTTTCATGTGATATTTTCATTTAATTGTCATTGGTCGCGATGGCTTCGACTGACGACGATGTGTTAACGGTCGTGGCATTAATATTCGCGTTGAAAAAGATAAAACTGCTATGGTAGCGCCAATTATCGAAAAAAAAAAAGATACCGTTATGGGAAATGCTATTATACGAATACACACGTATCGAAAAAGATAAAACTGCGCAGTTCCTCCGATTCCGATAAATCGATTGAAATTTTTGTACTGTTCCGCTTGACGGTAACTTTTTGAATAAAAATCATAGGAAACTGTGCAGTTTTAGCCAATGCACGTTGCGGTTATCGGTGTAATTTGAACTAGTTGTATCAATCGCGATTGATTCGTTTGTTTTGATTCAATCACTTCAAAGTATTGAACGACCGAATCCCGCTAGTTCATAACGATCGAATCGTATGGTGACAAAAATCTATTGATCGACCGCCGACGGCGCTGATCGAGATTGAACCAAAACAAAACGCACAGCCAATACTCTCATTACTTTCGGTCCTCGGTCGTTCCTCACTAGCGACGAGGACCGATACATGCCATGCGGCTGAGGTTAAATGATTGCGTTCGTTTGAATGATTGAAAACTTAAAATACTACAACTACATATTGAATTAAGAATTGCGTGCAATGCAGCGACTTAGCTACAGACCGGGAGTATTGGAGTTGGAAATTATTCTATCGGGCTCGGGCCCAAGCGATTGCTTTCGATTGTATTGTTAATAGTGGTTAGATAGTTAAAATCGTAAAATATCGCAAAATTAAAATGTGCACAATGACAATAAATATTTATATTTGGATGCAGCACATATTTCCATATAAATTTATAATTATTTCTGAGTTACACTAAGAACCTAAAAACAAAAACATAATAAATTCTAGCTTCTAGAATATTTCTTCTAGAATCTAAGCTAAGCCCTACTCGCACTAATATAAACTTATGAAGGACAATGAAGGTGAATACCCAAGTATTTTACAAAGTGTGGTGCTTCTATAAATATAGTGTACTATATCTACTATAAACTCGTGTGCCCTCTACCAATCTGGTAATATTGTTTGCGTATGCAAATGCAGTTACATCTTTGTTATGTCCAATGCCCATTCTAAGTATATTTCATAGTGTTGGTACCGATATTGAACCTTGCGGTACTTTATGTGTACATCATTTGCCATTATCAAAATATCTAAATTTTTAATTTTGTAACAGAAAGACGGTATTAGATTTAGTTTCGCCAAGTAGGAAATATTAGGATTCCTAGTGTTTTTAATTTTGTATTTAATACAGATGTGCCAACCTTAGTTTCATATTTATTTATTATAATTTGAGACGTTAATAAATATTGCTCTTATATACATACATCTATTATGTATGTTTTTATGTTTACATGCATAATATTGTCCATGTACTAACACACCAATCCTTTAAATTTGCAATCACTTGCTTACCGCGTTTTTTGTAATTATAATTTATAATAATACTTCTAATGACACCAGAGTCCTTGTTGAAAAAAAATGATAATATAGCATTTATAGACAAATAAATACTTCCAGGAAATGGATTTATGATTATAAAAAAGATATGTGTGTTCAAATTTTGCAGTCAAAATTTTTTGATTACAATTTTTTTTATAATCTGGATTGATAGGCTCTCCGGGTTTTACTAATGTAATGAAATCATATCATTTATTTGGATTTTATTTTTTTTTGTTTGACTTCGGCACAATTTTCAACAACCTTTCACAATTTATCGAAGTAGTTCTAAAATAAAGTTTTAAAAAGTTTTTTGTAGTCCTATTTTTTGTTCTAATCTGGACCGATATCATTTTTTCGTCGAGTTGTCATATACTTGTTCTATTTAATTTTTTTTAATATTGGTGATCTATTTCATTGTTTCATCACAATATTCAGTTGGACTTTTCGGAAAACTAACTTGTGATTACTGAGTCTATCATTGATCTATTTCTTCTTGTCGTTAAAGGTGTATATATATATATATATATATATATATATATATATATATATATATATATATATATATATATATATATATACAGGGTGGTCCGTTAGTAATTGTACAAACAGAAACCGTAGATTCTGCACTTTAAAATATTACGATTTAAGCCAACTTGCTATAATAAAATGTTGATATTAAGAAAGATACAGGGTGTTAAAGTGGAAATTTAAAATTTTATTTTTCGCTATAACTTTTACGTTTGTAAATATTTTTGGACAAAAAATTACAGTTGGATGCTTTTGAGTAGGATAAATTATAATTTTAAACTTACTTTAATGTAACTAATAGAGGGCGTTACATATGCCACATGTGTGGCATAAATTTGCGCTTAACTTTTTTGCTCTTTAAGTTAGCTCTATTTGTGTTAAAAAATATTAAAGATACATTATTTTTACAAAGAAAAGGTATACTTGTTAGTAACCTGAAAATTTAACCGTTTTCGAGATAAATGCATTTTATAAGTCAGCTGCACAATAATTCTTGGTTTGATATTTGTGCGATAAAGCACTGAATACCTGTAGATAAGCATAATTCATAGTTTATTCTTATTAAAACAACTCAAAGATGATAATGTAACATCACAAAATGCTTTGTTATATGTGATAAATGTCTTATTGGAGAAAAGATATTTCATCTTCTTCTTTAGATGCCGTGTCCGTATTCAGACGTTGGCCGTCATGTTTACAATGTCCCTTTGCTATCGCTTCTTAAGTTTCTATAATGGTGTTGTATTACTTTTTCTTTATTATAAAATAGTAAAAACCCAAAATATGTGGTTTATGCAAGATGGTACACAACCACATTCTAGAGAGAAAGCAGTTAGAACATACTTAAATACAACTTTTCTGAACGTTGAATTGGTCGTGGTAGTCATATTCCTTGGCAATGTGATGAGATATTGATATAATTATTTAATTCATAAAAAATCCGAAAAGAATACTTATTGTTCATTACGTAAATTGTTTACCCATTTTTATTAGGACAAATAGAAACTAGAGCACAGGTATTGAATAGCACATATGTGTCCTGTTTCATAATACTTATGCTACAAATCTAACCTGAAAGACTCAGTATTTTTACAAAAACATCATTGTTGTCCTAATAACCGATATTTTTGTAAATATAGTAAACACACAGACAATTTAGTTCAGCATAATATTAGTTCATTAGTAAATCATAATAGTCCATTTGTTCGAGATGTAATTATAGTTACTCGTAAGCTGTAACGTAATCATATAAATAAGTAATGTCATCGATATATTCATCCATTATACATTATAGCCACCACGTAGCCCCGAATTTAATCCGCTTGGTTTTGGTGTATGGGGCGCATTAAAACAACGTGTGTCATAAACATTCGCAACCAGCTATGGGAAGAAATAAATACTGCAGCAGTTTCTTTAGAACCAATGATGTTATTTAATATGAGACGATCTTAGATGGAATATATTGACAAATGAATTAAAGAAAATGGTGGACATATCGAACATTTACTTTAACAAAAAGTTATGTTATTTAGTTTAACTATTTCTTAATTTGGTTTGTAAACAAAATGTTTTGATTGTGATTTTAATTTAACATAAAACGTAAAATGTTTTGTGTAAAATCCTATTATTCTGTTATTTTGTCAAATCCTATTATTAATTATCCTACTGATATATTTATTTTATTTAATATTTCGTTAACTATTAACTTTAGTTAAAGGTATTTTATACCAAAATTCAGAAGTATTAATGTTTTTGTCTATTTTTTCTTGGTTGCCTGGAGTAATTGCCTTAGATCAGACTTATGCAGCTGATTTTTAAAATGCGATTATCTCGAAAAATGTTAAGTTTTGAAGTTATTAATAAGTATACCTTTTTTTTGTTAAAATAATGTATCTTTAATATTTTTTATCCCAAATACAGGTAACTTAAAGAGCAAAAAAGTTAAGTTTAAATTTATACAACATATGTGGCATAAGTGGCGCCCTCTATCAGTTACATCAAAGTGTGTATCAAATTCTATTTTCTCATATTTAAAAGTAGTCAGTTGTAAATTTTTATACATAAATGTTTACAAACATGAAAGTTATAGCGAAAAATAAAATTTTAATTTTGCACTTTAACACCCTGTATCTTTCTTAATATCAATATTTTATTAAAGCAATTTGGCTTAAATCGTAATATTTTAAAGTGTAGAATCTACTGTTTCTTTTTGTACAATTACTTAAGGACCACCCTGTATATATATATATATATATATATATATATATATATATATATATATATATATCTATATATATATATATATATATATATATATATATATATATATATATATCTATATATATATATATATATATATATATATATATATATATATATATATATATATATATATATATATATATATATATATATATATATATATATATATATATATATATATATATTAAGGATCACTCAGAAGAGTGGTGGGTTTTTTCGGTCAAAAAGGTGGAGAAAAAAGACAAAGTTGATGGCTACTTCATCTATTTATTGAAGACGTTTCGCTCTCTTAATCAGAAAGCATCATCAGTTCATCTAAAAAGAACAATATGAAAAAACCACACAACATGGAAAAGTTGTTACATGTGTTACCTTAAAAAGATATGTAGCAGTCAGTGATATTAAAGTTGTAAAGACACTTAAGTAAATGGACATTATACGATTACGATGTATAAACAATAAATTGAACTA
This sequence comes from Diabrotica undecimpunctata, assembly GCF_040954645.1. Lineage (NCBI taxonomy): Eukaryota > Metazoa > Arthropoda > Insecta > Coleoptera > Chrysomelidae > Diabrotica > Diabrotica undecimpunctata. The sequence goes on along the minus strand of NC_092804.1, from coordinate 61,392,901 downwards.
AATAAGTTAACAATTTGTTCAAACTAAGCACAGCAAAAAGAACAAAGTTTAGTTTGAACTTAGTTTAGTTTGAACAAATTGTTAACTTATTTAGTTCAATTTATTGTTTATATATCGTAATCGTATAATGTCCATTTACTTAAGTGTCTTTACAACTTTAATATCACTGACTGCTACATATCTTTTTAAGGTAACACATGTAACAACTTTTCCATGCTTGTGTGGTTTTTTCATATTGTTCTTTTTAGATGAACTGATGATGCTTTCTGATTAAGAGAGCGAAACGTCTTCAATAAATAGATGAAGTAGCCATCAACTTTGTCTTTTTTCTCCACCTTTTGACCGAAAAAACCCACCACTCTTCTGAGTGATCCTTAATTTATATTGGATTGACGGTCGTACTCCTTTTCTCGATATATATATATATATATATATATATATATATATATATATATATATATATATATACATACATACATATATATATATATATATATATATATATATATATATATATATATATATATATATATATATATATATATACATATATATTTATATATTGATCTTTATTTGGTGTTTGTGTTTTTAAGGTATCTATTCTGTATATTGTTCTGAAGCTGTTTTCTTGTGGCATTTTTAAAGTAATTAATATTTAAATGGGAATATGCCACAATTAAAGGTTTAAGTATGGAATTTATTTACTATGGAATCACTAACAGGAGAATTTTACTGTCATCATGACATGTGTTTGTCTTTTTAAAGACGAATTACATTCTATGATTTTTTTTTTCTGACGGATATTCTCAAGTTAAAGTTGATTTCATGTAATCGAATGAACTATCTTATAAATAAAGTCGTCCCAGGAGCGCAATTCAACAATATTGGCAATATCATTTTAAAGTAGTCTACTTTAAAATGTATAATGTATGTCTGAATTGTCAATATAAATGAGTCAGATAAAATTAAATTATTAGACGAATTTTTCACCAAGTAACAAAAAAACAAAATTTGTTTAATTTACTAATGTTTGTATTTTGGGAACGATTTCCGAAGTGGAAATTGTAACGTCAATAAACGTACTTTAACCTTTAATTGTGGCTTATTCCCATTTAAGTATCTATTCTGTATTTAACTTTACTGTCTGTCTTATCATTTTTTGCAATGGATAACCTCGCCCTAAGTTTTATGACTACTAAGTAATGATCTGAATCAGTATTAGTTCCCTGAAAATTTCTACAATCCATGACGACTGATCGTGCCTTGTATCTATTATATGATCTATTTGATTAGAGGTTTCAGCGTTTGGGGAGACCCAGATTCTTAAGTGGACATTCATGAAAATTTACGGTGCTTATTCCGTTCTCCCAAGATTATTACGGTTTTTTTTTTCGGTACTTATCCACTTCTTTTTGGAGATCTTCGTAAAATTTCAATCTCTATTCTTTCGGTGTAAAATATTCGGATGCGACAGATGGCAATTTAGTCTATATAGTTCTATATGTCACGATTATAAAGTCTGATAGCTCATTACTCAACGATTACATTACAAAAGCAATAGCAAATTTGAAATTGCAATAAAAATAATTATAAAGGTATAAATTTAAATCTTATCTAACAAGTGGTTCTTTAGTAATATTGTTTAGTAATACTCCATTGATTTGTTGGTGTGAAAATACGCGAACATTTTTATTCTTTTTAATACATTATAAAAATAAATGTTTGTTTACAATAAATCAAAAATATTTACCATTTCACAAAAGGACAAATATTTGCCAAGATTTGTCTTCTAATTTTGTGATATTTAATGTCTCTTCTTTAATCTTGCCGTGTATAATTTTTGTAACATAATAAATTTGAACAGAGGAAAATCAGTTTTTAAATCGAACATATCCAACAATCTAAATGGAAAAACTTTCAACCAATACATAGTGTCGCTATATAATATGAAACCGAAATGTAATCAGGTTTTTAATCTTTCGTTTACTCAGATCTTGCTCGTATTTCATACTAATTCAGCATGGTAACTACGTTTGACACAGTCGTATGCGTTGGTATAATGTATGAAACATAGATAAAACTTCTTTTTGCTGGCCTATAACCTGCTGGAATAAAAGCGTAAACGAAACATATATATGTAGTTCCCATTGCTTCTACTCGAAAACAATCTTTAGTTTTCACTCAGATTTTACGGATTATTACGAGGTTTGTCTTTTTAGTTTTGCATATAGCCGTTTAGAGGTCGCCACCAATAAAACCTTTCGACACAAATGTAACCTCAATATTTTGTTGACACAAATCGAGAGTTTCATTGCGATACAATAAGTCGTGTAGATACAGTGAATTTTTGAAATTAGAAAGTCGGTCGAAAAATGAATCTTAGCCGAGAACATTTTCGAGCACTAATTTTATTACAATTTTCGGAGAGGATTATCCCAACAGCAGTGTATCGCTGAAATGGTTTCTGTGCTTGGGAATGAAACATCACATCAGTCAACTATTTCCCGCTGGTATTGCGAATTTCAATGAGGTCGCTCCAGTCTCGCGACGAATCCAGGCCAGGTCCACCCAAACCAGCAGTCACGCAGCAAAACATTGATGCGGTTCGTCAGCTAATTAAGGATGACCGCCTTGTAACATACCGGAAGAGAGAGGCATCTTTGGGCATTTCAAAGACCTCGCGCCAAAAGATCCTACATGACGAACTAGGTGTTACGAATTGTTAAACTATTCACCGTATAGCCCTGATCTAAGTCCAAACGACCTCTTCACGTTCCCAAAGATCAAGGATTCAATACGTGGGCAGCGATTCCAGTCACCAGAAGAAGCCATCAATGCCTTTAAAACAGTGATTTTGCAGGTGTCAACTGAAGACTGGAATAGCTGTTTTACCAATTGGTTTGAATGTATGCCAAAGTGTATCGATCTTGGTGGGACAAATTTTAAAAAGCAATAAAGTGCTTTAAAGTCTATATATTTTTTATCTTTATGGCTATATGCAGAACTAAAAAGACAACCCTCGTATTAAGAAGTAAAAAGCTTTAATACCAAACTCATTAAACTGATCCATCGAAATTCATAACATTTTTTGTACTTGATTTCTTAGAAATAATAAATGTAGCTTTTATCCAATCTTGAGGAATATATTTACTATTATAAGTATTGTTAAATAGTTGGGCCAGAATTTTTCTTTCTTTATAAATTTTAAGAAATCTTAACAAAAATCTGATCCAGCTGCTTGGCCGTTTTTTAATATCTTCATAGTCATTTATATTTCTGAAATCATTATACTTGGCGCCATTGGTTACGAAAACGGATATCTTCGTCATCAAAAAGATCTGAAATATAGATTGTCCATACTTCTTGCATCTATCGTGTATCAAGGAATGTCTTACTGTCTTGATCTACTACTTTTGAATATGTTTCCTCGATTTCCTTGGTCTCCATCATGCGTACTTCTTCAACATTTCTAATTTTTGTTCTCACAAATTTTGTTTGTTTTGCTTGTTTTTAAGTTTTCGCCGCTGTTCTAATAAATCTAATATTTCTTGAGTCATTCATGATTTATCTTATTTTTTGTTATATTTAGTTTTACATTCCAGTGCATCCGAAATTGCACTTTTAAGCAGACTCCGAGTGTGCTACATGCTCTCTTCAGTTATTGTAGTTTTGGTCTCTGATTCATCACCTGTTGGACATCATAAACTTGACTGATATTTAAAGTCTTCGGTGCTATCTTGCTTTGCATCATCATTGCCTTGTAAAAAAGTGGCTCGAAGTTGATGACCGAGCGATCTGTTCTAGGATCTAGCATAATACCAATACCATAATGGCTGGACGTCGGTATCCAGAATGGTAAAAAGTATAAGTATATACTTGGGATTTTCCGCTCTTTGTTAATCTGTCACAGTCGGTTTTTGTTACTTTTGCTTTTGACCCCATGGGTATTCGTAGCGCTGCCCCCCTATCCATTAAGTTCCGGTACGGACTATGGATTTTTTCCTTTTATTGCTTTTGCTATAATTGTTTTTTTTTGAGGGGAACTAGTAGTTTTTTCTTTCTTTCCGTACCGCAATCCAACGTACTTTCTGTATATTCCATTCTGCCGTTTCATGCAGCCAGCTGCCGCTACTCAATTTTCTCACCATATCTGGCTACCCTCAGTTAGTTTGACCTACAGGCTGATGTAGTTATTAGAGTGGAGCGTGGAGTCATAAGTGAGGGTTGACTCCTTGTGAGGACCAGTTGCTTGAAAAAATCTCCAGTTTATGTCTGGTGTTCAAAAGGAAGGTACATATTATCTCTACCACGCGGCCCAAACACTTTAGCTATTTATAATTTACAGCAGTTCCTTATTTTTCTGCGGTTATCGGCGTCAAGCAATGCTTCCAGGTTCACAAACATCTTTTAAATGTTGCTAGCCTTTTATTTCTGCCCGTATCAACTCCGACATTATTTGTCACAGTAACATGGTAATAAACTAAATAAATACTTTAATAATCCTTTGCTATTTCATCAGTACTTTTTTAAGGCTTATCCTCGAAAATCCTAACGGTAAAATTCAGTGCGATATCTATTTCAAAAATATCTTTCTTTACAAAAGCAAAATCCATTCACGAAGAATAGTCTAAACGTCATCTTGTACTAAAGTTGGGCTTTTTACCTACTTACAACCGGACACCCACCCCCTGTAGTGAAAAGTCTTGGGTCTATACAATAAAGCGAGCGGGAGGTCTTCTATTCAGTACGGTTATGGTGTAATTAGAATAATAGGAGTATACCAGAGTAATATTATTTATTAAATAATTAATTCACAACTTAGCAAAGGTACATACAGGTATGTATAACAAGATATTTTGAGGTCACAGTATTGCCGAATTCGTTTTTTTATGTCTTATATTTTCTTTTGTTTTTTTTGTTACTTTTTTACTGACAAATTGGCTTTTAACGTAGAATTACAGTTTGATGATAAATATTCTGAAATGTAAAATGTTGAGATGTGGCGAATAAAAACATTCATGTGTATTAATAGTGCGATTTATAAAATTAGTACTTGAAGCCCAAATCGCGGGAGGAATATGTGCATCAGTTTTCAAATATTTATTATTTACTCTATAATTTCTAAATTGAACCACTTTCACTTCTTTAGGTAATAATGTATCTGTTTTGACAACTAAATAAGTAATTAGACAAAATAATGAGTATTATTTTGAAATTATTTTTGAAATTACCAGTTGAACGGTCAAGCTTATTCCAGTGGAATAAGTAGGAAGTGCCAAAACTAAATCATCTACATATCTTTTAATAAAAGTAACGAAAAAAGTGCAATTGTTGATACAATCACTGATAACATCATCCATGACATAGCTACTTAGAATGGGTGAAAGACTAGATCCCATAATTTAAACAAAAGGTAAGAAATTCAAAATCTAAGCAAAATTTATAATTATATTATTTCTATGTAGTTTATATATGAAACCAGTAAAATATCACATTTCGATTTAATTTTCCATGTATTTGTTACATTTTTTCAGGCATCTATCAATGGTGAATAAATCTTCTTCTTTTTTGTTACTAAACAAAAAAGCATTTTTATACAAAATTTTATTTTTGGCAATATAATTGTCAAAAATAAAAATTTTAAGTTGGTATTTATGACATTAAGGCTTAATTGTAATTGTCACTATTCAAATTTATTTATAAATTCAATTGTTTTTATGTTAAGAAACTTTTTCAAAATTATATTAAATTTTCAGAGAAGCATTTGGAGCCGTTTTTTAATTATTAACAATTTAATGCAAAAAACGCGATTTTTTCTATGATTATTTTTTCACGAATTGTTTAAACAAACTAGACTATTTATTAATTAATTAATATATAAACAAATTACATATTTGTAATGTACGTAGAAATTACATACAAATTAAAAAAAGAGTGATCAAAATCCATTAATTAGATCCGGAGATATAGAAAATTTTATTAGTTTAAAATTGTTTGTTCGGTATTTAAACGCCATGGATTTGTGGGTTCTTCCTAGTCACTATTTGAACTACATTTTTGAAAATTCGTAGAGGGTCCTGTAAAGGTACAATGTTTGTGCAAATTTTTTAACAAAAAATACAAATCCCATTCTTTAACATGGCGTCAATAAGGTTCCTTAATTATCATAATCAAATTAGCTGTGAATTAACAAAAAAACATGGCTAACTTTGGCCCAAATTAACCTAGGCCAAATTTTTTTATTTGAAAATATGGGTGAAAATACTATCTTTTCGAATGTAAAAAAAGATTTTTTCTAGGGACAATGTTTTTAAAGTTGTTCTAAATGTTTATAAACTACATAATTTCAAAAATTTGACATCAGGATTTTTGACTATAATAAATTATTCTTTTATTTTTTTTTTTAATGCATATTGATAGTATAAGTCTTTTGCTTTCATTTGTCACCCACAGAATTACCCTATCTTTATTATTTTCTATCTCTGTTGTTATTGTAAAAAAAGGTCTCTGAGATAAACAAATACAATAACTTTTAAACTAATTAATATATCGGTCCCAAATTTTGAGGGTTTGTTAAGTACCCCAATACCCAACTTTGGGTGGAACTCTAAAGTTTAAAGTTTAAGTTTACTAAAAGTTTTTAACAAATATCAGTTGTCACTTATTTTGCAGTTTGCGAAGCAACAAATTGACTTTTCAACTTTCAAAAATCGGCATTTTGAAGCTTTGTCAATATTCTAAAAAGTAAAATTTTGTAATTTTATGTCAATTATTTAGCTTTCTAATGGAGTGCAAAAAATAGAAAAAATCGCGTTTTTTGCATTAAATTGTTAATCATTAAAAAACGGCTCCGAACTTTAGGCAGGAAACAGATAGGTTTTCTTCTTATAGGTCTACAATAACTAAAAAAGTTGTCAGCTACCTGGATTATTGAGTGTCACGAGAAAATCCTTATTACCTTGGACTAATATGACTAGACAAGCAAGTGACGACACAAACTTCATATATGTATTATGTAAACTTTATTAACAAAAACGTTTAAAATAAATATTCCAATAACTATAAATAATCAAATTCCATATTCAAATACTGCAAAATATTTGGGTATTGTCCAATAAATATAAATAATCAAATTCCATATTGAAATACTGCAAAATATTTGGGTATTACTCTTTAATAAGCCCTAATAATGTTATTCAACATTATTTATGAGAGAGTCTATATTTCTTACCTACCTGTCGGCGAGAATCCAGAACAGAAGCTATCGACAAAGACAGCCTGTACAGACCGAGAGAGAGTAACATTTAGCAGAACTTTGAGATTTTTTAAAAAGTTTATATCAAGTAGCTGCTTTGTGTTACACTTTATGTTAAAAATAAAAACAGATTCGAAAAGTGGGTCAAATTCTGTAGTGCCCTATTTCAAAAAAAAATTTTTACGTTTATTTTAACCAAAAATATTTGAAAAAAAAATATTGTTTAAACAATTTATTAATTTACAACCAAATAGTGCACTAGAACTTTTTAAGACCTTTCATATAAAAAAAGAATCATCTCAATATCTGCCATAGTTTTTGCGTTATTTGATATAAACTTTTACATTGGAATTTAGCTATGCCCAGAATCGCGAGGAACGGCCTTAAATTGCAACTTGTGATCTGAAGCTATTTTTAAAAGTTCCTTTTTCAACATTTCATCTCTATCTTAAATTTGTATTGTATTAATAATTTAGATTGAGTAGGTACTTTTATAGTAAATAAATTCTTTACATGAACTTTACGTTGTGTGCATGTTTATGATTCACTATCTCATTAGCATTTTTGATCCTTCAGCGTATATAATACATTATAATTCTGTACAATTACAATTTTTTTCTATTGATTAATAGAACGGCGCTTTTATTGAGTCATTCAACATGGCTTTTGTACTTGATCGTACTGTATAGTAACATGTCAGATGTTTACAATATTGTGTTGAGTTTTATTGTAGATTAGTTGGAAATCTTAATATTGTACAAACTTTCATTAATTTAAAATATAATTATTAATACAACCTCAATTTATAATTCTGTACGCATATTTTAATTTAGTTTTTTTTTGTTTTAGAGATTTACTCAGTACCTAGCATCCAGTAACAGTACATTTCAACTTAGCAACTTCTTAGATAAAGGGGGACTTCAAGGTAAATACACTAGTAGGTTATTGCTATTACTTAATAAACCAATCGACGGCTGATAGACCAATAAAAAGTAATAAGCTGCTCGTCAAAAGTTAGGCATGTTGAAAGTGTATACACAAAATAAATTTTCAAATATCAATGGGAAATAATTAATTATTTTGAAATAAATAACAGCATTCATATATTGAGCCGCAAATATAAAAACTCAAAAATTTTCTTAAAAAATGGAGGAATCATTCATGTTCAAAATCAAATAACATATTTTTTAATTGGTGATATGTCATCCAGGTGTTTTCATAATTCCTTGGCGATGTCTGCATACTTTCCACTAAATTATAAGTACATGTTGGCTGATTTGCACTTAAAGTTGAGGCAGCAGGTATCTTGAGTTAGGAGTTTCAGAGTGTGGTTCATCTACATATACTCAGTGACATTAGAAGTGTTACACCCAGAAGGAATAATTTCTTGAACTTAATTTTTTGGCAACAGAATGACTATATTTAAATCATGCTATGATAACAATACCAATGTTTTATCTTTTCTACTTTTTGTAAAAATAAAGTTTTATCTTTAAATTTTTTTGTGAAGAGACCGATTTGTTAAAACCGATTCATACAGAAATTTTTAGTTATTATTCCTCAGTCTAATTGAATTCAATGTAAGAAAATGCCTCAAGTTCGAAGACACCAAAATTACCACCTTGTTAACGATTTTAACGGGTAGAATGGTTGCGTATAGAGATATGGGTTTGTCGTATCGCGAAATTGGCCGTCGTGTTAATTGTACGGCAATGACGGTTATGCGTGTCTGTCGTGTGTGGACAAACGAAGGTAGAGGAACACGAATAAGACCAACTGGTCAACCGAGGCATATCACAGAGCTTCAAGATAGGCGCTTTAGATCACTGGCTCTGTGAGACTGTTTTGCTACTACTCGTGAAATTGCTGACCAATGGTTTGGAGTAGTAGGTAGACCTGTTAGTATGTGTATCCGCCCACGACTAGTGCTTCCTTTGACTGTGGACCACTGTCATCAATATTTGAATTGGTGCAGAGAATGGCGTAATGTAGCATTCAGCGATGAATCACGATTCTGTTTAGGAATGGATGATGGTCGTAGATGATAAGACGCCGCCGTGGAGAGCGACGAGATCTCGGGTTTGCTATTAAGAGGCATGTACATAGGACAGTTGGAGTAATGGTTTGGGGAGCTATTGTCTATGGTAGCCGATCACCACTTGTGTTCATTCGAGGCAATATGACAGCTGCGCGTTATGTTGATGACATCTTAAAAACCACTTTACTGCCTTATCTCAACGGCCGTCAAGACGTCCTTTATCAGCAAGACAACGCGCGTTCCTATATTGCTCGTCAAACTATGGACTTTCTCCAAGAAGCTGGCGTTAATGTTTTGCCGTGGCCGCCCCGTGCTCCTGATTTAAATTCTATCAAAATGTATGGGATGTGATGGGAAGGAGACTGTCCACTTTGCACCATCCTCCACAGACTCTGGCACAGTTAATACATGAAGTTTAAGTTGCTTGGAACGAGGTGCCACAAGCAGACATCAATCATCACATTTTGTCAATGCCTAGACGTATACAGGAGTGTATTCAGCTACGGGGTCGCCAATACATTTTTCATTTTTTTTTATTACTTGTTAATAAAAATTCTTGACAACGTTATCGTTTCATTCTTGATGTAAATCTACCATGTTGCCAAAAAATTAAGTTCAAGAAATTATTCCTTCTGGGTGTAACACTTCTAATGTTATTGAGTATATTTTTTATTTTACAAATATCAACCTTAGAGTTACTATAGACATGTGAACGTATTTAAAATATTTTATTAATTGTTCTATTTTACAATGTTCGGTAAGATTTTACTTACAGATTTACTTATTTGATTGATTTGTCTTTCTAATTGATAATTTGGACAGTCTTACAAGTACAGTATTCGCCAAAATAAAGGGTACCGAAAGGACACGGAGAGGTTACGTCTCACATCAACACTCCTAAGACTGGTTCGGAACTGCCACCAGATCAACACTCTAGCAGAAGCGGTTAGCCTTCAGTCAACACTCTAGGGCCAGTGGAGTTGTTCCCAGATCAACACTCTCATATAACTCCGGAGGCTTTTGGTTAACACCCAAAGGCCCGGTGGAGTTCCCATCTGATCGGCACTCTGGCGAAATCAGGAACTCTATTCTCTCTTGCGGCGTACGTTGTTTTATGCCGTTGCCGGTATAAAGCGCTCATCAATGGACGTGCAATTTAGCGGTGTGAGTACGTGCGTACAGAGCGGAGATAAGCCGGCGGCGATAGCTGGCGATGTACACTATTACAACGTTTTACTAATATTCAGTTTATACGCAGTATGTCGAAGATTTCGTTGCGGAGACTGTAAGATCTGCTCGAGAACGCGTACTTAACTATTGTCGCTAAGAACTGTTTTTAGACGACCGGAAGAGCCCTTCCGCTGACACAACACACAAATTTCTTAACGATTGCTTTCATTACACTTTTACTGGGGGGCCACCTTGGTAAAAACTGTTAACCGCCCCCCCGCCACCTCGCCGAAATTTTTCGGTGGGTTCATTTTGGCGAATACCGTATATGCTAACACTGATTGGAATATTGCAGATCGTTACATGAAGATAGGTTAGTGCGACCAATTATGTTGGTACGTCCACGCTAACGTCCCTAACACCGTGATTAGCTCTGCTGGATATTTTGAATTTCCACGTCTTAACTGATCTTTTTATATATTTATATATTTGGCTCGACAATCCTATGTGGATCCTGGCCTGCTTTAAGATTAGTCGCCATTCTGTTCGGTTTCTCATCTTCTGATCTCTAGTATCCCTAAGTCGATCTCAACTCTCTTGGCACTCCTCGTCAAACCATTCATTGTGTCTAACTGGTTTGGTTTTCTCCAATATTTCCGATGCCTTCTCAGTTACTATATTTCTACATTTTGTCTACAATACCTACACATTTTCCCCCGCTTCCAGGCTCTCTATTTCCTCATCCATTTGTTTCCGATACTCTCTCACAACGTTTTCAATACGCAGATTATTAATATTAACTCTGTCTTGTTTCATATGTTTACAAACGAAAACTGGGTATGGGTATGAAACATGGTAAAGGTGTTGGTTCGTTTAAGCGACATGTGCTACAACCAATTATTAAAACGTTGAAACGTACTCCTCCGTCGCCAAATTTGCGTAAATTAGCCTTAATTGCACTTGCAGCAGCTAGAACGGCCGTTAAGAATGTAGGTGGGAAGAGAAATGTACGAGTTCCAAGAATAGTTCCATTCGAACCAAAATCTGGTGGTATTTTACCTTTAATCCCAATCTTTGCAGGTCTATCAGCTCTTGGTAGTTTGGCTGGGGGTGTGAGCGCAATCGCGAAGACTGTAATTGATTCCAAGAATGCTCAAAAAAGCTAGAAGATGATAAACGTCATAATAAAGCAATGGAACATCTAGGTAAAGGATTATACCTTCGAAAAAACGCTAAAGGTGGCTTTGGATTATACTTGAAAAAGTTAAAAAACTCCCGCTGAAGCTACCTAATAGACCTTTAACCAACGTGGACTTGAATAAATTTGATAAACAATTAAAAATACCAAATTTTTGTGGCGTGTTTATGAGAGATAATTTACCACATCCTTCTTTAGATTTGAAATTCTTCATCTGATTTTTGCCATTACAAGAAAGTGGTCACTATCTATGTTTGGACCTCGGTAGTTTCTGACATCCATGAGGTCGGAAGAATGCCTTGCATCTATTAGGATGTGATCTATCTGGTTAACGGTTTCGTTGTCAGGTGATTTCCATGTTCCTTTGTGTATTATTGTATGGGGAAATATTGTTCCTCCTACTATCATGTTTTTGGTGCTTGCAAACTTTATTAGTCACAACCCATTATCATTTGACTCTTCAGGCAAGATCTCACTCTATAGTTGGCTGGAAAAATTGCTCTTTGCCAATTTTTGCATTAAGGTCCCCAGCAATTATTTTCACGTCATGACGTGTACATCGATCATATTCTTTATCTAAGGTGTCGTAGAATTATCTTTTTCATCGTCTTCCTTTTCTTCCGTGGGCGCGTGTACACTAAGTAAGCTATAGTTAAAGAATTTTCCTTTAATATGTAGATAACATATTCTGTTGTTTATGGCTTTAAAGTTAACGACTAATTGCTTTGCTTTTTTTACTGACTAGACAACCACTGCCAAACTCGTGTCGGGTGATATGTCCGCTATACTATTATATTGTAGTTTTTTTTTCTCGATAATTCCTGAACCAGTCCATCTCATCTCTGGAATCGCTATTACATCGACTTTCATTTTATCCAGTTCTTGTGTTACCAATTTAAGAGCGCCTGGGGCATAAAAAGTTCGTACGTTCCATGTGCAGATGGAACGTAAATGGATTTGTCGTCTGCTAGGTTGTCGTGAATTAAACAGTCCGGCTTTTCTTCTTTGTGCTTTCATAACAATAAGTTTTTTTAAGGGAAGAAGTCGTTAACCTTTTTCCCAACTCCCTAATCTTTAAAGGACCATTTCTCCCACTCTTGTTTGCCCTGACTCTGCTTCCCATTGGGGTTGGTTGCCACAATCTTCCACAGAGTTGCTCAGGGTTATCGGGGTTTACCGCGTGAAGGTGAGAGTCGGAATTGAGTAGAAGAGGCTAGTGACGCTAACAGAATACAGCGTCATATTTTGCGCATCTCTATCCCATTTAAACCCCATTTTAAATCATTCAGCACAACATTTTTTCTCACTTCATTTGCAGTTTCACTAGTTTTAGAATGTTACACATATAAAGTAACTAGTTTTTTTAATTAAGAGAGCAACTGGGTATGTGGTGTAAAGTTGGTTAATGGTTTTGATGTAACTCAGTGTCCAGAATATAAGATTTTTGGATATGTACTTGCTAAAATATAAATAAACTGATAATTATTACCTGAGATATCGTAAAAGTTTCAAGTTCTTTCGATTTCAAGTCTTCATTTTCACCTTTTTATCGTTACTAGCTGATTACCCCACCACTTTCCATATTGGAGATTCCTTTTAGAAGGTATTTAACGTAAAAAAATTAACTTGTCTGCAATGGTGATTGGTACGTTAAAGTGCTAACTGATTTATTATCGGAGTTTAAAGTCTTAATGTTAATAAGTAAACAAATAATGAATTAAAAAATAAATGGCTGTCTCGATTAAAAATGATATTGTAACAACTTTTTTTTTAATTCGTGAAAAATTACCAACAAAATGAATTTCAAAACAGAACTATTACACATCCTGCAAATCTTATATACTAAAACCTAAGCCCTTTTCTTGTCCACCACTTTACTCAAAAACCATATTAGATAATTAAAATATTTTTTCGGAATATTATTAGTATTACGTATGAGATTGTCATCTTATATACTAAAACGCTAAGCCCTTTTCTTGTCCACCACTTTACTCAAAAACCATATTAGATAATTAAAATATTTTTTCGGAATATTATTAGTATTACCTATGAGATTGTCAAGATATACTTTTGGTACAAAAATTCACTTCCGGTTTTGAGATGACCGGAAATTAAAATTTACTTTAAGTTTTAGACCCCACAATGTATATACGGTTCGAAAGGTCTCGTCGAGACGAATCTAAATATGTACTTCCGGTTGCATTCCGACACCTGAAGTGACCCGAAACGCGCATAAAACGTCAAGATAGAGCAAATCTGACACCGGATTCGTGATCAGCATGCAAAATTAACTGCTAAATGATAACATTGTAACAAAAAAAATTGTTTTCGACGAAATATTTCGTGATATTTAATACACTTTTTACTTGCATTATTATTGATGAATGTTATGTATATTCTTGCTTATATTGTTTGTATTGATCTCTTAATTTTTCTCGCAAAATAAAAATTTCATTTAAAAAACTCGATGTCGAGTTGGTCCGCTAGTATAAGTCTAAACGAAAAAAAATATATAGCCCTTATAGAGTCCTAAATATAACGATAACAACCGCATTTATAACTCGCACACTAATTAAAATTTTTTCACCAAATTTTGTGGAATATTTATATAGTTTTTGTTTATTCTAATGGCAATCTTAAATTTCAATGGTTTTTTCAATTATTTAAACAAATTTGTTTACTTCACAACTTTACTTTGTGTATTTAGAAAGTCTAAAATGCTTTTTTAAACTTTCAAGAAAAAAAAGTAAAAACTTCTACTCAATGTTTAAATAATTGTTCCGTAAAATTTACTCAATCCTTTCATAAAAATATTTGCTTTTTATCGAAATTTTGATTTGGAAAAGGTCCGAATTTGATACCTAATACAATACAATTTTTTATTTTGGACTACTAGTAACATTCTTAACTTACTGCGACGATCAGTATATTTTATTAACTAAATTTAAGATTGCTATCTCTACTACTAGATCTAATATCTCTTTGCAATAAATATTCCAAACAACACAATAAACAAAATGGGAATTTACATAAAGCGTTAAAAATTATACACATGTGAAATTTTTTCAAATAATACGTTATTTGATTTATAAATCATTTCCAAATTTAAAAATTAATTATTTATTTATAGATTTGAATAATTCTAATGATTACTGGATGGTTTTTTATATCGATGTCATTAATTAAAGTATATGGAATAATTACAATTAAAATGATCTTATTTCGAAATTACAAACTACATTTCTGGATCAACGTTACAATGTTACACTTTAACGCAGGCAAAACTAACACATGTCAAATAACAGTTATTGTTTTAATGGTATCTACTTTACTTGTACACAAGTAAAATTAAAAAGGGAGCTGGTTTAATTAAAAACGAAATAACTTTGATCGTAAGAAATATAAATTAACACCACCGCCATTGTATTCTTAAATATAAACATTTCGTAATTAATTCCTTAGTTAACACATTCGATGCCGCTCTAATTTAAATACGCTTAGCGTGATACCGTTTAAACTATCAATGTAACTAAAACGGTTATTATAACCGACGGCAGCACTTACGCAAGTCATCATCTGATGTTTATAAGCGACAGCGGCACGAAAACTGTTCATTTTTTACAGTATGCCAGCATTACCTTATGTGAGTTTTGGCCTGTTCAACAATTGCATTCCATTACCTTCTGTCATTGGCAACTCTTCTCCAATTCCAAACTCCCATAATCCTTAGATCATTCTCAACACTCTTTAACAAACGATTTCTAGGGCGGCCTCATGGTCTATTTCAGGCCAACCTCCATTCGATATTTTTTGTAATTCTTCCATTCCGAATTCGAAGTGTCTAAGCTAACGAATTCTATGAGATTTAACAAACTTTACTATATCGACGTGTTTAATTAACTCGTCGTTCTCAAAGTCCATGCTGATTCTGTAGACCCCATTCTGCTGCCGGACGGGCCCAAAAATATTCTCGAGCACTTGGTCAGCAGGGTCCATGCTGCACGACCATAGGCCACATTGGATCTTATTAGTTGTACAAATGAATCTTTGAATTGTGCCCTAGTATTTTAGAGGATAGCAGTTTTTTATTTGCGTAATATTGATTCTTTCCTTTGTTTATTTTGTTCTTTATTTCTGCACTTACATCACTACTTTCGGTTACTAGGGATCCTAAGTATGTGAATTCTGCTACCTTTTTAAACATATTTGGAACAAATTTTTATTGTTTCGTCTTGCCCTTAACGTAAACATATATTTGGATTTATTCTTATTTATTCTCTATCTTACATCTCGTGTCGCTTTCTTAAGATATTCGAAAGTCTACTTTAATGCTGTCTCATTACGACTAAGTATCATGACATCATCCGCATATGCAGCTATTTGTTTGTCCTGTGTTATAAGGTTCCTGAGGATGTCAACTTTGGATATTGCTGCATGCAGCAATAGGTTAAATAAGAGCGTTTGTCTCCTTGTCTTACACCATAGGCACTAGGATTTTATATAGTTTTTTCTGTTTGAAGTGTCAAAGGCTTGTTTGAAATCAATCAATGCATCCCCGTTGGATCAGATCATAGAAAAAAATCTGTAATATCCTCTTCAATTTCTTCAGTGGGTGCATACGCATTTATGATTTTTATGATACTGAATTTGCCTTTCAAACGTATTCTACATAGTCGTTCGTTCACTGGGTCAAATTCTAACAAGGTTCTTCTTCTCTTTTTGTTTAGTATAAATCGGATATCTTACATTCCCTGTCTTGAGCTGCCAATGAAATATAAAGAGTATGCGCCTTTTTGTCCTTCGCTGTTTTCCTTTTATCTAATTTCTTGCATCTTTCTTGCTCTCAATAATATTTGCTCATTCCATGTTCCTATCTTTACAATTGTATTCGTATCCTTTTTGTTCTGAGTAAGTCGTCTCCGTAAAATCCGTCTTGTACTTATGCTTTTGTTAAACTTTCGCAACAACTCTCTTTTTACATGAACAGGTTGTTAGCCATCTGCATAACCTCCGACTTGAGGGCCGACACCTCTTCTGTAGGGATTACCATTCCTGAGTCAAGGAGCTCCAGATTAAACGCGCTGGAGAATCGCTTTTACCCATCTCATCGTGGGTAGGATTTATTAGAAACATCAACTTTTTTGCCTCGGGCATTACCTGGCTTTAATCGACAGCACTCACTTGGAATGAGTTCTGTCACCAAGACACAATTTTGAACCATTCACCCTCCTCCTTCCTTATCCGGGCTTGAGACTGGCAATGACGGAGTCAGTTATTTCAATATATTTTGCAAATTAACTCGTTATACAACGGAAGAAATCGATAATACAACGGAAATCACAGAAGAGAAGATAGAATCCCTTAATAAAACGACAGACGACATTAAAGACAATTTTATGAAGAACGAAGAAGGTAAGAATAAGACACGGATGACAACAGAGATTCTGCACCTGATGGAAGAAAGAAGGAAAAACAAGAACAATAACTCTATGTCTAAAACGTTACAATGAGATATACAGAGAAAGATCAGAGAAGCCAAACAGAAAGAACTGGAGAAAAAATTCCAAGAAATCGAAATTCTACAAAGTAAATACGACGACTTCAACGTGCATAAAAAGGTAAGAAAAACTACAGGCAAATGTAAAAACAGAAGAGTAAGTAAACTTGTTAATGACAACGGAGAGGTAATCATGGATAAAGAGAGTATTCATAATACCTGGAAAAATTACATACGAAATTTATTTTTTGATGAGAGGGAGAACCAGTCCCCAATACCTACGGAAACAGGACCACCTATACTAGTGGCAGAAATCAGAGCAGCCATAATATCACTAAAAGAAGGGAGAGCTTCAGGACCAGACGGAGTACAGTCTGAATTTCTTAAACTTCTTGATGATGAATCTTAGATGAATCTTTAAGAATAATTAAAATCTTCAATAATATCTATGACACAGGCAATATTCTAAAATATTGGCTAGTTACGTTACCAAAGAAACCAGGAGCGAAAAAGTGCTTAGAATATAGGCTAATAAGTCTAATGAGCCATACACTAAAACTTTTTCTTAAAATTATACATCGCAAAATATACAAGCTATGCGAAGAGAGAATACAAGACACACAGTTTGGATTCAGAAAAGGCGTAGGTACGAGAGATGCACTGTTTAGTCTACAGGTATTATTCCAAAGATGCAGAGATATGACTTGCAATATCTACACCTGCTTTGTGGACTGCCAAAAAGCATTTGACACATTTCACCACCGAAAAATGATGGATGTTCTAACAAAAGCCCAAATAGATGATAAAGACCGGCGTATAATACAAAATTTATACTGGAACCAATCAGCCACAATAAGAACAAATCTTGGAGATGAACAGACGGAAGCGATCCAGATTCTGCGAGGCTTTAGACAAGGATGTATACTTTCACCTATATTATTCAACCTATATTCAGAGGAAATATTTAGTGAAGCCTTGAAAAATTGCGAACATGGAATTCTTTTAAATGAAGAACACCTAAACAACATCCGCGGTGCAGATGACACCGTTATTTTTGCAGACAGTTTAAACAGTTTACAGCAACTAATAAACAAAGTAAATGAAGTAATTGAAAGATTTGGACTACAAGTAAACATATCAAAAACTAAATTTATGGTCATCAGCAAAAATAAAATTAGAGACGTCCAACAGCTTATCAAGAATACACCATTGGACCGCATGAAACAGTTTACCTCTCTTAGAACAATAGTATACGAACAATGGGATCACTCACAAGAACTAAAATGTAGAATAGAGAAAGGAGTGCATTCAACAACATGGCCAAACTCTTGAAAATCCACAACCTTAAGCTGGAGATAAAAGTAAGGCCCCTACGATGTAATATCTTCTCAATATTATACTACTGAATTCAGGACACTCACTGAAGCGATGAGAAAAAACTTGAAGCCTTTGAGATGTGGCTATTCAGAAGAATCCTAAGGATATCATGGACGGACAAGATAACCAACGAGACTGTACTACGAAGAATGGGGAAAGAAAGAGAAGTATCTCGGACACATAATGAGAAACGGCACTAAATACAGATTACTGCAAATAATCCTTCAAGGCAAAGTATTCGGAAAGCGAGGAATTGGGAGAAGAATATCATGGTTAAAAAACCTGAGAAAATGGTTCTCCACAACAACAAATCTATTTAAAGCATCAGTTAATAAAATAATTACAGCCAGAATGATCGCCAATATTCGAAACAAATAGGCACCAAAAGAAGATGATGGTAATCTCAGTACTTGTAACAATTATATTGTATTTTTTTCTATTTATTTTAGGACATTGTAGTAATTCCCATATTATTATGAAATGATGAAGTTCTTACAGCATCTTAGGTTAGGTTTAATATGAGTGGGCGCTTAACCACCCTTCCAATCGACCTAAGACGTCTATTGTGGTCTATACGTGGGTTAAAGTTGTCCTTTCAGCACAGTTTTTTTAACAAAGTCCTTATGGTCTCTGCTGACACTTCTACAAAGTCGTAGGACTCGAGTTGATAATTCTCAAATGTATTGAACCTTATTCTAAGTGGGCAGTTGCACAGAAAGTGTTCCGCCCACTCGTCTTAAGCCTGACAAAATCTGCTATTCGCACTTTCTGTCAGTCAGATTTTATTCATGTGCCCCCTGAGATGTCAGTATCGTGTTAGGAGACCTACGATAATTCGCAGCTCGTTACTGTTCATATCTAGTAAATTTTTGGATCTCTTCTTAGAAGATTCGTGTATAAAAGCCGAATGTTTGAGACCTATTTGTTCGTACCAGTGGTTACGTTTCATCCGTTCCACTCAGTCCAATATCGCTCTTTTGGCTGTGCTTCTTGCCATGTCAAAGAACAGTTCTGGGCCTATGATTGTTTCTTGTGCCTCTCCCTTGGCAAGTAGGTCTGCTATTTCGTTCCCTTCAATACCAGTATTACCACGCACCCAGAATAAACTTTCTTGTTACTTTTCAGATCTGAATCAGATTCTGAAGATACTTCTAAACTAACTTGAAGTCAATTCGATTCGATTCCCAGTACCTTTAATGTCAGCTGGCTATTCGATATAATTTCTATAGATCTGTTCCTGCAGTTGCGGTATTTTACTTGTAATTAAGATATTGTGGAATACAGTTGACATGTCGACATATACCTAGGAAGGTATTAAAAAAATCCAAAAATGTGCCCTTAATATTGCGCACTATCATGAGTTTTATATCTTAATTCATTCTTCTTGATTGATTATTTCTGTCATCATTTCAATCAAGGTCGCAAATTTTTCTATATCTTCTAGTCCTCCTAGGACTACTTCGCATGACATGTGTCTTATTTAACAAATTACATGAAATACTAGAACTAGTAGAATAAGCTACAAGTTGAAGGCTTAAAATGAACTATAGTAAAAGGAAGATGATAGTAATACACAAGACAACATAATTATTAGAGTAGAACATTAGATATAGATGAGGTTAAGTATTACATATATAAATTTTGGGATAACTGAGAAAAATAAAGAAAAGTAGAACGCAAAAATAAAAAAAATCTTTAAAATCAAAATATACTCACAATACAAAACAAAAGTATTTAACCAATATGGAACCAAACAAAAATGACTATAGAGATTACGAAGCAGAGGAGCAAGCTGGTTTTAGAGCTGGGCGATCCACAGTAGACCACTTGTACTCTATTACGCAAGTTATTGAGAAAAAAACAGCCTTCAATAAAGAAGTTCACCTGGTGTACATAGACTTACAAAAAGCATATGACAGTGTACCCCTCAGTAAACTATGGTCAACCCTACAGCAAACCAACATTAAGCATGGTCTTATCAAAGCAGTCCAAAGTCTGTATAATGGAACGACTGCAAAAATTAAAACTGGATCAAGGATATCTGAGGGATTTAAGGTCACGAAAGGACTAGGACGCAGGGTTGCTGTATTTCGCCTACCCTTTTCAAAATTTATCTGGAACAAGCACTCAAGCTGTGGAAAAGAAAATGTAATGGCATGGGAATCCCTCTCAACGACGAGACTACACTGTACACCTTATGTTTCGCTGATGACCAAATACTGATTACTCAGGATCATGACGACTTGAGTTACATGACTCGGAAGCTAATGGAAGAATATAACAAATGGGGTCTCGAAGTCAACATTAAGAAAACTGAAACCATGCGTATTGGAGGGACAAAGCAGTCCATTATATTAGACGATGGGGTAGAAATTAGACTGTCATGAATACAAGTACCTGGGTATGAAGATAACTCAAGATGAAACACTCGATGCTGCTATAAAAGACAGAAACATACAGGGTAGAAAAGCCATATCCATGATGAACGGCATTCTGTGGGACCAAACAATATCTGAAGCGAACAAACAACTCATATACAACACCATACTTAAAAGTATAATCACATATGGCAGTGAAGTTTGGCCAATGAAACAAAGAACAGAGAAACTGTTACTAGCAACAGAAATGGACTTCTGGAAAAGAGCAGCAGGCAAATCAAGAAGAGATCGGATACCAAATGAGAGAATACGAGAAAGGATGGGAGTCAAGCATACAATAGTTGATGACATAAAAACAAAACAGTTAATATGGTACGGCCATGTACAGAGAATGCCAGATGACAGGATTCCGAAACAGATTTTGACGTGGACACCACAAGGAAGAAGAAAAAGAGGAAGGTCGAGAAGAAGCTGGAGAGAGGGAATTGAAAAAGAACTAGAGGAAAGAGAAATCCCTCCAGGCCTATGGTTAAATAGAGAAGAATGGCGGTTAGGAGTCGGAAGGCGTCGGAGAACGCTGTGAACCGATAGTAGTAGTAGTATTTAACCAATATATAGTCTAAAGAAAACGAATAAGCTATCGAAAATCAAATGTAAAACTAAAGGATAAGAAGAAGAATAGGTGTATTAGCGAGAAATCCAAAGAACTAGATGCCAGAAGAGAAATAGTAAAACTTTAACAGCAATTTGCAGAAGGTGGAATAATCTAATGATACAGTGGAGACCTTGGAGATGACAAGCAAGACCACAGACGACCTATATAAATATAGATAATTCACAAGGATATTTAGCGTTAGTTTTGTCTTTTGATCCTTTCAACTGAATACTGTTATTACGTTGTCAACTACTTATCTTATAATTGTGTATTTTTTGTAGGATATGATATGTCTCCATTTATTAGAAAATATTCACGATATCTTAATGAGAAGGCCTTATCGTACAGAACTACGGCCTTCGACTTTTGCAAAGTTAAAAGAGGGTGAGTATTTATGGTTAAATATTTTTATACTTTCTTACTACTTTTTTTTCGCTATTTCTGTTGATTTACCTATTTCTGGTTATTCTTATGCCCAATTTTTTGTTACTTTTAATAAAAAGATTCAAGAATATTTTCACAAAGAAAATTTTAACTAAGAATACATAGATATAGTTGATGTGGTCCTTTAAGTCATCATTTGATGTGTGTTAAGAAAAACAGTGTTTTACTGCAGTACACCATTATTTTAGCTATGTCAATATTAGACCACTACCCTGAATTTTTGTCTGCAAAGTTAAACTGCGTAAAAGAAACATTAAATATTTCAAAATTACTAATAAGGTTTATTGTTTTTCTGTCATGATCCATGTTTCTTCGCCATATTGGTCGTATTTTGGTTTTATATATTTTGACCCTATGACAGAGCGAAGTATGCTCTGCATCGTTCTTGATGTAAAATATTGAATTAACCATCGTTATTTATATGTAAGCGTCTTAGAATATTTTTCCTGAATATGATAAATTGTGTCGGCTATTTAATAAAATAATAATAATAATTCTTTGGTGTTTCAGGAAGGATGATGGCATGTTAAGGACAATGAACGCAGATAAATTGTTAAAAACTCTTCCCACTTTACAAAATCAACTGGATATCCTATTGGAATTTGATTGTTCCGCAAATGATTTAACAAACGGAGTGATAAATATGTGTTTTATGTTGCTTTTTAAGGATTTAATACGCTTATTTGCCTGTTATAATGATGGCATTATTAATTTATTGGGTAAGGATTTAACAATTTTATATTTGTTGTAGTGTATCAAGATTCCCTAGATTTTTTTTTCTATTAGTTATTTTAGTATTTAGTAGAAGATAAAAGCTAACTTTCAATAAATTAAAATAAAATAATAGAATATCAAGAAGATAAAGCACACCAACTACAAAACAGAACTAAGGAGATCATATAATTATTTAATAGAGTATTAACAATGAATCAAATGAGAAAAATTAACGAAAATTAAAGTATTGGAATGGAAACTAAACATCGCAATGAACAATGGACAATAAATATAAGGTGTCTCAAACCAAATCAACTAATAATACATGACAACATGACAGATAATGTTTTGCATGCATTAGTAAGTAGATAGTTAGTTGTTGCTCTGGAAACCATTAAGGTCTTCTAACTCTATTGCCACAAATTGGTGGCATTGCTCCTGTAATGATCAGTGAGGTGCCAAAATAAGATTGACATGAATAAGATTGACACGAAAATCTAAAGGTAGAAAACCACACCTACGAATATGTCTACAGCTCTCCCTTTCTGGGTTTAATATAAATCGACAACTTTTGGCAAATTGGCAATTGACAAATAACAAGGGTTATCAGCGGTAATAAGTGCTTCTATACATACAAAGACTTGCTTCTATTTGTAAAGGGCATATCTGAAAATTATTAATCAAATACCTAGTTACATTTGGAAGTTAAACGGGGACTCTTTCAAGCACTGATGGAAATCAATTTCAAAAGAATATCAGAATGCAATATATTTGGAATAACCTATTGTAATGACGGTACGTTGAGAATTAAATCAAACCAAGAACTCGACGAACTACTAACTACTGAGGAGCGCAGACATCGTTAGATTTGTGAAGTCACTAATACTAAACATATTCCTTTTCTTTGTCTTCTTCTTCTTCTTCGCGCGACTAGGATTACTCCTGTTTGTCTGCCTCTTATTCTGTTTCAGTCGTTGTTGACTGTACATTATCTTTCCACCTTTTTGGCGGCCTTCCAACGGGACTTCTGCTATACGGCTTGTTGTTTTTACAGATGTTCGCTAATCTATCTGGTCCCATTCGGTTTACATGTTCGTTCCAGTTTTTTTTTCTGGTTTTTATCCACCTGTTAATATTTTGAATTTTGCATTGTTCGCGTATACTTCTGTTGGTTTGTCTGTCTCTTAATGATATACCCGCTATTGATCTTAATACTTTCATTTCGATATTGTTGATTTGTTGTTTCGTCTTTCTTGTATCGGTCCTTGTCTCTGCTGCATATGTAAGGATTGGTCTTACTGTTGTCTTGTATACTTTCATTTTGCTTTCCATGGTCAGATATTTGTTTCTCCATATGGTTTCTCGGAGCCAACCACTTACTCTTGCCTCTTTTGATGCGTGCCTTGTGGTCTTTGTTCTTATATCCCTGTCACTAGTGATCTCTACTCCTAGGTAATTGAATTTCATTACTTGTTCCACAATTTTGCCGTCTATTTCTAGTTTGCATCTACGCGGCTCTTTACTGATCACTATACATTTAGTTTTTTCTACTGATATTCTCATATTAAGTTTGTTTGCTGTGATATTGAAGGTGTGGAGCTGCCTTTGTAGGTTATCTTCGTTATCAGCAATTAGTACTACATCATCGGCATAGCATAGTATCGTGATTTTATGCGCTCCCATGTGGTATCCGTGTAGTTTTCTTACTTCGTGAATTATTTGATTCATCACCATATTGAATAACAATGGGCTGAGCGAGTCTCCTTGGCGGATTCCTTCTTTTAGTTCTATGCATTCTGTTTACCCTGTTGGCATTATAACTCTGGTCGTGTTGTTCTTGTTAATTTCATTAATTGTCCTTATTATCTGATGGTCTATTTGTTCAGCTTGTAATAAATTTAAGATGTCATTTCGCTTTACCTTGTCAAAACCACCTTTTAAATCTACAAAGCACATGTATGCTGGTTTTCCATATTCAATAGACTTCTCTATTATTTGTCTGATAATAAAAATTGCGTCTATTGTGCTGCGGTTCTTCCGGAAGCCTTGTTGTTCATCTGCCATGTTCGCTTTTTCCTCGATTTTATCTTTTATGACTGCTGTTAACAATTTTAATGTAGACTAATGACTCTATAATTTTCAGGATTTCTCGAGTCTCCCTTTTTAAGTATCGGTAGCAGGAGACTTTCCTTCCATTCCGCTGGTACTGCTCCGGTATTTGTTATATCGACGAATAATTTTAGAAGCCATTTGCGTAGTGTTGTTCCTCCATATTTTAGCAGTTCATCTTTTCTTTGTGAGAAAAGTAATTGTTCTTAGAATCGTAATCGTTATTTTTTTTCAGAAAAATTCTTCGACATGAATAAAAAACAGTGCCGAGAAGCTTTAGATATTTATAAGAGATTTTTAGTTAGAATGGATAGGGTAGCAGAATTTTTAAAAGTCGCGGAGGTATGTATTATTTTAGAATTAATTAGCAATTTAAACTAATGTGTACCACTGTAATCCATAATAAGCAAGACCAGTTCAATGAGATAATAATTTAACCACTTTTGATATTTTTTAGAATGTAGGAATTGATAAAGGCGACATACCAGATTTAACAAAAGCGCCAAGTAGTTTACTAGATGCTTTGGAACAACATTTAAATTATATGGAAGGCAAAAAACCGACAGGCTCTAATCAATCAAGGTATACTATACATTTTTATTAATATTTGATATGTACATAAAGTATAAAATATAAAATGGATTCGTGACTTAAATTAGAAAACGCCGGTGTTTCGGATCTTGCGTTTCGATGTTACTCATTCCATTGGTCCCTGCGGAATGCGACAAGAATCTTTAGGACCCCATATATACATAGGGATAAATACGTACTTCAATTTTTAAAAGTAAGGCGTGGCGCGTAGGTTCGGGTGTCAACTTAATGAGCGTAAGAGTATGTACATAACGGAGATCATCGCATCGTATCCGCGCCTAGAGCATAGCATAGCCTAGGTAGTGAACGCTCGAGTTTAAAATAAAGCATTTATTTTACCTATTGATCGATAATAGGTACGATCCTATGGTTACAGTGAGAGTCGGCGCCACGTTATGAGCGCCCACTAAAAACTCAGGGGTAGTCAGTTTGAATCTGTGCTGGCACCTTTGTAAGAGAAAAAGAAGTAGTTTTGGTACTCACCCGCGTACCGAAGTCGTTCGGATATAATATGCGATTATGTGTAAAGGCTCTGTTTAGTCAATAACATGATGATCATGAATACACATTCCCAACATTAAAAAAAAACATAACATCACAAGAGTCATATCAAGAAACGAACAATCAGTTATTGGCTATAGTGCGAAAACAGAAAGGAGCTGGATAAGAGAAGTAAGGGTGAGAAGAAGCTAAGAAATAGGCAGTGGCCACTACCTACTGGAAACGACATTTAACATAATAGTAGTAAAAGAAATAAAAAGCACAGATGACAAGAATATAAGGGGGAGTTCGAGAAGGAAATGGATAAATAAATATAAATGACAGAAATAGTAGAAGAAGAATGGGGAAAATTTAGAAATTCTATATAGCAAAACTAGTATGTGGAACCACAAGAAATAATAGAAAAGAGACACGGATACCATGGCGGAAAAGTAGGTAAAAATTGAAAGAAAGTTATGGGAAGAATACTACAAGACAAAACGGAACAAACATATGAGAAATACAAAATACAAAGAATAAAAGTTAAAGACATTTAGGTTAGTTATTAAAGATAAAGCACAAATAATGAAACTAACAAGTAAAAAACGCACGGAAGACCTAAAACCAAGTTGTGACAGATCAACAAAAAATAAAGCAACATATACAAATATCTGGGAACAGTAATAAATAACAGAGGAAGCATCGAGGACGATCTCACCAATTCCAGACTCTAAATAGATGATTACCCAACAACAATGAAATATCAAAGAAAACGAAGATATATTCGACAATATATAAAACAATGTATAGGCTTACGTTGAAATACGGAGCAGTTAACTGGATTGTAAACAGACGACACCAGAGTAGGATACAAGTAGCAGATATGAAATACCTCAGAAGAACGATAGAGATAAGATGGACAGACAGACTCAGAAATGAAGAAATAAGAAACAGACTAAAATTAAACCGTTACTTGACATAATAAAGCGAAAAAATAGCATGGTTCGGTCAGTAACACGAATGGACAGTAGCAATCAAGCGAAAAGAGTGTGCGAAGATAAACCAATAGGGAAAAACAGAAGGGGCAGACCAATAAATGAGTGGAAAAGCAACATAGCAGAGATATTACAAAATAGTTGACAGTGAAACTGATATGACAGAAGTCGGAAATCACAATTGCCAATAGACAAATAGATTGTCGCTCTTGGATTGGGCCAAAGACAATTTAAATATTTAATATTTTAATAGAATCGAAATAAGTGAAAATTTAAAATTAAGCATAAAGATTAAGCAGAATGTTTAGTTGACAGAAAGTTGGGCGCCAACTATTTGTAGAAGAAAAATAGTAAAAACAAAACAGAAAGATCACAATTGAGTATAATAAACAGAAATTGGAATAACATAATTATTTAAAGAAAAATAATAAACGTTTTATAACGTTACAGGACCTGTCCGGACTTTACCAAGAAGGGTAATTGCGAGGAAGAAATAAGAAGAATCACTATGGGCAAAACTTGCGTTGCCAAATTGCAGAAAGTATGGAAAGATTACTGAACTTCCAAAAACACAAAAATTATACTTGTTTAAAATCTCATATTTCCCATTGTCAACTACGCTGCAGAGTCATGTAGTTCTTTTGGAGGCGAATGCTAAGTATGCAGTGGACCCACAAACTCAATCAAGTCTCAATCCTCGATCGAGATTTCACCAATCAAAATAATGTTGATAGCTCATTTCCTTGTCTGAGGCCCCATTTTAGTATGAATATGTTGGAGTTATATTTGTTTCATCTTACTTTATCCTGAGCGTCAACCATACAGCTCGAAATTAAAGATTCGAGATTCATTGAAAGACATTGTATAAGTGGAATAGATGTGATCACAACACAATATTGTGAGGCTTAATGCAGCAATAAGTGGATAAGAAAAGAGTACTGAAATAAAGAACTAACTAGAAAGAAAATTGTCTGCGCCAGGAAAGTATCAAGGTTACTTCCCAAAGTATATTATATTGCTGTAATGGTTGCTTTAATTAAGTTATGAAAATAGGAGGGAAAAAACTAATAAAAGAGATAGTACGTACAACCCAATTTAATCCCTACTTTGTAATGGAAAATATACAATTTATGATTAATTTAACCTATATTACTACCCTTCGCCTATTATGTACAGCCTAAACCTAACTTTAAATATATTGAGATCCTCAATTATAAATCATAAACCCTTGTATGTAAACCTTAGCATTAAATTATAACAATATAAAAAAATAATAAAACCCCTAGCTTTGAAACTACAACCTACTCGCCTACTAGAAAATATTTCTACACTTCGGCATTCTATTACAAAAAATATCGCAAGTGACACGAGAAACTAATTTGACGAATTAGTCCACTGACATATATTTATAAAAAAGATATCTCTCTGGTTAGATGTGTACACAAATACCGTACAAAGAGATCTGAAAGAGTACTGCAGCCTTCCCTGGCAAATATTTATGTTGAATTAAAATGATATTAAATGATTATTATTTTTATATTATTAATATTAATATTAGGCAATTTAAGTAAGTAAATATGACAAAAAAATTAAATTAAAAACAAACGTGTTGAGATCCTACAGTCGATTCCTAATCTCTGGTAGGGACGGCACTGGAAGGAATTGTCATCCAAACCAATACTTAAGTTCGGTGACTTAATTGAAAGGGAAAAATAAACCAAATGCTTGTTACAGCCTAACCAAAACTCCAACTAAGAAATTATTCCTTATCCCCATTTGACTTCCGATGAATGTTCTAATATCGCAAACGGTGGTATGTGGTGGATACCAATTACTGAACAAACTAGTAAAAACCAAAACAATTGTACTACTTTCTCTTCTAAATAACTAAATAAAACTTTGCTCTGCAACTGAAACCATTTCTCTTCAAAAAACAAAAAACACAAAACGAATTCTTAAAACTTTTTTTGTCCAGTAAGTTGGAGACCGGACACAGGTGTTGCTAGTTTCAAATCTTCATCGGAAGTGACTTTATCGTTGCAGAGCATGTCAGACCTCAAGTCCAGTTGCGCATGCCAAATTCTATGATAGTTATCAACTTAGTATTTCTTTATACAGTAGACTCCCTCTATAACGAGAACTGAAATGGCAGAATAATTACCTCGTTATAAGCCGATCTCGTTATATCAGACAACAATAATACTGTGCATACATATGAATATGTAGTTTTCTAAAACATTAGCTTTTCATAGTAAAGCCATTCGGAGCAATATAATATGCTAATAAATATTGTTTGAGGCGTTTTTGAAAAAAAGTTATTTACTTTCATTGTCAATAAAATACATTAAAACAAAAAAGAGTTGTTTACTTTTATTGTCAATGATATACGTTAAAACAAATAATCTGTACTTAAATTTTTTTCCAACTACATAATGTATAAAGCGTAGTTTCAAGGATAACATAAATTATTCCTTCTGTAATTGGAAGGTCTGTCATTTTTGACTGCTTTAAATTGTCCAGTCTCATTCTATCTAACATATTTTCTAAAGATGTGAAACAGTTGTATTTATTGTAAAGACGTTTATTGCGAGCGGCAGTTAAGTTTATTGCTGGGACGTTTAGAAAGGGATTTATTTATGGCCACGGTCGGACCAAAAACGTAAAAACCACGTTTTTAGATCTTATTTTCCCTCGTTATAACCAAATTTGCCTCGCTATAGAGGGTTATAGTTCAATAGAAATTTCACGGGACATCTAATGTACCTCGTTATAAGCGAAACCTCGTAATAACCGTGTTCGTTATAGAGGGAGTAGATTGTAGTAATATGGTTTGTCTAACCATTAGGGCTCATAAAAGACTATTGGTGTTTAAATTATAATTAGAAAGTGACGAACGTTACACATTATCAATTTGACTTATTTATCTGAAACAATTTTACGAAGAACATAATAAAATGTATTATTATTTTGCAGTAATGCCAGTAATCAGAAAAACATCAAATCTGGTGTAACGGCTCTCTCGACAACCAGTAACGCTTTTGGAAATGTAGTGTCAAGTGCCAAATTCGATGCCAATGGAATAGATGAACAGATGAAACTACAAATTCTAGCCGAAGAAGAAGCTGCGATCAACCAATTTAAAGTAAGGACCATATTTTGAATGAAGCGGAAGAGAATCTGTTTACTAGAACTCTCTTTTTATATCTGTAAAAACTTATTTATTTATTTTTTTTAATTATTTATTTGTTCAACCATTTCAGAAATTCATAAGAAACACCTAGTTTTCGTGTTTTGTTCGTGAATTTGATGTGATTCTAGGATTTTTGTCAGAAATATAAAGTCCTCTGAGTTTAAAAAATGTTTATGTGTAGCATTTCAATTTCCATTCTTTATTTCGTTTTTCGGCTTTTAGCTAACAGTCCACTTAAAAATTGGTAAAATCTTTTATCCTCTATACAGGGTGGTCCTTAAGTAATTGTACAAAAAGAAACTGCAGATTCTACATTTTAAAATATTACGATTTAAGC